>NC_060248.1:131410971-132660971 GCF_921293095.1 Ischnura elegans | reverse complement strand
TGGATGGACATAAGATTGTTACAATATATTTAATTAAAAAGTTCAGTCAATTAAATGACGCGAGTCATGTGATTAGGATCGTCACACTAGATGTATCTTTAGCCCTCCCCACCCTGTTGCTTACATTGTGATATTTTTCACAGTCCGTCATGAGATGGCGCGCGCTAAGTGGGCGGTCGGAAGCATCACACTCGGGAGAAACTCTCTCTAAGGCCAGCAGTTAGGTGTGGGTGAAGGCGCGGTCTACAATAGGGTAGTTTCCTTCATCAAAGAAAACGAAAGGCATTGATTGAGATTCGTTACCCAACATTAGTGTATTCATAATATACATATCATTTGGTTTTAGAAATCTCAGTTTAGACGAATGGTAAGGGTCAATTTTATCCTCATTTGAAAAAGGGCATATTGGCGTCCATGCGATTCCACTCCACGTGACGTCACACGGACCTAGTTTCCATACGAGTAGATAGGAGTTTTACATTGTCTGTGATGACCAATGCATGCGTTTGATACAGAGCTCAGGGAAACATGTCTTAATAATCACCTATTAAAACTGGCTAAGGTCGGAAATGTTTCTTCGTTTGATAGGGTATTCATAATCCTTATATAAGCCAAGCGCTACCAGCTAGCAGGGTACTCTGCTACCTGCTAGCATCCTGCGTTGTATCAGCGCTCAAAGCCTCGCCCCAAGGTCACATCACTTGTGGCAGCGGGAACCAGAACGACGTCACACGGAGTTTTCCCAGCATTCATACTTAGCCGTCGCGTTTTCGCGCGCGTGAAAATTTTCACTTTTCATTTAATCGCGAAAAATAGATATCGTCATTTAAAAATCTAAAAGTGTGAAATACGCACTACGGGAGTAATAATCTTTCGATTAAAGCAATAAAAAAATAATAGGAAACCACCCTATTCTCGTCGTGCAGCAACATAATTTCTCCTTTTCGGTTGATCCTGAGGGCAACGCTGATGCGACTGACTTTGTGAGATTTTACGTTACCGCCACACTTTATTTAGTTTGAGTTCAAAAAGGATTTCGCCGGTACAAGGTCAAATTATCCAAGTACTGCTGAAGAATTAAAATCATTGCATCTTAGAGAACTTTTACATCGAAAGGACAGAAAATTGCGATTAAAGTAACCCAATCAAATCAATGGTTCGCGAGTTTACTCCGTGGAATGGTGAATTGATAGAATCAATATAGTATGGTTTATTTTTTATTTTATTAAATAACACGAATTTAAAGAAACATAATTCCCTAAGACACTCAAAGAGGCTCATCCCAAATTTCATGCACTGAAACAATGGAGCGATAGATAATACCCCCTCACGTATACTTTCAATGTGGTTATAAAAAAACTCATATGCCTTAAATTTACGTGGTCCTAAAAAATCTCACTTAATCTGGTTGGAAAGGTAATGGATTTTAGTCTCCGATAGACCACATCAATAATTACGTCCATAAAATACTTGTCCCTTGTCTCACAGGAGGACTGGTAAATGCAAGTGGGATCAATCACGCAGAAATGGAATCCACGACATAACTATATTTTCCTCTTGCCCTTCCTCTGATTCAAGACGTCATAATAAATGTGATTTAATGTTGCTTTTGCAAATATTTAGATCTGTGAGCCAAGTTGATTTATATCGTGGTAATCCTTTTAATCATTTTATATCTTCATTAGAATGAAATCGGTAGATTTTTAAATACGCTGTAGTTCATGCCATTATCCATAAAACTGGGCGTTTGCATTGCTTAAAATATCTACTAGATGAGGAGAGTGAAATGGCCACACTAGCGTGTCCTTCTCGGGTGTATTGTGTTCCACAGCTCTGTTTATTCCCTTAGGCTCCGTAGCACTTCCTCCTCTCTCACCATATCATCAGTTCAGTGTCGACTACACGCCCGAGCCCCCTCAAAAATTCGTTATAGGTGTGAGGAAAAAATGTGTCAGGCATTTCGATTTTCCCCGGAGTGTCCAGATATCGAGATTCGAGTTATCAGGGTTCTAATGTTGATCACATGACTCTTCTAATATGCTTAAAAAACTTAAAATTCACTACTAATAAAATTTCCCGGAGCAAGATCCCCGGTTTGCCCCCCCCCCATATTTTTTGTAAGCCTGCATCCCTGCATCAGTCCATTTCATCTTCAGCATCCTCATCGAGCACCACGTCTCCAAGGCCTCATTCTCTCCAGGTCAGCTTTCCCAGTTGTCCAAGTTTTTGATCCGAATGTACCCATTAAAATTTGGTCGCAATTTTAACACTTCTCCATTATAATGCTTTTAGATTCGGTAGGTGACCTCTTTGTCGATCCACACGAACCCTAACACAGGAAATAAATCATAATACGTCCTCATTCCAAGTATATTTCTGCTAGCATTTTGATTCTAGTGAAGATATTAGTTATATTTTCACCATTTGTTAAAGGTATAATGGATATTATATCAGTTTTATGAGTAAATCATTGTTTATTCTAGTATTTGTGAACAGTTTTCGTATCCTTAGGCAAGTGGCGCCATGAGAAAATATGTGACAATTTTGTATTTAAAATGAAATGTTCATGAGGTATAACAGAAATCCGATTATACTTCACAAATAGTCCATTTTTGTGTTTATCGGTTGAAGAAGTGCCGTTAGAAGATTAGGTACATTTGATTTCCATGACAAGATGATGTTTTGTTGCTCGGGCAAACCTACTACTGAATATCTCGACGGGAGAGCAATGGTGATCCGCGCGGCCACGCAGCGTGCCCAAGGAGCCGGAAGACAAATTCCCCCTTCATCATAATTAATGAGATCAGATTTGAGTGAGCGTTTTTATATGGTTCAAACTAAACCTATGAATTAAAATTTGTCGTAAACTTTGAAATTTGTCTTAAACTTATGTGAAACAATTCATAAAATAAATGAACGCATTACTTCACAAAAGAGGACAATGCAAGACGCTCAAAATGAGCCGTTGCATGCATTCATTTCGCCCTTATTAATGAAAATATGGCGTTTTATGCGACGCGACGAACCGAACGCAGCTTTACGCCTTCACTCAAAAACTTCAATTTCTTAAATGAAATCATGCCCCTTCCAAATTGTTTTACCATGAGGAAGAAGGTTGTATGTACAACGTATAATAATGAGAAAAATCAAAGTTGTAGCCACATCGTAAATGCTCGATTTGAAAATTTAAGTTAATATAATTTTTTTTAATTTTTTCAGTTTCATTGAACAGTATATTACATTATTTATACTTATAAATACTTATTAATTAAATTATATATTATATAAATATAATTAAATAAATTCCATGCTTTTATACCTTGGTTATTTCCGGAAATATGATGATAGTGCGAAGACTCTTTCCCAAAATTTCAACATACAATTACTTAAACAGCGTATTTAGACATTAATAATAAAGCATTTTCACATGATTCAAACTAAACCTATAAATTAAAATTCGCTATGAGCTTCGTTATTTTTTTCTCTTTTAAAGCATTGCATTTATTTTTATATTCCTTATTAATGAAGAAATGTCGTCTAATGCGTTGAGCCGAACGCCAATGTGGCGACAGGGCTGCGTTTCGCCGCCACTCAAAAACTTTCCTTCCTTATTATTTTTTATGTACCATCCTAATTTTTATTAACTTGTAAAACATGGTTGCATACACAAGGTACAATAAAATTTGAAAAATTAAAGTAGTGGCTAAATCGTCAAAACCATATAAAAATTTAAAATTTTTGTAAGCATCTTGAAATACATAAATTTCAGAAATAAAATGTATTATTAATATTGATCAATATGAGACCTCTGAATATATATGTTGCATGCTTTTATATAATCCTTATTTCTGGAAATATGACGTCTTACACTAAGACGCTTTCCTAAAATTTTTATTCAGCAAGAGTGCAGCAATCTGTAAACCGTTACATCGATTGCAAAAAATTTTGTTTTTGTTTTGAAGAAGATTTGCCAATATTGGTCGAAATTGGTGAGCAAAGGGGAAGATACCTCTCTGAAAGTGGTTCCAGTGAAAAGTCTCAATGAATTTCACAATTTAAACTAACATTGCATTCTCTTCTTATGATGTCTGAGTAAACACTTCCACAGGCGTATGTATAAAAGCTTAAACAGTCTCTGAACGCATGAAAAATCCTCTTCTAAAGAAAATGAAATACGCGACCCGCAAGTTGAACTCTTTGATTTGGAAACTTCCACTTGATGATAAGATACTCGGTCAACAGAAACGCGTGACACAGGCCCCGGGTCCTCGCCCTCTTGGCCGGTGGGGGTTGGTTTCCCGGCGGGGATTCGCGCCAGCCCGTCCGCCGCTGGTGGTGAGGGGAGGAAAGGGGTGTGTCGAGTGCAGCATTGGGAATGCGGCCCACCTGCGTGCGCCCCGCCGGCAGGAAGAGAGAGAAGCTGCGATCATTGTGATGATGTCGCCGTTCAGTGGCACTCACAAAAGGCAAAGAAGGAAACTGAGGATCAGACAGAGAGAGATGCATATGGGTTGAGTGGGCGTGGTGCTCTTTTGCTCATTCGCCCCGCGGCGACTCGGATGGGGGGGCGTAAACGAAGGGGGTGCGAAGCCATCGAGGGGGGGGGGGGGGCAGAGCATCTGTCGCCGCTTGCGAAGCGCGTGGCAGAGCTCGGCCATGAAGCTACCAGTTCGATAGTTTTACTCATTGGCATCATGCGAGTGTTATTTAAGGCATTCGCAGAAGATAAATTATTCGATATACATGTGTTTATTTTCTTCGGGAAGCACCCTATGAGCAGAGAAGAAGGCGCAAGCTAATGCTCTGTTGAGTGTTTATAGCGTACCATAAAAAATGACCAACATCACTGGAATTTACTATGATAAAACGTAATTTACAAAACAAAGTACTGATATCAACGTGAAAGTACGATCTCTAAGCATCATCATCGATATGCAAAGGTATAAACCTAGAAAAACGAGACTGCATTGCATACCAACAAAGTATCAAAATGCTGAAATAAGGATGCTGAACAATGGTATTTGAAAAACTTTACATTTGTATTGAACTAATACTCTGATGTACTTTACCGCATATTTCGCAGGTATTTGCTTCTGAAATATATTAAGGATAAAAACTTTTGAAATCTCTTCTTAGCTACCTATTGGGATTCTAAATTAGCATGCTGTAAGCCTAAATTTCTCCTTTTGTGAAGGAATTTCCTTTTTTTCTCCAATGTTCGAATTCATTAGGTGAGAGATGCAGGCTTTAAATCAAATGTTAATCGTTAATGGTCTGGAATTCGCTCTAGATAGGTGTTCTCACAATGCACTTGAGTAAAGAGTTGACACTGGAAATCACCGGATAGAGCAAACGAGGAGATCGAGAAGGGCGAACGAGGAGATCGAGAAGGGCGAACCAGCTAAAGTTGTAAAAGATGGTATTAAGTTCCTGGATCTTATTTGAGTAATTTATAATTGATGTCAGTGAATGTGGCTATTTTTAGTTCCTAAAAATAATTGTGGTTAAATAAGATAATCACTATAAGTGCAAAAATAGTTTTGCATTGTCTATTCAATAGCACAATTCTTTAGGAATGACATTCGTGTATAAAGTTTGAATAAATATCTCATTTAATATTTGAAAAGTGAATGAAAATACATTGGTACTGAATGGCCCACAGTACATATAATCTTGAATATCATTTTTTCAAAAGGATTTATATCTAAATTATTTCGATTACGGCAACTTAAAGATAATGTTCATGGTCCGTTACAGCACGCGAGGCTGGGTGGTCGATCAACTGATTTTTCCATAATTTCGTAAATATTTTCATGCTCAAAGCATTTATAATTATTTGATGATGAAATTGAAAAGTATTCCGTATTTTGCGGAGTGCGATGGCCAAGGGGTTGGTCAAAGAAGAGCCCGAATGCAACATGAAATATTTCATCAGACAGCCTTTTCGAGTTAAGCATGCTCACCACTCAAAACAAGTTCTATACGCATTTATGTTATCAAAGCATTTTTACCATCACAGTCAGCATAAGCTCAGGTTAAAAAGAAAATGATATGAGAGATAATGGGGGTACTACACTATTTCTATTTTACAAATTTTTCCTGCTATTTCGAGGCGATAATGGCGGCGCACCATCGTGTTTTGATTTCCCAAGGTTTTACGGAAAAAGCATAAATCGATTTTTGTCAAATTGGCCTGAGCACATATTATAGCTAAGATAAACAATCTTCCTTTGCTAAATGTGAAGCATCGCGATTAGAACACGAACAAAAATGAGGATTTTCAAATGCTATTATTACGGAGGCTTCCGCGGTGATTACATTGATAAATTGAATTAAATTGATGATTGAATTAAATTAAAATGTTTTTCGTGTAAATTCCTTCGAATTCGACTAATTTTTGGCAGGCGACGTTACGGACGCGTTCCAGTAAGTTTCCCGTCTTCGGGTCAAAATTATCTGCAGAGCTGCAATCCTTTATATATAGGGCTAGTCAGGCGGCCGTTTGAATTTGAATTCCATTGTTGGAAAAGCCGTTTGAATGATGAGGCTGAAGGATAGCCGTCTTCCCTATTAAAGTTCTTTTGAAGACTCGCTATTTCTATCGCCTCCCTTATCTGCCGAGGGAAATATTTATTCTCTTTTGCGATGATTTTTAATTCTTTGAATAGTATGACGTGCCCAGGTCCCGACCATGCATACCCCACAACCGCAGAAAGGCGACAATTTTTCTTTTCTGTTGCCTTACGATGTTCATCTATTCTGCATTTGAGGGATCTTGATGTTTGCCCGATGCATGATTGACCACAGGAACATATTACTTCATACACTCCTTCATAAATATCCCATGGGTAACGATCTTTTTCACTCCGGAGGAGGTTCTTTAAGCTTTTGAATCTCATCAAAACATCGTCTTTGGCGAGAACTCTTACGAATCTCTCCAAAGATCCGGCGACGCATGGCAAGAGCATGTGCCTTTGCCTTTTTCTGATCTTCCCTTGCAGTGTCCAAGGCCGCATCTCGTTTCTCTTCTTCCTTACGCGCGATTTTCCGAATCAGTTTCCGATCGTAGCCATTCTCTTTGAGTGTGGTAACTAAAGTTTATTTTCTCATTTTTAGTACATAAATATAAAAATAGGTTACGTAATAGTTTTTTACTTTTTTAGTTATTCTTTTTTTATTAATTTCTCTCTTGCGAGCGAATTTGCATCCGAGATGGAATATGCCCTATGATGTAGGGTTTTGATGACTGATGCCTTTTACCCAGGATGATGGTGTGATTTGGCATTCAAATAGCGATCAGTATGCGTGTTCTAATCTTTTTCGTATTAGACTTCGGAAAAGGAGTGGATGCGGCTAAAAAATATATCAACTCTAATTTCAATATCTATTGTTGCGGCAGTTTGCTATTTTAGTTCTCCAGAAGAATGGCTTCCAGTACACGCTAATTTTCTCTATCGAGCTGTTAAGATTAATTATTTCGCTAACGATAATTTATGTTTTTTTTTGCTAATATTTTCCATAACCTGACCTTCAGCAAGGCAAAGAAGGCGAAGCAGAAACGGAGTGCTTATAGACAAGGCGAGGAAACGGCGGGAAGGAGTTGAGTTTGGGGAAATTGGGTGAACAGCTGTCACGAATCGGGTGGAGGGGTTTGGGATTGGTTCGGCGAAAGGAAGGGAAGAGGAAGAGAAGGAAGATTCGTGGAGGAAGGAGAGTTAAATGGGGCAGAGCGATCTAATGGGGCGACTCCACTCTAAACACAGCCTTGCGTCGCGTCTACCATGTAACCGTGAACCCAAAGCCATCCACTTAATTGCTCACTTTTTTCACTCTCAGCCGAAACTCATTTAACTACCATCCTTCATCTATCAAATTATATGCTCGTGGAGGACCCTGGTGGTGGGAGGTGGAAGCTCTGGGGAAGCGTGGAACACCAAACCATTTTACCCCCAAGTGCTCGCATTCAGCGCCCAAGGAGCTAATCTTAGTTAGTGCCTCGATGCAGCGGTGCCCGAATAAAATTTTTATGATTTTCAATGGAAATGAAGTTGAGAATTTGAAATTTGGGGAAATTCAATTTTATTTAGACAGAGGTTTAATAATAATCGATGAATATGTGAAAGCCACTTGTCTACGCATAGTATACATATGGCGCACTATCGCTACGACGCATTGCATACCACCAAGGTGCCTCGGTAGTTAAAGAACCATCAAAAATATAACGACCATGATCCTACAAGCCATACAAACACTAAGGAAATGACATGAATAAGCCGTAGGCCAGGTGTATTTCAGTCAACCCTAATATTTCTCACTAAAATATGTTGAAAAATTGACCGAATCAAACGATGTGTAAGTGATGCCTGACGTAAACCATAAAAGAAATGAATTAGCCGAACTTTCAGGATAAAAACAAGGCTTAAAAACATGGAATTGGATAACATTAAATAATTCAATATTTTGCAGAAGAGACGATTATTTCTGGAAGTATTTTTTTATGTTTGCGTTTAAGACATTTCTTCTGCATCATTGCGATAAAATTAGAAGTCTTCCCCTGGACTTCAATAGTAAAAAATATTATAAGAAGCACTGAATAACACCGATTCCTTCCATGAATATGAGTCGATGATAGTTTACACATAGTACTTGATATGCAGGATGAACCAGAATAGGGTGACATGACTAGAGTGCTAAAATAACTCTCAATAAAAATCAAATTACAACGAAAAGTATTTTGGTTGAGAATACAAATGGAAGGTGGGATTTGAAGGAGCTAACTCTTGAACTAAAATGTCAATCATGCATACATGGAAAGATTAATGTGCTGGCTCGTTGAGTCGTGTAATGGGCAACTGATCGGAGAGCAGTTCGAATGTCAAGTGAATCTTTCTCAAACACCACATTCAAAATTCCTCCATGTGAGAGGTGCCCATGCAAAGGAAAAGGTTCCTCAATCATGCTCGTGTAATGAATTGATCCTACATTTTGTAAATTACGGACGCCCGCGGCTGATTCTCAGCTCATTCCCCACCTTCTCTGTCCCCATCTCTCCTTCAAAACAACGTTCGGATGAAATCGCTTAGTAACGGCATTCATATAACACCTATGGTATATTTTTTACTGCCGCTGAAACGGCAAAAAACTCTGGTAAGAGAGCAAGTACGTAGCGAGTGGGGGTCAAACCCGCCCCTATATACTCTAATCTTTGTTCGATTCCTGTCTGATTTGTACGATTGATCTCATGTGTGTATGTTTATTAACACATCATACGAATTGAAAACACTGTTAGTTTAAATTTTAAATTTAAATGTTTTATTTAAACCACTAAAGGCTGTCGGAAGTGACTATTTTACGGAGATGGAGTTGAATTAGCTTTTTTTGGGGGGGGGGGGCTAGACCCCCTCGCCATCGGGTTTCGCCCCTGCGTTCGCCACGGGAGGCAAGACTTCATCTCTTCGGCGCGGCATCCGAAAGCACCACATCCGGGACCACCCAAATTCCCGAGGAAAAGAAGATTGCTCGAGGCTCAATAGCATGTGCCGCATTGCGGTTTCTGCGGGAAACACCAAAACATCCGCGAAGAAAAATGATGGAATGGAACCACATTTTTATCTATTTTTTTAATGAAAAGGTACGACATTCTTTTTCTGGAGTGCAGTTGAAATTTTCAATTATCACTAATACACGTGTAGATCACGGATGCAGTTGGCATAGCGCCATCATCGTTCTATCGGCTGGAGGTGCTTCCCCAGAGGGCAGGCAGTGCTACCTACGGGAAGTGCGAGCGGACGAGTATATATCGATAAACAACGCATGACGCAGGCTCAGTAGGATTTTATTTTGCTATTAAAAACATCAGTACATCTGTGGATATCAATACCTCAGCGGAAATAAATATGTTTATCTCCTTTTTTATAATTTTAGCAAAACATTTGTATATTTTTACGTAATACTACATACTGGCACCCGGGTATGTAAACTTTTCCAAGAAAACCTCTAAAATACAACGTAGTTGACGTATTATATTCTCCAAAAGAACTACCTTCTTATTTAATCTGCACACTAGGAAAATAAATATTTTGAGTTTTTTTTCGCTAAAAAATGCCGTATGATTTTCTTCATTTCGACGCATAATATGCAACCCAGGGCAATGCACCTGAATTTAAACCATTAGCTGTAATTGGGTTACCTGAAAATTCTAGAAGGAAGATGTACAGCTATTGGATCGATAGTAAAAAGTCGAAAATCAAGGTTTGGATCAACAATTCTCCATTTTCATATTTCTGCGTGCGCTAGACGCGCGTTCGAGTATTTCCCTCCTGCAGCGAAGAGTTTGATTCGGTGTGCTGTGGCCACATTCTGCACAATGTATTCAAAGGTGCCTCTCATCACCATAATGCTAGTCACACCGAGACATAAATGTCACAGGCGTGCACAAACTGTTTGGGAATGACGTGAAGAGTTTGCGGTAAATTCGAACTTTTATTTATTCTAAGATGGCAGAGCGATGGCATGACGGCCGCTGATTCTTGTATGACACTTATTTATTGATGTAAGCAATCTGAGGATCTATTACTTCCATAGGGTTTCCAACGACGGGTACTATTCCCATTATGGTAAAGATATACGATTCCGAAATGTTGGCAATAGTTTAATTTTCATGATGATTGGTAGTCGATACTTCATTATGAGTGAATATCATCGGAATATTACGATGCGTACTAATTTTACGGATTTATAACGATACTAACACAATTTACGGTATTCCTCTGTAGTTTTTTGGGTCGTTACAAGTTTCTGAGTTGTATTGCGAAATGACTTTCAATCCACTCTCTCCAAAACGTATGGGGTAATCAGTATAGTAGAATTGCCTGTAGTAATAAGCTCTTCTGAGTATTGCTGCATCCTTGAACTAGCGAGAGCGAACTGAGCAAGTGTGTGGGGGATGGAATGGGGGTCTTCTCAACTCCAATGAATGATACTGAATTTATGTTTTTCGCTCATTCACCGTGAGAAATCTGGCATACATATATTAGCACTTAGTTCATTAAAATATGCATTGCAACACGTTGCCAACACATCAGAATATTTCCTGTTTTTGTCTAACGCCGTCCACTGTAAGCACCCGGTGACGTCATAATGAAGGATGTGGAGAGAGAAACGATGCATATGCACTAGTGCCAAGCTGTCTAGGCATCGGAGCATCTATCAGAATAATCGAGTATCTAGTGGGTACTAGAATACCTGTATCCGAGTACATACCACACAAACTGCTATGCAGATGATTCCTTCAGACGAGAGATTCCTTCGTCGGAACCACGAATAGAGGAGAATATTAAAGGGGTATTATGAGGGTTGGAAGGGGTTGTAACCAACTCGCAAAACCCAAAACCCATTAGATGCCCAATATACTACAGTACTGGTATTCGAGTGTACAGTGAGTACATGAGAATCAAGTATTCGACTACTGACGCATGTGCACGACAATTCATGTACAAATGCATTCTTCCAGTCAGGGAAGTGCCTATCGGCGTTCGCACAGCAGCATGAGTAAGTTGTATTTGCCGAGGTAATCGAGAATTCAGGGAGGTATTAAAGTGCACGACGATGATCGCGAAGTATTTTTCCACATGTCTAGATATCCGCGTACTATGTAGTACCTCTCTCTATAGCCTAGATCAGGGGTTCCCAAACTGGGGGGCGTGCCCCCCTGAGGGGGCGTGGAGAAATTTCAGGGGGGGGCGTGACACTCAAATGAAATAATTAAAAAAATTACAAAAATAATTTCCTCAGATCTTTGAAATAGTTTCAGAAAAAGCTGATCGGATGTACTTGCGTTTTTCAACAACATACATGTGCGAAAAAGCGTTTTCAACTCTTGTGGCGATCAAAACTAAGTACCGCAACAAACTTGATGTCGAAAGTGACCTACGCTGTGCTATGTCTGAAACTCAACCCAGGATCTGTCAACTTATCCAGAACATGCAAGCGCACCCATCTCACTAAATTAAATTTTATGTTTTGTTTTTGTAAGTAGGTAGGCCTATTTTTTCACCTTCCTTAAATTGAAAATGCATCTGTGTTACAATGTTAAATTTTGTATCAGTAATTATATTCGTGTTTCATGTAATACTTGTTTTAATTTTCATCATACGTACAATTATTGAATCTTTCCATTCTGCGTTACCACATTCAACAGTGAACAAAAAAAATCTGCCTACTCACCGTATCAAGTAGGCACATACTTGTACGAGTACAAGTACTTTTTTAAGTAGGAGTTGGTATGTACGGCACCGTGGAAATAGGGTATTGCAAAATGGAAAGCTGATATGTGTAGCGGGGGGGGGGGGCGTGGTACAAAAAAGTTTGGGAACCCCTGGCCTAGATGAAACCATGGGTATCTGAGAACCTGCCCGGGTATGTAAGTTCTCTGCGAGTAATGCGAGTAGCTGACTACAGTGTAGGTACTAGTACAGCTGTACTCTAGTGCACATGGCATTTACTCCAATGCGGATGGTCTCATCACACGCGGGAGATATTCGCTGCTCCCGTCGGCACCGCGAACGGGGGTGGGGGCGGAGGGAGGGGAGGGGGTGATGGGGGGAGGGTTGAATCCACCCTCCCCCCCTACCCCCCATCCGTCCCATCCTTCTTTCTGCTCTCGCGCCGGGAGAACGGCTAACTTTATTTGCACTTCATTTTCCGGTGAAATTGGCGTCGCCGGGCGATGCGATGGGCTGGGGTGTTCCAGGGGCGGTCGGCGATGTTGTTTCACCGTGAGTGAACGAGGGCCGCGCCGCAGGGGTGGCGGGAAGGACCCCTCCTCTTTGGTAAGATGGAGGCCCTGGAATGGCATGGAAAATGATGGTGGCGGCGCTGCGGTTTTTCGGGACGAGATGAGCAAAAGGGGGTGGCGGGACCCCCCCAAGCACCCCACCCCAATTCTCATCTCTTGCGAAAAATCCTTTGTTCCATTTCCCACCCTCTCATACGCCCGGATGTTGGGCTAGCGCTTTTAATTTCACCCTTTCGCAGAGTCAGCAGGCAAACAACCTTCATCTCAAATCCCACCATTCATCTCTCATGCACATGTCCTAGGCATATAGGTGTCTACTTCCTAGCACTGTACATATCAACTCAAAGACTTTTCTTGGGACAAAAACCATACTAAATTGTCAATTGTAGTACTCGGTAATGTTTTCATATTCCAAACCACCTAGAAAATAATTATACGCGAAGTAAAAGAGTACATCAGCAAATTATTTAGGAAAAACAATTTATACGCACATCTTCAAAGTTACCAAAGCAATAACATCTACTTTCGCCATGAATAGATATTCAAATGTATATAGTCTCTATTCATGGCAAAAAAATCGGAACAACAGCTCTAGTGACCCCAAGAATGCACTTGCGAACCTTGCATCCCGAATTCCTGATAAGTACACTTATGGTGTTCTGAAATTCTGAGCTTCAACTGTACTACACATATGGAGATCAAGGCGCAAGCCCCGTCTGCTGGTGTTTTAGTTGCTAAGTGACATTATTTGATCGATAGATAGCGCACGGATAGGTTGGTATCACTAGCCTACCTTTAAATTCCTTCCATGTCTAATTTTACGCCATAACCACCATTGGTATATAGGAAACATCCTAACAAGCTGCCGACGTGGTATAAATCTGATTGCAATGTATGTCTTAGCATAATATTGAGTTATTAATGGAATACTACCAGTCTCAGGTCTTTTTACCAGAGATTAGCGAACGAGGGAGAAGCGGGGATTTTGGAGATCCACCTTTCCTCCACAACTCCTCATCTCTTTCTCAAAACCCTTCCGTCCGCATCCAATCCTTACTTTCAGAAAAAGGTGCGTTTATACTTCCAGCGGTTCCGTCCTAATATTCATATCCATCACATGGATAGCTCGATGCACGTATTTGAGGCGTCGAAGGTTGTCTTTTTCTCCCATACCAAGACTGGAAAACGCACAAACGGGAGCAAATCTCAATCTAAGGTGATGGCGGCCATTCTGGTAGTGCTATAGTCCCCAAACTTCTCATATTGCGATAAATATTTTAAAGGCACAGAACACACTTCTCGAGGCTAAGATTGAGCCACGGAGTACGTCCACCGGGTTGCAAATGGTGAGTCGAGTACACTTGTCGAATAGCGAGTTTACTAGTGGATATCGTGGACAAAATGTGGTGGTGTTCTGAGAGGTATTGGTCCATTCTTGGGTAAGGTAGGCCATTTAAAAACATACCGAAACCTGTGAAGAGGGCGGCTGGACTTGGCGACAGGAGGCCGCCAGCAAATATGAATCTCATCACCCAGGGGAGAGGGCAGCAACTCTTCTTCATACGTGTAAAGTTGGAGGCTATCTTAAGTTTCCCTGGATATCACACAATTCTTTATACCACTTCTTTTTTACAGAGCGCGACCCTGGTTTCAATGAATTATCATCATCTTCAGGCGCAAATTATGATAGAGTTAGAGAATTTTAGGTGCTATCTTGTTCGGCACAGCAATTCACATTTCACTACTGTCGTGGTAACATTTACATAGCTGTAATACTGCGATGTGGAAGGCAAGGGAAACAACCATATTATATTCCCGAGTAGTCGTAGCTACTCCACTCTGAACACACATCCGGTGATGTGATGTTTATATAATAATAATAATTTATTGCTTCCCATACAATTACATTTTTACACTACCTAACAACATAAGTTGTGAAAAAACGGAAGCTTTAAGTGGCCTCCAAGAAAAAGCTATGTTGAATATGAATCGTAATAACTTGGAATATATTTATTTATGGAATCAAACATATTTAGGCATGAATACGGATTTAAATCACATATACGAGCTAATGTAGAGAGATATGACGAAGATATCTCAAGATTCCTCTGATACGAAAACATATACTGTTATGAATATTCCTCGAGTACGACCTGAAACGCAAACGGCAAATAAGTAAGGGGAAATCCATTAATTACGTTTAGGGAGGGGAGGAAGGATCAGGCCAGTTCTCACCTAATCTCACGTGGGGAAGGATGGGGGTCCTGGCAAGTATCACGAATTTTTTTCCCGCAAGAAATAGTGTAAAATGTGATTCTAGACGACGATCTTAGTGATATTAATTTCTAGTCTTAATTAATCTTAAAAAAATATAATGTAATAAACATTAAATTATAACAGTTTATAATAAATAATAATATAATTAACATAATATAAAGGTGTTTAATATATCCAACGCAATGAAGCATGTATATTAACGTACTTACTCTAATAATACGCATTTTGAACAATCTCACGTGAGATTTGAGAGAGGGCCAAATCTCACGATATCTCACTAAAAGGTGAAGGTTCAAAAATCGCCAAAATCACCCCACTTGATTAATGGACGCCGCTTAAGTGGAATACGGTTAGCAAAAGGTTCTTTCAAAGGGGCAATAAAATAAATTTGGCGAAAGAAGATAATAATAATAATTTCCATGGCAATGTATAAGATTGTATAAAATTTTGAAACAGGTTTATACAATTTTTTCATAGATACGCATTGACTCACTCACTTACTTTGCAGATTTGCTTAAATTCCATCACTTGATTGCCTTTTTCCACCCAATCCCTTGTCATTTTCTCTATTCCTTTTTCCTTGCCCGCTAATAGTTCTGCGTTGGGGAATCATTTCACTCTATCCCAAACAACATTAAAGCAAACGCAATCACCACCGTCAACAAATCAGACTAATTACGCGATCTAAATTTTATTTCATTTCAGTCTTAAGCCCTCCTGCACAGAACCTGATGCACACCCCAAGATATACTTCTTCTGAACCCAAAATTTTTTCTTCCTAGACACTAATAATCTTTTATAATATTTGGAGCTTTATTTCCTCTCCTCCATCCAAAATGGCTCCCTCACTAACAATCCCCTGCTTACTCTCCCATAACCATAGCGACCTCAACTCCAAAACACCAATATAAACACAAATACGCATGCAAATAAAAATACAATTCAAACATCAATGCATAATCAATCACGCCAAACATCATGGACACGACGCGACGTTACAAAGTGAATGAACGTTACTTATTATTTGCCTAATTGCGGAAGCAGCACGCAAGTACCTAAGCATGGGGCCCCAGGTACGAGACTATACACAATGGAATTCTCGGGCAGGTGATCGTGTAAAGCCATCCCCGTGAATTCACCGCCTTTGAGTAAAGAACATAATATTTTTCATCGGCGAAGACCAAGTCACAACCTCGGAGCTGTTCATTTTCCTTGATGGATGGATGCTCTGACGTCACTCTAGTGAGAAATTGAAAAAAAAATCATTAGACTACGCTTTCATGTCACAAACTCGATAATGGTGAGGTTCGACGAGGAGTTTCCTTTTAAATCAGTTCCCAGACTTTCTAATAGCGACGCATGACTTCATTCTACTCCACTCGCCCATTCATGCTTGCCCCCCCCCCTCTATAATTAATGCGCCTCCCAAATACATACATATGTATGCGTAATGTCCGAGTTGCGAGCGGCGTCGTCTCCTCCTTTCCTGGACCGCTTGAATATTCATTCATCCGCCTTCCCTCTCTCCGCATGACCACATCAACACATCGCCCCGGCAACCTCCTTCCCCCCGCCCATCGTCCCGAGTTGACGCTTCGGAGCTGACCGCTGAGATAATAGCAGTTTAGAAACGATATCTCGCTGCACTCATCAGCGCTAAATATTCTAAAGAATGCACTAACTAAACCCAGGTTTACAAGTAGACTACTTTAGCGATAGCTCAAGAATGACATCTCGCTACCACTCGCACCAGCTACGCCGAAGTTTCCCAAAAGAGCGAATGCGTTTCGTGATGACATCCGTGGATAAACAAAAAGGAGCGTCAGCGGCGATGGAGAAATAATTAAATCTCCTCTTCTTTGTGAGGAATGTAATGTACGTTTGGCTGACCCTTGATCCATAATAAGAACTAAATTTAAAAATGCTATCTGTATTTGCCCGCAGATTTGAATCAAGAACTGCCACTTGCGTTATTTCCACAACCATCGACCTCTACCAACTCAAAAGTTGAACTGCTTCCACTTCACAGATTAATCAATTAGGATGTCAATTTATTCGTGCGCTCTATGCAGCTGCTACTCACACGTACCATCCGACCAAGGAGTCGAGTGAGTTGCCAAGCAGTCAATTACGACATGTACATCCAAGTTAAGATACTAGATTTAAAACGAAATCTCGCGACTATCATCGATACAGAAGAGCCCACAGAGAGCATCCAAGCGTTATGATGGCAAAAGTAGAAAAACAGAAGAAATTGCGGTGGAGAAAGAAAGATAGTTTCCTAAGTAAGAAAATATTCGAATTCCGGCTAACGTTTGCTCTCTCGTGAGAAACTGATAAATAGAAAACTCAAGCTTTATTACTTGCCCGGAGAGTTAAGCCAACGTTATCGCTTACAATATAACAGTAACCATCGATCCCAACTATGATAAACAATGTTAAACTTCTGTATTTGAGCGCAAATAGATCGAATTAGGCTCGTCAACATATTGTATGAGGTTACCATCCTCAGAATTGGCAGTTCTGGCGAAATTTCTAAGAGAACATGTGATAATACGGTACGCTATTCTAGGAGACAACCGACAGCTAAGGTCATTTGCGTCATTGGGGAGGGTAAGGAGGGAAGGGTGGAGAGAAACCCGGTGTCGGTATTGACCCACTCTTAACAAAAGACGACACTAGAAGCCATTGTCTAACCTTAGCGTCCCATTCGACGGACGGAGTGCTCTCCTTGAAGAGCCCACCACCAATCACTCAAGTAGGGATCGGACAGTCTCAGAAAAATCTGCGCCACCGTCGGGATTAGTACCCGAGCCCTAAGGGTTGGGAAGTCAATACACAATCCAGCAAACAAAACTGATTTCTCAAGATATTACAGTACGTACTATTACGACAAGTATTATTTAAGTATATTTCAATAATAATTTGTTGCAATGTTCGTTCGAACGAAATATTGAAACACATGACGCAAAAACGCGAATTTAAAAAAAAACATAATAATAATTAATTTCATATCTCTAACTTTATTCGAAAACCTAGATAAATTTACCGAAAATATATAACTATGCATGTATGGAACAGTGCCCGCTTGAAAATCCATCGGAGGACCCTCCACGTGATCGCCTCAATGCGTCGCCCCGGCAACCGTCCCCACAACAACGAACAAACAAGTGGGGGTGAGGGGGCGCAGCGGGGCGCCGTCTGCCGCGCGACACTTGACTGATGCCTGTCATTTGGCCGCACCCGACGCCACCCCGCCAATATACATCTCCAGCCATCGAGGGAGCGGGAAGGGTCACTTGTCACGATCCCACATCTGCACCGAGCACAGACAGCGCGCTCGAAACGTGGCGGATACGAATCGACCTCACCTCCTCCCTTCGTTCACGACTACTTCGATCATACATAGCCATGCGCAGAAACAGGTACATATATACGCCTATTTATACAATTTGCCAATGCGTCTACTGTCTATGAGACTTTAGGTTCATATAAGAACAAGCTGAGAGACTCGTCACAAACTCCTGCGAGCATTCAGAGAGCTTTTGCACGAATTATGCTGGAGGGTGCTAGAGACCCGCAGGTAACGTGCTAGTGCTCGATTGCGCGGGTAATTGTGAGTAGATACCTTTCAGAACAACAAAAGGAACATCATATTAGAACCTCAATATGTTTCTAGGTCAAACAGAAACACAAAATTAAGAGAAATATTTTGCCGAGCGGATAGGTATGGGGATTCGTTTTTCCCCCATTATCAGGGCTTTGATGAATTCTGGCTGAAACTTCGTACGGGTATTTTCTCCTCGTTTTTATTTTTATAATTTTAATTCTTTCTTCAACGGCTGGTGCCCTTGAACTCCTCGTCACTTTCCCATTGAGTCGGCCAACGGGGTAAAATGTAGATGTAGAACATCGACACGAACTACTGACGTCACTTTATTTACATTTCCACCTCAATAGGCCACTCATTGTGCCCAAGTTTCAAGCTGGCTGCATCGAAATACGCGGCACGAATCATGTGGCGTGTGACGCTGTAATGCTCCAAAGATAACTCGTCCCGAAAAAGATTTTATATAGCATAAAAGTCGAATATTCTGGCGAGAAAGAGTGAAAGATGTCAGTATTGAAACGATTAGGAGTAATTTTCCATAGATATAACCAGTGGTTGGACGTTTCAGTCAAAAACGACATCTTCAGGCTACTTAAGGTGATAATGTATCACTATATATACCCTGACTGAGATGTTATTACATTGAGACATGGTTGCATTAAGATTTAATATCTGGAATTTGCACTTTATTTCCTCCATTTTGAAATCGTGAACAAAATTATGCTTTTGCAACACGTCTACTGTTTTAAGACTGGCTATTCTGTCCCACTGGCCCATTAAAAGCTGTAAATATGTTCTTCCAAAGACAAAAATCCATCTACCTGTGTACTCCGAGGTTGAGAAAGCTATTTAACGCATGTTGAATTATTTAACTACCATTTTGATTCATGAAAAAATTACGACTCTAAATTTACATGTTATGTTTGAAATAGGAAATTATCAAAATGAAAGGAGAATGATAGATTCTTATCTTGGCATAAAAAGTTGCTTTTCCGGTTCCTCTTACGAAATTCTATTGAGTAACATGGTTCTATTTAGCCGAGAAGTACGTTCATTTAATATTGATGCAGTCATTCATCGCAAAATAAGTGAATGCTTTGACTTTGACATGCTCTCATCGGATGTAAGCAACGTCCATGGGTGGAGCTCGAGCTAATTCTAACGTTTACAGCAACACCACCTAACACACGTGGAGAAGATATTGCACCTAATTCATTGTTTTTCAGTTGGTTCTTCCGTTTTGAGATAAGTTTAATTTAGAGATCTCTGGAGTGACTATAAGATGCATAAAAAGCTAGCGACATGCTCATTTTCGGCGGGCGGTTGAGAGAGGTGGGCCAGGACCTTGGATTCCACCAACGAGGGAAAAGTGCTGTGCGTTTCCATGGAAGCAGTGCCCTCCTCCTCACACCCTTCCCTTGTCCTGGCCGTGACAATATGCCAAGGGGCCAGCTTTGACCCGCCCGCAACTCGCCCAATCTGATTGCCAATCTCATCAGCTTCACCTTCCCTTACATCTGCTCCTCAGATTAAATATTTACAAGAGTTCTCAAGGTGACTGCACTGCGAAATTTCCCCGGTCCAAGAAACAAAGTCGAACGATGCCATTTCCTTGATTTCCTTGAATATTACACATTGGTGGCCGCTATTTCTGTCTCCGCTATTTGATTAAGTATTCCAATCCAAACTCTGACCCATTCCGCGAATAGGTTCCTCAGGAGAATACTTGAGCGTAGTGTATGTGCGAGAATTTGAATTACTGTGTCTGGGAACTATACTCAACGGAGATTCAACAGTAATTAGCCGAAAAGACACGAATATACTAAATCTCTCACCTCCCCTGATTATTTTTTCTCCGTGAATGAATCTGTTCAGAAATGCGTTAACGTACATAAAGTCATTACTTACATCAAAAAATTCAGTGCTAACTTTCTCTTGAGTCATCTGCATAGATTATATTGTTGTTCAGGATGTCTCCATTAAGTGAAATAAGTATGAAAAATCTCAGATTCGAACCTTCCCGGTACTTTACCGCAACTACCGCGCACGGTATATACCTACTCGGCCACGGAGCTTTGTGTTAGTAAGAGAGAAACGGTGAGTCCCAATATGAATCTAAAGATAGGAAAAATCTCGCCACGGAGCCCGAAAGAAAACACTCCGACGGCCCAACGCGAGCGTGGAAGTGAGTTACTTCAGTACATAACATCCGCTAATCTTAATTCTGATTCTTCATCATCAATCATGCTCCTGCAGTTTGACTCCAGCTTCGGTGGCTGGGTCGCGTCCACCTCCGTCCGAGTCGGCTCTTGGTGGCATACGAGTGAGGGATGCATGTCGCTTTATGTGCCAACCTCACAAGTTTTCACCACCTAGCCCATGAGTCAACAGGGATTATGTGGTGTCTGCATACTTTTGAAAACGACAGTACTTATGAACGTTAATGACTCGGGTTGAGCGTTGCCATGTTGGGACTAACTGCCATAACAATGGAGTATACAAAAGGGCGAAGATATTTACGCATGTGATCGAAGGCTCAAATATTACAATAGAAGATCCGACATTCGGTCTATTAATGCGTAGTCACCCACCGAGCATTTAGATGGGTTGACAAAAGCCGCCACTGGCGTCGCCGACGGGCAGAGCGATCCGAATTCCGCAGGGTACTAAGCTATTAATGCCGCTTACACAGGCTCTGGACACCGCAAATAAAAATCCTCTTCAAGTTCGAGGTGGCCCAGGGTCCCCTTACCCTGAATGTGCGAAATTACCGAACCTTAGACTTAGTCCGGGGTGAACTCTACCCTCAACTACCTGCACCAACTTTGGGGTTGAATCACAGAGTGAGTGAAATTTCCGCCGAAATAGTATTCGAGTTGAAGTGGTCTCTCGCTGAAGCTCATTGAACTCTCCCATCGACTCCCCCGACTTGCTTTCCCTCATTTACTTCACAGTTCCCCTTACATCCATTCGTCCGCATTCCTTGAAGCCTATCCCCAGATCATCCCCGTTTCAAGCGCTCATTCGTCTTCCGCATGTCTACCCTGCTAAACTAAGTGCCTCACAATGTTGATCCCTATCTTCTCAGACTCATTCATTTCACTACCAATGTCTACTTTCCTGGAAAACAACTATTCTTATACAAAAATATTACTTTCCATTAATTTTCTCTAGGCGTTCCCTCCAGCTTTGTACATATATTACCTACTAGTGTATTATAATGTTATCACAGTGCATTTTGAATGCTTATCCAATTTCATAATTTCTTTATTTATTATTTATTGCTTTACGGTGTCCCTGTGCTATGCTTACAATGCTGTATGCGAGCCAATAAATAAATATCATAACTTTACAATGCCATTCGCCGCGAGTGTAATTACTCCACTGCAAATGTTGGAAACAAATGCATCTCTCAGCTATCGTCATTGCGCTGTGATCATTTTTGGAAACCGATTAGAACGCGACTTAGATCAGATACATGAATGAAACGTCAACGGGAAGGAATGCTCTGTGAAGTCCTCTTGGATGGGATGATGATGCACTTGCTGGTAGGGGGCGGAGGCTGTTGGCCCCGGGCCGAGATGATCTGGGACCGCACGGCGACACGAAAGAGAAAGAGAGGGGGGGGGAGGAATCGAAGATAAAACAGAGCCTCGGTGGAATTACCTCTCCGGCGTGCGCGCGCGGGTGGAGCCCCCTGGCGGCCGGCGGCGGAGGCCATGCCTATCGGGAAGGTGCATCGCTCGCGCCCGGCCCTCGGCGGGTGGCGGATATATATATGTATATGTATAAAAGGGGGGGGGTCGTGTATGAAAAGGGGTCCTCTCTCCGTGAGGAGGTGGAAGCGTGTTTGTTTTGGATAGGGGGGAGGGGCGGAAGGGGAGGGGGTGGGGGTTTAGTGGGTCGCGGGGGAGGGGGCGAAATCGAAAAATAAACTGGTTATCCGAGAGAGTCGTCGTCCGGGCGAAGAGAGGGCCCCCGAAGCGATTTACCCCCAACCCCCACACCACCCCCCTTCTCCACCTCCCCGTTTACGCTGGAATTGCTAGAGATGGAAAAATGGGGGGGAGGGGAGCTGCCGCCCGAATTGTGTGGAATTGGAAGACTAACTGGGGGGGGGGGGGGGAGTTGGAGAAAACACCGGGGGTTGGGGGAGGGGGGGGGAATGGGGGTCCTCGGCGGAAATGAACGCGGAGACGACGAGTAAACAAGAAGCAGATAGCACGCAGATATATATTTCGAGTCGCCGCTCACAAACAAAAATACGCACCCGACCTCTGTGCGCGCAGGTAGTTGCATTCGGACATCCGTTCGCGTAAACACAAAACCTCTGCAGACTGCGAGCGAAGCAAATGTCAATAGAGGGCATTAGAATAATACGGCTGCGATCCGCGCGGCCAGACTCACCAGGAAGTAGGCCGATTTAGTGCACAAGTACGCCCTCTGATTTTAGGGTGCCCCTGTTGACTCGCGGTGGACAAAGTTATTTTCAAGTGAGGCGGTATTTACACGAGAAGAGGGAGTAGAGATTCATTTAATATACCCTGAAAAATATACCATGATAGTACTTGAGTTATAAACAGGTAATTCCTCCAGAGAAAAGTCACAATAGGACTGGCTGAGTGGCACTTAGGCCCTTCTCATCTTATCATCGGATCTAAACAACGTTTATGGGTGGAGCCAAGAGTGGGAACTAAAACTCAGTTAGATCAGATTTTCGGTAGTAAATTTCTTGTATTCTGTAATTCAACTGTCCCCATGTATATGTTCTGGATAGTGTTAACATAAAGGGTGACAGAGGAAGTCAAATATAAGGTAGTCTCGATAACTTCTAGCCTATTGTGGGGAACGATTACAAGAAGTATTTGCGGCATAGCCCAAAAGAAGCTAGGATTTTTCAAGCTTGCTGTGAATTGCTGGCAACGCTAGGGAGGATACGACATAGGCTCCGATTGCTTGAGCTATAAATAATACATGCCTTTCAGGAAGATACTGAGAACAACATCTTAGCTTATCCCTATATTTCCAGATACGACAGGAACTATAAATTAAAAGAGATATTTTTACGGATGAATATATTTAGTAATTCGATTTTCCCTAGAATAATAAGGGACTTCAATAAATGCTAGGTGAAACTTCGTATGCGTATATTCTATTTGTTGAGGGCTTGTGTCAAAACACCCCCTGCCACACGCCTTTCGAGACGGCTTTCGTGGTATTGTTAATAATTGTATGAAAAGGGGAGGATAATAGAGGAAAGGAAGCGTTAATCAGGCAATCGCGGTATCAATGTCACGTTCACCGAGTCTCGTGTGGTCAGCAGCGACTGTCCCATAACTCGATAGATATCCGTATTGACGGCTGAAGGTGCTGGAGATTTCTTCCAATTTTTCATTACTTTGGCATTGTGAATTTATAGACAAAATGTCCTCGTTAATCCGTTACCCCGCTGCCACCTATTGACCTATGTAAGAACAAATATGAATAAATATTCATATAACTCGCGTTCCCATTCGCACTCAACTAGATGTCGCAATAAAATACACCAATCAACCATTAGAACTCAAAAGATGAAACTGGGACCGCAGCAAATGGGCATTCGTTTGTGTAGTAAATTACCAGTGGAAATTGTAAATTGTTCATGTATTCATTCAAAGTTAAGTTGAAAAATTATTGTAAAAAAATGAACTATCGTGTCGAATAATTTGAAAATAAGTGCATAAACCTGTAATGCAAAAATTTAATTTGGCAATAGGGTAGTTTCCTTCATCAAAGAAAACGAAAGGCATTGATTGTGATCCGTTACCCACCATTAGTGTATTCATAATATACAAATTATTTTGTTTTAGAAATACCGGGTTAGACGAATGGCAATGGTCCATTTTTATCATCATTTGAAAAGGGCCAGATTGGCGCCCATGCGATGCCACTCCGCATGACGTCACAGGGACCTAGTTTCTACACGAGAGGATAGGAGTTATACATCGTCTGAGGTTGCCAATGCATGCATGAGGCACAGAGCTCAGGGAAACATGTCTTAATAATCACCTATTAAAACTGGCTAAGTTCGGAAAGTTTTCTTCGTTTGATAAGGTATTAATAAGCCTTTTTTAAGCCAAGCGCTACCATCCAGCAAGGTACTCAGCTATCCGCTAGCATCCTGCGACGTATCAGCGCTAAGCCTCGCCTCAAGGTCACCTCACCGGGCGGGAGGGGGAACCAGAAATACGACGTACGGAGATATTTCCCGGCATTCATACTTAAGCGTCGTGTTTTCGCGCGCTTGAAAATTTTCACTTTTCATTTAATCGCGAAAAATAGATGTTGTCATTTAAAAATCTAAAAGCGTGAAATACGTACTCCAGGAGTATTAATCTTTCGATTAAAGCAATAAAAAAATAATAGGAAACCACCTTATTCTAACAATGCTACGGTATGTATATAATACTGAACTATTGCTTGATTGTATGTAACTTTACGTGTCCTATATATGTATTTTGTTGTCAATCTACAGGTCATTGGACAAATAAATATTTATTATTTATTATTATTATTCCGAATCTAGTTGAAACTTGAGCCTAACAAACCCATGAAACATATTTGTAGCTTCATAAAAACAAATGCATAAGATATTGAATTTGTTTATTCAATAGGAGCTCCATAGCATGGAATATTTCTATCTCCCTGCATATTCATAAAATTCAGGTGTAACTTGCTATAGCGTTATTTTGGAGAATCGATGGCATTGAAAACAACGCAAAAAATTTTAAATTTAAAAAAAGCGCTTGCAATAGGCTTGTATATGGCGTTTTCTAAAAATCACGATGACTCATGAGGAAAGATTTGATTCCAAATATCCTTTCATAACTTCTCAATCAGCGACTCGGAAACCGTTCGTCTGGATTCACTCGCGTAATCTCGTTTATGATCGGAAGTGTCCACAAGACTTGAATCCATCTTTTGCGCACGTTGTTGCTAGTGGCGAGGGGGGGTATGAGGGGTGCCGAGAGGGAGGGGGATGTGGAAAAGAGAGGATTGGGAGGGAAACATCGTTGGAGAGGGTCGCCCGGGGCAATCACAAGTGCACAAATGTTGTGACGGCAATGAGAGTTCGCCCTCGCACGCACCGGGATGATTTCGATGCGATGACCAAGGGGAGGAGGCAATATCCAAACCTCCGATCCGAAACCTTAGCTTCATTCGATCATAAAGGAAGGAGGATATTTAGTCATCCATATCTATCTCGCGGCACAGATGCGAACGCCAGAAATTATCGGTGGATGAGAGGACGCTAAATCAATTCTGCGTGAGGAAAAGGGGGTTGCGAGGACCCCTGCAAAGATGGGGGGACGGTTGGCTGAGTGAGCGTTAACGGGGATTGTGATAACATCTCCAAAAGTAACAGCATATTTCGAAGCATGAAAGTGACGCACAGAAGAGGATGTGTCACGACAAAACTATGCGTGATTCGAAATAAAACTATGGACGAAATCATACCCATCGTTGCTGCAAGTGCATGAAATTCTCCGTCCAAAAATGTCCTTTTCCTGCCATTTCCGAAAAGCAGTTAGCATTCCAGAGAGCAACCCTCTCCTACTTCCACCAGCGCGATAACAATTATCATTACTCTGACGAGGTCTTCAGTAGAGGAGATGAAACTGTTGGAAGATATTTTACACTGTAACGCGGATTTACAAGAAAAGTGGACCGCTCGGATACGTAATTGACTACAAAAGTTTTGACCGATTTGCGAAAATTCAGAGTTCATATTGATGATGCAAAATCACAAGAAATTAATTTGAAAATTAAGCTAACGGAGACAAAATGAACAGATATCATATTATACTTCGAAATAATTTGGGACCATGCAGCTATTTCATTAGGTCTTTTGGGCTATGTCGCCGCGTCAATTTTTGGGTGGCCCCAACGTTTCCCGACCGATGCTGGTCGCTTTCTCAAGTGATTCTGTTCTGATTAAGAATCCCTTCAGAAAGCCACCAGCATCGGTCGGGAAAAGTTGGGGCCACCCAAGAATTGACACGGCGGCATAGCCCAAAAGATTTTATTCAACTACAGAGTTCTCTGATAAAGCGATACTTTTCCGCCGGGAGAAGCTTGGATCACAAGGCATAATTAAGCAGACATGAAGACTGTCAACGCCATGTCAGAAGACGTCCTGGATCAAGCCAAGTGGAGAAGAGTTAGCAGAACAGCGGACCGTGCAATAGTGCGAGAGAAACGCTAGGATGAAGAAGAGTTTTGGATCACTCGCTGCTCGTATTCCGATGCCTTGGTCGCCCGACACGTGGCCGAACTTTCCGACCATTTCTGCAATCGTCCCGAACTGAGTAAATATTAATGTTCGGTAAACAATTGCAACCTTAGATGTCTCTTGAGTGGTGGGATCACCAGATTTCTTGCCGGAAAGGGAGTAGCGAGGATCCCCCTGGCGGCGGCTAGGCGGTTGGCAGAGTGAGCGTAAACGGGGATTGTGGTCATATCTCCAAAAGTACAGCCTATTTCGAAGCATGAAAGTAACGTACAGAAATTCATGTGTCCCGAAAAAAATATAAGTGATTAGAAATAAACTTGTATACTTGGTTAAAAAGCGTAGTGTAAAGTCGCTATTTTGGAGACGATAGTACAGGTATTACAATCCCAAGTAATCTGGATAAGAGAGTTGACAGCTGGATGGCTGTTTAAATATACGAATCATTCTGTTTTCTTCGAGGGAACTGGCTTATACAGCGTAAAAACATCGGATCCGAAGGTGTTGGCCATGACAGGCAAGTTCAAAGAGCGTGCGGTGGGTTGAACGCGGCGACACAAACTACAATTTCTCTGATATGAATTTGAATGCTTAAAACTGGAAAGTAAGCAGTGGTGCACACTGGAAGATTTGCGCCTTCACTTCGTGGAAGCATTATAGAAGGAAATAAAAATCAATGGGCACATTTCAGACTGAAAAACACGTATAACGTACAAACAAAACGGTACATTGCGTGACACGATTGATGTTTTATCATATATTTCTACATACTGCCACAGTGAGTAGAAACCATCTCTTTAGCGTTTTCTTGAGCACAAGATCACGTGATTTTTATTTCCCTGTACCTACTCGTATATAAACGAAAGTGTCCTACTTACAGCCGAAGGCGACATGAAGATCCATGAGGCGACGACTCCTCAAGAGCTGTCCGCGAAGACACGGTGCATAGCGACGCCTCCTTCCCTCGCAACTTGATCGACCCAAACACCTCGCGCGCACGCCGACTGACTGACTCGAGGCGCAAGGGACGGAATGCTTCCCCCAGGAGTGATGCAATACTAGCAATGCAGGAGTGATGTGAATTACTTGGCAGTGAGGAGGGAAGTCTGCCTGGGCCTAGTTGAATGCGGCCGCAAAATTCCCCGAAACGAAGTGGCAAACCCAGATCAGCGGAGGTGTCCGTCCCTGCGAGCGAGGAGGGGCCATTTGACTCGAAGGGGCAGGGCAATGCTTTCACAAGGACAGTTCGAGCTCGGCCATGTGCATAGATAATATCCCTCCCACACCACCTGTGTCACCACATAATCTCCGAAAGAACTCCCGGAAGACACAACAACCGACCGAGGGAGTGCCAGAGAACTCGGGTGCGACAACATGCACTTTGCTTCGCAAGTTCTTTCCGTCTTGCGCATCAGCAAGAGACCATTTCTGATTTCTCCGTCGCCCCGTTGCAAATGCGTCCTCCGTATGAAAGCGAAAAAGGCGGGAATAGTGGCCCTGTGTTTAGCTTTCTTCCCGAAATAGAAATTGACTAGAATCCAGTAGCACTTGTGGATTATTCAGAATCTACCCATATATTTTGCCCGTAATTTTCATAATAATGAAAATGTATTATACCCTCATGCATTATTATAACATTGGTGAAATGTTTTGATTATTGCATATGTATATGGAGTTAATTAATACATAATTTAATGGGATAACTACCCTCGCGATACTAATTGTGCTTGGACGACAGTTACGGAAAGAAACTAGACAATGAAGACATTACTAAAGCAACGCTCAAAACAGAGTAACCTCTACGGAAATGGTATTCTTAAGATGTATGAACTTAAAGATTGCACAAATTAAATTATTAAAAATTACACCCAAGAATAAGAACTCACCAGCTTACCTCGCTAGACGTCTTCCTTCTCATATCAGCAAAGACAGCAACAGAGGTTGTCAGCTCGGTATTGGCAGGTACTCATCTAAGAAGCTTTTTTAAATATTCCCGTTGACGATGAATGAAGTACCTTTTGGTATATTTTATCCTTTTTCATGCATGGATCAATCCTTCAGGGCATGAACAAATGGAATTAAATTGAAACATTACGTATGACAAAGCCAGTGCGTTCGGTTTGTTGTAGGGACGGGTGGAATGCAATGATTCTTTTCGAAACTTTCTCAAATTTGAATTCAGTAACTTTTACGATGGCACATTCATTTCATTTACATAATACCGATCGAGTTCAACAAAAGGTTAAAAAAAAAACGATCACACAAAATATACACTGGGAAACAGGCAATCATCTTGAATTACCATTTTTAAGCAGCAACAAACACCACGAATGACTGGTCTAGGAAGTTCATAAGATACAATGATTCAAAACTTTTTCTAATAAGATTGTAACTTTTTCTTCGGCTAACGATAGATATGAAATCAAGTGTGCTCGAACTTCTAGCGACTGGAGAGTTGAAATTTAGAAAGAGCACAAGGGATTCTTCTTTGTTAGCCATAATGCCGCATCTACATTCCTAAACAACAATAATAATTTAAAATACGCACTAAACGGTGTATCTTCGGCAGGCACGAGTGTGGACGAAGCGTGCACGGAGGCAGATGGGATGCAAAATGGTAGGTTAGGTGGCTAGAAGCGAGAACAAAAGAAATAAAAGAATACTTGTAGATTTTTGAGCTTTTTTAATCTCCATGAAAGAGCGCGTCACAACATTAAGCAGTAATGTGTGTGTGTTTTATATTTTAAATATGTGTAAGTCAAGTGTTGGATGTTGGTTCTTTACAAAGGTAAGTGACAACAAATTGCAGGTATGGGGAGTCGAGGGGGAGAATAATCACCCCACACCCCTCCGCCGATGCACTCCCAGATGAAAGGGGGTTGAGGGAGGGGAGACACGTGACACATCATCACTCGGGGGGGGGGGGGGGGGAGAGGGAGGGGGTTCACGCGCAAGAGGGATGGCTGAAATTAAAAGTCGATCTCAGAGTCCTATGCATATAGTACATATCACATACATTATTTATACGTAGTTTCATAACTATTGAAGAGGGATAAAACTTCAAAATGTGTCACACACCTCGCACTACCTTATTCACGCACGCAAATGTACACAACGTCGATCGCACTGAATCTGACCACACACGCACTTAAGCACACTTCAATTGTCAGAAATCTCAGAGAGCGGAGGACTTGAGTCCCGTGGTGTCCTTTCAACACGTCCTCGCAAGTCGTCTCACCACTTGCTATGTGCGGAGACGCAATTGAGGGAAGGGAAATGATATTAATGAATGACAAAATTGAATTCCAGAAAATAAAGGAATTCCACTTCCTCGAATTGGAAAGGTGGTACACGAAAACAATACACAGAGCAGCAGAGACCTCTCGCGGGTGGAGAGCGAACCAACCGCCACGGCCGATGGCTTCCTCTGGTGACGATGGTAAAGGCATTGGGGTCAGAAGAGCACCCGTTGGACAGTCCGTTGCACTGGGGGTTGCGAGGTAGGGTTTCACTTTTCCCAGTTGAGTGTGGGCGAGCCTTAATTCCCCTCTCCTCTCTGTTTCTTCCGATGGGAATTTGGAAAGAGAGCGGTCATAAGAGTGTCCGTCAGGTCGTCCGTCGCACTGAGACCAGTAGAGGGAGTTGATGAGAGCCCCACCCGCTTCCTACTCAAAGTAATCTACATCCCCCACCACTCATCATGGAAAATAAACAAAACGACAACGATGCCGGCGAATAGGAAACTTCCAGTTCTGTCAACCTCAAAAGAATCTCCACTCTTCATAGATTTATATATATATGTATAGATTTTATGTTCTCAGTATCGTACAATGCACGGCCCCGGATGGAGTACCGTGTAATTCGGTAAGTGCTTCAAATATATATATATATTTATATACTTCATATACATTCTCATATATACAGATATACGTATTTATTCATTTTTTTCATCCGTTTTCTTTTTTCTGGAAATCACAACCGAATCTCAGACACATTCAAACCGCTTCGGGGGCGGGGGAGGTTGGTTCGATCCCCGGGCACAAAACTTGGGGCCGGTCGCCCCGGGCGAGACCTTCCGTGGGATCGGTCGAGGTCTCGGCGGGGGCAAGCAGGTCAGAGAGCACACAAGATGTTGGCCGCGGCAGCAGTCAACGAGTCAAACATGCACACGAACAGACACACTCGATCCAACGAATCAATGCCTCCAAACTTATGTACAGAGGGATAAAAATATCAACACTGGAAAGTGTAAAAAAATGCGAGAGTAGTAGTCCCATTGTTTACTTCTCCGGACGCGGTTCCGAGGGCTGAGGTTTGGGGGTGGGTGGGGGTGGGTGGGGGTGGGTTGGTGGGTGGTATTCATTCCTTATTGAGAGCGGTCAGCGCGCTCTTTGCAACGGGTGAACCAAACACGGATGTCACAGCCTTGGAGAATTCTCCACTCGGCCTCTTCAATGCGTTGTCGCACGCCGCGTATGAAAATGCGTTCACAAAAGTCACCACTCGCGTCGCTGACGGGGAGAGCGATCCAAATTTCACGGAGGAAAAAAGCTGAAATCACGGCTGTTTATCGAAATTTATATTCTAAATGATATGCTCCATCAAATTCATAACTTTTCGATGTTAGTCCTCCCGAATGAATCTGTATTATTTTGTGAGAATTGAGGGGAAATGGATCGCCCTTCACTCGTCGCCACGCTGAGGATAAATCTTGAAACCTCGAAATAAAATGCGCTCGAAGTGGCGACAAAAATCAAGGGACCGACTGGTGCTTCCTCAGCGTGGCCTCCTTGGAAACAAGCCTCTGAGTAAATACAAATCGACGAGACCGCTGTTTTTATCGATATATGCGCATGCGACAGATATAGGAAAACGCAATAGATCAGATGATCGTTTATTGGTCTCTGATTGACAGACTCAGACGGTAGCGTTTGACCACGTTACTTTATTTCGATTTGAAATTTTATTTTCCATCAGATTTCCAATCGAAATTGATGAAAGAAACTAATCAAGATCTTCATGACATCTATGCATGCACGTACTTGATTCACTTATTTCAATTCCGTCCTAATACCAATTTGAGGGTTTCCTCATCGGCCTTAGCTGTAGATTATTTTGCAGCCACCTTGAGGGCTCTTCATAACATTTACCCTGATATTAAGCCTCCAATGACGCAAGAAAATCCCAATCGATGATGTTGACGAGGGCGATATCGCATTAAAAACTCTCAAACTTTACGTTTTGGGAAAGATCAATGCTGCTTAGCAGGTGTAGAGTATCTCATCCATCAGGTAAACATCCTACCTTGATGTTTACCTGATGGATTTATCATCAAATTCCCTTCTCAAGATGAAATTCGCTTTTTAAAAATCACTTTGATTTTCTCGGATCCAGAGCCCCAATTGAATGGTCAAGCTTTCAATCAGCTAGGTACACTTATATGATGTTTATCTTTACTTCATCCGGGATAAGTTGATTTCCGTTCATCGTGAATGGTAGAAATATTGAATAATAAGACTCCTAGGCACATCATTTTGCCTCATGTAAGAGCTCTATCTTTAAGCTGCTACCGCTTGGATGCGACATAATCTATTTTTCACGTTACACTAATTTTCTCTCGTGACCCTAAGTACCGTACTTGTTTTAAGCAGCACTTAGCGAATCGTCTGCTTTTCTGCCAAAATCTGAATAACCGAATCCGCACCAATATAATCATATCTACTCAGCCCTCGCAAAGCATTCTTTCTCGTCGAAATTGCACATCTACCCCCTCCTACCCCCCAACACATCTTTCCTCCACTGGACTCTTCGCTCTCCGTGGAAACGCGCGTTACAGCGCAGAGATGGCCACCCACTCCTCCATTGTGATGCAACAATGTCTCTCTCGTTCGCGCGCTGACCAGCCCTAAGGAATGGGGATGTGGTTGGGGAGGAGAGGAAGGTGCTGTGGTGTCTGGTGGTGCTGTGGCGGTGCCGTTTATCGCGAAGGAGGAGGCGGGGATCATCACCACACGAGGCCCTCGTTCAGCTGCTGCTCCGCGAACACTCCGCCCCCTCCAGGACCACCGCCCCCGCCAGGGCCTCCGCCGCCGCTACCAGCCCCGGAACCTGTAAAGACAAGGAGGAATGTCTATTAATTGCCTGAAGTACCATTAAAAGTTTTATCACGGAGCAAGATTAAAAGAGTACTTATTTACGCATGCAACTCGAAGTTCATTGACAACAACAATTGAAGATATCGCTGCCAACCAATACAAAAAAAACAAACTTGGCCATTAGTTCATACTAGATAAGAGTAAGAATTGAAATAGGACCCCACGCATGATGAGAGCAAACATAGGATAGGAGCTAGGATGCTAATGGCTCTGAAGAACATAACACTTGTCCTTGCATAAATCCATTGATACTCCCTGCTAGCATTTCGCGAGGTTGTCTGCGAAGTCAAGTGTCCTGTGATTCAATCATTTTGTCATATAATGTAACACCACGGATGTGGATGCCTTGATGAGGCAAAATATTGATCCCAATGCGACATTACTTTCTATTTATGGATGACAATGACCACAATCTAGGAATGTTGCATCTCCAAATGAATCGTTCAATGAGTCATTCATCGCTCGAGCCCACTTAACAATGACACGATGAATATGTATCGTTCCCTCGGAAGTGAACCGTATCTCGCGGTCAGCTATTGAACTTCCAAACAATGCTCATTTACAAATACTGCATCAATCGAGTCGAGAAGAAGATATGGTAAAAAACCCGAACCAAGCCATGTGTGACAAAGGACTTCCTTAAAGTTGATTCCACGGAAGGAAATCAACTTTAAGAACAGTCCAATGGCAGCAAATACTTATAGCATCAATCGAGTCGAGAATAAGATGTGGTAAATATTATTTGTATATGTATAAGGGATGGTTGAGATGAATCGTAGAGCGATGGGGCGGGGCCACCCGCTCTTGGGAGGAACAAAAGAATAACGATGAGGCGCAGAGGGTGTACACGCACCCACACGCACTTGCATTCGCACGCACACTCTCTCGAAGAAGAAGAAGGGACGTGGTCGCAGCCACGATTCCCCACCCTCGTCCCCCCCCCCCTCTCCCACCCTGCGCGACGACCCCTTTCCTTCCCCACCCTCTCCACGGTGTCACGTGACTCGACGCCATTGGCCGGGAGCCGAGACTATGGCGAGCGGTGATTGGGACAAGCAGAAGGCGGGCGGACGGCGCGAGAGAGGGGGTGTGGGAGGGGGGGGGATAAACGTATGCAAAGGGGGAGGAAGAGGGTGGGGGAGTAGAGGGGTTGGATAGACTATACTTATGTTATATTTAGGAGGGGGTAATGATGGTAAATACGAAGATGAGAGAAAACATACTCTCACACCTCGATTTATGAGGCAAAACACTAGGTGACATCCTATATAATTAGCGCATGCAGCACTCACGCAAATTAGGAAGACTTCAACACTTGGTGACTACGTGTCGCAGGAAAGTGGCCAATGATCGCCTCACACCGAAGCATTTTATATTTGACTCACAATTTTTATGCAATATTTATTTATCTCTCTTCTATTAGACTTTTTTTCACTTAATATGAGATACAGGAAAATGCTCACAAGTGCTTACAGTGTGTCATCTGAAAATTTAAAGCAGAGATGGTTAGTGTTGCAATAGTAAAACGCATAACACCATAAATACCGGCTGAGTGGAAGTGATGCGTCATCTTAAAGTTTTGGTTAGAATTCTCTTTTGCCTGGTCCACTCTTTTATTAATTTTACATTTGCCCACTCAGTCTATCCATGCGATATTTATCATTCTTTTATCGCAGCTCATATCGAACGCTTCCATGCTAGACTTCTCTGCCGCTGTCATCAATCATTGGTCACTTTCAGAGAAAAACTCACTCCATATTAATTTATAGTATACCTACAGTAACCGAAAAAAAGACGGATTATAACTTTTTTCACAAAATCTGGAAATTTCCAGGAAAAATGTTGACATAAGTAATATGTGAATTGGAAAAAGTACCTAAAGCACGCGTATTAGTAAAACGGGTTGCTAACCTTTGGCGGTTGGGTATTTGTCTTTACTGCGAGGAACAGTAACCTGGGAGATGTGATCACAAGGGGGACAACACTGCCTCCCTTACTTCCATTTAGACTACGGTTCATGCGAGGACAAATGAGCACACACCAATGACACTCTTAAGGGAGAATGCAATAACGTCCAACTTTTCTATCTTGTCGAACGCCTCGTTTTGTGCACCAATTCAACACTGTTTTAAATATCTATGCATTCGTATTATTTAAGACGGAATTGTAGACAACTTTGACCAGAAAAAAATAATAAGCTCCTTCGCTACCTGTAGTACATATTAGTATAAGTATAGTATAGTATAGTTTTAATATTCCTACGACAGAGTTTGATAAATTATCACACATGTTTTAAAACGGCTTTATTTAAGTTACGCTCTTAAAAATTAATGCATAAATGTAATATTGCATTTCAGAGAAAAAAATAATAACCAGAAAAATGGCAATTAAAAATCATTCAATCAAAATTAGTCATATAATGACACGCTAACATATTGGATAAAAACATATAAAACGCAACATCAGCCATCATTAGCATATAGCTGATAGCTATGAAAATTAATATATTATTAATGAAAATTATACCAACCAAATATTAGCAACCCAAATAGCGTTGCATAAGAAAATTTTACAGCATCCGCGATAGGATATACGCAGAAAGAGGCAGGGAGACTAATAGCAAACAGATGACAATCGAAATTTGGATGAATTTTATGAATTGGTTTGCATCTCTGAGGCAGAGAGACACTTAAACGAGACACCTAAACAGTCACGCACTCAAGTGCAAGTGGCCCTAGAGAGGAGTGGGAGAGGGTGGGGGGAGGTGTGTGCGGTGCACGCAATAATTGCGGTGACTCCCATTTACTCATGTCATGTCCCTCGATGAGCAGGGGGGGTTTGGGGGAGGGGGTAGGTGAAGGGGGGTGAGAAATCAATAGTGCTGCTGATGCTCAACAACACCCTCTTTAAAGTTTGACACGCGGCTGCGAGCACTCGATAGTATGATCACTATTTATTCAAAGGACGTTAAAATGTCAAGGGGGGCCCTCTCCCGTAAAGAGGTGATTCCCTCCGTAAATGAATAGTGACACACCGTAATAGGAATTCTAAATATTTCATTCATCATTGGCATCTCTCGTTGGCATCGAATAATAGCTAGGAACTCAAATCAAAGTGTCACTTAAGATTAACCCCCGAAAGATATTTTCCTCATGTTTGGTCATCCTGTTAATATGGGCTCTCCCTGCACCCTCTTTGCGACAAGCGGCTTTGTTCGCATTCTCGCGCACGGAAAACATGTTTTAGAACGATCTTAAAATGTATTATATTTTTAGGTCTGACAGAAACGATAAGTTAAGGGAGATATTTTGCCGAAAAAATAAGCAAAAGAATTCGCTTAAATAGTAATATGTAGGGAAATACTACTGACAGATTCCACTCCATGTACCCTAGTTAAATCTCAAGATGAAATCTTCAATTATAGGCAAGTACAGATAAAGTCAGGAAAGATACAAAAAACGAGTATTGGAGCAGGGATGAAGATTCCTCTACCAGTTGGCACCAGTTTTTTTGCGTTCCTTTTGCGAAAAGGCAAAAAAATCGGATGTTCTCTTGCTACATGCTGCATTTTTATTTCTTTTCTTCGTTTTTTCCATTTATATTTTTTTATTTTTTTGTTTATTTCTCTTTCTAATTTTTCATTTCATAAAATATATATAATTTCAAAATTTCATGTTTTTTTCACTTTATGTGCATTTTACCACTTTATCCTCGACGATTTCAATCATTTTCTTCAAACAGTGGTAGTTTGACTACTGAAAGAGCCACGCTGTATGATGGAACGTAAATAAAAGTAAGTAGACTCGAAAGAAAATTATGGGGAAGAATTCTGCGATTTACCGACAAAGAATTTCATTTGTCGAGCAATGCGGTAGTAGTTACTTTCTTTGGGGGGTAGGGAGCGCACCACCTCAGCCAATGCACCACTTCTTACGGAGAGGTCGCATAGGAGGAAGCACAAAGGATGCAGCACACAAGATGGCGCCGTGGACGGGTGGAGGGGGAGGGAGGCGGAGGAGCGCGCGCTCACGATGTGTGTGGGTGCCGGGAAGACGAAGGAGGGTGCGCGTGTGTGTCTGTCTGTGAGAGAATGGGGGGGCGTTGTCAGCCCTCCGTGGAATTGGATATGTGGGGAGGGGAGGAGATGGAGGGGGCGGAAGACGGATGCCCAGAAGGGGATGGATGGAGTGTGTGAGACTCGGCGATCAACCCCAACATACTCCGAGAAGAGCGAAGGCAGTTGTGTGTGATACATGTCACGAAAGCAACGAGAAGGGAGAGACGCCGATACGACGAGAAATAAATGTGTCTGGCTACGCTTTCCGAACTGATACAACAACAGAGAAGGTTACAAAATAATTTTATTTTAATTATTAAAACACCACAGAATCGAAACAAAAAAATCCCGATGATAAGAGAGGAAGAATTATAGATTTCTAAATCTGCTTTTACAAACATATTCAAGAACGAATATTTTTACAAGATTATCACAGAAGGAAAGAATTGAATCAAAAACTATTAATCATGAAAGAGTAAAAAGAATAGCAACTTGTTTTGGGTGCTCACTTGAACAGAAGAAGGAGATTAAAGTAAGAAGATGAGTACAAATATCACTTTTTCCAAAAAATCTATAAAAGGACGAAATAACGCAATCGATAGACCAACAAGTTATTCGCCAGTTAGATAGTAACACTGCAAGCAATACGCTAATGTTTGTCCGAAGATTTTTGTACCTTCTTTTACCTATCTGGTAAGTTCCTTTCGGCATATGCTGCATTGGAAATACAGCATTTTCCGATAAATGCGCGTATTGTTACCCAGTTACTTTTTAATAAAATATACTTCTTCCCGCTATTGGGTATAAATACATGTGCACTTTACTTCTCCAACTGACATTTTATCATCAAATGCGAAGATGATCAGTGGGATGGAATTGGCACCAAGAACGATGCCGAGAGACGCGGACGTATACATTTGATTCATCGAATATTTTCGAGACGGAGATGTTAACGAAAACGAGCATAAACACACGGTATTTCAGACATAAAATACAGGCTGTGTGATCATGGGGCCTTGTCCAGTCCTTGCAAGTCTAGATACTCGATTGTGAATTGCTATATTTAGGCAACGATTGGGTTTTGAGGAGAAACACCGGAAATAATTTCATTTCTTCGCTTTTTTCAATATCGTCCGAAATTCATCCTTGTATTTTTTTAAACTTTGTCCGGCTTTGTATAAAAAATATATGGTTTTTTATGATCAGAAGATGGAAGCTCCATGTTGAAAGCTATTTGCCTAATATCACCCTCAAGTAAGTGTTGTTAAGGTAAAAAGTGCAATGATGGAATGGAATGTATAAATATTTTCTGAAAACCACTGTGCTATTTTAGTCGTCATAGATGGTGGCGAGCATATTGTGAGCCGTAAGTGATAGAGGACAGTGCCGTGAGGGCCCGCATCTTGTGCTATCGGCTTTTAAAGGGAATCGAGGGAGAAGATGGGAGGGGGTGGGGTTGGGAGCCTCTCCCTCCCCTCCTCCTCCCCCGCCCCTCTCATCTCCAGAGGAACGCAAATGGAAATGCCTCCGGGGAGAAGTGGGCGAGCGAAGAGGGTGGAGGGAGGGAGGGGTGGAGAGAAAGGAGAGAGGGAGTCTGGGTGGGAGGCAGTTGCAATACGCGGGCGTTAGTTCTAGTTTTTGCTCCTGCAATATTATTCCCGGAACCTAAAATGCTGATAAGTAGGCACCACACACACAAACTTCCTTGAGGAGTCGCAAAGGAATGCCGGAAGCTCTGATACTAGCAAAACATCTCCTGATAAAAATATTTCACATATGTCAAGGGTACTTAAAAGAGTTACGTTTGGCTTTCTCCGCGACAGTAATTAAAAATGGGAAACTATTCTTCCTAACACAAGAGACTTCTTCAGATCTAACTAAGACACTGGCCCTGACTTTTTCTCCGGCACAGCTGAGGATTTGTTGTTTATTTTTAATCATTGACGGGAAAAATCCAAAAGCAACTCTGTACCATATGCACTTCACCCGCGATAATTTCAATCCTCTGACATCTAAAGGGATCGGGCGTACAGTGTGTTAGTCTGGATTGGAACACAACGGTCCCGGGTGCAAGTACTGACGGTGGAAGAGATTCATCAGAGATTTTACAATTCCCAGTAGAGTGCTTTGCGCACGGCAATCCTAGTACAGCAATCCGTCCGTCGGATGGGACGTTATTCGATGGTCCCCTAGGCGCCTTTGGTTAAGAGCTGCTCAGCATCAACCCGGCATGACTATCCACTCATATTTCATCACTTTTCTTCCTTAGTGAACAAATGAGTTCAGCTGTCCGTTGCCGGCTCCAAATAAACACCAGCAAATATCTAAATGTGAGATGCTGGCGAGTCAACAGTAGTCATTATCTAAGCAAACATGTAAAGCAATGCAGTAAGATCATGAAATTATTTATATGAAGTATGCTTTCGGATTATGAGTTGATTTTATGATGCCAAATGGTCACGTAGCTCCTTGTCAAAAAAGCCTTTGTGTACTAGAACAAAAATTAATCGCACAGCGAAAACTTGCGAGAAAAAATATTCACCTAAAGTTAAGGATAAGAGCGAAAGGCGCAGATTAGTTCCACCATGACAAGCCGATATCCTATCCAAGACAACTGCAAACCACGCAATCGCAAAATCCACGCGGATGTCATCGATAAATCGGAGACGGACAAATCAAATAAAGAATTGACTGTGTTCAGTTACAGTCACTTATTATTTTTGGCATAGGTAAGGGCAGAACTCGCCCTAGACTAAACCACACTGCATCGTTGAGATAATGTCATATTAGCATTCTTTTCTCAATATCGGCTGAATGTCCAACAACAGAGGCGTTTAGAATCAGTTTTTCCACTCCGATCCGTGTCACCCGCGGGAGGCGAGAGTATGAGAATACTGTTTACAGAATACCTGCAAGCAAATTTCCTGACGTCTCGCTAAACCGTTCCTTACAAATTGTATCTTCGTTAGCACCTGAATTTTTCTACTCTCCTTCCTCTGATTGCATAGAATTTTTTTCTTGCCTCGGGAAAAAAGGACCAACTCTATATATTATTCAACTTCGCCGGTGAAATATGCACCCATTGTTGCTCTGACTATTTCGGTAGTCTGCTATTTTTAGTGGCTATTTTTCGGGTCAAACTTTCTGTGAGAGGAATATGGGCGTGGAGTAGTAGAATTTTCTCATACAGTTCTATTGGAAATAAGGTAAGAGTCAAGTATAAACTGTCGATAAGGAATAAACAACGCTCATGCGATGCCATCAGGGCCTAAATTTTCCTAAAACAACCAGTATAATGGTTTCATATTGAATCAAGGTGGATATTTTCAAAGGTAAACTTTCCGCATCTTTCCGTCTCAAAGCCATTACGCTCAATCGCAATAGCATTTCCGATCCTTTGATTCGCGCCCCATGACATAAATTTTTCCCCTTACGCCATTTGACGAAATTCCCAAGCGAATTTCAAATACCTTTCACATTTCAATAATTCCCTGACCTGTAACAGCTTTGTGCAGCAGTATGAATCGTAGCTCCAAGAACACACTTGAGATACAATAAAACTCGCTTATAACGATCACGCATATAACGAAATCGCGCCAATAACGAGATGATTTTCCGGTCCCTGGTGCATTCCTGTGCTCGCCATTGTTAATCTCCACGCATGTAACGAGTTCGGATGATACGAAATCCTCGCTATTACGAACTATTCTTTGGTCCCTTGGGGAAATATTCTCCTTTTAATACAGAAATTACGGCCATCTTGGCCACTTAACCGTTCCTTACCTCTCATCAGTTGCTCTCATGTGTGTCCATCACCACATACTTAGTTGTTGTGATCTTAAAGATCTAAGTAGAATTCTAAGATATAGCATTATAAGTGTATTAAAGTTGTATTATAAGATACACTGTTGATCTTAAAATCCTTCTCTTTACAGCCATTTGATAGGAAGGGCGGGACGATGGTTAATTTTTAATAATCTGTTGCTTAGATAAAGACGATTTATGGAATATTAGTCAGCAACCTTCTGATTTATAGGCCAAAACCCTTTATAATGGATAAAACGAAATCCCGTTCATAACGAAAACTAACGATGGTCCCCTGAAATTCGTTATACGCGAGTATTACTGTAGTATTCATGATGGGGGGGGGGAGAAGATGTTGTGGGGTGGAGAGAGATGGCGCTGGCAGCATCAACATGTCTCTCAGGTGGAGCGGAAACAAAGTGAAATGTCACCGGGGCGGACGGACACACGAGATGATGAGATAAAAAAAAGAAGCAAGGAGGAGGAAGAGAGGAGGCGCCGTGTGTGGGGAGCAGGAAGTGGGGCGGGGAAATGATGAGAAATTCCAGAGCGGGGAGGGGTGGTGGTGGAGGCGTGACGGTGGTAGATGGGCCAGAAGGGAGAAGACGAAATTAAAAGGGAAGGGGGGAAGCAAATGAAGAAACTGGAGATTGACGCGCTCGCAAGAGAGAGAGAGAGAGAGAGAGAGGGCCCTCATTCCCTCTCCCAACTTTTTCAAGCCCGCAGCGGCATTTGGACGGCATCTCTCCTCCCTTGAACTTACACTCTCTCCTTTGTTTTTTTACTTTATATATCTACGACAATTTCAAACTCGCTTGTGATTGGTTTTCCTCTTCTTGTCCTTGATTAATGCGACACGGGGATCTCTTTCTCTCTCATTCTGTCTGTGTGGGGTGTCTTTTCCAGCCTTTCACCTCTCGTCCCAACGGAGACACACAAGAGGCGAGACAGACGGACGGGTCAGGCGAAGGCATTGTGCACCGCGAGAGCTCAGAGGGAAGCAATCGAGAGATGGATAGGGAATAGGGGACGATAGGGTATGATAGCAACCCTGCCTCTTACAACAGTGCACCGGCTTCAAGCAAAATACAACTATAAAGGAAAAGAAATTTAATAACAAAAGGAAAGTGTGCACTGAGCTGCAAATTGACATTTTATCCAAAATTTAGGTATTCCTCTAAAATAACATCACGATCCTCTCATCAACTCTATCTTATTCATAAGTGCCAACACGATTGATTTCATCCATAACTTTTAAGGGAGGATAGAATCTAATTTGGATAATAAACTAATAAAATTATTTTTCCCTTAATCAGAGTAGAATTTAAAACCTGCAGCTCCCTGCAACCCCCAACGAATCATACTTCTCTTTCATTAAGTTAGGGATACTCAACAGTATATCATTCCTTTTTTCCACCATAAGCCGCAAATAACTTTTGCCTTGGCTATCCTCGATATTAAAAAAACCTAGCCACAACCAAATAAACTAAAATTACGCAGATCTGGCACAAATGAGAGAATTAGGGCCCGAATACCGGTAAATTGCGTACCCTCCCGTGGTGTTGTTACGAGTATTTGGAAACAATGACGGAGGAGAATAAGTCTAGGGTGTGATAATTTTAGGCTAGTGAATTTAAGAAATAAATTAAACGAAGATTGCCTCATTAAATTTCCTCTTTTTATAAATGCCTTCTTTGACAACTCGGATAACTTTAACCATTAATTTCTAGGCATTTTTGCGAAAATATACCTACCCATAAATTTCAGGAAAAGTTATTTTCCCACATTCAAAGTAGGACTTAAAACATATTGCACGGATCTCCCAACGGATCATATTTCCTTCCTTAGTGAATTGATGGATACTAATTAGCTGGATTCCACGAGAGAGGGAATCGTTAACGGGGTGAATCCGTGGTGCGCTATTTCGGCCGCACGGGCGCGCGCCCCATGCTCCAAGTGAACACGTATTCTCACACGTAGTCTAGGACCGAGAGGCGCTCTGCTCAACCTACCATCAGCGGAGGAGGAGAGGAGATAGCGATTTAGACACCATCCTCGTGTACCACGTCGAGCACTTCTTAGTGACTCTTCGGTTGTACTTTTGAACTATTGAAATTTAGAAGCGCCACCTCTTGGGTTGGTGGGCAAATAGTATCCATCACTTTCAAGGAATAATACTCTTAGTGAGGTGTACAATTTTCTTTCTTTTACACCACGTTCTTGAAAAAAATAACTCTGCCACGCGAGTAGGTGTATGAAATTAATGTACGAAATTCTGGAAAATTCCGAGCCTCCCTTTGAATTACAGGTTTGGTGTGTTTCTCGTTTAGTGAAATTGGGTGAGTATGCTTGTCAGTCTTTCTTTTGCTCGTAGAGCAGAGTGTCTGGAAACGCCAAAACTGAGTCTTGCAATGGAGACGACGTGCGCCATGGGCCCACACACAGTTGGTGAGTGGCTCAAATTCGCCCCCGAGGAGCTCAAGAGAGTGTCGTGGCTCAATAAAAAATTTGGCAAAATATATGAATAAAAAAGAAGGATGTTGGCTAAGCATTTCCATAAGACTGCAAGGATTGCGGCCAAAGTTAGTACATGTGTGCATCTTATGCTCCAAAATGGCGTTGTGCTACTTTCGGTTGCGTCTTTTACATCCTTTCCTCATTACCGTTTGTTACGTCACGTCATACAACTTCTGCGATTGGACATTCTGCCGGGACATTCTCTTGACACGTTCATAAAGAAAATATCCTATATAATCATGAAATCCAAGTTCCGAGAGTCCTACTTCTGGGTACCGTCCTACCGAGCAAACCCGGGTGGCCTGCTTGTAATTAATGTAATAATTTCATCGATAAAAATTACTTTTCCTATTTTCACCTTAAATCCACGTTCGGGAGTGATCAATGCCTTTCCTTCTTTGCCCATCTTAAAGTTTCCTAGTCTCGGAAGGCTACCAGGATTTTCCGCCGGGTGATTACTGGTATTGCTGCCAACGCTTCAGAAACATAGTCCGTTCCGAGCCCTGAAGATGAGAACCAACTAGGCATCCGAAACGTTGGCAACAATGCGAATAATCGCCCGGTGGGGAACGCCAGTAGCCTTCCGAGACTATTTTCCGGGAAAACAGCAGAGACTACTCCACTCTCCTCCATTATCACTTCACGGGTCGGTGTGTCCGTGGGTCCGGGTTCAAATCCCGGCGGTGGCAGAGAATTTTTCAGGTCCCCACATGGATGCTTCGTGGAGGAAACTTCAAGTGCAGTACTCCATCCATCGGATGAGACGTTTAGGCGTGGACCCCTTGGCGCCTTTTATTAAGAACAGAGTAATGCCGACGCCGGGTTTCTCTCCGCCCTCTCTTGTCTGTCCGTCGGCTCCCCAAAATACTGCACTATAATTCTTTAATGCCTGCTGCTTTTTCTCATTCTCCATCCTCAGGGTACGAATACATGTGGCATGACATGATCCGCACCATATCGCACACTTTGCTACCTTTCCCTTCAAATTACAAACACGATGCTCTCAAATTGTCATTCCCATTCATCCTTGCTAACCTGGATGATTTCATCTAATAATTCGAAGGAGAGGTAAGATATCTTTTCTAGAATTCCGTACCTACATAATTTCAGATACTGTCCCAGCTGAGTTACTTTTCTCATGTCCAGAGTAGACATGAAAAAATGTTGCAAATTTCCCCAAGATTAGCATTTTCTTTAAGCGATGGATACCGCTTGAGTGGATTCCATTCGTGTTGAGTGGGCAATGGGAGGGATGCTCTATTCCGAAGACGCACACATCATCCGTCTCTCTCGGGCCAAGAGTCGTTCCACTCAACTAGCCATCAGAGGAGGAGGTGAATTAAGGAGTAAAGGGGTGAGGGGTGAGAGGGGTTGGTCTCGGTTAGCGAGTCAAGCGAGCGTGGGACACGCGGGGAAAACAGATCCCGTTGCCCGGGACAACACAAACAAGCTCTCTTCAGAGGCAGGGACACGGCGAAGACATGAGAGATATAGGAACACAGACGATCTGTCCGACCCTTTCGTGCGATGAAAGGCAGACAGACAGCGACCAACCCCCTCCCCTTGCGCCCCCTCGAGTAGTAGTGGGGGGGGGGAGGGTCCCCCTTCATCAAGAGAGAGAGAGGGAGAGCGGTTGCTTATGTGCCCCGCGTTCCATTTGGCAACCACAGATCCCCTATTAATTCCATCGAGACACGCGGCATCCGCGGTGTCTCAACACATCTGAGCCAAAGACTAAGGGCGCTCTCCACGCGACTCCCTCCCCACACGCGAGATTAAAAGGACCCGTGTAAAAGAGATGACACCTCATTCCACTAGTCACACCTTGGCCATCTATTTTTAATATATATGGTACATTTTTAGAATTTAATCGATTATAAAAATTTGTTAAAAGTTACAAAGTTACTTGAGTCAAATACTATTAAATATATCAACTTTATGAGCAGTTAGCCACTACTTTCCATTAGGTCATCCGTCGCACTATAATTCTGAGATTATTGTAGCGCACCTCTCCATTTCCTTTCTTTTCCGAAGCCACTTCCTTCAGTTTCTTCATTCTCTTCAACAGTGTGCCCCTGTCAATCTGACCGAAGTGATAATCCACGACCTTCCTAGGGGGAGTTTTCATTCAATTTCTCCCTTCAGTATACAATTTCTAACTCTTTACTGTGTCTTTGGCCTACTAACTTGGTCCTTCTTTGGCGTGTATTATTCTACAGTTCCCTTTCTCCTCCTTTTTTTCGTTATAACTCCTACTATTCCTAGTATATAAAAGAAAAGGAGCCTCTTCTTATTTCCTCGATGCATTTCAATCCCTCTCCAACCCCCATTCCCTATCTTCCGTAGCCTCCCGCATCAATCGCTGCCATCCACTTGGGCCCCATTGCAATCGTCAACGACCACTCGATCGGAGAGTAATTCGCACTCTCTTCATTAACCTCTCTCGCATTAAGGGGATGAGTAGCTTGTGCCCAGGGGTAACCAACCCCCCCTGTTGCCCCCGGCGTCCGCCCCGTGGGCCAGAAAGAGCAGCTCTCGCGAGAGTCCGTTTCGTTCGCGACGACGCACGTGCCGTGATTTACGCGCGACGACACCTCATTAAAGCGGGGGCAAGGGGAGGGGTGGGGCAGGGGGTGGGGGCAGGTGATTAACAGGGATGAGGAGTCTCTCTGAGAGGAGACAGCGCCCCCCCCAGTGGGGTTGAGGACGGGGGGAGACAAATCGTTCCGCTGCTACGCCACCTGAGCGGTGGCAGGGGGAAGCAGACCCTAGGAGAAGCAGTGAAATTTAGCCACCTCTTTTAAACCTCAAGCCATTTGCCTCCCTTCTTATCAAGGTGTTAAGGCCTTTTCATAGATCACATATTAGAAAAAGTAAAGTAAATACTTGCTAAGTCATAAATCCACGATTTTGGAAATGGCCCAAGGCCGCTCAGCAGGAATTTAGGATGAAAAATTCATGAGTATAATAAGTCCAAGTTTATAGCTTCTGCTAGCATTCTTTTTTTAACAGACATTGCCAAGTTTCAAGTTTCTAATCATGTGGACAAATCGAAGTGGCTTTGGTAGACTTAAAACGAGCAGAGGAAGTGGTTTGTTTAAAAATTTGCTGATTAGACTCCAGCCTACTTGGTAGTCACATCTTCAATTAGCTTCAAGGCTCTGAGGTGATTCTTAAAAGAAAAAATCACGTACTGGACCCTAACTACCAAGGATATGAAAACGAACAGAAAATGACCGCGCACTCATTGCATCAGAATTGAGTTTAGGCTCTCGTCAGGAGATGATATTCATAATATCTATCAGAGTAATTTTTTTTCCTGGAATGCCCTCTTCCACGAGTCGTAATTTGATTTGACGACACTCGGAAGAAAAGCTATTTTAAAAATATCTACAACACTGTGAACTTAAGAAATTTCACACCAATTCAAAATCGATTGAAAAAACGACAATTATTCCCTTTTAATTGCGCCATTTTTCTATAAACACTAACCCTGACATTTAGTCGCTGAAGCTCGCAATCACTGATGATGTTTACCGACCCATTGGTATTTGCTGTTCTCGCACTCGAATCAGGAAAAAAAGTTACTCAATATTGAACTACAGTGACAGGCGATTCCGGCGTTTGAATCTTCGCGGAATACTACTGATCATCTTCATCTATAGTACTTTTGAGTGTGTATTGATCTTAATGGAAAACCGAAGCAGGTTAAAAATCCCGCGCTCTCGCTGCCATAGAGCTGAATTGTCATCGCAATTCAAAAATTAATGGTTGGCAATCTTCACAGCACATTTTACACACAGAGGAGCATATAGACCAGGAGGCGGCCGAAACCAATGTGACAGCACGGACAAGGGTTAAGAATTGCTATTCAGGTTGCTAACCATTGATTTTCAAATTGAGATAGCTCAGCTCTAAGGCCACGGGGACAAGCAAGTGTCCAGTTCAGGTTTACATTGAGGACAATACGCCATCAAAAGTATGAATGATATAGTTGAGAATGGCGAAGGTTCATTGTCATCTTCAAACGGCAAAAACATCTCGTGATCCACCACAGTTACTATGGCGACCAGTAACAATTTCAGAATAAAAATGCAGATACAACTTCAAGATTAAATAGCGATTTACTGCGGAGCAGAGAAGCGTTAGCATAATTATAAAAAAAACATTTGCATGGCTCAGAGATTATTATTTACCTTTCGCTTTTACTTAACCCTTTTTCCCTGAAAAAAATGTCTAAATTAGTATAAATTGGTTCTGCCTTTGAAATGACTTTGTTAGTTGAAACTTGGGTTTTCAATTAATAAAATTCTGTGAACCATGCAAACATTTTACAGTCACTGTGGTCCTATCGCTAGAGGTAGCTGCAGTGATCTATGAGTGGGGAAGCATTACTTTCTTCTGTATCCGTATGTACGTATATTTCTACATCTGAATATTAGTGTGCTCTCCCGGGAGGTTGGGTTCGCTTGACAAGAGTGAGGGGGGGTCGCTGGTGTCCCGAGAGGATGACACTTCATTGCCAACTGGAGATGATTTCTCCCAGGCGACCCCCCCTACCCCACCCCTCTCCCCCACAAGCCATCACTCAAAATAGCAAGCCGAGACATACGTTTAGTCTTCCCCTCTTCACCCAACTCCTTAAGGCACAAAGGGATACGGGATAAACGGCTATTTTAGATCAGTAGAGTACCAAAAAAGCTCCTTATGGGTCTTTTCATAATCAAATTACTGGATAGAGTCAACATTATCGTCTATCCGATGATATTAGAGATACCGTCAAATACTAGCTTAAGTATTACTTAGGGTAAATTACTGTAATTCAAAAGGATGGTACTAACGGATAAATTAAAGGCCTCCATTTTAGGACACAACAGAATTACCAACTATGGTCACAAAGTGTTACTATAAAACACAACCACGAAAACGACAGTATGATAATCTCTCGATAGCCAATCAATAATGATGCAAACATAAAAATGATAAGATGTTAACATGTATTTTGTGCGTGAGCGTATGATAAGAAACCTTAATTTAAGAATTGATAATATCAACATATAATGCCAAACCCTACATACCATAATCTTATTTGGTATTAAAAAAAAATGATCGCAACATTATTCAAGCCGCGAAATTCTTATTTATAAAACCTTATTAGAGTGTATTTTTTGTGAAGACTATGCATCCGTTTTAAAATAAAACAATGGAAAATGTTTTACACTAATTATATATTGCTCTTAACCGACTACGGCTTCGACATATGAGCAATGTGCAATCATTCATTGAACATATCAATTTTGAGGTGAAGAATTTTTCTCTACCCCATCGTAACCGAGGAAAATACGCTGGGAAGAGGATAGGGGGGTAGGAGGGTTACATGGATGCCATTGGTCGGGGAAAGGTAATACGTGAGAAACCACTAGACATTATTGCGTCTCTGCAGTGGCTAAATGAGAGAATGGTTGAATACTGACCGGGTGCTATGTAGTCGGGGCTTCCCCTCTGAGCCATGAGGTCCGAGGGCGGCGGCTGGAGGTGGAAGGTCTGCGGGGGCGGTTGCCCCTGTTGCGGGGGCGGTGGGGGCGGGGGCTCCGAACCCAGACCACCCCCGGACACGAAGTCGCCCATGGGGCCGGATAAGGAGGTCGGGGGCGGGGGACCTTGGTCCATTCCGCCTCCTGATAAAACAGAAGAAAAACAAATTGCGCATTAGGCACTCGTCAACTTTCATGACCAGACAACAAGACTTAACGTGGGATTATAAAATGATGATGAACGAGAAATGGGAAAGAAAAGAACCCTATCAATCAAATGCTTCAACCCAACTTTCCTTTGACAGATAAAACCATGCATAAGGATACGTTTGCCCTTAACAAAATCTATTGTAGTATTAAGAGATTAGGGTTTGATCTAGTCAAAGGTATCCATAGTAGATATTCTGTTCTATTTTCCCACAAATTCATTTAAAACGCATCGCGTTTAAACGTACAAAACATCTAATTAAAATGCGTGATGTAGATCTCACCTTGCGGAATCTTTCCATATTAAAAATATGAATATAACTTTGCGTTTTCCATTCCTTTATTACCAAATTCTAGGGCCGGTTTCGGTTGCAACACCATCACATAAGACCTGATGATCGTCTAGCAATTGAAGCCGGTTGTAGAATTCTGTAATAAAGCAGTGAAAAATGTGGTTGTATTCATATTTTGATAGCATTGAATGATAATGGCTGAATTTGTGAATTGTAAAAGTATTCATTTCACCGCCAAGGTCCCCACTCAATGCAGGGGCAAACCCAAAAACCCATGAGATCGAAGGCGTGTCCCTCGTAAGGGCCCTAAGAAAGCCACGAATGTTCGCGGCCCTCCCGCGGGAGAGAGAGAAGACGCGGAGAGTCATCGCTCAGCAGGCAAACAGCCGCCCGCCCTCGGTTGGCCAGAGCGCCTCTTTCCGGCGCCGACTTGTTGAGCTGCGCTTTGGCGCGTCGCCTCCCATATTCAATTAGCACTCGCATCTGGCATTCCTTAAGGGAATGCGAAAGCACTGAGCCCCGGCACATCTTCCGGGGGGGCGTGGAGAGGCGGGGGGAGGGGGGAGGGAAGGCTACAGCACATGGAGTGGGACCGAGGAAGATTCAATCTTTGAGAGTAGCCACGGCAAGCAGAGGTGGAATACACGCTGCAGCCTCTTGCGTAGGTGTCACATGAGAGTTTACCCTTCCTGCCACCAGCGCCGCCACTGCGCCAACGCCTAAGGCGAGCCCTATTTACGAAAGTGCATCGGGTCAAAGACCCATCTCCTCGAGAGCAAAGCCTCCTCCATAGGGTTAATTGCATTCACCAAAATGAGAGATGCAACTTATTACATTCACGCAAAATGATCATGCGTCTTAAATGAATAGCAGAATCTATACGAATGTTTCATTCTCTTTTCTAAATAATTTTATTTCCACTTACGTATTTATCACATAAATGGATTAAAAAAGTAGATATATTGGCTCCTATTTTTAAATACCTAGTTAAATATTCATAAACATTTGAAAATAGTAGTATTATTCATTATATTTTACAAAATTCAAGGAGAAACCTTTAATTTTACCCCGAGAAATAATGGGGCAAAAACTCGGGGAGAGCAGAAAATAAAACCCAAATTATTAGTTCAACGAACAGGAAAACGCTTTATCTTCACATTAAACTGTGAAATGGGTGCAATTGCTCCTTCCGTTATACGGAATAACCCTTTCTGGAGAATGCATTGAAAACTATAAGTACACTCACCCGAACTTGATGCTACAAAAGGTGGTATTGTTACAGGATTTTGTGAAATTTTCCTCCAATAAAATGTGACGAATGACTTCAATTGAAAAATTCTTATTCTTACTTCAGAAAGGATATAAGTATTCACTTATCTTCGCATAAAACTCAACTAATACACAATACGAAGATATGGAACATAATTAATTAGAACATATCCCTGTAGCATAAAATCAATTACCAATGCACAAAGACAGAGGGGCTGGATGAAAAAGAAGTGAAAACATGGGAAGAGCAAAAAGTGGAGGAAGACAGGTGTAGATAACAATGCATAAAAATAATATTTAAAATAATGATGACAATAACTCATGTTTTGGGAATAAATATTTTGCGGAGAGCAGTGGCGTAGCCAGGGGGGGGGATTCTGCAGGGGGAGGGTACGGACCCCCTTTCCCCCCCGAAATATAAAAAAAACAAAATTATTTTCCTTCATAAAAGAAAACAATACAATGGATAATATATTACGAAATATTTCTTCAGCAAATGAAGATTTTTCGATTAAGAAAAGTGGTATTTAAAAACTCTCTACTTAGTACCCTGTTTTTTTCATTTTCCCCCTGGTTTTGGACCCCCCCACGAACGAAATTCCTGCTCCGCTGATGGCGGCGAGTAAGAGAAGAAATGAATTTGTTAATATATTTCACCACAGTATTTCACAGTCCATTTGCTAAAATACTTCGGAGTGGGTAAAAGTGATGCTTTGACCAAAAGTAAATACTTACGTAAAAATACTTTTTGCTTCAGTCAAGAAAACATGTTACAAAGAAATAAATTCGTAAAATACTAAAAGAGATTAGTTTAGGGTTCTCGACGAACTCATAATTTGCACGATGATTTATAAATTATTTTTCATTAGCATTAGTCCGAGAAGACGAGACACAAAGAGATCCGGTCTCGCGAGAGATATATTGATCGCTGTTAACACTTAGGCTTTCTCTAGAACTATTTATTCTAAAATCTCCTCATACACCTTTATTTTGTTTATTTTGGCACTAACATGAATGTTGGGAATGGAATGGGAATGACCTATGCAACCCGAATCGAATTTCCTATATTTTCTAGGGTGAATTCACTCACAACTTAAAATAATAAGAATAACTTTGTTTTTCCACATGGATTAAAAAAATACTTCACTACAACAAAGGCATCGACGGGGATCTTAATCATCAGGCACATTGGTAATAGAAGGCATTGCAAATGACCATTCCTCAACGTCTAAAATCCAGCTTCCAGTCTTTTATTGCGCCTAATGATGGAGATCCTGATGTATCGCTCTCGGGTTGGAAGTGGAGTCAGACAAATTTTCTCAGCCATTTTTGTCGACGTTTCGATCGCCCAGTCGCCCATCGTTCTCGCGCAATAGTCACGGTCACCGAAACGTCGACAATGATAGAGAGTCTGATCTCGCTGTAAACACGAGAGTAATTAATAAAAACCTCACGACGGGAAAATTTCGGAATGAAGTTCTCCTTCGAAACTTAGGCAGCATAAAGAATTTATTCTTATTAATATTAAAACTCTTATTTAAATGTGTTGCCCAAATATATTAACATGCAGGGGGTGAGTTCCTTTTGGGAAATGCTGTGCTGGAATATTTTTCGGCTAAATGTTTCACTCCTCCCACAGAGGCATACGAGCCATCATATCAACATTAACATTATTATTATATTGACATGATCGTAATTGGGGGAGCCAGTGATCATCACAGAAATTTTTATTATAATTATTATTTTTTTCATTAATATTATTATGTCTTTCTGATGCTAAACGGAGTTCATGGACTCACCTGGTTGTGGGTATCCACCTGGGATGGGGTGGCCGTGAGGGTGGGGGGGCGGGGGGTGGTGGTGGCCGGGGAAGAACTCGTGGAATCCGCCCCCGCCGCCCCCGTGGGGGTGGTGGTGGTGGTGGTGGTGCGGGGGGCCGTGAGGGGGGGGCGGCGGGTGCCCCGGGTGGTAGCCGAAGTCCGCCGGCCCGAATTTGCCGTCGGCGGCGGCAGCGGCGGCGGCCGCGGCTGCGGCGGCCGCGGCCGCGAAGTACGGGAAGCCGCCCGGGCCTCCGGGGCCCCCGACCACGGGCCCTCCGTCGGGGTCCATGCCGGGCCCGCCCGGGCTCAGGTTCATGGGGAAGCCGCGCATCTTGCGCGAGCCGCCGAAGAAGGGCCCTCGTCCCATCGACGTGAGCTGCTTCAGCCTCCTCTCCTTGCTGCGCTTGTTCTGGAACCAGACCTAGCAAAGGGAAGGAAAGAGGCGATTATTAGATTGCTGGAATAATCAAGAAGTCAACAGAGTAGACACGTATCTTATTTATAACAGCGCGATAGAAATCTTGCAGAAAAATGTAATCTACGAAATAAATAAATTACTAATAAAAACACCAATATTCGTCCTAAACAGACAGCTTTCACAAGCATTGGATTGGGCCACGTGCTTGCGTTGATTAGATTGAACGGAAGTCTTTCAGAGGGTAAAATAGATTATAAAATAGAAAAACCTTAAATCTGCACTATTATTATGATAATTATACATATTTAATTTTAAGTACAGCGATATTTCTGGTTTTTACCCATACAATGAAATGACATTTTTTTAAGAAAACTTTGCCGCACGAATTGGTGCAGGAATTCGTTTTCCCAGGAGATAATAACGGACTTTATAATAATAAAATTGGGTTATAATTAAACCAATATCAATACAAACCATATAATCACCCTTCGAAGTTATCAGATGGAGTCCTAACGTCCCCCACAGTTCACCTAATGAGGATAATAATTCCGTGGTTGTTTGTGCATTTAATCTCCTGAGGTTGATACCCGAGGCATACATCACATGTGGCTCAACATCTCACCTTAAGTCAAACCCACACACGAACACCTATAATAAATAATTCATCTGGACGACACTTAATCATGAATTTGTGTCTTACACACATATTTTTAGGCTGGGCCTTCAACGGGTTCACCAAATTATGGTAAAGTCAGAAATACTGATGCGTCTGATACACTGCCGTTCGGCTAAATTAGTTATGTGGTCATCATGTACAGCTCTACGCACAATACAAAGTTATTATTAATTTTTTCTTTAATGATGCTCACTTTCACCAACTGTCATCTGATACTCTTGATTTCAAGCTCTAAGGGGCGGTATTGTACAGACCGATTAGCGTTGAACGGAACACGATACAGCCGTAACCCGAACGTCTGAACATTTGGAAGGTGGTGCGAAGCAAAGAATGTTAGAATAATGTTTAGCTAAACAAAATATCTGAAGTTAAACACTTCACAGTAGCAGTAGAATTGCATTGTAAGGGTGCTTCGACGTAAAAGAGGTCATTTCGCACCGCCTCTATCTCTCTCTCCTCTTTACCTAATTTATCAGTCACAGATTTAATATTTATTGGCTCGTGAGAAAGAAAGTTGCCAGAGTCCTCAAGATTATTGGATTAGCACACATATTTTAAGGAGATTTTACTCTTTCAAAAATATATTACTCGGTCAATTGCTTATCCATTATCTCTTCTCCAGCTGTCCTTTCATTTACTGTTTACCTGGCAAAAACTTTAACTTCTCGCACTCGGTCAGAAAATCGTCAGGAAGGATAGAAAAAATTTTTTACCCCTATTATTTGTACTAGACACCCTAAAACTATCCACGGGTGAGAAGTGCCCCCCATCCGCACTACCTTCGGCAAGCGTTCAACACGCAGAGTTTCCGCGGCGGCGTATCACGGCTCTCTCTCTCTCTCTCTCTCTCTCTCTCTCTCTCTCTCGGCATCTGCAGTGCACATGTCTGCGTCTCGAGGGGGTGGCTGCGAAAAGGGCAAACCGCGAAGGATCGCAGGCAAGAGGCTCACGGGAATCAAAGCTTACAGCCATTCCGATGGAACACGCCAAGGGATCTACTAACTCAAACGAAATACTCGACTGCGATAGAGTGATAGAGGAAAATGAACACAGCATTAAGAGAATACGTATGAGAATAGAAGAAGATAGAAAATAAAGTCTTAATAATGACAGTTGTCTTTCGGAAGCACGTTGGAACCAAGGTAGCTGTAAGTTTGATTAAGTGAGAAAGAAAAGTTTGTGTGTTCTTCTATAATGATTATTGAAATATTCCACCATATTATATTTGAGTCAATTGTTTAAAATTAAAGGCTTCAAGAATAGGATATGGTCAATACTGGATAAGAGTGTAAAAATGGCAATAACGGGTCTAATACGGGCCGTGGCGCTTTTGTGGAAATGAGGATGCTAAGAAAGAAAGACAAGATAAGATTGGAGGCGTTTGAGATGTGAGTGAGCAAGAAGACGGAGAAGGTTAAGCGAAGGCAGATGAAAGAAGCGAAGAAAGAGGCGAGAGAAAGAGAGGAGACGGAGAGAAAACTGTGAGTTTTTATTGCTTCAAAGCATTTTCATTTCGTAGACAAGAAATAGAAACCTGCACTTATATGTTGAGGAAAAAACTACCGATATAAACTCTAAACTCCTAGAGTAAAATTAATTTTGATGAAAAGTACTGTTGGATTCTGACACATTCATAAACGAAGGAAATATGTAAGTAGGCCCAAAGGGTTTGAAGCAAACACTTCAGCTACCACATCAAATAGACCCAGGTGGTGGTCCCAGAATTTTCACAGATTGTCCGATCCCTGCTTGAATGTTGAGTGGAGGACGCTCAAGTCCGTCGGATGGGACGTTAAGCCGTGGTCCCCTTGGCGCCTTTCGTTAAGAGCAGGCCAATGCCGGCGCCGGGTTTCTCTCCTTCCTTTCCTCCTAAACTCTTTCCTCATGGCGAAAATGACCTCAGCTGTCGGTCTCCCCCTCCGAATACTTTTCCATAAGAACAGAATACCTTCCCGCACTGCTTCACTTGCTCATGATTCTTTTATAACAAACGTGGGCGGCTATCTCTCCATCCATTCTCATTCTGTAGCGGCCATATGTGTGGGAGGAAATCTCACTGGAAGCAAATGCAATTCTTATCTGATGGCGTCGCCCTGAGTTATGCAAGTCGCGGCATCAAGCATGCTTAAAGTATTCGCCGCAAATTATCACAGCACGCCAAGAGCCATCAGTGCCTTTGCCGTAGGCCTGATGGGTGCGGCCCTAGAGTAAGCAACGTAGCAATTATAGGGCTATGTCTGTAGCGGCCGCATTCAGATATTGGAAGCGACGGGTGCTTTGTCGGCCACTTGTATGATGCGTAGGCGAACCAATGACAGCGCACGTGCAGAGGGGCGTCCCTTATTGGAGCAACAGAAACATTCGCGAAATTTATACATCTCAGCCATTCACGTTCTCTTCGATATCACACAATTACTTATATCACTTATTTTTTAAGAGCGCGATCCGGGTTTCGATGAATTATCATCATCTTCAGGTGCAAATTATGATTTGTTTATCTTATTATTGTTGCAAAGTTATTGGATGAATTTTAAAACGGAGGCCAGAATAGGGGAAAAGGATGGGTAGAGATATTCATTTATAAGAGTACTGTCCTGCCTTTCAATAATTTTTAAAATTTCTAACTGCTCTCTAGAGTCCAATTCACGGCGGTCATTGCACAATTTTAAAATATTCATTTTAAAATCGCTCCTATGGCGGTTGCGTATTAAGTGTTTAGCAAAATTACTTTTCTCATCTTTGTTACTTTTGTTAGCACATAAATGTTCTTTCTTATTTTGAAATCAGGTAAAATAATAAAAAGTGGTATCAGTTATTGTGAGTTATCCAATAAATATTATAAGTTATCCAAGAAAACTTATAATGGAATAGCACAAAGTTAATCATGAGCTAGTGACTTTTTTCAGTCACTCACTCCTTCTTATGGGCCGTATGAGATCAAGCATGAAATGTCATCACAATCGCCTGTCTTTAAAGCGGTTCTACGGCGGCGGAACCAAGGAGTCTATTTTCGTACTTCGTACGACGAAAAAATATAAAAACGTTATAAAAATACTACTTCAGCTGAGTAATTCAAAGATATTAGACCAACTCAATATCATTTGGTTCGATAAGTGGTATTTATTGGTCAGAGATGTCGAAGGATATCCATGAAGTTGCGTAAATCTCCGATCTCATCAATACTTCGCATGAGTATGTTTTACAGGCATTAAAACAAAATTGAGAGCAGAGAGCTCAAAAGTTAATTCAGACGAGAAGGGACGCCCTAAATTGCAGTGTAGATTGAATCGTTCGGCTGCAATCGCAATGCTCGGCAGAAGTTACTTCTTCGTGTTGATCTAACATATGCGAGTTTTTAAAACCATTAATCGATCTTCAATTTGAATGGCTTCGTTCACTCCGATCCTAAACAGCAGTAATTCTTTGAAAAGAATCCGGTCAATGGAAGGAAAAGAATTTTATGACAACTATAAATATTTCTCGTTCAATCATTCCCTCGTATGTTAAAAATAAAAAAATGGATTGTTGCAGTCAACTTTTCATGAGTTGGTGACGTCATTAGAGATTCGGATGTACTTTCTCGTTCAAAGAGAACCGTATATTGAAGGGAATAAGTGCTGACTAAAGTGTAAACCACCACGTACCACGTGAGGCCTATGTGCGAGGAATATGAGCTGCGGAAAAACGGTGACCCGTTCGGCCGGAGTTAGTGACGTCATCGACTTAAATATCAGCAAAAGGATTACTGCCGTCGATTTTTCACCGAGAATAGCTTTAGAAATTGGACAAGGATCAGAGAAAAAAAACTTCGTGCCCATATCATTTTAAATTTTTGAAGCTCATACCACATCGACAAAAATGGAAATAGTTAAAGAAGCCCATTTTCCCCGAAGAGTTTCGGAAATTGATGAGAGAGAAAAAATTAAACTCGTTGTAGATTATTTAATTTATATCGTTCACGAGTTATAATATGTGATGAAATGCGGGCATTAAAACGACAGCTGAAAAGTTTTGGCAAAGTCGTCGTGGCGAAAAAGTTTCGAGAGTGGTTTAAGAGATAGAGAAGTTGATCTATTGCATCATGGGTAATTGATATCGGAGAGAAACATGAAAATCAGAGGGTATTTATTGGCAATCCATTGATGGTGTGTACAGGCGTCCCAAGTTCTTATTCTCTTTTCACGATAATCAGTTTCCATTTTGAAAATGTCTCCAGGATCAGCTGGAAATTGCGCCTTCCTCAGTGGCGACTTCCAACAGAGGATTCTTCAGCCCGCCAGCAGATGTGTCAACACCCGCAGCAAACATAAATCAAATCTCTGGATAGGAAGCAAAGCTGAGATAAACTACAGCTAGACCTATGTATCCTTATCTAGACCTTTGAAATAATTGGGAATACATCTACATAATACCCCGCAAGCCGCCTAAAAGGCGTGTGGCAGGGAGTGTTAGGACACCAGCCGTTTACAGCTTTGAAAAATGAAGTGCTCTAACGAAGTTGGGACTAGCGTTTATTAAAGTCCTTTATGGTTCGGGGGAAAAATAAATTCCCATATCTATCCGTTCGGCAAACCATCTCTCTTAATTTATCGCTTCTATCGGACCAGTAAATATAGTGTGGCTCTAATATTATGCTGTCTGTGTCGCTCTTAAACATTTCCATTCTTAATTGTTCAAGCAATCTAAGCCTAGCGCGCAGCCTCCGAGTCTCCAGCGGCTCCCAGCCTAATTCGCTTAACATCTGGGTAACGCTGTCTGTACGCCCGTAGCAGTTTTTGACGAAACGCGCAGCCTTCGTAAGTCGCCACATAAGTCACATGAGCCACATAAGTCGCTACAAGCGGAACCGACGTAAGGGTGGCCCTCATCGAATTCATACATTTTCAGTATGCTATTCATTGCGAGTGTTGAAACCGTATTACAAACATTGGGAATTATGGGATCGCTCTGCGCTTAGTGCCGTTCTGCGGGAATTTTTAAAAACCGATTAAAGAGGGAGCAACGGAAGGGGGTGTAAATCAAGATTCTGCAATGACGGCTTGCGAAGGGGCGCTGCGTGGGCGGTCGTCGCAAGGAATGCCGGGAAGGAGCGCGTGGGTTTCAAGGGGGCGCTTGTCTTGCGCGCCACCCCTTCCGTCTTTTCAACCCCCTCCCCTCCCTCGCAAAGAACTCTGGGCCGGCGACATCGATCGCCTTCACTCATACAACGGAAACTTCCTTCCCCTTCTCAGCACCCGACTCCCCCTCGGCTTCCCTCCTTGACACTGAACACCCTCATCACTAGCACCAAAGCGCACCATGCACCAATCGCCGTCATCATGTCTGCTAAGCCACACACGCTCAACAATACCAAATTCACAATGATTACCATGAGAAAAAAATTCCAGAATATAACTGATAACTTCAGAATAAACTTTGTGAAACCACTCCATATTGGAAATAAATGAGTAAAAGTATGCCAGGTTCACTGTTATATTAATATGGGCACGACCCTGGTTTCGTAACGTAGTTACATATTCAGGTGACAATGTAACCCAAAGATGTAACTGCGTTAGAAAATCCGGGTCGTGCCTATATTAATATAATAGTGAACCTGACAAATTTTCCCTCCTTTATTTCCAAGAAAAATTCCAGGATCGTAAATCGAACCACGGACCTACGGCATTCCGAGTTTGAACAACCGGTTGTGGCTTCGTTGAAGTATTTACTCTCTCGCGTTGCCATCTTGGACGGACCGCGAGGGCCTAACATCAACTATCACGAGCATAGGTACAATTGCTATGGGAAATCAGGAATCTTTACAAGTATTGCGATTGAAAAAGTGTGATTAAGCCAGCCCATTATTCAAGAGTATACTCATCATAAGTTAAGTAACAAAAATAACACCACCAACGGTCATCAATCCTAAGATTTGTTAAGAGCAGCTCTGCACACAATTCTCCTATCACTTAACACGAACATCATTCTTTGGTTTTACATCCTTAATCACCCGGTCTATGTATCATATCCGTGGGCTACCTCTGGCGTTCATCCGCTTCATTCGTCCTCCAGCGATAATTTTATTAATCCCGTGTGACATAATGTGGCCGATTGAATCGTCCAATTGCATTCTACCCAAGGTCTTCAACGGTAGCGTCTTATTTAATATTTCTCTCCTGCTCTTTTTTCAAAGAACTTCCTTCTCAATTAAAGTATCAATCTATTTTCCTTCATAATTCTTCAACAGCACCACTTATACACAACGTAAAAATAACACGAAGCGAAAACATTTCACATGATTTTATAAAAATATATCAGGTCTTCTGGAAAGAACGTACACAGCACTCATCTTTCAATTCAAGAGATCCACCAAGTAAGGCAATTGGCAGCCGTTATCATTAACCCATAGTTTTGAATATTAGTGTTTTTCGCTGAACATAGCGTCAAACATCGAAGGCAAATTCAGAATTGCCCCATATCTCCGCCTAATGTATGGCGGGTAGCATATTTCAGGCGAAATCTGTTTCCTGCGTCATAGGCAGCGTGCATTACATTTCTTGATTCACTAATTTCATTTCTATTTCATATGTATAATAGCTAAGCATTGGTCGGTTCTACTTTCATGGTCGGTTGCGATTCCAGTTCAATTCCTGTCTACAGATCTCGGACACAGTTCACTGGGGGAGGGGCTGAGGAGCCGGGGGACGAACAATGCATTGTTGAAGAGGAAGGCGTGAGCCTCTTTCGCAGAAATATTCCCCTTCCAGAGAATTATGTCATATTTTTTTGGGAGGAAGTCACCCGAAGATAACCAGAAATATATTGAAGCCGTTCCTGCAGTTAATTTAAAGTATTTGTGAAAATTGCCAGTAACTTTAGATTTACTAGTACTGTTGTGTCCTCTTGAAAATGACGCCATTTCTTCAAAACCGGAGAAGGACAATTAAACAGTTAGGAAAATCGGTAGGTGTATGATTCCATGCAAAAGCATGTAATAATGACACGGAATAAGTTAGTGGGCGGCGATTTATTGGGTGCACAGACGGCGGTCGTCTCGGCAGGACGGAGGGGAGAGGAGAGAGCGTGGTACCTCATGTGGGGGTGGGGGAATTCCGATTCGGAGGGGGGGGGGGTGAAGAGGGGGGTGGCGGGTAAAGAGGGGGGAGGTGGTGTAATATCTGCGCATGCCCACCTCCTCGTCCTCCCCGATTTGAATGTGGGAGAGTGGGGCGGGGAGCGAATGAAAAGATTGGGCCGAAAGAACACCCACCCGCACGCCCAACCGCCCCTGTATCTCGATGGAGGGAAACGGGGGGGGGGGGGGGCACGCACACGCAAGAAGAAGAAGAAAAGAGGGCGCACGCAATCACGCGCCACGCCCCCTGCACACGGCCAACCTCCCCAACAACAACACTCGAACACCAAAATTGAACTTACATTGATAAAGAAGAACATAATATTTGAGTTTGGGTTCCGGTTGGTACAGCAAATTAGTGGTTATAATTGTAAAAATGTTTGTAACAAGTTCAATGATTTAAATCACAATTATATTGTGCACCTAATTAATCAAAATTATTCATCGAATATGTTTTAAGTCACATTGTGTCTATCGAAATTGTGTTTATATGTATCTATTATGTTAATGAATGAAATCCGATCATTATCGATGGTAATTGTTTATCTTTGATAGGTGAAGACTTACCATTCAAAGCAAGAGTTGTTCGAAACGTACTTGTTTATGTAAGGTATTCTCTTGATCAATATATTGAGTATTTATGTCAATGTGACCTGCACACTAGGGTGGTGCGAAAAAACTCAAGTTCCAAATTTCGTGTCGTAATAGTGCGGAAAAGTTGCGATACATTAGTACAAGAAAAACAAAAAAATAATTATTAAAATCGGGCGTCATCTTCCGATCCCGCAAAGCACCTGAAAAAATGACAAAAAATGAAAAAAATTGTTTTTTTTTTCGTTGTAAAAAAATTAAATTAAATTAATACCTTTTAACGCTGTAGCAAAAAATGATTAAAATAGCATAGGTTATTATTTATATATGCATATTATTGGCTTTTAACTGTTATTACCGATCACACAAGATCATTAAAAATGTATAAATATTGCAATTTCGCCTATTTTTCAGATTTTTGTAATAATTACATGAGGATAATTTTTGAGAAGTTTTAAGTATCTCTTTAGATCAAAAATGACAATAAAACTGACCAATAGAATTGAAAGGCAAAATTGCACTTTAAAAAGGCAGCATGTTAACCCTATTGAAACCGAAAGTGAAGATGTTGAGGTTTTAAATGACGCAACGCAAAGTTCAACAATCAAGGAGAAATTTGTTGACTAGGGAGACTACATGCCTAGTACATCCAAAAAAATTTAAATCACCATGGCAAATGAGGGTAAAATTCCAAAGTACAGCTTTTCATTGTGATCAATACGGGGTGTCTCACCATACAGCTGCTGCAAGTGTACTTGCAGACATTGGTGTTATAACTGAAGAATATACTTCTAAGTTCATTGACCGATGTAGATCAAAAAAGGAAAAGAAAAATATTAAAAACGATTTACAGCAAATCCATCTTGATTTAAGTGAGCTACACGGTTATACTTTGACGGAAGGGTAGACAATACCATAGTAATAGAAATGATTGAATCGAAGGAGTACTGTCGGACAGTTATAGCGGAACACCATTCTCTAATAAAAGAACCGGCTTTTGTGTATTTATGTTTCTCCAAGCTCCGGGTCTGCTAAAGATATAGTGGTCTCCATACTATCTTATCTCTGTGATTAAGGAGTATCATTAAAGCTCTTAGAGTTAGTTTGCTGTGATGGCACGAACATCAACATTAGATGGAAAGGTTGTACTATTAGAAAGCGCGTAAAACACCAATGACACCCGCTGCAGTGGGCAGTTGGGTTACTTCATTTCATTGAATTACTTAGATGGTGAAACAAGTGGCCAAAAATCATTTAGTGGGCCAATTGGACTAATATGAATGGTTATGGAAAGCTTCCAAACTGCATTTCCAAACAATTGAATGCGAAATTCTACAAGTTGATAGATGAATTTTGAGCAAGGACCAAAGATACCTTATTGACATTAGTCAAGCAATCACAAGTGGCGACTTTCCAAATGACTTAGCAAACCGGGATACTGGACCATTTTCACATGCTAGATGGCTCGTGTGAACAGAGCAAAGTAAACCTCTCGATACATACCTGGATATTGAAAGAAAGTAGTTTTCGTTGTTATTGAACGAAACTCTAACTTTGATCAAGGAAAAAATGTATTGATGGCGATGGTTATTGATTACAGAAGGCACATTATAGAGCTAGGGCTAATAAGAGTATTTAAAACCAGACAGACTTAATCAAAAGGCAAACCTATCGTAAACTTCATCACTCCTACCATGAACTTCGAAATAACTGACCATATAGAATTGATTGACTGGAATGTAGTCAAACTATCTACTCCACCTCTTCTTATGAGAATAATCACTAATGAAGAAATACCTTCCTTCATTGAATCTGGCGATAAACAAGATTGGGATATTATAACTTCCCATATCACACGCAAGCAATGGAGCCGTGTGTGAAATTGGGAACGGAGGCATCCCTTAAGCTTTGTGGCTATCGATCCAGAGATGGATTTATTAGGGCTAATTCAAATCAAGATCCATTATGCCAGACTTACCACTAAATTGCAGTACAAAGTAGTTTTCAAAAGTTAAAATTTAAAAGAGGGACAAAAAATTTTAATATTGTAGAAGCAGTAACACTCATTGGTTGGATGGATGGAGGGTGTGGGTAAACTCAAAGTGCAGCCACCTCTCCGCGGTGAGTTCTGGGTTGTTTAAATATTATTATATCATATATAAACAAAGAAAGAGCTGCATAATCAAACATGTATTTTAGACTAAAATATTACCTTAAGTTATTATGACACAACTCTGAAAAACCGGCTAAATTGCAATCTTTATACATTTTTAATGATCTTGTGTGATCGGTAATATCAGTTAAAAGCCAATAATATGCATATATAAATAATAACCTATGCTAATTGTAATCATTCTTTGCTACAGCGTTAAAAGGTATTAATTTAATTTAATTTTTTTACAACGAAAAAAAAAACATTTTTTTTTTCATTTTTGTCATTTTTTCAGGTGCTTTGCGGGATCGGAAGATGACGTCCGATTTTAATAATTCTTTTTTTGTTTTTCTTGTACTAACGTATCGCAACTTTTCCGCACTATTACGACACGAAATTTGGAACTTGAGTTTTTTCGCACCACCCTACTGCACACGTACCTCGTAATGCGATGTGTTGGAAGGACTGGGGTGTCGAGGGGGGATGAGAAGTGAAAGGAGGGCCCCCTTAAGCCCTCCTTCCCAAAGGGGGTTTACTCCCCCCCTCGAAAATCCTCGCGTCCTCCGCTCTCATCCTCCGCCAAATCCTCGCTCGCGACTTTCAATTACGCATCGCTCCTCCAAATCTCCCTCGATGCACACAAGGAAGGAAGGGTGGCGCGGCTCATTTGAATGCGGGCCGCACTGCCGCGCCGGGTGCCGCCGCCTCTCAGGGGAGGATTTGGGGAATACACCCACCGCTCCCTCGGCCGTCTCTCACCCACCTGATCCACTGATATTTTGAGAGACTTTTGGGGAACGTTTGCGTGCGAATATAGCCAACGAAAGACAACATCGCCCCAACATTAAGGGAGCAACGGTGACATTGTAATCATACACACTAGGAATTATACAGTCAACCGACTTCGGCACTTGCACCTTTGAATTCGACAGTCCGAAGTACATACTCGGCAAAAAAAAACGCTCCCGCAGACGAGTAATCACCTATACCGCATTTAATTAATCAAGTTATCGGAATTATACTATTATTCGACTTTGCTCAAAGGGATTTGGCCAACATCAATTAACTTAGACAATGAATAAATAACCGTGACAAATTCTTAAAAGCGACGCATGTGCTGAGAATCAGGTTAAACTCTGGTACTTGGGAAGCAGAAAGACTAACTACGGGAGAAGCAAGAAAGAAATATCCAGTAGAATAGCTCAGACGAAGATGGCATTCCACCAAAATATAATTCTACTTACAGCGGGAATAGACGTGAGGAAACTATTGTTCAAAACATTTGGAGTATAATTCTTTACGTAGGCGAGGCAAGGATAATGACATCAGCGGAGAGATAGAGGATGGAGGCTTTCGAAATGTGGAGCTGCAGAACAATCATGAAGATGAAACGGATAGACCGAGTGGGTAATCAGAAAGTTCTATGAAGAATAGGAGAGAAGAGAAGCCTCGTTTCAACCTGGAATTGAAGACGAAAAAATCTAATTGGCCATGTCTTAAGACATGATGACCTGACGAAGACAATCGCCGAGGGACAAGTTGATGACAAGAACGAAAAAGGAATGCAATATATAAAATGTACGGAGCAGGTTAAGAAGGATTTGAAAGAGGAAGAATATGAAGGTGTGGAAAGGTTAGTTGGTGGGAGATACAAGTGGAGATCTTGGCTGACGAGAGAATTGAGGGAGAGGTGGGTCAAAGCAAGCTAAGGGCCGCATTCCACATCCAGTCTCAATGTGAAGTCCTCTCTCTTCCTCGACGGTTCACATGTCAAACTCAAGTTGCATTTGATTCCTGAAGAGTTCGTAGTTTAGAAACTAACCTCAATTCAACACGCTTGAGTTGCCTTTATTTGTAATAAATTAGGAAATAATGCATTTGCCTACCAATATTATTACATTCATGGTATTCCGAACTTGAATTATTAGAGTATAATATCACTTGCGGAAGTAGTTTTTGTGGAGATATTGAACATTTTGAAGGCGTGAATATATGACGGTGGATATCTGTGATCTGCGCGACTCACGACGCGCGCGACTGCGAGTTTTAGTCGGGATCAAGGGCTTGAATTGCGCCCTGAAATCCTTAGGATAGTCGACTAGAGATGACGATTACAAGAGTGGTCCTTTGTGGCGCGCATTACAATGGATCAACGCACACACCACTAGATTATGTCCACCCCACCCCTGCGGCCCTCCCCCCCCCCCCCACCCCTTGGAAGGGGTGCACGGGGGGCGAGAGCCCTCGAGCGGACGGCGGAGGAAGTGATTAAATGCGATGCGAGTGAAGCCAGTGTCCCTTTAGGAGGAGGCGAGCGACGCTTGGTCCAAAGTGAAGACCGAACGAAGTATTATTTCAAGTGAGGAACACTCATTGGTACGGCAGCTTGATTTTCTCTAATGCACATTTTCGTCATCTCATTATTCGCGAATCCAAAGGAAGTGTCTCACATTGTGGCTTTGGAAAGATGAACGCGTGTGTGATTATATCATCTTGAATATTAATTGCGGTTAATATTTTCATTTATTATAGTGCATTTCCCCGTGAAAACAGTATCACGCCACCGTCAGCGCCATGAGGGACAATTGAAGTAAGCCCATTTGAATGCGCTGCGGGAGACAGCAAATCTAGAAGCTGACAAAAAGAGACTGCTACATAGAGGAGGCCCAATTCCATCCCATAAGAAGGCTGATCCCTCTGGCCACTTCGGTCGCATTTTAATCGGTTTTCAAAAAGTCCGAGGCGCGGTGATGAGTGCAATGCGATTTTTGTCCAATATTTTGTAGTATAATGTTTGTAATGGCGAGGAATAGCATTGAAAAGTCATGAATTTGATAGATCACATCATCAGATGTATAAATTTCAGTTAATACGCCTAATTAAACTTTATTTCCCCGTTAAATTCAGATCAATTTGTCCGCCAGCGACGCGAGTGGCAACTTTCGCAAACCCATTTAAATGCATAGCGGGTGACAGCCATATTCAGAGTCCGACTTGAGGATCCTCTTTTGAAGTATTCGTGGGCCGACAGAAGATTCCTCTTTGCTAATATTCATGTTTGCGGGCGTGTGCTGGGCGTCTTCTGCACATGCGTCCAACATTGAAACGGCAAATGCGCAATGAGGACGCGAGATGGTTGCGATGGATTCGCTTGGCTCTCTACGACAACAACTGCTGCATTAGCGTGGTTTATTTCGATTGGAAATTTTATATCCTTAAAAGCCAATGTTCTCGACGTAGGAATCGTATCGGAATTTTGATAACTTCGATTGCTCAACCGTCAGCGTCTCGATTTGCGACTTTAGTGAACCAATTTGAAAGCGCGGCGGATGATACCACATCTGGAGGCGGAGTGGAGAATCCCTTGTTATAATATTCGAGGTTATTATTCTCATGTATGCGGATGGAGCGAAGTTTTCGTGAGGACCGTACTCAAAAGAAAATAAGACGGGAAGATGGATCAGAAGAAATGGAATGAGAGAGCGTGGGATGGGACGGAGGCGGTGGCGTTGGTTACGATCACGGCCCATGCACGGAGAGAGAGAGAGAGAGCGCTGCTTGAATGGGGCAGTGCGTTGTAATGGAGCCGTAAAAACTCCCGTGGTCCACACTGCGCGCCCCTTTGGGATATGGGGAGGGGGATGAAGGCGGTGATTTACGAGTGTCTGAGATTGTGGGGGCGGGAGAGTCCTCTCTCTTCCACGAACGACATTCAGACACACACACACTCACAGGGAAGCTGCTTCTTCTTCTTCTCCGTCTTCTTCCTACTTCATTTTTTTCCTTCTCCGTGTGGGCCTTAAACGAGGGGGCGGGGAGAGCAATTGAGTGTTGGAGGGGGGAATTCCTGCTTCCGGTAAGTGAGGCGTGCAGAGCGGCTTTCTGGCGCCCGACCGCACCGAGATGGGATGGCCCAGGGGGGGTGGAGGGGCAAGGGGGGGGGGGCGCGACACCCTTTGGCGGATTTAATAACAGAGGGAAACCGTCCGAGACGAAGGGAGGGGGGGAAGGGGGAGGGTTCTTAACCCCCGCGAGACATTACGAGAGGAGCGAATTCTCTAGTGGTGTCGAGACTAGGGCATGGAAATGTGGCTTTAAAAAAGTCCTCAGGAACCAACGCCACGCGAGAGAATTCAAAAATGTTAACTAATCATAAAATATTAGCTGATGGGGGATTTCAGAGCGAAACTTCTTGGAAGGAATAAAAATTCTACCGAGCAAGGCTAGGAGGGAATTGCGAAGGTCAATTAAATAAAGCAATAGGAAAAATAGTATGAGGCAATTGAACGGATTGCATTGGGAAAAAAGAGAGAAATTAAATCAAAATTCGAACCCAAAAATATTCCATAAGCTGAAAAACTGAGCCCAATCGAACACCAATTTCAAACAAGCACAAATAATTATTTACTTGGCAACCATTCTTTCATGCTTATCTTCATACATTTGCTTCTATGGTCAGTTTTCTCAAACCATTCGGTATTTTGTTAAATATTTTTTTATATATAACTTCATGAGTATCTATCGTTGCCTGATTTTGCGCATTAAATTAAATGCATTACGATTAATTCTATTAAAATATTATTATTGTTCCTCGTATTAAATGTGTGGTAGTAACAGCCGAGCAGCAAGCTGTGCCCGTGTGAGATGTGTAGAGGGGGATGTCTTCTCTTCATTCTCTTCCTCTCCCTCCCTTCTTCCCCCTCCCCTAAAATAAGGGAAGGGGTCTTCTATTTCCTGCTCCCTCCCTTCCCCCCTCCCACTCATTTTATTTCGCCCCCCCCCCCTCTTCCTCTTCATCTTCCCCCCTCCAATTTCTGCGCCTCATTAGCCGCCAGACCCCGTCTCTTTGTGTGGTCTAATTTACGTTTTATACATATATATATATATATATATACAAATGAAAGAAGACGAAAATCTCTCGAAATGAAGTGGCCTCATGTGTTTGTGTTTGTGCTTGCGTTGCTCTCGGAATGAATGGGGAATGGGTGAGGGCACAGCGATTGTTTGTTCCCCACTCAAACGCACCTTTGAGAGAGCGCACAACACCACAATTCCACGGAGAGGAGGCCAAGTAACCAATAGGGTGATTTACACACACATACTACCCGGGAAGCCGCTTTAAAAGGCATGTGGCGGGGGTTATTAGGACACCAGCCGTCAACAAATAAAAAGGAAATGAGATTTTTCTAACAATAAGTTTAGCATCGAAGCAAATCTAAGCTTGGCATTACTAAACCCATTTATTGTTCGAAGGAAAAAGAAATAATTCCGTTCAACCTATCCGTTCGGCAAAATAACTCTCTGTCGGACCTCGAAATAAAGTGAGGTTCATCTATGGTCCTCTCCGTTTCTCTCTGAAATTTATGCATCCTTAATTTTGTGAGCAATCTAATTGTAATCCAATCACTTTGCCTCCGATTCTCTAGCGCCTCCCAGCCTTAATTGTTCATTTTGTGAATAGCAGATGCACGAATGAATAATTATAGCACGTTGGGTACCGATAACAATCATTATAGTTACTGGCTAAAATTTTTCAATTCCATAAGAGCGTCATTTATGTCAAAATTTATCAATTCAAGTGTACGTAGCAATAAAACCATTTGGAGTATTTCGCCGATCCACAATTAGTTGATCTCAGCGTTTCCCGACTGATCACTTGTTAGTCATTTCACGTGAAAAAAAGACCACCGCCGATCCGAAAATGTTAAGATAAACCCATCACCGACGCGGCAAAGCTAAAAAGTTTTCATAACTATGCTAAGCACACGCAAAAAACAACGAGCAGTTAATAAGGATGATAAAAAGAGATCCTTAAAATGTGAACTTTCGCATTGATTTTTTACAACTAAAATCCAAACCCATTAATCGAAATCAAGTGTTTCCCCGAGAAATTATTATAGCAGAGTTACGAATGACATATCCATAGCCGACAGCAACCTCAAACATTCCCCCATTGGTTCGACTGAGACGCTGTTCCATGGAGCAGATAGAGAGAAAGCAGTGGTGAGTGGTGAGCGATGGGGCGCAAAGAGGAGCGGAGCCCTTAAGAGGAGACGAAGGATAGGACTGAAAGGAGGTCGTTGTTCGACCACCAGGCAGGGTTCATGCCCCTCGGAAGGAACTCACTATGGAGCCCCCAACAGGCGGGGTGGAATGGGAAAAGCAACTGATCTAACGTGAGGAATATTATCATCATTATCATTACAGTAAAACTGAAGAGGTGCGCCTAACAAATATCACGAAATTTGGGTACTGGTGATAGAAAATATGTGGTTTATTATGGAATTCATATTGTGATTACTTATTTATTACCCTGGATGCGAAGAAAAGGTGGGGAGAAATGTGTAAAAAAAGGAGCGGAAGAAAAAAGAGGTCATAGCAAGCAGGATGACCAATATTACGGTGCCTGAGGGCAATAGAGCAGAATTTCGTGCCGTATCGAACGAATAGAGTTCAAGGCATGCGGTATATACTATTTCCTCGCCACTCTCAAGCCAGTTCCGTCAAGAAAAAGACGACGTGCCTTAAAAAAAAACTGCTTCGGAAAGCTGGGAGCATTCAGATCCATAGGAGGCACACGATGAAACGTTCATAGTTGGAAACGAGATTCCTAATCAAGCGATTGCATCTATCATTGGTGATATAATTCCGCCCACGACAACCCGATATTTTTGCAGAACATTTTTATGCAATCTCAAAACAATCTAGTGTGCAACGCCGAAAGCTACAGCTAAGTCTGTTATTGTCAATGAAATCGCATTATTTAATAATAATATTAGCGGCAGAATCTCCTTAAAAAGCAGAATCACAACCAAAAGGACTTAACAGATGAGGGTTCAGTCTGTCCCGTAGAGGCTTGATTTATTTTATAAATATTTTATGTATTAGCTCTATGATTTATGAAATGGGGCATTTTCACCGATTTCCAAAAAAAAGTCCGCAATTCAGCGATAAGTGCAGGGCGAAAAATTTGTTCTCAATACTTACAATATCGATGGCTAAGTTCTAACAACACGTATCTCAAAAATAGCAACTTTTCAGGAGAGCAAAAAAGTTAAAACCCAAAAGTTCATAAAACTGAAAAGAAGCATTCATTTGCAAATAAAGAGTTGTTCTTTGCTGGTATTTTATTTTTTTTAAATGTTATTACACTTCGTTTAAGGTACCTGACTCAAACCGACCGAATTTAAGATACATGTACGTTGTTGAAACTTAGCCATCGATATAATGCTCGAAATTTCTGGGAATAGCATTTAAAAGTTATGAATTTGACGCATCACATAATCAAGAATGAAAATTTAGATAAACAGCCCAATTTCTAATTATTTCTAATAATGAATTCGGATCGGTCTGCCAATTAGCGACGCTGGTGACGATTTTCGCGAACCAATTTAAATGCGCGGAGGCTGACGACACATCAAGAGGGAGAGTAGAGATTCCTCCGACGTAATATTCGTGGCTATAAAATTCGCCTGACCCCTCTCCCCCCCTCCCCCCCTCTTCTTCCCCCCCACCACCCCTCTTGCCCTCCACAAAAGCCTCGGCGTGGTCGGCAGCCGATGAGGAGCGGCAGATGAACAAATAGCGCCCTCGGACAGGAATTGATGGCATCCGGGTGGGGGGTGGAAGGGGACACCCCCTCCCCTCCCACGCAATGGCCCGCACTCGATCGTACAATGGATGCCCCCTCCAAACACAGTCCTCGGCTACCACGCAACGGCTACCACCATTGTTACGCACGGCGCTTTGTTGGCTGAGCTGCCATGTTTACGCGGGCGACCGCTTTGGCTCCGAGCGCAGGTGGATCAGAAAAAGGGGAAAGGTTAGGTGGCGCTCTTGGAGCTTAGAGCGAGAATGGAAGTCGAGCGGCTCTCGAAAAAAAAGAATAAAACCGAGGGCATTATATTGAGGTGACAATCGTGGAAGTGATACAGATGTTGGTTGGAGACCAGTCGATGGGGACAGGCGGAGTATACCTGATTATCTGCAAGACAAGCGAAAGTCCACGTTGGATAAACGGAAGAACGATCAGAGTCAACGAACTCAGCACCGTCATCCGACTGTTTTTTTAAAGAAACAAGAACACACTGGCCAAGGACACGATGAGGACATTGCAATATCAATATTATCGTAAGAGAAGAATGTTGCAAAAACAAAATTTTGAGAGAACCCCTTGAGATAAAGAGCAACAAGCAATTTTAGCGGGGACAAAGGAACAGTGAAAGGTGGCTTCCAGTAAATACCATGGGAAGAGACGCCGCGCCGTCCAGAATATTCGAAATCCACTTTCAAAATAAAATATGATTCGACGCGCAATATAGGCGAGATTATTTATTATCCCTCACGAGGTTTCCGGCAGGGCAGAAGAAACGTGGGCTGTTCTTACAATTGACGCGGGATCACCCAAAAATCGAACTTCAACTGTATACGAGCTTACTTCGTGGGATTTGCTCATGGATATATGTAATTCCTCTAGAAAATGACACGGGAGTGTCGAAAACGAAAGGGAGGTGTTCCAATTAATGTGCGGTAGAGACAAAGTTTGCAATAAATGTATTTAACCAAACAAACTTATGTTTACAAGCAATGTACAATTGCGTGATTCTCCAAGCTAACCAGTTGAGACACTGGATTTTCGAAGTTGGACGATTAATGATTTCAAAGTCTTCTTCTAATAATGAAATAACGTTGCATGCTGGAGGTGATTGGTCACCCCCTGCCAAACACCTTAGAGGTGGAACGCGAGATATTATGTAAATATAGATTTGCATGTTATCACATGGAGATTTTTACGCTAACTCACTTAATCACCCAGTGATTCAGCCTAAAGGCTGTTTGTAACAGGCAAAGGTACAGCTCATCCCAGACTAAGCCATAGGTGTGTGAGTTAGACTCAATCAGGGCAGGCGGGGGAGTTCCCATCCCCGAGTTACCGCGAACTATGAATTTTTTTCCCTCATGACATCGAAAAATATAAATCCTCGAAATAAGAGGTCCAGAGAAGGGTTCTGCTGGGGAGAACTATATCTTCTCCTACCGCAAACAACATTCATGATGAATTATTGAGTGGGTGATTGAGGCTGTTTAGTTGCATACCCGAGGCATTAACGGCAATTATGCGAAATTATCAGCATTTCGTTTCCCTGTCACACTCATTTCCGTGGAATTTTGTTCGGGACAGTCCGATTCTCGTCTTGCGAGCTATCCCAGGGAAAGGCATTTGCCCCCATACACTCGATGAACATTATTTTCATGATTGTTCATCAGTCTTGAATGACCTTTACTCTTATCAATCCAAACGCCCTTACAGAGTGGAATCGCTAAGTAAGGAACGCGCGAATCAGGTTTTAAATTGACTAACAGAGATAGGGGATTCTATTCACTTCAAAACCAAGAACATCTTCAAAGATAAATAAAAAGCGAAAACCACTCTGAGAAACGCTTAAGATGGGACGTGATAAATGAGCAGGTATTTAGAAGATTACGTGATGAAAACTCACTCTGAATCACTCTACGCCAAAGAAGAACACGGAGGATTAGTCACGAAATAAGACACAACAGTTACGGGGGTCACATTAATGGAATAAAGTTTTCTCGGGTTTTGCACCGGGTTAGGTCCTCCATATCTCCTTCCAACGTTTCGATGAACAACTCGCCCATCGTCGTCAGGGATCCAGGGGTCCATTCCTGGACGTTTGGATTCCTGGATTAGACAAATAAAAAACGGTAAGTAATTTTTCAATGTTTTTTGGATTCCTTGATCCCTGATGACGATGGGCGAGTCGCTCATCGAAACGTTAGAAGGAGATATGGAGGATTTGACCCGGTGCGAAACCCAAGAAAACTTTACAGAAAAAACCAAAAATTATATAACATTGATGGAAAATTCACCAGATGGAATCCAAGGGACAATTACCTAGAATAGATTAAGAAGGATAGGAGGGAGAAAAGTCTCAGGGAGGTAAAAGAACTGCGATGGTATAGGGAGTTCTGTATGCATACCAATATTAGGATGTTGGCGGTTGTTTTCTGGAATTGCTGCGTAGGTAACATTGTACGCAGCAATTCCCGAAAACAACCACCAACATTGATAAAAGAAGCTGTGAAAATCTCCATACCAGTCTTAGGATGGCAAAACTTAGAAAAGGTCGCAAAAGGAAGACCAAGGGACAAGAACCTGGGACAGATACAGAGGGAACGGAGGTAAAAAGAACACTGGCATGAGGGAGATATGGACGGAACAGATCTCAGGTTTGAATGAGAGCGATTAGGTAGTGAAGTCCCTCACCTGTATCACCCTCATCGGCAGCCCCGTCTCTTTGGCCAGTTGTTCCCGGATGTGCCTGGTGGGCTTGGGCGTCTGCGAGAACGCCGTCTTGAGGATTTCGAGCTGCTTGGCCTTGATGGTGGTGCGCGGGCCGCGTCGCTTCGACCCCACCGTCCCGTCCTCGGGCGACTTGTTCTCCGTCTGCGAGTCGCGCGTCTCCGCGTCGCCGTCCAGCGAGCCCTCGGACTCGTTGCCCAGCATGAGCGCGGCCGCCGCGGCCGCAGCAGCCGCCACGGCCGCCGCCGCCGCGGACGACGAGGACGTGGTGGAGGACGAGGAGGAGGAGGCGGAGGAGTCCTTGTCTCCGCCCCCGGCGGGGCCGCCCCCGCCGCCGCCGCCCTCGCCCCCCTTGTCCCCGAGCAGCCCAGGGCCGGCCCCGTGGCCGTGGTGGTGGTGGTGGTGCGGGTGGTGCGGGTGGTGGTTGTTGTTCGCCTCCGGTACCCCGCCAGGCACCTTGCCCAGGCCGTCCTCGTCGTCCTCGTCTTCGGTCGCCGAGCCAAGGAGCGAGTCTACAACACAAGAGGAAACACCGCGACATTAGCGCACGATCTCGGAGTTAAATGCCGCCTCAACATGGGACGAGCACCTACAGAGTAAAAGAGCGGAAGCATCTACATCTGCATGCTACACAGAAAGCTGCCCCAATAGGCGAGTGGCGGAGGTTGTTAGTAAACCAAATCTAACGAATAAATAAAGAAGAGTAAATTTCGCGTGCTGAGTTCCACCAAGTATATCTGGCCAACTTCAGGCCGTATTTGGTGGAACTGTTCAAAATGAAACATAATTGCAGATACACTTACAGTTTTCTATTTGTCTAATCCAGGTTCTGACACGGTGTTGAAACCTTGGTCAAACAAATAAAAAGCAAGTGGAACGTAAAATACTTCAAGTAGTGTATCTGTGATTATGTTTCACCAAGCATTCGCTATAATTTTTTTATTGTTATCGGAGAAAAAAGGAATTCCCATCCCTGTCTGTTCCTCAAAATATCTCTCACAGTTCATGACTTCTGTCGGACCTAGCAACGCAGGATCTCTTTAGTACGTCATGCATTTTAAGAATGCCTATTTACCTATCACGAAAGCATTATGATTAAACATTTTTAAAGATAAATTTTGACGCAAAATTTAACACAAAAACTCATGGTACCATCATATTTTTGCTTCTCTAGATGAAGTAGGTACACTGCTGAATAACTTTTATTGATGGTAGCGTAATTTAATGGCTACGTTTACGCTATTACGTTAGCATGAAGTTGATTCTAGAGAAGGGAGGGGATTGAAAGAAATTTGTTCCATATTTTTACAAGCAAGAAAGAAGAAGAGAAAATAAGAAAGTTGGAAAATGATGATTTTATTGGAAATTGATTCTATTTTTATTGAGACTCTGTATGCCGCTAATTTTTTTGTGTTAACAGGGATAACATTGGACTTGTTGATAAATTGGGTGACGTTGGGTGAAAATGATCAGATAGATGGGAAAATATGGAAAGAGGTTAAAAAAGTTCATAATCGACTAAAAATAAATAGGGCTTTATAAACAAAGTAATCCACGCTATCATTGCTAGAGCGCTATAACTTAAACATGCGAATAAATAAAAAATAGGGGTGATTAGGCTAGGCATCAATAGAGTTCTAAGATGAGTAGAAGCCATGCAGAGATTTAAAAAAAAGGAAATCACTTCATAATAAATTGATAGCATTTTTGAAAATTTGCAATCAGTTTGAGTATTATTTGTTCGTGTTTAGGCCTACAGTTAAAAAGAGTGACTCTGATGTCTATATAACAGCAATAGCTACATAGCATAGAGGAAATATGAAAACAATTTAAAATTGTACGACTTTAAGATAGTCGGATCTCTAATATAATCTCTCTACTCGAGTATTTTTTGAGCTTAGGCAGTTCAATTAGCATCCATTAATAAAATGGGTGAGGAATGAGAAACTATAAATAGAATGAATAGATTGGATAGAGATAATATCGTAAAAAGGTTCAAAAACGTGCGACTTTAAGATAACCGGTTATTTATATCTAATCTGCTCCTTGGGTGTTGACAGCGGGAAACAATAGAAGCGACTGATGTCCTTGCAAAAACTTAAGATACCTGGGTTTGCAGTGTTGCATCCCGTTAACTATCGATTCCATTGGCATAAAGTTGGCATAAAATACCGTAAATACAAGAAAATTTATTTCTAAGTTTTCTCTATATAGTCAGAAACTCATCCTTCCACCAGCAATACATTTTATTCGGCTTTGTGTGAAAAAAGGTACCGTTTTTGACGATCGGAAAAACGGTAGCTCCAATTTGAACTCAATATTTTATTGAGATAAAAGTAAATACTCTAAAGGAACGGAGTCCTTATAAATGCGTTTCCCAGGATAATATGAGAACCAGAAATCGTTGTCATAGAAAACTCTGCTGTAAGTTACACAAAGGATGACATCGGGATGTAAATATAAATGCTAGATGCTAGAGCACGGGCAATATAAATAAATATAAATGTGCTTGTGTTGGAGGGGGGAGCTGTCGGGGGGCGGGGGAGGAGGGGAGACACCTGCGTGGTTGGAAAGGGAGCAGAGGGGAGGGGTGGAGGCCATCCATTCCGACCCCGTTTAATTTACATTCCTCGCACGCCGACACGACGCGACGCCCTCTGCACCTTCTTCTTTTTCCTCCCGTCGGAGAGACTAATCAGACATGTGTCACCTCTCTCCTGCGCCACCCCTCACCTATATACACCCCCCTCCACGCACCCCCTCCATCACGCGACCCCGGGAGCGCACACAACCCTTGCGGTCTTCAGTTTTCGGAGATAGAATAAGCCGTCATCTCGCTTGAATTATTCATGAGGGGAGGGGGGGCATTGTGGCGAAATGTTCCTCGCGTTAGAGGGAGAAGCTTCTGTGACTTCCGTCGCCTGAAGTAATGCGACCACCGAAAAGGAGACACACGATACTACGGATACGCCCGATGGCTCTGAATAATAGCGTCGCGAAAGAGTGGGAAATGCAGCACGAAGCGACTTCTTCAAGATAAAGAGGCAGCTCTAATGCTACAATTAGGCGAAAGCTAGATACCAACATGGAAACGACGCAGTCAGGCACTCCAGGATGCCTCGCAAATGTTTGGACAAATTTCGGTGATTAAATTTATCCTTTAAGGCTGGCCCGAATGCTTATAGCAAAGATCACTTACGAAAACAATCAGCTCTGAGCTTCCAAATCCGTAAAATGAGCCATTAAAGCTCTATTTATACATAAAAGTATCATTTGTTCCTCAGAATTAGCATTATCATTAGGATAGCCATTAGTTAATCACTATTCTTTTCGAAAAAAAGCAAAGTAATCACATTATTCACAGTGTCCGGCGATATATGGTGGAAATGTTTAATGTTCATGATGATAAAATAAAATAAAATGGTTAATTTCCACACACTTTTTTTATTAACGAACTACCGACCCGGTTTCGAAAGATTATTAGATGTAAATTAGTATTATTATTACTTTTCCTCTTCTATTCTTGACCTTGTTTAATAACTTTTTATGATATTTCTTGGAGTTTAGGTCAAATTGACCTAAACTCCAAGAAATTAAAAAAATTTAGATGTAAAAGTTAGAGACAAATATTTTCGACGAGGCAGTTACATGATTTTAACGCATGTATTCATGTGAAACAATGTTTAACGGGTATGCTATTTATATTTAAAATACGATTAAAAAATCTCAAATCATATTTTCGCAGAGATGCCTAAATGTGTTCAATCCGGGAGCATTTTGCGTTTCCATATAATATATTCGCAGCCTTCTCTGAGCATTCCAAAGCAGCAATTCACACCTCCATTGCGATGGCGTCTCGGTTTGTTCCGGTAGCGTAGCTCATAGTTTTGCATAGAGTCCACCTCTTAAATGATTGCAACTACTTGGGGAATGTCCAAGTAAAAAGGGTGGTGAACGAGGTGTAACCAGCACGCCCACACTCTGTCTATCAATGCAAGTGGCCTTCTATATGCATACTGCTAGGGATTTACACCGCAATGAAAGAGGAAATAAAAGGAGGAACTTGAAATAGAATTGAAATAAAATGCCATGGAGAAACGCATCCGACGTGACAAAAGAGACTGATTCTGGTTGAATTTTATGCAAGACATAGAGAGCTTGATGACCACTCTTCTCACGTTTGAGTGAGCTCAAAATCATTCTTCCGCAACGATGCCCAAATTTGTTCAACCAGCGAACTTAATAGCCGTGAACGATATTTAAGGCAGCTTCCCGCGAGCATTCATTCAAAGACAGCATTTCTCACACTTGCGTCGTTCGCGACAAAATCTAGAATACTTATGCATGAGGTAGTCAATTGCAAACATCGCTGCAAATACGGCTTGGGGAATGTCTAAACAAGAATAAAGGTGAACGAGGTGCTGAAAGCACGCCCACTCCTTCATTGGGAGTCGAGTGCGCTCAAGATTTGCAGCGCAACGAGGGAGGAAACGTGTGGAATCTCGGGGAGAGGGACGTCGTGGTGGGCGTCGGAGACGTCGCCGCGAATAAGGGTGGGTGGAGGCGTCTTTAATGTCGGGGGAGGGGGATGAGGGGAAGTGGGAAACAGAAGGGGTCGCCACCTCAAAGGACGCTCCGTCCACTTACATACTACACGTAAAAGGGTGATTAAAGAATAAGGGGTTGTCTTTGAGGTATAGCTAACAAAAATTTTTCTCCTGATTTTGTTTAACTTTTTAGTTATTATCATCTTCACGGATATGACGCAGCTCTCCACTCCACTCTCCCATCAGCTAATCTTTTCATACCTACGTATTTCTTCTCTTCCATATTCTTCCTTTCTTATTCCATAAATTTCATTCGAGGTCTTCCTTTTCCGTTCTTACCTTCCACTTGTCCCTCAACGATTGTCTCCATCAGGCCTTAAATGTCCAAAGATACGGCCCATAAGTTTTTTTCCGTCTTCTTTTCAAGGTTTTCAACAAGCCTTTCTTCTCTCCTACTCATCTTGGGACTCAAATGACCAATTTGATCCTCATTTTTTCTTATTTATTGAGTTTAAAAATATCGTCACTTTTTAAGGTACGAGGGATCTCATCCTTTCCTCGTGAATTGATAAAAGGAAAAATTCTCGGGTGTCTTACTGCGTCCAATGGTTGATTTCTGCCGGCGTTTCCGGAGCGTAGTCTACCATTGTCTTCAGGGAGATGCAGCAGAAAGAAACCGGAGCAGCAATATTAATAACCGAAGATTTTCCCAGCTGCTCCATCAACCTGAAGACGATGGCAACTTACACCCATGAACCCGAGAACTCTTCCAACCGATTAAGACGCGCTCACAAGAAATTTTTGACAAACCTTTATCCCGGAGGCAGATATACGAGTTTGTGAATAATCCACCTCCACTGGAACTTGAATCATTGGGGAGTATTTGAACCGCCCTAAACATTTCCGATGGTAAGAAAATACATCTGGGTGGACATCACAGGATTATTTAAAATAGTGAAATAATGAATGCATCGTAAGTTTTTAATTAAAAATTTTTCTCCCTCGGAATTACCTTAAATAGTTCAGGAAACAGCCGCATTATTTGTGAGCATTCAGGCTCGGGTATATCACTGATTTTGGTCATCAAACAGTTCGACTCGATACTTCAATTCGAATGATTTTTCGTTGATGAAATTTTCACACGGCCTATCTCTAACAGCAGATTTTTTTGCAGAGAAAAACGATTGATAACCCGCACCTCGTATTAAGTATGATTTTCTCGATCTGTACCTCAAGTGGAGACACCCACTCAAAACACAGTGGCTACTCCCACTAACTCGCCCACCGTCATTTTTTTATCAATGCACAGGGACGACCGTGGGATGGCCACGCGCTAATGACCACTGGGGTCCTAATTATGAGTTGAATGATATTTCATTTTAAAAACATTACCTCATACACGCGGAGATTAATAGGTTGGGTGATTTATCAACCTTGATTAACTTTGGAAATATTTATGACTCACAATTATTGATAAATTCACAAACTTCATCATTTCAAAAGAGCTGTGAAAAAAACTCTCCCCCCTCTGTCATTAAAATAAATACACGCTATAATCGACAAAAAACTACTGTACTGTGATTAAGTGAGCTTCTTAGTGATTTATGTACATATTTTTGGCGTATTACAAAATGAAATTCAATGGTGCCAATGGATGCCAACTACAACTAAACCAATGGATACTAAATAAATATTTATCACCAACGCCGATGCCTACAAAAAGATAATTGTATATCAATATTTTTTCTAGAGAAAAAAATCAAAATACATGAGACATATTGGAGACGCATTAAATAGTTCCGCCTGACATTAAATAGTCAAATATTTTGCTACTGAATGATAATCTCTATCTTTGCACTTCAAATCACTTCGTATATTTTCTCCTGCGTCTGTTCTCCAATTATAATTTTTTCAAGACTAAGAAACTGCTGCCATGTAAAGTGCCCCATAGATACTTACCTACCTTTCGCTGTCCATCCTCGTTCGCGACTTGAAATGATATATTATGCTATTTGCGCAACTAGGAAGAATAGATAGAGGAGGACCGATGGTGCAGGACCCCCATTCAAATGCGCGGTGTTTGACATCACATCTAAAGGTCGTGTGGAGAATGCTCTATTTTAATATTCTCCCACGCAACTACGCGCAAGCAGAAAGGTTGAAGTACGTAAGTTTGAGCTCAGAAGACCGATTGACGACGCCGAGGCGCAAGAGAGCCTCATCCCCTGCACCCGCGGCAAACGCAAGAGGCGACGAGCGGCACCCGCCCCTCGCTCCTTGACAGCGGTTCACAGGGAAGGAGCGGGGTGCGGTAGGCATCGATCCAGAGTCCCAAACGGAGCGCTCCCTGGCGGCGCTTTGGCCGAAGGCGGCGCGGCGGGAGGGGATTCTATTCAGTGGGATGATAGAGTGGGAATCTTACCCCGCTGGTCGGAGTGACTCCGTAAATGTAGGGCTATCGCAAAAAAGAAACGATGTAAACCTACACTAGAATTCAAAAATGTTGCAACGAATTCATCGTTGCTCAATAATGACGTCGGCAAATATGCATTCTCATGACATTTTCTGTCATTTAGCACTCGGGAAGGAACTTGCGAACGAACTAATATATCGATGGCTAAGTTCTAACAACACGTGTCTCAAATTCGGCCGGTTTGAGACAGGCATCTTAAACAAAGAGTCATAGCATTAAAAAATAAAATATAAGCAAATTACAACTCTTTTGTTGCAAATAAATGCTTCTTTTTCATTTTTACGAACTTTTGGTTTTTAATTTCAGAGTGCAAGTAAAAGAAATTAATCGTTTTTTTGCTCTCCTGAAAAGTTGCTATTTTTTAGATAGTTGCTGTTAGACCTTAGCCATCGATATAAAGGATTAAACAAGAATACACATAATTATAACAGATACTGGCATTTTTTGCAGTGATATCACGACTAATTTCATTCATATTTTACGTCCCAGAATATATTTTTCAACGGTGAGAAAGTAGGTCTCACTGGATCGGTTAAGTATTAATAATAATTTAATGATTAAGTATTTGATAAAACAAGTCCTGCGTTTCATCTTAAACAGGGCCTCCTTCACAGTGAATGAAAACCTAAACATTTTTTACACATCCCTATAACAACCGCCTTAAATGAAGCAGCCATTGCAATATTGGGAATGAGAATTGGGAATGTTGATTGCACTAGCCTCCTTCCTAGGCCATAGAAAATACGTGAACTTCGTTTCCGAATCGCGCCGCTCAACTCGTTGCAATAATTTATAATTCCTCTTTACATCACCTTGATGAGAATTTCTAATTGTGTATAAAATCGTATCCGGCTCGATTTTGTGGAAGTTCTTTATATCCATGATAAAAAGAAGAACACAATGGTAATTTCCACATTTTTTAAAAGTGTGGAAATTACCATTGTGTTCTTCTTATTATCATGGTTCTAATTGTGTCTTCGTAATGTGTATCATTGACTGACGGTAAAAAAAATCTATCATTTCCGAGGTATAATTACTTAAAATCTGAAATTTTCATCTGTGTTCAGTTTCTTACAGCGGCACTAATCTAAGCCATTGAAAAATGTTGAGAAATATCTGATTGCATAAGCTATTTTCACTCAAATAAATGGGTAGAATGTTCGCTGAACACAATAAATTATGGTTCATTATAAATAAAGATCGCCACAAGATTAACATCTCCGTTATTGCCAGATGAAGGATGTAATTGAAGTCAAAAAGCTGTAATTAATGGCAATGGTGCTTCAGCATCGGTACTTAACCACCTAGAAGTGTTAGTGTAACTTACATATGTAAAAATTGAATTATCAGCCAGCTGATACTTTTGTTATTTTTTAAACTTTGATAAATTTCTTTCACCGCGTTAAAACAATATTTTTATTAAATATACGAAAAATATTCTTTTTGAATCTCACAGGCACGGCCGTACATCCTTAAAAGAAACAAAGTGTTCGCTCGAAGTGAACGAAATCGGCGCTGCAGCTCAAAAATTAAATCTACGGAATGGGCCAATCGGCAGCCTTCCCTGATGCGCGGTATGATCGGAAGGGGGGGAGGTGGGGGGGGGAGATTGGATCGCGCTGAGTCGGAGGATTTTCTTTTTTTCAATGTTGTCTCGGCGTGCGCAGACGCCGACAAACACTCTTCCCTCGACTCGCTTCCACTCCTTGAGACCACCACCCCTCGCCGGGCGGAAGGCACCAAATCGATTGAAGACAACCACCCCATCTTTCCCGCCCCCCTGAGATTTTCACCAAGGTGCCGCCCCCCCCCCCCTCCACTATTCTCCCCGCTGCTCGAAGAAACCGTAAACGGCACCCGGGTAGCCGCGCCCACTCCCCCTGTCCTCCTCTCCTTCAGCTGCGTCCCTTGCGGCGAGAAAATTCACTAAAACTGAAAATAGCGTCTTCTTCTATAAATAAATATATAAATCTTCTACATAAAAATAAAATCTTGCTTCGTCATTGGTAGAGGAAAGCTCAGATTTCTGTGAAAATTAATCATTAATTTGGAAAATATTTTCGTCTATCGAGTAACAGAAAAATCCTGAGAAAGTCCTCTTTAATCTATTTCACGACTGAGGGGTGTTTTGTTTTAGTGATTGAGAGACCAAACAATCAATTGGTCGGGTCCATAATTAGGTCGTTAGCAGTAAATTAAGTTGCATTGGAGAGAAGATGAATAAAAGCAGCTGAAGAGAACTTCCATCCTCATCGCCTTTTTTATTAAAGAAAAGGATTGATCTGAAATCTTGGACATGGACGAATGGAATCAGAATGAGACATTAAATCTTGAACGCAATATTCAATGCTGAAATACAGAGCAATGTAACTTTAATTTAGTGAAAATAACGCTTTCTTTTTTCAAAATATTGATATCGGCTGAAAATGAGCCAACGTTATTTCATCGCAAGGTGCTAACCATTTGCATTCCTGTTTCTTCTTTGATTTGAAAGTTCTTTCTTGCTCTCTATCCTCGAAATATCACATTTGGAATGAGCAATCAATATGTGGAAAGGGAATACGGGATGGATTTGTGGTTAATATCAAGTTAAACAGACAGAGGGAGAATATTGATGTAGATTTGACCTTTATAGCACAGTTATTGAAGTTTTTATCCCCAAATCATTCGAAACAAACTGGACAGCCAATTGAATTGAAACTTGAAACATATCTGAAATCATTGAAAACTTGTTTTTTTAATAAACATTCTAAAATTTTGATCTTAGGTAACTCAAAAAGTATTGATTTATCAGAAAACTTCATGCAACAGTTTTTAGCTTAAAGTTGGTCCTCCATCGCTGTCCGGGGATAGTTTGAGAAAAACAAATTGTCCACCCCCGAGAAGGGGAGGTAACCATCCCCGGCGTAAGGTCACTAATAGTTGTTGTAATTTTTTAAATCACGTGCAAAGTCAATTAAGTCAATTAGTTTTTCATCAATCTAGTCACTGCTGATGTTCAGCTTTAACGACGAGGCAATTAGGCTGAAGGGAGGGGGAAGAAAGGAGCCTCGGCTTAACATCTTCAAAGAAAAACTCCTCTATAGTATCCTTATGGATACTATAGAGTCGATATGGATAGGTAGAGGTATATGGAGAGCCTTAGTGATTAATGGCTCGCTATTCAATGCAAGAGTGTCACACACGCCTCAATTGCAACAAAAGAAAAAAGCCTAAAATCATGAACACGATGCACAATATTTAATAATTTTCATCCTGGACCTACGTAACTTCTTTTTAGTAAAAATTTGCATTATTAACACGACTTAAGAAACGGACGCTTGGCGCGGATTGAAATTATTCCGCCATAAAGTGGCTTTCGGCTGATCAATTTCCACCTTCAATTCATTAGTTCTTCCCTTCCTGTTTGGAATTTCGAAGTCGGAGCGAGGAAATCAGTTTCAGGAGAGCGAGGACGGGTGGCAATTGTCTTTGGGTGGTGGTGGAGGGGGTGAGGCGTTGGCATGGCAGCATATGCGTCCCGCTCTCTCAGGAGGGGAGGACGGATCCCCGATGACAGCGCCACTAATCCACGTCGCGGGAGGGAGCGGAGCTAAGCAGAGCAGGTGACACAGGCTGCGTAGGGGGAGCACATCCAATTGCTGCCCATCCAAACTGCACTCCGCATCCAATCTCGAACGCCTCCATTTAAGAGTGTCTGTCCACTCCGAATTCGCGAATCAAAACGGATGCTTAGCCACACGTTTCCGCGAATATAGCAACTAAAAACGTAGGGACCTCTCTACTAATCCAGGCAAAAATTAAAAACGTAGAATAACTTCCCACTAAAATTATCATTATTAAAACAAGTTTTTGGCACCTAATGCCAATTTGAAGGTAAACCGCGGCCGGTCAAGTAATTATATTTATATGGAACTTAATGGATGCTTTTTAATATTGACGAGGATAAAAAATTACTTCCACGAAATGACTTAGCCTAAGTCACTTGTATGCGTAAATTTGCTCTTTTAAACATATGCAATCCTTAAATCTTATAAACAATTAGGCTACGAGTTTATCCAAATAAACTCAACAGATATTAATCAAGACTTCTGAGAAAAGAGAATTGAAAAGAACCCTCCGAATCGTCGGCAAATGTGAATGCACGTATTTATCCAGTGGGAAACCCAAGAAGCTTCCAATGACATCATTGACCGGGAGACAACCCAATTATACTATAATTAATGAACAAACATTCCCATCGAACTTATAACATATCGTATTTCCTTGAAAAATTGGGTTTTGACGACAGTCAATGCATAAATACTAAATAGGTTTAGAGCAAAAATTTCAGTGCCGTTAGACCCATGATACATCAGATGTAGCACTGCAAAAAATCTCTTCGATAATTGCCGCAAAAACTCGGTAATGATCGAGTTGAGTTCCTCTTGAGCTGACTTGATGCCTTTATGCAGAGATTGTTTACCCATTATATTCTCAAAAATCTCATGACTTTAAATCGCGAGATGCCTTCTTCTAAGATTTATGGTTTTTATGTTTACAAAATACGGAAGAACAGTGAATCAAAGAAGTGACTGCGATCACGCGAATGTCCCCGTTGAGCGCTACGCACTATTTCTACCAATGAATATCACCATAGACCTAAAGCCACTGTAATCTCGTGCAAAGTGCTTCCATCGCTTCTAGTATTTTTCCTCTATAAAATGGCCTTTAGACTTCAATATCTCCGGATTTTTTCAAAATGTATTCGCGTATCGTGTATCGTAATTTTCGCGTATCAGAAATGTTGAAAATACTGTGTTGGGAATCTTTGGAAAGTAGGAGAAAAATAAACCGACTCTGCGGTATGCATAAAATATACGAAGGGGATAAAGCATGGAGAGAACTAAGCAATAAACTCGGAAAACCTAATTTCATTGGTATGAACGATTATCAGTTCAAAATTAAAAGACGGGTGCAGAGGACTAATGTTAAAAAAATTTCCTACATCAATAAAACAATTGTAGATTGCCTGCAGAGTTATTTGAGTCCTTTCCTGATAATGTAAAAATATTTAAGAAAGAGCTGAAAAAGTGACTTTTTTTAATAAATATTAATTGAATTTTTAAAATGTGTACACTGTCTAGTTTATATGTGACTTTGTGGATATTATGTGTTTTCTTTTTTGGATGTACATGTTACCAAATGGCCATTTGCCAAATTGTAACAGATTACGATAATAATAATTACAATGAGCTGTATGGGAAATTCGTAACGGTCCTCTAAACGAAGATATAATTTCCAAAAAGTCACGGCATTATATGCTGTACATGCGGTCCCCCAAAGCCACCTAAGATTGGCTAAAACAGAGAGCGCAGAGTGCATTGGGAGCACGCATTCCGGGTCGTGGGCGTGCAAACGCACGTGCGAAGCGAGGAGCACGCGCGTGGTGCACGAGAGCGAGAAAGATTCAGCACGATTATAAATACATACATGGAGGAGGAGAGGAGAGGCATTCCAAAAATTACGCCCTCTCTCAGCATCCAGCGTGTGTCCGTCGGGAGAGGGGCCACGGCCACCAACACCACCGACGCCAAACGCTCGTCCGTGAGCACAAAGAGAATGACTGTGGGGAGAGTGGAGAGAGGGGACCCCTCGAGCAAAAAACAAGAATAAAAATGAGGAAAAAATGTAAAAAAAGGAAAGAAAGCGGACGGGCAAATAAAAGCGGCGGGCGTGACAGGAGGGTGGGAAATGGGGGTGGGAGAGAGGGAGAGCGAGAGAACGAAATCCCGGAGTGGTCAAAGGAAGGGGTGGAGAGAGAAATGGTGAAGCAGAGAAAGAAGAGAGTGAGGGAGGGGTATTAAAATGGAAGCGATGAAAAGGGGCAGAGTGGGGGGAGGCGAGAATGATGAAGGGAGGGAGGGTGGGGGGAGCAGTGTGGACAAAAGAGGATCGCCTCCCGCGATTGTCGGATTTATGCGTGCGGAGCGGAGTGGGGTGGGATTTGAATGGGGAGTGAGAGACACAAGGCACTCGGGGAGCGAATGAAAAAATAAAACACGGATTGAAAACCCGCAAATAAAAAAAGGGAGTGAGCACAATTAAAGGCGAAACGCCACTCGCCACTGCCATACATCTATCCAATAAAAAGGCCACGCCGCTCTCAACTCTATGGCACAGGTATGCGGCCTAACAGTATTGCCTGCCAGGCTAATTCCGTAATATTTATAATCATTTGGGAACGAAAAAATGTACCCGAGTATTCTGAATCGTTTTCCCTAGATTGCAATGTTTTTTTTCTATCCTTACACATACTATTGAGGCGACTATTTGAAAAAAGAGATAATTATACGTGTTATCACCGTCCTACTCATAAAATTAGGCAACGGAATTAGGTTCAACTTACTCATAATCGAACGAGGGAATATGGTCATTATTACCATAAATACTAACGGATAGGAGGCCAAAGAGTGGAAATATGCATCGACATCACGGTTAATGACCAACGATAATGATGTTGGCATTGCTACCTTGAAGTCACCTCGTGACAGCTAATGTCACCTGAAAGAGCGTGAGGTGCTTCCAAAAAACATTTCACCGGAGTCACGAGACAGAAAGCCAAATCAAGTGGACCCCTGTATCGGTCGACTTTGCATCCCCTCTGCCCGTGTGCATGAATCTCAATACGAGAGGAACTTCATGGACTTAAAAGTGGGAGAGGTTGATAAGCGAGGGAGAGAAGAAGGTGTAACATAAGGAAAAGAAGAAGATGGCCGCGTTTCGGGGGCAGGGAGCGTGCGGGAGCAGAGCCATCCCCTCCCACCTAGCAACCGGCGGTTGGTCCATCCAGATCGATGCGAGAACCCCCCACCCACCCCACACCACCCCCGATACACGCGAGATGGGAGAGGGGGAGGATGCTGCTCGTTTGTCTTGCGCCAACCCCCGACGCCCCCCGGGGGACTTAGGGAGGGAACCCAAGCAGCCACGCCGGCCTTCCGATGGCGCCCCCTTCCTTTCAAGAGGAGAGACGCCGCCAAGGAGAGAGGGATGGGGGGGGGTGTAATTATTTGGCAGGAGGGGGGGGGCACCCATCCGACCGCCCTTAACTCGGTTACATCAGCAGCAGCGATCAAGATGGCTGATCGGATCGCAGGGAAGAGAAGGCTACTTTCGTCCAAGTCCCAGTTTAGCATCAGCTAAACTTGGCTTATGTTGACTTATCATCATTGACATAAAGTCATGGAATCTTACCGATCTAATGAATCAAACTGAGAGTGTTCTAACGTTGTTGACAACAGGGCCAGCATCAGAAAATCATGCTTTTAAAAAAGGGAGATTAAATCCATTCGTAGCTTCCATTGCTCCGAGAGCGATGAGTCCCTACCTATGCGTCCTCCGAAGAAACATGGCCCAAGCATATTATGGATGAAGTCATTAATTTCAGTTCTCAGCGACGACCGTTTCAGAAGTCCTACGGCCGATTGATAGGAAAAATCAATGATTAATTATCCGTACGAAGTAGTCAGCATGAGATGCAAGTACTCCCACTACCATGGCGACGTTCATAGAAAATTATTAGAGCGCATATCACCTGATGAAATTAGCGCAAAAATGAGCGTAGATTTCGACGGAATTGAACACCTCGGAATGAAAAATTTAACTTGGATATGATATGCTATGGAATTGAGAACAATGACAGATGGATAGATGGCGCATGAACGCTTGATGAAGCTGTGGAGCTATTTTTTTATCTTAATCCAAATTTATAGTTACTGCCAATGTTCTCTGAAATGCCGGGCTTAAAGGGGACAGGGGATCGCCAACCGAAGGACCCCTCTTTGGAATGACGCCTCCTTCTCAAGAGAAGATTGCCGAGGGGGTGAAGGGCGATGGAGGGGTGGAATCATTTGAGGAAGGGGAGGAATAAATCCAAAAAGCCATTATGCGTTAAGATTATTCAATTATTAGTTACACGTTTATTATTGTAAATACTCTGCACCACGGCGACATGCGGTGCAGAAGTATGTAGGTGTGGATGTCGATTTAGAGAGCAAGGAAGTAAACTTTTGAGATATCGGCGGCTGCCAAGAAATATGAGCGCCATATTTTACGCATAGAAAATAGGAAAAGTATAAATAACAACTTCATTTGGGAGGAAAGGGGGCGCCACACATTCGTCCCAGCCTCTCTGCAACTCGGTCGCTTCAGCAACAGCCAAGATATCAAGATGGCTGGAAGAGCAGAGAGCGCTCTCTCGCCCGACTGTTCGTCGCTTCGGGAGGAAATCAAAAAATAGCAGTGTGAATAAATAGAACTAGATGCATCTGCAACAATCACTCATTTAAAATGTGAACTTAAGGTAGATCATAAGGAACTATAGAAAGAAAAAGAGTCGATTCAGCTAATTTCTTTCGCCATAAACATCATGCCTTCGATGCATAAGTATACTATTGCTTCTCTATACAAGAGCAACGCGTTGAAAATAATTTCAATAATATAGTGATCTAAATGAAATATTCAAAATTTGAATGAGCGTGGGTGAATCCGAGTGGAACGATCACAAGACAACACACATCTCTTTGAGTCCCACGGTGACGTGACGATTTTACATCGAGGAAATGCCTGCAAATTGTACGCAAAGATCCCTGATCACACCATGGCGTAACTGGAATCACTATGGCGTAGAAAAATAAGTGAAGAAATACATATAGCAGCTTAAATCGCCTATTATTCGTGAGATTTATGAAAGAAAACTTTGAAAATGAATGATGCATAGCAGAAATCAATTTTAAGATATGAAGTACTAATGATACTTTTCGATATTCCAAATTAATAATTATTTCCATGGAGTCAACATGTTTCACAGCACTGCACTACACCGCTTTCAGCAGTCGTGAACCACCGTTTTCAACTCCTATGTTACGCCAAGTTAAGTCGATTTAAGTTGAGATGTGAGTCGTGCTGTAATCCTCACACCATTTCCTTCAAGCCTTGCCATCATCACGCCGATGAGTCTGCCGAACTGAATGTGAGGATGAAGGAGAAGAAGCGCTCGATTCCACTGGCCACAACACGCGCCCCCAACACATACCAATCCCAAAGAGACGAAGAGAGAGAGAGGGTGGCTGGCTGCTGCTGCTTGCTGCATGGATTTTAAAGGGACGCTTCCATTAGCCGCTGACCGCCTGCTTAGCACGTCCACCCTTCAAAACGACAACGTGAGTGAACCCTGAACGCTTAAATCACGTAACTACGCAGTTTCTCGCTCACTTGAATAATCACACACTCTCTCACAAATTGATTTAAACACGAATATAATATTTACCTTCGATGCATAAGTATATCTTTGATCCTCCAAGTGCACTGCGCTAGAAGTAATTCGAATAATTTAGTGATCTAAATGAAAGAATCAAAATTTGAATCGAACATGGGTGAATCAAAGTGGAACGATCACAAGAAATAACACACTTCTCTTCGAGTCCCACGGTGACGTGGCCATGTTAAATCGAGGAACTGTCCGTAAAGTGTACGCAAGGCAACCCCGATCACACCTTGGCATAACAGGAGTCATTATTACGTAGGCCACCAAGTGAAAAAAGTCATCAATTCATTTAGGGACTGCTAGTTGGAATTAATATTCGTAATAATGTGATATATTGAATTCTTCACTTTTTAACGAAATTCCTCGCGAAGGGAAATTCAAATATTGATAACAAATGGATCGATCTGAATTCATCGCCGCCCTGCGGACATTTTCGAAAAACCGATGAAAACGCGCCCTCATTGAGGTCATTAATCAAACTTCTCCGTGAAGAACTGAAGCCTCTCCAATGGTATGAAGTATTCAAGGATTTAGCACTCAGGTGCGAACAAATTTCAGGCTATTTAAAATCGCTCTATGCCAATGGAAGGACATTTGCAAGGTAAATTTACTCTCTTTAGTGATTCGAGCCAAAAGATGGTTTCAATGAGTTAGGATGGAGTATCAACCCAGTGTAAGCCACAAGCCAGCGAATTCCACGAACTAAGGGACAAGGGAAAGGGCAGTTTCTTTCCCAATGCCACCTCGAATTACAAAGATCTTCCTAGAAAATGATGATTAGTTTCCGGGTTAATACCGCGTCGAATAATTTTTGGCGGACAAAAATGAGTCGACGCGGTATTAACCCGGAAACTAATCATCAATTTAATCACCGCGGAAGCCTCCATAATAATCTTCCTAGAAACTTTGGGCATGTATGGCAAACATGCGCATATGACAGAAGCTGAGTTTTGTTTTTAAATTGAATGATCTGATTCCGATTGCCATTTCGTTGGACCACTCTAATAAAGGTACTTTATTCGTTGAAATAATGAAAAATATTCACGCAAACATTCATTTAATTACAAAATTAATTAAAGGAACCAGAATTCCTCAAAATGGGGCCGAGAGACTCTTCACCTCCCAACCCCAATGCTTTTGCTATTTTCCGATGGTTTTTTTACAACCATTTTACATTTCTAGCTAAAGTTTATTTTCCAAATTCTTCACTTCATTTTAATTTTTATAGGTATACTACTGGTGAAGTCAGGTATAAATACACGGAGCATTTTGCGAATGAACCAAGCATGTCATTCCCACCCTCCCATTCAATTGGCAATGAGGCCTAGTTTCCCTTTCATTCTGAAAAATGCGCGAATTCTGAGCAATAAATATGACGGCCAAGTGGTGACTTCTCTCTCTTCCGATGCGCTGATGGAGAGGACGGGGCCAAAATGGAGGGCGCTCGATGGATACAACAGGTCCACCGGGATGCTGTGCGACCTCCCTCCCTCCCTCTATCCCCACTTATCTCTCTCTCTCTCCGTCACCATGGATACGAGGCCACTCCCACCCACCCACCCACCCGCTAGGGACCAACCTTCCCCCCCCCCCCCCAGGGATATTGCGTGGGAGGGACAGCGCGCAACACCACCTACCGCCCATTCCGACAACCTTCCCCCTCTGTTGCTGCTGCTGCTGGTCTACGACTACAATCAGCCGTCTCCTAGCAACGGACCCCGCACCCGTCCCCCCAACCCGCTCTCCGCGGGGTGCGGCACGGCACCTATAACTCCTTCCCTCTCCCTTCGTACGACGAGAAACCCATAAAGAGAACGCGCTCTCGCGCCAAAGAGCGTTCGCAACGATTTTCTTACGTGGATGCGAGGACATTAAACCTTAGGGACGCGGAAGCATGCACTACATATGTATATCGCCTGCACACTGGGATCAACAAGCTCAGTTAAAATAAATAAAATAGGAATACACCCTGGAGTAAAACCTTAGTGCCACACCGCTTCAACAACGATAAGTTTTGAGAACTACGCCAGGGTTGTACTATTAAAGCAATAGCAAAGAGACGAGTGAAACCAGAGCCCACCACAGTTCCAGGATATCCCGATATCAACTATAAAAGAAAAGAAATACCTTAAGGAACGGGTTAATATAGTAATTATTCTTTCCCACTGTCATTTATAGGCTTAACAACTCAACAAAGGAGAATAATATGTTGCTACCATCCAAATAAATCCAAAAAGTCATTTTACGTTAAGATTATTCAATTTTTAGTTACACGCTCATTATTGTAATCACTACGCACCTCATGACTAATGAGGCTACTTGCGGAGCAGAAGTATGCAGGTGTTGATGTTGATTTAGAGAGCAAGGGAGTGCACTTTTGAGATATAATACATGGTTGCCATATGTTATGAGCGCCATATTTTATACAAATAATCCACTCTCTTGAGTAAAATGATTATTTTGAACTTAGATGCGACCCGCGATCTTTCTCGGCGTCAGCACTTTTCAGCCATTCCGTCGGTGATTAAGCCTCTTTGCAATGAATTTCGCAGTTCGGGGTGAGTTTTGCACGCAGATCTGATTGTGAGCCACGGTGGCGGTCAGCTTCAGATGCTAACACCCTCAAAACGCTTACGGACAGCGAAATAATCAATCGGGTTAAGCTTGTCGCGAAAGAGAGGGGCTATTACGAGAAGAGCCAAGAGCAAACGAATCCCAAATGCAATCTTCCTCAAACGAACGATAAAAACGTCTTCCGGGCAGCCTTGCCGACATCGCTCAGGATCAATACATCATCGATATATTCTAACAATCAGGTTCCAAGATCTAATATGGCAATCAAAATTTCGAAAAATTTTAGAACAAAAAGGAATTTTATTCAACTATAAAATTACCAAATCATAATTACTGACATACAATGACAAACTCAAACAACACTCCCAATTTGGGGACAAATCATGCTGTTTTCATATATTGCCTTGCAATTTTTACTTCATAGAAATGAGTAATTTTAAATAAATTATTAATCGTAGCGGTAATTATTCGTGCTTAGAATTCAGGAAATTAGGGTACAATACGAATAAAAAATAATGAAAGGAGAGGTAAATAAACTGAAGCATATTATTGGAGCCCATAGTTATACTTAATATTTGAAATACCCTACATTACTAACTACCTTTGAATCAATCATGATTATATCTTTAAGTGATTAGTTGTTAAATATTTTGATAAATTACTATCACAGATAATTTTTTAATTGAAATTCATTTTTAATAAATACCACACAATAGAGAAAGCTGATAATGTGAACTATTCGAGGGCTCTTTAAATTCTGCTGCAGGCAAATTCGAGGAGAGTAATGCAAAGTTCGCTCTCTCGTCTTCCGTATCTCTCTCTCTTTTCTGTAAATATTTCATTTAGGATTAAATAGCTTACGGGCTTTTATGAATGTCAGAGAGTGAGCGTTCATTATGAGGTAGTGACTACCAGAATTGCCTTGCATGTCCTATTTTCGGTAAGTTTAGAGCATTAAGATTTGCATTTGTTAGTATTTTTATAAATTGATGCAATGGATAAAATACACTATTTAAATCGATTTTAATTAAAGTAAATTCAGGAAGAAGGCTTGAGCTATGGAAATTAAATGGCTCTTTGAATTCTTAAAATAAAATGCAATCCCATTGTCTCGTCCGTATGAACAAAGCTGCTCTATTCCTTCTTGTATTTAAACTCTCTTCTTCCGGAATCAAAGGGTTTTATTTTGATAAATGGCAGGGCGAGGAGATGTATTGTGAGTTCTGGGCTACCGCGGCGGCGGCAGCTGTGTTGGTTTTCACACAGACTGTGTCGTGTGTGCTGCTGCTCTTCAAGGCCCCTGGAGTGTTCGCTACGTGCGTTGGAGGGGTCCTACAATGAGCCTGCGTGAGTGCTGGACGCACCCGGAGGCGTCAACCGCCGATTGTTGGGCCTTTTCCTGAGCGGGCCTTCGGGGCCCCGACAAATAAAAAGCGATCTGTCTTTCGAATTTTCGCCTCTCCCGCGCGCCAATCCTTTGCCGATTCCATTTCGTTTCTTTTTTTTTCGGCGATTCTGAGTACCCCGTTGAAAGCGACTCTTGACGTCCCCCCTTCCGATCGAGTGCGAAATAAATAGCAGCAGGTCCGCTTCGAATGATCGTTCGCCGTGTGGGAGGATTACACTGGAGCGGCGAAAATAAAAAAAAGACGCTTGAAGAGCACTCACTCGATGAAAAGGAAAGAGGAGAGTTTGTCCACGAAACACCGATGGTTCTTGTTTTAGAATAAAAAGATCAAGAGTTTCTGCAGAGTGTGGTTCTGTCTGCGACTGCACAGAGAAATGTGCCGAAAATAAATATAATTAAATGAATCGAATAAAGATGAGATTTCTCGCTTGCTCGAGGTTGCGCAATGGAGAGCCTCAATAGAATACAGAAGAATGTTAAAAATAATATAAATTGGAAGTTATTACGAGTTGGAAATGCTTCCTATTTACAGTGAAGATAACTCTGCGATTACCAATGTTAATCAGAGTTGCAATACCGAACGGTTTTTAAGTCATTTTTTGTTATGTGTATAATGTACGAGTATTCATGAAGGAGGCTTGGTAGCTAAAGCCATTTGTTCCTTAACCTTTAATAAATGGTAGAGGTTATATAGTTATCTTCAATCAGTGGCCTAACTAGAAATATGCTTGGGGGGATGAAGGGCCTTGGCAGGGAGACCCCCCCTGGCAATGGGTGTTCCGAGAAAAGTTTTGGAAAACGACATGCCTGGAAATACATTTTACATTATTTTGGCACTTAAAAGTTAACTCTAAGCAGATGCATTTATTGCACGTCAAAACAAGACAATATTTTTATATATTTTTTTTTCTCTGAGGCTCAGGGGGGGCTATCCCCTCATACCGCCATAGTTACGCCACTGCCTTCAATGTAATTACATATAATAATTTAGTATTTTGAACATAATTGTATTTTCGGACTGTTAATAGCAATAGCCAACCAAAAACCTTGACAAATACTCCATTAAAGAACAAACTTTTACAAGTATATAAATATTCCAATGATCTAAAAAGTAACTTTCGCAGTCTTTCGCATTAGGTTTTGATTCTTTTCCACCACTATCACTCGACATGATTTTTTCGGACGAGCGACCTTTTTCCCCCGTGCGTGCGCACGCGTGTCCGACCGCAACGGCAATCACGCCCATGCATTTTTCACGCCCCCACGTCCACTGCACTCCCCACCTGTCCAACCCCTCCCGTGACGACAGCACACGGCCGTGCTTTCAGCGACCACACGAGCAAACTCCCACCCCCGTTGCTGCGGCCGGGGGCGAGAACACGCCTCCCCCCCTCTGGTGGCGACCTTTCCAACCACCCCCCCGTGATGAATACGGCATGAGAGAGCGGATTCACGGCGGAGACAGCCTTTTCATTGGACCGTGCTTCGAACCTCCACACTCGCTGTTGGATCCAGAACAGGACTCGCAGCACACACTTAAGGTTTCATTTCGACACACTGTCGCGATGTATTTTAATTTATAGGAGCGAGGATATTTCCTGTTTTGGAACAATAATAAAAAAATGTTCTCTTTTTACCCCTCTGTCAACCCAACAAACTGAACTCCTTACGCTGCAGAAAAGTTTCTCGGGTTTTCCACCGGTTGATGTCTTCCATGTCTCCTGACGTTTCGAGCAGCGACTTGCTGTTCATCCTCAGGGAATCTTCCGATCTTCTCTGAGGATGAACAGCAAACGGGAAACCGCCGGGTAAACCTAAGATCATACATGAACTAATTACGCTTCATGCTACCTGCTCAACCTAACATTTTTGCCCTCGGAAAATTCACCGAAACGGAATAATGAACATGTTCATGAAACACATCATTAACATTTAACTGTAGATGTTTCTATAGAGTCATAAATATATTTTTAGGTGCTCAATTCAAATGGCATGGTAAGGTTTCATTTGATCGTTAAATACATTTTTGCAGGAAAATTTCATGCGGGAGATCATCCGTTATTTCTCCTCTTCTTTAACTCGTGGTCTCTTTAAGTAATTGAGTTGCATAAGTATGCTCTTTAAGCTCTAACTTTATTTTCACCCAAACTCTTTTACCACTGGAAAATTCACGGCACGAGATGCTCAGGAAATACGGAAAAGAGTAACCAAAATTTGAACGACAATTTTTTTTTTGGAATAGAACTAAACGGCAAGAAAAATGAGCTAGAAAAATTATAATTTTCGCCTCCTGATAAAGGGAGAAAGTTAATGAGGATTGGACTCGGAATTTGAATAAAAAATTAGACGCCTGAGATTCAGAAACTAATATGATTCTTAGTTCATAAATCGCACGGCATGTAATCCCCAGCTTGAGTACCAGAAATTAACTTTTAAGTTAAGTTCGCAATTGTTGGGTGGAAGAACGATTTCAAACAATAAAGTTGAACAAAACGGCAGCGTGCAATCCACAATTTTATTTTATACTCGAGCAATACGGAGCGTTGTATTCGAGTTGGTAGAGCGTTTGGCAGCTGACCAAGAGGTCCCGAGTTCAAATCCCGGGCGACGCCCCCATACATAATTCCTTACGTTCGAGGTGGTTCAGGGAAAAGAACTTGCCCCTCTCACCCTGAATATGTGAAATTACACGCCTGTGGCTTATCACGGGGTGAGCTCTAACCTCAACTGCACAAAAAAAATCGTTCGGGTTTAATCACTGACAATGGGTGAGGGCTATGAGATGTAGGCTATATGTGCTTCGAAAACTAGTGAGTTTCTTCTCCTGTTTAATTGCAATAAGTTTTTTGATTGTTGAAAGCCGCATTCATAAGTATCACTTCAATGCTCAGCGGGCTGTGCCACCAATCTCGTATTAACTAGCGGTTAAACTTCACGAGTAAAAGGATGCATTTGGAATTCACCCTCCACTGCTATGCCGTCCACACCCTTGCCTAACCCCAAAACATCACCATACCCGAGAAAGGATTCCCCCAATAGTAATTGCTTCGCTAGGGTTGCGCAGGGCTGAAAAGGGAAAGAGAGACGAAGGGGTGCCCAGATGGCGCCCTCGCTCCATTTTCCACGTGCCTATCTTTTGTATGTGCAGGAATGGATGTGTTGGTGCGGCGAACGGATCCCAAATATATCAGCCACACGCTCGACGCTATCATTCTGAAATCTCCCTCTTGCATAGAGAGGACTATTTCCAACCTATGGCTATTATCTAATAAGAAAATATCACCTCAACTTCTTAGTTTAGACAGAATTTAATGCTGACATGAATCTACCCTTCTTATTCTCAAGTGACGATCATAGGATTGGTTCGCAACCCCCTTACACTTCGTCCCCTCCCCCTCTCTCTCTCTTTCCCCTATCCTTTCGAACACCTCCTCGGGCGTTACCCGTTCGCCACCAAGGATATTTTCAGCATTTTACACTAACCCCGCGCTTCAATATACCTCAATTCAGTCAATATCTTTCCTGCTAAGTGCTACAGCCATCGAATAGAACGCTCCCTACGAGATTCCTCACTAGCAATTTCCTAATCCCTAAATTAATTTTTCTGACGGTAAATAGTTTGTTTTTCTTGTTGAAGGCTACACCACATACTCTGAAATTTTCAAAATAGCTGCGTATGTTTGAACAAGCCAGAAAATATGGCCAGCCAAGCCGTAGAACAGTGTGCCATGGAACGAATGAGATGTTTGATTCGCCTGATTCTGAGGTGACCGCACTGCCATCCGGATGAATGTAGGCCCATCAAGCACACGGACGGCATTTGTTCCTAAGTCTCTTTATTCATTCAATTCATTCTTATCATATTCACTCCCATTCGCCCTTCACCGCCTCTTCCACCTATTCACGATTCTCTTTTGCGTGATTTTCTCACTGAGGGAGAAAGGGGTGGGGCGGATACACCCTTTCCGAACCCATCTCCATTCATTAATTATTGCCTCGCAAACGGTTCCATGTATTTTCCCGCGAGGGGATGTATGGCGTCGTCCACAAAAATCAAATATCGCCACAAGGGTTGACCTCCAAAAAAATATTATATCACACCAAATAAAGCCGCACTGAAGAAATAAAAATTCAAACCCTTGTTTAGAACATTCCGGTTTAATTTCAAATTTACTTCAGGGAGAAAAGAACAACTTTGAAAATGAAATATGAAAATGAGTTACCTAATTATGGAAAAAGAATAACATTTCATTGGAATGATCATTATCTGAAGACGGTTAATTGTTTACAATAAAATTCTTGTGCACAAGGAGGAAGTCCACTTTTGGAGCGGAAACAGGGAAGGATGATTCGCTAATTCTTCATGCAAACCTACCTTGACCGGCATAATATTTTAACAGCAGGAATAACACTATCCATCTACCTATCTATCTAAAGTATGTCTAGTTCTTGTAAAACTTGTTCAGCGTTCTGCCTTTTGTTGCGTCGACCCCACCTCGAAGAGGCGAGAAAAAGAGGTCAAATTGGCGAATGCAGGGATACCCTCTCCTTCCTGCAGAGGGACTAAACGCTGCGTCCCATCGGCTGCTCACCGTCGGGATCATCCTCCCTAGCACCAGTAGCCTTTTCGATTCTCCGCTAAAAAATACAATTACAAAAGCAGCCACCCTCTCGCTCAACGCCTTGCTTTTTTTTATACATCATCCCTGTTCCTCCACCCTCTCTGGAGAGAGAGATGGGAATGGAGATACGGGCAGAGGGGGGTGGAGGGGTGAATGAAAAATAAAAAAAGAGGGCGAGAAGGAGCCGCATTCATAATATTTCGGGAGCAGAGCAAAAGGGAGCATTTCAACGGAGTCGCCGACACCTGGTTCCTCCTCGTTGCAATTTTCACCCCCCCCCTCCCCGGCCAGCGCAGAGAAAAAAACGTCAGCCCCCCCGCCCCTCCTGCTCTCGGGGTCTCCGGGGACGTTGGGATCGTTGGTCGGGCAGGCGTCATCATCCAGGGGCTTAGCCGTCCTCTGCTGCCGCTGCTGCGGAGGGATTTGCAGCAAGGGATTATGGGGCGGATTTGCGGGCCTTCGTGTGGGGTCGGGGGGAGGAGGATGGGAGGGGGAGGGAGAGTGGAGACCTCCCCCTCCTCTTCCACACTCAACGTGAGACAGCGCGGCGACGGGAAGGGGGGAGGGGGAAGGGGGGTGAGGGGGTGTTGCACACACACGCACGCACACATCTCCCTATAACACTACATGGAAGAAATGCTTCGCCCTCCGATATCACTTAAACAATAAGTGAATAAATATCAATAGAATCGGATTGCGGCAAATTAATCTGCCTCTCCAACAACTTCCAAGGAGACCATTGAGATAAGGCTTACTGAAAATACTTTTCATCGAGACACGGTGCATGAACTTAGGAATGCGCGTAATACTATTGTAAAAGAAATAAAAAATGATAATGATCTCCTCCATTTTTATCTGAATTACCCATTAAGTAACCCGATTTTTGTAATTTTTAATAGTTACATCTGAACTTTTTTGTTCAATCAAAATTATTCCTTCGCCCTGATGATGATGGACGAGTCGTCCATTGACATGTTGATGATATTCAACCAATAAATTGGAGGAAATCACGAGAAGACTTCACGCGAATAAATAAATGACTTCTCTCCATTTCGCCTTCCGGAATGCTACCGCGTAGTTTTTGCTCTCAGACGACGTTTCTCCTGCCGTGCTGGAGGCGTCTCCAGGTCGAAAATAGATCGCTGCATTCTCACCGATATTCAACCGCAGGGCTTGACATCACAAGCATTCAGCAATAGCAATACTACCATCACGACGCATCAATCAACGCGGAGGAAACCCGGAAACCATGGCGGCATAATGAGGAGCTCCCTCTGAACCACTGACGTCACATAATTAATGAATCGCGCTGTGCATGCGCAACTGGAAACACCTGGCGTAAAAGCATTCATGAAAAAGAGTTTTCGGGTAAAAATATAAACGAGTGAGATGCGACGGATTTATCCACTCGAGTTTCTTTTTATCGGAGAAAGGGTGCTTGAGATGAGCAGGTTAACTGATATTATGCGGAGACTATCACGAATAAGCTGCGCTTTTCGAATGATTCAATTTCTTCGGCAAACCCCCCTTCCCCCCGACGGGAATTGAACCAACAACGTTTGCTTGAGCAACTAATTAAACTGTGCCCTGTTGTACTCCACGGAGAAAGGAGGTTGGGGTGGCGAAAGGGAGCTGAGGTTGGGTAGATGCGGTTCGATTTGACGAAACGGAGACGCCACGCTCGGATGGTCCAGCCGAAGACGCATGGTCTAAGCCACTTTCGGAAATGAAGATGAGCTTAACTACTTCATTGGGTGGCGATAATCTGCAGGCAAAATACCAGCCCAAAACTAGGAAAAGCAATGTTTAGCCTACGATCACGGACTAGCCAGCAGGAAAACCTCTGAGGTGACTCGATGCATCGGTGGGAAAATAATTTGCCAGAATACGGAATTGAATAAGCATCTTCCGAATTCGACGCCTTTTTCCAATAAGCCAAAAATAATACACCCACGCAAGTGTACGATATTCATACACCAGTGGCCTATCCTGAGGAGAGCTCTAGCCTCAACTTAAAAAAATAAGAGCGTGGCGACCAAGTGGATATAAACGCTCGACCCCTGATCGAAGGATCCGTGGTTCAAATCCCAGGAGAGGCGTTCCGAAGCCCAAAAATAAAATCCTTAAAACTCTTGGCTAGCAAAGGGAAGGGAAACTGACCCTCCCCCTACAAGTCATACCTTGAATTGGTGAACTTCACCTATCAGTGACTTAGTCTGAGGTGAGCTGTACCTACTCTAACCTATTCAAACTAACCTTCGAGTTGTATCACTGAGTGAGTCCACCTGTCTTCCACACTTGAAAGCTATTGTTTCAAATCACGAGTAAAGGTGCCAATCACGGGGAACACGTTGCTTTCGTGAATTCTCTCCTCTCGGCCGACCGCAGCCTTTGCACCTCGCGCGAAAGAAAGCCTTTCTACTCGCACTGAGAAGAAAGCTTGGCGTGGCGCGGGTGACAAGTGGTGTCTTTTCGTTCAGGGGTGGCGAGGACCACCCGGGGAGACCGGCCCTGGCGAGGGGAGGGGAGTGGTCAGCGAAAGAGGCGCCGCCGTCACTTGTCAGGGCCAGCAAGTTGCAAGTGGACACATCGGCCACTCCGAAGTGAAGAAGGAAGTAAGTGGTAAAGAGCCAGGGTCCAAAAAATCATCAGAGGTGCGCATTCGACACTACGAAATCATACGAGTTGAATTAGGTGAGTGCTAGGGCTACAATCGAGAATGAATTTCTTTTTTACAGAGTTCATTCGTTATTTGCTTCTAATATATTTCCGTATTTTATAGTTTAAAATTATTTCCAATGTAGCCTACGGCGGTTCTACGGGTATCCCGCCTTAACAAGTTAAACGGTGGGCCGATATCAGTCCCTTGCCGCGGTCATAATTTCTCGAATATTTAAGTTTTTTTTTAAATTTACGTTTCAAGTTGCGTATAAAAATAAACATATTCATAATTCGCACTGAATTGAGTTATGGGAGCCCCATAGATGTTAAGCATTAAATCAGGGAAACAATTAATTTTGTACCCTCTTCAACAGTTCGAATGCATTCATTTTCGAAAGATTATCAATTTTACTGTAAATCACTCGAAGAACCTTCGCTTTTCCACTGCGAAGTTTGCTCATCAACAATCCCAATGTTGATTTTTAAGGGCTTTCACCCTAGGTGCTAGAATTTGTACGTTATTGATGAACTATATTTGTATTATCGTCTCATGGAAGTTGCAGAACCACCATGAAACTCCCAAAAAATAAACAATCCTAAAAAGCGCAGAGCTCAATGCAGTCGCCCTCGAAGACAAAAGAATGCGGTTCGATTCTCGGGACAGTGGACTTCATTTCACCATGACCATTTTCGTAAATTCATAACTATTTCCGTTGAAGACTCCGAATGAAAACAAAGCATTACATCAATGAATGCTTACGTCACTCCGTCAGACGCAAGGAAGAAAGAGCGTAAAATTTATAGAGTAGGATATCGGATGCATTGAAATCACGGCTCCTATTGCCTGTCGCAAGACTTATTTGACTCGCATATTTGACTTCGATCGTCAAAAAGTGCGGTGCCAGTAGTCGCAGTGTAAAAGCTTTTTAATGGAGTGTCCAAGGCGTGTCGAACGATCGAAAGGCTTTCTTCTGGCAGCACGGTGGTCGTGCCTCCATCCGCGCGGATGTCTAAGGGACAGACACTGTTTGGCGAGAGAGAGGTGTGAGACGGGGGTGAGGAAAAGGGATTCTTCGGAAACGGGATTATCCGCCCCACACACACCCCTTCCTCCCCGCACAAAGGCGAGGCGACAACAACAACAGGCGAGAGGGCCTTCGCCTCGTCTCCATCCAACGGATACTACATTCACTCGCTCCTCCGTGTCCTGCAAGGCGTGAGGCTCTTTGGGACGGCTTCTGCGGGCGCGTCGCACCGTGCTCACAGTGAATGTGAAACCGAGTACTCCGTTCGGCTGCTGCGCATGAGATTGACAAGGAAAACATTCCGCACCACGTCATCCCTCCCTCCACCTACTGACAGAGATTTCCTTACATGTACGTTATGTGTCCTCCGATGGGTTCTGACCAGTCTTTTTTCTCCCTATCTCACCTCCAGAGCCATGTGAACTGGATCAACCTCCTCGCTTCCTGTACTCTCTGTTACATGCCTGTCCTGCCCAGGGTCTCCCTCGCCAAGTGCTCACCTCGCTTCTCCTCCCTTCTGAATTCAAACCCTCAATATATCTATCCATTTCATCAACATGCAAAAATTTAACCAGCTATGTTCTATCTATCAGCTACCTAAACTTTGTTCTCCCTCCTTTGGTTTTTTCCTCGGTGGTTTTTATTATAGTCTCCTATTATTTTGTCCGATAATAATATTTTTGCTACATCATCAGCTGCGAATTTGCTATTTCTGTATGCGAATAGTGCCTTAAATAAATGTCTAATTCCGATGAGACCGCAGCCTGAATTCAGATATTTAAGCGGTAGGTGATGTCGGTAAACTCTTCTCGGGATTCTCACCGGGTTAATTTTTTCAAAACGGCCGACGTTTCCAGCTCCGACTGGGGGGCTCACCCTCAGGGCGGTAGGTACTGTCGTCCGGCGGACACAGCTGGTTTCCCTAAATCTCTAGAAATGCTCACCTACAGCATACGTGGAATCTATCTACGTGGGAGTGCTGGGGCGTGTTCGGGAGTATGGCAGGGGGTGACAGGGGGGAGGGGTTTGGAGCCCTGTCACTCAGGATTCGTGCACGCCCGCTGAACACGGCAAACCCCCCCCCCCCCCCAAACAACACCCTTCCACGATGGACAGACAGATGCAAGAATGGGGTGGGAGCCTCCGGTGGGGGGAGAGGGGGATATCTATGAGGGGGGAGGGTGGGGGTGGATATGGGGATGAGGAGGAAGAGAGAGAAAACATTTCTACATAATCCCACCCTTGCGAGATCAAAAACCTTCGCGGCCTCTCCGAAACCCATTCTCATGCCAAACGCACACAAAGCGGTGACCAGAGCAGAGCGAGGGGTGGGTCATGATCAAAGCACCCTCCGTTCACCCGTGGTGCAGGGCCTCTTGGTGTTGGTGGTGCGGCATACGCACCGAGCTCATTTGGTGCAGCATTTCTGAAATTGGCATCGCTGGCTATCGTCACAATCTTCGAATTATCCACTAAAATACGCAAGAGAATGAATGGCATCACGTCAAGTTTTTACCAGCCCGACTTAGAGATGGAGGGGAGAATTCTCTGCCTCCTAACCAAAAGGGCGTGAGTTCGAATCCCAACTGGATGGATTATTCACCATCGAAAGAACGGATTCTCATAGCTGTTCAATGCCAGAAATTCATTATTAGGCCTAGTTGATGCCAAAAAAGTTTTCACATAATAAATAAAGTATGGGAATTATGTGAAAACTTTTTTGGCATCAACTAGGCCTAATAATGAATTTCTGACATTCTTAAGAGGGATGAGGATATGTTTTTTTTTTAACGAGCCTACTTATTTTTGCGATAAGCAGTACCATACTAGCAAAATAAAAATATTCATCGGCTAGTTTCACCAACATTCAAAAACATAACAAGACGATATCTAACGATGCTAAACTGTAACTTACGTAATGCTGATAACTGATGCTTAACTGTAAATTACTGTAAATTCCAATTACAAATATAGTAATCTTTATCTCGACTAGAGAGAGTGTGAAATATACCAATGAAAAAGTTGTCATGAAAAATATACGGAATTCGACTGTTCAAACTATTGAAAAAAACTGAAGTATTTTTAATTGAAATCTCATACCAGTACTAAGTAAAATAATGATGGTTATTTTTCAGGGAATCGGTCAACAGATTAAAATTTTCGAGGAATACCAATATTACTATTCCGTTGAACTACTGTTTTTGCTAACATGTACTTATGAACTTAAAAAATTACAAAACAGCACAAAATCTCATTCAAGAAACAAATAGAATCATGCTCTAGACAAATTATTCTACAGAAAGGTTAAGTTAGGAATAAGAAGACTAGGCAACACACAGGCTAGGGCATGACTGGCGATATAAAAAGCCTAAAATAAAATGCTCCGTAGAGACCACACAAATTCGAGGGCACTGATCTGAGTTTTGACATCTCTGCTATCATTGTTACTCGCTAAAACTCGAATTTATGCATTATTAAAATCTATATAGACATTACAGAGCATTCATTGACTTGAATTCTGTTTGGCGTAGTTTGAATCAAAATCCGGGTTAATAAACCCCTACATATTACAACCTAAACAGAATAATTTTATCAATATTTATTTCAAAATAAGAAAGAGTTTACACACTTGGAGCACATTAAACGAGAATAAAACTACAATGAGGAATCGAATCGTGCATTGAAATAGATATTGAGGGGCCATGCAAGTTCATCGCGCATTTCACTCAACAAAATGCAAAACCACAGCGTACCGCCAGTCATAGGATTCTATTGGCGCTGAACTCAGCTTCGGCACTACAACAAAAATGGTCGGACTTGGGATTATAATAGGTTGATCGCAACGGATGCGTCCATAATATGTTGGGATGCAGGCATAGAGAGAGCGGGGTTGGGAGGCAGGACATGAAGTTCCGTAGCTACAAGGCAGGCTACAATAAATAGGTACTATGGGCAGCGGGAGCAGATCACGGGACAGACAGCAAGCGACACACAGCGAGTGCGGATGGATATTTACCGTCACACGGCCGCCCCCTGTGGTCCGGCGAGTAGAGATCCTGCTTCCTGACCATAAGGTCGCGGGTTCTGAGCCCGCCTTGGGCGAGGATGTCTGTGATGGGTTTCTCGTCGGCTCCCTTCTCCCAAGCACCCTCCTTCATAGCCCAACACGCCGCTGCAAAAGGACATAACGCACACAACTACCATCAATAGACGTCCCCAACAAACAGAAAACAACACGCTTTAATTATAATTACAATCTATGAATATGCATCCGGGTAAGCTAATACGAGAAACGTTCAACGTTAGCGCAAATGTCTCATCGCAACGATTGAAAATCATTCCACGCCGGCAGATGTTGTTTATAGCGGTAGGATATAGAGTGAAAACAAGCGTAGCCTACAGATGATGTTTAGGATAGTGGGTGTACACCAGCGCATCAGGCTCAATATACAACCAGTTATTGGTTAACAATTGGTTTTATCCACGTCAAAATTTTGAACCACTGAAAAAAAATTTCATATAATTTTTACTCAAAAACGGCTTGCCCTTTACAAATAACGAAACCTAGATTAGTAAGAAAATCACGTTTGTGTGGAAATGATGGCTGGCGTTTATTACTGGATACTTGAATACTTTTTAAGAATGTAAACTAGACTGGATGAAAAAGAAATCAAGGACTGAAATAGGTCAAGGTTTGATGGGTAATGCGTATTTTCCAAGCACAAAATAAACATACAATTTCATGCTTTTTGTCTAGCGAAGAGACCAACTCCACAATAATTATCTGTATACTAAGGTTGTGTATTTTATTTGTGCTGCGAGATGAAACTGCCAGAGAAAATTCTAAAATCAATCAGCAACGCAATGTGATCTTAACATCGCCCCACGCACAGAACATGAAAATCGCACACAGAACAAAGGCATAATTTATTAATCTCTTTCTTTCAATTACCTTCATTGATACCTACTTTATAACAAACCCCAAAGGAACATATCAATGTTTTATCATAGCAAGGAAAGGAGGAAGAGTAAATTATAAGTGAATAGTTTTGTGCTGCTTTGCAGCTCAATTGAAAAGGGGTCAAAAAAAGTAATCTTCCGGTGATCCCCTGGTGTTGAAGGTGTAAGCGATGGAATTATTCTCATTTACAGCGCGTTCTGCTTTCACCGAAAGTCCCTCGGATCTGAAAATGCACTCTCACACACCAGACTTCACTGCGGTCGTCTCTCTCTGCCGATGGCTAAGAGCGCGACTGAGCGAGACACGGACGACACACTCATTCTCCCATCAACAGGATTTCGGGGAAGCCCGAAAAGGATTCTCGAATCGACGGACAATAAAAATTTCGCAGGATTCCTGCGGCTTCGAGGGCGATCCGTCCTTTGATGGGAAACTGGAAAGGGTGGGTGGGGGCATTTTGCGGTTTCCATTCAATCCCATCTCCTCTCCCCCCTTCCCTCCGCGAGACTTTCGCGTGAATGCGCACCGCAAGAGGATCCTCAATTGTCGTGAATCATTTGCAGCCATAGAGACCGCTGCCTCGCCTCGGAGGAAACAGGACGAGCCACGGGAACCCCGATTCTCTCGCACGATGACGCGCTATTCAGGCCCGCGACTATATGTCCATTGAAAGCAATTACTTTTCTTCCATGTAACAAATTGAAAAATATTCACCTTTAAAAGTCTATCTATCTATCGTTGTTATTTTTTAAGTATTGTACCGGTTAAAGTAGGTTACGAAATGTATTTTACAGATTACCCCATCCTGCATCCCCTTCCAAATTGAACTTCGCCTCTTCCACTCCCAATGAGGCAAGTTCCCTTTCATATAATATCTATGAATGCTAACCTCATCCTTCCTCTCTATCGCTTATTCAACATTCTTCCCTCCAGCATGGTTTTTAACACCCCCTCCCTACTCGGAACTCGCTCCATCTAAACCTTCTGTCTCTTCAGCGTGTCACCTAGATGCTGCCTCTCCTCTCCCACCATGGCCACAATTCCGCAACTAACATTATTTGCCTTTTAAATCATTCTTTTGAATACAACTCCAAAAGGAAATATAAATTACCTTCGTTTTATTTCTACCACTATTGCTAATAATGACGCCTCGGTAGCTTAACTGGCTAAAGCACTCGGCCGGAAATCGAGGGATCCGGGTTCGAATCCCGGTCAAGGCGAATGATTTTTTTCTCAGTGGATTTTTCGCACAATTGTGCATTGCGGGTGACTCCCGTAAAAGTTATCACCGTGGCTAGTCCCGGTATACTTAAATTAATGCTGCAACTTCTATTAGTGTTTTTAGAACAACGGTAAATATATTCTAGCCGTCATTCATCAAATGATTAAAAAATACCAGAGTAACCTGTGTATACAAAGAAATTCCTCGCTAACCTAACAAATAAATCTGCCATGCCATTAATCGTCTGGAATATGAGAAGTAACCCTTAACAAATGGGAAAGTTTTTGATTTTTAAAAGCCTGTTGCCATGAACAATGATTTCCTATTTTTAATTCCAAAAAAAAAGAAAAAGGTGAATTATATGGCGTAAAACTTTCTTTCATTTCAGTTTTGAAAGTTTTCAGATACTTATTTACTACGTAGGCAGGTACTAATACGAGATTTTCAATTACCAAACGCATTCTACTTAGCGAAAAAGCAAACTTGGGGGAGGCTGAATGGCATTTGTTTTCGAAGCGATTTAGACGTCATTAATAATTATATTATAGGCAATAGGCAAGGACAAAAAGTGTATCACGGCGTATTTTTATGAATTTATGCGATATTTTTTCCCACTCTTGATTGTTCCTACACTCTGACACACTCATTAAATAGAAATAGCAAAAATAAAATTGGACAATAAATGTAATAGCAGCACGAGGTGGATTGGGTTTCAAAGTGTTGTAAACATCACTAATATTTGTACCCGCAGGTAACAAGTGTGAATTGATGCTCATTTACATAAAACGCCAGTGGAGTCTTGAGTGGAGGGTCTTGGGCCTTGCTCACGCCGTGGGGTGAAAAGCGAGCCTCGAGGGGGGGTGGGAGGGCAGTAGGGGGAGTAGCAGCGCCTTTTCGGAGGAACCCAAAATCGCCTCCCCTGATTCTCCCCAATTCATTTCCCTTCAGTCTCCGCCGTGGACGTGTTTCACTCCGAATGCCAAGAGAGAAGAGCTCAAATGAGAGATTTTTTTCATTTGTGATGCGGACGCGTGGACTTGAGACTTTTTCATCGACCCGCCCCCGATTTTCTTTCCCGACGTTATATCTCCCCTCCGAAACAAATGCCAGCCCCACCCCGTGAACACATCAACTCAATCACTCTTTCCCTCGGCCCGGTGGACGGGGGCGTCCACGAAAATATCAAGCTGAAATTCTCTTTTCCAGACATTCCAGATCGCAACGCTTAAAAAATGTTTCATGCCCACAGATCAGACAAGAGGTTTACGAAATGTTGGCATCTTTAAAATAAAAATGAATAAAATTGAGTTCCCACTACCGAAGATTTATTCTGAAAAAAAAATAAAAATTACGATACAAAATCACATTACACAAATATTTGGCATTAACTAAATTGACATCATTGTGAACAGATATAGTCGAAGGATTTTATGACAAGCGAATTTACTCGGAAAGAAAGAACAGTTCACTATTGAGCAAACATTTACATTCGCGGTCTCTATGGCATTTCAATGATAACATGACAGCAAACACGTGAGCACTAAGCACCCTTGGAGCACTTTGTGTAAAATAAAGACCCGGTAAATAGACCATGTTATATGACGCATAAATTACGCCAGGAATTAAAGGAGAAAATACCCCTACACCGACGTAAGGCCAAGACATAAGTATTTGGGTATGATGGACACAAGAAAACAGGAGATCATGATAATATTGGAATTATCCTCGGTAAGGGATAGTGGAGGCTGTATGTAGTGTACCCCTCTAAGGGTTGCAGTCATATGAATAAAAAAAGTGCCGATGAAGCTACTGTCTAAGCTCGGTATGTTCTAACATCGCGCATAATCCTATCCTATTGAGGCAGAGGAAATAGCATCAGTATACCATAACCGCAAATGTTATGATTAAATGTTTAATTTCCCAGTCGCGGTGGGATCTTCTGACTTTTCACGTTCACCACATGGAGGAGTGACCACCTCGGAGATGCGGCGATGGAAAAACTCATCCGACAAAAACGCTCGTCTCCCTCACTTTGAAGCCATCCTTTCGCATTTCTAGGAAAAACTCGTCCCTGCCGCGCTGCTCGGGAAAACGAAGCTGCCAGCGTGCGCGATGGAAGGGATGTAACAGGCCCACACCCCTCCACGCCCCACGCCTGTCACTTGTTTTCATAATCCCGTGGAAAGGTGGGCAGCAGCAACCTCAGCCTCTCTCCTCTCATGAATACCTACACTCACGCATATCCAGAATCCAGTCGCCCGGAAAGCAAGGCCCGACTGACTGACAAGTGTACCTGGCCGCGGAAAAGGTGATGGGGTCGCTATGGTTACGAGAGTTTTCGCAGCGGGCGGAAAATATTAAAAGCGAAGGACGTCTGGGGTATTGAGGGGGTGGGGGGGTAGGGACCCCACGGGGAGAGAAGAGATGATGCCTTTTGGGGCTGAGTGACGCGTTACACCCACCAAAGAGCCTTCGCTTGCCTTCCTACCTACCTGTCCCTTTCCAAAAAGGATATGTGAGGGTGTGACAGGACTTATTTTTGCTCAATTTGAAGTCCGTTTTTGCATTATACGACTTCATAGTTCTTAGAAATGGTTCCTTCGTTGTCCTCAGAGAACAAACACGTCGCCGAAAAGATCTCCTAAACTCACTTAGTTGCTCTTGGATGATCTTCCTCGCTCTCATAGCTGCATCGACAGACTTTTACATTGCATTCGCAAATCGCACGATTCACTTAAGTATTTGTGCCTTTTTCCGCTGCTTCCTCCGTTTCATTGAATGCTACCGTAATTTTGGAGGGCATATGGATAGGCAATCCTCCATGATAAGTCCAAAAGTGAATTAGTAGGGGCGAACAAAGCAGGATTTGTGGGCAGAAGATCCGAAGGAAAGATATAGGACGTGTTATGAGTTTAGGGATAACACTCTTCGCCATTGGTCATCGATCCCACAATTGGATTCACGCATCTCTCCATTCTAATCACCAAATAGCTAGTCTTTTCATTCTAGCTTCTTAGCGTTAAGGGACAATTAAACAATGTCTCATTTGTGTTAACCGGAACACGATAAAGTGGTAACCTTAAGTTTAGAATATTTAAAACTTTCAGTAAAGCAATGTAATTCAGAATATCTTTTATTATAACTGGTAAGCCGCAATGGAAGAGATTTATAGCAACGATTTTCATGCCCCGCAAAAATTTAACGAGGTTTTAAAAATGTTACTTAACAAAAGCGGCCGAATTTCGTTAAAATTTTCATCATTGCTAAAAGGATAATTTTTCCTCTATAAGTTGAGGCCTCAATAACCGCCGCAGAGCTGAATACAAGCCAATAAAAATCCGAATAGCGGACTTCGACCAAACTCACCTGAAAAAAAAAACTTTAAACCAATCGTTATTCAAATTCATATTTTCATGTGTTTACTCCGAACATTCCAAAAGCTACGATACATAACTTTGGCCAACAATAAAATGGTAACAGTACCATGAAAATTTCTGGATTTCAAGGCTTCCCAAGGGAGTAGCCTGCTTGAAAATATTTTGTTTTGAGTGCATGTAACACCCTAATTACCTCCGTTTTAGTCACTAAGGTGAGAACTCAAAGCAATAACATACCAACGGCTAGGCGCATGTGAAGATGAAAAATAATCAATATTTGACAAGATCTATCAATAGATATTAAAATGTCTGATTTATTCTATTTTTCATAATGACAGTGAAGTGTTGGTTTCACTGATGGCCTGGGATTTTTATTAATTCGAAGCCTTCATTAACGCTCTAGTATATGTATACCCTTCCCTTAAGGATGAAGTAGCTCGTAGGTTTACCTTCACTGACGTTGGAAAGGTTACTCTGTCCCCTACATATTCATTCTCCAAGTTTCCTTTTCTGCATGTCGCATAGTTATTTACGCTGAATTACTGGATTATTTTAATTCATGGTAGCGACCTGTTTCCCGCTGTAGATGTGAGCCGGAAGATTGGATGGCTTGAAGATTTTTCACCTCCCCCGATCACCTTTCTGTTTGGGTCAACTTGCCATTGACTGGGCCTCCCACCCCTTGACCAGGGGTCCCGCCCCCCCCCCCCTCCATTCACGCTGCTCTCCTCGCCGGATGCACGCCTCGTCCACCTCGATGTATCTCGTGGGGCTTCAAGATGAGCGCCCACAGCACACGAATCGTCCTCACCCGGCCGTCAACTTCTCTCGCTCGCCGCTGCCTCACAAACGACGAGCCCTTCGCTGCCCGAAAAACCACTCCTCCGACCGCCCTGTCACACCTCTCAAGGCGCGGAAACCAAGGAGAGAGAGAGAGAGAGGGAGGGGAATAATGGGATTAAAGTTGCCTCTCTTGGAGCGCTCGCGACGGGGGGCCCTCGCTCGAGCCGCAGGAAGGGCCCTCGAGGCCCACGGAGAGAGTGTCCACTAGGGTGCCTCGTTTTGCCACTTTTTTTAGGAGCGAATCGTAATACCCGGCAAAAGTTGCGTACCCGGGTGGGTATTACAGATATGATTTTTTTTCAAAATCGGTTAATATCTTCTGTTCGCCATTTTGTCTTGAAATTTCGAAATTTTCAACGAAAAACGTTAAAAATGTAAATAATTTAAATTTGGTTTCAGCAAGCACTCATTTTTTCCAATGGTGTATAACATTGGCCTTTCCTTGATATTTTAGACCAAATACGTCATCTCTATTCCTTTTAATTATCGAGAAAATTACCATTTATCGTGTCCCCGAAAGCAGTTTTTGTGGGTAGGCAACCCGCATCACGCATTGTCATTCTACGCTATGTATGCGATAAATGACGCGAAATAGAGATGTTTTTCAGACAAAAACGTGTAAATGATGTCTGAAGTTGTCAAGGGTAGTCACTAGGGCGAGTGTATGCTCTTTTATGCCATCGCCGACTATATTGACCATATTTTCGTGTAAGAAGATATCACTGAAGATGGAAATTATCATTCGGGATTCACTGTGACGGTTTTATGTCCCTCAAGGGTCAAATTCACCTCCCCTGCATTCAGAAAAGAGATTTATTTTAGTATCATCTAGCAAATGTAGAGCTACTCGCTCATCTATCCAGAGAATCTAGCCATGCGACCCAGAGCCCATCACGTGGAGGTGGCTGCACCTTGGGCTCCTTCGCCTCCTCTACCCAACCAACCAACGTTATGCAGACCAGTTTGTTTGTTCTGAATCGTCACCGTCCGGAAATATTGTGAAAAAATGGAGATTTCGATTGAAATTTTGGCAGAACTTGCCGTGAAATCAATGTGGATCTAATAACGTCATCCTTGGCGTTATTGCCGCATGCATGGGAAGCAGCTTCGGAGACTAGCTTCACTGTCCGTTCCACTGCCACTGTGTGGTGGAGATATACGGCGAATGACTATTCTGGCGAAGTGTTTTCAGGAAGTGACAGTTTTTCAACGATTTCTTCATTTGATATATTCCTCACAACTGGTAGCACGATAGTAGAAACATCGGTGCTTTCCCAATGAATCATTTCTCCATAATCCATGGCTTCAAAATTCAAATGGGGAACACTTTTGCATCTGATGCCATGGTTTAAATTACCTACTTCGTGATCTATAGCTCTAAGAATTTTATTTTGTGCCTTCTGTTGGACAGTCAGTCGACGATCACTTATCACTACGAGAAGAATATTTTCTGGGAGTGCGGGAAACACTTTTGTTTGGATGGATGAATGAACTACTGCTTGGTACTTCCTTGGCAAGTATCTATATCTATGAATGGTCTCACAGACGTGACGATCATCATCGGTGAACGAAGATTGAGTCCTGATCCTACATTGCATCACTACGTAGACCTTTTATATAAATGTTACCATTTCGAAGAATTTATTGGTAGGTTTCTTAGTCTAAATGTATAGCCTAAGAACTGTGTTAGCTGTTGTCAACCAACGGGCTTTATTTAGTTTCCCAGGAATCATAGTGACTAGCCCTTCTGGACATATTCCAGACGCAATGGCTTGGGGTATCTTGACTAAGTACTTCAGTTCCTTATTAAGATTTCAGATTTCTTCTGGGCTGTCGTTTGGCAAGTCACAACTTATGAGATGACATGACACCACTAGGAGCTTTTCACATTCAGGCAGTTTTGAAACTAGGTATGTTAGCTGTGTAAAATACGGGGTGGAAAAAGCGCGGTCAATGTGGGGGGAGAGAGGTTGAAACGGCAACTCAATGAAAAGCAGATGGGAAATAGCCCAGTGCATAGGTTTTCCCGACATTTCTTCCAATTTTCGCAGGAAACCATCCTTCCAACCCGCATTGGTGTTCGTCCCGTCATACCCAAGAACAAAAATGCTTAACGTTATGTCGCTATATTGGTCTTGAACTATAATTCCAGCTTTTAAAGCTGCGTTAAGCCGTATTTTACACAGCTAACATACCTAGTACAGTGGATGTAATGTGTGCAGCAGCCCCCCCCCCCCCCCACTTACGCTATATCTCTGGTGAATTATGGCAGTCTTATTGTTAGTAAAGTCTAATTCGACTATGGACTTCCTTTCTCTTGGTTTGGTAAATGACACATCCTTAGCGCACCACTCGTCATGGTTTTCCTCATCAACTTGAGTATCCTCAAAGTAGGTATTCACAATCATTCAAATACGACAACGGTTGATTCAGATGATTTGAGTTTAAGGCTCTCATTTATATGATTACGTTCAGCCCTTTCTCGCATTTTTTGACGTAGGGATGTCAATAGTTCCAATTCGGATTATTCTTGGACCTCGCTGTTCCGTAAGGAACTGGTACTCTAGGATAGAAAAATTTTTTTCTTGTGACAGACACAATTGGGAAAGTTGGCACATTTGCAGAAGGCTATATCAAATAGTTTCGTCGCCTCCTTAGTAAATGACTTTTATAAGTCTTCCTATGTTTTCTGAAATACCGTTTTACTGTATAGGATTTAATTTGCCATATTGTTTTCATCATGTAGCGTGAGATAAGTTGAAGTACTCTGGTTTACGTAACTACTAAAATAGACGCTTTTTTCTAAACGGCACATACCTTGACAGAAACTTCAGTGATATCTTCTTACACGAAAATATGGTCAATATAGTCGGCGATGGCATAAAAGAGCATACACTCACCCTAGTGACTACCCTTGACAACTTCAGACATCATTTACACGTTTTTGTCTGAAAAACATCTCTATTTCGCGTCATTTATCGCATACATAGCGTAGAATGACAATGCGTGATGCGGGTTGCCTACCCACAAAAACTGCTTTCGGGGACACGATAAATGGTAATTTTCTCGATAATTAAAAGGAATAGAGATGACGTATTTGGTCTAAAATATCAAGGAAAGGCCAATGTTATACACCATTGGAAAAAATGAGTGCTTGCTGAAACCAAATTTAAATTATTTACATTTTTAACGTTTTTCGTTGAAAATTTCGAAATTTCAAGACAAAATGGCGAACAGAAGATATCAACCGATTTTGAAAAAAAATCATATCTGTAATACCCACCCGGGTACGCAACTTTTGCCGGGTATTACGATTCGCTCCTAAAAAAAAGTGGTAAAACGAGGCACCCTAGTGTCCACGCAGAACACCTCAAAAGTGTCTGAAGCACACCATGAACGAGGGAGGAATATGAGCGACCGTCGTCGCGAAGAACCTCAACCGCGATCCCAAGGGCGATTTATTTCAAAGATGCCGCGTTGACAGCGAGAAAGAGACGAAGGGGAATTCCAAAGGGGAAAAAATCATCCTAAACCGGGAAAGGAACTCCATATTCTTGGATTTCTGGGCCAATATGCAGACTATAATAAAATCTAATTACCATGGCAATTTTCCCCTTTCTATTCCAATTTTTTTCCCACGGCAATTAAAGCGTGTTCCCTAATATTCCTCATTTTGCGTCATCGTTAGATCCATGGTAGACTATTCAGATAAAGACAGGGCAATTATGTAAATGTACTATTTACATTAATGATTCGAGTCGATTCTTTAAACGGTTTGCCATTTATGCTGCAGATAAGAACTGTCTTAGCATTTGTAAGTATTTAAAAGTGAAACTCAAATAATAATGACAGCTAATGGCCTCAAAATGTAATAAAATTCACCGATACATTTTATGGTCAAACCACCGAAAGCTCTCAAGTCACATAAAATTACGATCGAAGAAGACAGATATCGGTTTCCTCGCAACCACCACAAAAGCCATGTAGCAATGCCTGCCGTAAAACATGATTTGAAGACTAGTCGTGTTGGTTAAGCGGCCAGTGATGTTAATCTCTGCAAACAGGCCTAACGAGGTTGGAAACATGCCAGCAAACAAGGCGCAATTAAAAAATTCAAAGAGGGAGCAATGCCTCCTAATTGCGGGTAACTTCTGATTTCAATGGCTGGCCGCAAATTGGTAGTCTCGGAGGGGTGAAGCGGGGGAAGGAAGGGACTTTATTGCCCCCCCCCCTGCCCCGCTCCTGCCGCCACAGGGGGAGAGGGGGAGATTATTACTGGGGCCACGCACGCGAAGGCCGTCGCACATTCGCATCGCTTGCAGCAAATTGGCACTTCTCTTCACCGCACATCGAATGAATGTCTTCTCTCGTGTTCATTGCCACCTCGCGGCATGCAATCACTTGAGACGGCAAGGGATTCGGCTCCAAAATGCGCTCTCACTGGTCGCATTGCATTCGATTGGCTTCACAAAAATGTCACTCCCGATCTATCTGAATTTCGCGAGGAAACGAGCTGTAATTACGGCTCATGGCCGAAATTCGTATTCGAGTCAATATATAATCCATCGAATCCATATATTTTCATTGTAGTTTCTCGCGCGTGCAAACACTCCATCGTAAGCACTTTAATTAAATGAAAGGCTCTGCGTCCAATGCTGCGGTGCTGATATCATTGAAAACCGATCGAAGAGTGAGCGAAGTGGAAACATAAGTTACGTTTCTACGGGGTGGACTAAGACCTCCCCTACCTAGTTCCCTTCGGGATATCACTACAATGCTTTTATATGGTCACCACGGCAAGCTGCCTTTTCTTAAGAAACCAGTGCCACGGATACCTTTGGTAAGGGTCACGCGCAAGAATATAAAAACAGAGAATTCTCGATTTGGCCTCTAGATGTATTGTTATTAACTGATGATTTAAATAGGCTAACAATAGTCGCCACCCGCGTCACTGATGGACAGATGATCCGAATTAAACCGATAAAGTGCTATAATTAAGGCTGTTAACCAATATGTATATTTGTAACTCGTAGGAAAAAGCATTGGCACTTTGATAAGTTATTTAAATTTCTTCCTACCATTCACTGGACAGTGATTCTTTGGTGGCTCTTAGTCTCAAATGAATACAACGGCAAAGTTTCACGTCCCTCAATCCGCTGACTTTACCGTCATCGTAGCGCCGTATTACCATAGATTGGCAACTTTTTTAATCGGCAACATTGGGAAATTTCAAAATACGCCTCTCGATTCTCCGGACATGCGTGCCAACGAAGATTTGCCCTCGTGATCGCAAGCACAATAAATAATGGGAACTGGATGACATTATCGAATGGGAGCGCGTGTTTCATTCCATCGCAGTCTCTGGCGCCTTCCACGGGCGCCATGTTCTACACCCCCACCCTCGCGCATCCACTGGAGGAGGCCGAACAATTGCCGCGCGGCACGCGACTTACATCGCGCTCATTAAAGGCTCCGCTCTCTCCACACTCATTTGTTCCTCGGGAGCGAATCAGAGGAAAGGAGGTGGGGGGGTTAGTGAGGCGTTCCATCCCCATCGCAGACCATCCATAAATCGCAACCCCCTCCCATCCCTCCTCCCCTTATAGTTATCACGAACATTACATTACAGGAAGCTCCACTCGGCCTCTGGATCTGTATTCGCGCATTTGAATGGGTCACTAACTAAAGTCGCCACTCTTTGTATTTTTATCTTTTTTTAATCAGGTTCAAATGTATTTTTAATATTTTATCAATTTATTTTCATTTTTCATATTTCATACATATTTTTCACAATTTTAAGTAAATTCTCTGATATACAAACTGGGAGTTTGGCTGCTGAAGGCGGTCTTGGAGCGTAAATGGTTAAATGTTAGAAAGAAAACACATAGGATTTGTTTTTTTTTTGTATCGAAATAACATTTTCTTTGTAAGTTATACTTCGAGCCGAATCAAGTCAAATCCGCGATGAAACATCAGGTTGCTGCCGTGCGTGGGTATCAAATGAGAGTTGGAGTTCATATCCCGCTCTATCTCTCTTCGATCGTATTTCGCGCTCGGATACAAATCTCCAGCCCCTTGTAGCTCCGAGCACGGGACAATTGTAGGTGAAGGTTTTGAGATGAGTTCTTCAATCTGTTTCATATTGGAGAAGTGTTCTTCGGTTGTTCAGTCGCCATCAGGGAACACAGTGCGATAGGGAAAGGAAGAGACGTTGTTGTGTGTAAGTGCGGGAGGAGATGGAAGAGAATGTGAGGGGAGAAACACGGAAGTATGAAAAGAGGGGCAAATGTTGGAAGTGGAAACGCCTTCCCGGGTGCTGTTATCGCACGCGGGGGTGTTGTGCGAGCCCTTTGGCTTGGCGGCAGGGGCAGTCTATCTCCAGAATGGCCTCCAGGGGGGGTGGGCAGCTGTCCTCTTTCCCACTGAGACACACTGATCTTGTGGACAAGGACGTGGGTCGGTGAACATGATGGAGCGCAGAGTGGGGAGGGGCAGGGCACGGAGGAGAAGGCGTGAATGACGGCAGGGGGCAGAGCAATCGAAACAAATGCAATAGACAATGGAGTTAAGCTGGCACTTGATGCCGGGCCGAAACACATCCGGGTCTACCGAACACGGCCGACAATCAAGCATTCATTTCAAATGGGGAAATGTGAGAAAATTTTAGGGAGAAAAATATGTCGTCTGGAATTTGGAAGTCGGCAAGGGACATATCTGTTCACGCAACTGATGGAACGATCTTCTGTAAGCACTATCGTTATTTGTGAAGTGACCATCTTATCCGGTCATCGAGGGAAACCCGGTGCACATGGATTTAAAAAGGTGGGGTAGTGTGAATGATTTGGAAAGACCCTGACGGTGGCGTCCCCATCGGAGGAAAGGGGAAATACAGGGGTGGAAGGCACACTTATCCTCTCCAAGTGCCAACAAAATAGTCGACGGGGGGCCATTGTTGATGAACTGCTTCGCGGGGGGCAGCGGCAACAGACGGCGCTCAGCGGGGGCAGACAAAGGGGTGCGGAATAGGGGGAGGGGGTTAGGAGAACTCAAACGACTCCCCAGGCGACTCGGTGAGCAAATTTAAAGATAAGGTGACTTAAGAGGCCTTATAATTTAACTCCTTCTATCCATTCATGCTTATGATACCTCTATTTGAAAGTTACTTAATTACCGATTGAAATCATGAAGTCTAGAAATAGCAAAAAAATTGCAAAATTTTTAATCATACATCTTCTCAGTAATTAGCCATATCCTCCAAATATTTTACTTAAATTTGTCCTGATAAATAAATGTATTACAATACGCAATACCCGTTCACATAAAATATACAAAGCAGCAGCTAAATCAGCCCATAAGAAATGCAACAACAACTTGCGAAATCCTGCGTAGGCTTTCGCCGTGGGGTATGGATTTAGAGGAAAGGTTATCGGTGGAAAAACACGGTGATATCCCGTGGGACTGAGTAATCTTATCAATCCAAGCTGCAGACAGGTGGATTCATAGCGTATAATAAAAAAATAATATCGCTACAATTGTAACTGAGTATGATTTTTATTCATCGGTTTTAAGGTCAATGCTTAAAAAAAAAAATGAGAGGGGATTACAGTGTGAAGAAAATGATATTGTACTTTATTCTATTGATTTGCTCTCGTAACTTCATTTTCGAAATATTGCTCAACGTTATAGCAACTGGGGTGGACCGAACCAACCGCTGCGTCAAACCCACAGCAATGATAGGAGAGGATGAGTGGCAGCTATTACGAAGGTTATGACACGACTGCGCGATTTAAAATAAAATACTCACTCCAATGGCGGTTACAACTTGAATTTGGTTTTTTAATGAAAATTTAAAATATTCCACGATATTCTCCAAAATCTGCATGCACACAACTTCTTGCAGGTGGCGTGATATCACGAGATATACCAAGTACGTGTACTAAACGCTCCTGCACGAAAACTTCAGGGAGGTTGGGGCCTCACGATCTTCACGCGATCAACTCGAGCATCACGGCGGGGATATTCCGTTGCACCTTCCCTCACGTCGTGAATACGCACTCACGAATGCGGGAGCAGATGGAAAACGATATCGCTACAGATACGTGAAAATCGCACTTTCATTTTTATTTTATCGCACTTTCAATAGCAGTTTATCGCATTTTGTAGCGTCTATTTTTTATTTTCATAATGAGGTAGATGACGATAAAATGTAGTGAAACACAGTTATATGACAAAATACAGAATATTTTAAATAATTATGTTGTAGAACAATAATAAATTAAGGAATAGGGCATATAGTGGCGGAGGTGTAGCTTGCCCGCGCCCATTTGTAGTTCGCGGCCACGCAGAGTCCCAGCCAACTAGCAGCTGGCCAGTCGCTCACATGCTTTGAGCGGTTAGTGTCGGCGGAGCATTTAAACAGCGATCGGCACAAAATGTACGAATTTTGCCGTCGAAAAGGCAAATTTGTGTAAAAATATCATATAAGTCCAGTCATCGCATCTATGTCACATTTATTTGCGCACATCGCATTTATCGCATTTGCGATTTTCATGCATCTCTAGATATCGCTATAAGCATCGTGGTGTGTGAGAGAAGAAAAACAGTGCCCCACAAATACCACTTCGATCCGAACACGAAATGCAACGGTAGGGGGTATATACGGGTATAATAAATTCACTTCTTAGAGTCTCGGTGAAAGGAAAATGGAGATGAGTAAAGGATTGTGAAGATGAGATGATTCAAGTTCCTAAAATGGGCGAATCACTCCCGCTCAAACGATAAAATGTGGTCAATTTCCTTGGCGCTTATGATAGTTAAAAATAATGCTATCATCTTCGAACTGCCATGCTTCACAGAATAGATATTCGAAAAAGTATTCCTGCACCTAAAGTATTAATGTGCAAGAAAATCAAAGATAAAATTTCAAATTTCCTAAATTAATACCTAAGAGGATACCTATTAATTCCTAAGAGGAATAAATCTCACGATATTTATCATCGGATTTCTATGGAGGAATATTTTTTAAAGAAAATTGCCGCGAAAAAATAAGTATTAACTATACACAGAGTTTCGCATTGAAATGCCAAATATATCTAGGAAAGTAAAGAAAATTAAAAAAAAACTGGGAATTGTAAAAGGCTTCCTGCATATTCGAAAAGCGTCGTACATCCTCACATAATTTACACGTTACCACTCACGACAATGGATTATCGTAACAAAATTCGGTGCGGAGAAATTGCATTTTTTTAATCAGGATGATTCCAACCTCGAGTATAATTAGTTATGAGTTTCTGGAGATGAGATGTGTATCGCTTCGTGATGCACGCCTAAGCACAGATCTCCCATTTGGCGTTTTCAAGATCACGTTTCCCAGTCCGCGCGTGGGGGTCGAATTTCTCATGAGTAATTATTATGTAACTTCGTTGCGTGGTTATTATGCTAATTGCAATCTGGGAGCGGTGAGCGTCTCACGACGGACCGATAATGGGAGGCAAGCGACGCGGGTGGGTCGGGGGCGGATTTGCGCTGCGGGTTGCGTGCGAGCAGGGGAAGGCATGACTCGGACGCGAGGCGCGTGAGCGTCACGGCTTCCGCCGTACGAGGAAGCAATCGGCGCACGGAGGATGCACACATCTGCGGATGGTCTGAAGCACGCCTCGAAGCACGCGCACGGGTGATCTGCGTCTCTCAACCTTGCAAATTTGCATATCGATGGCTAAGTTCTTACAACACGCATCTCAAATTCAGCCGGTTTGAGACAGATATCTTAAACAAAGTGTAATAACATTAAATTAATAAAATACAAGCAAAACACAACTCTTTGTTTACAAATGAACGCTTATTTTTCAGTTTTATGAACTTTTGGTTTTTAATTTCAGTGTACAGGTAAGTTAGAACTTAGCCATCGATATTCAGACCTAAAGAAACTTCTCCGAGATAGAATACTTTCCAAATAGGTATTTATACACGACCAATAGTGCCGCTGGCGAGGATATACTAAAAGTTGATATTTGGTTAGCGAAAAAAGTTTCTGCAGAGAAAATCAAAACATATGCGACTTTACCATAAATATTTGTATGCATTGACCTATATTGCTGTCAAAATTAAACTAAGTAAGTAACGTTCAATTCAATTAAAATATATTATATGATAAACCAAAGAATAATTTTAGCGCTTTAAATTTATCTTTTACCGAGGGAATTATTCATTAACAAATATTTTTACGGTTTTCATCAATCATAAATTATCAACGCCTGAGAAAACTTACCATGAGGAGTGAATGAAGTGTCACCGCTGATGAATCAGAGGAAAAAATGAGCAAATACTACTCAATGTGTATTATTTCGTGCCTTCCTCGGGAACGAAGGTGAGGTTCACATTAAATGTCTTGAAAAAACATTCGTAAAAATCGAACCGCGGATCTTTGGCTTTTCATGCCACTGCAGACGGAAATCCGAAGGTACGTGGTTCGATTCCTGGTCCGGGGGAATTTTTTCTCTCATGAAAATTGATGTGAAATGCTACCGCACTTACCCCATTATACTGAATTTATAACTCATTCTTGAAAGTTCCCGTCAGTGCCTTTTGAAACGGTATTGTTTTTTCACTCCGGTCCTTCGTTGAGTGGAAAAGAGAGATCGAAGAAACGAAACAAAAAAAAACAACCTAAGGGTGATTCATTGCAAAAGGTTGGAGTCATATTCTGATAAGATATTTCTCCGGCAATAACTCAAGCAGGCTATTCTGCACTAATGCATTGTGCTGCTCTTTATAATGAACTGTCTAAGCCGTCACGTGTAGACCCAGCGCCCGCCGCCTTTCTAAAAGGACACCACTTCGAACTCCCTCCGGCCCCGTTCGCGTCCCACTTGCGCCAATAATCACTCCAGCAGCGCCGCAACATCCCCTTTATTTGAGCGTAACCAACGACTCGACACCGCTCTCATTCACTCGACGTCGTAATATGAGTGCGAAACTTCATCCGCTGGTAGGTCATATATGAGGGAGTAGAGAGCGTAACACGGCTATTATAGGTATCTGGTAGGGATGTGACAGAGTGAGGAAAGCCGAATGTTAGACTTTGATTGCTTGAGCAAAGAGCGATACTTTAAAAATTACACTAGGACCGCCATTCAAATCTGGGTGCGAAAGAAACTACAGAGACATTTTTCAGAAATCGATAAGAATAGGAGTGTGTTTTCCCCCAAAGAATCAAGGACACGAATAAATGCAGACTGAGCTGAGGAAGTGAAATGCACGCCTAAACATTCTGGAGCGGGTGTGCAAACACCTGACGCATCTCACCTGTCGATGCGGCTCGGTAGTTGACGAGTCAAATAGGTTATACTTCAAACGTGTCCCACTTCAGCCGATGCATTCGACAAATGCAGTTTGGTAACCCTACCCTGAGGCCGTGTCATAATACATTCAAGCAATAGCGCCAACAGATGGCAGCACAGTGACCAAAATCTACGGCCAAAATTGGAAACCCCAACGTTGGCATTACGATAAAGAATGTTAAAATTAGCCAACGAAAAATAATGAAATCCTGACTATTCTTCCTCTTCGTGAGTGCTAAATTTAAGGCGCCTTATTTTTTTATCAGAATGAACAAAATGGTACAAAATCTGTCACCGTAGTGAGTCGACCGGACCCAAAGCGTCGTCTGGGATTTTGCCACTTCAATCGCATGGGCAAAACCCGAAAATCGCCCTCGCTAAATATTAATTATTGCGAGGTCGGTGCAGGAGCTGAGCGAGTCGGGAGCGGCGGAGGGGGGAAGGTGAGGGGTAGGAGGGGAAGGGACAAGTGCCGTGCAGCCGCCGCGCATTTTATTATTTCAAATCAAGCGCCCGATTAGCGCACGATCGACGGGAGGGGGAAAAAAACGAGACGCGGCGAGCGAGCGATGCGGCCTGCGTGAATAAAACACTCGGCGGAAAAACGGGGGCACTTTGGGGGTAAACAGATCGACCGCAGCTTTTTTTATTCCACACGGCGATCGGAGCAGAGCGGCGAAAAAAACGCGTCCACGCGAGGCCTCAAACGGGCGAATGGCATAAGCAAGCGGAAAATTCAGAGGCGGATGTGGCTTTCCGATTTATCGCCGCGTTTCCGATTGCGCACGGACAGCCAGCCAGCCAGCCACCCGCCGACCCAGGAACCGTGTCCATCGAACTGCCGACAAAGGAGCCGAAGCGGTGGTCGCCAACGACAGAATGCACGCACCCAAGGAGCGGAACGCACGCGGAAGAGAGAGAGGAGGGGCAGACGAACCATCGCTTCCGATTGCAGTGAATCTTATCCCTTTTACTGCCAGCCCATTTCAGGTGGGATGTACGAAGACTGCCAAGGCTATTTTCCGGACTCTGAAACATTTCAGATTTTAAAATTTTTTAGCTATTTAATTTTATATACTTAATGCATCTAGATTTTTTCCCAATACTTAAGATATATTTATATCTTATAACCATACATAGATTATGAGGGTTTACTTAAATTTCAGCCGTTGAAAAGGCCACAATCACGAAAAAAAGTTCAAATAAGTGGGGCCGATAAATCGGCCCCTGGCAGTTATCTTAATTCTGCCGAATTAATTTCAGGATGCACTGGGTTTTCAACTGTTTTTCCTTTTTTAGTGTTAAAATTTTTCCTCGGATTCTAATAATTATTTTATGTGTGAGATACTGGCGAAATGACAAGGGCCCACTCGATGTACCTCAAAATTCCAAGGTGGCTGTTCAAGGGTTAAAACGTCAAGAAATTATCCGCTTGGAGTTGAGGAGTGATGCATCCTCTTAATGAGGCTCCTTCGCGTCTGAACAAACTTGTACTTGTACTTTTCCCAAAATATTTTCATTAAAGGCGTCCAAGCAGTTAATATATGTTTACGGAGCCTTGGCATTTCCTCTCTCCCCGCTACAAGTTCTGTCTTGAATTCGCACGGAGGCCCAGGATCTATCCAGGCATCATTTCCCTTCGAACCCCTTTCCCTGCTCACCGAAAATTCCCCCCTTTACCGTAATTTACAACATCCCCTCACCGCTTAGTATTCGCTCCATCAGCACCCCCTTCTCCATAAGTTACATTGAATGACACGCAGCACCTCCTTAATTACTCATTTCCAACCTCATCCATTTCATCGTCTCCATTCCTCTCCATACTCATCTCTCCAATACCTACATCATGCTCTCATTCTCTTCCAGAGTCCTACGTTCCTCCACTGGAGAGTGCTTAACTCCAGATCAGAAACTTTTATAGACTTTTTTGAACATTCTAATAAACAGAACCGCACATTAGCGAAATCCTATTAATTAACGCCTCCTCGTTAATGCTGATACCCATACTGACGTGTCCATTTTCCTTGCATTCGCTTCCCAAATATTTAAATTCATCCGGATCCATTAGGTCACTTTTACATTGATATGCCCTCGAAGCTTTATATAACCTCCCGAATTGGGTATTTCTTTCTAATTTACACGTTGAATGATCGGAATGGGAATAATATTTGCTGCACCCCACCGCGACCACCAAATGAGAGCTCGAATCGTTTCCATGGTGACGGGGCAGGGGGCGCGGCGGGCGATCGGAAGTGGTTCCGCATCCGCCATAGAGCACCTCGCAACACACCCCCTCATCAAGGAGTGTCTGCACCTCCTTGCACTTCCTGTTGGGCACACCCACCTGGCGCAATAGGGCCGGCCTCTCCTAGCATTCAGCGGCCCTGATCCGCCCCAACTCAAAAGCCCACACCTATCGACATGGCAGTCAATGAGGGGTGGGCTCCAAGCAAAGAACACACACCACGCCTAATGCCATGTGTAAGAACACTGCCCGTGAACAAAAGAATTTTTATACACTCGGTCATTGTGCGTAATTGAATTGAATGGACGATGCCTTCCACATTGTAGCCGGATAATAGAGTTAATGGTTCTAAAGGGGTAATTGTAGTTCAGATTGGAGTGCTGGCAAGTGAGTTTTCATACCATCCCAAGTACCGGATTCATACTCCGGTGGTAGCGGATATTTTTCAGAAGAAGCCCAGTCCCTTCAAGGGTTTTCATGATATATACTTCAAGTACAGCACTCCGCCCGTCGAAGACGACGTTAAGCCGATGCCTAATGTCACGAGAAGGATGATGACGACACCCAATTGCTTAATTCACAACATTGTTTCATTTTGCACTAGACTTGGCGTTAAGGTGCCATCAGATAAAAACAACCATGATAGAGGGGTTAATGTTCAGTTGTCAGGGAAAGGATACCGTATAAAGGAATATGGCTCGTGGATAAAGTGAAAGGCTTCCGTGCGAATTCAAGACAGAAGTTTTACTAAGAATACATACTGCATGGCAGTATCGGATCCAGGATAGGGACAAGAGGGGGGGGGGTGCTAAGTATGCGGTAAACTCGCAGAAGTATTGCGGGTCCGAACAAAAATAGCCATTCTATGCAGTGTAAATTGGATGTCCAACCCCATGGAGGGTTATAGCCCCGTTAGCCCCCCCATAGATCCGCCACTGCTGCATGGTAAAGTACTCTTAAAAAAGCTCTGTGGGCTAAAGCATAATTGTTTCATCTATTCATTATCGAATTCCGCATTAATCGTCAGCAAGGATTGGATCCTGATCTTATATTGTTCTTGGTCATGACATAAATCATGACAATCATTTAAAAAATAACACATTGTTTCCTTATTCATTGCATGCACCTGTTACACATTACATGATAGCGGACGAGAGACAATTCATATGTAAAATGGTTTTCTTTTGGCAAGCATACAAAATGCGTTAACGACTGCCTAAAATCATGTTACTAAAATTGGCACTAGGCCCACGCTACTGTGACTTCATGTTTTCCCCATTAGGGCATGGCACGGCATTAGCGAGGGTGCATCCGACTTCAGGCCAGCGGCCCGTGAAGCAATTTTGAAAGGCATCGCACTCCAACTTGAGAACAGTCAACTACCGACTGTGTCCTTGCCACCTGTTTGCTAGCTACAGATACGCAATGGCTGCCAAGATCATCTTTGCACCTCCCTTCCTTGCCAAGGGCATCCTTGCTCGCCGACGCATAAAGTCCCTAAAAATTCGCAAATTTCCCACAATTTTCACGGAAATGCTACTCCATTATGCCGGCCAACGTTGTTCGTAATTTGAAAAATTATGTTTTCCTATCCCCAAATTGAACAATATGAAGATTTAGTTTACGTGCTAAAATTTGGTTACTTTAAAATTACAATACGCACCCCGATAGCCCTATGGACTCAAACTTGGATTTTATAGGCTGTAAAAACTAAGTCTCGATGAAAAACGTAAAAGAAAAGTTCTTAAAATACTTCCCCTGCACACTTTCCCCCAAAAATGTAATGCAACCAAATATTAATACGTGAATAAAGTCTTCATTTCTGTATTTTTGAATCGAGGAAAACAACTTTTTTCCAAATTATGAAAATATATGAGCAGGCCTATTGTCCGTGCTTAAATAAAGGTAAAGTGAAATCAAAAAAATAAAATGATTTTTACAGAAGTGTCAGCGATGAATTGTGCAAAGGCAGCATGGGAATTATGCACTTGCACCTTTCCTTACCAAACGAAACAAACAATGTGTTTAACTGAAACCAAAATGTCCTTGTTGAACTGAAAGAGTCGCTGTAAGTATACGCGAACTGATACGAAGTGCATATTGAAATACATATCCATTGATTTTCTGTTCATATTATGCATCTTAATTTGGTAGTGATTTCTCATAATGAAGGATGTATGAATTACATGTACTTTTTTAATATTGGCGGTCGAAAATCAGATTCCTTCCAGAAGTTCCTTAAATTCCTTTACTGTTAGGTGGCAACCGATCATGAGTGCACCCACCGCTTTCATTCCGTATTTTTTCGTGTCGTATAACTACGCCTTTCACTATGAAATTTGTGGAGCGTATAGAGTAGACGCATTTAATATTTGCCTACACTTCAAATTTTAATATTCCATCACTACGAAAATGAACGGATAAAACTGAAGTCATTATTTCCAAAACGGCACGAGTCTACTTGGCAAGAATTGGAGATTAACAGTTACTCAAGTTCATATCACTGGATAATATACATAATGGTTACATAAGCGTAATTATAGTTCAGATCGGAGTGTTGACAAATGAGTTTTCATACCATACGAGTACCGGGTCCATACCCCGACAGTGGCGGATATTTTGCAGAAGCCCAGTCCCTGCAAGGGTTTGCATGATGCATACTTCAAGTACAGCATAAAATATATACATATATATGCATAAAGTACTTCAAGCAAGTACAGGTGAGGGCTAAGTCGATTTTTAAATAGTATATGAATGGATGCTGTGAGTTATCGATTAAGAAGGAAATATTGCATTGATAGCATCGTTAACTTTGAAGATAAGCTGGAACAGTGTTGTGTTTTAAAACTTCGCTGCCTGGATTAGTGCTGATTCGTAACCCATGGCTTTGATTTCAATGATTAAGAACCAAGAAAGTGCTGAAAAAAGCATCGATGCCTCCTAATAATTTCAAGATAACAGCGTAATATATAAAATACGTCACGAAAGAAGCGGCCGTTGGAGAAGGGTTGAAGAACCCCCCTAAATATCCATTAGCTATGCGCTCAACCTCGAATCCATCTCGTTTCGTGGCGCTGATACGCTCTGCTGATACTTAATTTCTGAGGTACTCTCTGAAGTACTTTTGGAGTTCTCCTGTTGCAACTGGCGATGGATGATCTCCCTTCCCGCTCCGTTTTCACCATCGCCTATCCCGACTACGGCCATCCTCACCTGTCCCAGCTGCCCACGAATACCTAATGGCATTTTTTGAAATTAATACGACTATTCGCTCATCTTCCCGAGTTGAGTCGCTCCTACACGGCGGGGGGAGGCGACAGCTGCTCCACACTCATAGATCCTCGGCGATGCCTCCCCTTTTTCGCAATTAACGGAAAATTAAATGGTCCAGTGATAATGACATAAGAGCACCTTGACGCTGTGTTGTAGCATCGTAGTTGAGCAGGAGCAAAAAATAATAAGACTACCGTTCTCTCGATTCCGGCGAGGGAGAGAGATAGGGGAAAGCGATGACCACGCCGCCGCGAAACGGCAATCGGGCGAAGACAGGAGGAATGCCAAGAAATTAAAGGCGATGCATTAAAATACTACTTTTTTGCTTTCGATTAACTGGGAGAGAAGAAAAAGAGTATCGACCGCTCCTTTCGGGAAACGGTGTGAAAATTTCCCCAATCATCACGAAGAGCCGTAATGAGTGGAATCTCCGAGACGACGGCCGCGTAAAAACAAACGTAATCAGGAATGCGTGCTCGCGTGAGCCCTTGCCTCCCCACTAGGCGGCGCGGCGGCGGTGCGTGAGGTGATGATAGTCGTGTGCAGCGAATGCCTTCCGTGCATCGCTTCGTGCTCTTTCTCGCGTGAAAGCGTGACTACGGATGGAAAAAATGGACGAAAATAACCAACAACGATCTCTTTTTCCCATCATAAGCAGCGATTAGATGATGAACACTATGTTTTGCCTCTACGATGTTGTTTCAAGATTCTGGGAAAGAAATTCCCCAAAAATTCCCTGGAAAAACTGCCTTTTCTCCTGATATCTTTCTCAAGAAATATTGGAATATGAACCCGGGACACTTTAACAGTGGCGCCGACTCCATGGGGCTTGAGGGGGCCCGAGCCCCCTCAATAATTCGTTATGGGTGTGAGGAAAAAAGTGTCAGGCTTGTCGATTTTCCCCGGAGTGTCCAGATATCGAGATTAGAGTTCTCATTGTTCTAATTTTGATCATATGACTCTTCGAAAATGCTTAAAAAACTTAAAACTCACTAATTATAAAATTTCCCGGTGAAAGATCCCCGGTTTTGGCCCCCCCAATATTTTTTGTAAGTCGGCGTCCCTGGACACTTATGTCAGAACCCCAACCCGCCAATCAATGAGTTCACCTCGAGCCATATTAAATACGACATAACGCATCCCTACATTTGATGGAACACTTACTGATCTGAAAATTAATAGTAAGGAGAGTAATATAAAGCAGGTCATTGAGTGAACACTTACGTGCGTACCTTAATTTCAATTATTTTGAATTTTCATTGGTCATTACCGTGATGCAAAGTAAAGAATATCAGTCATGATAGAGATAATAATTATGCCATATTCAATGCTAACATTTTTCCCCGTTTTCAATCGTTTTTAACCAACAGAGACATTTAAAAAACCACCCATTCCCCGGATACTCAGGTGGACTCGAACCAGCGACCTTCAGTTTGGCAGGCAAGGACTTATATCCACTGCAAACGAGACCAGCAACGTACAATAAAAATAAGTGGTAGGATTGTTGCTACGACGATATATTCTAAGATAGTTCAATAGTTTTAAAAACTGAGTTATTGCAGCACCTTTAACATTTTAATTTCTAACAACAAGAATTCGCTTTCAGATTAAAGGATGATGTCGTAGCTACCCCGCCACGTATGTTTTTAGTGGGATTCACAAAGTAGCACGCTAATAGGGTGTAGATAAGGAGAAGACCAACTCGCTCCATTCGTCAGCGTCTACCGCCAACAGCTGCGTGGATCAGTGTAGTCGCGTCAACCGATCGCTGTCATCGCGGCCGCATTCCCCTCCCACCCACACCCACTGGATGTCGCACAACGTCCCAACGTTGAAGGGAACTGCAGCAGAGGGCGGAGTTGTCGCAAGCTCTTCAGGGACGGAATTGAGAGCATAGAAAAAGAAAACTTGATGCAACGCACCTCCATTCAAGAAATGATAAAGCAGGGGGTGTTAGGACACCAGCGGTTTACAAATAAAAAGGAAGTGCTCGAAAGAAATTACGACTGGCATTTATTGAAGTCCTTTATTTTGAGTAGGAAAAAACGAATTCCCATATCCATCCGTTCGGCAAAACATCTCTCTTAATTTATCGCTTCTATCGGGCTTGGAATTATAGTGTGGCTCTAATATTATGTTCTCTGTGTTGCCCTTAATGATATCCATTCTCAATTGTTCAAGCAATCTAAGCCTAGCGCGCAGCCTCCGAGTCTTCAGCGGCTACCAGCGTGATTCGCTCAAAATCTGGGTATGTTGAGGGGGTATGGGTCTGGGTGTCTGGGTATTTCTGGGTATATCTGAGTATGTTCGAACAACATCTGGGCTGCTATGGTGAATAGAGGCGCACTCGGCGGCTATAGCCACAAACACAAACCGAAACCACTGGACAGGAGAGAGATAGCGAAAGAGAGAGTTATTGAATAGGAGAGAAGTTCTTCCTCTCAAGGTTATGCAGGCGTTAAAGTCTCTCCCCCCCCTCCCCACCCCCTCCCACTCATACTCCGTCTTTTGGGGACTGGCGATTGACACATCCGAAGGGAAGACATCCGTGCATCGCACCCGTCACTCCGTACGCATTTCAATATGTTTCCAACAATATCCAGAGCGCGGCGTTCAGTGCAGAGCGATCCATTCGCCCTCCATACGTATTTTAAATACAGCATATTTGCAATCGCGAGGAACTACATTAAAAGTCATGGATATGACAGATTGTGCTATCACGAATAAAAATTCCTGTCAGCAGTCCTCATTACAGCTTCTTTCCTCGCGAACTTTGCATCACTCTGCCGACAGCCCCGATTAACTACGCTCCCAGTTATAAACTTCGTCAATTGATTGAGTTAAAGATCGGTACTAAGTCCATTCCTATTTTTCGCAACACTTACCCACGCCTACGTAATAACTGTTAATATTCGACCGCTACATCAGTCAACTTCGACGAATGAAACCCATTTGCCGACCAATCAATGCTTGACAAACGCCCTCGCCGGGCCTCGAACCCAGCGAAAGGGCAAAACGTCGTCCCCGCATGAGTAATGCCCCAGGGCAGACAACGGCCGCAGTGTGGCAGCTCACTCGCATGCACGCCCTCCCCTCCTCGCCCTTCCCCCACCCCTTTCCCCCTTCCCCTCCGCTCCTCCTTACCCGACGTGTCCGCAGCAGCGAGGCGCAAAAAACGGCGCGGCAGGGGGTGGGGGTGGAGGGGGAGTCACCCACCCTCGCCCTCCCCCCCCCCCCATCGGCAAGGCCATCAACTCTCCACACCCCCAACCTCCTCTGCCAGCGTCATCCCCACCTCCTCCCCCTCGTGATATTCTCTAGCCCATTGTTCATTCGATGCATATAAACTCCGTAAGTGCACGTGTGTACATGACGTTACTTGTCTTAGGACACGAATTCCCTCTCCGACCACAATATTCCCAGATCGTAATAACACTCAAGTAGCAAGAAAATACGGTGACCCTCTAGAAAACACTGGAATGCACAATGGCCACTCTGAATTATGAAGCTGCGAAGAATTATGTGAAAAAACCTTTTGAATAGGATACTCCAAACCCACCAAGGTATACAGTCTGCCAAGAAATCATCACTTCACTGGACCGGACAAACGAAAATAAGTGACCGTAATCTGAAGATCACTCAGCAAAACTTCTTGCTCAGTCTATTATTGCCTCTTATCAAACTGGAAAATGGCTTTTTCGACATTGAGTCACGCTGAGGGTAATAAGTTAAGTTAAAAAAAAAATTAAATCTCATTGTATATTTACTTCTCCTTCTTACTATCCGTTATTCGTGTAAGTACTCATGAATTTTTTCTTACGAGTGGTTATTATGATAACCTGCAGAATTTCGCCTTTTTCTCGATCCAGTAAGCCAAGCTCACAGCACCGTGACTATCGCAGATGTGAATTTTCACGACTTCCCCCTACTTTTAACTTCTATACGATTTTTTTGGATTTTGATCGCTATTTACGACTTTTTTGTCACGACTTTAAGGTTTTCCCACCTATAAATAGTATCTTTCCGAATTCCCATAAAATCAAGGAGCCCTAATGGCTAAACTCGAGCTTTTCAGAAGCCTCGAGTCGAAGAGCCTGCATTCCAATTAATTGGCTAACTCCTGTTCTTCCACAGATATTTTCATCCATCCCACCGAATATATGAATAGGGCATTTTCATTATAAGTTCACCTAATGTTTTAGGCCCAATTAATCTTTTTCCTAAAGACCTTTGCTACTCAGACTCCAATTCTCGGTAAGAAAAAAACGGCAAAGACAAATCAGACTCGTATTCGCAGTACTCAAGAAATGATAAGCCTAAAAACGATATGAACTGGAATTTTCAACGTTTTCTTAATGACTGCTGTGATGGAGTTTCTCTAATTATCCGCCGCTACCTTATATTTCTATATTTCATCGTTACCATCCTGCCCCCATCCATGAAAATAGCATGATCGCAATGAAAAGCAATAACGATTAGGAGCTTTCGACGTTAACGCAATATTTTGGTTTTATGGGAGGTTGACCGCGAGGACATCTCACTTCTCATAAAACTTTCGGCGTCAGGAATGACTCTGCTCCACAACTTGAGAGTCGCTTTCCTCGTCACCTTGTGAAACCACCCCTCGTCACCACACATAACGCTGCTCGCGAGTAAAAATAATATGACGAGAAGATAAAAGGATATAGAGGAAGATTACGTGGCTGATACCGCTGGCTCCCAAAGAACCTAATCACTTGAAGAGAGCCCAATCACCATCTGGATTCCGCTATTTCTCATACCTTCCATGCCTCTAACATAGCGGAAATTATATACGTGGTCTATGATGATACCATTTCCCTTGACGGCGGAAATACGCATATAGTGATAAAGGACTTTATCGGGCACATATTCATCAAAGAACCACTTATTCACTTCCTTAAGTAGTGAATAAAACAGTTCCACCAGAATTACTACACCTAAAATACTTTAATTCTTCTTTTTTGTAAATTTAACGTCACTGTGGTAACAATTTTATTTTTAATATTCCATGACAAAGCCTGAATTTGAACTAGGAATAAAATTTTTCGGTAATTTATCTATAAATACCGATTCCATCGGAAAATGCCACAGATTGCATGAATGCAATAAACTAGAATAGCGAATAAATGAAACGAAGGAGTAGACATTGAGCAGGAGAGAGAGACGTTAAAGAGGACGATGAGATTGGGTCCAAGAGGAGAAATAAATTTCCCATGCCTAACTTCTTTGGTTCTTTTTTCAGACACCACAAAGTTACAAAGGGAAATGACTCACTGAACGTGCCTCCTGAGGTTAATAAGGGAAAATATTCACCAACTAAATATTTGATAAATATTTATTTGGTGATACTTCACTTTACGTGCTGGTGAAGTAGAAAACTAAAATATCTGTCACTAATAATTCTCATATTTACGTCACTGCTTCCCATGAAATAATGAAGCCGAGGTTGTCAGTTCAGAATTCATGTCTACCTATATGGAAAAAGTATTAGCTTGAAGTAAAAAAACACTTGAAACCCTTTTACTAGTGCCCCACAAATGAGATATAGATGAATGGATTTACCCATTATCCCCAACCTGAAAATTATAAAATTATAGCGCGTGTTTTAAACACATAATACTTAAGTTACAAAAATACAAGCAGTGCAGCAGATTTAAAGAATCCTCTTTATGCAGGGTTAAGTAATAGTAGGATTGCAAAATTTTTATGTGATTATCTCTCTAATACCACTCTCAGCGAATGGCGATGGTGTTGATGTGCCAAGTTGAAGCACTTCTTCTTCTCCATTCTCAAAGTTCCAGTCTAAAGGGCGGAAGTAATTTAGTTGTAATGACTGAGAAGACTGCATAACACTGTTTCGGGAACCGCGCGCTCCCTACCGAGTTTTTTTCTGGAAGGGCACCGAAGGAGCTCCTAGAGATGCAGGTCCCGCGCGTGCTCTTGGCCGTGTTACCGCGGAGGCGGGCTTCGATCGGCGCCGCCTTCCCAGCGACCGCCCGCCGCCAACTCGCTGACCGACGCTTCCCTTCGCCGAGACCAGAGACTCCACTCCGCGACAGTTTGTGGACCACTCATGCATAACACTAGTCGACTAGGGGATGCGTGCTAATAGAGGGTAGAGCGCTTAGCTTTTGAAGAATTTGGACCCCCCTTAAAGAGAAAATCATTGAATTGCGGGATGAAAGAGTAAAACTAACTTCCTCTTACCGAGAGTTTGTAAACTTGACTCGATTGTGACTTAGTTCAGGATGATACCTATCTAACCAACCTTTCTCTGGGTTAAATTCAAATACGATCGCGCGGAAAAAAATTAAAATAAAAAGTACAGAACGTCTTCCAACATGTATTTGACAAATATCAACCGACACAAAGCAATAAAATTATTTTCCTTGGCGGCTCCAATCGTTCTGAAGATCACTCTCAAATCAAGTGCCGAGTTAAATAAATATGCGTTCCATAGAATACTTCACCTGGGAGAAAGGAGTGTCATTTAAAAAATTTTCGACTTTTTATTTACAACGGCTATAATCGATCCTCTGCATTGTGGTAAAGTCTATCGAAATCAGTCATTGCAACTGAATAGTCAACATGGTGGAAAGCTGTCATTTCTTGTTCTAGACGATAAAGGAAAAGTTCTTTTAAATCAACAGAAATACTTTAATTTTGATTTTTTCAAGGCTTCAATTGAATAAGATTAGGTAATCACTAACAATAAGCACAGAAAAATATATTTGCATACGGTGAACTTTTATATTTTAGGATAGTGTACATACGAAAAGGAAGTTAAGTTTACATTTTTCAATGAAAATTCAATTATTTCAATTCCAAATTGATTATTAGTAGTTACCTTTGAGCATCCTTTTCCTGGCATACTTAACTTAATTAACTACTCCACCTACAATGAGCATGCCTTAGGGGGATTTCGACCCACCGTATAAATAACGCCACCGCATCACGATATACAACATCGAAAGCAATAAAGTGAATCGGCCGGTACATAGGAGATCAGTTACGATGATACGGGTCTAGCACGAGCGCATGAACAAAATTAAACCAGGTTTAATTTCCAATTGATTCATTTTCACTAATCTACGGACACCCACGAGCAGAAATCCTCGCAAAGCAATCAAAAAGGAGCAGGCTCCCTAAAACCTGAGCGCATGGAATTCACAATCTTAAGGCCGTTTTATACGGGGCACGGAATTGCGCAGGTTAGAGCTGCATAAATTTCTGAAATGGCGTGGAATTGCGCGAATGCATGAACGAAATCAGAACGGGCTATTTTTCCGTCTCGCATCCACGCATTCTCGCATGTGTTCTACCAATTCTCCGCTTTACACGACGCAATTTTGATTGCGCCTTCGCACGTGCATCAGATTGTTTACCGTGTAAAACGGCCTTCATGGTTTTTTACAAGGTGGGGTCTATTCTCACCTGAGCGAGCCAACTTTTGCATTGAAGCACTGCGTGAGTATGAGCCGTACTAGCTACATTAAGGCACATGGAATAGCACAAAGAAAGTAGTGAACATGGACCAGCACGAACAGACTAAGGAGAGAATGCATCTAGCGTTTGCTAGAGCTTGGTATGCACTACTTAGAGTTCAGGTCTCGACTGGATCAGATGGGAGATCAAATAGCGTATCAAAGGAAAAATCAAATCAGAGGAATCGAATAGAAAATGTATGCATTATTCCAACACTAAGTTATTTTAATAAGCGGAAATAGATTACACATTACCACTGTTAATTAAATCAGTTTTTCCCCCGCGCTTTAAACGACTTTAATAAACGATGTTAGGTGGAATCTCTAGGCGCATCTCCATTTTTTCATTTTTTTGTTTTTCATTTGTTACCGGCTGAAGTCCCAACACCACACGCCGATTGAGACGGCTTGCGAGCCAGTATGAGGATTAACCACTTTTTCCTAATGTTTTACTTCATCAATAAATGAAATGCCTTTGTTTGGTTGGTTTCAAACGCCATAGTGTGTCTCACTCAGTGTATCATCAAGTAGTGGATAGCCTCCAGTCTTCACTGCATCGTTCATTTACCGCTTTCTTCTCCCTCGTCTCCTTCCACCCTCCAATGCTTCATTTATTGTTGCGTTAGAACTTCTATCCCTCTAAGTATACTTACGCCTGATTCGTGATTCAGAAGAGGAATGGAAGTAGTATACTAACTACAGTTAAACAATTGAAAAAATGGTAAATTACTCCATGAATTTCAATGAACACTTTCGATTATATGATACTAGCTCAGTTAATAGTTACGCGAAGGTGATTAAGGAAAAACGCAGTTAATACGTGTAAGTTAAAGAGCTACAAATATGATAGCTGATAGATAGATGGGTATGTGTATAGTTAATCATAATCCCTAAGATAAAAAGGGAATAATTCACGATGGTAAATGAGTGAGCAGCTAAAAAAGGGGAAAACCGCGGTGAGCAGGGTGAGGAGGGATGTTTTGGGGTTGGAATCGGGACAAAAGGCGTATGGGGGTGTGTGTGGGGGGGGGGGGGGAGGGCGCACCGTGGGGCGAAACGGAATTGGATAAAAAAATAAAAGCGGAACGAATTGCGATAAAAAAAGAATCGGCGGGAGTTTAGGGATAGGGGGGGGGAATGGTGGGGTTGGTCGCCACCACTCTCAGCTCTGTGCTTATTTTCCAGCCGGGTGAACCGAAGGGGTAGGGGGGGAGGAGGAGGAGGTGGTAGAAAGGGGAAGGATGGCGCATCGCGTGCGCCCGACGCCATACTGCGGGGGCGATATTGCCGAACTGCCCCTGAACGAGAGAGAGAGAGAGGGGGGGGGGGGAAGAGAGAAGAAAATATGAAAAAAAAAAGAAAAACAAAAAAAAGGTTCGCTCGCCGCGGCGCCGGCGGTGCAGGTGGTGGTGGGATAAAATGAAGCGAAAACAGAGACGCATCGCGACGCGTAACAACGTGCACATACGCGAAAAAGCCGAGAGCGGTGCATATCAACGAGTCACGGGCTCCCACTTCACGGCCCACCGCCCTGGGCCTCCGCCTTTCCACGGGACACAAAATGAAAAAAGAAAGAAATTACGGGCGACCATTGAAAAAGGGGGAAAAATAATGGAAAGAAGAGGAGCTGCGCGTCGCGTACGCGAATAAAAATAGAGAGAAAGGACGCCACGCGCTCTCTCTATTCCTCTCTCTCTCTCTCTCGTTGGCCGAATTGCATTTTGGGCAGCGAGCACTTCTCTCGCGGGCGAGTCGAGCGCCGCCAGAAGCAGTGGCAGTAATTTGAAGCTCTTCGCGGAAAAATGAAGGGGCGTGATGGTCCAGTGGATGACGTGTTTGGCCTCTGATCAAAGGGCATTGGGTTCGAATCTCGTGTGGAGGCTTTGGACAAATTCAAGCGAACATTCTCGGAGAAAAATCCGGACCAGGAGAAGCACTCGATGATATAGCCGAGCATATTGTTATTGCAATCGGGTGAAATACAGCAGGCACTTGTCCACATTTTTTTTACTGGTGAAGTCTTCCCGGGTTTTCCACGGGGTGAGTTCATTGTAGGCCGACGCATCGATAGCTGCATCTGCCATCGTCTTCAGTGCTACAGGAAACGTCGGCCTACAATTAACTCACCCGGTGGAAAATCCGATGTCATTTCACCAGAAACATACGCCGGTAAAGAACGAAATCTTATTCCACAATTTTGTAATCATTATGAAAGTCTACAAATGTTGAAACGGCAGGTTTCAAACTCACAGATCTCCATTCTTGGAGCAAGAGCAATTCATGGGCACCAAATAAGCAAACGTAACGGAGGAAATTAAACAGGTTTAGCCCTGACTAGAGTTCATTTAATAATTAGTTAAGTCAAAAGCGCTATGCTTCTCACATAGGTGCAATTAAATAGATCAGCACACAATTGTAACGAATACAGAGCTGCCTTCTAACAAGCTTTAGGTTGATGGCTTGCAAAGATAAACAAGATCTTCAGAAGGTGAGTATTCAAACATAAATATCCAGCTTAAGAGAGGAAATCCCTAAACATTCCATGCAATACTGAATGAATTGCATGTCAATGCCCAAAGAAGGGATTACATTTGGCCAAATAAAATCGTGCCATTTGCATTTTATACTGAAAAAGAAAATGTTTAAAGAGCTCTAAAATATTTATTTAAGAATACTATAGGCTTCCAAGAACAATGCTATTCCCATTTAAAATTTTACTGATTTATTCATAAATAAAAAACAAATGCTTCCCCATGTGGTCAGCGTATCAAACTTCAATGTTTACGTCCCGAGGGTGACAAAACTTTGGATCATAAAACAGCGTCGAACGATATTATCAGAAAAACTCTACGAATAATAAATTCACTAAAGCCAAATAAATACGCTGAAAAACCTCGAGGTAATTTTAAATTAAGAAAAATAAGTGCGGAATATTTTGAATGCTTATTTCAAAATAAAAATAAAAATTACCTAAAAGGCCAAAAATTTTTGTTAATTTACCATTGTAATCAATTTAAAGAAGAGATGCAGAAAAATTAATACATAACTCAATATATTGTGCCTCTGGAGATGAGTTTATTTTGTAAGTAAATAAGGAAACAGACAACTCACATGATGCACATAAGTATTGTTTCAATTTGGATCTCTCCAGGCCAAGTGGCCTTCATTCTAATTGCTGCGCTGTCCGTTCAATTCTGCTAGCTTGCAGCGAGGATGGGACTGAAGGTATTTCAAAGGCGTTGGTGACGATCGCATCGCCAGACCCACTACCTATCTAAAGTTGCAATCTGCCATCCTCAAAGATCATTTTTGTTATTGCTCGACCCATCTTTGAGGCTTTATTTTATCGATATCTTTCCGATCATCGCTATGTCCGCACGAGAGTTTGCAGGGAAGCCCAATGAGATAAAAAGACATATAAGGAGTTACCAGTAGTATGAAAAACAACGAGTAGCCGAAAATATTTCCCATGGAAGAGAACGGAGCACGGTAAGTGGCAGGAGCATAGAGGATAAGGTAAGGCAAGCGAAATAATGGAAAAGGGGAAAGGGGGAAGCTTTCTGCACCATCAGCAGTGATCATAGACGAGGATTGCTACTCGGCAGATTTGAGAATAAGGACTGGTGGTTTTTAATAATAATACCCCACTACTCTATGAATGAATATACTCTCCAAAACTACGACAAAAATCTCAATTCTGTGGGAAATTTTACACCATACAACTCACAACTTACGGGAAAGCATCACTCATAATCACCTCACTGTTTATTGCTTGAATATTTCAATGCACTTTTAAACATCACTGTTTAAAGCCACACACAGCTCACAATGGACCAAGATACATCATCATCACCTCTTCCTGTGATTAAATATGATTTTCTATCCCCTTTGACCAGTGACATAGAAGGGTTAAACAAATCTCGAAAGATAAACATCCAAATTTTCCGAGAGATTCCAAATTAAGTTCCACGAAAGGGTAACCAAAATATATTCGATAAATTGTATCCGAAAAAAGCCATTCGCCAACTTAAATGCATGCGTTGCTCAGTGCTTTTCATTCACAGCAGAGGACCTTTTGACTCGAGAGCGCTTGCAGAATCCGTTTTGGATGCAGAGGAGCAGCTCAAAGGCGCTTAAGAGATTTTGTTGAATGCTTGCACCTCCCAGTTGGGGTCAAAGGGGATGTCCATTGTCGGAGGGGTGCCACGGGGGTGCGTTGGTGGAGGAGTGAACCCTTTGCGAGGAGTAGACAAAAGGACAGAGGACAGGGTCTCTGGATGTAAGAGGCGTGAGCCAATTGCGACAAAGCGGTGCGGGTGGGTGGGGCAGAGAAGGCCCTGACGGGGGGCCGAGGACCCCCCGCGGCCCCCAAACCCTTCCTTACACACCCCCAGTGATGCTCACAACCCTTCTCTCGTGGCCCGCGGCGCGCGCCGTCTGTCGGATAGCGCCCTCGCATCTAAAAGGCCCATCGCAACAAAGCCCCCCGCAGAGAGGGCGCCGAGGGCCCACAGCCGGCTGCTTCGGGGACCTCCCATCAAAGGCCACTCGCATTGCTATCCAAGAGAGTAGAGAGGACGAAGACTTGGGAGGCCGGTAGGACATTGTGTTGAACGTTTTCCGCATAAAGTCTACATGAATTCTACAGGACTTGTCGTTGCTAATACAGAGAGGGGTTCCTTATTCAGGAATCGTTAGGACAACGGGTTCATGTTCCACGCGATCTGTGTAAATAGTTTTGGGAAAATATATGTACGCCGTCGCCGACCACTTTCGAGACATCTGTCAGCGAGGGCGTTTATGTAAGATCAATAGGAATAAAAAACATGGTAATGCCAGTCAAAATAAATGAGGTACTTTGGGGCACGCTCAACCATTCTAAATTCTGTCAATGCTTTGATCTAGTGGTCAGAGTGCAGGACTAACATTGGGAGAACTTTACGTTCAACTTCCTTTCCACAACATTCACATCTGAATTCAGCGAATTTATAATTATAATACATCCGATGAAATATGTACTCTGATGGTGTTTTCATCTTAGAAATGACAGTTTAGTGTTTTTTAAACCCAATTTTTTATTCGCATATTATGGCAAGAATACTGGACAAGGAGAGGAGTTTCTCAGGAGCTCAAGGGGTGGCGATGACGTTTGGGAAGGACCCACCCACGTCCACCCTCTCGGCAAGAGGGCGCCGCGCGTGAAGACGGGGGAGTGGGGGTTTGGGAGGGAGGGAAGGGGAGTTGAGATTCTCGTGAGGAGAGGAAACAAAACGAGAGCGACGGATCGGCCCCTCGAGGAAGAGAGAGAGGGAGAGTTCCCGCTGGGAGGGTGGAGGGGGAGGGGTTCAAAAATTGGAGGGGGGTGGAGAGCCCCCGCGGTGAGCGATGAAAAGCCCTGACATTCCGCCCCCTCCACGGAACACGACTGGGGGCCGCAAATCATTCTCCGCCCCCGAATGCCCCACCCACCCACACTGCACGCCCGCCTCCGACGCACGCGGGGGCCGGCCCTGGACCCCTGGTTCGCTCTCGCAAATGCGGAGGACCTTTAAAGGCCGTTATCGGAAAGACGACGCGCTCTCATGTCTAACGTATGGTGCACGGCTACGAACAGTTGAACAAGGTAATCCGGAACAGTCGCCCATCCCGTTCGCAACGCGAGCCAAGTTACAGCGAAAGATAACGAAACAGAGAAGAGCTAGAGTGGGGTGGTCTTAACTTCACGAATTCGTATTTCTTTCGGAACCCTCCCTTTTTTTCATGCCTTGAACGAAAAATAAATTTCGTGAAACAGTAACTACTGCGATCTGATGGCTGGAAATCGTTCCGGATCCTGCTCACAGTTTTGAAGGTTTGGCATTTGTTACCGTATGTTTCCGTGGCGATGGTCTGATCTCTGAATTTCTTCAGGGTTTTCTTCCGCGTCCGCTTGTTTACAGACAACAGTTTACTACAGTCTTTATTTCTGTTTTTCGAGAACATCAGGCGCTATCAGATGTCCGTAACAAAAATTTTGCAATTTCTAATCAATTGAATCTGAGCAAGCTAAGTGACCGTAAAACTCCATGTGCATATATTGATTCCATATTTGAAGGAACCAATAAGGGTCTCCGGTGCCTCAAAAATAATAAAAGAAACCTCCACGCTCAACGCACATCCACAGATTTACCCAACAGACGCTGTTTTCCGAAGTGAATATACCTTTCGTCAGCACCCCACACACTCAATAAAAGGCAACGAAAGGTTTTAAAGAAGAGAGGCCATCCCGGAAATGACAAAAGAGGAGGACAATGGCGAATATCTGTGAGGGGGGTGGTGCGGGGGGAGGGTGCGGTTACAATGGCACTGCGGGTGCGGTAATGGGCCAACTGTTGTCCTTCGCCTTCCACCCACCCTCCAACTCGCCCCATCCACACCCAACTTCTTCCGTGGAGTCAGCGACCGAAGCCCAGATGACCAACGACGCGAACTCGACGTCTTTGGATGCTGCGCAGTGGCGGATGCCATTCCTCCCAGAGTAACTGATAAACGATCATAGAAGATGCATATTTTCCCGAACGAATATGCACGAGAATTCTCTTTCCCACGGATGGAAAAGGTTTTAATTGTAAGGAACTCAGAAGTCGAGTCTCTCCAGTGAGCATCTTTTTTTTTGTTGACAGCTAATGTGTCCTAAAACCTTCCGCCACATTCCTGCCTTGCGGAGTAACGGATGTGCAGATGCAGATGATGGGAAAAGAGTCACGTAATGCACGATGCAACGGCGGCAAAACTTGATTTAATAAAATATGCAAAAGTTATTTCTTCTAAAGAAAGAGCAGGTGCTTTTCCGGTGAATTCACTACCCATAGACTCACAGCTGATTTAAAACTTATTTATAAGATTCTCAATTCCACCATCGACTGCCCTGCATTGCTCGCCTTTATCGATTTTTAAGTTCCACCCCGCCCTACCTGTTCTCATCCCCTAATCCGCATGCCCATTCCTAGACTTTCACTTACTAGAAGATCGTTTTTTTACCGCATTACTTCTGTGTTGAACTCACTCCCTCCACACATCGACCCCTTTGCACTTCCATTGAAATCCTTCATAGGCCTTTCCCTAACCTTATCTCTCACCGAAAAAGTCTGTACCTGCAGATTCTTGTGGTCCTTTTGTTTTTGTAAATGTAACTATTGTTTCCTACTTGTTATATTGCGTCTTCGTACTCTAATTTATGTATTGTTACCTGGCCATTAAAAAAGGAAACTATATGCTGCACGTGGTTCTCTATCTTCAAAATAAAAAATAAAATAAAAATAAAATAGGTATCCAAAAATATTTCTTCTGAAGAAAGAGTAGGTGCTTTTCCGGTGAATAGACGGAATGGAAATCTCTCTGCACTTCCTCCGGGTCACGAGGGGGAATGCTGCCGATAAGTATGTGCCGCTTGGCTATCGTCTTCAGGGCTGACATTCATGATGGTGATCACTATCAACAAGCAGACAACGGAGTATCCGCACTGAACACGGCGGCCGACGTCCTTCGCGACAAACGCGTCGGCAGCATTCCAGACGCGGAGGCAGCAGTACCTACTCTCTTTGAATAGGGTGGTCTCCTATTATTTTTTATTGCCTAAATCGTAAGCTTATTACTCACGGAGTAAGCATTTCACGCTTTTAAATTTTTAAATGACGATATCTATTTTTAGCGATTAAACGAAAAGTGAAAATTTTCAAGCACGCGAAAACGCGACGGCTAAGTATGAATGCTGGAAAAACCCCGTGTGACGTCATTCTGTTTCCCGCTGTCGCCGTGTGAGGTGACCTCGGGGCGAGGATTTGAGAGCTGCTACGATGCAGGCTGCTAGCAGGTAGCAGAGTACCCTACTAGCATGTAGCGCTTGGCTTAAATAAGGATTATTAATGACTTATCAAACTAAGGAAACTTTCCGACCATGGGCAGTTTTAATAGGTGATTATTAAGAGATGTTTCCCTGAGTTCTGTGCCTCATTGGTAATCTCAGACGATGTAAAACTCCTGACTACTGTTATAGCATCTGTGACGTCACATGGAGTGGCATCGCATGGGTGCCAATCTGGCCTTTTTCAAATGCTGTTAAAATTGACCATTGCCATTCGTCTAAACTGGGATTTCTAAAACCAAATGATTTGCAATATGAATACACTAATGGTGGGTAACGAATCGCAATCATTGCCTTTCGTTTTCTTTGATTAAGGAAACGACCCTATTGCGTGGAGTGACAAAATGCATCTCTGTCCTCAAAGCGATGACGCCAGAGGCGATCAGGAGAGCTCTCGCGCACGTCCAACGGACGGTCGGAAACGCCTTTCCATTTGTGTCGGATTGAGGGATTTATTTTCACGCATTCACTCGAGTGGATGATAGGTTTGTGAAGATGAAGAAGAGGGTGTGGTGTAGGGGGAGTGTGGTGTTTGGGGGAAGATGTTGGAGGGAAGGAAGCGTTTGCGGATCTGCAAGACTGCGCCAGCGAGTGAGTGAATGGCGTGTGTAAGCCGCCGCCGCCGCCGCTGTTTGCCGAATGCTCAAGTGGATTGGGTCAGGGGCGTGAGGCAGGGGCCTATTGGCGAGCGCCCGCGCCCCGTGTTTGCCGATCGGCCGGCGCAAACAGGGGTGGCATCTGCCGCCCCTGAGATAACACCCTCATTCCGCTACGCACTCACTTCCGACCAATTGGAGAAGAGAAGCCGCTCGGCCTGTTGATGAGCACCACACACATACACATATATGTATATTCGATCGTTGCGCGCATTTCTCTCTGTTTGCTGGCAATGAGTGGCCTCGGGGTGGAAGAATTGCATTAAAAGCACGCGTCACTCCTGCTCGACCCTCCTTTTTTCGTGACACATAATATACTCAAAACCTACGTTTACTCGCTAAGGGGTTCAATCCAAAGGTTAGTTCGTATTTGAGAGGGTAGAGCTCACCCCAAACTTAGCCGAAGGCGTTTGAATTTCACGCGCACTGAGTACAGGGGGATGAAGTTACTTTCCCTCGACAACCTCTCACTCCAAGGATTTTATTTCGGCGAGTCCGAAGGCCTCACCCGGGGTTTGAACTCGGGATCATTGGACAAGCAGACTTAGGCTCTACCCACTACGCAATCACGCTTCAATAAACCCTCGCAATTACACTGAAAACTTCAGAGCACACACATGTACCCCTCTGTTTCCAACATTGGCCTGTATCTCAAATTTGAAAATTTGACAACAGTATTTTCCCAAGGTAAAATTTTCATATTTAAGGCAAATTTTAAAAAGGTTTCACTCTGCTCGCCGTGAAAATTTCAAGATGACAGCGTAACGTTTTGTCAGCTTAAAGTATGCTACGAGGGGATTTCACGATAAAAGACGAGATACGGCCGGTCGAGAGTTAAAGATATGCGCGTCTTCTGAGGCAATGCCACCCCCACTGAATAACTCCTGTCAATAAACTTTCTGCGTAAAAAAATAAATACTTTCTGAGTATTCAAAACTTTGGCTACGGTACATTATATCAATCGATACTAAAAAGTAAAAAAAATAGTGGTTCAAAGAATACGGGCAATAAACTGATAAATTTTAATACTTAATAACGCTCTTGTGAGCTGCGTGAGCTGGCTGTTGCTCCATTTTGATGAAGCCAACGTGATGCGGATCAATGACAGCATTCATTAGGGTAACAACTCAGCAATAAACTAGGTGGCGAACCAATAAGTTACGGGGGAGTGACTCTTCTGCTTACTGAACTTGACTGAAAAACGACCGTAACTACCTCCACTTATGTACACTGGCCCATCTGGCTCAAACTCCAATTCTGACCTACATATACTAGCAGGATTGTCGGCTAAACTGTTGTCACCCGGCATCAAACAACACGGTGGAAACCCCAAAAAAAATATGACAGCATCCGCAGTCGGATTAAAACTTGGCGGCTCATGAATGCGCAGGACTCCAGCGAGTGGAGGGGAAAGTGGCAGTGGAAGGGGAATTTGGGAGGAGAGGGGAAGTGAGTCAAGCGCAGACACTGAATGCCGTCTAGTCCCAGTCAAAAGTGTCAATTTCAACCTACACTCCCACCCCTTATTCAAGATGGCCAAAAGCGACGCTCGCGCGGAGTTTTCAACGGACTGTACTCCTCACCGCAGACACCTTCGAAAGAACTTTATTCATCGCGAACCATAAGAGTCCCACTGCGCATTTTGACTACCCCTTATACCGTTCCTCCAGCTCTACAGCAGCGACCCACACCCTTGGGCGGGAAACGGAAGCAATGACAAAGGTAATCAGGGGGAGGGGAGGTGTGAAGCGATCCGGAGGCGATGAGTGTTATTTCAGATGGCCCGGGGCGGTTATGCACAACACCGAAAGGAGAGAGGAGACCCACTCGTGATTGCCAACACACTGCACAATGGGCGAGAGAGTAGCGGTCTCCATGATACTATTATTACAGCCCAAAAGGGAAGTCCAGCCCCCCCTGCCCTCCCCCTCCTCCTCAAGAACGCCGGCATTCTTCCACGAACAATTTCCCGCATTCTCCAAAGTGAGGAAAACGTCGTCTCTCCTCACTTCCAGATGGAATTCGCGCTTTGATGGAAAAACGCCCCTTTTCACCCACCGCGGCGCGAGTGTGGCCGTATGATTTTAATAAAACCAGTAATCCAGTGCCAGTTAAATCACAGTAAAATGAGGATTATATCGTACTTTCTCACAAAATGTATTGGATACTCGACGAAGCATATCTGAGCTTATCGTCACCACCGTCGTAGGTATACAAGCTGGAAAATAATAATACGAGTGTTCATGATTGTTAGAGATGATGCCATTGCTTAAAAAAAACCCAAAGAAGTCCAAATTTTCAAAATTTATTATTTGAATAAAAAACCACCGATTATATTCTAGCCTAGAAATAATTGGAGAAAAATCACACGGAAAAATCTTCCACGGAAAAGCGATAGTTATGACGTCATTTCTCTAATCGCGCTAGCAGGGAGAGACTGGTGATACAACCTGTGACCATGGTAACGATTGGAGAAATGACGTCATGGGAAAATAACGCATCACAGCCTGAAAGGATGAATTCGTATATGTTGACCACCAATTACTACATTTTGTTTCCTAAAAGTGGAGTCCATTTTTGTTCAAAGACATAAGTAGGTACATCAAAGCCTACGAACTGACTCCAGAAGTTCGGCAACGATGGGGGACATGGTGTCACTGGTAAACAGTACGTGCATGGCAAGCAAATTAATTTCTATTTCAGAAAGCTATATTTTCGTTACATTAATTGGCTCTACTTTTGTAAATTAACCAAGGACATCAATATTTGTAAACTTTTTAATATTTAAAAATATTAATCAGGTGATTTTTCCAGGACGATACCCCATCGACACTGCCATTCGGGCTCATAATTTCCATCAGGCATAATATCCTGAATCGCCACTGAGTCTTACAGGAAATTCCGTCCGAGGCTCATCGCTAGTTACTCCTCGATTAGGTCCTGTGAATTGGTTTGATTTCCACCCAGACAAGGACATCTACGAGTCTGAACTTGCGACGCGCCTAAGATACGTCTTCCAAAATCCAAAAGCGACCTTCAAGTCGTGGGAAACGGTGCCATAAGATTGGGGCAAGAGCTAAAGCGATGATCCGGCCCCTGTATAGCAAACGCACCACCGAGGTCGGACCGCATTGGTGGCGCAGAATGCAAAGCAGACAGGATGGGAGAGAGAAGAAAAACATTCGCAGTGGCAAAGAGATCCACCCCTGAGAGGGCAGCGGCGCAGATAAAAGCACTCCCTCTAGGAGGGTGAGAGAGAAATAGATAGCGCTTCAACTGGTGGAGAGGACAAACGTTTGCGATTCACAGGAGGGTGACATGATCCCTTCCCGAGAACACCAATCCCTCCGCAACAGTCAGAGTTCGGACGAACACCCATTCGAGAGCTTACCCCACTGCCCCCAATCACTCACACATCCCACAGGCGCACACTTTTATCCCCAAACTGCCCAACACACAGTCTTCGTATTTCCCGAGTGTCCACCACGTAGATTTCGTGACGCTTTAATCCGAAATTCCCAAGTTCCATAAAACTCGGAAGTTCGCCAATAATAGAAGGTAGTGAAGGAGAACGTATAAACAAAGCAAAATATGAGTTCAATGTCACTATCGATATGCCACAGACAATTCGGGGCAAGAACGCCATGATTTTATGACACATTTATTGTTTAATTCCTCAATTTCAGAATATAATATATTTAATCATAAAAAATAACTGAAGGGTCGGATACAGAAAAGTGTCCGCAATTTTCCAGACCGATGAAGAGAATTAAATAACGCTTCGAAATTTTCCAGTGTTTACATTTACTATTCACTTGGAAGGATTCGGAGGTTTTACTTCACGTTTCCGAAGGAGCTACTATCGAAAGTTTATTCTTTGACAAGCTACAAGAAAAAGTTAAACGGTCTGACAGGATATTATCGGGTTGCCGTTTATCTTAACTATGTGCGCTTGAGAGGAGGTGAAGTGTGCTGTAAGGGAAGGAGAGGAACGGCCAACTTCTACCCAGTGACCCCTCCCCTCACTACGCCACCCTCATGGATAACAAACAAATGATAAACGACTACTTGGAGGCCGACGCTTGAAAATGACGACGTAAATGTTCGAAAACCAGCCGATGTACAGTTTGGAGCATTGGAGTGAGTGTATTTTTTATTCTTTTCGTCATAATGATATTACACAATGTTAACTTGTTGATAATATGGCTTTGTTTTCCACGCTGCCGATTGATATTTATCTTACCTAATATACATATTTACAGGAGATAATCCAAAATCTGTTAAGGGCGTGCGGAAAGTACAACACCGATTTTAAACGAATTAATCTAGGAACCCCTATCGACTCTTAAACTACGCCCTTTGCTTAGATTGCCTGAGCAATTAACAATAAGACAATTTCATAATGTCACGGAGAAAATTATATAAGAACCCCAATATATTTCCAAGCCCAACGTAAACGATCAATTAAGAAAGGCATTTTGCCGTGCGGATTGGTATAAGAATTCGTTTTTCTCCCGATAATAATAAAGGACTTTTATACGTACTTGGCGGAACTTAGCTCACTTGAAAAGGCTGGACTCCTAACACTACTTATAATTTGAGGAGAATAATCACTCATTCGAATCTACATAAAACACAATTTTTTCCATATTTTGATGATTTTCATTATATTCCTTGACTTTACGCAAACAGCTTTACAGATTTTTCAGAAGAGTGACCACGAAAAGTCATTTTTAGTGATAAGGAATCGAATCATGGTTACCTTTCAATCGTGCAAACTGCAAATTTGTAATATGTCGTAGATAGATCATACCTACACTACTTTTATCATTTCCTTTCCCAATGCGAAATGGATGTCTTCCTATGTAGTCTGAAGAACCGCATCGGTAAACGACAGTAAAATTTTCTTTGCGAGAGACGAACAACTTGGGTATTAAAAAATAATGGACGCTGAATGTCCGAATGATTTCGTCGGTGGGTTACGCAGGAGGAGGAGCACCACAGGCTGATTCGGCCACAGCCACTACCCCTTCCTCCCCATTCTTACTCCCCTAAAAACTACCCCTCTTTCCGATGCGGCCCCCAGCACACCGCAGGGGCGGCTCTCTCTCCTCCAGGGCCCGGTGGGCCATGAAATTCGGGCCCAAACACATCCAGGGGCGGATGTATTTTTCTTGACGCCGCAGCCGTGTAATATCATTCCCATTAAGATTAAGCCGGATTAACGAAAGCTCTGGATCTTCTATTTATTTCCCTTCGCTTCGTCCCTTGGAAAGTCCCTGTCGTTCCTAATCCCTTCCCATCCCTCCACGTCTCGAAGCGCTCCCAGCCAATGGCAGGGAGGAAAAGAGCAACCCTGGCTCTCCTCCATACCCTGTACACACGACGTGCACTCTGCACTGGAACCAATGTATTTTTTAAGGAGCACGGTTCACGCTCGAAGCTCTAGATCCAACTAGGACGCAGTTGCGGCACAAAAACTTGTCTTCAAATCATGCGCACGCTAAGGAGGTACAATTTTGAGAAATTTCATAGATAATACAAAACACACACGCAGGGATATTTGAACCATCTTTGAACAAAATTCATATAATTTCGTTTTTTTCCGGCGAACAATTGAATTAAAGATTTCTCGGGTTATGCACCGGGTCAGGGCCTCCAGATTTCCTTCCAACGTTTCGACAAGCAACTCGCCCATCGTCTTCAGGGATTCATGAATACAATACCATTTCCACCAAGTCTCGGGGTATGCATACAAATATATATCATGATATGTTATTTACCAATATCACGAAAATTTAAGACTCTCCGAGATTATTTTACAAAGCTCATTCAATTTAATAATACCAAGGCCGTAAGTACCCTAGATTATATTTAATTAATTGTATACTAAGTATTTAATAGTTGAGTGTAACAAAAAGTAATTTACACACCTGCATGGGTAGCATGTCATGCCATTATCGAGGTATGCCGTCATTGCATTTAAAGCAGCGTAAAGTTTTCCAAAAATTTCCACCACTTCGTCGATAAAATATGCGACAGCATCTTCAAAATTATTTTTTGGAGTAACTCGCCGATTCTCTCCATTAAAACCAAGAATGCACCTACCTTCAATTGCATTCAAAATTAATGTGACGATTAATTTGTAACGAATTTCAACAAATACCAGTTTTACGTTATAATCCACGTTTGTCATATCACCATATGATATTTTCCAATATTACGAATTTTTAAGGTTCTCCCAAATTTTCTCTCAAGGTTACCAAGGCTTTTGCATTAAAGGCCTATCTCGCTATCAACACAGTCTTTCGCATCTACATGCAGTCACGAATGTAGCGTACTTCTTTGATGCAACAAATCCTTCTGAGTGGTCTATATTTATCATTTTTACAAACTTGCCGCAGAGTGCCAAATGAGGCAGGTTAGAAGGGATCAGAGGGATGAGGGAGGCGATGAGGGGTTGGTGATCGTCAGACAATTTTTGATTGCCGCTCAACGCTATGAAATTGCCTACTCACGTGGTTTCAATTCAGACAGAATATTCATTGTTAAGAAATGATCAATATCCGACAGCTCCTTATTCAGATTTTACTTACTCGAAAAGCGCCATTTCAAGTAGCACTCACAATTCCTTGAACATATTTCGATTGTTTGCCGAGAAAGGAGGGATAAATGCAATAAATTCCTGACTTAAAAGTAAAATACCTGGAATTTCCCTCGTTCATCCCGGATTTAAAGATACTTCCAGTAGACAGGTGGTGCGTTCAAGTATTTAATTAAGATTTTAAAGATTCGGTGGTGACTGATGCTTAATATTTTTTTTCTAAATCCACCGATCAATAGCTCATCTTAAATTTTACACCCACGTCAAGTGCCCAACGGTGCAAACCTTGTTTTACATAGTTTAACCGTGGAGCAGAATCGCATTGACCTCAACCCAAGAATTAAAGTTACTGCCGTCACAGTGTACATTATGTATGTGTGTCAATGGTGAGGGTATGTGAAGGAGTACACACTCTTTTCATAGATGTGTGTGTGTGAGTGGCCCGGCGTGGATGGCATGAGACCCACCTTGTCCGCTGACTACTCCTGCGCCCGGGATTGGTCCTTTGCCGCTTATGTAGTCCTCCTTGCAGATGAACTTGTTGTCGTCGAGGACGTACAGCTCCTCTCCCGTGGACAGTTGCTTGCGGCACACGAGGCACGTGAAGCAGTTGAGGTGGAACACCTTATCCCGCGCTTTGCGCACCAGGTCGTTGGGCGAGATACCCTGCGCGCACCCACCGCACTTGGTGCCGTACCGCCTGCAATGGAAAACAAAACACTAACGTCAACAAACGGCGCGCTCATACGTGGCTGCTGCGTTTCATGTCTACACTCTCGGATATCTGTGAAAATAGGGCGACTCTGGTGGAGGTGTGCAAAACGAAGGCGAGTGGAAAGGATAAAATGGAAGACATTTGTTTCCAAATTATAAAATCGATATTTGATATTTTAAGACTCAAGGAAGGTATCCGTCGATTAATCAGATATTACATGGCCTCGCCGAACTCTACTCAACTGAATGCTGATGGTCGTAACCCAAATGAAGCCAAGAAATTGTGCATATAGTCAACTTGAAAAGGATCTTATAAAATTACACTCTATTTGAAAGCGTGTCCCAATCTCGCAACTTAGATATTTTATTCTCAGCTCATATAATTTTGACGACAAATAAAAGAAATACTTGGGTCTCAAGCAACAATTTTCGCACCTCAAAACGCACTTCCTTTGCTATCGAATTTCCCACATTTTTACTTTTAAAATGTTTTTCATGGGTGTCGGGATGCTTGGAGATCCCGGACGAGATTCAACTGCTCCCGTTTGATAAGTATTTCATTAATTTGCGTTGAATGTATGGCCTTCATTAGTGATGCTTCTTGATAGCAGAGCACGTCACCAGCAGAAAGAATGCCAGTAATCCACAGGAGCAGGTATCGCAAACATTACAGGTAAACATCTGCAGTTTGGGGAAGGGGATTGGAAGGAATGGTGATAAGGATGTAGAAGGAAATGATGTTGCAGATGATAACTGGCAATCGCTTCACACTGAACAGTCTTCAGTATGAAGTGAAAAACTAGCTGCTAGCAGTGAACAGCCTCCAAGCACCTCTTGACAGTGGGCTAAAATTTCTAGCGCTCAAATCACAGCTAAGGATCTTGGCATTCTCATCCGACACCATTGAGTCTAGAACATATTACTGATACGTTCTGGACTCGAGAGAGGTAAAGGAACTTCCTTACCAAAGCTAGAAAAGAGCGAATTCCTCACCTGGGACACTAATGAGGAAGAATTCGTGAAAAAAGTGTCCGTGATGCGAGTACCTCAAGAGGATTCAAGAGAGCACTATACAGCTTGATCATCATTTTCCGTTTCATTTTTTTCTTCAAATTCAGGCTTACATGTCACGTCTACTTTTCACAGGGAAAGCTTGTCAGCCAAAACTTAGTGAGAGCCAATGTATTATTTTTGAGAGGCTTGTAAATTCTGCGATAAGCGAAGCACGAACACGTTTAGTGATTAGACGAAAACACGTGTAGTGAGCTACTTCTCCGGCCTAGTCACGAACTCTAAACCGGTTGGGGGCATTGACATCGGTGTAAGCGTTGCGTGATATTTACGCGTCCAGTTTTCGTTCATCTTCTCCAGTCGACTCCTATCGGCCGTCAAGTGCGGCAAAAAAAAACAGGCCAACATATATTAGTCCGGGTTTCCAAACGACACGCTGGAATGCTACTTTTAATGAACTTGCGGTATGAAGCATGCTTGGGAATTAGGAAGTTCATCATCATATCTCACTATTTACATCGTGTTATCAAATTCATATGAGCACGAAAGCAGATGGAACCCCGAACCTTAATTCAAGCCTACGCCACAATGCTAACGAAAAGTCTACCTTCACTATAACCGAATAAATCATAAGCGCATGAACTGTTACGAATATCGCCATATTTTTTATCTTTAAGGACGTAAAAATTATTCTCATTAGCGCTAAACTTAAAATCCGATGGTGCCACGAAAGCATTCATACTTTTTTTGCGATTTAATTTCTCTTCGAATAGGAATGTGTTTAGCACCGTCGGAAAAAGATAATGCGCGGTTAAAAACTACAGCAAACTATCAAACGATCTCGGAGCGACGTGAGCATTCCAAAGCAAACCTACACAGATCGCCTGATTAAACAACACGAACTGAAAATATGGATGTATGAAAAGAAAACCTGATAAAATCTGTTGGCTCGCAATCGCAAGCAAGATGTTACATTTATGGTTACGTACTTGGCATTTTAGAACCAACGACTTTAGCATCCCCTGCCACTCATCAGTTGAGCCAACTTTCGATGTACTGTGTAGGTGTTAATGCAATGTCCTCTGATCTTGGTCTTTCGGTTAGAGTGAACAGTGCAATCAGGCCTTTGCGTATACCATAACATGAATAGTAAATCAAATTGAACTGAGTTCGATTGGTAAACTAACCGTTTACTGATCTGTACATCAAATTAAACCAAAAAGTAAATCCTTGAAATCATAAAATTTAAAAGACAATGATAACATTAAAAATGAATTTCTCCAAACGACAGCTGAATGCCGACTAACTCAGCCAAGTGTAAACACTTTATTCAATGCCATTGTATGAATTTTTTATTCCTATTTGTGATAGTAGGAATTATTGTAATTGGTAATTTGGCTAATTGTAAACATGTATTATAAATTATATTTTTGGTATCATCTTACTATTGTTCTCATTAAAAAATAAGCAGCTATGCGTTCTGGGGATGTAGCCTCTACTTAGATTTTTCTAAACTCCGCATGAAGCTTCCCATATTTTTGTACGCGAACTCTGCGCATGGTGAACATTATTTTTTTATTGGGAGTGATAGACAATTATAATGACGAAAAGACTGGGAGGTCGCGGGCTGTGCCGGGTCACGTGATTTAGGGGATTTCCCATATTGGCCGTATGCGTCCGTAAGTCGACGATCGCCCTTTCCACTGAGGAGCGTCCTTCATGTCCCGAGGCCCTTCCGATAGTGAACTAACTGATCATCGCCGCCTCGAGAGGTTCTAGATGCGCGCAGCGGGCGGTGGAGCGGCGCTGCTGTGGAGGATCAGGCCCCACTCTCGCAACGGGAGAGCAGAGGAGAGCTGGCTGATCACGACGCGGAGCCCAGAGAACGTGAGTGGGCCGCAATTAAGAGCAGCAATTGGGATTTTAGAAAACTCGACTCCAATTTCCGCTCCTGGAAGACGGAATTGAAGATAGGATTATTACCTCGTTCGCGGCGGAATTACTGCGCGGTTGCCGGAACACTTTGAAGGGATGGTGCGCCTCCCTTTTTTCGTTCCCGAATCCATATAATGATTTCGCTCGCGCACGACTGGGGCGGGCCTAAAATGTTTTCGGTTGGTATTCCTTGTGACCACCCAAGAGGTCGCTGAGTGACCCCTGGCCAACAGCAGACGGACCACTCGGTAGAGAGATGGGTGCATTCTCGAAATATTGAAGTGCTCTGTGGTAACAACAAAAATCTCTGTATACACCATAACCACGGAAAGTGGATTATTATGCGCTGGTGTGAGGTGCTCAACTATTTGTGGGCTATAAGAAGAAATCGCGCCCCTCCCAACGCAGGCCAACTCTCTCGAATTGAGGCCTCGTTCCAATCCTTACGTACCCAGACCATCTATTAAGGTCGGCATAAGCCACGGGAGTACGGTCACGGCTGGACGATCGGCGAGATTGGCCTCTATTGGGACCAACCGCATATTGCGCACATTACCCCTTATTATCCTAAGGTAAAACATTTCGTACATGGCATTCCCAAATAAGATGCCCATACCCCGTTTCAGAGCGTATGATACCGCTTGATCATTAACGTTCATAGCAACCGAAGAAAATTCGAGCGCATTTTTTTCTTATTGAGATAACACACCGCGCAATGCTGCTTCTACCTCGGCATTGCAAATGGGTAGCCGGTGAGGAAATCCCACGACGTGCTCTAGTACAGGTAAGACCACTGCCACGGCGTGGAATTACAGTAATCGCATAAAGCCACTGCTTATGTTCGTTGCTGTTGTTGTCGTTGTTCGCTAAACATGGAAGGGAAGTGATGTAGCAACATCAAGGCAAAAACCTTAGGGTTGTCTTAAGCTCTAAGCCTCCTCATTTGCACTGCCTGACTTGATGGACTTCAGGAGCATAACATCCACCACAATGAACCTCCATAAAATTGGAACTCCGAGGAAACTGTGCAGCGTTTTTTCGTCGTTTTAGGCGTTGTCAGGAAAGCCAAAGGTCAGTACCTACCTATATTGCCCATGGAGAAATTAAAATGCTCCACCGATCTTATCGCATATTTTTTCGTGTCTCATTACGTGTTTTAAATAACGTTATTATTTTAGCATTTTCAGATAATACATCCATTTTAACGCCCACCTGTATACCAGATATGTAAGTTCTGAGAAAATGCTGAGACAAAAATTTCAGATTTTAGACTACAGGTCAAAAGGGTTCAGTTCGCAATCAAAGGTTACGAATAAAGTCAAGTCGATCCAAAGAATATCTTGTATGATGTTGGGCACGATATGGTGGAAGTTCTTAATATTATTCAAATAAGACATTGCAATAATTCCACTGAGTTTTCGATCTAAAGAGATGCATCCTCTCAAATAAATTCCTATAGATATTCGTTCGGCAAAATATGTCTTCTAATTCATCGTTTCTGAAGGTCCTAGAACTGTAGGAACTTCCCAATTTGACGTTGTACTCGTCACTCTGAAATAAATCTATTCTCAATTATTAAACTGGGAGTCCGAGAGCGTTTCCATGGCGATGTAGCTCCCTTCTCGCATGACAACGTGCACTGCGAGCGAGAGAAAGAGAATCGTGCGCTTTCGGTCGGTCACTGGGACCAGCCACGGTTGAAATATGGGGGGGGGGGGCGCGAGTACAAGCACGCCCCCCCAACCCCCCATCGAAGCACAGAGATGGAGAGTCATTCTCTTGGGACGCGGAAGTCGTCAGCCACTGCCGCAATTACGTCCTCCTTTGTTCTCCCATGCGACGGCGGTGCTGCCGCCTGCCGCCGACAATCCCAATCAGTCACGCCCCCCACCACCACAGAGCACAGTGCCTGCATCCAGGGCGGGAGGGACACGAGGGAAGAAGAGACAGCGGTGGTAGTGAGTGTGTACTCATCCATGCCGTAATTTGCAGCCGCGTGCGAGTGCTTAGCTGGAGAGCGATCGTAATTTGCGAGACAAGATTGGAAAAGAGACCGAAACGCGAATAGCGGTGAACGCGGTCCACTTGCTCAGGATAAGTATGCGACACGAGCACAATTAAGAAAGGGATCAAAAGATACATGACTACTCTGAAGAATGATTTACTTCGCGGCCTTCATCCGCAAGTCTTGTTCACAACTTTACTCGACTTTGTGTAACTGAGGAGTTGAAAACTCTGTCCATTGAAAGACATTAAAATATCGCTGGCCGTCTAAAATCGATCTCAAGATTAATTAGCGGTTTGTTCTGTGATTGAATGACATGCATTAATTGGTCTGGTTCATAATAAGTCAAGCTCATCATCATCATCATCATCACTGGTCAACAATCCTAAGATTGGTTTAACGCAGCTCTCCACTCAGTTCTCCTATCAGCTAATCTTTTCACACCTACGTATTTCTTCTCGTTCACATCCTTCTTTACCAGTTCCATATACATATTTCATTCGAGGTCTTCCTTTAACGTTCTTGCCATCCACTTATCCCTCGACGATTGTCTTCATCAGGCCATCATGTCTCAAGATGTGGCCTATAAGGTTGTTCCGTCTTCTTGTTAAGGTTTTCATGAGGCTTCTCCTCTCTCCTACTCTTCTTAGGACTTCTTCGTTACTAACTCGGTCGATCCATTTGATCTTCATCATTCTTCTGTAGCACCACATTTCGAAGGCCTCTATCCTTGCTTTCTCCGCTTCGGTCATTGTCCATGCCTCACTTCCGTATAGGAGCATACTCCAAATGTAGGTTCTTATGAATTGTTTCTTTACTTCCATATTTATGTTTCCCGCTGTAAGCAGGTCTTTCTTTTGGAGGAATGCTCTCTTTGCCTGGGCTATTTTGCTGATAACTTCTTTCTTGCTTCTCGCGTCACTATTTATCTTGCTTCCCAAATAACCGCCTCATCCACCTCTATCAGTTTTTGCTTCCCTATTTTAATGTTAGAAATCGCTAAGAAATAAACGATTTCTCATTCTGAAATTTTTATGGCTATCGCCACTATCGTTTCATTGCATTGATGCAAACGAACAGCAACTTCCAACTCTAACAGGTTCTATACAATTATGCTTCCATATATATTTAAAAGTACGCACTTAGGAATACCAAAAGCATTGATTAATATGATAATAAGAAGTAATCCACCGGTTTAGATGGGGATTAAATATTTGTTAATCACCCCAACTGCCCAGTATCCCTCAATTGTAATTATCTCTTCAATTCCAATGAAGTCCTCTCCCCTTCCTTTAACCTACACGTCTCATTCTCTCCCTCCCGCACGCCAAATATTCTCCCTTTCCACACAGTTTATAATATTTCATCACCAAATGAATGCCACCTCCCCAAGTCTCATCTGAATCTCGTCTGGATGTATCTTCTCCACTCCCATCACCTCTAGCACTTACAACTATTGACATCGATAAGAGCCAATTTTAAATTCGTCAAAACGGGAGAAGAGTAGTCTTATTCTTGAAATTATCCAGCCGACAGTCGTCGCCACCATTCCGTTCCAGAGATAATACATGAGTGTTTAGGCGGCAGTTCATTTGGATGACCGAGTTTTAAAGTTGCGGAGCATCAGGGGAGAGATTGTAGTGAGTGAGGGTTAGTCATGGTTTTTGATGAGCGCCCGAAGGCGGAGAGCGGAGGAGAGGAGCGGTGGCAGGCCATGCGGAGGAGAGCGGCGGAGCGAGAGAAGCACAGGGACGAGAGGTGGTCGAAGGAGACGGATGAGCCATTTGGAATTGCGGGCCCACTCAAAGTAATCACTCACTCATCGTTACTCCAGTATCCAAGTGATTACTTGAGATTATCAAATGACTAGAACAGAAGTCACGGGGTACTACACGAGTACCCCGTGACTTCATTAATGCTTAAATGCTTCAATGAAAATAATAACGATTCAGCGAATACCAAATCCTTAACATTCTCAAATTCTGAAGTCAATACCTATGAATATAAATATTTAAACTTCTAGACCCGCGAGCACCATAATGTTACCACGTTGAATGCACAAGTTTGGAACTCGGTCGCTATGGTAATTTTCCGAATTTAAAGGAATCTTCCGAAGCGCCATTGAGATGAACTGGCGAACTAAGCGGAGCAGATTCTATACTGAAGCACCAAGGTTTCATTAATTTTTTTGTATGTAATAGTTGTGCATGATATCGACGAATGATTCATGTAGAGTCTACCCAGAAAATATAATTCATTAAGTTAGATTAATTTGGCGAATTTGATATTTTTGGCGAATGATCGTTGCTGTTTTGAAATGTATTCGGACGATGACGAAAAGGTGAGCGCGTCTCCAAGAACTGAGGGAGCTGAGCAAGAAGCCAACTGAGCCGTGGCCACATTGTTCTCCATCCGTTTGAGTCCCAATTTCGAGGAAGGACGGCGGGCCACGTAAACACTCTGTGGCCATTTTCCTCGCCCCCTACTCAATGGAGGCTAAATTACAGGACGGCAGCGGGTCACGTTGCGGCGGAAGGCGACGTGATTGCTGAGGGCCACCGCCCTCGCCCTCCACTCCGCCTAGAAGCACTTCACTGCACTTCACTTCACTTCACCATGAGCAGATCTCTACTCTGCAACTGCCGAACACCGTCAAAGATACCACCACCCATGTCACCATCGAGGACTATGCACGCGGACACTACGCGAATTGTCACCCTCGGCGCATTGAAATGAGTTTGCAACAGCTGCAACTCGAGTCGCTGACGGGAAAACCAATCTGAATTTCATGGAGATATGTGCTGCAATAAAAGCTGCTAACCGACACTTAACATTCCTGATGGTGTGATCTATCAAATTCATTACTTTTTCAATGCTATTCCTCGAGATAACATATTTATACTCAATTGTGATTAATGGGAGTTAATGGATCGCTTTGCACTCATCGCCGCTCTGCGGACATTTTTGAAACCCGATTATAATGCCAGCGTTCAAAGTGGCGAGAACATAAACCAAGCCTCTCGGAGACAGAAGAGGGAGCTCCTTGATGTGGGTGTTGCCATGGGTTACAGAATGATCCGTCAGACTAACGATCCGAATATTGTTAGCGTATTTTCTCATCTCAGTCCTTGCATCAGCCAATATTTGAGTCCTTACACAGTTGAAACTATGGATTCCAAAACAGAACGCCAGCATTTCATAGTTATATGGGAGGGAGAGAGTTGAAGAAGAGACGGTTCAGTTCAGCGAAGTTGTTCCTTCGCTAATTTGTGGCAATTTTCCCGGCGAATCAAATGGAAGAAATCTTATTATTAATTAAAAAACTCAATATTTACATTTCCGACGAAGCCATACTCCTTGACTTTCCAGTTTTTTTCCTAAATGAATAGCTACAATGAAAAGGGGAAATCATAGCACTAGAAAACGGAGGATTGGCCTCAATTGGCCGTATGATACTCCGTATTTCTCCGCAAATCAACAAAGTGTTTAACCTTTACAAGGTAGACGAGAAGTGGCAGATATTGTGCGGCCAATTTTGCTTTTTCTTTAAATTCTAAATTGCAAATATGCACTGCAGAACGCCTCCGACGGGATTCGAACACGGGGCTGTGGAGTGAGCTGGGGCGACCCATCCACCTTGGGATGGCGCCATCTGGCGGCTGTCTGTTCTCCGAACTCTCACCGGTAGGAGCGATCAGCAGCAGGAGAGAGGGGTGTGGGGGGCAACCCTTTCATCACCCCCGCCACACAACCACTGTCATTATCCTCATTACCGCCGCCGAAGAGTAGCGCCTCAATCGCCGCACCCCCACCAAAGAAGCCTTTCTCCTCGATTCCCCATCTCCCTGGCGGCGAACACAGAACCATGGGCTGCTGAGAGCAAGGACCTGGCTTCGACTTTGTCCCGTAACGTCCAACCACCCCCTTTAAACGTTACTTAAGGAATAAACGACGAAAAATAAGCGCAAATAAATGTCAGAGATCAGCCATCATCATCTCTTGATCATGGATAAAAGTTATTTCTTGAATGTACGAATGTTTTGCAATTCTGGCCAACGCAACTGATGGTTTAAGTAAGAAACAGCGATTGGAAAATTAAGTCCACTCCGTACTTTCTACGCTGAACATTTATCAACACAGGCCATGGTTGCGATACAGTTACTACATTACCAAGGCAACGATATAACAGCATCGAAACCATGGTCAGAGTCATTGAATGTTCATTGTGGAAGTGAATTTTACGTCGCCGTGCCGTGGTTCAACAAAGTGAAGACGGAAACCTAATCGGGAGAAATGGAAAATATTCCACTGAATGTTAAAATTTGCGCTCCCTCATTCGAGCTAAAATTTCATTTCCCACCGATAAGTCTCGTATTCCATACATGCCTTGATACTTCACATTTTAAGTCTGTCAGTGCAACGATTGCTCACAGATATTGATCACATTAACTTTTATCTAACTCCCAAATGGTTGTGCACGTTTTTAATACAGGCAACCAAGTCAATTGAACGACTGATTTGACTGGTCATTTATACTTGCACTAGCTCCTTGAGCCCATTACTTCCCACTGCAGCAACGTATCACTTGGACTTTTTCCACGCTAACAATTGGAGAGATCCAGGTGGACGATCCGCCATATCCAGAGGCATGCGAATCATTAAATACTAAACTCCGCCATCTGGGAGCGGGAAGGAAAAGAATGAAGGTCGGAAAATGAGGAAGAGTCTTCGCTGTGTTACACTTCGGCACTCCATCCGTGAAATTCGAGACTAGACTTCGCCCTTTGACGAGTGGCGAACGTTAATTTAGCCCACGAAGGGTTGGCCTCATCTCAGCACACGCGTCTCGATGTCCAGCGATAGACGAAGGGCGAAGAATAGAGGAAGTGCGTGATAGGGTCGGGTCATGGAAAAACGCAGCGAAAAATGAAATCAAGTACTATCGAAAAACGATTTTCACATTCGACGGTGGCGTTTAAAGGACAGCATAAACGCACGCTGGGCGCCACCTACTTATCACTCTCCCGCTAAGTTTTCATTATTAAGGAGTAATGGCAAACCGACGTATTTTGAAACGCGTTGCACTTCAGTAGAGCTGTTCCTTCGAAAAATAGAAATCTTGTCAGGAGCATATTTTTCTATAATCGATGACATTTTTATCTCACGTGAATGAAAGCTAATTCTGACGCTAAAGCTAAAATATTCTGACGATGCGCTCTCGAAAAATGACCACAGAATTCCAAATTGATTAAACTTCGTGTTAATTTCACCGCTAATTCACGAATTTCTCGCGGAGTTCTTTTTTTTCTATGATCACTGCCATTCGTCTAGGCCTCCAACGTTATATCACACCACATTCTGTTAATGCATGGCCAATTTCTCTTCCTACGAATTGACGCAGGTGTTCCAGAACGCCGCTGTCGAGGTGACCATTACTCCTCCCCCGCCCGCCGTACCTGCCTCTCGTCGGTCCGCAAGATGCCGCCACCGCCGCCGTTCCCACGAAAGAAAATGACGCAGCGAAACGCGCAGAGGCGGGAATAGCAGACGGAGAGAGAGAGAGAGAGAGAGAGAAAAAGAGGGAGAGAGAGAGTGTGTGGCATTACTTTCGTGGATTATTATCCGGATCGTGTCGGACACGGCGGATTAACAAGAAAAGGAGGAGAGGGTGGGATGGAGGGACGTGCGTGATCACGGAGTGCGTGAATTTGCGTGAAGGAATGGTCGAGAAAGGGCGACAGCTGATGAGGGAGAGAGAGGAATGCCTACACTTGGAAAATGTATTTCATAGAGGCGACAACGAGCAATGGATACCTTCTCCCAGTAGCTTAAGAAAATCCCATGATATTTAACATTAAAAAATAACAAAAAAATCAAAGAATTACGACAGTATTGGCTTTGGAATAATAATAACAGCGATTGCTCAAACAAGAGAGTGGCGGACGGTAGGCAGCTTAACTGAAGGTTGGTACACGCCAAAACGATTCGTAGCAATTCGTCTTGGTCCCCTGGGTGCCTTTCGTTAACAGCAGGCTGACGCCGGGTTTCTCTCCATATTTCATTCGCTAACACTCCATGCGTGTGCAAATCTGCTAGAACCTAGGTGAAGATAAAAGTACGCTGGTTGCTGCAGGTGGCCACGTAGTCCGGGGACAAATCTTATACGGCTGCCCGGTTGGTTGACAGTCGTCCAGATCCCACCAAGATCATCTCCTCCGCTGCAGATGGAGTCGCTCTCGGCGGTGCGGCGTGCCCTAGAGGTAGGTTTAAGAGGTGTGGGCTAGTCACGCGAAGCGGAACGCGTGTTTTTTCCTTGATTCTCCCGTCAGAGCGTAAATCGATTGCCTAGACATATGGAGGCGTAGACCGGTAAACAGAGGAATGAGGTTAACGCTGAAAACTTTTCCACAAAATTATGATGCATCGCACAATTTGGGATATTGCCAAACTGGCAGATTCATCAGTCCACTCCAGAGGCAAACACATTTGCGTCGTCTCGTAGGCTATGTGTTTAATGGTGGAAAAGTTCAGGAAGAAAAGGACACAAGCAGCAATTCCACACAGAGTAAATTTTATCATTGCTAATGTGGAGCCCTTCCTCAACGTTCAAGCTTCTAGTTTCGATTTAACAGAGTAAATGCTTTAATTTTACGAAGATGGTAAGACTGAGTAACAACATAATCATCCTGCAAAAATGTTAAGTACAGTTAACTAGTGAATCACTGATGCGAAGTTAACTTTATATCGCTAATAGATCAATTATCATCAATACAATTATTTTAAAGAGTCGGAAATGGACATCCCTCCAATACACTTCGGTCGTCTCCAGATCAAAAGTCATGGCGTACCTGTTTCTTGTAAGGACGCCATTGGCAATGGAAAATTGGTACCTCAATTCACGTTATCCCGTGCCATTGCTTATACGGCCTTCGAGCTTGGGAAAATCGCTGATCGTCTGATTCCGAAGATGGCACTGTTTTACTTAAGCATATCAGTATTTTTATATTGTAAATTTTCATTTAAAATTATATTTCCTTAAAATTTAGCCCTTAGGAAAAAGGGTTTTATGTGGATTTGACTATAATCTACAGCCAACTTAAGCCTTCTCGTTTGCATTTTGTCTAACTTTAAACATTGGACAATGAAGAAAGGTTCAACTTCTATGGTGCCATGCGTTGAGACGTAGCTATGGCGACACTTTTCCGCTACAAAAAGAGGCTTCTATAAAAAATAATCTCTCTCTCAACACGACCCTTGCCTATCATCACCTCCGCCTGTAGCCATACGTCAGTGCGAACCCTCTCACCGCCGGGCTTTGAACCCGAGACCCCCGAGGAGAAACGTGCGCTCTGGCAGGCGAATGTGCGGCCCTCTACACTTGGCAATGAATCAGACAGGGGGAGTCACCCATTCAAACGAACATCCCCTGCCATTTCCCTCTCTCTATGAGCACGCGAGGCATCTCCTTTTGGCAGCCAGTGCCATGGAAGGCGATTTATGCCTGCGTGCGCGTGCATTCCCTCGTGAATTCCCACTCCGGACAGCGCTCTCCCGAAGACTTGGCTGGCTTTGAGTTTGCGCCTCGGATGAGGGAGACGGTGGATGAGGTGGACTATCGTGGGAATGGGCGAGGAAGTTAGCGAGTGTCAGTGCGAGCCCATGCCAGCGAAGCCGCGTTCGGAGGAGGAGTCCCGCCACCATGACTGTAGGTACAGCAAATTATGCGGGCTGAAGAAATTTTGATAAAAACGCCCAAAACCAATTTTATTCGTTGATTGCCGAAATAAATCCTTTGCTGCACTGCGATGGATTGAATTTTGGGTTATAACTATCATGACATTTTGTCATGGAGGTCATTCTTTCAGTTGATAGTTTTTTTTAGATATGCAATTATATCTATTATTAACTAGAGATGCGCATCAAAATGGTGGAGGCTATTTTGATCCATTTTTTTACAAATAAGAGGAGAAGTAGCCGCAGTACTTTGATTTAAGGCCACTGAGCGACGCCAAGATCCCAACCCCCTGTGGTGGTGGTGTTAGGGCGCCACCCCCAACGGGCCACTTTTGCCACCTCCGAGGAAAATCACCGCTGTTGCTGGATCTCTCTGTGGAGTGCCTGGGGGGGCAGGAGGGGAAAGTGTGAGAAGATAGCGGGGCAGTCCCCGCCCGGGGCGAAACCCGTCCGCCCGCATACCTGTGCACCCACGGGCTGCGGCGGCGGCGGCTACCGACCAAGGAGGCCAGGCGACACGTCCCGCCGCCGTAATAACAATAATCGGCGACGCTAGGGGGCGTCTGCATCGGAGGCGGCGGCGGCGGCCCTCATAGTACAGTTGGGGGGAGACAGGGGATTGGGGTGGAGGGAGAGTGGGTCAGTGGCCCCGCTATACGCTCACTCTATGCTCTCAGCGCAGAAAATGCAATCATTCCATATTCCAGATTTATAAGTCCCCGGGTTGCGCAAGGCAATCGCATTTTGGGACGGGAATAGTCAATTTTCCAAAATAAAACCTGTTGTCGTGGGTGGATGGGGTAGCACCGGCAGGATAATGCACGGATATTGCGATAGAGGACTCTCCAGTTAGCCACTACATTACCAATACCGCATTGTCACCTTATTGCATTTCATTGGGCTCACTAAAGTCACCAATTGCGACGCTGAAAGACGCAGAGCGATCCGAATTTAACGAAGGAATAAAGTGTAATTAGGACTGCTGACGGAAATTTACATTCGAGATGAAATATGAGTGCGTTGGAAGGCAAGGGGTACACGTGATTTCTCTTTTCTGTACAGAGATAGGTACAGAAATTAGGAATAGAAAATAAACGAGATCAATTAGATGCTTAGTACTGCATTTGATTTTCCACTCGATGTCAGCACAGAACAGAGACTCACTCGTTTCCCTTGGTAACCAGGTTTTTGTGTATTTCTTCTAGCAATTAACTTTACCTTACTCTGTTGAGAAAAAATATTACTTGTACCCTTTGGCTTCCAACCCACTCATATTAAATAGATTTCATCACATTTCAATGTTATTCACCGCGAGTTCAAGCAAATGAGTGTATACAAAGCAATTCTATATTCCAAGGTCTAACAGAAACAATAACATAAGACAGATATCTTACTGAACAGATATGAAAAGGAATCTTTTTTTCCTCTGAAGATTTAAGGGCTTCAATAAATGCAATTCATAACTTAGAGCAAGCATTTACTTTTTTTGCTAACGGCTGGTGTTCCAAAGCCGTTGAGGCGACTTTCGGGGTAGTATGAAGATGTAAAATAGTCCAAATATCGAAACAAAATGGATGATTATGTGCCCATCGTCACGCTGCTGTATTTTTTATAAACCCATTAAGAAGCGCGCAAAGTGACCCAATAAATGAGGATTCTGCCGGATGGACTAGGGAATCCCCTGAGAGGAAAAATGTCTACAATTTTCGCTGCCAACTTCCAAGTTTTCTCGAAAGCTTTAAATGAATAAGAATACCCCCTGCTCTACGCCAGAGTGGGTTATAGAGGGGATGCTGTCCCTCCCTAAACAGAAATTGCGGTGGGATTGCGGCGTGGGTCGAATAGTTATCACCAGCTTCGTTCTCTCTGAATTGTCCAGGGCAACTCGAAATTTCACCTTTAGAATGCCCATCACTCGCACTTAAAGTTAACGAATAAAAGAGCATCCAAGATAGCCAAGATATAACTAGAGGATGAGGGTGATATTGACACCACAACTCTCGAAACATTAAGGACATTTGCATTTTAAATACTTCTCATGGATTGTAAATAAATTTGTTAAAAAATGGTTTCACGATCTTTCCTTTTCTTCACGAACATTCACTTTACACACACAACGACACACATGCGCCAATTAATTAATTTTCTTTTGTAAACTGGCTGGTTGTGGTGAGTTTTGTTCTCACCGGTACAGCAAGATTATACGCGCCTTCGGCGCTAACAAGTAATGTGTATTGAAATACTTTCATTCTTTGCGAGCATAAAATTCAACGGAAATAAAACTCCAATCGTAATTCACGAAACAATAATAAAAGTTATGGCAAGAGCAGCCAATCAGATCACGTGATCTAGGATTTTGTCGATGCATTCACTGGTCGCTGGCGCAAAAGGCGAAATGTTCGCAATTAGTCTCGAGACGTCGTCACAAAGAACAGAGGCCCGAAATTGCAACTACTCCGTCGTAAACGTCTACATTGCAACTACCTTTCTGCGCACCGGAAAAACAGCAACACGTTAAATTGCAGTCTCAAATTGTGAGCGACAGGAGGAGTGGGAATGCGAGAGGAAGAGGGGGCCGAATGAGCCGAGGTTCCCAGTTTAAATCGCAGAGGAAAGCAGTGGCATGCATCCGGGGTGCGAAGGAGGCTCAATCATATGGCCATCAATCACACCACGAGCCAAGAAGAGAGAAATAATGAGGGGAGGGGGGTCGCGGGGCCATTCGGAGGAGGGGGGAAGGAGGGGGTGGCTTTGGAAGGGATGGAGTGCGCAGAGGCGAGGAAGCAGCCGCTCTCAAACAATGGGCTCTCCAATTGCCAACGGAAGCAGCGTTTCTTTCAAAATAATGCACACATTTGTGCGATATATTGCGCATTGGTTTAACCAGTGATATACCCAAATATAAGTTTTAAGAAGCTTAAAATTCACAGACTTCATTTTATTGATGTTCAATAAAAATTTAACACGTAACGTAAGGAGGGCGAGACAAATCATCGCATTTACCAATAAAAAATAAACGGTTGTCTGTCTTATTAAAATATAATATGTTTAACATCATCGCAAAGATTTTTAGATAAACGTCAACTTAGCTAACCAAAGAAAATTATCGAAAACATTCTTTAAATGCATTTTACTAACGTCACGGAAACGAAGGTAGTTTTAGGGATGGCTTTCATGTATAATATAATTCTATTGGGATATCATTGATTCAGAATAAGTGAGTCCCTCTTTGTAATTAACCATCCTAATGTTCAGTATGGACCTAGTATTTATTGGAGGGAGCGATTTCCGAATTTCCACTGTTGTGGCCGAGCTCTCAACAGATACACGCGATGGAATACCATAACAGCTGGCACCAACCTGTTCACTTCTACCATTCACAAGGTTAGTGTCACAGGGAAACTACGAGTTAAATGAGGATACATAAATTGGAACACGATACAGAGGGTTTGCTAACCATCCATCCCATTCGCAATAGACTTTTAAAAAAGCGAATACTTACTACAGTTTTCGAGACCATCAACACTTGGCTAAAGTCGTGAATGAGTACACTATACAATTCAACCGGGGATAATCGTCCTTAAAACGTACTAAAAATCAGAAGTAGTTTATTCAATCAGTTTAGACTATTTCAAATAGTTAAATCCATCTCCCAATAAAAATAGGTCGTGAAATTAATATAAAACGAGAAATTAATTCCTATTCTTACACATAATTCATAGATTAGAATGCTAATAATTGTTATTCCACGGGCTCAGATAGGTTTGCATGGAAAATTTTATAACCAACTAACACTGAATCTTCTTCTTCATGTCGACAAAGGCAGATCCTCATCCAATCAATGAACCCTGAAGCCATTCCCCCTCTCACCCCTTACCCCAGCACCCTCTTCCCTCCATCATAGCTTCCACCATCGCAATAATACCACCTTCCAACAATGCCACCCTCTCTCTACCTGATTCTCATCTCCCATCGAAGTTTCTTTCCCCTCACCATTTGCAGCTCTACCTCTCCTCCCTCTCCTGCCTCCCAATGCATTTCCACACTCACTTCTCAAGTGCCTCATCTCATCCTCACTCCTCAGGACAACCAGTTTTCGCACTATGAAGCGATACTCTCCATGCATTCGTCCTTAGTCAAAACTTTACGTCCTCAAAACACGTAGGTATGCAAAAGTCTAGTCTTTCCTATTCATCCTCGTAAAAATCCACCGTTCCCAAAGCTATTATCTGCCTGATTCCCTTACTGTGGAGTTACTTCGTCCTGTCTAACGATGCTGAACCAACCTTTTTTATTTTATGTAGGTATTCATACAGTGAGGTTAGCTCAAGGTGAAGTATTTTTGCAAATCAGTCCGGCCAGTCATCTTAAAATTGAATAAATAACTTAAATTTAAAAAAAGCCCTGTTCACTCACATCTCCTGCCCTAGCAGCTCCAAAACTAATTCTAGTATAAGCTATGTGTACTGTCTGTCCGCTGGTAGCAATTATTGACCAATCGCGTTTGACTTTCCTGTGACAATACCCATACACTAAGGGCCAAGAGTGGTGAGCCTAATCGGACATTTTCGAGTCCTTGTTCCTTGCGTCATTGTGCCTATTAGCTCCAAGAGAAGAGTATTCCCACCCGAAGCCCTTCTTACTTCGATCCCCCAAACCCCCTCACCTCGTGAACGGATCGGCGCTAGCCAACGAAACATAAGCGAGGGGTTTGCAGCTCGGATACAGCTGAACTCGCCTCTATCCTCATATTTTCCCGCTTCGAACTTTACGATAATCGCGTCGCCACGGAGATTGTTAAATATATGCGTCGCTCTCCCTCCCGCGAGAAACCATTTCCCATGATCCTCCTCTCTCTCTCCGCAACTGTTTTTCTTTTTTCATTTGTCTCCAGAGAAGGAGAGAAAAAAGGCGAGCGGCGGCGAGCGATGCTCAGAGAGAGAGAGAGAGAAAGAGAGAGAGACCACTCCGTTCCGCTCCGGAGGGATAATATACGAGACGTTTCCCTCCTCCCCCCGTCAACCCCCTCGGCGCTCCTCGAAGGGACCCCCTCCGGCCACCAAAAGAACAACCCTTCAAAACCATCACCCCCCTTCCACCACGAGAAGTACCTACTAGAGAGTGGTGAAAAGTTTCGTTCATTTACTCCACTCTTGTTCACCAAAAAGAATCAGTTCCAAAGATTCGCTCCTTTTTCCGGAGTGGCGTACCTATATCTACAGCTCAGCCATAGATGCCTACATTTACCCCATGCAAATAATGCGGATGAATGATATGTAATATTTCATGGATATGCTAAATGTTTTTGGTTCTCAACACAGGGTTTGAATAAATAAGCAATTAACTAACTTAGTATCGTGATGAAAATGAGGAATACCTACTTTTTCTGTTTGGGACCATTGTGATTTTAGACCGATTAAGATAATTCTTTTCCTTTCCTAGGTAAATATAACGTATGCTCCATGCTGGTCTAAGAGATCGAAATCAACACTTACGCCGCAGTCGTTTACATATAATTACCACAGGGATGATGACAGGGCGGTATTCTACGGAAGAGACATGAAATAATCGAAAGCCCACCATTTCGCAACGACGGACGCCGCTAACGACTCCGAACGCATCTAACACTCAATAGCACGCTCCCATTGGACACTCAGTTTTTATGACCGTCGGTTCAAGAGTAGATTTCTGTTAAAACTAAACATGAAAACAGGGACATTTTTTTATTTTCAGTTAGGTATCCGATACGTTACAGATGACTGTCGATTTCGATAAAAATATTAGTTTCATTCCAGTGATGCTTGATAAAATTCTCATGTTTTCACCCTGAATTACAACTGTAAACGCCTATAAAATATGGAATATTATATAATTCTTCATTATTCGGGGGCCACCCGAGAATTGACGCGGCGACATAGCCCAAAATTTTTTATTCAACAATAGTATATAAGGCAATGGTTTTCGCGCCATGTAAAAGTAGAGCCTAAACTTGCTCCTTGCTATTGCTAAAATCCAAAACTACGCAAAGAGGTGACATCCAAAACCAAGACAACTATATCTGTCTTATTTTGTCGCTTACTTCATTGTTTGAGATAATAAAACATTTTGTGAATCAAATGCAGCAATGAATATTTTTGAATTGATCAGGGGCTGACAAGGAACACGGGCTATCGTCCACGAATCAGCCAAACATCGCACTGCTTGTGAGGAATGTATCAAAATTTCGTCTTAGAAAGCATCTAATCTTAAATTATCGACGACAGCAATTTATTTTATTTCACGTATAATCTCTCATATTATTTGTAATTCCAGGCTTAATGCCTTCGAAATGGAACAATGAGCAACTTCGACAGGAATTATTACGAACCGACTTGGCTCCCGTCGTCATCTTCGGTTATCAAACGCATCATGTTCACCAGATTGTCCAGTTGGAAGGGGAATGAAAAGTGTGTTCAGAGGAGAAGATGGTGGAAGCGAAACAGGGAGAGAAGTTTCGATATTTACCGATGTCCTACGCTCCATTTGGTATCGAGAAAACTTATGCCAAAGGGCTGAAAGCGTAAACTCGGCGAATTGACAATTCGAGTCAAATTGTATTCGATTGTATAATTTAATAGCGGAATATGAGTGCCATTCTATCTCTCTCTATCACGGATTTGAGAGGAGATCACGCAGACGCACCCTCGACCAATAGAGAGGCAGTTAGGAAGAGGATAGAAGGAGGAATTCACGAGTCGATCGAGTGCGATGTGTCAGCCATCGTGGGGACCTGTCTTGGAAACGATAGGACGATATCATAACGATTACGTTACCGTCGCATATATCCAAAGAACTCCTAAAAGTTCAAATTTTCGATTTCGATATACCATGTCCAGGCTACGAGGACGCCCAAAGTAGAGTAGGAGCAAAGAAAAGCCTAATGAAAACCTTTATAAGGAGATGGAAGAATTTTATCGTCCACATCTTGTGGCGTGATGGTCTAGCGAAGATATTCGTCGAGGCAAAAGTGGTTGGCAAGAGTGGAAAAGGAAAATTCTCGTATGAATTTATGGAGCAGGTGAAGAAAGACGTGAAATTGAAGGTGTGAAAGAAATGGTTGATATGAGGACCAAGTGAAGAGCCGCGTTTATTAAATCTTGTGATTTTTATCCAGAGATGATGATGGCAATCATTCCCAAGCATGAGAAAACCCCAAACACCGTCGAGACATTCAAGATGTCATCAAATTGTACGCATAAATCTACGATATAGCCCACTGGTAGTGAACCAGAAAAGCGCTTAGAAGAACTGGATACTCAAACACACATTTCGGCGCGCTCCCTTCGCTCCATCCATTTAAGACTCTCACCCGGCCCGGTGGCCTGCACATTCGCAGGGGCGCCCATCGCCGCCGCGGCCGTCTCCTCTTGCCGCCTCCGCCCCCAGTCGACTCCGGCCAATGCGGCAGCCGGCACTCGCCATCAGTGGCCCCCGTTCATGCCTCGGCCCGCTCCCTCCCTTTCATCGCCATCCCAACTAATTGGGGACAGAGGGGCGATCAGGAAAAATGTACACAATGCCTTAATCAAAGAATGATAAACAGAGATATCGTGCTGCACAATAATTTTATTTTCACAGCTTACAATACATTGTTCAAATGCTACTGATTGCGTAGCAATCGAAACACGTATTGTAAACTGTTGACATAAAATCAGTGGGTAGTTCGATATCTTCTTTTATCATTCGATACGTTTTTCTACGATATCACTCCGCAAAAAGTTGATTAACTCATAGGATGGTTGTCCATTTACGTTAATGGTGTGGTAAATTCCACGTGACAAGGGGATTCATCGTTACCTTCCCTGATTCTTCCTCAACTCCAGTCCCTTCAGAAAAAAGGTTCAGGGTCCAGGAAAGAAATTGGGAGGCATACGTCGCATAGTCTGAAGTGTTTTCCCACGGGATGAAAAGACTTCCGATTCCAGAAAATGAATGAAAGATGATCAATAAATAATTCTTCAAAGTCAACGTACCTCAATTGCGTCCCAGTCAACAAAATCACATTTTGTGTAGTTCCACAATATTCCCTACAATTGCTACAGCAACTCCTTGATTCTAAGGAATACGGCCAAGCTCTGGTAAAGAATTCCAAGAAGAGTGGGCTCAGGCCAAATGCCATCACTCATAAGCTCTCAGAGAAAAGTTTGGCACTTAGTTTTAAACGGCAGTTAAATTTACTACATTAAGATTTGATGGTCTGATTGTATTAACACAATATTGAATAGATCGCATGGGGATATTAAAACAGTAAATCCACTGATTGTCTCATTGTTCAATATAATAATTTAAGTGAATAAATAGGATATCAAATATGACTGCAATTAAACTTATCCCGAAAATCAGGATAGTGGAGAGTGAATTCAGCGACGTCAGTTGTGCAGCTACAAAGCGTGCAGCCATTCACTACCCTCACCTTTTTTCACTACGATACTTACATTATGCGATTATAATTATATTATTTGGTTTTATGCGATTTTTCGTAAAATAGAAAGTGATGTATTAGTTCCAAAGCACACCAAATGATTCGTGGCGTTTGAATTCTCACCGATTGGAGTGAGAAATCTAATGAACGTAAATCATACGTATTTTTATATATTGATTGACAAAATAAAATTTCTAAACACAAGGCCCTCACTGCTATTAAATGTTCTCAATTCTCATATTTTAACACTAGTTATCGTTTGAGTTAACGCAAGAGATGAAAAAAATTGAGTATTTAATATGCCAATAATTTCAAGAGGAGGAAAAATATTTGCCTGAAAACGCCTAATTGCATTCTTGTGAGGCTAAATTTGAGGTACGGTCAGCTCTAGAAATTTATTTTGACGCTGGCACACAATGCATTGCATAATTAGACGCATTAAAGAGAGATCTCAAAAGATACCATGGTAATTGGAAAGAATCTGCACGCTTATCGTTTTCAAAAGTTAGCAACCCAACATCGATCCTCCATTTTGTATCTAGTTAACAATGCCATTTTTTCCAACTTACCGAGTGGCACTCAGAAGAAATTTACCTCAATTCAGTGATTTGAAAGCAACAGTTTTCGGCTATATTTGGAGGAAAAAGTGACCAATATCGAAGATGGTACTTAAGCTTCACTTATGTTCCGTAAAATTTTAACTGCCCAACCGGTTTTGGATTGTGTGTTGCACCATTGTCAAGGGTCTACCAAGGAATTATCCCATGTAGCCCCGAGTACAATCTAACGAGTCGATACAATAAATTGTGTGGAATATTTCAAATACTTCATTTAAATACTCAATGATTTTAGCAAATTGCTTGAGATTCCATGGAAAAACTTACATGATGACAAACCAGAAGATGTAAAATAGGATGATAAACTAGAGGCAAGGGTAATTTTCTTTGCAATCGCATTCTTCTTCCACTGATTAGCGGTGAAAAAATCTATAAAATTGCCAATAGGTGGTGAAATTAATCAAAATTTCAAAATTTAAATCTAGTCACTAGATATTCAATTGAAATCAAATATAAAAAAGACACACAGACGACAAATCTAGACCATCCCCGACGGGCCAATTTTTACTCACAGACCCTGCAGATTCCCCAACCAAGGCACCACCAATGCCATCATTGCATCATGGATTACACTCACCTGAAAAGAGAGAAAGTATTGATTACTCATTGGTACCGAAGCGTATGCACGAAAATATAATATTCGTCACAGTAACACGCTGAATTCGTCTAACATCCTACATATATTGTTTCAAACCATTAATGCTGCATTATATTTATTACGGTTACTCATCCAGCTGGAATTGACAAACGTTAAATAAGACTTGAAGCTATCAGCTAATCGCACCAGTTTGACACCAGAGTCACATTAGTATCGTGTGAAATACTTGTAATAATATCAAATTTAAAATTAATCGTGAAACTCAAAACTTTACACTAGAGGAACAATTTTCTTTAACTTCGCAGCTTCTTTCTCAAGCTTCAGACATGAATTCGCACATAAGCCGCTAAAAATTACGAAAATGGATGTTAAAAAATGCAAAGGTAAATTTTGACATTGAAAACTTCTCATAAGATTGAATAATAGCTATCTTAGGGACATTATCTCAACATTAAACTTAGACAATTGATTTGAAATGTGATAATTCTTATCATACATTTTGCGTCTTTACGATTAAATCTGGGACTATAAATGAAATATATATAAGAAAGACAGACGATATTATACTATAAAAAATAATATAACTACGAAAAGGCGAATTGTTGACAAAATTGTTCTAATTGAGCAGTAACTTAAATTATTTTGAATTGATCAAAAATACATCCATTTAACACCATTGTTTTCAGTTGAGTAACCTCTATTACGAGTAAACTATTTATACACCGGCGTTCGGATGCATTTTTCCGCGAAAAAATGTTGAAATGTAGTGATTCATTAAAACTACAGAAAATAGATAACATTCATACGAAGACGAGAGAAATGACGTTCATTTAGCGTTCAGAAACTGATAAATTTATTATTATTATTATTATTATCAACACCTCCTGAGATTTATTCATGAAATTCCTCGTTACATTTTCAAAGCATCTTGAAAGGGAACGCATCGTTTTGTATGATTTTATGCCACATTAAAAAGTAACACAACAAGATTGATTTAATCGTTTCATTGAGATTCCACGAACGATGTAAAATTAATAAATTACCAACACTTACGCAGATTCTGAAAGTAATCTAAAAAAGCGATACACATTCAGGAATTACATCAATAATTTAAACAACCTGAGAGATAGACACTCCAAATTTACTTAAATGGGTAGCAATTATTTTGGCTTCAGCACGATAAGGCAAAGCAACTTGCTCGCCGGAGCATGGTTGGAAATTACCCACCCGCTTCGCATGAAATCTCTCAGCCATCGCAACGGAGCCAGGAGACCGAACGCAGGCCTTATCTGTGGACTTTTTATTCAAGCTTATGAGGCTTATTTTTTGCAAGTTAGCCTTCCCTGAACAAGATAAAAGTTAATATTCCCTCAAAATCTAAAAATAGCACCATTTTCAACGCTGTGTATTCACGATAGGAACTTGTGAAGAAAGAAATACTTGTGAAAAGAACAATCTGAAAAATATATGGGATATAAATATGAAAACAGATAATATATCTCCGCCCTTCTACTCAGAACCAAAGACGACGTAGCTTTATAACATGTTTGATCAATGCATATTTCTGAGTGTAAATGAATATAAACTCCGCCGTGGTCGATGCAGTAAAACCAGAATTACCTCATTCAAAGACGTCGAGAAATGCCTACACACTTGCCAATGAATTCATTGAGAGGATATGATCGATGAGGTAACGTGGATTGAATAACGCACTCAACACAGACCTCGTTTCATCTTCTGACAGAGCTCTGCGATTCATCACGAATGTCCCTTTGCCTCTTCAACGATTCTTATTCTGTTAGGTGTAGTATTCGAGTCGAGTCTCCATTACCAATCAAACATTGCACAAATCTACTATTTTCTCGCCATATCAGAATCACTGGACTTGCGGCATAAGAGAATGCAATAAATTCACTTTTTTAAATGAATTTTAATGTTTCCAATAATTCCATCAATACCACCTCATTCACATACCGCATACCAAATATCATGATTGTGTGCCGGCCACAGGAAAGGAATTAATTTGACAAGTGCAAAAGAAATACAAGTGGAAAGATCAATTGTCTTTTAGAAATATCAGAATTCCTTTCATATCTCGAAACATTCAACCGGACTAAATTTGATGTGGAGGCTTCCGCGAATATTTGCTGACGGTATTATCTTCACCTGACAAACACCGCGTAAGGTAATGATCAGCATTTTATTCACGACCTGACATCATCAGCTTGAAGTCAGACGAAATTGCTGTTCCTGTTAGTGAAGTTTTTTTGGGAGTACTCCCCGCATTTGTTGGGTTTTTGCCCGACGATTTTGTCAAAATTGTTGCCTCCCTAAAATGAATCAAAGCCGCAAAAACCCGGGGAGAATACGATCATCCAAATGGAAGTATTCAAAACAGCGACAATACCATATTATTCATTTCCTTGTAACACTTCACCTTCGAAATCTTCGATTGATGGAATAAAAAATACTTCCAGGGGAGGATAACGATCACAAATGTAGGTGGACTTGGCTCCGAAGAATTGAAAGACTTTCTACGCCGCGGTGTCGCGCTCCAGAGAATGGGGACTTACCAGTCATCGGCTTTTTCACCCTGTTCAGCGGAAGGGGCTGCATTTTGGGAAGGATTAAGACAATGGGGATGTCGGTGTGATAGGCACGACGAATCCTCCACGGGTTGGGATAGGGTCGAACGACTAGGGAACGGACAATATGTCTACGAGACTACGGCTCGCCAATCCCTACAACTTATAATAAAGATTTTCCAAAATTATTTAAATTGAAAGTAGCCGATAAAAAAAGCAGAGATACAGCAAAATCAATTTCAAAATTATATATACGATATCGATAACAATGGAAAAAGACTTGGCCGTAACTAGCTGGGTGACATAGTGACGTTATTAAATTCTGCCAGCTACTTTCGATTCGTGACCACTGGACAGCGCTAGCTTCTAGTAGATAAAACACAAAGAGGCCGCATTTTGAATTGAAAAAATGACGGCTTATCGTCCCATTCGACGGACGGAGTGTTGCGCTTGAAATGTCCTTCACACATCATTCAAGCAGGGATCGCGTAGTCATAAAAAATCCTCTGCCATCGCCGGGGTTTGAACCCGTGTCCACTGGGTGGGAAGCTACCACACCAACCCGATCCCCGTACAACTCGCATTTCGCACATGGCGGGCACTCACATGTGACTGCGCGACCGCATGCTGTTTCGCCGTTGTTTCTCGAAGAAGGAACAAATCAATGGAACACACATTTCACCCTTCCTTCCTCTCTTCTTGAGTCCCTTCGGGGGTGGGATGGGGGGGGGGTAGGGCTCCACTGATGCTGTGGGAGTCGTGGGCCCATTTCACCGTTTGAATGGGGGAGTGGCCGAAAAAGAGAGGTTGACGCCGAAGAGGGTAGAGAAAAAAAGGAGGGAAAAAATAAAAGAGGATCGAAATGCGATGGAAGCGCCGCCAATCGGCGAGCCGGAGCTGCTGCACACACGAGATTTTCCGGAAGGTATTACGGGGTGGGAGGCGGTTGGACTGGTTATTGGGAGGGTGAAATAAAAGGATGGAGAGAGAGAGAGAAGGCTTCATTACTAAAACTCCTCCACTGCTGCTCCTCTCCTCCTACCAATAATTAATCCCGTCTCCCATAACAGAGGAGCATCGCCTGAAACATGGCCACCCTCTCAAAACAGGACGCCAAAACTCGACCTGTCCCCCCTCCAAACCCCCCCCCCTAATCCCCCCCTCCGTTCGATGAGTTATGAGGGAGCACTCGCACGCCGCCGGAGAAGTTGTTGTTGATGTTGTTTGTATCGAGGGACCCCCGTTACCTCAGCCAACCCCCTTCACCCCCCCCCCCCACCCTCCCTCCAACCACCACAGGCAACGCCGCTGACTTAGGGATGTGGCGATTTTGAGGTTTAAAATAAAGTACCATTAAATAGGTATGGTACGGTAATTGGAGGAGATTTCCGAAGGCAAAGGTCATTTGCGCAATTAGTGAGGGGAAGGGTTGAGAGAAACCCGGCGTCGGGAGTAGCCGGATCTCAACGGAATGCGCCAAGGGGACCACGGCTTAACGTCCCATCTGACGGACGGAGTGTTGCGCTTGAAGTGCCTTCCACAAAGCACTCTCGCAGTGATCGGGCAGTCACTGAAATATCTACGCCACCGCCAGAATTTGAACCCGGACACGCTGGTTGGGAAGCCCCACCGCTTTTTTACGAGGCCCAATGAATAGGATTCTCGTATTTTTAAAAGATACCGATAGGCTAATTGGTATGCCGATAACTAATATACCGATATAATATACCCTAATCTACTGGATACCGGTTAAGCCGTTATATTTATTCAGGAGGGTGATTGTAATTCAAAAGAGTAAAAGTCCTTTTAACAAAGTTTTGAGACGAGCCTCATTGTATTGTAATGTCCAATGTAATGGAAAAACAAGGAAAAATGTAGCATTTGCAAGCAAAATACAATTGTACTTTTCCACGATTATTTGAATGCATACAATTATGGTGGAGCAATCACAACTTATTTATAACGTTTTAGCAGTAGCCACCTCAGTTTTATTTCAGGAACTTTGGCATGTGAGGCATGTTTTATTAACAATGTTATTGTAGACTGAAAATTTCTTCCTACTAGAACAGATTCAACAGAGTAGTATTTCCTTTATATGCTGTATAAATAATTATTTTTTTCACATGTGCACAGAGAAGGCATTTTTACCGTTATAATCTAATATCAACTTTTTCAGAGTTAACCCACACACATGTGCTGGGATTGACACCCATTTTTACCGGAGGCTAGCACATAATGTGTTAACGTACATCTCCATGTTTACATGTATGTGCTAATCTCCGATAAAAAAAGTCAGAAATAAACTTGTTTAATATACGCTAATAGGCAGCAATAATTTCTTGTTGTTTTAATAGGTACCGTATCAGTCTTGTCAGACTCTAACCCTTCTCCTCATATTCGCTTCCATTCACGAAATCCGGCATATATACGCCTTGCATAGCAGCTCTGGCCAACGCCCCTCCCCCCAATCATAATTGGCCTCTTTTCCTCCCGTCCTCATTGCCTCCGGCGAGCGAGTTTGAAGGAGAAGTACGTTTCCCTTTCGCAGAGACCATTGAGGCGATGGACCAGCGAATCCACATGTTGGGATACACGATTCTTTCGGAAGATGCGTGGAAGATTTAGCACCTCAAGTCCCTCCCAAAGATTCAAGCCGAGAGATTGAAATATCCTTTGAGGACCTTTCTACGACGAGGCATTCAGAGGAAAGGCCGAGACCACATATTGCTTCGGGTATTTTTCCCCCTTTAACATTCTACACGAACAGGGACATCTTTTCCTCCCAAATGTGTTTTCAGAAGCTTCACCACGGAGGTGGATTATATCAGAGATTACGTAACAATATACTGCTATATTCGCAGGGGGAGATTAAAGGAAATGTGACAGCGACATGGGGTGGAAATAACACACGTGGAAACTTCTCATGAGCCATCATTTTCGCGTTTTTTTGTCCGCTTTCGAATGGGCTTGACATCGGTGGCCATCAGCAGGCGTGTAAGTGAGGCTGTATCATTTCCAAGGCCCTACTATGACGTCTTCCTCCATTCGAACGGATACTCGTAGCGTCTTTAGCGCTTCGAATTTGTTTTCCTCCCCCATTCCAGCATGGAAGTCCTTCCACTCCGAATCGTTTTTTACTATTCTCCGGTGGAAACACATCCTCAGCTCTTCCCCACATCATTTTTCGCGACGTCAAAATCGCCGACGACTCACCAAGTCCACAGTAAGAGACCCCGGCCATGAAATATTATTATTCAATGATGTGACAACATAAATAAAGACTCGCTTTTTTCAGGTTTGGGGAGTAAATGGGTGGACACTGAGAATCGGCGAGACAGGTGGCTGCGAACTCATCCAGCCACCCCCCTCCCCTGTTAACAATATCTTCCCCCACCCACCCCATCGTCTAAAACACCCGTCCTGACCTCCCAGACCATTCCAAAGGGACCCCAGTGGTGAGGAGAAATATTAAAGGACGACGAAGAGGAGGAGCTTGCCAAATTTTGCGATTGCACGGAATGGTTGGGAAAAGGTTTGTTATTTCGCTCATCTCTCGAACCGCATAAACTATCCTTTTCACTTCGAAAGCAGTTGATGGATGCAGCTGGCCTCCGAATCTCTAAGGCATGAGAGGGAACGAACTATTGTGGAGTCACTAGACTAGAAACAATCTCATTTCACTAGGGTGGATCAGAAGAGGAAGGGAAGCGACGAATAGCCAGACATGGTGGACGAGGAGAGGAAACTCATAGATGCGAGCCATAGGGTTTGGATGGAGCGAGAAATAGGCTGATGAAGGGAAGTTAAAAACCGTTTCAGAGGAGAGAATGATAGGAAAACATAGGAGATGAAAGAACATCTGACGCAAATTTTACTGAGAACACAATGAAAGCAAGTTTGTCTGCCATTTCTCGAAGTCTCACAACACACTCTTCCCAGAGTTACCCAAGTGGGCGAATACCCTTCAAGTATTGAAGTCAGTTTCCAATGAGCAGAGGAAAAGGTTGCAAGGAATTCGCCTTAGATACTGGGCGAAATGTTTTACGAGCAAGATTTCGTAATCGGCCTGAACGGATATAACAATCAATATTTTTAGATACCGGGGCAAAATGATATTAGTAAATCAAAACAACTCTTTTGATAATCAAAAGAACTCCAGTTAACCATTCTAGAACCACACTAGGAACTCAAGCAAGGATGTACATCATTAAAACTGTTCAGGGGACGCATACTTCTGCTGTTTTGTCTCCATTAAGGAATTATAACTTATTCAAAATCTTATCCATTTCCTTAAATATTTTTGGATGCACAGAGTAAAATCCCGTCAATAGTCGTGTAAATCTCAAATATGAAAATTTTACCTCCTAGAAATAACTGCTTTGAAACCCATAATACTATAGGCAAATGCTGAAAAGGGTACACCCGATGAAAATTTTTCTAGATGATAGAAAAATTTGTGCATTGATAGAAAAAGTTGGCATTCGCCGTGAAAAAAGTCATTCAGCTTGGCCGAGATTCCATTGGCTTAGGCGACAGCTCGTCAAGTATGCTACTAGTCTTACCTCCATGCCATCTTCCTCCAAGGTGAATTCCAGACTAGATTATTAGTAACTAGTTCGGAAGTGGAAGTGAAAGGAAGCATTCCGGACCGACAATAGTAAGGTTTAGGTTCGAATCCCGGCTTAGCAAAATGTTTTTTTTAGTGATTTTCATCGATGTTTAAACTATGCCTTAGTATTTCTTCAAGCAACGGTCGAGCGAAAAGTGACGCGTCTTCTTAATAATTTCGAGTAGCTTTAGTAGGATGGGAGGGGGTAAGTGAGTAGGCCACTGTCTGGAGCCAACCGAGCGATTCCATCCTCGAGCATGTTATGTCGAGGGATGAAGATGACGCGAAGACGAGGGTCCGTTCGCCCCCACACTCGACAAGGGCCGGCCAATAAGGGGTGGTGGCCTCTCTTGGAGTCGAGGGGCGGGAGGGATGGAGGGAGGGATATTGTGGGAAGTGGGCCGCGGGGCATGCCGGGAAGGTGGTGAGCGAGATGACAAGGGGAAAAATGGCCGGGTGGTCGTAAAAATCTTGCCGCGCGCCGCCTTGGGAGATTTTACGACTGCCTATAAGGGCCCGCCCGCCCTTTGAATATGCATTAGAGATCCGAAAGGACATCGCTGGCCAACTAATCATGCGAGGAGCAGCGGACGGTGGAAGGGGGGGGCCGCGTGAGAAGATGAGCATCTTGAGAGGATGCAGAACACGAGGATGCTGCTGCTGCTGCTCCGCGACACCCCTGCCGCACCCTCCGACAGGCGCAGCTTCGGGCTGCTCCAAGACAATCGCCACCACCACTGCGGTGAATATTGTAAGCATACAATATACCATGGCCAATTCGATCAACGATGGCCTTCGCTATACGAACTCGGGAGCGTGCTTTTCAAAATTTAAAATCTCTCCCATTTTATCTCCTCTCGCACAATATGTAATAAATTATGTTATTCCGCGCCTTATTTCTTAATAAAAAAAATAGCAACATCTATATTTACGACCGGATGCTCTTTGATTTTTATGATCATTGTCCGAAAATAATGCCGATTCAGCATACGAAATAATTCCCTCCAATATTGGTTCTCGAATTAATATCGTAAAGCGGGGAACTACTGCAATGAGATCCTTTTCATATGATATATTCACAACATTATATATTCACGAACGATGTCAGACGGGAGCGGGTTAAAACGGTGGCAGCTGTTCTCTGGGAATAAATGAGACAGATACTTTGGATGACGGAGAGGAATAACAATAGATGTGAGTAGGCCTACTAAAGCAAAACTCAAGTTTTTAGCACAGAGACAGGAATACTGCTAGGGTCCTAATCCTAAAAGCCAGAGACATAAGGTTGTGTAGGGCACCCCTTGGTGTTGGCGCCACGTGCGGCGCTGCGGTGTGTCAGGGCCGGTGGGCACCAGCCCCCCGTGGAGTAATTACCGGCTAACGAGGAGAGTGTCGCCCCTTGAATAAGAGGCAGCTCAGCAAATGAACCGGAGCAATACCTAAGCGGTAAGGCTTAGAGTTCTCTGGAACGAATTAATATCGTAAAGCGAGGGACTACTGCAATCTAATACTTTTTATAAAGCAGATTTTCTGCATCAGCTCATACGGTATTTTCCTAGCGAAAATCATTTTCTTGCACAAAGATCGACCAGTAAATCCATGATTGTATTCATGTGACCAGGAGATACGCAGCAAAAATATTTCATTGAAAGTTTACTGAGCATTCATTATTCTTACAGCCGAGCAATCTTGCGTCGCGAATGTTTTAAAAGTTAGTGAGTGCATTAAGCGGAAAATTAAGGAGGGGAAGACTATTTGATGGAATTTTTGCTATCAAAGTAATACCTAGCAATTAAAAGGTGCGTGTGTGATGCATTGAAAATGTAACGATGTATGAGGGTAAAAACGAAAAAACGTTCGAGGAAACAAGAGGATATAATAATAACAAGTTAAGATACCATTAACAACCAGTGGTCCAGAAATGACCCATAGCCTATAAGTTCATCTAAGCATTCTACCGGATAAGGTAGGTTCACATGGAGCATTCACGCCGCCCTCTCCCAAATTAGACCTCCTCTTCGATCAACAATCACGAGGACTCTTTGAATTCAATTCTTTCTCTAAATCCTACTATCTTCCTCCCCCATCCCCACATACCAAATATTCTTCGCTCTAACACGGTTTTAACATCTCGTTTTCCTTAGTACCATCCTGACCCTCTGTGTGAGCTTCAGATGCGAGAGAATGTTTGAATCATCGATCATCCGCAATTAACCCATTAGTGCATAGCGTCCGATGCATCGGACGGGTGTATTTTATTTTTTTATGGGCCCCAGTTGACTTGCGCTACATTTTAATACTGTATTAAGCTCAAATGGATGTCTGTCTTCACCCCCCCCCCCCCCCGCTAACATTTTAGTTGACTCATTGAATTTAATGACTCGAAAAGCGTTTATGTGAGACATGGACACGTCCGATATATCGGACGCTATGCACTAATGGGTTAAAGCATATTTTTGGATTAGGTTACAACTTTGCCCGTATGAAGATCTTTCACACCTAGGGGCTGTTATTCTCTATTTCCGAATGTGGGCTCAAATTCAGATGACGTCACAGATTTATCCAATTACCGGCATTGCTTGGAGGTTCAATAGTCGATCGTCAGCGGCGCTCAGGTAGGTACCGGCTCACATTTTGGGATAACTTCCGTGGGAATGGTTCATTTCTATCGCGTCATGTTGCTTCCTCGAGCAATGTTCGATCTTCAAATGAATCAATCAATTGATCGATTCATTTGAAGACCAAACAGATGTCCGAATGTGAGCAATGTCGCTCAGAAATACAGAATAACTCAAATAGACAGGAATTATACACACGTTTAGAGCTAAAGGTAAATTTCATAGACTCCCTAGTATCTAGGTCAGTTCACATAGTGGTTAAAAACTTCTAATTTGTCTTCTAATTTTGATGAGTTCAAATATCACCGCAGCCTTTCCGAATATATTAACAATTGAACTCTGCATTCTCTTCATTGGCGCCAAAAGCCAACGAACGCGGTGAAAACCCAAAGATAATGCAGAGATCATGTGGTCAACGCCGCGAATATCTTCGAACTTTAATATATTTACAATTGTTCACATTCGCTACGTTTTTGGATGATTGTCCCATCACGTGACGCAAGGAGTGCGCGAAAGAAAATGAACAATTGCAGAGAGAGACAAGTGTTTGTCCTAGTGTCCCGAGGGACGTTGGCCAGCCAAGAGGCGAATCGCTCGCGAGCTGAGCACAATTTCTGGTCCAGCTGCTCCAGACAGCCTCCAGAGAGGTACGGTGCGATTCGCTTCCGTGAGGGGCGATCGGGTCACGGCTGTCACGCCCGCTTAGTCACGCTTTCTCGACGCGCACCCACTCCACAGCGCTCTCGTCGAACAAGCGAGCGAACACGCGCGAAAGCAACAAGGCGCGCTGCGCATCTTTCACCTCGATTCCCGCCGAAACAATACAAGTCCAACACTATCGCATCCGAACCACACAACTTTGCGCGCATGACCAGGGAATGGTCCATTCGAGCGAGTCAGCCGTTTTGCGGCAGTAAATGCGGAACACCCAGACGGAAACGGCGTGATGTTTGTACAATGCCCTCTGTAGGTGTCACCACATACTAAGCAAACACACTAACCACCACAGCAACCTGATCTCCACGAAAACGTCTTTCGTTAGCACGTAATAACTATTTATTTTTTTCAGGTGAATATGTTTATCCATTACGCCCGTTCAAATAAAATTGGACGCCACGGATTCCTACGGAAAGAATAGTAAAGCATTCTCTCCGCCTGCATTTGAATGCATTCCGCACCACACTTAGAGGGGTCAAACACGATAAAATGACGGCGAAATGCATTCGATATTCAACGGGCATGCCTTGAGCCATGATGACCGCATTCTATGCATATGCATATCGGCAGCTTCCACCGTTCCCCACCCACACCTCCGCGTGTCAGCAGGATTCAATTCGGAATAAAACAAAAACAGTTGAGCGCAGCGTCCCGCAGTGCCCCGGGCGCCCGCGGTGCCTCCCATCCCTCCACGACAAAAGCATGAACCTCGCTCCTGTTTCATTCCTTCTTCCCTTTTCACTCGCTTCTTTATCTCCATTACTGCTCATGTTATTCCTTCGCTCTCTCTTTGTTTGTTTACACAAAAATTTTCGATGCTTATTTGTCGGTCGAATGGCTCCTCTATGTTTTTTACCGAATATCATCCTGAACTTATTTATTTTGATGCGGTAACACAAGCATTCACTTGTTTTCGAAACTTCATATTTTTTATTGCGTTGGTGACATTTACAAGGCATTGCAAGTGAAGCAATGCCCGCTTCTATGGAATATTTTGTCGTGCACAAGCTAAGGTCGAATAACAAAAGGAAATAATCAAATAAATATAGTATATAATCATCAAGTATAAAAAAGTACATAAATTCGAAGAATTTTTTTTAAATCGTACAGACTCCTTAAAGAACGCCCTTAAATTAGTGGTAACATAAATAAGGATTTGAGCTAATAATTATTAGTTTATCCTAGAGAAAAAAGATACAGCACATATAAATATTTCCGCGGAAGCTATTGCAGTTGCACGATTGGAGCAGGAAAGTCGTCCATTATGACTCCCGAGAAAAATGCTGATGTCATGCAAATGGACTCTCAAAATAATGTTGAAATGTTCGGAGAATACGGAGGTGGGGTTTGTATTTTCCGTGAAAGGTGATATAGAACTAGGGCAGCGGAAATAAAGTTTATAGCCACAATGATTAATTTAAAATACCTACAGCACACTATACTTCGTATTTTCCGGAACATATTCGTTGGTCTTTTACAAAAGTTATCTTTAAGTTATCCATTTTAACATGCAAGCATTTAATGTGGGGGAATTGTTTTTTTTTTAGAAATCGCGCGAACAAACTTTTACCTCAGAAGTTGGTACATGAAGTACTTCAATTCAAGTCGTATTTCATGTAACCAAAAATTTGGCCACGCCTATATACCTATAATTTCCATCGAGTTGAAATGAGAGTTTAATCGCGGGTTTTCGTGAGTCTGTCTGTGCCGAATTGGCAGTCGTCACGAGGCACTTTTTGGGCCGGCGACCGAAAGAGCGCGTTCCATGAAGCACATCGGCGTTTGCGATGCGGAGAAAGCACTCTTTAGTCCATGGAGGGGCATCTCAAGGAATGGCACGAGGAATCAAATGAGGAATGCTAAAAGGAATCGTAGAATGTACGATTTTACACTTTCCATGTGAACTGAATACTTAACATTTTCTCGATTTTCCGCGCGGGTACGATATTCGAATAGCGCCTAGAGTCATAGAATGTCGCTGCAGCATCACTATTATCGGTGCGGGACGCAGATAAGTCGGAGGTGGGAAAACATCTACACACTACCCCAATGCAAGTAGCCTCTACAGACGTGTGGTGGGAGGTGTAAGAACACCTGTGGTTTACACATTAAAAGGAAATGATATAAAGAAATCAAGCATAGCATTTATTCAAATCCTTTTCTGTTTGAGGAAAAACGACTTCCCATACCTATCCGTTCGACAAATTAACCTTATCGCTTCTATCAGACCTGGAAATTGAGTGGGGTTCTAATAAAATGTACCCCGTGATTCTATGATAGAAATCCATTCTCAATTGCTCAAACAATCTACGCGCCGTCTCCGAGTCTCTAGCGGATCCCAGCCGAACTAACATTGCCTTTCCCTTAATGAATTAGAGTTTATTTCAGCTTCAGGCCATGGGAACCAGCAGAGGAAGTCATTAAAAATTGAAAAAAATATGTATTGCTTCAATTAAACTAAAATCTATGATGTCTCAATAACGAACGCAATTAAAAACTTAAAGAAAAATTTACCCATCGCTATCATTATTTCCTTCGTACTATTTATTTTCCCGTCAACGCTTAAAACTATAGAGACTATTTGAAATTATTTTGATTCATAATATATGTGATAATTAATGACGGAAATGACCGTTCATTAAGGATGAAAATTCTTCGGAGGAAAGATCATTTGCCTTGACAGGATTCCGGAAAATGATTTTCATCTCTAGAAATTTCACACCAAAAGTGCGATTACGGGTGACGAGGAAAAGGTAAGCCAACGTCGGGCTGGAGGTTATTTTCTTAAATAGATGGCGCTAGTTCTCAGCTATTTAAGTGGGGAATAGTATCGATATATTATATAATACTGTTATTAAATATTTTATAAAAACATCAGAAGCCAAAGCTACGTGACTAAGGAATACTTCCAATAATACTACTCGGAGTTGAGAAATGGCTACATTTAAAGCAAATAAAATTTTCCGATTCCAATCGCGTTTCAGGCACTCAGATTCATCCGTTCGTAATGATAACCGTTCGGCATAAACCCTACAAGTGTCAAACGCTTCCCTTTGGATATCCAGATGGCATTTGCAACTTCCACCGTGCAAGGGCCCATTAAGTTAAAAGTCATTGGTTCTGATCCCGGCACTGGGAAGTACTTCCCCTCGGCAACCAATGGGACTGTAAACCCCTCGATCGCTTGCCTCCGACGGCGCCTCCTCCCAATGACCCACTCTCATTAATTTCACCCATCAGCCCGCTCTGTGCGTCTCCCTTCCTCCCCTGTGGACCATCCTCAACACCCCCACCCCGAGACCACAGCCTCCCAACCCCACGCTGAATCAAAGCAGCCCTCATCACTATTCAAGGCACATCTTGCGCGCTGGACGCACCGGCCCTTCCCCGACCGAAGCGACCTCCCGACCTCCCCCTCCTCCCTCCCTCACCCCATCCGATCACGGCCAGCCATCGCATCGCTACACGCAGCCCTCGGAAGAGGAGAGCACGCACGCAGTCGGGTGTAATTACCACCTTCGGCGTGGTTCCGAGTGGAGAACGAAGCGGCCAGCAGCCCCCTCGCTCGGCCAAAGATGTGAACCTCGCCTCAATCTGATCCACACCCTCCCCCCCCTCACTGCCTGCACCCGCGCTTATCATCCGCACCTCCGCCGCACCCAAAACTCTTCTCTGCCAACGCTCTTTTCGTAATGGCACGGTATTTGGTTGAGGCAACTGACAGCTCAAGAATCGAACGATTTGATCGTTGGATCATCCTTCCTCACAGAATGATCCTCCAAGATCGTTAGAACATTAATTGCGTAAGCTTGGTTTCGCTAATAGTAGGGCCCCCTTCGCTTCTATAGCGTTGAAATGTTTTTTCCCTCGTCCCGTCCCTTCCATCCCTTCCCTTTCCCAGAGGCGTCGTCGGTCTCCTATCGTGGCGGCGCCTCTTTCCTTTTTCCCTTCCCACCCAAACCCCTCCCCGGGTGATCGGGCGTATAAGCCACGGGCTTGGTTCCCGGCCCCGGTGCGTTGTATCCCCGAAAGGTTCGCCCTGAACCCTCATACTCTTTGACAGCTCAAGTCATTTGCGCCAAGAAGCGAGGGTGGAGAGATACCTGGCGTCCAGTGGCGATGCCGGAAGGGGGTCCGGACCCCCCCCGAAATGTGAGGGGTCCGGACACGAAATATAAAAACACAATCATTTTCCTTCGTAAAAGAAAACAAATATTGAAAAATCGTGAATTTAAAAAAATATTTCTATAACAAATGAAGTTTTTCGATCATAAAAAGGGTTAAAATTAGTTTAAAACCCATCATTTAGTTTCCTGTTTTTCAAAAATATTTCTCCCTGGCTTTGGAGCCCCCGTACAAAATTCCTGGCTACGCCACTGCCTGCGTACGCATCGGCCTAATTTTAACGAAACACTTTTTAGCGTCCCATCGGACGGACAGGGCGCTGTTCTTAAAGTGTCCTCCATAAATCAGGGATCATGCGGATGCGGTCCATGCAAAATCCATGCCACTGCCGGGTTTGAACCTGGACTCACGAAGTGGGGAGACAACACTCTAGCCACCACAACAAACCGATCTCCACTCTTACCTTTCGGAGTGACGCGGAGTTCATACGAGGGTTTAATCCGAATGCGACAATTTACAAGTCAAACTATATTTTCAGCCCAATTAATGACGTAGCACAACGATCACTTATAAAAATTTACCAACCAACCCCGGATGAGGCTGTTTTTTTATGTGAAGCGGTCATCGCTGCGTTGTTGACTTCGGAAAATCGGAAATTCAATGCTAATTTCTTTTAACTCAACGGATGCCGCTAGATGTTTCTTCCGTTGTGTGTACTTCGTATATTGTCATTTGAGGACGTTGTCCTCGCCATCAAGTGAACTAAAAATGAACTTCACTTGATATTTTTTTAATTAGAACTCGGCCATACATTGTATTTCCAGGTGTGACAGAATAGATGGCATAGGAGGGATATCTTGCCGCCGCACGCAAAGTAGCTCTGAAAAATCTAGGATTTGTGAAGCTTGCAGAGGGAAAGTTATAGAACTAATTGGGTAAGTAGAGGTGGAAAATCCGGCCCGGCTCTTGGGGCCGCACCTCGAATAGGCCGTAACCACATATGATCCGGTGGAGAAAGATTTAACCCGTTAATTGAGTAAAATTCAAGGAACGAGATTCGTCAAAAACTGCCAAGAGCGCACAGAGAGCGCTGCGAATCTCTTAAACAAATTGAGTTGGGAGCAAACAGAACGCCATGGGGTGGACTTAGATTGCTTGAGCAATTAATGGTAGAAAAAATGTACATCATAACCTCATAACCACTCTGTATTTTCAATTCTGACAAAAACGATCAACATAATTGAGGATTTTTATCAAGCGTACAGGCATAGCAATTCGTATTTCTCCCGACTTTAGTAAAAGCCATGTCCACTTCACGCAGTCAAATATCCTACTATGTAAACATTGATTTCAAATTTTAACACGCTAACAGATGTTTCCAGCTGACTATAATTATACATCGACAAACCGCCGCTAGAAGTTGTTTGATAACTGTATCGGCGCCTTCGGATCATTACCACTGGCGCAACAGTTAAATTTCGTAGATTTATGAAAAGAAGACAGCTTAAGAAGTGATGACGTAATTATTAAGTTTTATTTTCATTTATTACAAACATAAAGAAATATGGGATGAAAAAATGGTATTGTTGCGCCTGGATGTTGACTTTAAGCACGGGAATGGTTGGCACTTATGGGTGTCGCGGGAGGCCGTTGACTGGGGAACCGGAGGTGGTGCGGACGGGCAGTGACGACTCTCCTCAGCCTATCACGAAATAAGACCTTATCGATTTCTGTGACGCCGCACTGCGCGCGCACGAATGCAAGCGACCTCAATATGTTCGGTGACGTTCGACGCGCACTTGCCTCAAATGGATTCGGGAAGCGGGACGAGACTTCGACTGCACGAGACGCGAATACACAGCATCCCACGGTGAATGGTAGCCTAATGGGTTGAGCGGTTGGCTGCTGATCGAACGAGCCCGGGTTCAAATCCCAGGTCAACCTGAATAGAATTAACACTAATAATACACTCGAATTGTGAAATTAACGTGTCAATGCCATAGTCTGGAGTGAGCTCTAAACTAACATATTAAACCAATCTACAAACAGCATTGCATTGCACACATTTATGCGATTTTAAATAAAGAATCTGTGGATTTGAATCAATCCTGAGAACCGCTATTTTCCGTAACTTCGTAACTTAAGAACGATTCTCAAGTCATTAGAGTCAAAATTAAAATGTTCCGAAATGGCTTCTTCGATGCGTTAATGCAGGGATCATCTTCAACTGGTTCCATTTCTAGTCTTTCACCAGAAGGTCTCAAACACCGAAGACGTCTCCACCTCCTTCCGTACAAAACGCAATGTATACTCGTGCCAAATTTCCAACTTTCCGCAGCCGCAATAAACACCACGCGTTATGCACATAGATGCTCCAGTCCATCCCAATGCTATGTGGTGCTATGCGATGCATCGTATGATTAATGCTGATCGCTATCTGATGAGCTTTCACGCGCGTTGTGTGGCGGTGTTTTCAACTCGTCGTCCAAATTGCACGGCGAATAGATAAAGTGGTGCAGGTAAGCTCACGGAGGGGTTGGTGCAGTGGCTCAGTTGACGAGGGCGCCCCCTGACTATACAGACAGATGTCGACACCGCGTTGTTAGCACCCCGTCGTCGTCTCTCACCGCGGACGTACAAGTGGTGCAGGTGCGAGTGCCGGCGGCCATTCATTCGCGTTGACTCCCTCGCAATTCCCCTTTCGCCGAAAGAAAGGATTTAGGAAGGGAAAAAAACGATCCTGTGACGGAGGAAAAAAGAGGAAGGGCAATCAATTTATCGCTTCTCGTTGCCAGATACGAGTTATACGCTCGCCGCGGGCCAACACTCGGAATGGGGACGAAAGAATTCGGGGAAACAATGAAAGTGGTTTTTATCCCTCGGTGCGACCTCACTCTCTGCCCCCACGGGATGGGGGGGGGGGGGAGGGGTGAAGGCGAAAATCGGGGGTGGGATTCTCCTAAAATGCACACGTCAAAAGGCGATTCAAAAAGGGAATGGAATATTTGCGGAGAGGAAGAAGGCGAAAAACGAAGAATGCGACGAACTTTGCCCTATTCGGTCACGAAATAAGAATAAAAGTTTACAGGATACCATGATGAAATTAACTAATCGACTTGAGTGTACAGAAGCCATTGCAAAACGACATCGTAAGCCTAATTTGAAAAATCCAAAAGTATTAATGGCCAATTTAATTTTCTTTATAACAATACTGTAAAATAAATCATTGGTGAATATATAGATTCCAACGAAACAAAGAATATCTTGTACGATATGAGGCACGATGGGGTGGAAGTTCATAATATTATTTAATGTTGTTTGTAACAACGAAATGAGTCGTTTTAAAATAAAATTCAGTGGAAATATTTCAATAACTAATTTTACAAATTCTGAAACAAAGAATCCCATCCTGCAAAGTCCTTCTATAGGAAAAGTTGTATTTGAAAATTGTAAAAATGAAAATTACCTTTTATTGTAAGATACACCTTTAAACAACAAATAATATGTAGAAAAGAGTCCCATATATTGTGAATCTGTGTTTCGGTACAGTGGGATGCATTAAAAATAACTTTTACAAAAAAATTACTATTAAACAAGAAGTAATAAAATGGGCGAAGCTCACTTGCATTCACTCGACATAAGGGAAGTCAAGCTTTTCATCAATTGCTTTCAAGCATCCACAATATCGGCACTTCACGTTCGCGCATTGATAAAAATGAAAAATTATTTTAAAAAATTTATTAAAAAAGCCTTATAAATATGGTATAATCAAAATAAATAATAATCCGATGTTTTTACATGCACTTTACATTGAGCTTCGAGTGCAAATAGTTTAAGTCCATCCCCCAGCTGTTTGAACGCACCAACCCCCCTATCCATTCCTATCCCTAAACGCCCATCGTATCCTATTACATCCCCCTCCCACAACTTACGCAAAGTAATCCACTAAGGGATGGAAGGCGGGGGAAAAATGAGAGGTAAGGGTAATGGGCCGACCGCTCCTTCCCACGGGGATGGGCTGACGGAATTCTTGCGAGGAGGGGTTGTTATCGAGAGTGGGGTCGTGTGATTATTGGGTCAATGAGGGGCGTCAGGGGGGGCACGCCCACTGCCATCCATCCATTCTAAACACACCCCGGGAATCGAGGGCGTAAAAAAAGCCACGCAAGGTTTAAACCCCCCCGATGTCTCTCTATACACGTAATGCATATCGCAAATGAATGAGGAGAGTTTATTTTTAAGTTTTAATGATTCCGATACGCCAGATAAAGCTCACTTGCATTCACTCGACATAAGGGAAGTCAACCTTTTCATCAATTGCTTTCAAGCATCCACAATATCGGCACTATACTCTAATACTTAATTACTTTTAACTGATATATGTTGTTGATCTTAAGGCAAAAACTGGCAGCCGTATATTCATTGGAAAAACATAACCAAGGTTCAAACTAATCTCGTTTGTATAGGAGCAGACAAATGCTTCATTTTTTAGAATCTGACCAAACGCTAAAAAAATATGCTGTTCCCTACGTTCACCGTCATTGTAAGCGATGAAAATGAAAAAGGAAAATGATTAAGAAATGAGGCAAATTTACCACCACATTATCTCCGAAACACGGTCGGAAAACGTTAAGAAAAGTGCCAGGATTAATAATCAGCATAAATATTAACAAAGTGCTGATGAAAAAAATAATTCCATGTTCATCATAATCGAGTGAGACTAGATCTATAGAAGTTCTGACTAATTTAGTACCCGCTAAGGAATAGAATCAATTGTAGCCTAGGAGATAGGGGCGACTGATGGGCGTTACTTGGCTACGTAGCAAATCTCTGGTGAAGTAATCGGGCGGCCAAAATGAAATCCCTCGAAATGTGAGGAGGCCCAGAGGATGAACTGCCCACCTTGAGTGTGCCAAATGCAAACGCCTTATTCTGGAATGACCTCTACCCTCACCCACAATACTAACCTTCGAGGTGAACCACTGGATGGGTGAAATAAAATTATATTCTGCAAATATTTTTATCTACCTACCAATTAACGGGGATCAATTTTTTATTTAATGTTGGAGTCCGAAAAAAAACAACAGTAGGGATAGAGAAACAATCCCAGAGAACGAAGGCAAAAAATAGAGAGCAAGACTAGATTCCTTGGCAAAGCGGAATCTCTAAAGAGCGATCGCTTTTTCGCTCTCAGCGGACGAACAAATAAAAACGCTAAACGGCGGCCGCACCGGCAATATCAATTACAAGTTCTTCAGCAATCCTCTTTTCAAATCCTCAGAGAGAAGAATTTGCCGGATAAGTAAAAACAGTCGAGGCGGACACAAGCCCCCCTCCCCCCCCCCCAATCAACCCCCTCCGAATACGCACAGGAGATTATATTTTTTCCTGCCGCGCGCACACTCCCCAAATCATCAATCTCTTCGCAGCAGAGAGTGAGTGCCCCCGGGGTCGCGCTCCTTTGTCTGCCCCATTGCCCCTCCTGCGCCACCGACGGGATTTCCGAAAACGTTTTAATGGCGATAAAAAGACCGTATATAGGTGTTCCCGGTTTGTAACAGGTAAAAATATCTTTCCGGCTTTGGCCCCGGGTCAGCAGGCTTTTATATGTGAAATTCTTTCCGTAATTGTGAAGTTGAGTGACTCACTGTACATTTTTTTTCGAATATTATTTTTCTAACGACAATCGATATGCCCCCTGGGATGAAAACGTTATATCAACTTTCAGTGCTACGGTACGAAGTGAACAGAACAATAGAATATATCCCACGTATTTAACTTTAACTTACAATTAGCGATACCAAATTATTGGAAGCCGAGAGTCGTGGGGTGATATTGGTGCTGTGAAATGAATCTCAAATTGGTACAAACATAGGTAGTCACGCAATCAATGATCCTGTTCGACAAATTCTTACTAAGAATGTACCCGAAAATTCATAATATATGCTTTTAATTATAAGTGATCATCCTTAAGGCTAAATAGTACGTAGAATAATGAATTATAGACTCTGACCCTGAATGTTTAGGTCACTTGCATTAATGCAACTTAAGGTCAGAAACTGCTTGGGTGACTGGGACAATTTGTATTAGATTTGCATTGGCACGAAAAATAACTGCCTGGAGTATCGAATACATCTAAATCTGATGTGAAATTAATCACGTCGTTTCCTTTTAAAACATCGTATTATAAATTAGGAAAATAAGGAAATGAAAATTTAAGTTTTCCTGTCATTTTCTAATCTCAGAATATTGAGGAAATTTGGATAAAGACTCTTTGAGCACTTCTTTACCAGCCCTAAGCCCATTTCATGACCAATAATTATTTCTTGCACGGCATAAGGAAAATTTTTCGTACTTGGACAAATGTTGAATGAGTACGCACCCAACAGTTTTCTTACCGCCATCAGTCAAATAACTTAATGATCCTTTCGATACGTCGCAGGAAGTTGTGCTTTCGTTAATCTTAAAAATAATTTATGAAATGATTTAATCGTTTTGCCTCAAGTGAAGCGTCTATCTCGCTCTTAATGTTTACTCTGCCTTGCGCTCATTTATTTTAAAAAGCCTGTCGCGATAACAATGGAAACTGTGGGGCGACACGCAAGCGGCAGACAAGGCGACGCAGACCGAGCGAACAGTTGAAGATCGACCCGCGAGGAAATATATGGCGTAGGCATGCTAAGCGCTCTCTCTCTGCGCGCGGCGGGTCAACGAGGTCGCCAAAAATTATTGTGCAAGGGCCGTGCGATGTCATGGGGTCACGTGATCTGAGGGGTGGAATGGCGATGCTAAGGAGTGGGCAGCCAAATGCAATTTAAAATTATTTAATTATTAATCTATGTTCAAAAAGTTCAGTTAATTTATTTTTCAAATCCAATGAAATCAATTCATCTCAAAACCATTTTCATATTCAATTTTGCTCACTTTTTTACGTGCTAAATCTAAAGAAGTATTGCACAAAGGTTAAGAAAAGACTTAGCTGTTTCACAAAATAAAATATATTTGCGACCGGTTTCGATACAGCGTATCATCATCTGGCAGAAGAATTGTTACATCATTTAAATTCACATCCTTGGCAGTGAAAATTAGAATTTAAAAAATTATGGCCTCGGATAAAAAGCACTGAATTCACATCATCACCTCGAAAATCGTGCCTCAGAAGGCCCATTTATTGACAAAATAAAAACTACAATTTACTCTGGATCGCCTACTATGCACAAATAATACTTTTGAAAACGCCGTACCATCAAAATAAATCAGGAACAGATAACTGGCACATTAAGGTCTCCCAGCCATTTTAAATAAACTTGAACCCTGTATACCTGAAATAATAGCAACTCTTATGGCAAAAAATGAAAATTATAGTTTTTGTGGTCAAAACACTGACACGAAGAAAAAATTGTAATAAAAGATGTCACTCGATTTGGAAACACATCGATGGCTAAGTTCTAACTACATGTATTTCAAAATTTGACCGGTCTGAATTAATAATGTTAACACTGTTCATAAAAAAATAAAATTCAAGCAAAAAACAACTCTTTGTTCACAAATTTATGCTTCTTTTTCAGTTTTATGTATTTTTTGTATTTAATTTCAATTAAAATTATATACCTACAATTTAAAAAAAAATGTTTTGTTTTTGCTCTCCTGAAAAGTTGCTATTTTTGAGATACGTGTTGTTAGAACTTAGCCATCGATATATTGCATATATGGTAGGGCTAGGGATGTTTACACGGTACATTAACACGTACGGGTTAATGTCTAAATGTATGAACGCGAGAATGAACGCAAAAAGTGTACCGTGTAACCACCCAACTTATGCATGCACAGAAAATAGAACCTGTTCTAATTTGGTTCATGCATTCGTACATGTTCCGTTCCAGTCCACCAAAATCATTCACGCAAACGTGCATTAACTTGTACGTGTTAATGCACGGTGTAACCAGGCCTTTAGACCGAGTATAGTAACCATAAACTCCGAGCCAGAAAGTGAATAATAAAACGATTCACTCTAGCGTGTTCGTAGGTTTGCATTGTCGATTGCATCGGCATGCGGGGGGCGGTGGGAGACGGAGAATTTTGATGAGTAATAATTTCAAAATATTTCAGAATTTCAGCCCAAAATAGTCCTAGATGTCATTTTCACACAGGTACAACCCGCTGGAAGCGATGATGACGCTTAATTTACTCTCCAGCAGTCGAAAGTACCAGACATGTCGCGGGGAATGGTATGGCAGAAGCTCAACTTCCTCGAAGGAGGCGCATATCATTTTCACGCTCGTTAGGAGCATTAGCATTTGCTGCACTCGTGGATCCTTCGTCCCGAAAACAGAAAGAAAGCAAGCGATGATAATGAGCGACCACCGATGATTGGCCAAGCGCCGCAGAGGGGGACCAAGAGAAAGAAGAAAGCACCTCCTTCCCTCCCCTCCCCCCCCACGGGCTCAGACTCCTCTCCGCCACGCGCTCAACACGATCTCACCGAATCTCCGAATGCGTAAACACACTCAATATGCACGCGCCATCATCACTGCCGTCATTACATCGTAATCGTGAGCCTTGGGCACGGGGGCATTTCCGCCCGGGGCGACACGAGCGATCGGGGGCCGAACTGATCGACGCCTCGACAGAGATCGGCTTACGAAGGACGCGGTTAAGGGCCTATTAAAGCGCAACGCAAAATTCAATTTCCCTCTCAGTTGTGGGATGGAGTCGCCAGGGGGGGGGGGGCAGGGCCGCCTGAAGGGGGCAGGGCCTTTGCACTTGTGGTAACCAACCCGTGCACTCTTGTGAGCCAGAGTTCTTCGATTTCAAGGTACTTACTTCCGATTTACACAGTTCTTTGTCACAATAAACTTTTTTTTTTAAGTTTTAAGCGTTGAAAGACTGTACGATTTTAGGGTAATCAAGAATACAAAAGTGGGTTGACATTAGAAGAACTGTAATTACTTCAAATTGTAAATTGACATGTCAAATGTGAATATTGATGCCTCAGAGTAACTGTGCATCGACAAGACGGCTCAGTGTGGCTGCGCGGTTGCCAAAGTATGAGGAAAATATTGAAACCCGAATTGTGAAAGTAATTTGAAAGAAAGCCATCGTGAAAGTAATTTGCTCCGAGAATGAAACTTATCATGAAAAGTATGAGAGGCATCAGTCGGAATTCCCACCCGATTCTCCCGGTCAAATCCCCTAGCAGTGACAACACCACAGCGTGACCATACAAATCATTTTTGGGCTATTTTCCACAAGCAATGCGTTCCTTACGTGGTGCCCTCGCTGTAAACTGCCTTGCACCAGTTGGCGTCTCTGCGAATAAGTCACTTGTTATATGCAGGCACATCATCATGGCAAATAAAAGTTAGTGAATTAAATGCTTGTGCATAAATTTTATCAAAATCATGATTTAACTTCTTAGGGAATACTTGAACACAATGGCGACTGAAACACCTACCTGAATGAAAACACAAGCTCGAATCCTAGCTGCAATGGAAGCACCTGACTTATCACTGTACCTAGTGTTTTTTTTCCTTTGGGTACTCGTTCACTCGTTTGAATACATGAGTAATCATTTAAATTTCCTAGCAATCATTTGGGTACTCGAGCATCAATGAGCTATTACCTTCGGTTCGACCATATATCTGCACAACGTCAACGCTCCCTTCTCTCATCCCCAAACAGGCACGCAGCAGACAAGAGGAGGGAATTCATAGGTGATATGCTGCTTACCTACGCTCTTGTTTTGCTGCGAATTCCCACACAGCGGAAAGCCAAAAATTAAGCCCTAAATTTCGTTTCCTTGAACATGAAAATTTAGGTCAGCTGTAGTCTTAGGAATCGGTCGCAGTTATTATGGTTTGGTTTCCATAGGCAACCGAAACCCGCAGTTTTTATTCGATTTTTTTATTTTTAGAGTATTAGTACTTAATATTATCACATTTTGAGCAAATTTCATATCTGACACCCTGATATCAGTCTAAAACTTTCAATAGTTGAGAGAAAGTTGGAGTGTGTATGCCAGTGGGGATAGTAGTCTCCCAAGGGAATGCATGGCGGGCAGTCGCCACAAAAGGAAAATATTTTGGGGGGACCTTCTACCCCCCGGGCTACGTGGACTTCCAGCAAGGCCGCCCCCGCCCCTCGAGCAGTTCTTCGCCCCGGGCGGACGCACCCCCACACTTGATGGGCTCCGCTAATCAGCTTAGGGCAAGCGGTTTGTCGAGGCGAAGAAGGCTTCCGCAGGAATCGAAAACAATTAGGATTAGAGAAGGATTAGAAGGGTGAAGGAGGGGAGGGAGGAAAGGATATTATAATGGGAGGGAATGCAATGGCGGTCTCTATCGGGTGAGGCTTTAAGCTTATAGTTCCCAACGACGACGCTGCGACAGTGGCGCACTTGGAGAGACGGCGAAGATACCTCAGGAGGAGAAGGTTAGTGCTCAAAGCATTCATCAGTATCAACTATACACACAGCAAGCAGTATGCGATCATATTTGGCTCTATTATTTACAGGCAATCGAAATTTGTATTTTTATTAATCCGTTGTAGCTGGAAATTTAGGCTAAAATGTTTGCGCATAAGGAAAACACAATCCCCATTTATTTCCTAAAAAATATTGATTGGGTCCTAAAATTCCAAACATCATCGTTTCTAGAAAAGCCTTAGATTTTATGCAAATATTTACTATACACTATTGTACTAGACTTAAGCTACCGCACTCTTAGCTAAGCTATTCAATTGTCACGTCAGCCATCAAATTGGTGAAATAAGTAAGTCACTAGTTCTTTCATATGTTTAACATTATACGACTATTTTCCCTTGATCACATTATTAATAATATATTTCATTATTTCTTAAAGGCAAAAATCACTCATTTTCTCATCTGGGTGATCGCGACATTCGAGCAATTGCACTGAAACCGAGTAAATACAGCAATTCAGAGTAAATATTCATAGTTTCGATTAGATAAAAATTAATCAAACACCGCTAAGAAAAGAAATAAATTCATTGAGAGCGTCAAACGAATGTTCTACGCCTTTTCTTTCATTTAAATCGGAAGCCTCAGTTTCTTTTTGAATGTGTGGTTCTAAATGCCACACGTACCTCACTGCCTCACTCCGTCGGCGCTTGTGCGCTAAAGGGCACATAACACGGGCAAAAACATAGTTCGGGGCAAAAAACAGCACCTTATATGACACATGCACTAGATAGCCGAAGGAATGACATGGACGACTTTCCGTTGCATCCATTTCAGCCAGATTTCTCTAGCGCGTAAATCTTCGGTTCGGCTCTAGGCTAGATAGATCGGAGTAGACGTATCGGCATTGTTATTGGCGCTCGCTTCAAAGGTGCAAACATACACACATCACCGAGATAGCATCTAGTGGGCCCTTCTCTTTAGAAAGTGCAGCAGCCCTATGTCTGACCCGAGAGTGTCACTCTTAGCTGCTTCCAACGGACCACTCAAGTGGGAAAGTGGGTAAGCAGAGCGAGTAGATCAGCACTCGAGGGGAAAAGCAAAGTCATTCATTCTTTTCCATGATCCAGCCGGTCGAAGCGAAGCCTCTTTCTAGCCGCCCTTGGGACGACCGTCTACACTAGCCACCACCAACGGGACGCTTACAACATCCGACGCAAAATTCTATCATCCGATGCAAAATTCTATCATCCGGGTGCAAAGTCCGGTACCTCATTCAATTTCAAAATAGCGTACATCAAAATAAAAAATCTCTTTGTTTCAGCAAATATGGATTTTACCCAAGTTTTGCTAATACTTTCACTGCGAGCACAAAATAGAGAATTTTAGCGCACTTATCAAATTGTTTTTTATGCCTGCATCGCATTTACCGCTTTAGAGCAAGCTGGCTGTTTCAGACATCAACTTTTTATTTATAAACGTTAAAGCTAAAGGCTTTCAAAATAGAGGCGTAGATGTTCATGTTTTAGGGCACAGACTTTCGATGCAAATGTAAAACTGCGCTGTAATCCGATCCGCGTGCCCGATTAAATCGCCATTTGCACCATATTCTTGCTCTCGAGTTCATCATTATGAATCCACAAATGATATAGGTATCCTTGGACTGCAATATTCGTCGTCGCCTCCGTCCGACCCTTCATTCTTCCGAGACGCTTCGGCCTCCACCCCCTTTATATTTTGATGATCAATGCCTTGAAGCCAATCAATCATTATTTTTCGCACTATCTTCGAATACTTATAGGACACTTTAACCCTATTTGCAATTAACATCAAAGCATCATGTTCTACTACATCTTGCCTAACTCACTCAGAGATTAAGTCCGAAAGCTGGTTCGTGTAGGTGAGGGTAGAGTTCACCTCAAACTAAGATGTAGGCGCGTGAATTGCACATATTGAGGGTAAGGGGGCCAGCACATTTGCCTGGGCCATTCGAGAAATTATTTGGGGGGAGGTCCGAAAAGGCATCGGCAGGGATTCGTGTCCGATACCTCTCTTTCAGAAGTCAAGCCAGACAACCACCTTCGCCGTCTACACTCGCTTGGGCACCTACAAATGGTTGAAACCACGCACCAACGATGCGAAGGTGGCGAATTCGAAACGGGCGGGCCACGAGGCCGAGATCGGATGGCTGACGGAGTAATGCAGACGAGGCAACTGTTGTCCAATCCACTCGAAGGAAAGGCGTGTGACGGGACAGACGACGCATTGTGGCTCCCAACTGGGCATGCTCAACTCCTCATACTTACGATACGAAGATGGCCTCACGGAATGGGCGAGCCTCGAGCGATCAGCTGACTGGTAGCGTGGTGCTGCACCACGGACAACACGCCCACTCCTCTCACGGGGTGCGTAAGAGGACAAACGACGCATTGTGGCTCGCGACGGGGGGAGAGGCGTCCCTTTCGTCTGCGGCGCTCCAAGAGGCCGCGAGAATAAACAGCGACCTCGCTTGCAAAAAGTCTTTTTAGGGAAGGCGGATCGGGAGGGGGGGGGGGAGACCAAAGTCTCGCGACCCCCTTTTACATTCAACCCCGCTTAAAGCCCCTCCCCAGAATGTGTGCGCAGTCTGCGCTGTGTTCTTGAATGCGCACCGCGGGGCACTACCCTTCCGTGTCATCTCTCTCGTGTTTGCTTGGACAGGGAGACAAGGGCGAATGGGGGCGGAGGGGGGGGGGAGAGAGGAGCTCCTGCAGCCAGAGGAGAAGGAGTCAGCACCCTTCCGTCCCCCTGGTAACCCACCATTGTTGCAAACCTCCCCTTGGTGCACGCATATTGATTCACGGTTGCCCTGACGACACGATACCGCTACATTTGATCACAACTACACCATCGTCTCGTTTATTCCGGTTCTGACGTCGCCAGCGGATAAATAAAGCTAACATTACAACTTGGCGCTGGGAAGATAGAATGACAATTGCAGGGAAAAATACTAATTTAATCAATTTATTCAGTTTGTGGCTGCAAATAAGAGATCACATTAAAGCCCAGTTTTAAAGATGCTTCTCGTTATGAATTTCCCTGGTATTTTTCAGCTAATTATTTCCGCTTGGCCGTCAGTTAGGGATAGCATCACTCTCGATCAACCGCTCGCATTGCCTTTTCTTGGTGCCTTCTGTCTTCACCTGTTTTAATGCTAGGCTGTCATTTTGAAATTGCCACGGTCTATTAAACTGACTCTTGTTTTAATTTGACAGTACCTCAATTATAGGAATTTCATACCTGAAAAAAATAAAAAGTAAAATTAGACTGTAATCAACGCCCAAACGAAATATTATTTTTTTCTTTATGCATTTCTCTGGTGTATAATTTATCATAATGTGCCAATAGCATTGGCCCATTATGCATTAAAAGGAGACACTCCAGCTTTTCCGATCGTATTTTTTACGAGCCTATCCACAAGTTCAAACCACACGTGGTCCCTTGAAAGTAGAAGTCTTGAACTCACTCAGGGCACCTTTGAATGCGTAGTGCAAATCACAGCGGAGCAAACAGCCGAAGGAATGCGTCTCACATGTTCCCGAGTGGCGCCTTCGACCGAATCCATCGATTGACCGCTAAGAAAGGACACCTCACAAACCCTGGCGCCACTAGGCGCCGGCGCCTTCTCGCCACCCTCACCGATTCCCCGTAAGTCTCTGCTGGCGCCCATATATCTGTCCATTCCCCTCCGAAGAACCTCCCCGCCTCTCCTCCTCACTGCATAATAAAGGTTCCGAATAATTTAAGATTCAAATAAGATGTAAGTTCTCGCAAATGTTTATATATTACAATCGACACTACAAGTAACCTGGTTAAGGTACTCGTAGATATATATAAATTGAACCCGACACAATTAAATTTAATAATCGTCCCACTAAGCTCTCATTACCACAATACATATTTTTCTCCGTAATTGCACGAGGCCAACTATTACACCCAAGAACTCCTCCATCTCCGTCTCATCTAACCCATTCCTTCCGCCGATGAATGTTCGGCATCTTCTCTCCAGTTCTCGCTCCACCCGCTTCTTAAAAGGCACCTTTATATTTCCACCGTCCTCTCCCCTCCTCATTCGCCACGACTTGTTTAAAAAATAATGATATCATCTCCTGGATATAGACAGTTACTTATACCACTTATTTTATAAGAGCGCGACCCGGGTTTCAATATAGTAATCATCATCAGGCATTACTCATTGAAACCCGGGTCGCGCTCTTATAAAATAAGTGGTATAAGTAACTGTCTATATCCAGGAAATAATGGAATACCACATAGTTAACCAAGAGTTAGTGAATTTAATGATATCATCATAAAAAATTATGGCATTAAAAAATAGAGTTTATCAAAGTAGCAAAGTATTCATTCAATGCAATTTTTTATTATCAAAACATTGTTCAATAGTTCAGTTGACATCAACGAGATTTCCGCTCAGCTTACGAACTCCGTCTTTGGATGGGACTTAAAAATAATGACTGATATATAAGTGAGGTGAGATGGCTGCGACTGATTTTCATCGTGATGTCAATGCTGTTGGGTGTCTCCTGCAGGCGGATGGGGAAGAGCACATCGCAGAGGGTCCACGGACAGTCTTTCTGCCATTAAGGTTTGCCGCCCTTGATTAGAGTCCAATTCATGGAATTCAAGTGAGCATTATTCACAGTGGAGTAAAGTTGATTCCCTGGAGATATATTTTTTGTAGTCCTTTCGCTGCTCCGGTTGCTAACACCAAGTCAGGGTAACATGGCGTCAGCTTTATCACCTCTCAAAAATAAATATTTCTGATCGCTATTATTCGTTTTCGCACACACTCAACACGCATGTTATGGAGTTGTGACATATTTAGGGATGAAAAGGAAATACTCTGGTTCCGCCGTAAGATAGGAACACGACAAAGGGTGGACGCGGATCACGTATAAACAACGCGTAAGGCGACGCGTTGGCGACGGCTTCTAAAAGAAAGTGTTAATAGCAATAGATCTCCGTGGATGACTCCTAGAGATTCTCTGAAAAATTGAGTGTTGCCGCCGCCCGAAGGAAGATGAAGAGGGAGAGAAGGAGAGTCGTCGCCCCTTCCACCGAACGACAGATAAAATATGGAGGGGGAGGGGGAAAAGGGGTGCTGCTTGAGTATTCATCCCAGAGTGCCACCCGCCGCCGCGCCGGAAGATATAGTGCAGTGTGTAGGAGAGAGGGAGGGGGGGAGGGGGTTTGAAGTGTAATGGGAAAATGGGGGGAGGGTTCCATTCCGCCCGGGGGGGGGGAGGAGAGAAAAGGGCGTCAATTTTATGCCACCCGTAAATCGCCATTACTTGTCCCATATAACACGAGAGGCGCGCACACGCGAGAGGGATATGAGGGGGACGGGGGGGGGGAGGGGTGGCAGGAGGGGGCGGGGGTATTATATGCCATTGTCTTTTCTTTTTCAAATAGATTCCCACCTTGCGGTCGGGCCGAGAGTCTCTCGCGCGAAGAGGTCGCGAGGTAATCGCGTGTGTCGCGTTGCAAGCAGCGCTCGCATTGGCGCATGCGGGATTTAACATCCACATACCCCGCGATAGCTGCCTCAATCGGGTAGTTTCCTTCATCAAAGAAAACGAAAGGCATTGATTGCGATTCGTTACCCAACATTAGTGTATTCATAACATAAAAAATGTTTGGTTTTAGAAATCCCAGTTTAGACGAATGGCAATGGTCAATTTTAACTGCATTTGAAAAAGGCCAGATTGGCGCCCATGCGATGCCACTCTACGTGATGTCATAGGGACCTAGTTTCTATACGAGTAGATAGAAGTTTTACAACGTCTGAGATTACCAATGCATGCATGAGGCACAGAGCTCAGGGAAACATCTCTTCATAATCACCTATTTAAACTGCCTATTTTCGGAAAGTTCCCTTCGTTTGCTAGGGTATTAATAATCCTTATTTAAGCCAAGCGCTACCTGATAGCAGGGTACTCTGCTACCGGCTAGCAGCCTGCATCGCAGCGGCACACATATCCTCGCCCCAAGGTCACCTCACACAGTGACAGAATGGGAACCAGAAATACGTCACACGGGTTTTTCCAGCATTCATACTCAGCCGTCGCGTTTTCGGGCTCTTGAAAATTTTCAATTTTTATTTAATCGCGAAAAATAGATATCGTCATTTTAAAATCTCTAAGCGTGGAATGCGTACTCAAGGAGTAATAATCTTTCGATTCAGGCAATAAAAAAATAAAAGGAGTCGCAGGGGGTGTTAGGACACAAGCCATTTACGAAAACTTAATGAAAAGGTGAGCAATCGAGGCGAGTCCCACCTAGCATTCATTAAAGGTCATCATGGTGCGGAGGAAAAGCGAATTCCTTCATCTATTCGTCTGGCAATATTTCTCTTACTGTATCGTTTCTACCGGAACTACTTATAATCATTGTGAAATTCCAAGATGATAATCTCTGTGTCACTTGGAAGTATATCTCGACAGTGGCGTAGCCACGAATTTCGTTCGGGGGGGGGGGGGGTCCAAAACCAGGGGGGGAAATTTTCGAAAAACAGGGTACTAAGTAATGGGTTTTTAATTAATTTTAACACTTTTCATAATAGAAAAAACTTCATTTGTAAAAGAAATATTTTTTAAATTAATGACTTTTAAAATTTTGTTTTCTTCTATAAAGGAAAATGATTGTGTTTTTATATTTCGGGGAGGGTCCGGGCCCCCTGGACCCCCCCCCCCTCTGGCTACCCCACTGTATCTCGACGCGAGGAATCTCCCAGCGGCGAGCGACTGCGTGGATGAGCGCTGTGATCGTTTGGAGATGTTGCCATGGAGTGGAGGGCAGTCGCCAATGAGCCTCCACCGACGCCACGCACCCCCGGAGTCTCCTCCCTTGACTCGAACACCTTTGTCCCCATCCAAATGCATTTCCATGCTTACGAATACGTCCGTCCACTTACTTCCGAATTTCAGTTTCAAATGAGCCAGCCCACCAGTCTCTCTTGATGTTTCAAGCAACAGCCTAACCTCGTACATACTTATACACCAAAAACAATTTCGCGACAGATATACAACGCATTCCACTCAAAAGTAGGAGTTTCTTCAGAAGAAGCTGAGCTGTCATCAAAATAAGAGCTCTAGAACCTACCATTAAAAGACTGACGTTACCAGTACTTCAATACAGCTGCTCAGAGAAGTACATTGAATGCATAGATTTTGCATCGCTGAAGGTATAGCAAATAGAATTTTTTCCGCGGTGAGACAAAAATAGCAATTGGAAATCAGGAATCAAGCAAAGCGACCATGGTTTGTACACGTAGGCCTTTGATAAGGTTGGTCATACAAACTAATTATATTCCATTCCCATGGTAATTTCGAAATGTGTACTTTTCATTGCACCTAATCCACTGACGACAACGAAATGCGGCCTTTACAAGAAATAATTTCTAGATATTGCATTGAAAATTCGCATTTTTGCATGCGTTCTGACGGCGATGCCGGTGTAAGCATACTTAAATTTGGGTGCAGCTTAAATACAGGTCCTTTAAAAAGAAAAACCGATTTAATGTTTAGAATACATTAAATATCATGTGATGATTAAAAATAAGTCTCTTCACAGAATTAATTTTTGCACTATAATCAAATGAATGCTATGATCCAATTCTGTACAAAAGTCAAATCAAAGTTGTACGTAAACAGCGCTACAATCGGTTCAAATAGCTAGGAAAAATATTAACTGAAAATTTTAAGTAAGGATTACATCATCCATATTCTGAGAGCCCAAAATTTACTTTTTTAACCTCCATGGATGTCGTCTGCGGCAGCAAAACATTTTCTGTGATACCAAGAGGGGTAACTATAAGTTATGCATGGCGCAGTGTACCCTAGTACTGGCCATAGCTCCCACCTAACATACCCTCTCATCCGAATCACGGTTGACAAGTGCCTTTCCTCAAGATGATTTCTTGTGAAAGAACACCCTCTCTACCTTACCAGCAGTTATGCAGTGGGAGTGTCTGTTGAACGGCCTTTATGCGCGTTAAGACGGCTTTAAACGGTTCCAAATTGCGTTCGAAGCGTTTTTGTGAGGGAGTGGGGCGGACGTGACGTCGTCGAGTGGTGTATGGCAGCAGAGCACCTTTCTCTCTCTTTCGCACATTCCCTGAGTGTGTGAATCATTTTTAGAGGCATAGTAGGAGGCAATCACTCGCTGATGCTGCTGTTTCCACTCGCGGCCGCCGCATTTCCGCAATCTGAAGAGACAGACGTGTTCCGAGCGACGTGACCACTGAAAATTGTCAAAATAAGCCCTCCCAAACTTTCCACTTTCCCGGAACAGCTCCTCCTGACTCGGGCCCTTTTAACCCCTCACGATCACCGCAGCGAAACGGAACTGTAGGCAGAGGATGAGCGGGAGCAATTTAATCTCACTGCGAACGGCAATAATATTCGTCCCGCCGCCACCGGCGTTGAGCAGCTGGTGAGCGATGAAAATAATACGAAATTGCTAAGCGGATTTGATTGATCCTTCGATTTGACGTCCGGTTCGATCAAGCATTGCCATTCCACTCTATGGCCGGCTGCACTGCGGCAAAGAGATTTAAAAACCGCCGAAGTTGGCAAACGCAACCATCGGAATGGTAATAGCCACGTCACCTCACTCTTATACACCGACAAAATGTTTTCCCACGCGAGATCTTGAGAATAAATTAAGCATGTTCTTACACCAGCACGAAGTAAAACACATTCATCACTAAATTTCACATTATATTAAACAGCAATCGTGGATGCTTCGATTTATCCCGTTTAACACAACCACTAAGAAGGCCAAATTCTAGGAATTAGCAGAAAACGAGCATAGAATCTTATATTTTCATCCTAATTTTATGATTTTTACTCACCTTCAGGGATACGTTGAAGAGGAATTTCTCGGAAACTTACATCTCCGTTTCCATGCGTCTGAATTCTAGATCGAGACCCTTTAAAAGCTTATTTTCATGCAGCCACACCAAGCATATAACCGAATTTAGAAATAAATATGGCACACTGCTGGTGAAAAAGGGAAATAATACTTCTCCACTCGAAATTCTAAAATCTAAATTCATTAAAACTTTCGAATACGAGAACTTATCTGAGGGATCTAAAAAAATTACAATCCTCATATCTTCCCGTAGATAAGAGGGAAGAAGTGTAAATAAAACGAAGTGTATCAACGGTGAGATGAGAGGAACATGTGGCAACAATAATACTCGCGCTGGCAATCGCTATCGCAGCGAGCACTCCGGCAGTGTACACATCAAAGGCGACGCTCACGTACCTCGGGATGCGAAACTGCCTCCTACGCAACCTTTCCCGCTGCCAATACGTTCTGGGGGGACAACGTGTATTGGACGAAGGAGGAACGGTTTGCCTTTTGCCGTGGGTGTCGAGCGAGCGGTGAAGTGAACTTGGAAATTGGACAAATCACAGAGACTGCAGCAAAAGGCAGTGGCAGAGACAATATTGAAGGCTACTCGCCAAAAATTCTCCACACTATAATTACGAGATTTGTGTTTAGATGGTTAGTTTCCAGGTCTAACCGCATTCGTTCCGATAAAGTAACGTGTGATACCTGAAAAATACACAGATTATTTAAGTATTACAAGATGATTTTGTAAATTTATTCTGATTTTTTCCGGGATACTTGGCTCTCATGACACGATGTAACATCTACTGCGCAATCGCTGCTTACATTGTGATTGTAGCGCGATAAGCTCTTCGAGAAAATGGGGTACAGATAAAGATTGATCACAACAAACGACAAATCTCAGCTTTTCAAAAACGATTTCCACGATTATGCAGACGGAAAAACTGGGAAAGTTACCCAAAAATTAAGTGATGTTAAAGTTAATCTTGGTATACGAAAAACAGTTAAGTATTAAAGATAATTTTCTTAAAAAGTAACTAATTAAAGTTAAAGAGGTACCTTTGATGTCAAAATTTATTTTTTCAGGTGCTTCAAAAAATTACCTTGAAGTAATCTCAAAAATTCATTTTTTTCGCAATAAAGATATAATGATTAATGCTAACTTGGCATAGGTCACCGGTGATCCGCATTCTCATGCTAAACACCCTTATATACACATGCATATGATGCGATGTCACCGAGGAGGCGTCCTTACTATGGCGGACAACGTCTTCGGGTGATCTCAAGTATTCTCTTCTCTGAACTTGGAAGTTCCGGAACTTGGCCGCCGATCTACCCAACCGCGATTTTGTTTCGATGCATTCGCCTGGGCCTATTCATTGCATTCTTGCGTAGGCACCCTTCTATTTTACATTTGCCTAAGCTATTTCGAATAAGCTTCGATCCCAAATTGGAGCAGATCGACATTCACCAAAATTTGATGAACAAAATTAAATGAAGTTTGTTTTGGATCAGTAAATATAGATTTCCAACGAATATAATTTAACTTCTATAAAAAGCAATGATAAAATTAAATGGTTACCAATATTTTAAATCATTAATTTATGTCGTTCATCCTAGCAATTAAGTAGCCTTCTTATTACCGCGTAGCCTCTCTCCTATCCTATACCATTCGTCACTTTCATTCTCCATCTACTTCGTTTACCTTTTGCACCCAACACATGTCCTTCAACAAGCAATCTCTTCGTAATGCATATGCCCAAGTCAAATTGCTTCCCTGTTTTATTTGATACATCAATTCCTTCCGTTCTCGTCAATTCGTCTTCATTTCTAACTCTATCTGCCCAACTTATAGTCAACATTCTCCTTCTACTCACCAATATTTTATATCCTAGTTCGATTACTTAGGTACACACAACAATGCAGGAAGATCTTCAAAACAAAACTCTCTATAATCTTTTAATAAGTCTATTATCCACATATATATCTACATATTTTGTTTCCCTTTTCGATAGAAGCGCCCCTGATCATACTTTGCCACTCTACTCTCTATCTCCATTTTACATTTCAAGTCCCGTATATTTTCCGTCCCAACAAGTATATCCATATCTTTTTACTTTGCTCAGCCTTTGTGATCATATGCTAACTCATATAATTTAATTCATAAGATATATTATTTAATTAAATATTTATCCTCATTTTGAACGATAAATTTTCATCTCAAAATTTTTAAATCGTTTACCTCAGTTCTTCAGTTCTGAATGACGGCTCCTGACTATTCACCACTTTTCGATGCCGCATCGTTAATATTTCGTCGCCCGGGACTTCCCAGTAATTTCAGGCCGGAAGAAGAATTTTCTTCGAAAGCAATTAATTAGAGTAACGACGGAAGTAATATGCAACGGATTATTAACCCGGGTTTCACGCATAGCACTCACTCCTATTCAGTGACCGGGATGGTGATCCCACGGCGCAATTTCTAGCTCCGAGGTACCTGAGGTAGCTATTCGCATAAAACGCACAAAACTCGTTCACTAACACCGCTGTTATGGACCAAAAACTACCCAGAAGTCACGAATAAATAATTTACTTTAATGCGAACAAAGGATAAGTAATATTATCCAGAGAAATGACCACAATTACTTCTCTAAAAGCCTTCACAACAGATATCGCGTCGATGGATCAGAGAGCAGGAATTATTTTCCGTCCGAACTCAAAAAATGATATGAATGGAAGAGAGGCCTTCGAGGTGTTGGGCAAGATGAGAATGCTATGGATCAAATAATAGGATGGGAGAGAGAGGAGTAAGTATAGTGAATAAAGGGTGATATGAAGCATGATAATCCAGCGAAGAATAAACAAGAGAACCAGTAATAGCGTACGTTTAAATTGTAATGGAAGTGAAAAATCCACAGAGGGGAAAGAATGTATGTGCATCAACTTGCCGTTCCAAAAACCACAGAGACGTAATATCTTATGGACGCCAACATACTACGGAAGATCCGATCATATAAATAAAATAAGAGGGATAAACTGTAGAATAGATGGGTTCAGAATGTCTTTTTTTCCACGATCAATAAGAGATTATAACGGCAGCGACAAAACTCATAAATAGATTGCATGACATGTAGTGTAGCCCACTAACCTATGTAAAACTTAATGCATGTTTCTTAGTATTATTATTATTATTATTTCTATCAGCATATGGTAGAATCATTTGTAAGTATGCGTGATGTATTTGGACTCTGTGGTGTGCATGCGGGAGTCCAATTGCATGCTGCATACTTGTGATTGATCACCCCCTGCCAAGCACCCTGGAGGTGGCTCGCAGGGTATTACTTACAATTAGATGTAGATATAGAGGAGGCCAGGACACCCTCCATTAACCTGGAAAAGAGATTCCGGAATGCGCTGTGCTTTGATTTTGGCCGAAGTTTAATTAAAGTACTAATAATGTCCGCGGGAAAAGAAATCCCACATATTATTATCGGTTGGGAAAAGTATTTCTATGACTGCACACGGCACGGGGGGGTGACATGGTTTTGAAGGTCACGGAATGGGTTGGAATGTAAAGGATCGAGGGCTCAAGAGTGCGGATTGCGACAACGCAGTGGCGCTCGCCAAGACGGCCCGCTCTGCCGAGCGTCCGTTGAGGTCGCGGGCGGCGGGGGAAGGCGAAGGCGCGCAGGGCCAAGTCCCGATCGCCGCCCGCCGGAGCGGCGATGTCCCTCGGCGCGCGTGAAATGGCGCTGGCTTCTCTGCACAGGCTTCTTTTGCCTCGTTCATATTACGTCTCGACTTGCTCGTGTTAACGACAGTTGGCGGAACTAGCAGTGTGAATGCATGTCCTGACAATAGTTACTGTAGTTCTGAACGTTGCCACTTCACGATGGTTAGGCGCCGGGAGACCGGAAGAGAAGGCAACAAGAGAAGGACGAAAAATTTCGTAAAGCTCCTTTCGCTCTAGTTTTTTGCATGGATTTGTCCTAGCAAGGAAGAATGTGGGCGGATGAAAAATTATTCGTTAAATACACGTTGAACAAAGTAATATATTAACTCAGCATACCTCAACAGCTTTGCTAACCGTCAATTTCTCGTTCACTTTAGATGTCAGCACTAGAGGGCAGAACAGATTCTAACCATCGTTTTGTGAATGCACGATAGTTCAAACGATTGCTGCAACAATCGTAATCTGAACGAGGTATTTCCGATCGCTCCATTAAAGTTCGCTTCATTACTCCGCGCTGTTCCTTTCATGGGACGCGAGGAGAAAATCTGCAACCCGTTTTCCTTTAAGTTTCCGACTGATTTTAAAAATCTATTTCGTAAAACGAATATAATAAATCGTGGACGTCCTAAGTCTTAATAATAAAACACGATTTTAAACTCCTCACTTATTTTTATATTAATCAGCCCTGGTTTCGGCATCACAGTGTCATTTTCCAGTTTAAACAATAATCAAGTAACACCTACAAAATGTCACTGAGCTTCCGAAACGGTTTAAACAAATTATTAAAATAAGTGTGGAGTTTTCAACCGTATTTTATAAAGACAATTTTATAAAAGAGCCGATGGTTACCATTGTGTTACAAATGATAAGAATTATTCCTACGACGCCTTACTGATAACGCTATATAACAGCCGTAATTGTCACAAAAGAGTACTCGAATCAGTAGATAGTAAAATTTTGTGGAGATTTCATTGGAGGGGTTGCACCTTAGACAGTGCTCTCAAATTTTTCAAGGGTGAGCTTTGAACCCGTTGATACCTCGCTGAGGCAGTGGCATTACGCGATCAGATGCAATGTCCAGTACGTGATGATGCGTGCTAACTAGAGGAGAGAGCACTCGAACGACCAGAATTTCGCGCCTTCATTTGAAAACAAGTATCACGAGCTTATCACGGCACATCACAGCTAATTGTTGACATTGCATTGAAGAGAACGCCCACCACGAGACCATCAAAGACTTACTTAGAGTGGCGATTACCAAATTATATGACGGTCGTGAACAGTCTGAAATATTCTTTCGTCTTCGATAAAGCCGATTGCGTATTAGGATTGCCCCTTGAAAACTTCTTCGATCGCCGCTAACGTGTTTGCGTGTTTGCAGGTGACCCAAGATGCCGTGTAGCTCCACTGCGGAGTTGAGTTTATCAAAACTTGTGGAGGAAAGATTGTAAGGCATTTTGACCACGACAGTTGGGAACTAATTAATGTTTGAATCCGAAGAAGATTATGATTCGCAGGTAATAGTGTCGATTTAAAGCGATATAAGAGCGCAAAAAGCTTTTCTTCGTCACTTTCAGCAAACCCGCACGTATTAAGCCTTTTTTGGAAAAAAAAACTATTTCGGTGTAACTCAGCGCGGTGAAACTTCTAAGCTAAGAGTGAGCTAAGACATAAATAAAACTGCATACAGTTTAGAACGACTTGAAGTAAAGAAAGTAACTTACTTTGCAAATCGCTGAGTGAAATACGACTCAGCATTATCTTAAATATTTTACCGATAGGAAAAAAAAGGTAGTAATGTTCGTTTACTTCCTGCTGATAGTATTTACTCGCACTACCAATATCACCCTATTAATGACTCGCGTAACCGCGTAGGATCTGGACAACGATTAGCGGAAATAGCAAATGAAGCGACTACGAGCCAGCCAACACATATTTCGGCAGTCGTGAACGAGGCTTTGGTGTCATGGGGTAGAGCAAGTTGTGCACAAAACCACTTCGAATTTAGGAATATTGATAAGTCCAACAAAAAAAGATAAATATTCTAAGAACACGAGTAACAATCAATTTTCGACTTTAGGCGGAAGGGTATTTATCCTCCGAACACTATAGTGTAGAAAACAGGTTTTCGGCCGCGGCCAGCACTAAATGTCACTTTTCAAAACTGCTTTTTCTAGAAATGAATAACGAATGGAGAACCATTCTCGGGGCCACGAGAAAAGAAGAAGGCCGTAAAGCGATCCATAGACTCGCAGGAGTTTCCATTCACGCCACATCGGTCGAGAAAAATACGAGCCAACGGGACAAGAAGAGCCTTCCTCCTCCGACGTCCGAATGCGGGAGCAAGAGCGGGGGTTTAAACATTGATTCCCGGATCAAAATCACTAAGGCCGTTTCGACGTCCCCTAATTCACGGAGATAAACCAGCCGAGTAAACTGACCACGTTAAATTGAGCACTGGATAGGTGTGAGGCGGGGGATAAATGAATGTAAGCCTCTTATGTACAATACTAAGTTCCTCGTCGTATTCGGGGCTTTTCGTCGCCTTCGCAGACTGCGGAAAATGGGCGAGGATATCCAGGTAGGAGGGACGAGATACTTAAATACACTCAACGAGACTCAGGAGTATCTTAAAACCCACTTAAACAGTCGCTATTGTTAAATAAGACGTGGAAATTTTTTCCCGGGAACATTATTGACAAGTAATATGAAATGAGATATATTAGCTTGAATGGAATCGCGGAACGTAGTGCCTTGTCAGATGACTTCGCATTATTTGAGCTCCAGCAACTATTTATAACTCAAAAGCGCTAAGGGCGCATCGGCGCATTCTAACTATGAGCATAGATTTACATTATAACTTATTCCATCATGCTGAAATGTTTACAGTATATTGCGATAAATAAAACCTAGTTACCAAATGCCTTCATCTCAAAAAAATAATATATTCGAAAAAATTCTCAACTAAAATTTCCAAACTTAACTCAGAGGAAAAATTTTAAATACCGTCAGCTCTAATATACCTGCTCTGAATATTTCAAACGTCAGTTTTAGTTTTAAGGTAGTAATTAATAGCGACATAAGACAGGAGCGGTGTAGGGCTGAGTTTCTCGGCGAGGGCGGGCCCATCTCCCCACTATCACCGGCACCACATCCCCCGAACTTCCCCCAGCGGCGCTCCGAATCAGATATTCGCAAATCGGGATCTGCTCTTGAAATATGAGCCGTGGGCGGAAGAATTGCCATTTTTTTGGTAATGACCGCGGGCTAGTCCATCAGCAAAACCCCTCTCCTGCGAATGAGCACGGAGCGCGAAAAATTCCCACGGGAAAGACGAATGAGGCGTAAGTTTAGCACTCAAGAGGACAGTGATGCGATTACTTGGAATGAATTCACCAGTAGCCAGTCCTCGGTTACTTCCACAAATTTGTCAAAAGTGATTATCCCTAAGTGCTCCACGTCCGACTTCAATCTTAAGTCACGAAGCTTTGTCGCTACGCAGTGGCGGCATTGTTTGTCAGAAGGCGTTGTCCGCTGGACACAGGTGTATTAGTCACAGCATTAAACGTTACTTTATTCGAGGCAGCAGGTCGCCCACAAACTCTGTTCTGAACGGGACACAAATACCGGCATTAGTTGAGGAGATATGTGCATTAATAAGTAACGTAAGGTTTGCAGAAAAATTGCGAAAAATTAAATAAAACACTTAAAAAAAACTATCTTCACAGTTCTGGGTAGTTTATTAAAAATGCTAACTCTTACTGGACGCTATCCATCACTCTATAAAAAAGTAACAGCAAACTGCCGAACACAATATGCATTGAGATTGGGCGGAGTCGTACCTAACCTATCTCCATATCCTAGCTATAATTCTAATATCCACGCTATTTTCACCCCGACAAGTCCTCATCTATGAATCACGGTTTGAGTAAACAAAATATGGACGAAAAGCGCTGAGAAAGTTGTCAATCACACTACGCACGCACGAAAATTAGTGCACATCGAAATGAATCAATGCCCAAGCCAAATTTTCTGTAAACTTATCGAGGGTTTGCGTAACTTTTCCCACTGACCTTCGGTCAGTGGTTCTCTATACTCACGCTGAGCGCAACCAGAGGTTAATGCATCGCTATTTTTTTTCTATAATCAGGATACTAGGGCGGAATCAGGATAATACTGAAATGAAGATAATATAGGAATGTAGGCGCCAAATTTTTGTAATAGTTTGCATCAATAACCATTTTCACAAAGTACACCGTTGGTGACAAAACACACAATTAAATGTTTGCCTTACACTTGTTCCCTCGTCATTATGAAATTGAAAAATAGTAAGCTTCGCTTCACAGCCATTCACTTGTCCGCTTGATTAAATAAACGTTTCCGCTTGCACTGTGTTGAAAAAAAATTGATTGGCACTGGGCCGATTGGATCCCGGCCTCGAACCCGGGCGCCGTGACCCGTACGTCCGCCACGGCGGCTGACCAACCGCGAGGAAGGGGCGCTTATTCCCGTCCGCGCGATCACCTCATCATCGCCGCTCGAATCATTAATAAGCGGAAGGCGTGCGTCGGGAAGCCATGCCGTGGGTCAACGGGCCCAAGTGTAAGGCGGCACTCATTGCGCCAATTATCACGAGTTCTGATTGAAGCCTTCTCGGTGTCTACCCCCGACGCGAAAGCTTTCGTAGTTGCGTCGAGGTTTCGTAAAACCATATACTTCATGAATTCTTCCTGGCAATAGAAGCTGCGACCACCTAAACAGCACTAATTCATTCAGGTAAGTTTAGTGATAAATCACTTTTAATGCACATCTTTACATCTACGAGGGCCATTACTTTAGCCAACTCCTGAGTATTTCGAGGATAAGTTATCTATTAAATATTCATTTTTATATTCAATAGACGCAACAGTTTTAGTAGCCCCTAAGATTTGAATATAAACTTTTCATTTCAAATTTATACTGAGAGGGATATCATATCTTCATTTACATTCCAATTCGTTGATATATAAAAACTTGAGGTAACGATTACTGTCGGTGATAAAGCATATGCATTTGCAATAGTCATTAATTGCACGACAACGACATAATTATAGATTTAAAATTGTAAATTCACTCTTATATTGAAGGCACCTCTATTTTTAACGTCTCAGTTTCGTCATCATTGACTGCTAAATGTTAAAACATGAATTCTAGTCAAATATTGTGCTAGAAATAATTTCTAAGGGAGTCGATTTCGATTTCGCACATTTAAAAAAATTAACTTTTTAAGGATGGACCTTCTGCTTTGTTGCTAATTGTTTTGCAAATAATTTCAGCAACAAGTGTGGAATTCATAATTGATTCATCTGACCGAGAGCGAAAATTAATGATCTGTGAGCATGAAAAAAAGATCGGCTGCTTTCCCGGCGTATGCTGGTAGTGGAGGCTATTCGAGTTCTCCACCGGGTAATCTCCTCCATGGCTGCCGACGTTTCGGGGTACGAGTCGTACTCCATCTTCAGGACTGAGTCGCTTTGATCTCCTAAAAAGTTTCTATTTTGAGATACATGCTGTTAGAACTTAGCCATCGATATTCTGGTAGGAGTACTAGAAGTAATTATAATGTTACTTATGAAATTTTCGCCGTAATTCTTTCTCTCCGCTGCGCGATGGTGAGAAAAAGATAAGTAAAGTTATATTGATTATTATTTTTCGACCAAAAACTGCTCAATTTCTGTTCGCTCCGAAACTTATTTTAACTCAAGGCAATCTGCTTCAAGTCGCTAACCTTCCTCCTACACATATCATCTTTCTCAGCAGTCTCGATTTATGCGCATTTCTAATTCGTGCAGATGAGAAAATAGCCAAAAGGTAGATAAGGTTGTGGGGCAGAAACGTTTTAGCTGAGACATAGAGTGATACTTACAGGATGGATATTCCTCATCAGGCGATTTCTGATTCCGAATCGGTCCCGGGCGAAGGCAGTCTAACTAGACATTCGCAAACAAATTCGGGAGCCATGACACATAGTTTCGTCGTTACATAGGGCTGCTACAATGGTAACTCTGAGAAAAAAATAACCAATTCGAACGAGAATACTACGAAAAGTTACGTCACAAAATTACATGAGTCGTATTCGATGAAATTTCAGGGAAGAGCATTATGATGATCAAAGTTAAGGTAACTGCACTCAGAAAAAATATTTGTAAAAAATGGGACGAATGAACAGTCCTTGATGATTCATCAAATCGTCATAAACTCGTTATCATGTGAATATCGGCAGTGATCGACTTTCCCAGTTGGCTTAATTCCGCTATAAAGCAGGTCCACTAATATCAGGACGGGAGCCGTGGAAGCAATCCACCTATAGCCGCACGACCCATCGGGAATCAGCCGCATTCTACCATCCGCAAATTCGAATCTGACTTCCTCTCCACTCTATAAGCCTCTTGCTGTCCAATCCGTCCTGAACAATCGCTATAAACTCCAGCTTGCGAATTTGCAGACGGGCGACGACGACATGTTGCAACTGCGGTGAGTGGAAGGTCGTGGGAATCAAAAGCGATACGACAAATTGCAATTAAAACACGATGCGCCAATCCTTGGAGATCCACTGTAGTGTTGATCTTGAGTTGTGGTTACGCCACACAGTAAATGCTTCGCAGGCGATCGCACGCATGATTTACTTGCAGCTTCAGGAGAATGAAATTAACAAGAGATACAATGAGGGTATCAAACCAACGAGTCAAAGATATTTCTAACATTCTCCTCAGTTTTTAATGTAAAAGCCTCAAATATGGAAATAAATTTTGCGAGAAATCACCCACGGAATATAATCCTCGCAGCCTTTATTCAAGTAACACCCAATAAGAACATCTGAATTCACGGTTAACAACCCAATTAAATAGTAATCACTCCACTCGGGGTACTTCTAAAAGAAGTAATCATCCGCAGACACGCGGACAAAATAATTGGCTCTGAATCACGCACCAAATCCCTGCTTCACAAATACCACGGAGATATTTGATACACTACAGGAAATACCACCTATTATAGAAAATATCTCAAAGAGAAAATATCCATGGCCGCATATAATATGACGATCTAAAGACGAATTGTTAAATGCGACTTCTTAGGACGCTTTCGTTGCCTCAATGAGCTCCCTGCCAGTTAACGGGCAATGGGGATAGATATGCGGAGGTCTAGGAGTGCGGCTTTGAATCTGACGGAGGTTGTTAATAAGCACGCAACACCGTGCCTCAAAAAGAGTTTTGAAAGAAATTGGTAATTTGCAAACAAATGAAATCTCGCAAGTCACACTAACCTTTATTTACAAATTATAAGCGTGCACAAAAAAATATGTGAAAGCGTTGAAATACAAATTGTCAACAAATAAAGCGTAGTGGAACTTTTAAGACTCCTTTAGCTCATAATGGATCGGTTCCTCCACATGTTATTGGATACTACCAGTTTCAGTCGTAAGTTTTGTAAATATAGTGGGCATCAATAGTCAAAGGCTTAGGAAAGCGGATGAAAAGAGCTAAGGTAACTTCAAACTCTTCATTCAGACACTAGTACCATTGTCATCATTGAGACTCGGAAGCTACGTGATAGACTTGGAATAATTTGGCAATTAACAAAAGATCCTTTTCATAATGCCACAGAGCAACAACTTAGAATCGCACTTCAGGTCCTGCATAAGTTGTATCCAGATCCGACGGTGTCTGACGGTGGCGGTGTCCCAAAATACGGCTCTCGAGGAGGTTCAATAGGTTACATCTAGATGTAAGAGAGAGAGAGATATTTCGCAGATCGGATAGGTATAGGACCACGTTTTTCACCAAAATGACATAGGATTTGATAAAAGGCAGGCAAAAATTGATGCAGTCATATCTCTCGTAATGCGGACGTCATTTTTTTCTGCATTCTCTTGCGTGTGAACGGCTGTTACCCAAATGCCTCCCCCACAAACCAATTGAGGTGGTATCCGCTATAGACTATGGATAACGTGACAAGGCTTTGCTTCGGTGATAATTTAAGTCCATCTTCTCAGATATCGCATTAAATCACTACGAGTTGAGCGATTGATATGCCTAGCGAAGGCATGACAAAGAAACCACTTCACAGTTTCACGGACAGAAACGGCGGTCTTTCGAGAAAGGTGCAGAAAATCAACATGTATTAATAGTTTGAAATTCTTACATAGGCTAGAATATAATACCGCCAATACGATGACACCGTCTAGAATTCAATCTTGCTGTGAAAAATCAATGGTCAGAGCTTCCCTCTAACCAATGGTTATCGACAGCAAGATCTCTATCCCCGGATGTCAATATTAATAGTGGGAATTTATTTAATTTAATGCTGTTTGAAATGTTTACAAATTGTGACGGTTGGATTGCATCCAGCACCGAAGAGCTTTATTTGAAGGGGTTTTCGGCTCCCGCGGAATGAGTGACGGGTCAAACTATGTTCCGACACAGTATTCAATTCCAAGATTTACCAAAGACGTAACAGCTAACAGGGATTGATTGTCACTTAAGCACATTGATCGCTATTTATTTTGTTTTACATTGATTTTTTTCACGATTGTAGCGACAAAACGTTGATGAATCGGATTTTGACCAAAATACCCAATAACCTAACTTTCAACAGACGGTGATGAGTGAGGCATCGAAAGTTGTGCAGTAGTAGGTAATATCCTTTCTTTTTCAAATGCGACAGTTTGCTTTTCTTCCTCGAGCGCCTGACGAAGGCGGGGGCTGCTGGGGGAAAAAGCCGAGTCGATCGGCATGGAAGAAATTCATTGAACGGCAGAAGACAACGGACAAGACCCAACGCCAAGTAAAACTCTTCGGAGAGAATCCATTATGAGTTGATCGAATATCGATTATAAATACCGACTTTAATTACCCCATTATTCGTCAGGAAATCTTTTATTAATCCAGAGATTGGCTTGACAAAGCTTTCCACTTAGTTCCTTAACAGTCTCATATTTTTAATGACATCGGTGGGATAACTTCCTCGCCTATTTACCCGAGGGTCGCAGGTTCGAGTCACGCCTTAGTAGGTTGGATTTTCACCATTCGGGCCATGGATGAATGTGTGATTATCGTGATGCGGCTGTGGAGGGGAGTTTACGTCAAATAATATGCGATCCCCACTTGAGTGTTTCGCAGAGTGCTCTCCCAGTCCAGCCCTCGGCCCGTCGCATGGGATGCTGAGCCTTGAACACTTCGGCGTGTTTCATTAAGAGGATGCTAATGGCGACGCCGGGTTTATTTCGACCTTAGCTCATGGCGCAGATTACCTTAGCAATCGGTCGCTTACTTCGAATACCGATACCCCAAGTCAAATAAGTCAAAGACTCTACCTTTGCTACTTGCACATAGCCTTCAATACGTTGAAATCTCGTCATCAATAGCAGTTTCTGTATTTATACTATTGACACGGTTTAGAATTAACGCAAAGTCTGTTTAGATAGCGAAGATATAGCATCGTTTTTACTTAGAGAAACGGCACCTTATGAGAGCGTAGCTATTGACCGCATCTTCGTCACATAGTATTATGTGTGGTTGGACATTTTCCCCACCGCTAGTAATTGCAGCTTAACGCTAAAATCACTCATTTGTAAAAATAAATGGAAGGTATAACCGATAATTCAAAAGAAGCGTTCATAGATAAATAGCCGAAGTCGAGATATTTCAAACGAGAAGAAAATAGTCATTGGGAAGGAACTCAAGTGATCACTGTTCGACCCCCGCCACAGCAACCGAGGAGACGTCGCAGGAAAAGGGGTCGAAAGTTGTGACGGGAAATAAAATGAAACCAGTTATATTTGTGGGACGAAAGCAAGCAAAGTGGAGGGAGGACGCTGGATGGATCGATAAGTCCGCCGAACCTCATATCTGCTAGACAAGAGACGAGAACTATCGGTGGATTGCAGTCTCTGCGCTTTTGGATTCCACATTGATGGACGGACGAGCATTGAATATCACCGATATTCGGGAAATAACTCCCTCAATGAGCCACAGAACGAACCTAATGAACGGAATGCAAAAAGAGCAATGACATACTCGGCTGATGAGGGATATTGAACCAGAGGAGAATTAGGGGGGTTGGACCACCATCGATTCTCAGGAGAGCTCTTGGTCGTCGCGTATCCAAGGCCCCGAATCAGAAACTGTCATTTGCGGGCGAACCCACGGAAGTTAACTTTCGAACGCAAGCATTAAAGTCAGATTCACTTTGACGTTTAAAATCAGATGATGACTCCACAAGCCGAAACGCATCACGCGCATTAAAATAATTAAGGAAAAGTGCCAAGGTCATTTTTATTTTAAGATATCAAGCTCCCACTGTATCTCGCCTAGACTGGTTAAATTAATTAAAATCGGTAAAATAAGCAGTAATGAAGAAAGGACTTTTTGCTTCATACAGCTTCGGGAACTCGCGATGGCTCAGCGAGTTGGAATGTGCTGGGGACTGACGAGGGACTTTGTTCCCTCGGGGGAATCTGTTGCGTGGGTGCGTGGTTCTGTAAACCTTTCGCTCTTACTTTGGAGTAATTGGTGCAAGCATTAATTTCATCCTTTCCTTTTTACCATATCCCTTAACTTAGGCCTCAGAGCATTATCATCATTAAATACGTTATTGTTGACGATACATATACGCCTGTAGTAGTCTGTTTCTTAAATAAAAATATTGCATCGTCAGAATTTTGGAAGAACCTCCAATGTGAGCAAGGCCGTAGCAAGGGGGGGGGATGTAATGGGGGCGGGGGCGTGTTTTGGAAAAGTGGAAAATATAGCGGGGGGTGCTCTTATGCGAGAGGTTACACTGAAGACCAAGACGAGGTCGTTGGATTCCGTCCAGTCGTTCGTTCTCAGTCAGAGGCGAGTGCATTTGTGTGCTCACCTGAAGAAGTCGTTCCTGCAGAAGAGCTTGCCTTCGCGGCAGAAGCACTTCTCGGTGAGGTTGCCATGGCAGTCGTGACATCGCACGCACTCCGCGTGCCACGTGCGGTCGTTCACGTTGAGCAGGAACTTGTCTAGGATGGGCTTTTCACAGCCGGCGCACGTGACCAGCATCGCCCCTGCGGCGGCGGCGGCGGCAGCAGCAACCGCAGCAGCGGCGGCCGCCCTCCCGCCCAGGACTCCGCTGGGACACACCGCCCCCAGGCCCTCCCACGGCCCCACGGGAGGGTCCTCTTCGTCGGGCGGGGCCCGGGCGAACGCGCGCGGAAGCAGGGCGATCCTGGCGGCCGTGACGGCGGTCCCCCCGGGCCTCTAGGGGCCTCGGCCGCGCAAGCCGACCCTCGCTCCAAACCCTCCCCGCTAACCCTCGGGCAGATCCCGCCTCGGAGGCGGAGGGCCGTCGCACCCGGAAGCACTGGAGACGACGGCAGAGGAAGTCACCGCGAGAGACCGGCCACTGCACAGGGCAACGGGAGTCGCGATCGCCGGGAGGGAAAGACTGCGGCGGTCGGCGGATTCCTTCCGGACGCGGCAGAAGCACTTAATGATATTCGGGGAGTGACGAGAATCGAACGGGATGATGTCCTCCGGTGATGCGGCTAATTCTGAATCCTGGAGGTTCGGACGTCCATCGCCCTTGAGTGGTACTCCCTCGAGTTTCTTCCGCTTTCGGTCACCAACGGACAGCGCCTCTCTGCACACGGATTCGGTAGCTCGCGAAGCGGTTCACATCACACGCGCACAACACACGAGCAGTCACAGTTTCACATTGGGCCTCGCTCCACACGACGTCGACGGGTAAACCCGATGCCACGGCCCGAGAAAATGAAGGATCTCAAGATGCCAAAAATGCTGCTCCGAACGGACACAGGCTCCCGCGGACACGCAAGCACGACTATCGCCGCTGGACTGGCGTGAATGGACGGCCTGGCTCTCCTCCTCTTCCCTCCCCTCCTTCTTCCCCCCTTCCCCCACTCCTACGCTAGAGCCCAGAGCGAGAGAGAGATGGTCTGCGCCGAAGGGTGGGGAGGGGAGGTGGTGGAAGCGGGGAGGGGGAGGGAGAGAGAATCGCTTTGTGCGCATGCGCGCGTCCGCCCAGGGCTCCCGTCGCCATGGAGACGCGTAGAGCGGCGATTGGCGGGCGAGAGAGGAGGGGGGTCTCGCGCCGTCGCGAGGGAACAAGAGTGGAAAGTGGAAGTTCGGGGGGCACGGTGAGATGCGGGGGGCAGGCAGGCGTCTTCGGGGAGGCCCCTCCCTCCGAGCAAGAAGGCAGCCCCAAGGAGGCAGCCCCCGACTCCGCCTTCATCTGCGGCAACAGGGGGAGGCGACACTCAGGACGCAGCGGAGACTTCGACGCTCCGCTCCGCCGCGAATCCCACCGTCTGTCTTTTTCTCTCTCTCTCTCTCGCAACGACAGCCATTGGGTGGGTGCACGGAACCGAGTATTTTGCGCTGCTGCTGTTTTTGCGCTTCATCGCGGTGAGCCACCTTAAGAAGACGCGTCACTCCCGGTCGACACCTAATGTATCCTGTCTTATTCTCGTTACGAATCACTCATTTCAACTTTTGAAACTTCAGCTCTCGTATTCAGAGTATAGAAAGTAAACCTTTGAAATGTTCAACAAAGATATCGTATTGCCCACAATTTTTATTATAGCAGCTTAATGCACATGTTTCCATTGTTACACAATCATCATATGAAGTACCGATGTACCCTCTCACACTCAATGTACCCAATGTATACGATCATCATTATGTGCGTACCTGGCGCAGCGAGGGTGGGTTTTGGGGGATAAAATCCCCCAGAGTTCAGGGAAATTCTTAAGTTTAATCCATTTCTCTTAATGGATTAGTATTACTTATAGAATGGTGTTAGTGTTAATCAAATATCTGTCATAAAGCGGTAAAACTAGTCATTTTGAAACATTAATCTTAAAAATTTCTAGAGGAGGGCCCCCACAACTCCCACTTACCCTGGTGAGTATGCAATACCCCACACCCAAAAGTATTAGTTGCGCCTAAAACCGCCACTAGCCTTAATTCTTAGCTCCGCCCCTGCGTACCTGATGATGAACTGATGCACAGTGAACATTGTGCAACAATCGAAACACGTGAAGCAAGTTGTTAAAATAAAATTTGTGGAAAATTCGATATCTTCGTTGTTAATTTTGTTCCACGAAATCTCTCCTGGAAAAGTTCACTTTAAAGTAGACTTTCGTCTACTTCCCCATATACCGCCAATGTAGCGCATAAACATTTGAGAATATACTGAGGCATTGTTTTTTTCAAACTGATATACAGGTAATTGTTTACCAGTGATCTCCCTTTCTACTCAGATAAGAGGAAGTAAAGAACCTTAACGGAAAAACTGTCACAGTGGAAGACACTGCTTCAGGAGAGAGCGTCGCCGCGAACCAATAAAACACCACGAATCGGGACTAAAACGTGTCCGTGTGCGCATGAAGTCGTGAGTGGCGATTGATTAAATGACCTTCCTGATGGCTTCTGTGGTTTTCTTCCCGGAACTGCGTGTCGCACCCACTGCCTCAAAAGCACTCATAGTTTCAGTTACTTGGTGCATCAACCTCAGGGTTAGTTTAGATCGATGAAGGAAGAGTTCATTCGAGGCTAAGTCATGGGGTGTGTGATTTACGCCTAATTAAAGGAGTCGCCACCCCGAAACTAAACGATTTTTATGCTTGGCGAAGGCGTCCTAAGGTTTTCCCGCGGTTTTGGCCCGACACAAATCAGTCAGAATTCAAGCGGTCAACAATCAACTAAGCTTCCACAATGCGCCAAGACCAGCATAATGCCTAACATCGTATGAAAGGATTTATCTGCGTTGTGATTACGGGAACTTGTAAGTTTCATCGGGAAAAGCTGCATTTTTTTCACCCATTCCTTAAAATTAACGGTGAGAGGTTTCCTAAAAAGCGATGGTGTGAATGAATATCGCAAACCTCGCAGAAATCGATAAAAAGAAAGCTAAAATGATTCCTGGTTATATTTTTTCATATAGAAACATGGCATTATAAATCCTTATTAGCTACTGAATTAGGTGCCAGAATGCTACTTTTAATTGAATCCTTTTTAAATTATTGCATTGGGCTTAAAGTAGAACAGTTTTGTTGAAAAGATCCCGTTTTCTTTTAAGTATCATGAAAATTGAAACGCATATATGTAGTTTCGGGAGAAAACTATTTTGCTGGCGGTGGATGGGAGTGAGTGCATAGGCGCTTAGAAGGGGAATTTCATCGCAGAATTAGCTGTCAGTGTGTCCAGATCGTGATATTATGCGTTCATTTGTGAGGAGGGGTAATTTGAACCAAGATAGACGCTCACCTTTGCATCATATTCATGCTATCACATTATGGTCTCATTTAGAATTGAGGATGCACTATGAACAGTAATAAACATGAGGAATTGGAGCCTCCGACCCGAAGTCTCAATGAAATAGATCAGTCTTTGGAAGGAAACAATAAGTAAAAACGAAGATCAATCGTCTTCATTCAGCTATATTCTCATAATTTTAAAAACTAAAGTTTCCGCCCACTTATCATGAGTTGGTGACGTCATTAGAGTTACGGCTCGTTAACTTGTTCTGCAAGGTTGAGGGAAGGAAACGTACTCCTTAGTGCAAACAACAAAGAACCACATTCGCAAGGTCGAGGAACTTGCGGTGACCCGCTCAACAAGAGTTGTCGACGACAGCTGCTTATCTGCGAGATTGCTAAAGCTGTTTTGTTTTTCCTCGAGAATAGCTCGAGAAGTAGGCGACGAGTCGCGAAAATTCGCATCTCTTTATTTTTCAAACTCACTCTCAATTGACAGCACAGGCAAATTAAAAGGTACAAATAGCCTTCAAGAAAAAGACGAGACAGACGATAATACATCGCATGGTAAGGCATGATGCTCTGATGAAAGGAGCCGCACAGGGCAAGGGAGCGACATAGCCAACGTCAGAAATAGTTTTCGGGGGGTGTGATTGAGGGAGAATATATCTTGTAGGGTTCATAGGGAGACAGTCTTCCCCAATCACTTCGGGGGAGGTTTGAACCATTCGTTTTGAGAACCCATCAAGCCTTAACCCTCACCCCTCCGACCCCACCCGTTCGATGCAGAGATGGGGTGGACGTGAGGGCGGGAAAGGAACTGCTCGATGGAATTAATGAAAATAAGAAGAGAATGCCACTGCGCAAAAGTAAAACAGGTGAGGAGAGGCGCGGGGAGAGCGAAATGAAAACAAATCTATGATTAAGCACACCTGCCTCTTAAGAATAATGTGTTAGAGATCACTTGTTTCTTTAAACAGATCTACATCTACATACTACCCCGCAAGCCGCCTAAAAGGCGTGTGGCAGGGGTCTTAGGACACCAGCCATTTACACATGTAAAAAGGAAATACAAAATTACGATTAGCATTTATTAAAGTCCTTTATGGTTTCGGGGGAAAAACGAATTCTAATATCTAACCTTTCGGCTAAATATCTCTCTTTAATTTCTCGCTTCTGTCGGACCTGAAAATATAGTGTGGCTCTAATATTATATTCTCCGTGCCGCTCTTAAATATATCCATTCTCAATTGTCAAAGCAATCTAAGCCTAGCGCGCAGCCTCCGAGTCTCAAGCGGCTCCCAGCCTAATTCGCTTAACATCTGAGTAACGCTGTCTGTACGTCCGTAGCGGTTTTTGACGTAACGCGCAGCCTTCCTTTGTATTTTATTCAGTTCGCGCATTAAGTCTTTCGGCACCGGATTCCAGGTAAAGAATGATGCCAGCACACAGAATATCTCCTATACCTATTTAAGTTGGAAACCTTTACCAACTATAAAGAAAATAAAAATCCCTCAGCCAGTGGAGCTTAAAAATCCCTATTGCATCTGTTATAATAATTGCTGTTCTCTTTTCCCAATCCCTTACGTGAGTTCCCAATCTGACCGAAGCGTACAGCTGGACACCAAACTCAACTTTCACGGCCACATCAACAACATCGTAAGGAAGGCCATGGTTATTTATGGGCTTCTTTACCGCCGCATCGATAACAACGATCACCTTATCCTCCGGTCTGGATTTTTCGGCTGCGGTCCTTCATATCCTCGAACACTGCACCCCAATGGATCGCCCCCTCCACGACACCACTCCATCGTGCGGTTAACTCGTTCACCGAATTTCCTCCCTCACATGTCTCCTCTCCTCCCTACAAGTAGGAATCCTCTCCCACCGACTCATAGTCATGCAATTTCAAGTTCCTCTTCAGAATTCGGAGTGGTCTCACTCTCCTATCACCCCCTCCCGACCCCCCCCCCCCCGAAATATAAAAACGCAATTATTTTCCTTCAAAAAATAAGACAAAATGTTAAAAAATCGTGATTTTACAAAACATTTCTTCAACAAATGAAGTCATTTCGATAATAAAAGGTGTTCAAATTAGTTTAAAACCCTTTACTTAGAACCATGTTTTTCAAAAATATTGAAAACCCCTGGATTTGGACCCCCCCCTTCCCCGAACCAAATTCCTGGCTACGCCACTGTCTCCTATCCATTAAACTTTACCCTCTACTTATTCCTCCTCGCATGCACCACACGTAATAGTCTGTTGCTTTAAATTCCTAAATATCGGCTGTCAATATCCCAGCGTTCTCTGTTCTACTCTCTCTCCAAAGACAAAGGCATCCCAACCGTCCTCACTTCTATCCCCCTCTTCCTCTGTTCCCTCTGCATTCCGTTGAGGCACATTCGGTTTATTTTGTTCTTGTGTTTTTCAGTTGTTCCTTTTTAATACAAATAATTTGTTTGTGTATTTCACCCACATTTAAAAACCTTTTTTCCGTTTTTGGCACTGTTCATGGTGAAACAAAACCCAATCGTATTCCACAAACTTTTTATTATCAACTGTCAACTAGTTTCGACGTTTATAACGTCATTATCAAGTCTTTATCAAGTAGTTGACAGCTAATAATAAAAAAGTTTGTGGAATAGTACTGGGTTTTGTTTCAGTCCATTCTTAATTGCGACAACTGACAGGGGAAGCAATATAGGCACGATATAAGGACGTGAGAAAGTTCCGTGAACGGTTGACTAGAAAAATGGCACGAGTGGCCACAAATAGGGATTTATTTCGAAGACAACTCCTAATGTCATAACTGATAATGACAAAAATTATGCCAATTAAACTGGAGGAAACACACAGCTTACCGAACAATGTCATGGATCTGTTTTTGAAAAAGGAAAACAATGCTTTAGCTCAGACAGTGAAAGTGATAAAAACTCGTCAGATAGTGAATGAAAAACAGTAACCTTTTATTGCTGACAGTGCTAATTGCAGAATGTTAGTTGGGAAAAGCGTAAATTGTGTTGCTTTTGTTTATGTTATGTTTTTATGGTAAAATATTCCTGAAAAATTACCATTTTGTCAGCAGCGCAGTTCATTAAGAATAATGACGTTGATATATAGGTAGGAGATTTAAATCAATACTTTATATTGAGCATAAGACATAGATTAAAATGAACTGATATTCTTAGAAAGAATACATTATTCGATGTGAGTAATATGCCTTCCGAAGCTTTTAAAGCTAAAAGGAGTTCAAACCAAAAACAAGTTCGAAGGACTCGGCACTACAACAATACTATAAAACGACCGTTGTCCGAAGGCCTTTAAATATGTATGGCAGGTTAGGAAGTGGAGGCCATGGATCATCGAGGGCTCTTGCCTAGAAATAGAGCTTGTTAGTTAATAAAAGAGTCCGTTTCCCCAGTTTAAGCACGCGATTTAAGTCCATTCTCCATGGAATGCACTCAAAGAAAGAAACCTTTCAGTGCACCTCTTGCAGTGCCCAACGATTGCATAATGAGAGTCATTCGTAGCAATATTTATAAATTTTACTTTCTGGTGATTATTTTCTGTCACTAATATATCTGTTATCCACACATAAAAGTGAATGAGACCATATTGCATCCACCCGCTTGCCGCGTCGCCGTACTCTCCGCCGCCGCCGGCCAGAACCGGAGTCGTCCGTGCGTTCGAAAAAACAATTTAAAATTCGGGGTTGCAAATTGGTGCAAGGTTTGACTTTAGATTCACAATGTAGAAGCTTCAAAAAACGACATGATATAAGTTACTTAGTGTAAGCCGGTGACAATGTCTACTTTTTCTCTACGTTTATGTAAAAAAGTGGGTTGAAAACAGGCTCCGCCATTTTGTTATGTATCTATGGTTATTGATGAAACAAAATCTTTAAAATCCCTTCAAATGAAAGAATATGAAGTCTCAAATAATATGGTATAACAGTTTTGTTGATAAAACTATTTATAAAACCACTGCACGAGGATAAAGTCGGCAATTTTCAGAAAAAATCGAGGGTGGTCGTTTTTCGCTAAATTTTCTCAACTTTGACCTCACATATATTGTTAAAGTGAAAACACAGGACCAAAATAATCTGGGTAGTTATGCACAATTTATTTGAGAATGTGTATGCGAAGTTTCAACTTCCTAGCTCAAAAAAATCGATTTTGAGGTTTTGGCCAGCTTTTTTCGATTCTAGCCCACTGTGCGCCGTTCCGAAATTAGGAACTCCTTCCGGGTTATCCATACGTAGTTCTCTTTGTCTTAAAGAAATTTAGAGAAATTGTTACGTGTTGAATGCTTGAAAGGTAGTCGAAAACACAATTGTGGACACTTTGAGTCAGAAGAACTGGAAACAGTGTTCAGTCAGGGGCAGATTGGCCAGGGGGGCGGACGGGACTCCCGTCCCTTAGAGTACGATGCTTTTGCGCTGACCGTCCAGTGCACCCGAGTATCTTGTGAGCGAGAGCGTTATTTGGTTTTAAAATACTAACTTCGGAGTTCCACAGCTCTCCGTCTCAAGAACCTTTTGAGAAATTCTAACCAGTTGAAAGACTCAGTTTATTAAGAAGACAGGAATAAAACTGTGGGAAAGGCTTCAGAAGAACTCAAAATACCATCACTTGAAATTGTAAATTTAACTGCTTAGTTTGAATCATATAACACACTGAGTACTTTTTTTTAAGAAAGGACTTAACATTTTGGGGCCCTTTGACTGCCGAGGCTTTAAGCTTCAACTCTGTTAGGTTAGAAGAGTTTATGGATAGAATGAAAGTTAATGAGTCTTATTACAAACCGAAAAGGTAATTTTAATGTGGGATATTGGAACAGGCCGGGATGATTCGCAAACTACCGCATGTAAAAGAACTGCATGGAAAAAATGACTCCGTAAGCAGTCACGCGGACGGATGCAAAGTTACATACACCAAGGGTGAAGTTCGCCATTCACGGTGTACTGGGAACTGCATGTAAAACTATGGAAACAGTAGAATACTTTTATAATAAAGAGAAATTACAGAAATTCAATGGCTACAAGTGAATCAATTATATTTTATTCCTTCCACGTGACCGTTGCGACGAACATAGGGTGGTTGGGGGTTGTTCCCAGAGTGAGATAGTGATCTGGGGGGGGGGGGGAATAGATTCGAAAGTAGAAGGGGTGGAGGTCGATAAATACCAAAACGGCGGGCGACGCCCTCTGGCTCTCCAATACCTACATCTAGTTTCCTCTAGGTTTCACCTGCGATGCGAGAATAGTTATAAAAAAAAGGATATATTACTCAAGGGCGCATCTGCCTCCGAGATAACCCATTACCTTCGGCATATCGATTGTCTTAATCAATGACACCAATGATGATTACTGACGGGACTCAATTACTCACAGACTTCATAAAAATTTCACTATTAGCATGGCAATGATGCTTTCAAACATGATGATGGACAAATGCCCTCAACGTATTTATCGCTGGTGACGAAGTTCACATACCTCGATTTAAATTTTTCAAAGTATTGGCAATAATTTCATATGAATTTGAACCGAATGTTTCACATGCATCAGAACAAGATATAGTCAAGGGTGGCAGCATTACACAAAACGAATCTTCCCCATGTTCCAATGGGCAGAGTGGATTTGATTGTAATGAATGCATGTGCAAGAATTACATTCAATCCCTGCAATGAATAAAAACAAAAACGTTAACTCAAAGACCATAAACGAACAGGTACATACATACGCAGTATCAAAAGCTTATTATGTTAAATTGTTAAAAAACCACACAGACACTCAACTGCTAATCAAATAATTTCCTTCTGAACGCTAGTCTTCACGATACCAAATATTAATATAATTTGGGTAGTAATGATTTAGTACATAGTCCATGAAATAAATAGTAATGACTTTTTTTCACAAACAAAGGGAAAACTGAGAGGAAAATACGTAATAAGGAGAGAGTTTATGAGCTATGGAGTGAGTTATGTATAAAAAATAGTCATTCAAGCGCTTATTAGACAAAGCACATCAATATTTAGTCAAATACACCGCATTCTACGAAAGATTTTACTGCAGAAACAGCGTAATCTTCTGCTAAAAGGATGTTTTGGAGTGATATGTAGAAATTTCATTGTATTGAGAAAGCTCTGTTTATTTGGAAATCACAGATGCACAAATGCAATTCGGAAGGCGAAGTAAGTTCGACTGAGAAAGCCTTGCGGCATAGCAAAAACAGTTTCACTGCTCGCAGAGATAGTTTGAGAATTTTCCGTTTCATGAATGCGCGAGGCTAAATATTAATTTTATCATCTAGGACGCAACTCGGCATCCACCTCACCAGGAATGTATCACGCATACAATAAGTAGGCTTAAAAATTCAAAATAGAAATAACTAATAATTTAAAAATCAAACAAGTTTCATTGAAACGTAAAAAGCTTATGAGGCATTGAGATAGGTTGCTTGGAGAACAGGCAAAATGACGCGGATAGCGTGGTTATTGGATAAAATATCCGAGGATTGATATGAGCACGGTGGGATTGACAACACGAGCGATGAATTGAAGGAGCATTCTCGAGTGTCTCAGATTGCACGCGTGCTTCCTGAGAAAAAGGGTTGGTACGGATTGGAGAGAAGGCTGCAATCAATTAGGTGTTCGTCCCGACCGAGAGTCGGTGCTTTCTTACGCATAATATTAACGGTGGTTTCTGTGTCTTTCCTATTTTAGTCGAGCAAAACGATTCTCGAAACGAATGGAAATGAATGGAAATGAATGGAAATGAATGGTCAGAAATGGAGAGATGTGGACATACGAAGTACCTACGCTTGCTATTGAAGTTTCGTACCCACAGATTTACTTGAAATAACCTCTCCAATACTTACAAATTTACAGAAAATACAAAGAAATGAGCGATGACATAGACTTTCAATAAGGCTGTATCGACGATTTCATAGGCATATTTTTCTAACGCAAGAAATAATGAGTAAATCTGAAAAGTAAAGCCGAATGAAAAGAAGTCACTGACGTCGTAATGACGTGCGCAGCCGTGGAAAGAGATGCCGTATTGTTTGGGGGCTGGTGTTTCCCTCGCGAGGAAGATGATTTTGATGGCATGCACATACTCAGGCCAATTCGGATCGGAGATTCATTTTCCTGTCCACGCAAAGGACTCGTTCTATTGGGGGCCTTCTTGGTCCATCCAATCAAGTGATAGATGCAAAAGAAGGTACTTAAGAGATAAGGGCGAGCGGAGAAATGGGGACTGAGAAAAGGGCATAGGAGAAGTAAACAGGCGCTTGAGGCGTGAGTGAATTGGAGAGGGGGTCAACAATGACCACTGCACCCTTATTCCAGAACTCGGGTGGACGCGAGCTACTTAAAGCGCGAAGGGTTTACAGCTAACGGCAGTCACTTTGCCATCGTATTCTGGTAACCGGGCGGTTAAGTGTAAGTCCGTGAATCCGTCTCTCTTATGGCCTAGCCATAGACGTCACTGATGTTGGTGGCGTAGATCGTTGCGACCAATAGGAACATAAGAAGAAAACAAGTGAAGGGTGAAATACGCAAGATCCAGAAAAAATAAGCTCTAAAAAGGCGCTAATGTAACTGTTGTTATAGTTATACTTTTATTTTGAAAACTATTACTTGTGCGTACTAACTTTATCTTAAATTAAAATATCGATTTAAATATTCTGGAATGTGAGACGTGCGTGTGTCCATCTTTAATATATTTTATTATTATGAATAATGATAACTAGACCATGAAATATATTTACCTAAGGTGAAATAACTTATATTATGTGATGGAAGGTAAAATTTTCCATTACTTTTACAGATACGGAAGAAATAGGTGACAAATTATTTAGTTTATCTGGCATGTATTGGCGACTTCTTTGTTTACGTATGGCTCTGATAGTTATTTTGATTTTGACATCTTGCTTGTCTTGGATTTTTCACTGGATATGGGTAGCGAAAGGATGAAACAGAAGAAAAGGGGATGGGTAAATGGAAGGATTAGATGGAAAGGCGCCGAATGCATGAAGCGCGAGAATCGTCCAAGATTGAGATCCAAATGATCGTTAAAAAGAAATAAAAAAGCATTTGATATACAAAGAAATAAGTTTCAAATACTATTTACGTTGTATTTACTCGAGTTCCTGTTTTTGAACCGAGACCGACAGCAAAAACAAGTCGAAATTTTAGGTTCTGCTTTGACATGCAGCGAACCCTTTGGGCATCGCAGTAATAAATATTGAATTTACCCTGCCAAAAGCCTCATATTTCTCGTGTATTCCTGTAGCGTGCGCCGATTCACAGGGGAAGGATGGAGAGAAATCACGACACACTCGCTTTCAGCTCTAAGACTCAACTGCCTTTATTATATCCTGTTTATTATGTCACAAGGCTTATGGGCACGAGAAATTTTGAAAATGTGCTTTTATTATGGAACACTACTACCCTACCAAATTTGAACGATATCGGCGAAAGACACTTCGTGAATGTTCCTTGTTAGGGGCTCCTTGCGACGAGAGGTCGGCCACCCGTTACATTCCTTATTTTTCCGCGTGGTTTATTCATAATCAGTATTTGTTCTCGTAATTAGCCACTTTCCGTATAATTTGATCCTATAATAGACAGAATAATAGGTATATTTATAGGGTTGTTTACAAAATGAAATTAGTGATTCATCCAAAATTTGGTGGTCATCCGAGAGAAACTGGCGACTCGATAAAACCCTACGGTAACCCTTATTTAAAAGTGTACTTACGTTGAGAATATCCCATTGACAATATAGATTATGTATTTAACTCCATTCTGTGGATCATCGACCACTTATTCCTCTTATTTTTGTTCTTTGGAACACAAGCAATTCTCCAGCGAGTAAACAGAGGTACTAGACGACGGGGCACTTTTTATGTTTTTGTAGGATACACGATATACACGATTTATAAGGTTTTCACTCGTTTTTCTATTGAATATCCATACTGTAATACACTTACTGCATTCAGCAAATGATGTAGGTGTGTAACGTAGATCACAATCTGCAATCAACTTATATCAATGTAATCTTTCCAAATCTCCCAAAACAATCTCCTTTATTTATTTCAACAATGCCTTGGCAACCCAATATATTCAAAATCCGAAGTTTGACGTTAAAACAGCAATTATATTCGCCAAATTTGCGCTTGAGCCTCTACATTGACAGTTTTTCTATCCACTTCCTCAGTCTGTCATCAGTGGATACCGTGCCGTGATATAACGCGCCCACGCTCCGTCACGTGTTTTCAAGCAGTCGATGAAGATTATTTTAAGTCTCGAAACTCAGCTAAAAACATAATTCATCCGCGAAAATTTCGGCGAACACATTTGAGGTAGGAATCTTCTTATTCTAGTACTTATAAAAAGCGTGCATGTTCCCCATTGGTTTATAGGCCTTAAGAGATAACATGCAAGTCACAGTATATATACAGAGTAAATTCTAAAGTTCCACGTACCTGTAATCAGTTTTTTTTGTGATAATTAGCTCCAATAACGCGTACGATTTTGCACTTGAAGCGAGGAAAATATGCGCTTTATGATAACTAGCCCCTTAAAGTTCCCTGCTTTAAGACTATTTGCTAATGCCAGTTCCAGAATGCAATTTTTCTCTTAAGGCGCCAATAACGGTATCGGTAACGGCTTTCCTCACGTTAGTGAGTTTTGGAATATGCCTGTAAAGTGAGTGCCTTAAAGCGCAGTTAACGTGTCCATTAGTAGAAAGTACGAATCGACAGAGAGTTCCAGAATATGCGTGCTGACCAGTGAAATGGTCTAAGTTAGCCCATCTCGTCACTCGATAGAATAGCGCCAATCTATGATGGAAACACTTGCCATGGTAACTGAGTCATCTGCGCCGTCAATAGAAAGTCGCATTCGTCTCCCGCGGCATGCGGCAACAGTCAATTGACAAATGAAACCCGATATGGTTTGTTCGCTCTCGCGCGTAAAAAATGACATTCATAAATATCGTTAGTTTACCGGTATTTATTCATCCAACAGAAGCAAATCATGATTAAAGCACTGATTTTATGGATTGCTATTGATAAAACATCGCGCTTTTCAGTTTTTAGGAATATCGTCACTTATGCGATTAACCCTAAAACATATTGGACATTTTAATCATTGAGATATTAATTGTAAAACTCTGAAGGAAACTTATGATTCGCACTTAGCACTGTGAGACGAATCGCCAAAATGTGGTCAAAAGCCCAAAAATGAATCTTAAATACGATTTTGTTTCATTTGTACGCTTAGTAAAAATGTAAATGATATTTTTCAGATCCTGAATATTTTTAGAAACACTGAACATATAATGTTTTCAATGGTAAAGTTGATGGAGTTGACCAGATACCGTTTCTGCGATTTTTACGAATCTACATGCCCAAACTACAGCAAGAATTGTAGACTAACGACTGAAAATCGAGTTTCAGTAATTAAAATTCAGCGCACTGAGCTTATAAGTATGTCCAGTAAGCATCGCAACACCGAGTATATTCCGGGAGATTCACGATGCAATTTTCAGCAGAGTCGGCTGCGCCCATCTCCAACTGGATAACAACGCCTTGGCGTGACATGACCTCGGCTAAATAAAATCGCACCGCAAGATGTTCCCTCATAACATTCTTTAAACGTAACTTCTAATTGCATGTACCAACGCAGCACGCTAATAACACAACGGGGACCGATTACGCGGAAGTTTCGGTGCAAAGAAAAACTGAAGAGTAATAAAAAACAAAGAAAAACTCTCTCCCCGTGAGCAAACTCGCATCACATCGGTACGAATGTCGGGGTGTGCACTCTTCATGGCACCAATAATTGCAGCGCACGCAGAAAAAGCTCGCAATTGCAAAACTAAATGGTATTATGAGCGAGAGAGCGAGGGAGGCGATAATTCAGGAGAAGCGACGGAAAATAATCGCAATCGGAGCCTTTAAAAAAAAAAAAAAGAAGAAGAGAAGAGAGCTTTGTGTCTGTGGCCGTGGTTCGACCCCCGCCTCCGCCGAGATATCGTGGGAAGGGGGGGGGGAGGGAGATTTCGCGCAATGTGACGAGAAGTAATGAAACGACCTCTCCCGGACGAAAGCAATCGAAGCGTAAGGTCTTCTTTGAGGCCCGCCTCTCTCATCTCCAAGGCAACTCATCCGCGGCGTTGGCTAAACGACAGATTCCGGCGCCACCGAGAATTTTAATTCCTCGAATCGACGAGAGGGTATTGGGCGCCGGGGAGAGACTCGGGAGTAAGACTCGCTCATGGAGCCATAAAATGAAGCAAACGAACGATCTAAGAAAAAAGAGAAGCGATTGCGCGAACCACTCACACGGCTGATGACGAGGAAATCAACCCGAAGATGAGGAGGGGAAAAAGGGGAATCGTCTTCATTTAAACTTTACCCACCCAATGCAAGCAGCAAGAGAAGCGGTCATTCCACGGGTGACCCCACAGAATGACATCTTCAGTGGTCATCCGAGAGATGGCAGTGGTGCCGAAGGAATGCACGCATTAAAGTCGGAAAAGTCCGAGTCAGCGATAAGTACGTGAGAAGAAGCGAGGAGTGAGGTTGAGTTCACTTGGAACAACAGAGAAGCAATTAATTTTAAAAATAAAGTCAAGGGGATGGACGTGAAGTGCAGAAGCTTCCTCATTCTGCCGTTCTCACTTAAGCTCAAAACAGATAACCGCGAAATAAGGCGCCCAACTTTTCATGAGTTGATGACGTCTTCACTGCTCCAGTTCATTGAATCGTTCTGGGAGAATTGCTCATTATGGGAAGGAATCCCTCAAGAGAGCGTAAACGACTACGAACTCCGCGAGAATGATGCGAGGAGTAGAGGAGTAACTGGGGGACATGATCTGCTAGGCAGGAGCGCTTGACGTCAGCAACTTATCTGCGAAAGGGTTAAGGGCCTCAATTTTTCGCCGCGAATAGATCGATAAACACACCATGGATCAATAAACGGAAAAATGTCTTCATTTCAACGTCGATCATATTCGATTGTTAAAAAAAAAACAAGTGAATGAAGCGAACGAGCCCATTGTACTGGGGCCCAAATGTAACAACACAAAGAATCGCATCATTTAGTGAAATAGTGGACCTACTGTGTTTAAATACGTGATTTTTCACGCAGTCAGATTGAAAGCAGCCGGTTTCTATTCCATCCTGCGTCATTATCTGGAGTGCCCAAGCACCAAAGTGCAAGTTAAATACTAAACTAATGGAAAACTGGTGATTAATTTTCAACGTTAAAGTTCTACACAATTCAACAAAAATACTTGAAAGTCTACACAAGTGAGCCAGGAGCAGATAAATTATATCACACCGTAACTACAGGTAAAAATAAAATTGCAATGACGCCTGTGAAGTAGTGAACACCGGATCAACGGGTACAGCGATAAATACTTTTTCTCCTCCTCATACAACCAGCAAACATTTCACTTCACTGATTGATTCCCTATCTTTTGCAAGGTTTATACTTCAGATTATTCATCTTTTAAGCGAACAAGATGTCGAGCAAACGCTTTGAATGGATTGCTTTTGAATAAAAATCATGAATTACACACATACTCAACGATTAAAAATTTCCACAAACTCCTATGACAACGCTCATTCCACTGATGGATTTTCTTAACCCAACACCTTATTCTGTAAAATATAATCTACTAATGCCCAAAAATTCTCCTGAAGCAGAGGTACTTCGGGGGTCGGTACTCTCCAGAAATATCTCATCTACGTCTACATTCTACCCCGTGAGCCGCCTGAAAGGCGTGTGGCAGGGGGTGTTACGACACCAGCCGTTTACACATATAAAAAGAAAATGTGAAATTATGATTAGCATTTATTAAAGTTTTTATGGCTCGGGGGAAGAACGAATTCCCATATCTAACCGTTTGGCAAAACATCTCTCTTATTTTATCGCTTCTGTCGGTCCTGGAAATATAGCGGATCCTGGAAATATAGTATATTATGTTCTTCGTGTCGCTCTTGAAGATATCCATTCTAAATCGTTCGAACAATCTAAGCCTAGCGCGCAGTCTCCGAGTCTCCTGCCGTGGGCGTACCCAGGATCAAAACTAGGGGGGGTAAGCCATGGTTTTTCTAGTTGTAGGTAAGATTGAAGCAAGGTAAAGGTAATGAAATCAACATTTTTAGGAAACTGTAACAGCTCTTTATTAGTTTTTGAAATTATTTCCTTAGAGACATTTGCGATTTTTGCTTTTAAGGGGGGGAGCTGCCCCCTTCTGCTCCTCGCTGGGTACGCCCATGTCTCCAGCAGCGGCTCCCAGTCTGATTCGCTTAACATCTGGGTAACGCATTCTGTACGCCCGTAGTAATTTTTGACGAAACGCGCAGCCTTCCTTTGTATTTTATTCAGTTCGCGGATTAAGGCTTTTTGCACCGGGTCCCATACGTTTGCTGCATATTCAATATGCGGTCGGACGAATGCGAAATAGCACCTTTCTTTTACTTTTTCATCCGAAAATCTTTCCTCAATACGCTTGACGGCTCTTAATTTCTTCAGGGCTATGCCACAAATATTTCTTATATGTGTTCCCCAAGAGAGGTTCGAGATTATCGTGACTTCTAGGTACTTCACTTCGTCTGTTGCCTTTACGTTAATACCATCCACAGAATAAACATGGTTATATTTGGACTAACTCTGCAAAAAATGTACCGAGATGCATTTTCTCAGATTATGTTCCTCATTATTGGCTCCACAAATGAACATTGTTTAACACCCATGATAGATTTCATAGAGTGATCACAAATTTCGCGATAGATGACAGTGTCGTCAGAAAATAAACGTATTTTACTGCTAATTCGGGAGCAAGGGTCATTAACGTGTATAATGAACAAAGGGTGCCGATCACGCTTCCTTGGGGAACACCTTATTTTAATTCCACAATTGATCAGCATTGATCCATACAATTGAAGCGTGAATTGACTAGAGTGGATGCCATTCGGGAATTTTTAGCCGTATGGAATTCGAAAACCCATAGAGTTTTCGGTATCCGGGTTTGGGAAATATATTTAGGGATATGTCGGCCAATTATATTTAAAAAATATGTTTTCTAAACAAGGAAATCAACGATTAGAATTATTTCGCAAAGACTAATGAGACACACAATTCCATTTTCAGGGTTACGACACAAGAAAAAAAAACATTTCAATTAAGTATTACGGAAGTGGTATTTGGAAGTAATTTCAAATTTAAAAATCACTCCGTTAATGTTTTAAATAAGAACTGTGAGCATATTTTGAATGCGGTTCCATTCAGATTATTGTCGAAACGAAATCATTTCTCCAGTGATAACTTTCATTTTTCAACGCAAAAAAAAACATCGTCGTAATAACCTGCACTTATTTTGTACATTAATCCAAAGGTTGATTCAGACAGGTGAGGGAAGAGCTCTTCCTAGACTAAGCCACGGGCGAATGAATATCACGCATTTAGTGTAGGGGGTTCCTTTCCCTGGGCCACCTCGCATTTTCGAAGATTTTGTTTGAATATTTCTGGGCAACTCCAGAGAAGTTCATCTACATAATACCCTGCGAGCCACCTCTAGGGTGTTTGGCAGCGGATGATCAATCACCAGCATGCGGCATGCAAGAGTATTCCCACATGCACACCACACGGTCATATATATGTTACGAATACTGACAAATTATACTTCCACATCCATGCAAAGGCAAAACTCGCCTACTGCTCAGGAAGGAAATATGCCAATACAGCTAGAACACTCTTAAAATACTATTTGAAATACTAAGAAATTTTAGATACATCCATTAGGAAATAAATAAGTTCTTAGGCTACGCTACAAGTCAACTAACCTATTTGTAATTTCCAACGCTGCCGTTATGGTCTCTTATAGATCGTGGAAAAAACGACAATCGGAATCTATTGGTTCCACAGTCTATCACTCTGATTTTATTTATATGATCTTATCTACAGTAGTATGTTGGCGTTCGTAAGATATGGTTAACTTCGATGGAAAATATACTGCTCTTAAATTTACGTAATAGGTTTAGTCTATTTTTCAGTCTATAGTCTAGCAGAGATTCCCATCCGAGTTTATCTAAGACTAACAAGACAGAAGTTTCTGATAGTAAAAAGAACAATTCCTAATTTGAAAGTAATAATAACAAGACTATCGTAACGACCTTTCAGGTACCTGGCAGCTCTTCTTTGCACGCGTTCTAGCTCTGTTTTTGATCCTATTTCATGAGCATCCCAAACATTGGCAGCGTATTCTAAATGGGGTCTATCGAGGGAGAAGTAGCTAATTTCTCACATTTTTTCGTCGCACTTTCTTCGTATTATTTTAACAAAACCAATCTTACGATTAGTTTGACCTGTCACTTCCTGAATAATGGAAAGTTCAGCATGAGAAGCACGATTTTTCTTTTTCTCGAACTAAAGGACTAGACAGTCAACAAACGTGTGAATACATTTTAAAAGCTTCTCTTGAGGGTCGTGTATTCGCGGTGTGACATCTTTAGCGTCGCAAGTGTATCGTTTGAAGAGTGAAAAGAAGAGCAAAAGCGAACTTCCGTCGCCCCACGTCGTCAACTGCTCGTGAGCATGAATTTGGAATTGGCTCGGCTGTGAGCTGCAATGAAAAACAATGCAAATTCATGCGAGCTCGCACTCCATAACTCCAGATACCTTTGTTTGGCGAAAACATCTTCTCCTCCGGGAGTAGGTAATTGAAACATATCCTTTGGAGTCTCGGAGGAGAAGTAAGAAACAGGCTTTTCCTATTTCCCGGAAGATGTCTCCATTGGACCAGGAGAGGGTGGGCAGGGCTTTCTAAAGGTCAATCCCCCCCCCCCTTTTTCAGACTCGTTCATATAGGTATCGCTCACAGAATGGAACGAGTTGAAAGATTCGGTCAATTTCCAGGTATAGCGTCTTCAATTCAGATGCTTGCATGAAATTTCTGTCTTTCATAGAACTATTGCCAGAACAAAGCAATTTTAAAGAAAGGCCTCTCATGTTTTAGAAATACCATATAAATCACCGTTCCCTATTAAAAAAAACATGACTTTCCTCATTAGTTATCAATATATTCAGAAGCTAATTTAGGCGCTATTTGTAATGTTAATCGCTCACTCTCGACTTATAAGAATTTAAATTAAAATATATTAGCATAAATAAATTTCAAATAAAATTATATTGATCTCAATTGGGGAAGGCAAAAAACAGTGGATAAATTTGTGCATATTTGCTGAAATTTACGTAATGTGAGTACCGGTGACGAAAATTTGACTGTTCTTTACATTCGCGGAAGAACATCAACCGTATGAGCATTGAGATGTGATTACGTTCAGCGAAAAATCACGTGTTATTCTCCATTATCAAAATAAGTATTCTAAATCAGAAAAAAAACATTGATAAAAAGACAGTAGTTACTATCATTCATCCTTGACTTATAGATTAAATATATGGGCAAGCCGCAGGAACATTTGTCCCAGCTACCGGACATCTTCCTATCCACACGCGAAGCAGATTCGTTCATTTACAGAACGAATCACGCCCAAAGGAGCCATGCCTTAGCGTGGAGGTGTGTAAGTTAGAAAGGAAAACCACCCCCTCGCTCCCCCCTGCTAAGATTCTGTGCGGCGCGCGGGCGCCGAGGCTTCAAGGAAAGCTATGTCGTTAATAAAGGCAACTTCATTGGCCGCTCAGAGGTGCCACCGTGTTTGGATAAATAATTTAAAATAATAACGCATTAATCGCGTGGCCTAAATGAAGCGTCATGGAAACCCTTGCTTATTCCGGCGCGCAGCAAATTGAGGCATTAAACCATCGCGGCGCGGGGCAGCCGTGGGGGCCTCTGGCGCCGTCGCCGGGAACCAAGGCCGCACAAGGGTTGGAGGGATAGCAGATGAGGGAGGGGGAGGGGAGATCCTGCCTTCTCCGCACTGTGGGTGTTTCATCTATGTCGAGGGAAGGGAGGCTCGATCAATCATTGGGAAAGGCCTCGCGTCATCCTCAATCGCACCATAATTCTTTCTCGTTCAATTCCCAGATACTTAACGCATCTCCCATTCTGATGTGTTTACGAAAATTTATCCATTGATACGACTATTGCCGGAAGAAATCAATTTTAATGAAAGGCTTTCATGCTAAATAAATACCTTGTAAATTCCCGCAGCCGCAGTTAGAAAAACAGGGCTTTCCTCAGTAAATATCAGCATTTTTAGTACCTCATTTAGTTGATATAAATAATTATACTTACTCAATATCTTCGACTTATAGATCCAATCACATTAAACATACCACATTGTGTAGGCGAACGCCTAGAAAGCGCGGTTTAGGCGAAAGCTTACACAAGGTGGTATGTTTTGTCTGCTACTATTCAAATTTCACAGTTTTGACCTTTTGATGTTTATGTTTGTAAATTGGATCCAAACGCAACATTTGATTTTGCATTACGGGGGTTCCCTGTTAATAATATCAATATTGGATGAAGTCCGAATTTCTCGATGAAAATAACGCTTTTTTGTTTTTTGGGCATCGGATGGAACTACTTTCAATATGAATAAACCTCCTACCGTAAAACTCCTACCGTCGTCCTTTTAAAAGTCACTTGCATGGGAGCCTTTGGTTTCCACTTATTAGGAGAGAGGGGTGGAGGGTCGACACTTGGGGGTGCAGTAATAGGAATGAAGATCTCTCGCTGGAGGGAGGGCGAAGAGGAGAGCGGGGGGTGGGGTGGGGAGACTGAGGCGAGTCCCTGCCATACTTTATGTGGCACTCATTCCCCTCCGCACCCCCCCACCCCCTACGCGGCTGGCCCTCCCCTCCTCCCGTGGGGGTGGGAATCGGTCGGCCGCAAAAGACAACTCCCATCGAAGAAGACTCGGCCGTCTCAACAGCGCCGCGAACGCTTCAAACACGCACCCCACGCAACGACAGTCGCCCTCTCCCGCGCTTTCATCTTCCAGCACGGCAAATCGTCAATTGAACAAAAAAATTTCATCCACGATTACTCGACTCGAACTTTATGGGAACATGCAAGTCATACTTTATTTTCTAATTTAAAATTACTTTCCCTTGAGGTAGCCGTTGTTAATGTTGGATAAATGAATGAAGTTCCTCGTTATGGATTATCGTCAATCTTAATTATTTTTTCGACATTTTCATTCTAAAAATCGAATTTCAACTTTTTTATTCATTTCGAAACGACTGCGTCATTCATTTATTACCAAGGAGTTTTCATTTTTTAATGGTGATTTCAACCGAAAATGGTGATACGTGCATTTTTGGGCATCCAAGGGTAGTACGCGGTTTTTAGGACTAAACCGCCTCAATAAGTAATCGTCATCCTGCATCATACATAAAACTAAGAAGGGAAAAAATGTATCTACAATGCGTAAACCCCGAGTGCTTATTTTCATTTCTCGTTCACGAGGGAGCAAAAATAAGACGAAATTTGAGTGCATTCCCTCACAAATCAGAGTACATAATACCTGCCTCTTTTTATTACAATGCATAGTGATATCGCCTGCATCAAATAAAGCAGACTGTAAGTCTCCACCGCGCGAGTGTTTTCGCTAATTAATGTGAACAGACACAGACACCGCCGCTGAAGTAAAACCGGACCGAAAATCAACTCTCCCTGAAACTTCTCCTTCAAGCACTTCCGGCTGCAGTTCAGGCCGAGAGAATTATTCATCGATATTTGCTCTTACCAATCACCATAGAAAAAAATAAAATTACTTGTTCCATTCCACACTTTATTTTAAATAACACGACCCGGGTTTCAGCATCTAATGCTATCATCAGGTACGGTAGCATTAGATGCTGAAACCCGGGTCGTGCTATTTAAAATAAAGTGTGGGATAGAACAAAGTATTTTTATTTTATTCTATGATGAAGCAATTCCACAAAGTAACGCCTGAGACCGTGTGTTACACTTACCAATCACGTCAGTTTTCATTATATTCCAGAATGAAAAGCAAAAAGTTGTTTTAATTCTTCTCGCAAAAAATCCTCTGGTTATATGGACATTAACGGATAAGACAAATACAATCGACAGCTTGATAAGCGGTAGGAAAAGTTAAGTGAGGTCGAGAGGACACTCGTCAAAGCAGATCTCTTTATCATTAAACTGAAGAGGTGAATGATGAGAGGATGAGTGAGTGACAGCAAAGGAAAAATGATGGAAAAGCTACCTCGATTCACTCAAGTTTACTAATTATGACAATTAAAGACAACAAATCAGAAGTGTTGAAATCTTCATTACACGGCAAGGAGAGAAAGCGGAAAAGTGATTGATGATATCGCTCCATTCACGTGAGGACCACCAACTTGAATATTTCTCACGACTATCCTCAACAAATTTGAAGAAGTTATTACTGAGTCTCAAGATCATGAGATTAAATAATAATCTTGATTGTGGAATAAGAGTGTGTGATGCACAATCTTATCACAGACTGCGCGATGAATATTCTCAGGGCATATACTTTATTGTGATCAGCATGATTTCAATTCGATTTTTCTGTATGTGGGATTACCAATCACTTTTATCATTGAGTTAAATGCCAGCAATGCTTGCGTCAGGTAAAATATGAAGTGCTCCATCATTTTAACCATCCGAAGCACGATGAGTTTGGCAGGGATAGGGGAGTCAAAGGTTTGGAATGAAAGTATTTCTTCCGGAAGAGAATTTTGATATGCATGGCTTGGATTACTGTGTACACACGACTATTTTCATGCCGATACACTCTTTAATGTAGCAAAATTACCCACTCAGTGCAGAAGAGGCACAAATGTATACTACCACTTCAATGATTCCTAAAGGTAACCTACCAGTTCTACATCTACTCCCTACCCCGAATACCGCCTAGATATTAGCATTGATAGTGGATGTCGCTTGGACAACACCTATTAACCAAAAAAGGAAATGTGTTTGCGAAGCTCCGCATGATATTCACTACAGTCCTTTATTGTTCCAGGGGGAAAAACAAATTCCTATTCCTAGTCATTTAGACAAAAAACCTCTTTTGTTTTATCGTTTCTATCGCACCTGGACGTGAAGTGAGGTTCCAAGATGAAGGTATCCTCTGTGTATCAAGTGGCGCTCTGAAAGAAATCTATTATTTAGGCAGTTCAATTCTTCAGTTAGGTGGATCTTAAGGAAGGCAACGCATCAATTTCAATCATCACTCACTTATGACAATGTACCCTCCTTTTTCCACCCCTTGCTATGCACTACGAACCCTGCCTCCTCCATATACTCCCTTACGCAGTTCATTGTCACCCACCATGATAAACACTTACTCGTTCCGTTTCCTCCCCGCCAATTTCACTGTCTCTATTTCTCACTACACACAAATCAAGAATGGCACCAAAATTTTCAAATCCACCGTCCTCAGCGACCTGTTTTCCCATGGAGCGTATAACATCAGACAGCCTGATTATCTACACTGGAAAAATTCCCCCTATTTATGTCAACAACTGCCATTGGCAACGCAATTCTCTTCCTTTCTTACTAACCTGTCTGCTTTCTTCCAGGACTTAGCCCATTCAGTCAAATTGTTTTATATGCTCAATTTTCTGGGCGACTATTAAGATGAATCGCTGTTTACAGTAAACACCCGCGACTTCTAGCTCGTTCCCAATAAGCTGCACTCAATTTTTTACTAGCACCATTTGAGAATTTACAAATCTACACCTGCTTTAGTATGCATTTATTCTTGAGTGGACAGCGTTCGCATTGGTCATTATCCGCAGTCCAATGCTCGGGATGAGGCACCATCCACGGGGGAAGGAGGCCATAAAAAGGGGCCATTTGTCACGTGGTCTGAAATTTTAAATAGGAGGAGCTTTAATAGAATGTGGATTACATATATTGATATTTTAGTGTTTGTTCGCTCATTGGAAAGGCAAACATTTCACTAAATCAACTATAGATTTTGTTTGCATAACGCTGAAAGTGGAATTCAACGTTGGTTATTGGTCAGCAATGTGAGATGCAAGTAGATCGAAAAATGGAGAATCAGAGGATAGGTACTCCTGGGCTATGTTGGTCTCTTCAAGAGGGGTATCTCGTGTAGTCGCAACAAGAGGAAATTTCATGGGGGGTCAAAGCCCCCTGGCGAAGTTCCCAGCCTCCGTAGTCTGCAAGTACACTCAATCACTCGTACCTTCATTTCATTTGATTCTAGTGATGAGAGTGACTTTGAATTCTAAGGCTAACACTTGTAATATGATACGGATGTAATGCGATGAAAAATTTTACATGGATGAAACGAGAAAAATTTTATTTCTTATAATAATGTATCAAGGGTGGATGGCAGACAAATTAAGGTAAATAATTCGAGATATTAAATGTACAAATTCATATACGCATCCGTTGACTTGACGGTTCGTCGCGGTAATGTATAATACGCGTTTAATATAGGAAAAACGAGCATTCCAATTTATTTTGCCAACACTATGGGGAGAAAAAGTGTAATGGTCAGGGAAAATTACAGAAATCATTTAAGAAGAGGTTTAATCAAACATACATAGTGTGGCTATCCTAAGATTGGCATACATTCCGTAGCCCTCCGTTTCTACCTATTCCAAACTCCCTATTCTCTGGGGATCTTCTTCCCTCCTATGGGGTCCTTGTCCTTTTGTATTGGTATGGGGAATTTTTCATATTATTGCAATACTAATGTTGGTATTCTGCAGCCCAAGCTGGTTCTTTTACCTCCTTACCTATCATGCGAGTTTAGGAGCCTTGACACTATCCACATGACAAGTACACGAGGGAATCACAATCTTGTTATTCCTCATCACCAAACTGTCATTTACAACAAATCATTTACCGTTACTGCATGTAGGGAATGGAATAATCTTAACCTTTCAACTAGGAACTCATCATCATTGGCGAGGAGGCTACACAAAGCACTTTTCACCTCACAACTAGCTGGTTAACATACACGACACTGTGCAGCGCCTTCGACCAAGTGATATATATCACTAAATGTGTATGTATATGTTACATGTTTCCGCAGGTTTTTCACGCCCCCCTTCTTGTGTGGGCGTTTTCCTGCTGTGGGTTTTTTCGCTGAAGGATACTACACCCTCATCCTCATGTTTTTCCCACTTACAGAAATTTTTTACTGACACAAAATTATCACATATCGATGGCTAAGTCCTAACAACACGTATCTCAAAAATAGCAACTTTTCAGGAGAGCAAAGAAAACGATTAATATTTTTGATTGTAGACTGTAATTAAAAACCAAAGGTTCATAAAACTGAAAAAGAAGCATTCATTTGCAAACAAAGAGTTGTTTTTGATAGTAGGTATTTAATTTTGTCTAATATCATTACAATTTGTTTAAGATGCCTGTCTCAAACCGATCGAATTTGAGATACGTGTTGTAAGAACTTAGCCATCGATAAACTTGCTTATCTTTTTTGAAATTTCAAAAAGAGTGTACATTTTATATGTTTTGTATTGTAAATGTTTGTCTATCCTTTTTAAATATGTTTGCATTGACGCTATCGAGGGATTGGGTGGAGGAGGGGACTTCTTAGTCTCAACTTCGCCCAAATATAGACATCTTATCATTATTATTATTATTATTATGGCTCGTCTTCTTCGAATCCTCCTTCATCTGCCCCTTGTATACCTCTTTTATTTTCTTCCGTCCTGTTTCCCTCGTTACTTATAGGTCTCGAAACGTGGCCAATCCACCCCACTCTTCCTCAATGGATTAAAGTGTCCATACTGTCCTTTCTTCTCTCATTCGTATTCACCTATACATCCTCAGTTCTCACCCTAGCAATACATTTTATCATCAGTATCCTGCTCCAGCACACCTTCAATAAAAATAGGAACAAATTAAAGATTTCCTATCATAATTTAACACAGTAACAATAGAGATATGTTTTTACTGAGATTACTTCTTTTCATTTGCTGCGTTAGACACGTAGTGTATTATATTCGGGTTTTAGGAGAAGAAAATGCTGAGCCGGAGGTGAGACAGAATCCCTCGGATCACTCATTCATTTCGTTGCAGTCGCGTTTCAAAGGGGTCTCTTGAGATTAAAAAAAAAACCCGCTGGGTGCACGTGCACCGGCCTGTTTCGAAAATCACCTGGAATGAGGAAAAGCGCCGAAGTAGAAAGTCACGCTTGCGGTGGTGCAACATTTCGTGACTCATTTGGCCGATGCGTTGCGCCCCCACCCTCGCAGCCCACAATTCCACCAATTCAATTCGATGTCTCTCTCCTTTCCCAACCAACCCTCCAAGCACACTCTTGCAAGAGCGCACTTGCATTACTTCGAGGCGCCATTTCGAAGCAATCATCATTTAAGTAGGTTGACTCGAGAAAATGTAAGGGTATATTATTTTCATGAACATTTCCAAATATGCTGTAAAAACGACGACTTCGTCAACAAAATACTTGAAAGTTTTGAAATACTTGACTAAATATACGAAAAATGTTGATTAATTTTAAAAAACATGCCTTTTTGGCAAAAAACTATTGTAAGGTGCCTCATCATCAAAATAAGAAGTAGGTTATCGCTTCACTTCATTAGGGGTTATCTGTAAATGGATAATGCAATTTAAATTAAATCACATACGCAACATGAAATTGGCGCTACGATCCGCTAAAATACCTGGAGAAATTTAACTCGAAAATATGAATAATAATACTTTCTCTGCACCCTTATTTCACTTTTCTACCAAGGTAGCTGTCCTCGAAGATGTAGAAATTATTTTGCATGGTAATTAGCTATGGGAAATCACACAATGACAACTTTACGAGGTTAAAAGTCAAAAGTAAGCGAACAGCCTAAAGAGGACATGCCGGAAGAAAGAGACTCACCACAGCCTGTCCCCATACCACCGTGGTCTTCAAGTGAGACTCAATCTTTCCACAAACTGCAGTCTCCTCTTAAACTCCCCGCGAACCCACGTGATTCACAGCATCCTCGCTACTTTTAACGGTACAAATACGGAGAGTGCCAATGCCCTGCGAGATGGCAGGAGTGGGAAGAGTCCTGAAGTTATAGAGAAATGTTTTCTGTTTTGTGAGAAATTATCATTAAAGTTTGCCTTGCCATTGCACTCCAATTCTTATTCTATTGTATTTCAATCCTGAGATTATTACATACGCACGGTAGCCCTCCGTTTTTCCCCATCCCACGCCCGTTACCCATGCCTCCCTGTGGATCTTCTTCGCCGTATCCTTCTTGATCTGTCCTCGGTGCTTTTCCATTTGTACTCCTCGGGGGATTTTTTTCGTATTTGCAATTCTAGGCTTGGTATACTTAATGCAGATCTCCATTTCTCATGTCTTTTGCCTGCCTGGGGCTTGTTTTGCATTTTGTGCCTGGGGCTCGCCTTCTCCGGATCCTAGGCACTCGTCTTCCTCTGGGGAATATTCCATCAATTCTTCCTTCCGTCTACTTTCCCATTCAACCCATTATAACCCAATGCTGCCTCTAAGTTACATCAAAAATGTATACATTTTCAACTCTATTCAGGAAAGATTTAAACTACGCGTTTTTTTCGCTCTAAATTTTAATGACGAAATATGTAGCTGCCACAATAATCATGATTGAGTAGAAAATTTACAAATTTTTGCGATGAGAAGTCTTGAAATTTAATTTCTTCCAGAAGCAGCCCTGGGTTAGAAAGGGTCCCATCACGCAGCCAATGCACCGTGTTCTTCTTTGACGTGCGGTGATCCATATTGTCCTTTATTCTCATATTCATCCATATTATACCTCCTCATTTATCATACTATCCGTCTATTTCATCTTCTACATCCTCCTCCATCGCGTCTCAAAGGCATATATTCTTTTCCGGACACTTTTTTTCTAATTTTCTAACGGATTTCTGAATATTTGAGTGCCACTGCCCAAGCGAATGTTTTCACGTACTTGCGCCGTCACAAATAAGAAAGTGAATTATAGATACTGCTATATTCTTTGCGTGCTTAATTGCATCACATTTTACGCTGTCGACTAATCCTTAATAGGGTAGTTTCCTATTATTTTTTATTGCCTATTACATAAGATTATTACTCCTGGAGTACGTATTTCACGCTTTTAGATTTTTAAATGACGATATCTATTTTTCGAGATTAAAATAAAAGTGAAAATTTTCAAGCGCGACAAAACGCGACGGGTTAGTATGAATGCCGGGAAAACTCCCGTGTGACGTCGTTCTGATTCCCGCTGCCGCAAGTGAGATGACCTTGGGGCGAGGCTCTGAGCGCTAATACGACGCTACCAGCTAGCAGGTAGCAGAGTACCATGCTAGTTGGTAGCGCTTGGCTTATATAAGGATTATTAATACATTATCAAACTAGGAAAACTTACCGACCTTAGCCAGTTTAAATAGATGATTATTAAGACATGTTTCCTTGAGCTCTGTGCCTCATGCATGCATTGGTAACATCAGACGATGTAAAACTCCTACCTACTCGTATAGAAACTAAGTCCCTGTGACGTCACGTGGAGTGGCATCGCATGGGCGCCAACCTACCCTTTTTCAATTGAGGATAAAATTGACCCTCGCCATTCGTCAAAACCGGTATTTCTGAAACCAAATAATTCATATAATATAATGAATACACTAATGGTGGTTAACGAATCGCAATCAATGCCTTTCGTTTTCTTTGATGAAGGAAACTACCCTATACATACATACAAGTACTGTGGATACAAATGATAATTTTACTTTTAAATTGCAACCCTGTCATTTCCAAATTCTTCTAACCAGCAAAAAGGTCTTTCGAAATGAGAATTCTTCGTTGCCAACACGGATTCTAAGAAAACATATTTTGTGCAGCATTTTGCTGTTGGGCCTTTGATTTTGGCGAAGGAACTGGAACCAACGTAGCCTCTCCGTGCCTTCCAATGCAATGGAAAAAAGAAAAACTGATTTAAATCTTTCCTTCAGATTTCGTAGTCAACTGGATCTATAATTATCTCTAATTTCTAATGGTACAGTCGAAATGGACCGGGAATGGTGTTCTTTCTTCAAAGCATCGATTCACGCAGAAATGAAACTTAGCGATGCAAGCAGATTTCCTAACAGATTTTTGTGAAAAAACTGGATGTTTTGGAAAGTATGTATGGACGATATAATGGATGACAATCCTTACCTTGATGAAAATCATCCATCATTGCATTTTGCAGATAATTTATGACAAGCCTACGGAGTCCCTTAAATGCCGTCACTATAATTCGGGAAACGTTCAGGATTACCTAAGGAATTACATTCTCTTCCCGTCCTTCGAGGTCTATAATTTTTTACAATTCCATATGAATAGGAGAAACTGGATTTCAATGCAATCCGATATAAAAACCTTTGAAAGCACGATTCTGTTGCAGTTCTCGTCTTGGCAGGTGAAGGGTGTGCTTTTTAAGGTGTCATTTCTCAAACATTCGAATTAGGAATCGGATGGCATTGCGAGATCTCTTGAAACTCGGCTCCATTTCGGAGTGGACGCAATTTTTTCTCAAAGCGCGCTGGCGCGAGAGATCCGTGGAGTGGGCTCCTCAGCGCCCCTTTTTCTCATTACGAGAATGGAGTCTCTTTCGTCGAGAGTAAATTACACTCACGTCGCCCCGTGCTCACACTATACCTCCTGAGAGAGGGAGAGAGAGAGAGAGATAATCTCTCGAAGAGTCGAAGAATTGGGGAGGAGCGCCTTCAGGTGGCGCAACATTACGTCGCGACGCGTCGCTAGTATGAGCTGTTTCCTAAAGCTAGGTTAACACCTGCGAGAAATTGCGCGATTTTTTTGTCTAACAGTCAAAATTACAAGTGTAAACAGGTCGGTGTCGCGACAGCTGTCGCGAGAAGTGCCGCGAGTGGGGCGGCGGAGTGTCTGACACATGGAATCGCAGGTCTACTGACTCCTCTGCATCAGCAGCTCCTCAACCTGCAATATTTCCCAAAAGCACTGAAAACTGTCGTTCCTTGAGATGTTCATGTTAGTATTAGGGAATATGATAAAAGACATCCCATTTATCGAATGAGAACCATTATTTTTTATTAAGAGCCGTTTTTTAATTAATAAACCCTTTTTTGATATCAGCCTTCCGTCAACGGATGCACAATTGTCGTATAAACAGAAAATTCACGGAGATAATTTTTTCTGCCAAGGCATAAACTCTAAATTATTTTACTACTCATGAAATTATTGCTGGAATGGCGACGATAGTAAATTTAATTACAACGAAAAAATAATCCATGGAGTGCGTAACTGGTCGCACACTGAGCCACAGCTTAGAAATCACAAGTGCTTTAAAACACATTTTGATTTTGAATGTATTCTGATATTATAAAATCCTCATCCAATCCATTTTAGTTTCATAATACAGAATAATTTTAAAAATTGCATTTCCAATGTAAAATAAATATTACAAAAGCATAGGAAACACAAAATTGTAGTAGACGTATTTTTAATGCTGGATAACAAAAGCTCTGTATAAGACGCCGCCAATAGTGAGTTTAAAGGGGTCACTTCCCGCCACCTTAGACATCATTGGAGACTCAGAGAATCCCAATACTGATTACTTTCTGATTAGATCCACTAATCAGCAATATCAGGAGTTTACAATGTTCTTTTCTGACGCGTGGCGAGCAAGTTGCGACTTTCCATTGCGACTGATCTGAGCAGTTCAAATATGGCGCCTGACGGAAGTTATAGAATACTACAATTACAGAATAATATAACTTGAAAAGTCAAAATACTTGCTGCAGAGTAAGAATACTTTTAAATGAAAATTTAATAAGAGAGTAGATGAGATTTGTAATGCTCACATGGTGAATTTTTCCCTACCTATTTACAAAGAAGTGAAAAATTTTATATTGGCAATCACATTCATGATTTTGATCCCGCAGCCCACTTCGGCGTGTAAACCCAGCATGCACTTTTGAGTGCGATACAATTTTCCAATTTGTGAAACCCATTTTTCCATTCCATTCCACGCTTTTTTGAATCCTCCACTTTTTTTCGCATAAAAAGGTGAAAATTTGCGTTTTATTCATCAATACATGATGAACAGTTCCAACGCATCGACCGTAAGGCTTCTTGGTTGGATAACTATTACTTTTATCACTTCTTTTTTCAAATAAAGCGACCCGGGGTTTGATGAATAATCCACGGACGTAAATTATTATCTATTTATCGTATTATGTAACCTTCGTTACGTAACGGAAGAAGAATAGAGGAAAAGGTAAATATACTCATTTATGAGTGCTGTCCTTGTTATTAAAATAATATAAAATTCTGGCGTCCGTTTCAAAATTCATCTCTTCTACCGTTAAGTAACTATGGTTACAATAATAATAATAATGGATAATAATTTACGCCAGATGATTATTTATCGAAACCGGGTTGTTTTACTTAAAAAAGAAATGGTGTAGGTATCCAACCAAGATGCCCTAAAATGGAATACCACACATTTTAAAAAATAGCTAGTGAATTACATCGACCTTTGTGCCTTAACTAGTTGGATAAGTCCAGTTTAAGCCTATCTATCTACAGTCGCTCTAGTCTTGGGTGGAATGGCAGTTCGGAAGAAAAGCCTGCGGGCGTACAACCCTGTCCTCCCCGGTCGAATGCAACCTCCTCATGCGTGGACGGCGGCGAGGCGTTGCTCCATCATAACTCAGCGATTGAAGGCGACGTAAATCACGGAGTTAACGCGTTTAAATGAGGCGCCACCGTCGGTCGATCCCGCTCGTGCACTCCACCCTCAATGTAGCGGTCATCTGCGTCGTAAATAAGAAGAGCAGACCAACAGACATCCATGGACAATTTAGGACCCTCCCTCCTTAACCGAATTCATTAACAAGCGACCAACATCCAAGGCTGCAGAATTATTTATGGAGGGGAGAAAACATTTTTAGTTATAGGTAACGGTTATTCCAGAGAGAGTCCAAGTAAGTGAAGATAACTCACCACTCTGGTGCAAGGAGAATTCTGCTTGTCCAGTCCCTAAAAATCTAAACGCACGCTACGATCTGGAATTACAGCGGCAAAGACGGGCCCAGGACAGAGTCGTCCAATAAAACAAAAAGTGAATCCACAACCACTTCCATTTTACCCTTAAATTATAATTATAGTCAATTTCCATCGAGGAATGCAATTGAAAAAAACAATAATTATTCTCAATAGTGCACAGCAGTAGTTGAGCGTCGACTTTGTACGCTGTAAGAATCGATGTTTATAAGGAGCCAAAGAATGTGTATTTGAAGAGTGGATGAGAAGGACGGAAAAGGAAGACGGATTATATGTCTGGAAAAGGTTAATAAATATGTGAAAGAGAGAAATTTGTAGGTGTGAAGAGGTTTGTAGGCTGATGCGATAGTTAAGTGTATATATGCTACGATGATTGATATGTCTGATGCGGAGATTCCACCTCACCATTTGACAGCAATTTACGTTCGTGGAAACACATAATTGCATCAGTTTCCACAGTTTCACGGCCTAGCGTCGTATTAAGTATGAATGCAAATTCTTCAATATTACTACATATATAATATATATTCGGTTAGATAAATATTTTATATTTTAGAGGACATCCAGAAAATAATAAAAACTATGGGATATTTTCAAAATGATAATTTTCATTCGTTTTTAACTCCTTAAGTTTATTTTGTAATATCTTTTATGTTCTTAATGGACAATTTTGTCCAAGAACAATAAATATTATTATTATTATTATATATATTATTATAAGTTTTTTAAACTTATATTTTCATCTCAAAAAAGAAGCATTTAATCTATAATATACATTATGACTGAAAAATGCACGTTGGGATAAAAATTATGTGGTGAGGGCAAGACACAATGTCTTCAATGTATGATAACGACCACGGTATGGGCCTCGGATGAGGAAGAGCAACTTACTGGATCAGTGGCGCAGCGGGGGTTAAACCCCCCCCCCCCCCCAGAGCTCAGAGAAATTTTTAAGTTTAATCCATTTTACTTAATTGGATTGATAATACTAATATAATAGTGTAAAGATTAATTAAATATCTCTCAAGAGCCGTAAAACTCACCATTTTGAACCGTTCATTTTAAAATTCCGCAATTTACTAATCTCGCACCTACCGCTTATCCTGGTGGGTATTCAAGCAGAATGCATTATTGGATGCTCACTTATTTCCCCAAATTCTAAGTCAACGTTAATTGCAAATGTGTAGGGTGATAATTTTAGCTTGAAAGTACTAACATAAATAGGAAAGAATCAAATAACTTGGATTAGAAATCATACAGTCTAATAAATTTGACACTAGTGCCTTTTGTACAAGTGATGAGGGCGAACTGAAGAAAAGGAGGCTTTATGATGAGTACCTATTTCTGTTGTAAACATGGAAAGAGGATGCATTTGTAATAATTAACCCTCATATGGATTTACAAAATTAGTTACGTCGTTGGATTTACGGCGCCGCAGCGGCGCCGCGTCATTTTTTGCTATTATCTTTCAAAGTTAGCCTGAATTTACATATTTTCTGATTGATAATGGTAAATACATCTATTATCTTTATTTCTTACCGTGTTTTGCTAGATTTAAACCCTTATTGCTGAAGTTAAAACAAAAAATCTTGAACGCTGTATTCTTTTCCATTTTTGCCGTAATGCTCTTCATTTCAGTTCCCTTTGTTTGCTATTTTCGAGTGAAAGTTTTAATTTCGTGTGTAATTGTTGTTTGAAATATTTTTCTGATATGCAGAGCTCTACAAACTCCGCTTTTTAATGTTTACATTGTTTATAATTTTATGTATCTAAATACTAAAAATGATGACCGAGTAAAATTCGTTTACGCCCTTATGACATAATTTTGCTTCACTGCATCCACCCATATGTTATATCTTTGCAGTGTATATCGAAGGATAAGTTATTAAAGGTTAATAATGGAACAGCTGTAGGTTAAGTGAGAAGAGACGAGTGTTACTTTCGTGATTTTTACAAGATTCTGGCGATCAAGACAAATCTTACGAATATTCTGGGAGCTTATGTCCTGCAATTAAAAAAATCAAGTCTTATGGGTTTTGAAATATAAATAATATGGGATGATAAGCGACGTGTCAAAGAACCCAAAGCTTCTTTGGAGTTGGAGCTAGAAGAGTCGGTACCTACTCTTTTCCTACCACGGAGCCCTATTCCCCCACTGGGGACGTGTAGCCCAAGGGAAAGGTTTCCTTAGATATGGACGGGTAAATGTTTTGCGTGGGAGTGCATCAGATTAGGTTTTACTCCTGGATTGGTGGGAAATCCAAAAAAAAAATTATTAGAAGTATATGTTATTGGTGGTAGGGGAGAAGGAGCAGCTGCCTTTTTTGTTTCGTCCAGCTCTGCGTGAGAAACTGATGAAAGATTGCTCTGGGGTGACAAAAATACCCTCACTTTGGAAGGACTTCCCTTACATTTTCTTTCCGTTTCCTTTCTTAGCGTTTCACTGACCCAAACATTGGGGCCTTTTCTTTGGGGCCAGTCAAGAAGAAGAATTGTTACTAGATTTTTTGTTATCCTTAATAGGATGCATATGTACGGCTACCTAGTTTATTGTTCACACCAGATAGTTGTTTTGGATGGATGAGGATAGAGCTCAACCGGACTAAGTGACTGGGGAAGTGAGCCTCCATTGATGGCAATGGCATTGTACCTATAATGAGCGTCCGACACCAAATTTCTGCATTTCAGAAATAACACTAGTTCCATTCACGCTCAAAGCCCCGATATTTAAAAAAAATGCTTAATGATTGGAAATTATCGACAAGTTGACAGCCTGAATACAAGCAACGAGTATACTATGCTGGCCCCTCTGTGGTGTTCAGGTATCGCATATCGTGTGTCCGAGCCATATTCTGCCTCTTCGGAAAAAAGTCTCATTCCTAATCTTCGTCCTTGGATGTGTGAATATTCTTTATTGATCGAGTAATATAGACTATTTGATTCCTTGAATAAAAGTCACGTGGATATTTAAAGTTGACCACCCTAGATGGTGGACTAGGCTCATATCTTGAATGTCCGGCGCAAGCAACCTGCATTTCTGGAAAAGAAAATAATTCCGGAGTTCCAATCCCGCTCGGCGTTGATAAAGGAACGTTATTGATTAGATGATATCGAAAAGTGGATATTATGAATCGGCGTGGGTTTAATTTGGCCGAAAATTGTATTCGTGCGCGAATTTTCATTTGGGACGGGATGGAAAGTAAACCGAATTCAAAATTGAAACGGAATGAAAACAGAAGCGGCGGCTGCTTTAATTACCTCTCCCCCCCACCACCCTTTCTCATCACCCTTCCCCGTCCGCCCGATTGCTCCGCACTCTGTCGGTGCGCTCGCGAAACACGGGGCACGAGCGACCCTCGGCGGATATTGCATCGGCACATACCTACATACTACCCATAGCAATGCAAGCTGACTCTATTGGCGTATGGCTGGGGTTGTCGGGACACCAACCGTTAAGAAATAAGAAGTATGTGCGCATTCGAAATTCCGCCCAGCATTTATTAAACTGCAACGAGTGGTTTTACCTTTCCTCTAAGTCAGCGGTTCCCAACCTTTGGGGTTGCACGAGGAAACAGTCGGGGGTACGTCGAAAATAATCAGTGATGGCGGACGCCAGGAACTATGTATCTCTTAACCAGGAAATATGCATTGCATTGCATATATTACATGGGGTATTTCAAAAAAAGTTTTTATTTATACAATTATTTATAGCTAAAAGTGTCACCTAACCGTAGTGAAATTATGTAATAAAATGTGCACGTTACATTTTGAATAAAGTTTCTTCTCCTGACCTTCCTTATTATTACAACAATGTAGTGTTTATGATCTTGGAGTATAGGTCATGATAAATAAAATACACATTTGGCCAACGTTTCGGAGATTTATTCTCCTTCCTCAGGGCTCTTAATTATAATGAATGTTTACAAAGAAAATAAAGAAAATAAATTAATTAAGTGGTTACAAAAAATTTGAATACAATTGTGCAGTACAAATTCATTGGTAAATTAAAAATTGTGAACAGAATTAAACAACATACCTGTGATAGAAAAGTTTCGTTACTAGGCTAATCATGGTTACTTATAAATATTGATTCATTTGTTAACAAATGGTGTCTAAATTATACTAAACAATTTTAATTTCGATGAATTAAATAATAATAAATTTTACTTAGGTGTTCAATGTCCGATCTTTTATTGCAACTGTTATTTGATTTTGATATGTAAAACATTTCTTTAAATAATCTTTTCTTAAAATTGGTTTCTATGTCTAAAATTTTGGTGTTCTCGAAATCAAAATGATGGCTATAGTCTAGACTGTGATTTGCAAGAGCAGAAAGAGTGATTTTATTTTTTATTGATGATTTGTGCTGGGATATTCGGTTTTTTAAATATTGAGAAGTTTGACCAATGTAACAACTATTACAATCGAGGCATGGTATGTGGTATATTATGTTACTTTTTAGTTTTTTTGGGGTTTCTGATTTTATTTTTGTGTACAGAAGTCTGCTTTGCGTGTTAGAAATTTTGTGTGCAATTTTATAATCTAATTTTTTGAAAACTCTAGTAAGTTGTTCAGATAATTTATTTATATAAATGATTCCACGGAATGGGGGCGTTATTGTGTTTGCTAAAGCTAATTTATTTGGTGAATTCTGTGTTTGTGGACATAGAGCGTTGTTTTTTTGTAGTATACATTGAATGAGTCTTTTTGGAAAATTGTTTTTTATTAGAATGTCCTCGATTATTTTTAAGTTTTTTTTGTGAAAAATTTTATCACTCAGATTTAGCGCTCTAAATTTTAGTGCATTGGCTATATTTATTTTATGTCGTAGAGGATGATGAGACTGAAAATTTAGATATCTGTCTGATTTATGCGGTTTCTTCCACCAATCCACACTTATGGATCCATCTTGATTTCTTATTGTCAACATATCAAGGAATGGGAGTGTGTTATTATTTTCAAATTCTATTGTGAATTGTAATTTAGGATGGAAGCAATTGAAATAATTTAAAATTGTGTTCTCGTGTATATCACTGGGTAATGCTAGATATAAATCATCAACAAATTTGTAAATGAAGGTAAATGAAGTGTATTTTATTTATCATGACCTATACTCCAAGATCATAAACACTACATTGTTACATTTTGAGGGCATAATATTAGTTATACTCATACACTGGGGTACGGGATGAAAAAAAAGTTGGGAACCGCTTCTCTAAGAGAACGGACTTCAACTTCTGGCCCTGTCGGGCTCTCAGCTGTTGGTGCTGGCATGTGCCCGACTTGCATTTATTAATTTATAGATTATATCCCATTACTGTTCTGGGAAAAAAATCAAATAAACACTTTATAAACGTAATTTCATGCATATTAGAATGCGCTTAGTGATATGGCACGAAATTAGAAATTCATTGGCAGCCAACGGTACCGAGCAAATCGAGATCATTATTTCAAAGACGGTAACTTTTATTTTTTGGACTTGAGACGATCTAGTCTGAGACGAGACCCCACTGTCTGTCGGTGACGTTAAAGCAGCATCGCAGCGTGGGGATAGCGAGAATGTCAGAGAGAAATGATCATGTCCCGTGGATGTAATATTCATCCACTAACCACGTGTGCTGGTGCATCGAGGGGACAACCATTGTTTGCCGCCCGTCCCTAGTTAAACGCTTCGGAACGACAAGCGGGGGGACACGAATCTCTTGGAGGAGGGCAGGAGGCAATCTCTGTACTACATCGCATCGCCTGATCACAAGGGGTGCATGTAGGGTAGGAACCAACGCCCCCTGCGTTGCGAGAGGATGACGCGGCCCATGCATGCGAAAGCACCCCTGGGAAGAAAGGGAAATGCCTCGGAATCTAGTCGAACGCACGCGAACGTCTATGAATAGACAGGTAGTATCGCAAGAGGTGGCACGTGCAAGCAGTTTCAACGGAAAGAATGAAATTTTTATTTGGGAATAACGTCACAAGTCGACCGTTCGGTCATTTTGGTGACATTTACGGGATTTACCCTAAGAGGATACGTTATATTGCAATACAAAAAAAAACGTGCACAGAAATGAAAACAAACCTTAACCAAAACAACAGAAACTTGGAAAAAGGATAAGAGGACCCAAAAAAATTCATCTCGACTCAACCTTTTCAGAAAGTTCTTTACATTTTGGGGAAATAGATATGAATAAGAAATATAAATTGTAAAAATAAAACGAAAATTTTGCGATCCCATTGGCGGACCGTTACCATTCCTCGATTCCAGAGAGAACGTTTAGCTGTATTTGATAGCTGCTTCTGAGGATCTATTTATTGGCCACTATCTTTCCTCGCCAGATAATTCGTTTTTTAATGCAAGTATTTGTGATTTTTCTCAACGCAGGACCACCAATATAGGCTTTGACAATGCCCGCAAATGGCGCTCCTCCTCCTTCAACCGAGTGACTGCCATCGCAGTGATGACCACCGTGATACTGGCCCTCCTTTTGAAAGTTCCAGAGACGGAAAATGAACACTCATGAACATTCTTCTGTTGCACCACGTTGCATGGGTGCAGAATATCAGGGGGAGAGGAATAAGAAAAAAATAAGTCATTTTATTCTGAGTTTGTTCGATGAATCATGCACCAAAGCATGCCAGCAGAGTGCAGTGTTCACCATCGATTGTCCAAAATCCTAAGACTGATTTGACAATGCTCTCCCTATCAGCGCATCTTTCCATACCAACGCATTTCTCCTCTTTCGAATCCTCTTTTACCTTTTCAATATATTTTATCCGAGGCCTCCATTTTCTGTTACTGCTATCCTTCGACGATTGTATTCATCAAATCATCATTATTCATTATTCGGTCTATTGAATAGTTCCGCATTCTCATTAAGGTTAGCATAAGGCCTCTCTTCTCTCCTGCTCTTCTTAGGACTCATCAAATAAATCATTTATCGTATCCATTTAAAACATTTTATAAATTGGGGTGTCTTCGTATAAAAAGAGTTAGCCTAACTTTGCATTGATATCGGACTCCCTAATAATACATAACCGATCCATCATGTGATGCTATTGCTAACATGGAAAGGGTCTGGTGGTAGCTCTAGTCGGCCTCTCTTCACCGAGGTCACAATCTGCATTGGGGTCAACCGATATTTTTGTTTTTAATGGTAGTCCCGTCTGGGGTGGAATATAAGGGAGCCCCCCCCAAATGAGGATCTATAAACGCCGCTGCGATTAACTCTTCCTTCCTTCGATGAAAGGTTCTTCCGGAACGAGGAAATAAGTAATAACTCTGAGGACGTCATCAACTCAATAACAATTGGACAGCAGCAACTTACGTGATGTTTTGATTTAAAATTATGGGAAGAGGATTCAATGACGAAGATTTCGTTTCCCACGTAAATTTTCTTGTCCTTCCATCTGCCGAATCTGCATAACACGTACATTGCAATTTTGTGTTTGAGTGAAAAAACAAATTTCTTGACATTACTCCATTCAATGCGAACAGGTGGAGGGTTAAACACCCAACATGAATGTATTGACGCAAATATTTTGAAAAACGCTAGTATTTTATTTAATTTTTTGTCCAAAATCACGTAAAGTTGGCGACCGCCATCTTGTATTGAGCGGGAATCTAAACTAAGTTAAAATAAATATAAATAATCACACTCATAGATAGTACCATTTTTATATCGTTTAAATATTCTAATATCGTCAGCAGGTACTAAATCAGTAAGATTTTCCAAGAAAACTGAAAATAGTCGTTGATTATAAGGTTTTGTTATTTTTTCATGCCAGTACATAGAAAACGTCAAATATAGAAAGCGTCAAACCGTTATTTCATTGCCAATTACTTTTCAATATCGAATAAAGATTTATTTAAGGCACCTGCATCGAAAAATGTCGATACCAAGTTGACTTTCTTTTCGGGATCAGTCCGGTGATCGTGCGGCGTGAGCTTTCGCGAGGACCGCAAAGGAAGACATGCAAAGATCCCGAGAATAATTCCAACAGGACTCTCTCCATGTCGAATTTGGCTATGGAAGAAGGTTCGAAACTTTATGATGAGAAGAAATACGAGCGGGACTTTACCAACTGATTGAGGCAATAATTGACAGCTGATATCAGAAGGGAGATGTTTGTCGTGATGAAAGCAAAACTGAACTCACCCAAAAGCTGAGAGGTAGTTGGATAACGGAAAAAGATTGCAGCCCACAAGATCCGTATTTCGGCTGAGGTTTCTTGACTGGTCCCGCAGCAGCGAGGAGTCTCCGTCGGCAAGTCCCACGCGAGCGAGTGAGCCAGGCACCCGCTGTGGACCAAACTCAAGCTGGCGAGGGGGATGAAGAGGCGGTAAATGATCATGAGTGACCAATAAAATGGATACCCTGTAAAGCAAACCAAATTGACAGTGCTTCATATGCCAATCGCTGGAAACGAAAGAAAAAATCAGAATCAAAAATTCAAATTTTCGTCCTTGTTTTTCGTAAATCCAACGAAGAATAAGAATTACGAGGTGTGTGAGAAAAGTAATTAGACTGGCAGTATTGCGGGTGATCTGACAACTTTGTGTCTACCGTCCTGTGATAGACCGACTTTTTTATCCTTACCACTAACTCAGTGCGAGTTTCGACTCCATACAGCAAACACGTTATTTTTTACAGCGCCATCATTGAAGTTGTGTTTTTGTTACTCCCTTTTCTAACACGCCTCGTACATTAAAGCATCGGATTCTTTCTCGAAAGAAAAATGGTATCAAGAGTCTTCTGAACTCAAGATCTTACTCCGACAGATGGTGCACCAGTCAAAGAACACTTCCATCCAGTGTCATGTGAGGGAGATGGTGTGAGACCGTTCACTTGATACCTAAATAACATTCATTCAAAGAATGTGATCAGGAATGGAAAAATGAGTAACAACGATGAAGAGCTTTCACTATTCAGCCATTCTCTCAAAAGTAAAAGAAAATAACGCGAAAGAAACCAATGCCCACTTTTCATGAGTCGGTGACGTCCGGACGACGCGTCGTTAGCACGTAACAGCAAATTCATTAGCTCTGGGAGAGCAGCTGATTGAGGGGACGTGTTGCCCAAAATAGCGTAAAAATCGATGTACGACAAGAGATCAATTCGAGGACAGAAGAAGCAACCGAAAGGCGGTGACCCGCTTGACATAACCTTGTGTCGTCATCAGTTTATCCGCGAAATGGGTTAAGGTGTGCCGATTTTTCGCAACGAATAGCTCGAGGAGTAGATTAACCGTCGAAATACGGATAGTTACGGGTCTATTTATTTATAACCCTATCACTATCGGCAGTAATGGAGCAACTCTTCCGGTGGAATATCCGAAGGCATTTAACTCGATGAACTCGCCGAGAAAGCACCTGATTCCCATTCTATCATACACGACAATAGAAGAACTCAACTTACTCCCTTTGTTCACGACATTTTAGCCGCGGGCGACGGACATGTTCAAGTCGACGCGATATTTTTAAACTTCAGAAAGGCATTCGATAGATAAGGTACCGCATTTAAAGTTGATTCAAAAGTTGGAAGCATACGGTATAGATACACACGTAATTGGTTGAATCAAAGATTTCCTAAACGACCGCGAAAAGAGGGATTTTTATGATGGAGTTACCTCGGATACAATTCAAGATACCTCAGGCGTACCCCAAGGAAGTGTTATAGGCCCTCTTTTGTTCCTTCTTTAAATCAATGACATTACCAACGAGGTCACGAGCAAAATCCGGCTCTTTGCAGATGATGCAGTTGTATACAGAGAAGTTTAGGACCATTGTGATATATTAGCATTAGAAAAGGTCCTCGCTGCCATAAATTATTGGTGCAGTGCTTGGGAGTTGGGAGAATTAAATCTTGGAAAGTGTATGGTGATGAATTTTTTGGAAAGGGATACATCTTCAAGAAGGAGCTACACCGCTAACGGGATTCAACTATCAAATGCGGAATTCGTAAAATAGTTAGGGGTCACCATTACTCGGAATATTTTGAGGGGTAAACACATACGCGAAAGCTAACCGTAACCTGGGATTTGTAAAAAAAAAAATTCTCGGTAAATGCCCTAAAAAGGTGAAAGAGATTGGCTATTAGGTGATTGGTCACCCCCTGCCAAACACCCTATATGTGGCTCGCAGAGTATTATGTAGATGTAGATAGATGAAGAAAGAAACGGGGATAAGTATACTTGGAGCAAAGACAGCTTTTAAGTATAATAGAGAACTCTTCGCTTCAAATACAACAGCCAAAATATCGCCGAGGAAAAATGTTGGTTAAGATCTTTGATGGGAGTGTGTGGGTAGGAAGCGAATCGTGGAACGTCGAGCAAGCAGAGAGGAAAAGACTAGTGGATTTTGTGATGTGGTGCTATAGGAGGATGTGTAAAATACGTTGGAGAGAGAGTAACCAAAGAGGAGTCATGAGAAAAATGAAAGAAGAACGGACCTTGTGGAGAAATTTAAAGAAAAGGAGAGGAGACGGATGGATTGGACGTGAACCTCAGAATGAGGGATGGGTGCAGATAATCTTTGAAGGAATTGCGGAAGGCAGAAGATATGGAGGAAGGCCTAGAGTGGAATATTGGAAAAAAGATAATGAAGGGTATATAGGATGTGAAAGGTTTACGGAAATGAGGAGAATGGTCGAAGATAGAGACCGGCCGCCAACCAATCCTTCAAAGACAGCTGTAGAAAAATCGGCAATAGGTACAATAAAATTGGTGAGCGATCCCATTTTGGGGAGTGGGACCTGAGGTCTAGACGGCAAAAAGGAATCTCACACGGTCATAGGGTAGGATAGGAGTTGAAGTGAGTTTCCGCTTCGGAAAAGGGCGGGTGAGAGAATAGAAAAGAGATGAAGGAGAGCTTTTGCATCGCTGCTGTGCCCAGCCCAGGTCACGCCCGGGCGAGGGATGAAGCAACCCCCAATCCCCGATTCCCCCCCCCCCTCACCTACATCTCCCCTTATTGCTCCCATTGTTTTCGAATCAGATGCAACCATATTCATATTTCAGCGGCGCCATCGGTGAATTCGCGTTCCAACGGCCACTGTGACCCACGGCGCCCTCGTTTTGTTTTCGCACGCAAGAGAGAGGAGGTGGTATTTGCTGCCGATATCAAGTTTGCGCATAATATTTGCTAATTTATCAAACGTGTCCATCGGGAATGTCCAACGCTCACACAATTTGTTTATGCATAAATGTGAGAGAGCATATTTTTTCATTTCGTTCGCCGTTTGTTTTCCCACCTCTCTTTTCATAACTCGCGTTCGTTTTTCGTGTTTGTTTTAGCTCTGCACGTGTGATTCCTCCCCTCCCCCTCGCTCGCGTCACACCCCACCCATCTGCACGCCTCCACCCCTCTTCGCCACACACGGCCACATGTATATAATTTTTGTTTCACCCCCTCCCCCGCCGTGAGTCTCGTAATGGACAATGTTCCTCTGTCTCCGCTGCAAACAAATGAAACACGCACACCGACGCGCTCATGACAGTGACGACGGTGTGCCCCCGTTCCGACGCAATCAACCTCTCAAAATAAGCCCCGGAATTCATTTCCCACGTACTGCTGTTCCATGTTTGCCCATCCAAATTACCACGCGTGCGTTTTCCGAGCGCGTGCGCCCCGCCACGACGGTCCTCCGCCGCTGCTCGGGAAATTAGTCATAGGTAATTAAAAACATGGCACCCGCAGCGAGGATGCGTGCGTTGCCGCGCCGTCGAATGCGAAAAATGTCCTCGCTTGGGTGCATTTGGCGCGATTGCGAAAACACGAGAGCAATCAAGTGGGTCGAATGTTCCCCGGGCGCGTAAACCTACGTTAACTTGAGGGTTGCGGGAAAATTCTTGAGAAGCGGCAGCTTTTTGTTTCGACCTCTCTAATAGGATGGCGCGAGCGAGATACATATCGGCTTGTTGATACCACACACTCGCAAACGATGGCTAGAATGAAAAGCCTTGATCAAAGGGTTTACCTGCACGTTGATATGAAAACGCTGAGTGGAATATGATATCTAAAAATGAAAAGGAGACTTCGTTGATTTCCACTGATTTATTTCGTTCGTATGACATATTTCGAACCTTGATAATGACCTCTATGGTTCGAAACATGTCGTACGGACGAAATAAATCTGTGGAAATCAACGAAGTCTCCTTTTCATTTTCGATTATTAACTTCCACATAGTTGAGCCTAATACTATTTAACGATTGATATCTAAACGCAAATTTTGCAAGAAAAAAAGAAAAAAAAATCCACTCCCATGGCCGCCATTGGCCATGGCCGAGCAAGACTGAGGCATTCCAAAGACATAGGGAAGATTCGCTAAAATAAAAATTACAAAAATACCTAGTAATTGATTATTCCATCAAAGTCCAAAAGACAAAGTGTACATAAAGATTTCTATTAAATTCAACCTTTGATCACTGTGATAGGCATCTGAATAAGTGCAAGGTTACTTTTAAGCTACGTGGTTGACGGATCTATTTCAAGTAGATCGAAACAATGAAATCAATATTTTATACATCAAATATAAAGATTGCGCATCTTGTTATAGACGCACACACGGATACTATATTAAGCTAGGTAAAACTCGAGAAAGAGCTGAGAATTTTCTCAGCGATACCGGCTAAATAAAAATATACAGTGTCGCGAACGGCAAGAAGAATGGGAATAACAAACAGCACCGAAATCATTCCAATGCAACCTATTTTTAAACAAATGGTTTGGGTGGGGGGTGAGGTCATGGGGGGTCATGGGGGCAAAGGGCACCACTCACGAAGAAAACATCAAAGAGAAAGACACCATCTCAACACGCGACACTCAACTTATTTCCATCGATTTAAAAATATTTATTTCTCGATCCGACCCTGATAACGCCTTCCACCTTTGCTGATTTCACTTCCATGCGAACCTTTACAACAAATTCGCCCGAAGAATCAATTGATCCAGGCTGACTATTGCCCCGCGATGGAGGCCACCTAAATAGAAATAATTTTCAATGAGCAAGTCTGACAAGTTTTAATAGTTATAAGGTGCTGATATATCCTCGACCCCAGGAATGATTGAGTCTATCGGATCCGAGCCATAATAAAATGAACAGCGGAAGAGTGCATGCCTAAGAATATCAAGTGGTATCTGCCGCTGATATCAGTGGCGAAAGACAGGACGTGACGGGTATTTACGCAGATGATAATGCTGAGTAATGAGACGGTCTTCGGCTCTGACACAGCCAAGTGGTGGTGCCTCTGATACGAGATGGCGCCAATCCATCTCGCCACCGCAGGGCGCCCCGAAAGCAGAGGAGGGGGAAATACGTGGGTGAAAAAAATAAGACAGGCTCTCCGTGGATTCATTCATTTATTTTCCGCAGATCCGTCAGCGTCCGAACCCAAACGACCGATTCAGACGGCAAACAGGCGAGCAGAACACCCTTTTCAGGAGGACGCCACCTCACACGATCCTCGCGCTTAGTCATTTTCGTGACATATCACCTGTTTTAAGCATACACTAAAATATTGAAATTTCCGGGTGCATACAGTAGACTTTTCCCAGCAATATTAAGCCTCTATAATAAAAAAAGACTTAACGGAGAAAACTTTTTGAAAAAAACGAGGCATTTTATTCCAATTAGAGGTACAGGGAAATATTTAACTGTATGTTTTTTATTGTTATAATTTTCATTTACATTTTTTTCAGTTTGTGCGAATCGTACGTTTGGACAGTGACAGCGAGGATACAATTAAAAGAGAGATCATCAGACCGATAGGTCGGTAATAATTCCATCTATAAGCGACGTAGAAGTAGGTCAACTTAAAACGTAGTAGGATATTATAATTTTAGATACGAGTATATCGTTAACGGAAGCGTCGCTATAAATGCGCAGGCAAAGAATGTAGCAAAGGACTAATATCTGGTACCATGAGCCTCGGCGAAATTGGAATCTAACTAGATTTGGTATTTTTCATAATGTTACAAACGCGATCGTAAGGAAAAATTAAATTAATTCTCTGACCAATCGGAACAAAATAAAATAGTTCTCTTTAGCGAGCGTAATTTCTATTTCTCTTCCACTTCTGCTCTGGCTATTTTGCGTCGATGATGGAGGCGAGATATCGCCGCTAAGCTTTCACCGCTGAACTCAAGAAATCGGAATACTGGTCTCCGTACACCCCGCAAAATATTAGTTGAAGCCGGGCTGAAGATAATTCGGGAGTTCCTAACAAACCACCATGTATTCTAAATGGGAAAACGTAATATTTAGAAAGAAAATGCGATGATGGTCAAAGCATTTTAAGGTGAAAAAGCATGTCTTCAAATTAATTCATATCCCAAGTTGAAATCTCTTCCGAATTGCATGAGTAGAGAAACATATTTTAGGAGGTGATTAGGTGAATCCGGGAGTTACCAACTCAACCCACTGAAATCTATTTTAATTGTATGACTGTACGAGATTCGGAAGCCACGAGAGAAATTTTTTAGGAGCAAGAGTTGTCGCATGTGAAATTCAAACAATTTATCTTCCAAATCGCAATCTCATTAAAAACATAAGAGTTGAAAGAAAATTTAATACTTTTTTATTTCCCCTGCACTTGAACGGGGCGCAACATCATGTACATCTACATAATACCCTGCAAGCCGACTAAAAGGCAGAGGGTGTTAGGACACGAGCCATTTACAAATAAAAAGGAAGTGCAAAAGGAAATTAAGACTAGCATTTATTGAAATCCTTTATGGTTCGGGGGAAAAACGAATTCCCATACCTATCCGTTCGGATAAACATCTCTCTCAAATTATCGCTTCTGTCGGTCCTGGAAATACAGTGCGGCTGTAATATCATGTTATCCGTGTCGCTCTTAAAGATATCCATATCCATCCAAATCTTCCCAAGGCGATGGGATGCGCAATTTCTTTCTTGGCTTCACTCAAGGAGGAAGATTCAATTGTAATTGAGATCAATGGCTATTACCACAAGATGTGAGAGTTCAGGGGAGCCCTTCGAGTAAACAACAGACCGAGGCCGGGACCCAGCAATTATGCTGAAACGCCCGATCACCCGGGAAGGAGTTGGGATGGGAAGGAACAAGGAAAGAGGCGCCTCCGCGATGGGAGCCCGTCGACGCCTCTGGGGTAGGTAAAGGGTTGGGAGGGATGGGACGGGGAAAAACACCTTACCACAGTATAAGCGGAAAGGGCCCACTAGCTAGCGAAACCAGGCATCAGCCATTAATGTGCCAACGATTTTGGAGGTTTCTCCTATTAACGAGAAAAGCCCATCGATCAAATCGTTGGTTTCCACAGCAGTCAATTTGGAGGCATTAATCAAGTTCAATTTCGTCCCCCTCTAATAGGGTAGTTTCCTTTAAAAAAGAAAACGAAAGGCATTGATTGCGATTCGTTGCCCACCATCAGCGTATTCGTAATATACAAATTATTTGGTTTTAGAAATCCTAGTTTATACGAATGGCAATTGTCAATTTTATCCTCATATGAAAAAGGCCAGGTTGGCGCCCATGCGATTCCACTCCACGTGACGTCACAGGGACCTAGTTTCTATAAAAGTAGTCAGGAGTTTTACATCGTCTGAGATTACCAATGCGTGCATGAGGTACAGAGCTCAGGGAAACACATCCTCGCCCCAAGGTCACTTTGAGGCAGCGGGAACCAGAATGACGTCACACGGGGTTTTCCCAGCATTTATAATTAGCCGTCGCGTTTTCTCGCGCTTGAAACTTTTCACTTTTCATTTTATCGCAAAAAATAGATATCGTCATTTAAAAATCTTAAAGTGTGAAATTCGCACTCCAGGGGTAATAATATTTCGATTTAGGCAATAAAAAAATAAAAGGAAACCACCATATTATTTGGACTCCCCCCAATTGACGCGATCGGCGACACGCCTAATCCCGGAATATCAGTCCCTCGGCTCGCTTGCTCGTTCGCCGCGCCCTCTGCAAGTGCGGCGATGGATTTATGGGTGATCGCGACACCAACGGAAGATAGCAGTCCCGCATGACTTGCGGGGGAGGTCATTGGCCGGGAGCAGCACACGGATACAACATCAAAGAGAGAGAAAGACATCACCTATGCACGCAACACTCCAATTGTGCATTTCCAAAATGTTCACTTCTCGATCGGATCGTGATAACGCCTTCGGCCTCGACTGATTTCACTCGTGCGGACATTTACATCAAATAATGAACTATTTAAGGCTCCCCCACCAGCGAATTGCTTTTAAATTTTTCTCTGGTTTTACACGGTTTAGGTTTCCTTTTGCAAGCCAAGATTATGAAATATTTAACTTCCTCACGGCAAATGGCTGACGATAACATTTCTAGGGCTTATGCCAGTGTTAGATCCAGGTTCATGGATATCTCACTCGGACAGAAACCCGAGAACTTTTTACGCTGGGCAATATCACTTTCAGAATATACTCATGGCTGAGGTTAGTTCTGGTAGATCGCACTGGATAGCCTATCGGACCCTGTAAGAGCCAGGAGAATGTCTCATTCCTCATGAATGTGGTAATGTCTACATTGATGAAGCTGGAAGGACCTAGCAAACGTGGCGCAAAGAATCCCGACGCCACTTACGACTCTGTCGGTCGGAGACATTGGCAGAATTTAGAATACGCAGTAAGTGAAAGTCACTGGCTCCACATTGCAAGGCTTGGGGGAGAAATTGAAGGGAGAAATTTTTCGCTAGAAGATGAGTGATTTATCGCCCATTATCCTAGCTGGAAGCATTGGAGAAGCAAGAATGGTATCTACTCCAAAAGTATTTGGAAAATATTACATTAAAGAGCAGATAAAAATGAGAAAGAGATATGCTTCGCACAATTTTTCTGTAAAAATCTGTTACGCAAGTCAAAACTTTGCATTGCACTGCGGCACCTCAAGGACCAGATTTCAAGATAACCCTTGTATAAAATGTAGTCAAATGGCACACGAGACTTCAGTATCTGTGATGATTATCTTTTACAGTAGTCCTCGTAATTCCGAAAGTCAGTGAAACATGTTGACTCAGAATATAATTTTCTCAATTGGGAAAAGGCAACGCTTATTCATTATCTTTTTTCCTATGGTAAAATTACACAAATCATCGGTTACCACCTATAACATCATGAAACTCAATGAAGTATTATTCATCATCACTTCAGCAGCAAGCCCTCCACTGACAGACAAGACTCCCATGACTCCAACTTAGTCTCATGAGGAAGTTCATTAAGGGTCGGGTAACAAATTAATTAAGAGGACCATTGTTGGGAAAAAGAGTAAAAAAACCGTTGTTACCATGAGAAGGAAAGATACAAATTTTAAAACTTATTTCTGTTGAATACCATAAATATCAACTTCGGAAAGTCTTCCGTGAATAAAATCGTAATTAGTTAGAGGCGTAGCAGCCTTATTTTTTACAATAATCGGTTACTAAGGAACACTTCACAGCTACCCTCTATCACAAATCGAACTTTAGCCAAGCCCTTGGATTCATAAATATAATACTAACTAGCTGACCCGGCGAACTTCGTACCGCCTAACAATCAATGAACTTACAGTTTACTTACACCATTTATAAATCAGGAGCGGCTGTATCGTTTTTAATCATGTTTAATTTATTATAATAAAATAAGGGTACAAATTCAATAAAACTACGTAAATGAGTACCAAAATTGCTTGTCAGAAAGACATTTTCTTTATTGAATCTACATAGGGTGAATCGGAGCACGTTTACGCGGATTTTTTCAACAAATTTTCTTACGTTTTAGCTTAAGAAATTTTGGGCATTGTGGTTTAATAAAGCAGTTCATGAAATAAAAATTATACGCATTCAGTTGTTGGCTATTTGCGTTATTAGCTGTAAAAAAATGTTTTTAGGTCCAAGTCTGTTGCATACACTTGGCCCATTCAGGGGGCAGGTTGACACGACCCCAGACCGACGCTTGACTGATGCTCAAAATCGTGCAAGAAAAGCCCCTATGAAGCAGCATTCGCATTAAATGACTTAAGGCGCGCCAGTTTTAGTATCTCTGTTTGGAAAAAATGCACTGCGTAAACGTACTGCATGCGTAAACGCACCACGGTGAGCCCTACACATTCGGGTTTAATGTCTTGCGTCAAGCACCTTCTGAGAAACAACAGTTTTTGTTTTGTTATCAGGCGCAAGATGAAGCGGATGAAGCTAAATAAATATAGCGAAGCAAAGCAGTGACGCAGCGAGGGGAGGTTTTGGGGGATAACCCCCCCAAGAGCTTAGAGAATTTTTTTATGAAAGATTTTGTTATTAATATTAGGGGGACGGATGACTAACAAACAAAACATATTTAACTATTCACACAGCCGAAAAACCCACTATTTTGAACCATTTATCTCAAAAAATGTCTGAGGGAAGTGCCCCCACACTTCCCGCTTACCTTAGCGAGTTTTCTATACCCTACAGACCCGTGGTATTAGCTGCGCCCAAAACCCCCTATCCTAGCTACGCACTTGAAGCGAAGGAAGAAATACAGAGGATGGTTTATCGACTCGTGAACATAGCACGCTAAATTGACCATGAGAAAATAATGGGTTTTCATTAGCACATGAGCACAAACAACACAAAAACTGAAAGAATGACCATGCGATTTTTTAATCGTTATTACGAATGCAACACGAATTGTAAATTGAATACGTTTTAGCTCAAAAGGGCATATGAGTTGAGATCATGGAATCTACGAAATGAGGACTTCCTAACCTAAAATTTTCCGTTCCGTTCCGTTGGATAGTTATGGTTGGTTTAGGCTTCGAAAGATCATGAGCACAGAAACTACATTTTTCTGTAAATCGTGCCTTGGTAAGCCAGGTACGTCCAAGGACTTAAAATATTCAAATAGATAGTTGGTGATTTCGTCTTCGTTTGTTACACATTTAAAAGATTCGAATCCATGCAGAGTACGAACTATTTGAATTTACCTCGTTTTAGTCATCCACATCTTCGTTCTTGCTCGCTAAATCAACCATCTTTGATTCTTTTGGTGATCAATCATATTCTGGAACTCTTTGTTGATGAGCAAACTACTCGATTCCTCGACAGGAACACGGACATTACCGTTTGTCAACAATTGCTTGGAGATTTGTTTACAAACACGGTAGTGAAGTGTCAACTCGAGCTGGGCCACGGCTGGGCTTACAATCAGCTCGAATTAAATTTTAAAAATGTAATTTCAATTTAATTAATATTTTGAATATATTTAGTAATTAAAATGTTATATTGTTACTAAATTCAGTTATTAAAGTGGTAAAAACAAAACTAATTATTTAATTTGTAGTTTTGACCGACTTGTCAATTGTTGTGTTACTATAACTTCTAAATGCATGTCCATAGGAAAGAGATGAATTTTTTTTGTGAAATTATCCTTTTTTTAATGGTCTATATGTTAACCCCGCCTGTGACGAATCCAAAGAACCAAATCTCATTGAAATCGGTGCAGCCGTTCTCGAGTTATAAGTGTTCTAACTAACACGATTTTCGACTTTCTTTTATATACAGGGTTTGTCCGGAAAGTAATAGGACTGAGACGATAAAAAAAAAAATATTGAGTCAATCGTTACAATTCTTTAAAAACTTTCAAAATAGGCTCCTTCTGTGTCGATGCAGCGCTGCCAGCGCGATTTCCAAGCATTGAAGGCGTCAGGGAAGGCATTCTCCGGAATAGCCTTGAGAGCCGAGGTGCATACTGCTTGAATCCCCTCTGTCGTCTCAAAATTCTTGCCTTTCATCGGTCATTTCAGGCAAGGAAACTAAAAAATGTCCGGGGTGGTCACATCTGGGCTGTAGGGCAGTTGCAGAAGCGTTGGGATGCCGGCATTGGTTAATTAGCTGTTCACATGAAAGGCGATGTGAGCCGCAATTTCTAGTCGTCAGTGAGCACTTTTGGGACCATATTCGCGCACACGTCTTGCGCATGTTCAAATGCTCCGTCACGATGTCATGAACCACAGATTTTGATAAATGTAACATCTGGGTAATTAAACGAATGCTTAGTCGACGGTCTGAGTTCAAAACTTTGCGCACACGAGTCAAAATGTCGGTGTTTGCCGAAGTCACAGGTCTTCCATCACCGTCTTCATCAGCGACCTCTTCCCGGCCCTCCAAAAAGGCCTAGTGCCACCGAAACGCACCACTTCTTGCTAATGCAACATCTGGGTAAGCCTAATTGATCATAACAAACGTCTCTGTCGCATATTTACCGAGTTTCACTCAGAATTTAATCGCGTACCTCTGCAGTAACTAACACTGCATTTTCGGCTTGCACCACTCACAGAAACACGTCGCGCAAAAACGTCTGTCCTGACTCTCCAGGTGCTCGCAGACAACTGACCAGCCGCTCGTTCGTTAGCTAGGAATACCCTCTACCAAATTCAGTCGGTGCAAACACGCTCCGAAGTACAGTCGCGGTGGAAGAAAATCAGTCCTATTACTTTCCGGACAAACCCTGTACCTATATAGATTTAATTTTTCGTTAAGGATTCATCATTCATTAAGAATTGGACTTTTTTTTAAATATACCGCAGTATAAATATAAATATAATAGTTTAAAGTAATTTGATGAAGCACTGCGTTAGCATATTCACCTAATTAAAAAAATAGGAAATGCTAAGTAAGGAGTGAAACGTCATACCGTGTTAGCCACCTGCTTCAATCGTATTTTCTGGGAGGAGCCCACATGCAAACACATCTGAGTTACAGGTGAGCTTCCTTCACTTCTGAGCGAATTACAAGTACTTTACTAGCAGGCAAAATTATTCCTGAAGATTTTGCACTCCTATATCAGCCTAATAGTTTCTATCGCATAATATTTTAAAAAGGCTAATTCGACTAGTATCAGTAGTACAAACACAGCATCTCGTGCTTGGTTAAGTTTGACCACATTTACAAATACATACGCATGGCTTCCATTGACTATAAGGATACTGCAATGTTGTGTATTAAGTGAAAATGGATTTCAAGGCGTCAACGAACCCCGGAGAGCATCTCATGTGAATGGGGTCACGTTTACATTGGAGAAAAATGCGGCTCGATCGAAAAACGACTGACAGAGCACGAAAGATTCATGCAGTTGTTCGAAATACTAAAATCATCGGTCGCAGAGCATTTCCTGGACTTCAGGAACAGAATGAATCTAAAGAATTGGAAGACTTCATGCCACTCTGACAGTCACTGGGATCGCATCGTAAAAAAGCGATACAAATTGGCTCACAAGAGAATGCCATCAACAAGAACAAAGGCTTCCAGCAAAGCAGTAAGAGGTAGATCACAGTTAACCACAACATACGACAACAACACCAATCGGGAAACAACCAATCAGGGCCCAATTGAACGGTACCCGAGGGCATAAATACTGACACTAAAGCACTCTCTTTGATTGAGGCTTAATGAAACCATTGATATATTATCTCTCCAAATAGCAACAGCAATTGAAAACCCCAATGAAGGAACTGTTTGAAACACAGGGAAAGAAGTTTATTTTCCCCGACCCTTTGCAGATGAAATTGTTTTTTTTTTGTTGAAATTTGCTGTTGATTATCTTAAAAAAATGTTTTTACAGAGTTTAATTTATTAATGCCAAATCAAAAATAACACATGAAAATTTTCCACTTTTAACAATGCTAAATAGAACTGACATTGGACTTTCATCAACAGCAAGCTAACAGCCGGCTCAAGTTACTTTTCACCACTTCCTCGATTCTCCACTGTTCTCTACGCTGAAATCAATCCACCTGTCCCCAGCGGCATGAACAACCGCAGCTGTCGAATGCCTCAAAAACTCCCCTCTCCTCAAAAACTAATCAACAAATTTATCGGTGACACAGAAAAATTATCACATAAGGAAGACATAGTCCAGTCATAATGAGTTCAATGCTATCAACAAATGATTCTGAAAATATCTGGACAAGCACTCGTTTCGTAAATAAGTATTTCCTCAATTTAAAATTTCGAGTATTTCAATGAAAACTTGACCTCTAAAGTTACGTGAGCATGTAAACATTATTTCCTTCCAATTTTAATGAATAAAACTACGTAAGCGATAAAATAAATGGGAATTTTCAATGCTTTCATGCCCAGACAAAATATATGAATGAATCATTACCTCGAGACTCCAGGGTCTACATGCGGATTATTAGTAGTGGTCGCTTAATCAAGTTAGCCAGGAAATAGCTACTCTCGATGCCATTTTTTCATTTTCCTCATATAGATATCTCAAGGATCTTAGCTGTAGTTAACACTTATAATTCAAAAGACCCGGAGTAATCGAACAAGGAGAGCCGTTTCCAAAACACAAGGAGAAGCACTAAGCTTATATGCCCCACAAAGTACTACAAACCCAAGGCTGTCCCTATCAGTCTAATAATTCCCAAAGCAAATGTGATGGCATGGGATAATGACAAAACGTGGATGCCAAAACTTATGAACATAGTAACGACCTAACATCAGGGTTTCAACTTGAAGGTTGGATAAGTAAAACTGACACCGCGTCCATGAGCAAAATAAAATACGCACAGCTAAGGTCAGTTCCTTCCCTTGGGCAACTCCCGAACCTTCAAATATCCTCAATTTTATAAATAAGCTCAGAATTTTTATTGACTGGAAATATTTTGATTTGATCGTGACAGCATTCGGTGCGAAAAACCATGCGCTTTTCTTACTAGATCACAGCACTGTAAATTGTTATGGGATATCAGAATAAATATCAGCGACCTTTTTATATACAAAGCAAGAGACATTTTGGTATATTTTGTCGCGAAGCTGCATTAAAGCTACAAATTTATTTCAAATAAATGAAACAAAACATACACCAAGCAAGAATGACGATAAAATTGCTTATGGGTACAGCGGACGACTTGAAAAGCTTACCGCTACTCATGGAGAGGCTCAAAAGAGCAATCTTTCTTTAGTTTCTTTCCATTGGCACTTCGATTCTAAGTGGGAAGAGAGAGGAGGAGAGACAAAGGCGATAGAAAAGGAGACGAGAAAAGAAAATATAATGAATAAAAGAGTAAAACAGGGTCGTGAAAATGAATAGTACCTAAAGATCACTGGGGAGGAAAAACTGCGAGAAAAAATTAATGAGGGAAAATTGATTATTGATTGGAATTGAAGCCATTAACTTTACCAACTGGAATACAATATTTCTCTACATAAGGGAGCATCCGAATAAAAATTGTGCGTCCTTTTAATTTCAGATTTTGTGTTACTTTCGGCATATTTTTATGTGTATTTGCAACGTGCTGTCTTTCGACTAAAAAAAATTCTAATTAGGGTTTGCAAATACACATCAAGAGAGATTGGGGAAGCAAGAGACGATCTAAATTGCTTCTTTTGGAAATACATAGAGGAAACAAATGGAACAACTCGATCATGGATGGACTCAAAAGAGAAGCGAAAGGAAGCGATAAAGAAAGATGGATTTATGTGCGATTGAGATGACACCGAGGAAAACTCAAAGGAGGAGGAAAAGGTTAAACCCATTGAGTGAATACAATGAGATAAATCACTCGAGTGGGGTGTGTCAAAGGAAAAACCGCGGGGTGAGCTTAATGAGGGAAAATTGACTATTAATTGTAAACTTCGGGATATGATTCTAGTCTTGCCCTTCAAGCAATAGCTATGTACTTCAACTACTGCATCCAAAGGTCTCTCAACAATACATCATCATAACTGTTCGATCTAGTAAACTTTTGGGAGTATTTTGTCGCATAAATGCGACCTTCTGCCGCAAAACTTTTTCACATGAGCATAACGAAAGAACTGCATGCAAGAGAATAAAACTAGAAGTGACCCAAAACTGTATGTGGGTACAGTAAACGACAAGAAAACTCCTTCAACGGGATACTCAAAACAGAGGCGAGGAGCTGTGAGAAGGAGGAATTGGATGCACCAGATGAGGAATTGGAACGAGAGTAAGTCGGAAATGAGAGTGAAAATCAGGCGGCCATTTTTACAGGTTATTAAGAGCTTTTTCGGCGTTATTTTGTTACATAATAGCTGCAACATGCTGGCCATGTGATCCCTTCCAAAGCAGAATTTAATATTTATAGTGAACTGTACCTAATGATTTCAAAAATAGGAGAATAATTATTACCCATTATAATTGATTGAGCCTCAACACCAAGTGGCGCCTCTCGCGGGCGTATGCCACTCTACAACTGTGTTTGCGCCAATGTGCCTTGTCTACAGACTTAACTTAAGTGACTTCCCTTAAGTCTGATCTTAAGTGTGGTGCGGTGGCTACACTTGAGCTTTAAGTCGACTTCAGCGCCGTGATTGTCTATATCGGGAAACAGTTATGCTGACAGATGAAGACCTAGGAGAGCAATATGATTCTGTGATCCAAAGCCATGGATATTAGAAATAAACATCCAAACTCCGTGAATTAACCATTTTGGATTTAGAAGGTTAAAAGGAAAGACCGATTTCAGTCCTTGAGCAAACGCTATTTGGCGAGAGGTGATGGAGCCAGAGGAATTTAGAATTGCTAAGCTTGACTTCGTGGAATCAGTGGGATGACATATTCATAACGCAAACGAAAACACTCACAATTAGTCAATTTCCACTCCTTTATTACAACCACTGATGTTAAATTTTAACCTTTAATTCCTCCCAAGTCCAATTAAATCGCCATTTCTTATCCCCCTCGGCATCCCCAGGACTAAAATTGAAGCACTATGCAATGGCTTCAATAGCAGTATGTGAGATTTTACTAAGAGCATTCGTCTACGTTATTTTCGATTATCACACGATGGAAACTTAACTATTTCACCGGATCTTCTACCGTCATCGCAGTCTTAAAATTCCTTAAAACGTTTCTAAGTTTTGTAAAACGGGTTTCCCCGTGAGCAACAGGCATAGCAATTAGTTTTCACGGAAATAAAACCAGCAATAAGATGAGAAACTCCACAAAATATATTCGTCGATATAATAACCCCAACACTAGAAAGTTAACTATCGTACTAGAAAGCTCAATAGCCACATCACGGAATACATCACAACTTAGAACATAATCAACGGGATGATTCAGGGGTGGGATGGGTATTATCATGTGCCATTTACAACACATGAAGAGCGTCAACCGTGCGGAAACAGTTGCCTACGCAATTTAAGTATGAGTTCTAAGTGACTTAAGTGGAGGTGTACTTAAAGGAAGCTGGTGACACCTACACTACCACCTTAAATAGAGAGCCAACTTAAGTGGTCACTCAAGGTACTACTAGTGTAGACCCGGCAATGCTGCACGCAGCCTCCGATGTCGCACTTTGGCGTCTCCACATATTCTGCGCTGCGTTCGAAGGAAAGGTTTCCCTGCACCGTAGAGAGGTAAACATCATGAAATGCCTACCATCGAATTACGTTGCCATTAAACTCTCGCTAATTGAGCATCGGGAGAGCTAAAGAACGAGTAATATTGCTTTCCCCAACAACAGGATGACCCGTTGACTTTAAGTAAGGCTGTAAATCTACGAAATGCGTGAGGAGGATTGCCTTACATTGTATTACAGAAGACAGACTCAAACTCCTCGGTCAACTTACGCTATTCTTGGTCCTTTACAATGAGAGGGGAGTTTTTCGCATGCAACGCTGCTAACGTCGGAATACTCTCACTGAAGTCCTCCAAATGTTTATCACCCTAGTCTGCCGTAGTTCGTAATCGATTCCACTTTTTATATCACTCGCATTCCTTTAGAAATCATAAACAGCATCATTGAAATGTCTCATATTCGGTATGAGAGATGTAATGCGATAGAACCAATCGTCGATCGACGGCAATTTCAATGTTCCATTTTAGAGAAATCCTACCGGTGGAAAGGGAACCAACAGAATCCTACTGATACCCTCACTGATAACGGAACAACAATGCGGCCTTCCGAAGTAATTTTAAAACACCCACAAAACATCAAGCGAGTTTATGGCAAGGGATGACGACCTAAATTGCTGCGGGCATGGGTGCAGCAGAGGACGGGAAAAACTCGGTCACGAAAGGACGTGAGAAAAGGAACCGCACGGAATGAGAAGAGAGAAAGGAAGAGTGGAGAGAGAGGAGAGAGAGAAAGAGAGAGAAGGCGTTGAAGCCGTGAATGGATGCGAAAGCGAAACGGGATAATGAGAAAAGCACTCGGGTGTCACTGGGCAGGAAAAACTGCGGGGCGGGGGTTGATGGGGGGAAAGGGGGTGGAAGGAAAGGGGTGGCGAAAGGTAATGAGAACGAAGGCCGCGGGCCACACTCGCTCGGCTAAGGGGTGGCTGTTGTCGTTGTGGAGGCATGTTGAAGTGTGAGGTGGGGTGGCATGAAATATGGAAATACATAAGTTGGGAAGACAGAGAAAGGCGTTTTAGTTGTTGGGGGCGGGAGGGTGGGCAGGTGGTGGTGGGGAAGGGGTGGAAGGAGGAGAGAGGGTGGGGCGTGGGAAGTCGAGGGGAGGCGGCGGCGGTGCGTGATGGATCGCCGCCCCCGGGGGCAGTGGAAGCGGCGGAAGCGCTGGAATCGAATTAGGAGAACATGGCGGCGAGCCACGTGAACGACCACTTCAAAATGCACCGCGAAATCGCTTCAATTGGTGTGTGGCAAGGAGTGCCAAAGAAATCTGTTTCAAATTAGCAAGAAGGTGGCATCAAATTCTTCTAGAATCACTTCGCTTATTCATAAATAGTAATTGTAGAGAATAACAATACTGTATCAGTCATTTTTTTGTGCTTGAAAAATTATTATTTTGATGCATGTTAGTCATTGGTGTTGCCTAAGCCACTATTGAAGATGTAAGTTATCGATGTTGCACAACAGAAACTTCATCTGACTTACAAATTTACCACAAAAGCAATCACCTTTAAATGAAGAGAATCCCCATAATTACGAGGGATTTTTAAAAGTAAAAACAGAGTACATTTTAACTATTTAACTATCGCACGCAAATTTAAACGTATATGCATGATCTTATGATATATATGTCTTTTTTCCGCAAAAATAAGTTCTATTAGTAAAAATCGCGTGATTTTGTAGTACTAGTTATTCAGGGGTTGGCATGCGTTGATTGCACTTGAACGGGCCACAGATTGCCAGATAAGGACTGCGATTAATGTTGTAAGCCCAAGGAGAACATGGCGCCTTGGCCACGTAAGGAGACGCAGTAGCTACGTGGAACATAATGAAAGGAAAATTTGATAGAGAAGTCGAAAGAGGAAGGGACAGGTGCCTAGAGGATAGATCAAGAAGGATACGGGGAAGAAGAATCTCAGGGAGCTAGCTAGATTGGAGTAGGGATGGATGGAGGCTGCACCAGTGGTACGAACTCCATGGGGCCTGAGGGGGCCCGAGCCCCCTAAAAAATTCGTTATGGGTGTTAGGAAAAAATGTGTCAAGGTTGTCGATTTTCCCCGGAGTGTCCAGATATCGAGATTCGAGTTATCGGGGTTCTAATGTTGATCATATGGCTCTTGTTAAATTCTTTAAAAAAATTTAATAATCAATATTTATAAAATTTCCCGCGGAAAGACCCCCGCTATGCCTCCCCCAATATTTTATCACTCGGCACCCCTGGGCTGCACTACGTCGATCTTATAGGATTGCAATACAATAATAATGAATGGCGCTGCATATTTTAGTTTCCCAACCAAACGGTCTGGTCTTCAAAGTTTAAGACCATGTAGCAACAATTTGCTGGTCATCTAAAAGTCTTGAAATATTTTTTTTAAATATCAGCATAAATTGTACAAAGTAAAGAGATCAGTACAAATGGTGCCTATTTTTTGCGTTACACAAACGAAGGTCCGTGAGGCAAGTAGGCTCCTACTCGAACACAAAAAATGCATAACTGACAAAATCCTGGGGTTAAATTTTCAAACTTGAGAAACAGGAAAATGCTGAAAAGGATCGGCTCTACACACATAAAATCTCAAGGCGAAGAAATGGGTTTCAAAGAAACATTTCATCAGCAAGAAAAACCGTTCCATGGTGAATCTCTCTTAAGCCCAATGAGAACTTCCTAGATATCGGTTGACATGGAAACATCATCACAAAACTGCACTACATTTCCAAAGTCCAACAGAAACAATAATACAATAAAGATATTTTGCCGAACAGATAGATAAGGGAATTCATTATTCCCACGAGCAATAAAGGACTTACATGAAAGCTAGGCGGAAAATCGTACGTCTAAATGTACAATACGCACTTTCTTTATGATTGACACCGATTTATCTCGGAGCAGTATGTGATGTCACCACTCCTTATTAAATCATTAAGGGAATTCGCCAGTGTTTACGTTAAGGTTCACCTTCAATTCGCTGACAGACAGGGATTCGCCCTTAGGTAAAAATTGGATCTTTCTTACAAACGCGGTGATTCACAAATATTCGCTATTGACATCAAAATAAATGGTATTTCTAGGTACGCCAGTCTCATAAAATATGTTAAGCCAATGAGTTAAGGACAGCAAACAGAATAAATGTGCACCGACTTACTTTAAAGAATCTCAATCAAAAAAGTTTAACGGACGCCATATCAAACTTGGATTTTCTCACACACACACGTGGTATAGTCCATAGATGTAGATGGTGGATAGGGGCCATGATAGGAGGTTCTTCTTCCCAACCCGTCTCCTCCTCACAAACTAATTACCTCGGGAAACCCCTCCCCCCTCACAAGCCCATCCGCCCGAAAGACAAAAGGCAGCAAGAGGAAGAAGCCATTTGCAGGCGGCCGACCACTCCTCTTCACTCTTCGGGACGAAATATGCCGACGGGAGTGAGATTCGGCATTCCACCACCGACGGCGAACGCGATATAGAAGAGAGGACGGTGAGAACGAGCGAGGAGAATATAAGAGAAGACGAATGACGACGACGTCGCATTTGAAGCGAAAAACCTCCGAAGGGTGGTCGCCATGTCTCGGTGGAAAGCGTACTAAGCTTCGAAAAGTAGGTAGTATTTGAAATGCGTTTCTAATTTAAGAAACAGCCTGGCAGACCTTCTGCATGCTTAGCACGTAGGCTCTCCCCGGTGCACCACAAAGGTAACATTTTTACTTTTTTGCACCACCTTGACGAACGCGAATAATAAATAGTGTGCAAATGTTTTGTCAAAGAATGTTGTCACCCAAAAATGAGCACATACTTCTGGAATAAAGATATAAACATGCTGGAATTTTCTACTTTTCCCCGAAGACGCAGCAATCCACTCTATGTTTAAGTCTCTGCCTTTGCAATGATGTATACCAATGCCAAAATTTCTTCCCGAAAACTGTAAAATTAATTGGGTATTTCAGGTTTTTCGAGCTAACTTAAAAAACATTAAATTTCTTACACAAAGTTATTCAGCATTAAAATGCACTTAATCCGATGCCTTCAGAACGTTTTCAATGAGTATTGACAAAGTGTTTGGAAATAACTGACGGACACATTATCAGAATAAATATAGGCATCGTGAGTGCGTGTGTGTGTGTTTTCAGGCAGGCAATCACTGTTTCACCGCTGAGTCGTTGTATTTTTTTACACTTTTTCAAACCAACTTTTCAAGCGCGAGAAATGGCAAATGGATTTATTTTTATTGTAGAAGTATGTGTTTTTGCACCGTAGTCACATTAATATTTGTCTGCCTCTTTGTAAAAAAAAACACGTTTAATGCATTTTTCTCTGCCTTATCACCGGTAAAACTCCAAAATTGTGATGATAATATGAAGACAGAGAATCATCATTCAACGCATCAGCCTTCATTTCGATACCTAATAAACTTTAGAGAGAAAAGAATGATATCGATACAGAATGACTGAATGACAACGTGCGAAATTAGTGAGTATAGAAAATAATGTGCTCTCACTTGGATTCGAACTCGTGCAACCAGAATGCACACCCTTGGCAAACCGCCTGACATGATGATACAGGTTCATGACGGCACCTAATAAGTGCACGTCTGGTCATGAGCGGAAATCTGGGTCGATTATAAGGATAGCGAGGAAGAACAGACCTACGAAATATGGAGGAACCAAGACCAGATTCTATGTCCAAAAAAAGATCATCTGATAATTTCGAAATTAGTTTTCAGATTTTGACTGGAATCGTCGGTTATAGTATTCCGGAGTTGGCCATGTCCCTGTTGTCCATTTGTCCTCTAGTGTCCATGGTGAATGCCACACGTTTGATCTTGATCTAATATCTATTCTGACTTATCACTTCTAATCTTATGATTTGGATATTTGTTCGATACTGTCTCAAACGTGAATTCCTGTCCAAGTACGGCAAAGGATGCATTTTTATTGAAACAATATTCTTTAAGGGGCGGGACTACAGTTCAGCAATGCCATCCGTTACTTCCAAATTTTTCCATAGTTCTCTCTTGAGCCTCATCGCCTTTTTTTCCTCAAACAAATCTTTTATATTTTGGAGTTCTCGAAGTTTTAACGTATAATTATAATACGCCATAATAATAATTGATTTGGTGAAAAGTAATTGACTTTAAAAAATTTCTTAGTTACCTAATTGTCTTCAATTATAAATAAATTTGAAACCAACTCAGCACAACCAGAGGGACACAAATCATATTTCACATTGATCATTACTACTTAGAATGTTGAACGATTGCGAATCAACATTAAATCATTTATTTGGTGGGGTAGAATATATAGATTTTACGAACCTGGCTGTGTATTTATTACGCACTTTTTGGACCTAATGAATAATTAATTAAGTAGACGATAAAATTATTCTCAACAACAAGTATTTTCAGATAATTAGTCATCAAAAGTGTGAACAAATGTGCACATGAAATATCTAATGGAAAGAATCCTATGTTGCTTAAATATAATCCCTGTAAAAATAGTCCAAGCTCTCTTAATCTAAGTTAATGCTCTTCGAATGGTTTATGGATAACAGTTGTTTTGATCAGTCAGTGAAAACCATTAACGAGAAAGAATAACGGATGTTAAACTTACGACCATCTTTAATGATATGTGATCGTGCTCACTGAACGTTTTTTTACCATCTTTTTCACAAATAAACTTGTATACAACGAGAAAATTAAAAAACAACGCTTGCGGGTTCATAACAGTTTAATATGGCGTAACCTGACTCAGAGTAACAATCGAGTGATTAAAACTCCAATTTCTCGTGAAATTTATCACAAGCAAGAAAGATTGTCTCGTCTATCAATGGTTTTAAAAAATATGCTTAAAGTACCTCGAGTGATGCGCGATTTGTCCTGAGAAGGAGAACATTTCTTGACGTAATTTATAATGAGACAAGTTGCTATAAGCAAAGTGATATCTGCGGAAGGACTAAAGGAAAGCTACAGAAGAAAAATGGATCACATGGCAGGTAGAAAAATGGCAAGGGTGTCAGCATCGTAACGGAAAATTCCGAGCCGCCTTACACATAAAATTTGGCTATTTGTTAAGCATGCATGAAGCCGCCTGATATCAGACAGGTAGTGATAAGATCCTTTTCGTACCCAAAGTTAGCAAATAAACGGGAGAACTGAACTTCATCGAAAGCATATGAGAAATTGACAAAGTTGACAAAGAAAATTATCAACATGAGCAGGCTGACCTCCGATTCAACCCCTCCAACTGCGACGACTGGCTTTTAGACAATAGACTGTTGGTGCTGTACCTGGGGGTGGACTCATAGTGAAGGTTGGAAATGCGCGGAGAACGGCAGTGGTGAAATGGTAGTGACGCAGGTGAATGAATGAATGAATTTACGAATAATGGCTTCAATAAAGCCTTGTCCAATGGATTGCAGGTAAAAAAAAATACAACAGAAAGTGAGGTCTCCAATAAATTACATCTTAGGTTCAGCAAGTGACACATAAATGACTCATAAAGACGAAAAAGTACAGAAATACTTGTATAGGTACGATAATCAGATATTATAATAAATATAAAGAAAGTATTAATAATTTAATAATACCATTAATGCAGATGGAGGATGAGACTGCTGGATTTCAGATGAACAAGCATTTCGGATTCAGACTTTATCATTATCTTTAGCTTGGAGACGATGGGTGAAGAGATGGGATTGGCTGTATTAACATTTCTGACACCCGTTAGCGGGTAAGAAATGTTAAATAATTAAGTGAGAACGGAAAATGGCATTCACGCTCGCCCTAAAAAAATTGTAAATCAAATTCAAGCGATGCCTCTAAAGCCTGCACAAATATCACGCTTAGCAGTACCACCAGGAGATGGATGATTTATATAATAAAAGAAACAAATTTCACTTATCCGAAGATAATTCCAATCGGTGCAACGTATTTGAGCTCTTTTATCTGATGATGGCTCGGTGACTTCAACGGCGGCTTTGAACCCATTGAAATAATCTTCGGAAAAGCACATTTGTTTCCTTTATAAAATAAGGGATTCCCTGTTGGAGTATACGTTATTAACAAAATATATTCTTTTTTGTATATGTAAAATGTGGTTGCAGCGCCTGGGTGAGGTTCGGAAAGGCGTTGCCAAGGCTGCGTTTATGTTTGATGTAACTTTTTTTTTGTTCTTGATGTAAGTGTACGTTATAACCTCTTGTGTATAAAGGGTTTTTTTCCAGCGTGTGCTAATATAACCACAATGCATCTGAATCTGAATATTTTGAACAAATGTTTTCGGCAGATTACAATGGAGATTTTGTGGACGCATAGCATTTGTGAAACGTGGCCAACATGCCTCGCACAGGCTGTACCTTCATTGTTGGTAGCAACCGTCTCTTCCAAACCACCGCTCAAATTTCTCTCTTTCCCCAGTGGTCGCCATCTGTGCGTCGACTCACGGATCCCACGAGCATCGCCGCAAAGGCAACTCACACTTTCCCCGACCACCTCCACACCACAGACCAAAAGGCTGCAATTTAAGATCCTCGCCTCTTCTCATAATGCCCGCTGTTCACTTCCCCGCAAGCTATTCGCATTATCCCTGACTGAAGTGGCCTTTTCTTGATTTCTTCACGCGGAATGGCCCGACCGCCAGATGCGTATCCCCATGGAAACGCCGCCTCCACGGCCTTTCTCTCTTGTGGTGACTGTGGTGGAATGGCTCTTTCATTCGGATCATTCCTCATTAAATGCCACCCTGGATCGCTCCCCTCCTCGACCGAATAATGACGAAATTAAACGTCCGTGGAACAAATAGAACATAGAACAATAATGTGCCTCATTTTGTCTAGCCTAGTAAAAAGGATGGAGTAGGAGCACTTCTCCAAGCTCGAAAAAATAACACAGAGGGCGTTTTTATTTTACTTATGCCTACGACAGCTTGTTGTTTCACCAACGCTGAAACAAAGCGAAAAGATTTTTTGTGCGTCCCCAGGTTCTTCAAAATCAGAGATAATCCACCATGCCTAAAATTGGGGAAAACGTTAAAAAAATTCACCAATCATACCACACATCTTCCTCGGTCCATAACATGTTACTTACTAGAATAATAGTTGATATTGAGGCATATTTTCCCACTGGTGAACATGAGGAAGCTAAGACATTCATAAAGGAAGAATATGAATAAGATTATCCAAACACAAAGGCTGCAAAGATTTCGTAGGGACCATTGTCGTAAATATTGAGAGCCGTCTCCAACACTGATATATTTCATCAGCCACTTGTACCATTAGATTTTTCATACCAGCATAAGACGGACGTGTATGGAAAAATAAACGAAATATACCAACTGTATTCCGTGAGATGCCTAATAAAATAATATAACGAATGATTATGATGATTTTAAACGTGGAAGCGAAGATGGACGCTGTCTATTTCTACACGCCCATCAAAAATACGCCCTCTAATTCGCCAAGTTTTCTTGCAAGGATTACGTAGAATGGCGAAAGCGAGGAGTACACACAATATAGAAACATGAAACACCAAACGTCCAGATAAATTATCCTCGGCTTACAGAAAATAAGAGCAGTTATCAATTTTCCACATTGTACTGATTGGTTTCCGTCATTTCGTTCTTGGGAAATATATTTTTACAACAAATATTTAATAAGCTACTCAAAAATTCCCTTTGCACAAAATTTCACGTTGATTGGGGTATAATTTATTTTCTTGTCCTCTTTTGGCATTTCAGCCCACTATATTCGGAGGGCTATCACGAAGATCATATAATTTTTTCATCGTATTCTCACGGATTCACCAGCCACAGACATAAACGTTATCAACACAGAGCTCACCGTATGTGTCATAGTGGTACAAAGAATTTTCCCCTTTTTGAAGTAAAGGAAGAATGACGGAAAATTACCGTAATCGTTTTATAGTACTCAACTTTGACGTGTACTTACGATTACTTAAGTATTCCAAGTAGAGGGAAAACAATAAACCCGGCAAATATTTGGAATGGTAAGCAGTCATGATTCAACTTAAGAGACATTTCAATGCCCTCTCCATCGAAGTTGTCTCTCACTGAAAATTATTTCCATTCACAACTCTAAAATAATTCAATGGACGCTCAATAACGAAACACCTTTTTCGGCGTTAGGAATCATACTCCAAAGCAATTATTTAGGACGTTATGCTTCACAGATTCTTGCTTCATTAAACGCTATGAAAACGTATCCACTTCCCGAATCAGTGCCAAAATAATTCTGTGTATAGCATCAAAAAATTTCTCAATACAAATGGTGAGGAAGAGGCAGTGGGATGAGGTTAGAAGCAATGTCTTAAACGATTAGGAAATGTGAGGTGCTGGCATTTTCTCCATATTATCATAATCATAAGGCAACATTTAAAAAGCAATAACCTACTTAGCGTGGCTATGTAAAATGGCAAATGAAAATTACCTGAAAAGAAATCGCTACTCCTTAACTGATTACTTTTTCTCTTTTACTGAGAGCCACCTCATCAAATATTGCCGGTGGTAATTTTGTTTTACATCCATCGACGTCTTACGTCATTCAGCACCCTCCATTCGTCCGGATCCTTGTATTTCTTTATTCTCGGAGGCTATAAACGCAACGCAGCATTGATGGCATGTAGTCAGTTGCAGTGTTTGGCATTCGTTTGCATCGGTCATTCCGCACCTTCGTTGTTCACTCCATCCCTACTTGAGTGTTGTACGGCGGACATCCGGAGCGCACCACTAAGTCTGTCGGATGGAAGTTAAGCCATGGCACCTTTTCTTAAGAACAACCTTGAGTCGGCGCTAGGTTTCCATCGACACTTATTTCCCTGCAGGCGCATTTAGACTTAGCTGTCGATCACCTTCACCAAAAACCATACTACTTATGTTTTATAAAAAATGAAAGCGAAAACTTTGTTATTCCAAATAAAATTTATTTTCGACTGATAAGGCATTTTGATCCTTATAAGGCAAAACCAGCTGCAAATAACTTTAAAGAGGAAACAAAAAGTTACCCCTTTCATTTACATCAAATATCATGCATATTTTACGCTGTCACAATTAATAAATGCCAAGATTGCCTTCTTCTCGAATTATTTGGCGAGGAAAAATGAGAAAAGAGGTGATGTCAATGGTCTCTGGGTCCTTCCTCGGTTGAGTCAGCGGGATGATTGGGCGATATATGGAAGTAAAGAGGGGGAGGGATGGAGGACATTACGACTGTGAGAGACAAACCATGACTACAAATTGTAGCAGAGGATCGTGATTAAATCGAAACTTGAAGCACGTACGTGGTGGAAGGGCTCCATAATAATAATGAAAGACACTTTTTTTTCTTCCAAAAGTTTATAAAAAAAATTATATTTTATTACCGGTTTCGGATATTACAATCAATAAATCAATCGCACATTTTGATAATGGTTTAATTGCCGAAACCGGTAAAATAATAGAAAAAATATTATAAACTTTTGGAAGAAACAAAGTGTCTCTCATTATTAATTCTGAGACGATCGTGAGTTGAGCCACGGTCTGGAAAGCGACCCATGCAGAATTAAGCCTGCCTGAGGAATACGGAGACAAATTAATTACACATTTTTGGCGCAAGGACTACTATTATAACTCTGTGACTTTGTGAATTGCACATTTTTTAGTTGCCAAAACTTCGATTGAAAAAAACGTATCTTATAAAAAATATGGCATACAATATTCACTTATTTAGTTCATGATTTAACATTTTAAAATCAGTGAATTAGAAATTACCGCGAAGTTATTGAAACGAGGTGTGTATCTTCCCTCCTTTAACATAGATGTCAATGATTGGTTAATCCCAGAGTACGAAAATAAAAAGAAGAAATGACTTCCACTGATTTATTTCCTCGGTACGACATGTTTCAATCCATAGAAGTACTTGAGAATGATCTCTAAGAATGGACCGAAACATGTCGTACCGATAAAATAAATCAGTGGAAGTCAACGAAGTCTTCTTTTCATTTTCGAACATCAACTTCCACTAAGGACGTATTTCTTCTCTTTCGCACCCTTCTTAACCTGCTCCGTATATTTTCTTCGAGGTTTTCCTTTTCGGTTATTGCCATTTACTAATACATAGTTGAGCCTGATACCTTTGAAATAATCCCAGATTAGCCACATTCCCAGCACATCAAATCATCAAGGAGCAAAAATTTCAAGCCACTAATAATTTGAATGTGACAGAATGTGCCTTAAGGTGCAGCCTAAACAAATATTGACCAAAACTTCACATCGTAAGGACGCACCACAATCTCTCAAGCAGTCTTCGTTTGTCTCGTTACCTGGATAAACACTTGCTTTAAACTTATCGTATTTTTTATCGTTAGCCTGCAAATTTCCGTGTAGACCCAAAAAATGGAGGTTTAACATCAGAAATAATGCTGAGGATTGATTTCCAAGTTTAGGGATTGGAAAAATGAGGAAAGGGATTCACTTTAATTATCCGTATAAATTCTAGATGATAGAACAAGTTTTAATCACGCAATCAAATCAAAAAGAAAACAAAAAGATATGTCATGCGATGCGTCCTCTGGATTCCAGAAAGCAACAGCGAATATTTCATTCGGTCCTGAAAAATTACTCATGGTTCAGTGATATGCAAGTCCAGAATTCAGCCACATTCCCCATTATGAAAACCACGAAAAGGACACACAGTAGTTACGTGAGAAGCATAATGAAAGGAAACATTGATGTGACTGTCCCAGGAGGAAGACAAGTACTTAGGGGAGATCAAGAAAAATACGGGGAAGAACAACCTCAGTTTGGGATATATGGAGAGCTACAGTACGTAAGAGGGTCGTTAAAAAATTAATGCCCCACATCTTTTAAAAAAGCCATTGATATACATACATCAATGCCCTTGTCGGTGCTTCACAATCGATGTTTGTTGTCTGCGCTGATGAAGTTTGACACCGCTCCAGCACATAGCAGAACCGTAGCAGAGCGTCAAAATGGCGTCTACATACGACTCGCGTTAAAAGCAGCGTACTCTTATTGAATTTTTGCGTACAGAAAAAGAAACCGTGGTGAACATCCATAAAAGTTTGTGTCCAGTGAATGGCAACGCTGATGTCGGTAGGAGTGAAGTTGGGCGATGGGTGAAGAATGTTACAGCATCTGGAGATGCAGAAACAGAGTTCCAATGATCAGCCACGCTCGGCATGGCAACGCCTACAAGACAAGAGCTTTTACCACCAGGGAAGACATGCTCCTCATAGAATAAAATAAAATAAAATTACTTTGTTTTATTCCACTCTTTATTTTAAATAGCACGACCCGGGTTTCAGCATCTAATGCTATCATGATGATCTATTTTATTTTATTCTATGGTGAAGCAATTCCAAAAAGAAACGCCTGAGACCGTGTATTATAAGTAATATATGCTCCCCCAAAATGTTGGTGCTAGGCCTTAGAACGTAATGGGCGCTACGTAGAAAAATAGGGCATCGACAAGACATGCTGATGCATATTGTCACCAAATTCTAACTCTTTATAAAAAATATATGTTCCGAGAAAAAAAAAGGGGCATTACTTATTGAACGACCTTCGTATACCAATATTACGATTGTAATATGATAATGATGAATGGCGTTAGGTGACAATACGCGGCTTCATTCAAGAGGATGCTGGAGGATTGGAGATATTTCTTCGGGTCCTGAAAATTACTCATGGTTCAGTGACATGGGCAGGGCCGTGCTAGAGTCCTGATATCAGCCACTTTTCCCAATAGGGTAGTTTCCTTCATCAAAGAAAACGAAAGGCACCATTAGTGTATTCATAATATACAAATTATTTGGTTTTAGAAATCCCAGTTTAGACGAATGGCAATGGTCAATTTTAACCGCATTTGAAAAAGGCCAGATTGGCGCCCATGCGATGCCATTCCACGTTACGTCACAGGGACCTAGATTCTATACGAGTAGATAGGAGTTTTACATCATCTGAGATCACCATTGTATGCACGAGGCACAGAGCTCAGGGAAACATATCTTAATAATCACCTATTAAAACTGCCTATGGTCGGAAAGTTTCCTCCGTTTGATAAGTTATTGATAATCCTAATTTAAGCCAAGCGCTACCTGCTAGCAGCCTGCATCGTAGCGGCTCACATACCCTCGCCCCAAGGTCACCTCACCCGGCTGCAGCGGGAACCAGAATGATATTACACGGGCTTTTCCAAGCATTCATACTTAGCCGTCGCGATTTCGTGCGCTTGTAAATTTTCACTTTTCATGTAATCGCGAAAAATAGATATCGCCATTTAAAATATCTAAAAGCATGAAATTCGTGCTCCAGGAGTAATAATCTTTTGATTTAGACAATGAAATAGTAATAGGAAACCACCCTATTGGAGGAATGGGTGTTTCTCCTCCGGAGGCAAAATGCGCGGATACAGGGGTCGCGGGCGGCGTGAGAAGACTGTGGGAGAGAGTAGCAGCAGTGCATTCGGCGTCCCACTCTCGGCCTCGCTTGATTGGCTGCCCCAATGGCTGAGGGAGGGGGTGGGAGGGGGTTTTCTGCGGCTTCGCTACCGTCATCCCCAAAGGGGTTGGGGGGGGGGAGGGGATACTCCTCCTGCCGTGATTTAAAGGCATCCGAATCACGTTTTCGTGAGGTTGGGAAAGAGAGGCGCAGTTTTCTCTCTCTCTCTCTCTCTCTTAAAGTATCCCTCCCTCCCCTCCCCCCCCAAATCACGCAAACGGGGCCTTCTGCCGTACACCGCGTCGGACGTGACCGCCTCCCTCGGCAGATGCAAGACGGCGAATGGAAGGGGAGAAGACGTGATGCCCTCCGCGGTTGCCACCGCGACGAAGGAGACCCGGAGAGGAGAGCCGAGGGCGGACCACGGGAGAGAAGAAGCAGCCCCCGAATCGGCGGCGAAGCTGCACGCCGAAAATGAGAGCACCACATTAAGACGACGCATCAGCCTCTCTCGACAGATCGTATTTTGCCCATTTCATCATCATCATGGGTCAACTATCCTTAGATTGATTTGACGCAGCTCTCCAATCAAATCCCAGATGAGCTTATATTGTCATCTACGTATTTCTTCTCTTTCACAACCTTCTTAACCTGCTCCATATATTTTCTTCGAGGTTTTCCATTTTGGCTCTTGTCATTTATTAATCCCTCGACGATTGTCTTCATCAGGCCACCACGTCTCCGGAGGTGGCCTTTAAGGTTGTTCTGTCTTCTCATCGAGGTTTTCATGAGGGTTCCCTTCTCTCCTAATCTTCTTAGGACTTCCTCATTACTAACTCGGTCGATCCATTTGATCCTCATCATTCTTCTGTAACACCACATTGCAAAACCCCCCATTTCTCCGTTTCTATAATTATCAATGTTTCACTTCCTTAGGGAATCTGAATTCAAAGCCTGTAAAATTGTTTCTGACCCATCTGTTTAAATATCCCGCTGTAAGTAGATTTTTCTTTGGGTGGAATACGTACTCCCTTCGCCTGGGCTATTCTGCTGATGATTTCATCCTCGCCTCTATCATCGCTATTTATCCTGCTCCCGAAATAACAGAATTCATCCATCTTTAACAGTTATTGTTGCCCTATTTTAATGATATTGTTCTCTTCTTCTTCATACTGATACCTTGGTTTTCTTTGTACTTATTTCCACCTAATATCTGCTTATTACCTCACCTATATTGACCAGAATCTTTTTCAAATCCTTCTCTGTCTCTGCTACGACAGCTAAGTCATCGGCAAATCGCAGCATTCTAATTTCTTCACCATGGATCATCAAATTTCTTTCCTTTGATTTCATTAACGGCTTTCTCGATGAAGACGATATAAATTACGGGTGGTAAAGGTCAGCCTTGTTTAACTCCTTTCTTAAATTGCTTTTTCACATTTATACACTGACCTTGTCACCGCAACTTTGTTTTCACATGAATTGTGGATCAACTTAAACTTCTTTCAGGATTCCCAGCATTGCGCTCCAACCTACGTTGTCAAATGCCTTCTCTAATTTAAGTCCACGAACACAACGAACGTCGACTTGATCATTCCATTCTTATTTCTATGAGCAGCCTAAGGGCCAACATTGTTTCTCTAGTGCCTTTGCTTTTCCTGAATCCACATAAGTCCTCATTTAAGTACTCCTTCGCTCTTCCTTCTATTCTTCTGTAGAAGAACCTTGTCCGTAACTTAGACGCAGGTGTAGTCAGGCTTATGGTCCTGGAATCTTTACAGTTTTTCCGCTCTTTTCCTCATGGGAATTGGGATTATTATGGCCCTCTTAAAGTCCGTTGGTATCTCACCTGTTAAATACATTTCACTTCCTATTTTTTACAGCTAGTTCATCGTCTTTTCTCTTTGATGCTTTATTCATCCGCAGATCTCTCACTGCCGCATCAAATTCTGATCTTAAAATCGAGGCTCCTATGTCATCTTAATCCATTTCCCTCTCGTTTTCGATATCATTCGTTCTTAGGCTGCCTCCTTTGTATGACACTTCCAGATACTCTTCCAATCTCTTTTCTTTGTCTTAGTTTTCAATTATATTCACGGAATAATACACCCCCTGGCTCCCGATCGCCAGACATCAATCCCCAAGATTTTTGGTTGGGAGGAAAGAGGAATGCATTGCCTTGAATGGAAATTACAATGAGAACCTCCTACGAAGGGACGTCTGGTTGAACGTATACTAAGGAAAAATGTACTGCAGGTTGCAAAAAGTATGCGTTTCCGGACCGAGCATCTTCAGCTGCTATGAACAAGTGTACATAGCTCAGAACGTACGCGTTTCTGGACCAAGGTTTACTGGACCTTTTTTTTCTTGTTTTGTCGCGTACCGCCTCTCAAAGTATTGGACATTTATTTTCGAACACCTAATAATTAGAAAACACTGGGAATGTAGCACTCTCTCCAATATAGACATTCTCAGCCACTTTATAGTTGGCGAATATACCTCAAATGCATCACCAAAGAGAACGCATCACTTCCTCTGAGCCGATAGTCTTTTGTCTTTTTCCACGCAGAATTAGCATCTTAAAAATTACGTTATCATGTTCAAAATTCCAGGGTGTGTAACGAAGAACTTCATCAGCATTATGCCGTGTACAAAGATGAATATAGTACGAATATTGCCCTTCAGCTGACGCGGAGGTATTATTTTAAAATATGAGAAACAGGGAAATTCTAACAAAGATCGACTCTATAGATTGGAGAAAATGTCAAGACGAGAGCTAATGTTTTAGAAAAGTAACTAGTCGCGAAAAGAGAGCGATTAATTTGTATCTCTGATGCTGGTCTATGAGCTGGAAAAATATACGCTACACAGAGAATTAAATTTTTTACTCTAACGCAAAATGGATAAAAAGAATATATTGCATGAAATTTATAACAGCAATAAAATACGATCTACATTCTGTATGACCTATGAATAATGCAACAACGGAAGCTAAAATACGTTAGTTCAAGAAATACGTTAATATTTGCTCCACAGTTTAAGAAAGAACGACTTTAAAAAGATAATTTCATTACTCTACGCTCTGGGCGCCGTAACTTCATTTATCGACATCGAAGCTTCACACCCATCATTTCAAAGCGATTTCTGTGAAGATTCGTTCTTTTCAATTGTACAGTTTGGTACTTCATTAAAAGGAAGCATCACCACCACACCTTAGTTCTTATTTCTTATTTTGTCTTTGACTTTAAGATTTACGCAAAGAATACTTTCATGGAATTTGAAAAGTTGTATCTTTCATCAGAGAAAATCCTGAGGTCAATTTTTCATATTTGGGAGAGAGGTATATGAAGACGAAGATGCACATTGTGAAGTTCACCATACACTAAACTCTAGGCATTAGTGATTTTTGAAATTCAGTAAAGTTCCTATGGATCTATACACTCAATGAGTACCTACATTAAACGATGTCATGAATTCCATAAGTCACAGCAGAATAACGATTGAGATTTGGGAAGCCTCACGCTATTAACTTTCCAGTACATGACCAAAATATAAGTTAAACGATTTCAACTCCATTGCCGTCGTTCGATGGACTTAACTAATAGTAGCAAGTACATAGATTACCCGACGTACTATATAGTAGCATTTAGCATCGTCCCCGTTCCTCACTTGCGACTAGTTCATTCACGGCTGGTCTGGCGGCCAGTCTGAATTTTCCAAGCTCCCCAACCTTCTCGTATTGAATCAAATATTTGACACACTAGACTTAATGACTTACACTTGGAGCCTCCATCTTTACGGTAGTAAGGATTGGACAATGACAACAGCAAAGAAATCAAGGTTGGAATCTATCGAATTGTATTGCAATGGAACAATGATGAAGATCACACGGAGAGATCAAGTAGAGGGAAGTCTTTTGAAAGCTCAGGAAGAAGACGGGGCAAAATTTAATCATGCGACACGATGGTCTAATGAAAAATATCGTTGAAGGGCAGATGGAAGGGAAGAGGTCTCGAAATAGATATAAGTAGCTGGTGATGAAGGAAGTAAAGCATGAGACTAACGTAAGTATTAAAAGATTAGCTGATAAGAGAAATTAATGAAGAGCTTCGTCAATCCAATCTTTGGATTGCTAACTAATGATGATGATGATGAAAAAAAAAACTAATGACATTTTGATATTTATTTGTGTCACAGAGTTATGGAATCTCATTATGCACGCAATCATAATTTGAAAACCGATTCAGAACCCCACTCGCTGAGAGTAAATATTAAGATATCCTCATATTCCATGAATGTGCGATGTAAGTAAAAGCTTCCTGATTGTATGTGTGTTCGAACTTACAATGCGCGAACGGTCACTGATCGTGAGCAACCCGCACGTGGAGGTACCACAATATTGCGCGCATGGTGCGACGTCAAACAATCGATTGCTCGAAAGATGATTCAGACAGAATCAAACTTTATAGAGCAGTGACAGTAGAATTTGGAAGTGGCCAAATAAGAATTCACGATGGAACGGCAGTTGTTCAAGTGACCGCTCCGATAAATGCAAGAGCAAGATCGCTTGAGTAAGTAGTGGCTGTGTTTTTCCCTCCATTCACGCAAAGGGGGCCATGAATGGAACATTGCCCCCCCCCCCCCCTCCGAAGTGGACTAATGAGCAATTGACTGCGGAACAATGGCGATGAGGGGGGGGACTCATTTGAGGGGTGGGTCGGGAGGGTGGGGGTGTGGTCTAAACTCGAAGCGGCGCACCTCTGGGGAGAAGGAGAATGGGATGGACACACGGCCCTCGACCCGAGCGCCATCAACGGACGGAATTGGAACGAGCGAAAGCGGCGACGAATCAAAGCGGAGGAGGACCGACCCCCCTCGGGGTTCTTCATAACAGGGCTGACGGTCGGAACGGAACGGGAGGAGGTTGATGCTGCTGTTGGCAGATCACATCCACACAGTATAGAGAGGGCCGTACCTGCAGCAGAGGGTACAGAGGCCCACGTTACACAGCACGGTGGGTGGGCCGAGAATTTACTTTTTTGGGAAAATATTTCCCGTGTGCGGAAAATTTGAGGAGAGGCATCGATCACAACTGTATTGTCCTTGTGTGAATGGTCTTTTTATCTGTATTAGAGCAGCTGGGACGAGTGTAACCCGACGCGTAAGTATCGTTTAGGATTGTCTTTTCTTCCCAATCGCAAACACTAACAGATACACAGGGGCACAAACAAATGCACTTATGGAGTGTGTCGATATTGGATGTTAGCGAGGTCCTCAATCTTCTCTCATTGATTAAGTGTTTGTAATATTAGCGATAAAATACTGATACTTAATATTAATACAATACTGTAGGATGCATCTTTTTACATCAGATTAAGTATATTAACCAAAAGATCTTCAATTTTAAAATTTTTCTGAAATTCAGGCAGAATTAGGAAAAAAACGTAAACAAATTCATCTTGTTTAAGGAAAATTCAATAATGTACAATATTGACAAAAAATCTCCGTATAATAATAATAAAAAACGATATCTGAAATGCGTACGATATGCGGTACGATTGTTCGAAAATGTTTGACGGTAGAGCAACCCACGCCGCTACCAAAATCTCCGCTACCTGTTGCACCTGACGCTCCTTGCCTTTCAGGAGCCGATTTTTCTGATGATTTAATATTTTTAACGGCTATTCCTTTTAAACCGGCTTGACGATACATATTAAGACGGCAATTAATGCAGCAAGGCCCTGGAAATAGCAAATTTTATAATAAAGGTTTGCGATGACTTGGACAGTTACATACACTTAATTATTTATGACAATTTATAAATATTTAGTTGATTGAGGTTTAGCTAATTCGTGTACTGTCCCCTGGAAAGGGAACATTGTTTCTCAAGAACAGTTTTACTCCCATCCACACTTACGCGCACTCTCCGATACCTTCAAATGAAGAGAAAAGGGGGTAAATGTCACGTGGAAGTGAAGGGGGAAGGGGTGAATAAGCATGACGCGACAAATGCCCCGCTGAAGCGGATAGGTTGCTACATTTGGATTCCTAGACGACAACACGTCGTATTTTTAAGTCGGCAACGCAAATTGTACACCTTATCAGAATGGCGTGTATATGGGGGTAGATGGACGATTATTGGGGAGACAGAACCTCCTCTCCTTTAGAAATCTCTCCGAACTCTCGTCTCGCGTATCTATTATGATAGTTTGCCTTCATTTGATTGAATAAAAAGGGCAAAATGGCTTGAAAATTCTGTAATAAATTTTCAATGTAGTTTTTAATAGAATATACTACCTACTCGTACTGTAAAGCAGAATTTTATCACTCTGAGTAATGGGCTATTCAATTTGATGCATCCTCCTCCCCTTAATGTCAAACCCTAGGCCGGATATCAATCCAAGTGTACCACCTAAGTATACATCATGCACTAACTCAAGTACACCGTCGGAGCGTAGAAGCAAATAGTAATCGTACAATGGAAGCGCTTGTATACTGATACGGCCGACTAAGAACTGTAAACAAAAACAAATCACTTAGCGCTGCATTGTATTGAAGGATATACGTTAAAACTTAGGATGAATGCGATGATTTTCATATAACTGATCGTGCCAGTATATTTAAGATTTGCTGCGAGAATCACAGCGTCTATAGGAAGGTTGGAGGAATTAGTTCGGGGTCATGAATAACGTCGACACAGAGCTTCAATTTTCATGAAGCAGGCTAAGTTGCACTATCAATGCATTAAAAACAGAAATAGTCAAAGAGATCATCCCTACTTTAATTTGGAAACAGAATTTAAAATTATCAGCTGGGCGTGAACATAAGCAACAAATAAAATTCAGCCAAAGCTTCACGTACCTAGCCGAAAATTTTGGAAGCTAAGGCACACACCAAGTAAACATAGGGATAAAGATAAGGTGAAAATTTGTCGATACGAGACTTATAAGAACAGAAGAATTAAATTTAAAACTATTTCAACCTTAAAGTATACCTTAGGTTGATAAAATAATATTTTGCGAACAAATGGTAAGTACAGTAATACCACGAATATTACAAAAGAGGGTCAGCCTCAAGTCGGCCTCACATTGTGTTGTCGCCCACTGCGCATTTAAATGAGTTTACAAGAGTCGCCACTCGCGTCGCTGACGGACAAAGCGATCTTAGTTCCACTGGGAAATAACGTACCTATAATTAGGAGTGTCAACTGAAATTCGTGTAAAAATATATTTGAAATTTCAAATTCATAAAATTAAATGCTTTTCCTCGCAATTACTACAAAAATTTCGCAAATGTACTGCAAAATATTCAAACTGTCAAATTCATTTCTTTTCATTACAATTCCTCGCAATTACAAACATTATACTGCAAAATATTGGACAAAAAAAGGTTCGCATTGCACTCATCAACGCTAAGTGGACATTCTTGAAAACTGATTAAAATACGACCGAAGTGGGTACAGAAATTAGCCTTCTTATGGGATGAAACTGGGCCTCCTATCCACAGTCCCATTGAGTAATACGTTTGGCCTGTGTCAGCCATGTTTCTTTAGTAAGGCCATTTGAGCACCTCACCACGCCTTCAGCTTTACCATCTGTATTAAGTCTTGCTTTGGCTGTGAAATTCTCAAGAGTCGGAAAACATGACGTCACGTCCAAAAACTGGAGATATTCAAGAATGCCCACAAACTGGATTGAAGAAACGTTCGTAGGAAAAGAATTATTCCGAGCAAGTCTGAGGATGTTCCCTGATTGGCCGAAGAAAATTCCAGGGTTTTGGTGAAGAATCATCGCATAATGCTTCACTTGGTAAATTATACCAGATTTCTCTAAATACTTCTTGTTCTTTAATATTATCACCACGCAGCCCACAAACAATATTGTAGTTTTCAAGAGAGTGAGGAACTATTCTAGAATAGTGATCAGTGTATCTTGTATTAGATGAAGACACAGCAGAAGTAAAGTTAAAATCAAATTCTCTCTCAACAACCTTTGTTCTAGTGCGGCAAGCATCGAATAGATGTTTCATTTGATTATCTATGTAATCCACTACACCTCATTTCCTTTCATGAAGCTGATTATTAGTAGCATATTCCACTTTCTTAACTGAAACGGAGGGAAAGGATATAGCTATCTTGGAATGATAATTCTTAAATTTATCTACAATATTCGATATACACTGTTTATAAATCTCTTTCACCTCCATATTATCTTTTATATAATGAGGTACTTTTTTACCTAAGAATAAATCCCAATAAAGGTCATGCTTCTCCTGATCTGTAAGACTTATTTGCTCTGCTAACTGTTCTACCTCAAGCCTCGCTTCTACAAGTTGTGATGTGATAATAACAGCAACTGAGACAGCAGCACCAACTGGACCAGCTAATTCTCCTACTACTCCAGTTTCTAAACCTGCTACTCACACTGTTTCCGTAACAACCGCAGGGACATCTGCAGCTATAAAAATGGAATTAGTTGCTATGTTTAGGTCAGCAATCTTTATATCTGCAGGATCTGTTCCACTTTGCCGAGCTTTTATCGACTCTGCTAACCCAAAAAATGGCGCAAAGTTGCCCATAGCACGTCCCATAACTGGAGCAAAGGCAACAAAAGAGGGACGTTATTGCTGATTCCGTGAAAAAAAAGTTAGATAAGAGGGTGCAATAACTGTTGAAGAAAGTAAAGGTTCAAAAGAGTTAGAAGTTGAGCTGACTACTGGCATGTAATTTGATCGCGGTTATCTCCCTCCGTATATTATGACAAATAATGAAAAAATGATCGTGGTACTTGTAAGAGACGACCACGAGCTTCTAGCCAGTGGATCGCATTGCACTCATCACCGCGCCGCGGACACTTTTGAAAACCGATTAAAATGCGACCGAAGTGGCAACGGAGATCAGCCTTCTACGGGATGGATTTGGGCCTCCTTTATGCGATCCCGTGTTCTAGAAAATATGACTCTTCCTGTCCCAAGTGCTCAAGAGCTTCGACTTTTACCCTCGGTGCTCCTCTCATGGGGAAAGTGAGTCTTAGCCTCTGCGCACATGCTAGTGTGTATGGATGTGGTGGGTGCGCGTATCGGAGCAGATGAAACGGAGATGAGGAGCGGACAAGAAGGAGTTTTGAGGGATAACTGCGGACCCGCCCTCTCAGCATTCGCTTCGCCCCCCACCCTCTTCCCCCCTGGCACGTAAAATAATATTAAAAACTAAAAAAGGAAAAGGAAGAATGAGATGGCAGTCAAATGCGAAAGGGGGCGTGTCCGTGGTAGGAGGTTCTTGTGCGGAGGAAGAGCGATCGCCGCCTACCCCATTTGACTACCTGCCAGGAGTCCCCCAGGAGGAGGGGAAGCAGCCTTCCCATGATGCCCCAGCCAACACACGGCGGCCAGACCGCCCACTCACATATATCATACGCTGAGGCTCGCCCCGTCCTCTCTCGGCCGGCAAACACAAGGTGAAAAAAATACATATATATATATTAAGAGGGAAGATGAAAAATATGAATTTTAAAAAAAGGAAAGCTCCTTCCATTCCTTCCTTCTGACCTTCCTGTTTTTTTTTTTTTTAAGTGAGAATGAGGATGGGTGTGTGGGAGGTGGGGGAAGTTTTGCCGGTGGGTGGAGAAGTCTTGTGTGTACGACAAGGGACGGTGAAAAAAGTTAAAATCATGACCGCCAGAGAGTGAGTATAAATAAATAAATAAAAACAAAAGACTGCGAGGGAGCGTGAGCGGGCGGAGGGCGGCCGTGTTTTTGCCTGACTGCGAGACCTGTAATTTTCTTGTCCGGTCGTAATAAGCGGGGCCGTCTCATCCCCGCATAACACAGCTCGCTTCCTCATCAACCCTCACTCCGCCTCTCCGCCCCCGCCCCCTCCTCCCACGGTAGCCACCGCAAGAGGGAGCCCCGGGGTCGAGACCCGCTCATCCCCACCCTCACGGTGGCGATCGCCTCCCCAGCAATGAAAGTAATACTCACTACATCGATTACTCGCTCATTCTCGCTCCGTGAACGGACGTTCCAGTCTTACCTCTTACGAAAGTCTTACCTCTTACCTTTAACGAAACGTTATTCTGAACTATTTTAAATTACCGTAACTTACTAGCCCTCTCGAACTAAGGTTTAGGCTGTACCATGTTCCGGTTACCGCTAACTAGACGTTATAAAAGCGGCTCTAAGGATCAGGAACACGTACCAGAGGAAAGGCTGACCACGAAAGACATGAAAGCCTCGGGGGCCTAGTGCTGGATGCTGAAGATCAAGTGGATGGGCCAATGGATGTGATGGGAAACGAGGTAGTACACTGAAGAATAGGAGATGAAAGGTAACTGCATAGGATAAACCAGAGAAGAACCTGTTGTATAGGCCATGCGACAACGCACATTGAATGCTAGGAAATGAAGAGGAGGAAACAGTTGGAGGAGATGTACCCGGGGAAGGCCAAGAGATAAGAGTAAGTATTTGGGGCGATTCAAGGAGCACATGAGGGAGGTGAACATCACGGAACTGAAGGAAATAGCTCTAGACCAACAGCACTATTGGGATTGCAGTGATATGAATGAAGTAATGTTTTAAAGATACTCCTTACTTGTAAATGATATTATTCGATGCAAGTAAAAACAGACTCTCATACAAGAGCATTAGAGATTATATTATAGATTTTGCATATAGATTATTTAATTAATAAGTACTTCTCAGCATGTATTCCCAGACGGTTGAAAAACACGACGTAAAGGATTCGTTCGTCAGGTAAAAGCAGCTCGTTCTTTTGCAGCGTTTTTTCATCGGTTAATACATTACTAGATATCAGCACTATTACTAAACACTAAAAATATTGTGCCCTCTCATTATTTATATTATTTCCTTCATATGCGTATTCATGGCTTTTTCCCTCAACATGATTTTCTGTCTCTAGGAATTTTGTGCATAATCACAGTCCTATATAAATCATGCGATTTATATTCCATAATTTAGCTGTACCTTGATATCAGGCCAACCGACAAAATATGATATAGTACTGTTGTGACTTATCCACTGATCTACGATAACTTGGCTCGTTATTCAGCGTCTTGTTTTTCAGCGAGGTGAAATGTAGTACAGGAATGATATGATCTCGAGTACACTAAATCTCAGATACATACATTGCTCGCCGTAGAATGGTTCCACTTGAAATCTTCCAGACATAAAACAAGGGCGTCGTCCCTCTGAAATAGTCGCAACCACGACTCTTTAATCTAGATCCATCGGAAGAAGTAATTTTGAACAACACCGATTCAACAGGAAGGACGAATTACAACACCATCTATAATTAAACTCACTTCTTCAGAACAACAATTGGAAGTTACCATTCTTGGGCACAAAAAGTTGACGTACCAAAGTACTAATTCATTTTCAATAGCTCACAAAGGGAGGACGTTTGGAAGATCTCAGATGTTCCGAGCCAGGGAAACTTTAGCAAAGACAAAATTTTGACGACATAACCTCATAGAATTCGATGTGCTAAAATTAAATTAATATTTTTCAAGATTAAAATATAAAATACCGCTAAGTGAATCTAAAGGAAAAAAATTGGCATAGTAATTAGTGCTTTCCTAATATTATATTTACTTCTTTGATTTCGTGGCGCATTATTATTGCCCCGAGATGATACTTATCTTTTTCGAACAGGTAAACCGTTTTTTAGTAATCATTTTATGAGTGTTATCTTCAGAGTATTTCTTGATAAAATAAGAAGGATAAATTGAATATATAGTGTGAGTATCCGTCTGAGGAGTTCAAATTTCGATAACGAGACAATATATATATTTTCCTATTTCCTTGTTTCATAACAATGGCTTTAACATGTAACCATCATATTTGACTTTCTTTGAGTTTAGAAACACAGTTAGGATCGATAGCAATGGACTAATTAAATACTTTCTAATCGATTCCAAACAGTGAAAGCCGTGTGTAGAGATATTTTGATTACACGGATCTATTTATGCTCCGTCAGGGCTAATTCGCTCAGGCACGGCCCAGGAGCCCAGACCCAAGACCAGGGGAGGAGAGGGCCGTAAAGTGGTTCCATCTGGTCTAGGTTACATAAAGCGTAAGTCAAGACAGAAAGTACTTGGATGGGGAACGCCAAAGCCTGTATGAAAAGATTGGGGGAAAATATCTCCTTCTAATTATGTAACAGTGCAGTTCTCAATATTATAGAAGCGTCAACTGCCGTACTGTACACACGATTTGAATAAGAACGAGTACATGAATCGCAAATTAGGGACCATTGTGAATTTACGAATTCTGGGTCTTCAAATTGCTTGCGCTACCAAAGCGAACGCACTTTTGCAGCCGATGGTCCACGGATTCATGTGAGAACACCGTGAGCGTCATTGAGGTATTCGCTGGCTGTCTAGCACAATTTTGAAAGCGTATCCTTTTTTTTTGAGATTCTGGTTGCAAAATAGCTTATTTAAGCATTAAATGGGAGTTTAATTTACGAGAAACCAAAAGTAAGGAATTAAGATACAACAATAGCTATTGTTAAGAAAATTCTCCCTTCCGTCACCATTTTAAAACGAACATGTTTCAACTGTTGAAAGCATTTCTAAAAAAATGCAAACATAAAATTATAAACTCCAATTCCAAAACTAATCTTCGCAACGAATGACAATAATGTGTGATTCTAATGATAGTACTAAGAAATGAAGAGTCATTATTTTCATTGTAGTCTCAGATCTCATGGAAATGCAGTAGTGTTATTCAAGTACACAAATGTCAACTTAGAGGAAAGAGCATGAATATTTTCACTAACCATTATTTCACAAAAAAGAATAAAAAAGATGCTTTTCCTATACTTCATCAACAAAAAGGACAAGGATAGACGATCCGGAAGAGTAATCTCAATAAGTAATGATCTAAAGGCACAGAATATTGAAACTTGCGTTGACAAAGCTAACTAAGCTAAAATCAAAATTTACATTGACCGAAATTTAAACTTAAATTTCGATATCCATTCACTGGAGTGAATTTTTATCGAAATAACAAGTTCACCTCATTTCATTCTTATTCTGTTTTGATAGTTAATATGATAGTAATTAAATATTCATTTCGGCGAGAAAAAAGGATAAAAAACTATTTTCAATGACCTTTTATCAAACATTTCGTTCAAAAATCACCCATGGAATTACGTTTGGCAAGAGCGTATATAAAGGCCGGTATTATTTAAAAATTAAGAAAGTACGTTAATTAATTAATTAGTAACAATATTCTTGTTTCGATATTGTTATGTTTTATTGGTTTACATTAAAGTTAAAGTTTGAAGACAACACGGCTAATTTCACAGCCTTGATCGGCATCTCAGAGCGAGTTGAAAACACATCTAGCTATGCCTTAATGCAAAATGCTCCCCTGAGCGCAGATGTAAGCGGACGCGAGTATCAACGACGCTGGATTTCCTCAAACTTGGTTTGGAGGCGGAACTATTAAAAGAAACGCTATAATTAGGGAATATTTTGTGTTACAGAAAAACCGTCGGGGCTATGGAATCGTTTATCAAAAGAAGAAAAAACTATGTGTAAGAGAGACGAGCAAGGAACTCTATTGCCAAATGATTAACGGGGATTAGATGATTTAGTAATTCTAAGTACAATTTGATGTCATCAAGAGAATTTGACGTCGGTATGTATCCTGCGTCATGATGGCATGAATACAAAGGTTCGTTCCTAAACCAAAAACGCTGAGCCAGTCTACACTATGGATAGAATTATGTGGTATAATTGAACTAACACGGAGATACAAAAATACACCGTTTATTGCCGGAGCATTTGATGTATTTTCAGCAAGGTGGTGAGTAAACTTGCATTTTTAACGTCACAGAGAAACGATGGTATAAATAAGAGGAAATCATAGCTGTGAAATGATTTTTCGTTTACTAAAGGGTGGAACTGAAAACAGAAGTGGAGATGCACACTCAAATGAGCACTATGATGAGGAAATATGGATATAAAACGAAGGGGACATATTATTCATATTAGTGCACCAAACTTCGAAAAGAGCATTTGGGTTGAATTGAGTTTAACAACTAACAAAGAAGAAAGTTTAATACATAGATATAGAATTGGTGCAAGGCAGTGGCGGATACATATCAGGGGCACAGGGGCTCGCCCCCCTCTTGTAGGCCCCCCCGCATCGCCGAACATTGCAGAACCACAAATGTAACTTTTTTATATCATTAGATAGCATTGTCTTGTAAATACGTATAATCAGTTCAAATTAAACTGCCTTAAATTTTGCATGTGACTTGATTGTTTTTCATTACGGTAAATGTATAGGTAGCTCAAAATATCTTTTGCCCCCCCCCCCCTTATGTTTTATCTGTATCCGTTACTGGTACTGAATTAAATGGACAAAAAAAATCACCGTGCCAAGTGATATCCACATCGACGGACAAGATATTGCGCACAAATGTCCCCATCGCAGAGGCAGTTAATCCGTGGTCGCCAATCGTATCATATCACCCACAAATTCACCTGAACTAAAGTGATGATGGATTTAAGAGACATTATTTTTTTACAAAAAAGTAATGGAAAAAATTCCATGAGTCAACACTCTTTGGTCACAATGAGGATTGCCATTGACTTAACTCCACAATTTTCCGCCTTCACTTCTTTTACATTGATTGGAAAAAAATGCCTCAATTGAGTTTGGTCCGTAGAGAGCAGATGTCGTGAATATGCCAAGGTCCATCTACTGGGCACCTGGATAGTGTGACCGCGCACCGCATAGTGCAGATCAGGGGTAAGCAGCCTGTGACCTCAAAAACATGTCCTCATAGCCCGAACTATATTTAGGTATTTAAATTAATAAAACATCGTTGCACTTTTCCACAAAATTTTTTATGTGTCGGCTCACTGAGCCATCATCTGGCAGAAGACCTCTGTACCAGATTCGTTGTATGTCTAACTTCCACCAATTGAAGCCTGAATCTGTTGAATATTTAGGTACTGTTACTAAGTGATTCCAGCAATAAATGTGCAGGTGAAGAGATAATTTTTAATCATTTCGATCATCAACTACTCACAAAAATGTCACAGAAAAATCCTGTAGATTGAGTAGCAAGTAACCATGCAAATTTGACCAAGCGAGCTGGAAATCCCCAGCGTAGACGGTTATTTAATCCACTGAAAAAATGTAACAAAAATCGGCAGTACTTTTGCGTCAATTTTTACCATAAATAATAACTCTTTTACCAAAAAAAATCATTGACAATGATTCAAGTATCTTAGGTCGAAATAATGAAAAAAGTCAAAAATCGTCGCCGAAGGCATAAACCGGATGGGAAATAAATCATGTAGGCTGGTAATCAAATCACTTTCGGGTTTCCAATTTTTTCCGTGAAACAATTGGAAAGGGGATAGGGTTAGTGGGATGGCTTGATTATTGGCTTCCAGCACCGAGTTCGTATCCCGGGGTTTACTCATACTTTTCTGGGGTTGACCGATCCCTGCTTGAGTGTTGTGTGGAGGACATTTCAGGCGCAATATTCCGTCCATCGGATGGGATGTTCAGCCGTGGTCCTTTTGGAGTCTTCCGTTACGAGGAAGCTAATGCCGACGCCGAGTTTCTCTCCACACTGCCTTCCATACCCTTCCCTTAAGAAGCACATTTCCTCAGCTCTTGGTCGCCTCCACCAAATACCATGGCAACTTAAGTATAATTGGAAAACCAATAAATATTCCAACCCCCCACCCACACCACACCCGGGTCACGTGACCCGTCTCCATCGACGACTCCATAGCACGCTTCCAGAGATAAAAAAAATAAATAAAGTCTCGTTGCGCGAAGACCGATCAAATCTTACTCACCTCCCCTCTCGCGTGTTCACGCGGCGACGAAACAAAAGAGCAACGAGGCGCGTCGAGCAACGGTGGCGCCACCCTGTCGGTCGCTCCTCCCCCTCCTCCCTCGTCCGCAGCCAATCAAATGAGAGAGAGAGAGAGTGTGTGAGCCACCTCTCTTACGATCCCCCCCAATGCCTGCAGGAGAGCAGAAGAAATGAAATGTCACCACAAAGCGATTACAGTTGTTGCGAGCTCACAGAGCGTCAATTGGTCGCCATCGAATGGAACGAACGCTCTCCAACGCTGGTGAGAAGAGGTACGACCTTTCATAACATGTTCCTGATAAGTATTACCCTCCGTTCGAAGGAAAGTTAACTCGATTGTGATCTGGCTACCTACTTGATCGCAACTTCATTCCTTTTCCATTCTTACCCCGAGGGCTTTTTCCTCGCAACACCCTTACTTCACATGAGCTCGATGCTACAGCGCTAAGAAAATAAGTAATTCAACGCAAATTTATGCGGATAAGGTCAGTGCCCACCCCAGAGTAAGCGACAGATTTAAATGGTTACCATCATTTTACAAGCAATTTCCTTAAAAAGCTATTCTTATTGGTGATGTAAACGTGACAGATTTTTAACACATTCCCATAAAAAGCGATGGAGGTTTTTACAAACGATTTTTACGAGTGATATCATACACTCAGGATGAGGTAGCCAGTTCCTTTCATTGAACCATTACGTTCTTGGAGGGCTTATGCCGCGGGGGTGTTCGAAGACCTCACCCGGGATTAGAACTCAGGATCCTTAGATCAGCAGCCCAACGCACTACCCACTGGGTCACCACGCTTCCCAACCTAGCAAATAACATAAAGCATTGTATTCTAGCATCCATTTCCGACCAGGATTTATTACAGGTTTCTAATCATTTTATGGGTCCAATCCCAGTGGCTTTGCTGACGAATGTCTGTTTGCTGACGAGAGTGTCTGAAAATAAGAGCGATACCTATACTCAAAATATTTTTAAATCCGCTCCATTTTGGGAAGTTTTCTCGCGGAAAACATCGAGCCATGGGCAAACCCAGCGAGGGGGCAGCTGTTCCCACCCCCCCCCCTAAAAGCAAAAATTGCAAATTTCTCTAAGGAAAATAATATTTTTTCAAGCAAATAATTAAAAAAACTAATAAAGAGCTGTTACAGTTTCCTTAAAATGTTGATTTAATTTACCTTTTCCATGCTTAAATCTTACCTGCTACTTGAACAACCATGGCTTGCCCCCCCCCCCCTCCCTAGTTTTCATACAGGATACGCCTTTGCATCGAGTATCTACACTCATACGACAGAGGAACCGGGCGTGGATATCTTGTGACGTCACATAATACTTATTGACCAGCCGCCATGACAACCGTTGATCACTTTCCAGCAAGCAAGCGGCAAATTAGAAGGCACTCGGCTATTTCCCGCACTGCATGCTGGGCTCGCTGGTTTCCATTTGGAGGCTTACCGCTGGTTTACACGCAGTAATTCCCTAAATAAGGCTGAAATGTATCTCAGATGCCTCCACTTACCTCCCTTTCTAATCCGTGGCAGTTTTCACCAATCAATTTAAAATGAACGCAAGGAACGAAATGAAATCAAGAAAAAATGAACGTACTTATAAGATTCGTATGTAGCAAAGTATTTCTTCAATCACCTAAATTAGATGAATAGCTGACTCATCCTCAGTTTTACACTAAACGCTATTCTTGAGAAATCACAGCATACATATCAGCAAATGAGAATTCATCAGCAGATGGGTAAGATTGTGACCAACACAAAACAATTTTTCAGAATCCATACCGGCCAATATTAAAAAAAAAACTCATGAAAAAATTTAAACAACTGCTTTCAGTGTAAAATGATTTCAGAGAACATCTCCAATGCGTACACTGACTTTTCTTCGCAAAACGTATTGTAGGGTCCATTAAATGATACTTATCTTTAGAGTTAATTAATTTATGTTAAAATTATCTTCCATACAAGTTTTTTCTTACTACTTTTATTATTGTAAGCTAAAGACTTACATGCTCTATAGCCAACAAAAGGCCGGGGATTTTCCCGGCGAGCAATGGCAGTGAATTTTTCTCGTGTTCCACACCGAGGAATCTCTCTCCTTGCAACGTTTCGACGAGTGAGTCGTCTTTCATTTTTGTTCGTTTACGGAATGACATAGGATTGCTGAAGAAATTATGGAAGATCTCACCCAGAGCGAAACGTGAAATATCATGGCTGCCAACTACGGGTCGATAAAATTTGCAATCGAAGAAAGCGACGTTTCTTTGGCTGGAAAAAACTAAGAAAGAAGGATAGAGGAATAATATCTTCCCAGATAAATAACAGAAGGAAAGAGATACTGCACTGTGTGTAAATAACGTACAAATATTGCAGGAGGTGAAAGAATTGTGATTTTATCCAAGCCTTCTGTGAACAGTTATAATTAAGATATTGACAAGGCCAGATTTGAATTGAATTTGAACAAGTAACTTTGCTCTTTAATATCATATAGATTTCAATAATATTTATAATGTTCAGTCTTTAATGCCAATTCCTTTAATGCTGATTTCCGCATCAAGTGTTTAAAGCCCAAAGTTTTGTCCCCGATGCTGGAGAGCTCCTCGGGGACAATGATCTGCCTTTTATTGCGCTTGCAGTTCATATATCATCATGGACACGTCGTGGGTAGGTGTCGGGCTTTATTTTTCTGGAGAGTACCGGAATTCAGATTGAGCTAATATTTTATCCTTCGCCTCTTGAAATTGCCAGGGTGCTTCCTTATCTCCAATGCCTCCCTCAATAATCACTTTTTCTAAACTTTTCTTCTCGGCTAGGATTTTTGCATTCGTCATGTCGACGTCGTGGTCCAGGGCGGCGTTTTGGGCGAAAGCTGACTTTTGAAAATGTCGAATGGCGGCGTTTGGTTCCTTTATCCTCGTCCCGATGGTTCATCACGTTTCTCCCGCGAACACATCATCACAGGTGAGGAAGTGCAATTGATACTCTCATTCCGTCTCCATTTTCTCTATTTCTTTGACAATCGACAATGTCTCGTTCTTGCCTTCGTGGCATGAATATGTTTAATGCTTTTTAACTTACCTATTTCAATTCTTTATTTATTTAATTTTTTTTAATTTGCTATCAATACTTCGTATTTGATGTTATGTTTTTAAGAAATCACAATTTGAGTGAGCATTTGAAATATAGCGAGCCCATAAGCAACCCATCATGTGATTTCAATTTTACCTGACAAGAAGACCGTGCGTCTCTACGATTATTTACGATAGATTATGAAGACATCTCTACGAAAGGGAGTACGGCACTTTTTACCAAAACGGAGAATCGCAACGGCAACGGAATCCATCAGAAATAAACATGAGGATAACACACTTGTAACCGAACGCTGGAGAACGTTGAATTCAGTCCATTCTTCAACTCATGCGGTAGCCATGTCCTGGTTACCCAAAGTGGGACGCGCATCATGCATTTGAAAACCGAATATCATCCGGCGCTCGAATTGCTTTTTCCAGAGAAAACTCTTCGGTGTCGGATTGCTTTTTCACGCGGACCACGTCTGAAATTTCACGAAATGAACACCAGATGTGGCTGAGGCTGTGGTAATGACAGAGTCATTTTGATTGCCTTAATATACCGGCGAAGTTAAGAATGGCTATCCATAGAACACTGCGCAATGATGGCCTGGTAATTATTATTTCAATTCCACTTACATTTAGGTCATGCCGAATGATTTCAACTCAGTGGCGGATACATTAGGGGGACGCCCCCCCCCCCCCTAGCGTATCCGCCTACATTGCCGAACACTGCTGAACCACAGTTGTAGTTTGTTTACATCACATGATGACATTGCCTTGTATACATGCATATAATCAGTAAAAATAAAACTTTCTTAGACTTGATTCTTTTTTTATTAGGTACCATTAATGTAAAGTTAGATTAAGATATCTTTTGCGCCTCCCCTTACTTGAGTTTTTATCCGCTACAGTGTCAACACGTCACTAAACCTAAATCTCTCCCATTCCAATCAAATTTGGCATTTTAATGACACTGGTACGCATTGAAAATTAACAATTTGCAGTCTTACAAATGTTAAGAAGACATTTAAATGAGGGAATGAAGAAATAGCAACTTTGCTATTTGCACACGAGTTTTTTTATAGCGACCATGGCTTTGCTTAAGAATATCTCTATCAAGTTGTAACCAATCCTTTCGAGAAGTGGTGATGCGTCGTCTTAAGCTACAGATAAATCGGTTGAAAAGAATGGCTTTGTGACGGACATAAAGCTGGATAGCGATTGGAGTCTTAAACAGTAACTCAAAGAGAAATTTGTCTTAGGGGACCACGGGCGCTTAGCAACCAATTTGTTGTTAGAATACGATATGTTATAATGAGTCGCATTAGCAATTGCTTGAATACTTCTAGAAAAGAGATGGGTGGAGTGGACCGAAATGAGGTACCTGGGCTTCGTTACAGTTACTTTTTTTATTTCGTCGATCAGCTACAAGTGCCAGTTACAATTTCAAGAAGTACACTAACAAATTGCAATTACTATTAATTTTCGTAAAACCTTTTGATAACTACGTGCGAATTTCATTCAAGACGGTCTTTTGTATGGTACCTTAAAATACAATTTTAACGCATTGATTTCGGTTGGTTCTTTGGCAGAGTAACACGCGTAAGAATACATTAGTTCAGAAAAAGTTTTTGACACTACCGGTCGGTCCCGTCATAATTGGAAAATAGTAATACTTTCAGTAAGAAATTAGTACAGTACAAGTAATAGTAACATTTTTTTAAATGCAGTGATTAAAAGTAAAAAATAATGGGAATGTAATCGTTACCGGTAACTAAGTTACTATATAGAAGAAGCCCCGTTATGATTCCTCCTCCTTCCGAAGGTGTACTCCTGTCTTTTAAAATCATTTGTTTGCACCGGTCAGTATTTTCATGCGTTTCCAGACAAGTCGCAGAGCGTGAAAGGATCTCCGTCTGAGTTGGGGCAGTTCCTTGTTCTGGGCCATTGCGAGGATATTTGTTTTGGGGTGTTCGGAAGCCTTAGATTTGGAGTCTTTATACTCAGTCCTTCGATCAGGAGCTTCGCCCACCTTGCGACCACTGCCTCTGCTCACTGATGCCAAGAGAAAATTTTAAACCCATAGCTACGATTTTTTAGTAAGTTGATTAGCTATCAGAGGCAGCCGTTTGGAATTCAATTCGGTTTTGTGCTCATATTCGTTATTATCATTACTCCTAATCCTTCTTTTGCCCTCCAACTGCGGCTCTCTCTCCCTACGGTGGATTTCTCCGCTGAACTCATGAGCACATTACGTGGTATTACCTCTATCAAATTCATGCTGTTTTTTCATATTTGAAGGGTTCGTTCAATAGTCTCTCGTCATCAATTTCTTTCCCTGACTTTTCAAAACAGTATTCTCTCCAAGTTAACCTATACCGATGATATAACCTAACTTGAGACACAGTTAAGTGTAGACAATGATTTTTTACCATAAAAAGCTCTGAAGTTAATGGAAAATGAAAATTGTAACTGATATGGAAGGATGATAATTTTGCAAATCCTCACCTTTGACCACAAGTTTTGATCAAGAAAATTTCAATGATTTTTTTTCATTACACTAATGATTTCCAAATTTCAAGACTTTCTAGGGTCCTTCGTAGTCACGCACGGCTATCCTAAATATATTTCTTCCCTTCTTGGTGTGAATGCCTCCAGCTTCTGTGTTCGCGTTGAAGAAGGCGGAGTACACCTCCTACCTTCCCGTCTCGGCAATAGACTTGACAACGGTTTCATTCTTTCTTCGTTCTTGGAAACTGCCATTGAGTGGTAGCGAGCAATAATTTTATTGTTCGGCATTCGACCGTTTTTTTTTGTCCCAGAGTTTCCAGGGGAGAAAATAAAATTTCATACATCAACACTCGAACAGCTAGAGAAACAAGGAAGTGTAGCAAGGCATAGAATAGAGAAGGTAACTGTGGAGCAACACAAACCAAAAGAGGACTCGGTGAATAGGCCACGTCACGAAACACCATATAGAAAGGTAAGTGCAGACAAAAAGAAACACAAGGAAGAAGACTTAAAGGAACTGAGGCAACTATCTTGGGAAAGGTATACACAGAGGCCCGAAATAAACCAATATTAGTATTGCAATATGATGAAATTAACCACAACAAAGTGAAAATATTTTTAAAAAAATGTAAGTAACATAAGTTAGCTCCTAAAACGGTTCCGAGCATTCTGCGTCAAATAATAAAGCCTGTCACTAGATTCTTCGGAGTTGTGACATTATCGTAGTATTTCGATATTTAGGTTTAAACTGCATGTCACTTCACTTTTTCTTGGCTTAGGTGCAATTATTATTTTAAATATCCTAAACGAAAAGATCACATTAGCAAAGTATTTTTGTCGAATCGCAAGGCTGCGCCAAGAACTCCGAACATCTCTCCCACTTTTCATTCGGGAGGAGCGCCATTCGCCAAACAGAATCGTAAGTTTTCCCGGCGAACTAAAGGAAGGAACTCGACTCAAGTTTTCCACCGGTTGAGATTCTCCCTGGTCGACGTTTCAATGGTCGAATCGGGCGTAGTCCTCAGAGCGGATGAGTTATCCCTCGTTTTAAACTCCAACGGTGTTCCGAAAAATAAGAATACCTACCTTGTCAAAATTTGAATGAAATAAAATTTTTTAAATCCTATCGCAGAATGTAAAATATTTATAATTCAAATAGAGGAAAATGTTAATAAAGTGTACCAAAATTTTCAAGATGAGCACGTTAATTTTAAACAAGTATTCGTCGCGAAATATTACAACGAATTGAGAAATTAATATAAAAACCCACGTTTTTATTAGAGAAAAAGATGAAACTAAACCACGATGCCTCCAACCAAAGTCCCTCGCTTAAATTGTGCATGAAATACTACGAGTTCAAAATAAAAAACCTCCTTTAGGGGCGGAAGTTCATTCAAATACAGCAGTACGTAATGTTTTTATATTAATTTACTCTTCTTTTTTTTAATGAATTACGGTTGGAAATTATTTTTGGAAAGGGTATTTATGAAGTGTTTTGTTGCATAAAAGTTTAACTGTTTCATGTAGTTTTACTCCAAGCTGTTTTTATTTAACTGAATTGCCTATGTTTTCCCTGCGTAAAAATGCAAGCATTAACTTTTGCTATCAGCCGTATATATCTGTTTATTTTTTTCCGAACCATACATCATGCGAGCCTTATCATAAAAATCGGGGAGGGGGGGCTCAAGTGAGGAAGGGCGCTCAATGGAGTATGTCCATAGCGTAACTTTGGGTAAATCCGGCCCTGTCTGCACTGAATATTTCAAGTCGATAGCTAATCGGGAAGTGGGTTACATTTAAGTTGCAATATATTTACCGAAAGGAGAAACAAAACAGCAGACAAGAAAGTGTCTCCATAGAATTATAATATAGTATTTGTGAAACCTTGGCGTTATGATGGGAAGGTTTTTGCGGTCGGAGCCCAGGTGAGAAGGGCGTTTGGAATACTTTCTTCCATCCTCTCCATGGACTCGGTTGACGCAGAGGCGACGCGCAGAACATATTTAAGCAACCGGACGAATTAAACTGCCGAAAAGATAAGACACGGAGTCCGTATTCAGGAGCGACAGAGAAAAGGCGTGGCGGAAAATGAGAATGCCGTGATAGTTTAATGCGACGACTCGAAATTGAGGCGAAGTTTCTTCCGCTGAGCGACAATCGGACGCACTGACGCTCCTGTGGTTACTAGACACTCTTTTCGTGGACGAAAGTGGAATTTTTTGTTTATAAATTAAACCAGTTACCCTAATAACAATACGTAGCAATCAAATCAAAGCAGTGTTAACTGATATATTTATTTTTAAATATCTGTTTATACCAATGTTCCGACAGCTGAAAGTGAGGAAAATGAAAATGGACGAAATTTTGCATTTTGTGATACTCATAACACGATGATTTCTTGAAGGCAAAACATGGACAGTCGTTTGATAAATGGGTGTCTTTGTGTCGGCAGAAGTCTAATCCGTTTCTAGGAGTGGTTTTTGAAATCGTTCCATAACAATTGTTACACTAGATGCGTCATTTTAAGTCATTGTCATTTACAATGAGAAAAATTATTCCAAGTAGAGCTGTAAAAAATCCTGAGCAGAACATGTTGCTCGGATCAAATGGGAAATGCTTTTCATTACTTCCTTTTGCAAACGGTAAAACGTTTAGCTGCGCCTACCTGCGCCCCTTAGTGTACAATGATAAAATATATTGACTGTTCTCTAAAATGGGCTAAACAGCAAACTGTCATTTCATTTACCATTCTATTTTACGGGGATGAAAATGATGGTGCACTTATTAAATTATACCAAGTAGCTAAAAAATAAAACAACGAAGCGAATGAGACTCATAAAACACCATCATTGTTGTTCCAAACAGTTAATAAGTGTTTAGACTATTTGTGACAACGTCCACCGCCCATGTTCATCTGATTCAGGCGCATTGTAGGGGAAGTTTGTCATATAGAATACAAAAATCGCTCTTTTCCACAAGTTTGAACAACAATATGACGCGTTTAAACAAGAGAATCATTATTCGGTGCCATTCATTTACATCAAAGACTTCAAAGAAAATAGAGACATCACATTTCGCGCAGACCAGTGTGCCGCGCACATCTGTTTGTGTTGTCTTTCATTTTTAGTGCTTGGAAAACTGAAAGCACACCGCTTGACGCCAAAGAGAAATACCTCTATATATTAATACACTTGCTGTAAGATAACGCCGACAAGCTGCCCTTCCTAAGGCCTTTGTAAGTCCATGTCGCTTTGTGATAAGTATGGGCTAGAAACGCAGGGAGCTATTTCTGATGTACAAAAACTGGTCAAGCAGTGATGAAACGGAAAAAGCGACTTGATTACTTAAATAAATACTTAAAGAACACTGAATTATACTGATATGCTAACAAATCCGCTTTTAAACAAGGAAACATGTGAACATGGAGAATCTAAACATTTTCAGTAAACCTTACTCCGGCAAGTTCCACAAATTCAATTGAAATTCGCGTCGTTCGTTGTGCTGGTGTGTGGTATCATATTTTAGGAGAGTGATTATCTTTGAGTAAACACACTTCAGAATTAAAACCATTCGATAATTGAAATGAAAAATCCCCTCCTTTTTATGGGGTGATGGACCAGATCTCTTTTCTATCACACTACTCTTTGACTATTAAAGAATTTCCTCAAATAAAAAGGAATTGAAAAAGAATTAAACGGTATCACATTTTCAAATAATTCCATTCCGATTGTCAGCAAACAAGATGCACATCGGCACCAGCACTTCAATTATCTTTCGTCCCAACAAACTTCTCCTCGTGCGGCGATTTTTGTCCCGGGAGATGATCTAATACGGAGGCCAGAGTAAGAGATGGAGAAATTGCAACAGCAGCGGTGCAAATTGCGCGCAGACCTCGACCAACTGAAGACTTTTTCTTTGGCTCCGAAAGCAAACACAGTTGCCTCCCGTGCACAGAGAATTGAATAATCAACTTCTGTTTGCTGATAGAATTAATCGCGGAACGCGCGCGCCTATCGCCGTGCAGGATTCACGGGAAGCAATGAACGCGACTGTCGTTTCGTGACGATGCACCAACATCGCTCTAATTGGCCGCCATAATTAAAGGCGAGGCGGCAACAAAACGTTCATTATTACTCCCGACCGGCAGGGCGATCGGCGCGCCACGCGGAAAAGGTGGTAATTACAAATGGGGAGGGGGAGAAAGAGGGTGGGAGAGGGGTCGCGGACCGCTTAGCACCGCTCTTGAACAACACCCCCGTCGGAGCCATAGATGGCGTCATGGCACCCATAACGGTCACGTGGTAAATCCCAGGTTCAAAATAGCTTAACTTGGCACAACTTGACGCTGACAGATAAGTGAGATAAATATTCCTCAGCTTAGACTGTGCATCGATCATTAAATTATAATTAATTTAATAAAATTTACGTACGTTTTCATGTCCACTTGTCGTGCATTTTTCAAGGAAAACCGCATTTAGAACTCTTGGTTGATGTATCTATTCTGGTAATAAAATAGCCATTTTATATTTTCCAATAAAGCCACTAAGAAATTAAAAATAGCAATTCTGTGGGCGAAAAAGATTACACGTCCGCATCAGAATATTTGACACATGTATCAAAGTCTCTGACGCGGTTACGTGAGTGCCTGCGAAATGCTTCTTTTCTTGGAAATACTTTGTACTCCATAGCCATATGATCAGCTATTTTGTACCTAAGAGTTAATACTCGTTCAATTTTACCCAAAAATTCATTGGTAGTAAATATTTACACTCATTAGGACAAAACCATTTTTGAAAAAAATAAGCATGATTACTACTGTGGGATGGTAACCCATAAGGTTCGCGGCGACAATAAAGATATTCCAATACTTACTGATTTATATTCTGTTGAGGCGTTTATAAGTAGATGTCATGGATAGAAATGGATGACTGGTTAGGTACTGAAATACACTAGCAAGAATTTCGAAATTATGGGATATTGACGAGAAACGATATACATTGAATTTTAGTATCAATTTTCTCCATGAAATCGAGGGGTAATTATTATCGCTGCTTCGCTTATTCATTACTTTTTGGTAAATCTAACGATCAACAGCTGTACATAATTCCAAGTAGCAATGAAACAAGTTATCTACCCTTGATAATACATGAGAAGCAGTTGAAGACATGAGTGATAGAATTACATAATAACCAAAGGCGAAGTTTCGTGAAAAATTAAAAAAATCCAAGTTCTTGGACTCAGAACACAAATTTTTCGACAAATCCTGCTGAACTTATTTGGTATTTTTTTAAATAAGAAATTCTGCTAGTAAAATGGAGTAGGGGTACATGTGTTCGCGGAAATCTCATTATTGCAAAATTGGTCATTTTTGGTTCTTGCACTCAAGTCTTCGATTATAGTTTTTCCTGATTTATCAGCCAATGAAAGGTCCTGCGTGAGCAGGGATAATTATTACACTCCAGGGAATTTGCCAGGGGTAATATGGAGACATGCTAATACGTGCAATTTCGAAGAACGATATACAACAACTTTTTGCCATGGGTAAAAACAGTTGATAGTGTTAATATTCAACTTGTTATCACTTTTCTCTCAGGAAATTACGGAAAATTGCAAATCTCCTTCTCCTGCACAGGAAACCTGAGCCGATTACGCCTGGTCATTTGCAGGCGATCCTTGTATCTCCAAACAAAAACGCTGAACTAATAATAAGAAACGTGTGTCCTGCTCGAGTGTTTTTTAACCTCGTCACTCCAACAAGATGCGATAGTTGCTATCGTGGAATGATAGTCGTAGCTTAGGTCACGGCATAAGCTTCACAATATGCTTACTACTTGGCAACACCGTTCTCTAAAGCAGGGCTCGCGGAAACGCGGCTCGTGAGCCACATACGACTCTGCCAAATAATATCAGATGGGATCGGGCGGAGAAAGAGGAAAATAAATGAAAAGCGGGTTAATAACTAACTCGCTCTGAGTCAGAAACACACGTAATAGACATTAATAGAAACCAAGTAATATAAACTTATGTAAACACAAATCAAAATAATTTTGCCATCCACGAGACGAAAATCTAATTGGAAAATTAGTACTAACTGAACATTTGTAATTATTTCACCATGACAGTGAACTCCAGAACGTGAAGTCTACGATTACCGAATACTACTAAGCAGTGGTGCAATAATTGAAGATAGTCGATTTGTTGGTTCGCAGGACATTCATCTTCTACATGTTTTGTTGTATCATTTTTTCGTATTTGTACAAAGGAGGGTCGCGTAGCACAGAGAGCTCAGCGCTCGGCTTCTGATTGAAAGGTGCCGGGTTCAATCCCGGGTGAAGCATTCGAACACTCCCAAAATTCTCGAAGAGCAAGGTGGTGCAGGGAATGAATTCTGACCCCCATTTACCCATAACGTGTGCTACTCACTCGCCTTTGGTTTAGCCGAGGGCGATCTCTGCCCTCACCTATTCAGATCAAATTCCTGGTTGATTCACCGAGTGAATGGTCTTTTAGTAAAATGATTTACAAATTATTCAATCATTTTAAATCAATAGCCGATCGGAAATCACGTCCTCTCCTTTGACGAGGCGCAAGTGCTCTCCAAGTGCAGCGAATTTTTTTCGGCATCGTCTCCTAAAAGAATCCATGGAATTCAGGCGAGAGAAGAAAAACTTAGAAAGTAGAGACTGGCAATAACCTCCGCAGGGCGTGGAAATACAATTTTTTTTAAATATAGTGGAAAAGAGGCGATCACCATTTCGCGAGAGTTCAATTGAAACGAGCTGCCGAAATTCTTACTCCGACTGAATCCCCAGAACAGGGTGGTTTCCCATTATTTTTTTTGCCTAAATCGAAAGATCATTACTCCTGGAGTACGTATTTCACGCTTTAAGATTTTCAAATAACGATATCTATTTTTTGCGATTGAATGAAAAGTGAATATTTTCAAGCGCGTGAAAACGCGACGGCTAAGGTATGAATGCTGGGAAAACTTCGTGTGACGTCGTTCTGGTTCCCACTGCCGCAAGTGAGGTGACCTTGGGGCGAGGCTTTGAGCACTGATATGACGCAGGATGCTAACAGGTAGCAGAGTACCCTGCTAGCAGGTAGCGCTTGGCTTAAATAAGGAATATTAATACCTAAGCAAACGAAGAAAACTTTCCGGCCTTAACCAGCTTTAATAGGTGATTATTAAGACATGTTTCCCTGAGCTCTGTGCCTCATGCATGCATTGGTAATCTCAGAAGATGTAAAACTCCTATCTACTCGTATAGAAACTAGGTCCCGGTGACGTCACGTGGAGTGGCATCGCATGGGCGCCAATCTGGCCTTTTTCAAATGAATATAAAATTGACCATTGCCATTCGTCCAAACTAGGATTTCTAAAACCAAATAATTTGTATAATATGAATACAATAATGGAGGGTAACGAATCGCAAGTAGTGCCTTTCGTTTCCTTCGATGAAGGAAACTACCCTATTGCCTAAACTTGACTGCTGACTTCCCTGAACTCGTTTCTCTGTTGAATTTCAGAATATGCCAACTCGATCCATCCGCTCGCTCTCCCCACTCCATCTGCCTATTTTCATCATGACGCATTACATTTCGATCTCGATAATCTCGCGGTATTGTCCGGGTGGAGTGTCCATGCGACGAGGGAGCCTTAAAGAGATACCTAAGACAACCCTCCCTCTACACCCATTCCTATTGCGGAGTGAGAGTCTGCCTTCGGAATCGTATTGAGTGTTGTCTCAAGTGTGGGGGTAAGGAGGGTGGATGGGAGGGGGTGGGGCGAAGTGGGGGAGGTTTACGGCGAGTGGGCGGAGCGAGGGAGGAATTTCAGGGAGGGTGGGAGGGGTGGAGAGAGAGAGGAAGTGGGCGGGGAAGAGGGTAGCTTGCGAGGAGGAAGGGGAGTTTCTCAAATGGGCATGGAAGTGAATTCTGCCTGCTTCACACATTCAACATGAACGACAATCACTAACAGCAGTCTTCAAAGTAGGTAGTATATAGATATAGGCACACGCCATGCCCAATGTAATGAATTAGATGTGAAAAATTATTTGATTATTCCAAGGTAAGTACCGGGTCACCTTACTTTATGAATAATCAAACGCCTTCCAGAGGAGAATTTCCTTCGCCGCGTATAGGCATATAATATATCTCATTATTTAGTAGGTACGCTCACCATTTTATTACTCGTTTATCAGTGTGCACAGGGAAACGTCGATAACCTGGATTCAGGAGGGACGAATTACGAATTATCATCCGCAGTTTGGAAATAATAATGGGGCAAGTAGAAGTCATGACTGTGAAAGCAGCTCACAATCATACATATCTCACCGCGATGGTCGCATAATTCCTGTAATACACTGCTAACTCGTTCAGTCAACTTAGTCGTCCTTTTATTCACAGAATATACTTTAAACTGTGCAACACTCTAAGATTACGACCTTTAATACACAAGCATTCACAGACAATTCCTTCTTTCCTGGAATTGAATCAGGATTATTAGCACAATTTTTATATTACTCTCGTCAATTGAAAGTCTGAGTCTCAGACTAGTTTCGAGTTTCATTCTCGTCACAATAGAGGAGGGCTTTATGAGGCGGGAGGGTCCATCGCACGATATCAATACAGTGTCACTGAAGCAATCTTGAGCGATTGATTATAATCAATAATTATTACTCATGCAAAAAATATTCATTTAATAGTAGTTTTCAGCGAAAACTGATTCACAACTCTAACTCTCGCTATATTTTTCAAACTCATTGAGAGTACTATAAAAACAGCGAAATGAGGCTTCAGAATGGGGTTTCATATCCACGGATAAACCTTTCCTTGAAGTCACTCAATTTTTAGAGATAATTTTTCCGTGAAAAAGATCCATGAAGAAGTTGAATCAAGTTGCTGTTATAATTTAAAAACACATCATGTTACAAGGAATCAACAATCGCAAAAATGGCTCCGCTATCAACGAATATTTTCCACCCCGTGAGTGGAAAGAAGATACCCACATGCACTCTACGTTTATTATTAATATATATTTTTATAATAATATTCTACCGATTAAGATAGGTTTCCATGGAGTACTTAAGAATCATTCAGAGAAAATCCCATTTCTTCAAGCACTCTCCTCTTCAATTCAGAATAAGATCTACTCCCTTTCAATTTATCTAAAAATCCTATCATTCTTCTAGCATAGTATTTGGAGGAGGCGACCGACAGCTGAGGTCATTTGCGCCATGAGAGAAGGGTATGGAGGGAAGGGTGGAGAGAAACCTGGCGTCGGCATTAGGCTGCTCTTAACGAAAGGCGCCAAGGGGACCACGGCTTAACGTCCCATCCGACGGACGGAGTGTTGCGCTTGAAATGTCCTCTACACATCATTCAAGCAGGAATCGGGCAGTGTCTGAAAAATCTCTGCCACCACCGGGATTTGAATCCGAGGCAACGAAGTGGGAAGCCAACACACTAGCCACCACACCAAAACCGATCCCCTATTATTCTCCTTCCTCTAAAAATTCTACCCTCTAGCACAGTTTTCAGCATCCCTTCCGCGATCAAAAAATATAACGCACAATAGTAAAATGTACGTCCAGATTTATGCAAAGGCAAAACTTAAGTATGCTATGAGTCGTCCTAGCGAATGGCGCCGTTATTTTTATTAACTGAGACACCGTTGCTATCCCTGATAATCGAGGAAAGAATGGAATTTTAAATCTCTCTGTTTTGCAGTCTATTTATCTTATTTTCTTCTAATGATCACGTCTACCATAGTGCGACGGTAAACGAAGGCAATGGTCCAAGTCGTCTGAGAAATCTACGTGTATTTAGCCAATAAATTGCCCTACACCCCTGGATTCAGAGTGTAGGGCATGGTCATAGAAGCCTCCAAATTTTTTCAAGTTGATTAATTCTTCCCCCCCCCCCTCCCCCCAAAAATAGCAAACTGCACCCTGAATAGATGAACAACACGCTCGTCACGACGGACTCCCAGGTGCGTCTCGTAATGAGAGGGAAGTAAGCGAGGCAGCTGCTGTGCCGAGCGGGATAATTAAGTGGCCCACTGATGGACGGAGCCGAAGAGTTTAAGCGCTAAATGAGTCCTCGTGCCCACCGGCGAGGACACGGCCCCAAGCTAAGGGAGGGACGTAAGGGAAGGGGAATTTCGCCATCTCTTTCGAGTGCGAATATTACTTCGGGCGGTCGTGGAATTATTCTCCTAAAGAGATGGAGACAAAGCAGGGCACGCGTTTCAGATGGTTTCCTAAATTTTTCCACTTATCCAAACACTTCGACTCTGATTGAAAGACTACGTTGGTAATGAATTTTTCCGAGATCAGTAAGTGCTTCACTTCTTCATTTTTTTAAATACCAAAAGAATGAGACAGTTTAACAAAGACGATTAGTACAATGGATACGCATTTGGGTTTAGTCCCTTGTATACCAAACTTGACCGGTGATAACCAGTGATAAAAGTAAATATTTATGCACGCTCTTTAGTTTTTGTTTTTCTTTGACACACTCACTGTCAGTGCGTTCTGAAAATTATACCACACTCATTTTGTGAACTTCTAATAATATCTTGATGCATGATAACTTGCAGCATAACCGAAAAAAATATAAAATTACCACATATCTAGCGCAATCTCAAGAGAAATTACAGTGTGCATTACGGTTACATGAAAATAATCAGTTTACAGTTTTAAAAGAAACAGGGCTACATTACCAGTGAAATCAAGAAAAAAAAATGATGACATCAAATCCCTACTTATCAACGCAGTTTATGGATTTTATTCGTAAATTATATAAATAAGGTACATAACCATAAATAATTAGAAAATTAATGCGCCGAAATGAAGACTTAGAAGAGATAATTTTTTTGGATGTAAAACAGAAAAGGCATTCGATAACGTTTCACAATTCAGTCTGCAATATGAATTCTGCAAGCTAAATTGAAAGGTCAATATCTCTCGTTGTGGATGCAATACCTTGGCAATTCGCACTGAGAGATCTCATCGAGACACGCGTCATCAATTTCCATCCAAGGATTACATAGGATTTGTGTCAGCTTCTCCATCGCATTTTAGACTCCCGTGTTAACCGCAGTCATGTCTGAAAAAAGTCGTGTTCGCAACAACTCCGGTAGGAATAACTTGACTAATTATGTACCAGAACAAATAGTAACATATTCCTTCAATTACAGCGAAAACCGCGAATCGATCGTGAAATCGATTATAGATGACTTTTGAGAGTTTTGACGCCTCTTGAGAGATGGAACTATCTTCCTCGACACCGATTAATGTCAAGAGAAAATTTATATTTTAGCAACTTATCAATATCCTACGTCGAGATAGGCTTTGAATTGATTTGAAGCAACGCAATAGTTACGCCAAGTTGACTCAACTTCAGTTGCTGTGATATAGATTTCATAGGAATTGTCCCTCCACCTCGACCAGTCCTACCTGGCGACGGATAACTCGCATCTAATTTATACCATTATCTTAGTACGACACTATTAAGCGTTCATTAGCTGTCCCGGTTAACGAATAATCACCCGAACCAGACAGTTTATATTTTAATCAATTTTCGGGCGGATTTGCTTGGTTAATGAATGTAGTGTGTTGTTTGCGTAGTCAGGAAACTTGAAATTAAACATTGGTAAATTTGAATCCGCACAATTTTTCTTTATGAAATGCAGACAGACTATTTTTCAGAAATTATTTCTTTTTGTAATTTGCTTTTTCATTTTTTCATCATTTGCTATTATTACTTTCCTTTTTGCAAGACATTTTTTATGGTATATGAAGATGCCGTCATCAAAATTTTCCAGTATCTTTCATTTAAAACTTGTACTTGAGTATTTCTTCGGATGTAATTTTTTTATACTTGACAAACACGAGCTGCTGACAAAAACCTATAATGCGTGATCTGAAATTTTTAAAGGAGTGATTCGCGGCCGAAGAAAGAACAAAGGTACGAGCGGGAGGGATTCGATGTTCTGCTGGGGAATCCGCAGATGTAAGCGCGGTCATCAAGCAGGCGAGAGAGAGAGAGCGAGTTTAATTGGTTGACGTCATCGAGTGACTTTAATGATTGAGCGAGACGTTAATTGGAGGATAGAGTGGCGAGTGACGCGATTTAATTGGTGGGCGATGACAGGGATTGGATGTCCGTCACGCGCGACAGACGCCGCCGCCATAAAGGCACGGTGCGCGTGCGCCATACAACCAAGTCAGCACCTATACAACGGGGGGGGGGGGGGTCAATTTTTCTCTCCGTTGCTGCCGAAAATCTTTCCATCTAATTCCACTCTAATTCCTCCGACAAAGAAATAAAAGAGTGAATCTCAACCAATGAAGGTCTGTGGATAGGAAACTCAGCCTAGAATTGAATCATCTGCTGAATCATCCATCAAACGCATTAGCAAAAGTTAAATGTGATCAGAGAATATGACCAATATCCATTAGAAGATACCTAATTTTGGATTTTTGAAAGGGACGTTAATCCTTGTACTAATTTAATGCCTTAAGCCGATGTCCCACGGTCAAAATATTTTGATGCAACTGGACGGGGGTGTCCCACGATGCATCTCATTTGGACGAAAAACAAACGAAAGACGATATTTATGTAAAAAAATTTGGAAGCTTGTGGAAGCGAAGGATTCTGTCTTTATTAGCAGGCGAAATTGTCTGAACAGGCCTCTTGAACATTAAAGAGGCGAAAAAAAGAAAACAGAAGGAATGCTGAACTTGGCCTTGGCTGGAAAGGGGGTATGAAAGCGTTGGAATAAGCATGCTAAACATGTTGGAGAAGGAGTTGGTCGCCGATTTTCCCGATGTTATCGATAATAATTGACGATAAGTGAGGATATTTTCATGTCCCTTATCAGCAAGGTTGAGGGCAGAATAAAACGGCAGGATACAAACGTGAGGCAGTTTATTCCCGCGACGAAAATGTTATTAATAAATCATGGACATTGTGGTTGAGAAGATGTTATGAATAGTGCTGTAAACGTGCATTTAAATCACATTTTTTCTCTCCTAATCTAGCAGTTGCTAACATAAGGTCCTTATCCTATAATCATAGAGATAGAAACGGGCAGCTGTAGTGTTTCACAGGATAATCGTCAGTCCATATTAGTCATTTCTCCAGCTGCTCGCTCGCTCGCATTGTATGCCCTCCACAAAGATAACCTGTAGAATTCGGCCTCGATATAGTAAAGCTTTTATTCTTTCCAAAACATCCCTCCTTGTATTGCGATTCTTAAGATCGCATCCTTCTTATTAAAGATCAACTCATTATTACGGTTTTCCTAGTTCAGAGTTTCCATCGCCTATCGAGTCCAATGTTTGCTCATTTTTACTTTTAGGACCACAGCAGGCGATGAAATAGACGATCACGAACGTATATTTGAAATAATATTTTAAGAATTCACTTCGCGGTATAGTGACATTATAAACTCAACCGGTTTCGATCTTTTCAGGTCTTTATTTAGAGGTTTACGATAATGATAATGACCTGAAAATGTGGAAATCGGTTAGCTTTTTGATGCATAATGTGTGAAATACAAAAAAGTTTATTTTTGTGCCCATAATATAAACATTTATTAATTAAAATGCTCATGCAGACGATAAATAAGTTTAACCTATGTGGCCTGTATGTCAGCGCTTGGCGATGCTTTTTTGTCAAAGGCCCTCCGATTGGTTGGTTTCATCCAATTGGATGAAAATTTAGAACCTGTCCTATCCATTTGTACAAATCGGTGTTTTGTACAAACCATAGGACCAAAAGCCAGTTGGATGAAATTTTGACCGTGGGACAGGGTGCGCGTCAGTTGCATCAAATTTTGATGCAAATATTTTGATGCAAAATTGACCGTGGGACATCGGCTTTATGTGCCTTAGTAAATGTCATATCCGCTATTTTATCAAAGCATATCCGCAACAGAAAACGTGGTATGAAAATAAAGTGGTGGTTATATTAGCGCGAACGTGAAATACAAATAAGTTTATTAACATTAATATATGGAATATTTGACGATTGTATTATAATTCAAATGCAATCTTAATTACGTTTCGTAAATTTGAATTAAATGAAAACATTATATCACGAATACAAGAATCAAGAACTTTGCTATTTCCACATAATATTTTATTAGCACCGACCATGGTTTCGTTACAGAGTAACATTATCAAGGTACCTTGATAATGTTACTCTGTAACGAAACCATGGTCGGTGCTAATAAAATATTATGTGGAAATAGCAAAGTTCTTGATTCTTGTATTCGTGATATTATGGATTTCCACCAAGTTACGCCCTCTACGATTAATTAATTATGAAAACATTATATTTTATATGTTAACAAGAGGATACCTACATGATGTACAACGTTCGTATGTGATCAGTAGACTGCATATTATAAAAAAGTGCAAGATGTTGCAAGGTGTTAAGATTTCAAAACCATTAACAGTTAGATTAACCTTTGGAAACCACTTCTCATCGGAGGAACGCAATGCAGATTGCAGTTGAATTCTCTCGATCACAGGCCCAAGTTGATGAAGTTGCGAATACGGCACCAGTGAACACGGTATTCATAATTATGGACCAGGAAACCCTTGGTACATTTAAAAGCAAATAGTATCACGTAAAATTGACAGTTCTTTGAAAATGACATTCTCAGACAGGTACGAATTCATCCATCGTAAGGTGATTGTATTATAAGATATACAAGATAAGTATTGATAGTCTTCATTTAAACTGAAAGACAGCCTCACCACATGGACTCAATGAAATTGGTATCGGCAAAGAAATGAATGCTCGAATTTCAAATATATTTAAAAAAAACTTAGTATGTACCTAATCATTAAAATTTGACTATCCAGCTACTACCCCATAGCCGGCCAAGGAAGAAGTGAGGTTTTCTTTGAAGAAAAGTACATATGCAGCTCATTCCAGCTCTGAGTAGCACAGAAACGTGGATAAAATAGGGCTGATCTGTAGTAACTCGGGTTATTTAACATTAACGTAAGTGTGGAGTTTGTAATTGTGCTTTATTACGATGTTTTACTACGAGAAAATATTATGTCTCATTTCGACCTTTCCTGACAATTACAAAATGTGCGGAATATGGATGAGACCAAAGTAATCGTCGTGGAAATAGAAGAGCGGTCGCCTAGTGTTCATTTTGAGAGCGGCGCCGCGGAGCAGATGCGGCGAAGGGGATGGAAAGATAGATAAGACGAGACTGGGAGTGAATGGGAAGAGGGTGGCCCTCCCCCTTAACCTCAAGAAGGGGAGGAGGAAGACGAATGAGTTTGGAAATAAAGACGGAGGGGGAGAGAGATGAAGCGAGTGAACGAAGAGAAGCAAGGGAAGAAAAGGGACGGGGAAGCGTTGAAACTTCCTCCATCGTGTAAATAGAAGATTTTATCGCGCAAACAGTAGATGCGGGTTGCTAGGGCCAAAATAATAGTCCCAGCATCAAAACGTTTTCATGAGGAGTGTGCTCTGAAACACTACCGTCACACACACAATGAGTCGTTCTGCGCCTGCGCTATTCGAAACATCCTCGTCATGTGAAAATATAAACAGCGTTACGTCAGTGGTCCGGTGAATATTTGGGAAACTACCCCAATGGTGAGGTATACACAGGGATATACCAATCTGTTAAGGTACATTTATCTACGGTCAGAGAATCGGAACAGAAACAAGACGAGGTCACAACTTTCTAAAGATTTAAACTAGGAGCTGAATCATAATGGAAGAAATATTGTTGATCTTTACATAACTTCAATCTATACAAAAACAATAATTTCAATGTTATGGACAAGTACAAGTACTATCAACATAAATGATGAATACTTCCTCGACTTGACATCTATCACAATAGAAAATAATGTAAGTATTGATCACAAAAATATTTGACAACCAAATCTGTTTCTTTTTGTATTTCTTCTTTTTCAGACTTTAGCCTGAAAGTATATCGGGGTGGAGGGGCATTTCATTGGCGGGGGTACATTTCAGGGGGAGGCCATTTGGAATAGGTACTCTTTGGACAGTAACTTCCAAACATTTCCGGGCCCTTGAAACAAAAACAACCCCAGTTCCCTACCTACAAGATTAATGGCTATATTATTGCTCTCAAGGCACTATTATGCATAATAAATCTTATAAAAAATAATTTCTTATGATAGCTTGTCACACATGGAGCAACATACCAGCAAAAACTAAATAAATAGAAATGATGTAAAATTTTAGGTTTTCCCGGCGTATAGATTGATGAAAAATTTCTCGGGAGAATTAGCCCAATGCCACACCTGGTGGGAAATTTTTCATCAAATAATAATGATGTGTATTGTTACACACAAATATAAATTTTAAGACTTACATGGCTACGGGAACATAGGCACCCCTTTGGAGTTAATACTCCGCTTTGGGGTTACCGACTCGTTCTTCAGTTAGAGTGCTTTTGTACATATTACACAAAAAACGTTACCTTGCTGGATCATTCGTATTTAGAAATAATAAGCTCCCTAGCATATGAAACATATATAATATGTAAACATAATATATATATAAATAAACACATAGAAAATGAAACCACTAACTAACATAAAACAATCATAGAATCTCATTCCATTCATCACAATACCTCATTCACCTAAGCAAATGTGAAACATCATTATGAATAAGCAACCACATCTTTACCCTTTTGCAATATCTGCATACATTCATTTCGTCAGTTATGTATTTTGGTAACTCATAGTAAATTTTCGGTCCCAAGGATTGGTAGACTTTGTTCAAATAATTCTGTTCTTGGTCTGGGTATGTGAAAAGTATTACTAGTTATGTAATAGAAATTTTTATTTTTTTATTTTATTCTCAATCCACCGGATACAGCTCTTATTGGCCATTTTACACCGGGGTGTTCAACAAATGTAACAAGTAAACGTACACAAACGACGATGCCCTGGACCGGGGAAACCTACCCAGGCGGGACTCGAACCCCCGACCTCTTATTTGGCAGGCGAGAACGTTACCCCGCCGCCACCGAGGCCGGCAAAATGCTAGTTTTTCACTTCTTTTAGATTAACTTGATATGCTTCTTTTTCCCAAATTTTGTCAAGGCTCATTATTACCACTTATTTTTCTTACAAATTAATTCACTGGTAAATAAATATTTTATTATCTGGAAGTTAATTTCCAACGATGCATATTGTAACCCTCACCAGTCGGTGTTGCTTAAGTCTTCCTTAGTGCTCCTAAAAAGTCGGCAAACTACGCTACGATGGGATAGTCGATACCGCGACCTTTAGCTCCTCTCCGTAATGATCGGTCTCGATACTACTGTAGATACTTTTTGTCATACCATAATAATTATCACCAATGCTCAATAATGTAATCGTCAGCTTGAAGACCGGCTAGTTCCCTAAAGTATTGATCGATTCTACGGTGTATATTTACTGATCACTCTGCTATTCCGAGAGCCTTAATTATGTTAATATTTCTTCAATATTTACTTTGAGTAGAATTTACGAGCTCGATGATTAATAATTTGAACAATTGATGATATTAAGATGGCAAAAAATTTAATTCTCATAAGTAAGGGAATGATTAATATATTTAGGTTTCGAGAACAAAACCGTCATTACGAATGAGAGAGAGTTGATGCCATATACTTGTTAGTCCCTCGATACATTGGATTCAAAACGCAACGAGAATATTGATTGTAATCTCTCTCTATATTTTCTACGGTCAAGAAAATAATTTACCAATTTCTACGCAAAGATGACTTATTATTGAAGCAAAACTATTCCCGCAATCGCATAACCGTCGATGAAATAAAATGCAGCGTTTTGGTCCGCCACATTATTGAATTGTCCCTTCACTTGAAATTGAAATAGAAAAATGAAACGAGATAAGTCACCTTAACACTTTGTTTACCGCTCGTGCGCTGGCGTTTATAACTTTTAATCCGAATTACAAAAATGGACGACGGTGTCTCAGGGGCACAAAAACAGGGCAGGGGTCTGGCGGCTTAAAGTTTAAGATTTGGGAGAAAACTATCAAATGCTCCTCGAAGACAAGTCAGCCAAAACGTAACGTTTCCTGTTCTGGATATGATAAAAATCACACCAGACTATGGAACACAATCATCATTATTGTCTGGCTATTGAATCAGCTATTTGCCTTCTATGCATATCATATACTAAAAAGAGAAAAAGTAGAATATCAGTTAATACTTTGGAATGGTAAATACATTACATCGTGCAATTCTAATCTAATTCCGCAAAAATTCTTGTGCTGCCAGAAAATTTCACTGAAACCGTGCAGGTATTTTGAATCGTATATTGTTAACGGTTACACTCAGGAGAAGAGGTGAAATGAAACTGAATTACTTACACCGGCCATAATTTGAAAACTTAAGAATCGATCGTTTCAACAAAATAATTTTTTGCAGTCGCAAGAGAGTGATTTTTGTAGTAAGTTTCTCTTTGCAAATGGAATGATAACTGAAAGCAAATCTAATCTCAGCGCAAATATTTTGAAGCAGAATATATGACTATTTATCAAGATAGCCATTTAATGTTCGGCTGCTGAGAAAAGGTTGATAACAAGGACGATAATCTCACGTTACAAATTGGATGCAAGAGAAAACAAGGCGATTCTCATTCTGTCCGCAGTGACTTTAAAAACCTGAGGATGAAGAGAAGCCAGCGGCTTTCAAATTAAGCGTCCACTTATACGTAATAAGAATATTTTAGCGGCAATCTCGTACAAGTTCATTACTACCCAGCTGCGCTCAAACTAATGTAAACATAGAATTAATTGGAGCACGTGCTGTGGTAAAGGTTTTATCGGGAATAGCTGGGAATGAGAAGATCAACCGCCAAAATGGCACTCCTGTTATTCTTCAGAACAAAATCGACTGGATTTTGCGCCATCCAGTGATTATTATTAATCGGGCGGAAAAATTGGAATTGAGGAATCGCCGACGGAACGAAAAATTGCTGGCTAAATTAGGTTTATTCGGTCAGCGGTCGTAACCTAAGACTACGAAAGAGATAAGACGGGAACATTTTAATAAATATTTAAGAGGTTGAATTGGAGTGTAAGCCGCAGGATACGATTTGCATTTCCAAAGAATTATCCCTGGACGAGGTGTAAGACATTTAAAAGAACAGGTGTGAATCACGGTCTACCACGGCCATCTATATACATTATTTATACGTTGATGACCACGGCGTGAAGCCATATTTATGGTAGCGACTCGGCATTGGACTAAATGAAAGTAATAACTGATCGCTATTCCATTCACGCGGATTCAATTTGTTGAGGGACAAAATATGACAGATTTATTTTCACCTAAATTCGCCAGTTTAACTTAACGCGCACTCATACACAATGCGCAGGTCAGCCTTTATCTGATAATTCAAGCTTAACACGCACTCGTACATTACGCTAAGGGCACCCGTAGAATCTCGAACACTGAAATCCATACTTATCGATGAGAACTAATTTTAAAATTCGTATTTTTTTATTGAGGTAGAGGAAAATCTAAAGCAATATGGTACGGTAATTACTACAGATACTTATTAATTACCTTGTTCAACTTCTTCACAACACACATCAAAAATAACTTCGACAATTTTTCAAAAACAAACATGTGCAACTCGCGCGTAAGAATTGAGAATTTAGGGCAAAAGGAACTTCCTCAAGGTATAAAATCGGACTGAATGTTCGGTGGAATATGGGTAGAATCAGCCACAAATGCGGTAGCAGCAATGAAGGAGAGGCGAGGAAGGAGGAATGTATTAATTTGAAGCAAAAAGTCACAGTCCACGGAGAGAAAGAACGATTGGGAATAATAACTCATTGGACCGAGGTCAACCGGAGGCAAGAGGTTATGTTGCGGTCTTTGCAGTTGGGTCAAAAGAGAAGAATGTAACACAGGCAGTTCCCGGTTGAGAGCCGATTGAAACAAGGCTCGATGATAATATTGGCAGGAAAGAATAAATCACTGAGTTAGGAGGGTGGTATCTGTACTGTACCTGTATCTGTACTTGAATTCGAACATTTGAGTGCACTAAGCTCTCTCATACTCTTTTCGGCACTCATAATCACAAGATAAAAATAAGGTGAATCTAAAATATTAGGAGAGGATATTCACCGTTAAATCGGCTGGAATAATACGAAATGTCATAATCTAGCATCAAATTAGTAATATCAGTAGTTACGGATAAGCTCAATTCGACAGTTCAAAGTGCAAAATGAAACTGGTAGTTGAAAACTTCCACGCCATCAAAACTACTTCTCGCGATCAAATTCCTTTTCGCCTTTGCAAAATTGCAGACCTAATTTGGCATTGAATGTTTTTATATCACAATTATAAATATAGGTATTCTTACGACTAAGGTTGTGGAATATTTTGTTAAGCATACCGGCCTGCCTCCATCCTGCATTTACGTTTCCTTTTTCAGTGAGGCATTGGACCAATTATTCCTCAACCTATCCACATTCATTCTCTTCCTCTCCCTGTTTCTCTGCTTAACATCCCCTCCATCAAGGTATTCTGCATTCCCTACGTGCTAATTACACGCTCAAAACATACCACCTGCATCCTCATCACCAATAGAAGTTTTAATTCCTCCCCCGCCATGCCTGGAGAATGCTTGTTTCCCTCTCTGCGACCATTTCACCTTCTTTCCATTCTTCTCCATACACCCATACCTCCCGCCTCTTCTCTTCGTATTCCCTCAGATTCTACGCCTCTCAAATCTAAGACTCAAATCACACTCAGCCCGTCAGCCTTTTCTTCACAATCCGTTATCCCATGGTAAATTCTTTCCATTCATGAGGGCATCCTTAGCAAAAGCTTATCTCCTCCAGATAGGTACCTTTATATCGGATTAAAGGCAATTATTAATTAGCACCACCCACTCCTAACTTCCCTCGCATGGGGCGGGAACAAGGGTACTTACTCCGCACAAAATAACTTGAATTCGTATCAGAAATAACTATACTAAATTTCATGCTTACCAGACGGAATCCATATTTATGCAATCTGTTGGATTTTTCTGCCAGCAGCATCTCTGCTGCGTCCATTTCCCTCGAATGAAACTGACAAATTTTTCAACCACTTCAAGTACATATCTTCTTCTAGCCACCTTCTTTTATGTTATGCTTTAACTTATTATTTCGCGAGGCTTTACAAAACCGCTATAGTTTATGGTGTTTTTGCGATTAATGGGTGACATATGCATATTCATCGTCGAAATGAATGCACAGACTAAGCGTTGGACTGAAGTTTACGTTCTGCTGCTGCATTAGCGAGTATAAGATGGGAATTAGCGCTGCTTCAGATAACGGTCCACTCCGGTGGGACCATAAATCGATTGCGCGTGAACCTCAATTCCCTGCCGTGGGTCTCACGCGCGATCTTGACTCCGTATCGCCACTCGGCGTACATGAAATGTGTGCTATGCTGCTTCCATTCCGCACGGACGAAGGCGAAACCTCCTTCCCCTGACAACAACCACCCAACCAACCTCCTGCTGCTGGAAACGAGAGAAAAATAAAAAATAGGATTGTAAGGTCACTATATTCTTAGAATTACGTTACCAGGACAGCTAATAAAATCTTATTTTCCTGATAGAGAAATCAGTGCTTCCTTGAAAATGACACGTGGGTGTCGAAAAAAGGTTTACCAAGGAATTTTGGGGACAGGAGACTGAAAAAGTATTACAGAAATAAAAGCAAGAATAGTAATGACTAAAATAGATCTTCAGCCAGAAAAATAGTTGCTGAACTGTAAAAGCCTGGATTTGGAGCTGTGACAGAGACTAGATATGTCCTGCTTCGGAGTGTTTTTTTGCGTGGATTTGAAGCGTGAATATTGGGTTAGAGGAGGAGAAAACTTACGAACATTGGGTGTGGAGAAGGATGGGAAGAGTAAGATGGGAGGTAAGATAAAAATAATGGGTGGTAAAAAGTATGATACGATGAAAAATGAGGAGGTTTTCAGGAAAGTAAAAGAAGAAGGATTGTCGCTAAAGGAAATAAGGAAATGAAACTGGTTGGGCCTTAGGATAATGTATGATATCTGTGGCACTATAGGGGCCACATGAATAAGAGATTGAAAGAGTAGAAGCAGATGAATTACATTGATGGATGCGATGACTATCGATAGCTCCGAGCGCAGAATCGGTTGGAGGCAGAAGTTGTGCACGGCACCTGCAGGAGGCAGAACAACAAATGATAATAATGAATAAGTGCTCATAAATACACTGGTGCAGCTATATTTTAATCAAGAATATCCTAAATTTGTTAGAAAAACTGATAAGCTTATCATTTGCCTTCATTCCATAGCTATTTTTACATACAATCGTACGGTGCATTGAACTTTTTTTCCATTTCAATTCGTCTTCCTAAAATTTGACAAGTGCCAACACCTTTTTTTGCTTGAAAGGTAAGTGTCAAAATTAAAAGCTGTTTTGTGCTAAGGGATTTGAATACTTCTTTTAAGTGTTTATTGCACTCTAAATTATTGCGAGACACAATTTCAACCGTACACATTTCTTGTATCCATAAATTTTATAAAATTTTCATTCAAGTCTTTCTGATGATGAAACAATAAATCCCGAAAACGTTTGCCATTCTATTCTGCGCAATTTGTGATTTGAAATGTGCGTCGTTTGAAAAATTTAAATTAATGAGTGACTCAAAACAAGCGAATATTAACTGATGAAGAGAAACGTTTTATCTCGAACTCTTAAGGGCATAGTTATGAGATCGATTACCTAAATAAAATGTTTTGGGGTGACAAGGGCCAGACGCTATATTCCTTTTTGGATCCTGCGAGAAGGAAAAGGCCGCAAGCCGCCCGTTCCACAGTTATAGGAAAATCTTACACCCTGCATTCATTGGTGGGCTATTGGGGGCTTGAAAATCGAAAGATGCTCCAAAGTGCTGCAAGCGTAGAAGAGAAGGAAGGTGTTTGGAAGAGGCGACCGACAGCTTTGGACATTTGCGCCGCATCAAAGTGAGGGGAGGAAAGGAGGAGTGAAACCCGGCGTCAGGGTTGGGCTGCTCTTGAAGAAAGGCGCCAAGGGGACCTCCGCTTAACGTCCCATCCGACGGGCGCAATACTGAGCTTAGTTACTCTTAGTTCCGCCGAACTTTATCAAAAAGTACCATCGTAAGTTTAAGAATTTGGCAGCACTTGACGAAGAAAACACAATATGAAGTTAATATTTTAGGTATCGACGTTATGCTTTATTTTAATAAAAAAATTGTTGGCTATAATGTTCTAATACAGTGGATAAAGGATAAAACACAATTCATTAAAGTATTGTGGTTTTCAATTCAGTCTACGCTCAAGTCGATACATATATTGGCGCGTGGCACTTTTCGCCCTTGGAGCAAAAGCCGATATATCGGTCCGTGGCACTATTTGTAAGAGGTTTAAAGAGCCCTCCACATAGTACTCAAGCAGGGATCGAGCCATTACGAATATACCTCCGACAATGCCGGGTTTTGAACCCGGGCGCAAGCGATAGGAAGCCACACTTGTAGCAACAAGATCAACAGACGAGGGACGCGATCGAAGGCGGAAATTCTCTCCCGAGGAGTGTGTTCGGTGGCGCCGCGCAATCACCTTCCTCCGTGCCTCAAAAGAGAGGCAAGCACAGGGCACGGGAGCGGACGCAACATTTCATTTGCAGTGGGCGGCGGGCATTTTCTTCCCTCGGAGAGAAAGAGAGTGTTTCGGATTCTGGGCACGTATGCTCGGGGGGCGTGCGATGCCATCATCGGGAAATGAAGAGCAAGGGCGCCGAGATTACGGGAGGGGGCGGGGGAATCATCGTGGAGAAGGCCCCCCAAAGGAAGGGCCCCCCGTGCGGGTACGTGAGGGCGCGCCAAAGCGGACGGTGTATGGCAGAGGGGGCGGGGTGCCTCCGGTGGGAGGGGCGAATAGGAAAACATTAAAAGGGAAAATAAGCGATGTGGCCGTGGGAGAGGCATCCACGCATTCTCAGCGATCCAGACAAACGGTGAGGAAGAGTCGCTGTACCGTTCGGCGTTCATATATTGTACCTATGCAGCAGGAACGTCATGTGGCATGCATCAGGGAATTCGCATCAAATCAAAGAATGGCTGAATACAACAGAATACCCACTAGTGAAGAGAAGTTACTTGTCTCACCATATGAAAATGCCAAAAAAATTAATGATTACGGAAGAACAATTATAATTATTACATAAGGGTCATCATCACTGGTCAACAATCCTAGGATTGGTTTGACGCAGCTCTCCACTCAGTTCTCCTATCAGCTAATCTTTTCACTCCTACGTATTTCTTCTCTTTCACATCTCTCTTTACTTGTTCCATATATTTTGTTCGAGGTCTTCCTTTTCCATTCTTGCCTTCCACCTGTCCTTCGACGATTGTCTTCATCAGGCCATCATGTCTCAAGATGTGGCCTATAAGGTTGTTCCGTCTTCTTATTAAGGTTTTCATGAGGTTTTTCTTCTCTCCTACCCTTCTTAGGACTTCCTCGTTACTAACTCGGTCGATCCATTTGATTTTCATCATTCTTCTGTAGCACCACATTTCAAAGGCCTCTATCCTTGCTTTCTCCGCTGCGGTCATTGTCCATGCCTCACTTCCGTATAGGAGCATACTCCAGATGTAGGTTCTTATAAATTGTTTCTTTACATCCATATTTAAGTTTCCCGCTGTAAGAAGGTCTCTCTTTTGGTGGAATGCTCTCTTCGCCTGGGCTATTCTACTGATAATTTCTTTCTTGCTTCTCCCGTCACTAGTTATCTTGCTTCCCAAATAACAGAATTCATCCACTTCTATCAGTTTTTGCCTCCCTATTTTAATGTTGGTCTTGACTTCTTCTCTTCTGCTGCATACTAAGATCTTGGTTTTCTTCGTGCTTATTTTCAGTTGATATCTACTCATTACCCTACCCATATTAACCAGAATATTTTTCAAATCCTTCTCTGTTTCTGCTATAACGGCTATGTCATCGGCAAATCTTAGCATGCTTATTTTTTCTCCATGGATATCCACTCCCAATGCCTTTTCTTTGATTTCCTTAATGGCTTTTTCAATGTAAACGTTGAAAATTACGGGTGACAATGTACAGCCTTGTCGTACTCCTTTCTTAATTCTTGCTTCTTCACAGCTGGGCCCTGATTTTATCACGGCTATTTGGTTTTTGTATAAACTGTGGATGATTCTTCTGTCATTATAAAGAACCCCAATTTCCTTTAGGATTCCAAGCATTGTGCTCCAATCCACGTTATCAAATGCTTTCTCTAAGTCCACAAACGCAACGAATGTTGGCTTGCTCTTTTCCATTCTCTTTTCTATGAGCAGTCTTAGGGCCAATATTGCTTCCCTTGTGCCTTTGTTTTTCCTGAATCCAAATTGGTCCTCATCCAAGTACTCTTCTGCTTTTCGTTCTATTCTTCTATAGATGATCCTTGTCAGTATCTTTGATGCATGTGTAGTAAGGCTTATGGTCCTAAAATCTTCGCACTTCTCCGCTCGTTTCTTCTTAGGAATAGGGATTATAATGTTCCTCTCGAAATCCTTTGGTATCTCACCTGTCGTATACATTTCACTAATGATTTTGTATAGCTGGCTCAACGTCTTCTCTCCTGAATTTTTGATTAGTTCTGCAGGAATGTCATCAATGCCAGACGCTTTATTTATCCTGAGGTCTCTTACAGCCGCATCAAATTCCGATCTTAAAATTGGGGCTCCCATGTCATCGGCATCCACTTCCCTCTCGTTTTCGATAGCATTCGTTCTGAGGCGACTTCCTTTGTACAAATCTTCCAGATATTCCTTCCATCTCTTCCCTTTTTCTTCGTTTTCAATCAATAGTTCTCCGTTTTTGTCCCTAAGGGTATTACATCTTACGCCCCTTTCCTTAAAGTGGTTCCTCACTATCCTATAAGCGGCCTCAACTTTTCCATGTTTAAGATTGTTTTGCACGTCTTTGCAAATGCTTTTCATCCACGTTTCTCTAGCCTTCCGCGCTTTACGACATATTTCGTTCCTTATCCTCTTGTAACGATTCTGTCCTTCCTCTGTTTTCGCAGCCTTGTATTTTCTTCTTTCTTCAATGAGATCTAATACTTCCTGCGTGATCCATGGTTTTTTCATAACGACTCTTCTTTTACCAAGAACTTCCTCAGCTGCTGCCTGCAGACCACTTCTAATGGTTTTCCAGCTCTCTTCGATTGGTTTGTTTGTCGTATCCTCTCCTATTTTATTTTCTACAGCCTCTTTAAAAGCCAGTTGATGCTGAACCTCCCTCAATTTTTCAACCTGCCATATGTTTTTCACGGCTTTCTTCAACTTTTTAAATTTAAGGTGGCATTTCATCATAACTAGGTTATGGTCACTATCGATATCTGCCCCTGGATAGCTTTTGCAGTCCTTCACCTGGTTCCTGAATCTTTGTTTCACTAGAATGTAGTCGATTTGGAATCTTCTACGGTCTCCTGGCATCTTCCACGTGTATCTTCTTCGCAGGGGATTTTTGAATAAAGTGTTGGCAACCACTAGCCTGTGCTCCGTGCAGAATTCAAGTAGCCTTTCTCCTCTTTCATTTCGGTTACCCAACCCATATTTCCCAGTTATTATTCCGTCTTGACCTTCTCCGACGACAGCGTTCCAGTCCCCTAAAATAATAAGATTTTCTTCCCCTCTTACCTGCTTGATAACTTCCGCTATATCTTGGTAGACATCTTCTACTTCTTCGTCTTCATAATCTGACGTAGGCATGTAAACCTGTACCACTACAGTAGCTACGGGTTTAGTATCTATCTTCACCATTACTATCCTTTCATTAAACTGCAGGTAGCTTTTAACACGCATCCCGGCGCTCTTTCTAAGCATTATGCCTACTCCAGCATTACCATTTAGCGATCCCGTGTGTATCATTCTGTAGCTTCCACTCCAAAAGTCTCCTTCCTGGGGCCACTTCATTTCGCTGATGCCTAATACATCGAGGTTCATTCTTCGCATCTCCACCTTCAAGTTCTCTAGCTTACCGCAGGTGCGAAGTGATCTGACGTTCCATGTTCCTATCCGTAACATTCTATCACCTTTGACCGATGTACCCTCTCGAGTAGTCCCCGCCCGGAGATCCGAATGGGGGACTAGTTTACCTCCGGAATATTTTACCCGAGAGAATGCCATCATGTCATTATATAAATTGAGTGGAGTAGCTGTGACTCCTCGGGATGATAATGTGGTGGTTTCCCCTTGCCTTCCACATCGCAGTACTACAGCCGTTAAAGTAAATGTTACCACGCCCGTAGTGGAATGTGTGTCGCTGTACCGACCAGTATGGTCTCCACCTTCGCACATGTGAAGAAGAGCTGCTGCCCTCTCCCCCGGGTGATGAGAGGCATAATTATTGGCGGCCCCCAGTCGCCAAGTCACGGTATCTTCACAGGTTTTGGTATCTTTTAAATGGCCTACCTTACCCAAGGGAAGCCCAATACCCCCTCAGAATACCGCCGCTTTTTGTCCACGACTGCTTATTCGACGAGAGAACTCGCTTATCTCGCAGCTAACCTCTATATCTAAAGGTCGACCCACCATCCGCAACCCGGTGGACGCACTCGGTGGCTTTAAGCTCAGCCGCGAGTACATAAGGGTATTCGTATTAAATCAAAGAATTACTAAATATATATAATAAAATTCACTGATACGGAGAAAAGCCTTGTCTCGCCATCTGAAAAGGTTTATCATGAGAATGATTGCGAAAGAATAATTATAGTACAGGAACAACGACAAATCGAGAAAAAGACACAACAAAAAGTTTCAACGAGATGAATTAAGCATGACAAAATTTTCAACTTAATAAACGATGTTAAGCTAAAATAACAATGTTATGAAGGCACCAGTGGCGCAGCGAGGGGGGACAACCCCCCCCCCCCCCCAGGGCTCAGGTAAATTTTTAAGTTTAATCCATTTTACGTAATTGGATTAATATTACCTATATATTAGTGTAAGGATTAATAAAATATCCCTCAGAAAGCCGTAAAACTCACCATTTTGAAACATTTATCATAAAAGTTTCAGGGGGAGGGCCCCACGTACCTCCTGCTTACCCTGGCGGGTACTACATATCCCACAATCCCCCAGTATTAGTTGCGCCAACGACGTTGTCTTTCACAATCAAAGCGTAAAGGTGAAATTTCCAAATCCATGAGGACTAATGAACTTAAATTTGCGACTTCAAACTTTGCCCCTAGTCTTAAGTCCTAGCTGCGCCCCTGGATGGCACAGTAGTAGATTATTGGCTTTTAAAATAAATATACTATTATCCTGGTTAAGTTTTATCCACACCGAGTTATTAATGAGGCAACTATTTGCAAGAAATAACTGACGCATCGGCAAGAAAATGCGAGCGGCATTTATCTGCGCAATAGCTATGCTCTTTAATTTTGCAATACACACATACTATTCATAACTAAAATCAACTGTCTTCAGCAATAATTTTTCCAAATTTGTATGCTTGAGATTATTATATTGGTGGCAGATTTCGTCCCCTATTCCACAATCCTAGCAATTGATATTGATTGATTTATGTATTTTACTTATTTATCCACAATAGGTTGAATTCTTTGGAATATTTCACTTTAAAGGGATAAATGGGAAAGACTTTTATCGTCATAAATTATCTTTTTCTTCTATCTACCTTATTTCTGGTCCAACAATTGACACTGTCCAAGAGTATTCCGCTATTATTGATCAAACTTGATAGAATGGTTGTCTTTCACAATCAAAGCGTAAAGGTGAAATTTCCAAATCCATGAGGACTAACGATCGTTTTGTGACTTAAAACTTTTGCGAGCTCCACCCATTTCTTTTTGATGGGACAGCGCAGCACGATAAATGTCGCTTGCGTGCTTTTATTACCGAAGAATCCAGCCACCGCACCAAATTTGGTCAAAACCTGCGGTGGAGCAAAGGTCGTGAGTATCCGTTGTTAAAACCTAAATAGCTTTTGACTCGTTTTTGAAAGAATTCGGCAGTGAAAGATACATGCCAATGGAAAAATCTTCCCCATTCAAACATTCCTTTTTTGTTTGTAAAAACCGAGTATTCAATCGTGATGGAGTGAATTTTTCCATGTTGAAATAAATAATTGTAATTTTCTGCCATTAGAAATTTTATTACGACCTAGATTTCTATGTTACCAAATCATCATCCTGAAGTTGGTGTGGCAACATTGAAACTTAGGCCGTAATAAATTTCACAATCGTAGAAAATTGAAATTATTTATTTAAAAATTCCTTTGTGCGTTCAAAATACGTAAACGCGAAATTTCCGCCCCATTTTCACGAGCTGGTGAGAAATCAGGGTTCTTGCTCATTTTCTGGGTGAAGACTCGCCAATCAGTGATGGAAGGAATCGCTCAAATGAGTGAAAGCGACAGCAAACCACTTGAAGTACACGAACAGGAGCGAGGACTAACGGGGAAGCGGTCATCCTCTCCTCATGAACTCGTGTCGTCATCGACCTGCCTGCGAAATTAGGCCGGTAATAATTCTTCTTCGCAAAATTTTCCATTTCGCTATTTGATAAATTATTACTGACAAAAGGGTTTCCACGAGGTTAAATATAATAGTCTCAATTTCAACCATTTCTCATGCCCAACTTACTCGTTTTCAGATCATGTTCAGTGAGCATCTCGCAAAAGAGAAATACAAAAACTATACATTCTACACATTCTACACGGGATTTACATAGGAAAATTTGCAATAAATTATAATAACCATCGTAACATGATCCACCAACGTAATTTCCACTATCATTTCATTCGAAAGTATTTTTGTACGAAAACTGTCAGTATTCATCCCGTTTAATAATCAAGCAGTACATCAACCACATAAAATTGTAATAGCTGTTTTAAATAAAAGATGGCAAAATTTTATGCTGATACATTTGCTCTTAATCCACATGCTGAAAAAATTGCTGATGATCAGACCACATCTAATCCTATTCCATTTCTTCCCAATTGTGAAATTAATCTCAGAATCGCGGATATTTTTCAGTTAAGATCTAAACAAATTTTCAAAGGTAACTTTTATTACAGCTGAGAAATTATTTATCATTTTCTTACCTGCGCTCACTCCAACGACTTGCCGTCGAGCTGAAATTTTGACGTCATCAATCAAGGGCACACGGACACTCATTCCCAGAAGGCTCCTCCAAGAAGCTGAACCTACAAGAAAATTAAAAACAGAAAGGTAACAGCAATGAACTTCCTTTTGAAGTTATATTTCCAGCAACTCATACAAACTATAATGACATTCCTAGTTTATCACAATAACAGATTTTGAATCAGTTTCATCATCATCATCATCACTGGTCAACAATCCTAGGATTGGTTTGACGCAGCTATCCACTCAGTTCTCCTATCAGCTAATCTTTTCACACCTACGTATTTCTTCTCTTTCACATCTCTCTTTGCTTGTTCCATATATTTTGTTCGAGGTCTTCCTTTTCCATTCTTGCCTTCCACCTGTCCCTAGACGATTGTCTTCATTAGGCCATCATGTCTCAAGATGTGGTCTATAAGGTTGTTCCGTCTTCTTATTAAGGTTTTCATGAGGCTTCTCTTCTCTCCTACTCTTCTTATGACTTCCTCGTTACTAACTCAGTCGATCCATTTGATTTTCATCATTCTTCTGTAGCACCACATGTCGAAAGCCTCTATCCTTGCTTTCTCCGCTGCGGTCATTGTCCATGCCTCACTTCCGTATAGGAGCATACTCCAAATGTAGGTTCTTATAAATTGTTTCTTTACTTCTATATTTAAGTTTCCCGCTGTAAGCAGGTCTCTCTTTTGGTGGAATGCTCTCTTCGCCTGGGCTCTTCTGCTGATAATTTGTTTCTTACTTCTCCCGTCACTAGTTATCTTGCTTCCCAAATAACAGAATTCATCCACCTCCAACAGTTTTTGCCTCCCTATTTTAATGTTGGTCTTGACTTCTTCTCTTCTGCTGCATACTAAGACCTTGGTTTTCTTCGTGCTTATTTTCACTTAATATCTACTCATTACCCTACCCATATTAACCAGAATATTTTTTAAATCCTTCTCTGTTTCTGCTATAACGGCTACGTCATCGGCAAATCTTAGCATGCTAATTTTTTCTCCATGGATATTCACTCCCAATTCCTTTTCTTTGATTTCATTAATGGCTTTTTCAATGTAAACGTTGAAAATTACTGGTGACAATGTACAGCCTTGTCGCACTCCTTTCTTAATTCTTGCTTCTTCACAGCTGGGCCCTGATTTTATCACGGCTTCTTGGTTTTTGTATAAACTGTGGATGATTCTCCTGTCATTATAAAGAACCCCAATTTCCTTTAGAATTCTAAGCATTGTGCTCCAATCCACGTTGTCAAATGATTTCTCTAAGTCCACAAACGCAACGAATTTTGGCTTGTTATTTTCCATTCTCTTCTCTATGAGCAGTCTTAGGGCCAATATTGCTTCCTTGTGCCTTTGTTTTTTCTGAATCCAAATTGGTCCTCATCCAAGTACTCTTCTGCTTTTCGTTCTATTCTTCTATAGATGATCCTTGTCAGTATCTTTGATGCATGTGTAGTAAGGCTTATGGTCCTAAAATCTTCGCACTTCTCCGCTCGTTTCTTCTTAGGAATAGGGATTATAATGTTCCTCTCGAAATCCTTTGGTATCTCACCTGTCGTATACATTTCACTAATGATTTTGTATAGCTGGTTCAACGTCTTCTCTCCTGAATTTTTGATTAGTTCTGCAGGAATGTCATCAATGCCAGACGCTTTATTTATCCTGAGGTCTCTTACAGCCACATCAAATTCCGATCTTAAAATTGGGGCTCCCATGTCATCGGCATCCACTTCCCTCTCGTTTTCGATTTTCGATTTTTTCGTTCTGAGGCGACTTCCTTTGTACAAATCTTCCAGATATTCCTTCCATCTCTTCACGCCACGTTGAGACATATAATGAAAAGAAATGTGACAATTAGACACTTCAAAAGAAAGCTAAATCAATTAAGTCTCGCAATCCGCAAAGTTCCACATTATTTCTAAACCTCTGGGCACAGAATAGATGTAAATGAGAAAATGAGACTCCTCCACTCCTCCGATGAGAAAGAAAGTAATCAACAAAATCCATTCGTGGTCCAACACCCTCTGCTACTTCGCCCCCCCCCCCCTAAATCACCCCCGTTCTTTCCCAGTGACCGAGCAACCGCACACCGCCAAAAAGAAACGCAACGCTCGATGTAAATCTCAGTATCGGACTGACAAACACTGGTTTTTCGATTTCGCGGGGAATGCAGACGAGCGGATAGCCAGAGGGGATCATTGGGAAGCGAGAAACGAGGGAAATATTCCCGCAAAATACGGATACCATAAAGAAATTTGAAAAAAATGAAATGCGAGCAACGCTGACATTCTTTTTTCTCTCCGCGTCGAAATTGGAGCGCTCACACGTTTACATCCTCACTTGCACATCGACGCTCTTTTATTTTTCAAACCCTCTGTCCTCGCCTCTCGGAGTAACATCGCCGCCGGCACGCAGAGGGGGAGACGGCGGGTGGGGGGAGTCCAAAAGGGGGGTAACGCACCCCCGCGCCCACCCCCACGAGTCGCGTATGCGTGTGGGCGCCAACGAGAGCAACAAGCACCATTCCATCGCACGAATCGCCCTCCTCAGGCCACCCTGATGTGCACTGAAACAAGCCCCTTCCATACTATTCTAAACATCTGCTTGAACATTAGGCCATTTATAACTCGCAAAAGAATCCAGTCCCAAAAAAACTACATTCCAAGCAAGAAAATTCCCTCGACTTCTCTACTATCTTTAAACACGAGGTCAATATGTAATGATCTGAAAACTAACCAGTTGAACTGAAATTAAATCAAACAAGCACACTAGTAATCTTTAACCTTAAATCCCCCCTTCCGAAAAGGCCTGATTGAGTGTGGAGCATCTGGGATTCCACGGATGCATCTAAGTGGCGGAGCACAACACCAAAAGTACGTGCATTTCCTCGCTGTACACAACTATTAAGTTGACTGCGGACGCCATTGACATTAAGGCAACAGACGAAGTGAAGTCCCCGGTATTTACCGTAACTTCGAGCCTCTCGTAGGGAACACCTACAAGGAATATTTGTGGCATAGCCCTGAAGAAGTTAGGATTCGTCAAGCGTTTTGTGGGAAGATTTTCTGATGAGAAAATAAAAGAATGGTGCTATTTCGCACTCGTCCGACCGCACCTTGAATACATAGAGAGAATACGGCATCCTGTGCAGAAAGACTTAATCCGTGAACTGAATAAAATACAAAGGAAAGCTGCGCAGTTCGTCAAAAACTGCTACGGGCGTACAGACAGCGTTACTCAGATGTTAAGCGAATTAGGACGGGAGCCGCTGGAGACTCGGAGGCTGCGCACTAGGCTTACATTGCTTGAACAATTGAGAATGGATATCTTTCAGAGCGACACAGAGAATATCATATTAGAGCCACACTATATTTCCAGGTCCGATAGAAGCGATAGATTTAGAAAGATATTTTGCCGAACGGATAGATATGGGAATTCGCTTTTCCCCCGAACCGTGAAGGACTTTTATAAATGCTAGTCGCAATTTAGTTTGAGCATTTGCATTTTACATGTAGACGGCTGGTGTCCTGACACTCCCTGCCAGACGCCTTTCTAGGCGGCTTGCGAAATATTATGTAGATGCAGATATCCCAGAAGCGAACACGCAAATCATTCCAGCTTATTAGTATTGGGGATGACACATTCACCACTGAAAAACTACATGTAGAAAATATAATTGTAAGTTTCCGCTTTAATTTTTTTGGGCATCACGGGATTGGACAAAGCATCAGAAAACAAATCCTTTGAAATTCTAAAGAAATTTTAATAAACAAAACGACTTATTATTGTTATTCTCAAGGATAATTACATCGCAAATGTCAGTAAGTAATCTTGATTTGTTAACAAAAATGCGAGGAATTCATGAATTTGTTTTCGTGATAATTTTAGTCAGATATTTCGACAGTCATCGCCTGATAATTAAAATCAGATACGTATGATCCGTTTGCGTTATCTTCAGGTACAATGAAAGGAACCAAAAAGCAGTGGAACGAAACGATAATGTTTAAACGAAATAACATATTAAATAATTAGTAATGAAAAGCAGCATTATGACGTCACATTCAATCGTTTATTTTATTCACATCAGAGTACACATATTCAAAAGCGATGGATGTAGCAAACGAAAGATGCGGCTAACATTAAAACCATGCAAATTCTGGATGAAAGGTGATGTTAATTAAATTATAAAACAAATGTAGTTGTCTTTTCCGTTACCAGTTTTATCAGGAAATTACAACGCTTCGGGACCCCTCATCGTGGCTTCCTTTTATAGGTATTTCATCCCAGTCCTCTAAGAAATTATCGAATAGGAGTCGTCAAACGCTGTCTTGGTTGTTCCCGATGTATTGCACTCAAAAATGCCCTGAAAACATGCATAATAATGAACTTCGAAATCCTAGCTCACACAAATAATTGGTGCATACCTTCTTCGTGATTCACGGAGGAAAAATTAAAAATCGACCAAAATAAATTGTCGCCAGCATAGAAACGATGCCAATGATACGACAAGCGGTCTTCACTGTCACGGAAAGGTCGTGAGTATCTCGGAGGAAATGTAATGCGATTTTCGGCTTTCTCGCATGCGATCACGATTGAAATCGAAAATTTCCAGATCACGTAATCCCCTGCCACAGCCCCTTCAGCATTCCATGGTTCGTTTGAAAACTGAATATTCTTTAATTCCGATTAAAGCATTGTTTAACTTGTAGTGGTGTAATGAGTTTGCAGTCTCTTTCGATCAAAAATATCAATTCGTTAAATTCAACGCCGCAAAGGAAGAGTTATTGCAATTTGGAAAATATCCAGTTTTACATTCTTAGTTCACAAATTTATTAAACCCACTTACTCATGGATTCAACCTGTAGGTTTGTTCAGTTAGGTGAGGATAGAGCTCACCCTTGACTAGGCCGTATGTCTAAGGGGGGAGGAGTGTTTAGAATAGGGAGTGCAGTTCTTTTCCCAGGTCCTCCTCGCCCACATGGAGGTGTCCAAAGGCTTCAAAGAGATTCAAACCCGAGACCGTTGGGTCAGCAACACAAGGCTCTAAACACCAGTCAAACATGCTTACTATCTTTTTACATTTTCCAGAAATATTTCCACGTTGGATGTCACTATGGTGCTCTCAGTTTTTTGCTTCTAATCAGCCACCTTAAGCGCTGCCTCTATCATAATTATAAATAGGTGTTTGGGCATTAAAATCTTGTCCCCGAGCGCAGAAGCCAATAAGCTCTCTTCTGTTCCAATTCTGAGGTGACTCCACCAAAAGCAAATTCAACCGCGCCAAATCCCTGACATGTAATAAAAAAAAACCCTTCCATTGGCACCCTTGTTCCCCCCACCCCCAAAAATCCCCGTCGCTCCAAAGAGCCTTTATTGGTTATTTCTCGCGGGAAAGAACAAACTCCCCCAACCCCGAACACTCCGCTTTCATTACGCTCTCAAAGCATTCTTTTGCTTATATTGTATTCGTCACCACCACCGCTACCTCGAGGCGATCTTTGCTGAATATCCTAGGCTTGCCACCAACCAAGGAGGATAAAAATGGCATGCAAATTCACTACAATGTATAATCTACTGGAAATATACATCAATTATTCCACGAAGTACAAGGCGCTTCGCCCATTTCTGCTGTTTTAAAAATGAACGAATTACGAGTTTGAAAAAATCCAATGAATTATGAAACAAATTTAGTTGTCTTTTCAGATATTCCCACCTGTTTTATCAGGAAATGACAACACTTTGCGATCCCTCCAGGGGACTTCTTTTTAGGAATACTTTGGTGAGTTACTTTCCATAACTTCGTTCCTAGAGAACGATTCAAATAACTAAGCCATTTAAGAGCATTTAACCAAATCGTCAAAGTGAACAGAGATCCGCTAATCCGAAAGCCTAATCTTGCCTCGAGCATTGTGTTTATCCTCTTTCTAGAAGGGTGCAGATGAGGGTTGAAAGGGGGTGAAAACGAACGGAAAGAGAGGGGAAGGATGGAGATGTAGAGAGAGAACTCTCCCCCTCTGCTGGTTGATTCCCTGCACCGCCCTCTACTACCTGCATACCTGAAAGCAGAGTGGTAAGGGGTGGCAAGGGAATTCGTGAAATGTGTTATTTGCGGTTTTTTCACCTCGGCGCTTTGCGATTGGAGCGTTATAAATGGCCTGGGGGGTTGGGGTGGAAAGGAGTGGGGGGGGGGGGAGAGCGGCTTCCTACACGGAGGGTGGGAGGACAAAAGTGTGCGGAATTCTGCGATCGCTCCTGAAATTGGAAAAAAGGCTCGCCTTTCCATCGGGGAGGGCCTCGTTGTTTTAAGCCGTGACTTTCATTCGTTAATTCCATTTGGAGAAGAGTGGTCGGAGGTGAGTATTCATCTCTCGGATTAAGAGGTCACCTTGTACCCCACTCGACCAGTCTTTCATCTTGACGTAATTTAATTTAAGCGTAACATTTTATCAGAAGAAATTTTTCATAATTGAGGTGTAGAAAAACAACATTGTGTGAATTATTATAGATATACAAGAATTAAGATCCTTATTTTTTGGGTTTACCCGAGTCACAAATTAAAATTCCAACAGTTTCGTCGCCGCTGCTGGAGACTTCATCAGGGCGATGACACTTTTTCTTCGTGCGCGTGAATATATATTCTCAGGAAGGTTGGGGTGGGGGAAGGGTGGGTGGTAGGTTTGGGGCTTTCGAGAATGATTTGGCGATTATTGGAAGCCAGGATGTGCTGATGTGATGTCCTGTGTACCCCCCACCCTTCCCCCACCCCAACCTTCCTGAGAATATATATTCACGCGCACGAAGAAAAAGTGTCATCGCCCTGATGAAGTCTCCAGCAGCGGCGACGAAACTGTTGGAATTTTAATTTGTGACTCGGGTAAACCCAAAAAATAAGGATTTTAATACCATGGACCGTGAAAGTTTTAACCAATTGACGAATATACAAGAATTGATTAATACAGTTTATTTGTAGTGACGAGAGCCAAATCATTTCAATGTTTATTTGCATTTTATCGATATATTTTACTTCGTTTCTGAGCAATCGCATGCTGATTATTATGTTTCAAAATATATAGGTATATGACGAAGCAATAGAAGAAAAATGGGGAGAAACAGTCATTTCATGCATCATTGTCTTCAAGGTTGATTCCAATCACGAAATAAAGATTTCTTGAAATTATACTTAAAAAATTACCGGCTTTTATAAAAATAATTCAAGATTCATTCAGGGAATTGACCCTAGTGGAAAATTTCAAGAATAATTTCTAGTTTTCAAGTGAATGTGGACACTCTTTTGAGTGCAGGTTCCCAAAGAAACGCTTTGCCTTGAGTGGATGCGCCGTGGATCCCTAGGGGTGGAAGGTGTGGGGTGGGGATGACCCCAGTGGACCCTGCATTAACCTCTGGGAGCCCAAACCCTCGCTTCAACCCCCTCCAAACTCTAAACACGAGCGAGCGAGGCCAGAGTAGAATGGATGGCGGGTGGGGGGGGGAGGAAAATGGCGCTTGATCCTCCCCTGCTCTCCCCATACATTTAAAAGGGCTCATTTCACGCGCACCCACACCCCCTCCCCCTTACCCATAATCCCACACTTTCGGTCGTGAAGCCGCCTCTCCTTGGGAGTCGCAGCACGCCGCGGTCAGCGCTCGAACTAATCTCCACGAGGTTGGAGACTCGAGCCAATCCACCCCCATCCAAGGCTCCACTCCGGGTCATCCCCAGCCTCAGTGTCCCTCTGCACGTGACGTTTCCGCTGACCTCTTCCCATTACGTCCAACGAGAGGATCACGCGAAATACAACTCTCAGAAATTTATTTATATCAGAATCGCCTGGATTTCTTACTCACGGAAACAACCGCAGACAAGCCTTCTTCGCTGAACTGAAACCCATCCTCTACTTTTACATCAAATAAATGAAAACGTGCAAATCATGCAAATTTTACAACCTCGGTCTTTTTCTTCTCTTGGAAAGAGTACATAAACGCTTGGTTCAATAGTTCACCATAAGGATTTTTTTTACATTTCATCATGGTCTTAGACGGCTAAAAAAACAGTAACTATGAAAAAAAGTCATGTTGAATCTCATTTTACTTCTAATTTATGAAAGAACATCAAAATGGCCATGTATGAAACATAACGAAGTTAAAATTCACTAACTCATTACTTACTTTGTAGTAATTAATTATAAGTTTTATTGGATTTTACATTATTACTTATACCACTTCTTTTAGAAAAAAGAGGAGGCATAAGAAATAGTACAAAATCTAAGAAAACTTAACGGAATGACCCCAAAATGCACACAACGCGACGGGTTAAAAATTCAAAAAAAAGTAAAATATCATTTGCTTCCTTCACACGGACTCGAATCACGATCACACGAGTTCACATCGAGTGCACATACATAAAAGAGTTATGATCCCCTCTGCATTCGGCTGCACGGTTGTCATAACGCACTGTCGGTACACTCCGGTCACCTGTGGCTATCACGCTGTTGCTTCCTTTAACTTATGAACAGCTAATATTTAAGCGTACGATGAGCATCTCAAGCCTGCTGCCTTTGGCCTGGAAGCTCACAAGTCACCTATTTGCACGAATAGGTATGGAGTGCCTTGCGGCATTACTTGTCCAGCAGTATCTTAATCATCTTCAGGTCTAAGCCACAAAATTATATTCACAGAGGTAGGAGACGACCTTCTGTATCTGAAGTGGCTAAAGTCCTGTTTCAGAAGATTTTGGCTCGCCTGAGGCTAAGGAAAAATTATTTTAATTTATTTTCGAAATGCCCGAGGAGCAACTCGATGTTATTCTCAAAATAATTTTAAATTATTCCTTGGAGTATTGGTCCAATTTTTTTATGTTAAAAAAGTTTGAGGCCAAAGCGTTGCAAATAGTCTATAAATAGCTCTTAGCATCGAAGCCTTATCAATGGAAAAATAAAGCCACAAAATGTTGGCTTTGCGTATATTGTTTTAATTTATAAATATAGAATCATATATCTTTACTCCCAGAAATAGTCATCAATATCAAGTGTGTAAGTCCCCATGTCAGCATTCATGTCTCGTCACCTCCCTCCCTTCTTGCCCCACCCACCTTTTTCCTTTCCTCACACTAGAGGAATGTGCTACGAAGTCTGATTGCCAACTTGCAGCAACGGCTCCCCCTCCCTCGCACAGACGCCCCCTCCCCACCCTTTGTGCCATCCACCTTTCCCGGAGGAATGCGAATTACGACAACGGCTGACTGGGGATAAAAGCAAGGTGAAGGAGGAGCAGGGGGAACTCGGGTGGGCGGTCACGATGAAAGTACAGTTTAACAAGGAATAAACTACTTTGCCACCATCTCTGGACCTTCCTTTCTCAAATCCCTGCCAAATTTGCCCGATCGAGCCCGAGGGGGGCTAACAATTGGTGTCAGAAGTGGGATTTGGCATATTTGGGGAAGTGAATCGAGTTCCAGGATGGCCGGAAGAGTGAGCATTGGAGGGAAGGAGATGGACCTGCAACAGGCCTTAGAACAAATGCACAACAAACTCCGGGAGCTGAGTGAGGAGAACGAGAAGCTCCGGGCTGACAACGGTGCAGCCGCCGCAGATAGAGGACCGACTAAAAATTTTGGTGTTCTTGGATCCGTAGAGGGGTTCTCTGGGAAACCAGGGGAGTCGGTGACTCTCTTCTTTGATAAGTTGGAAAGGGCAGCCGAGTTGGGAGGGTTGTCAGATTCAGAGAAGCTACACGTCGCCGTGCTACGGCTAAGCGGGGAAGCCGCCGAGTATTTCCGCAGCAGGGAGGAATGTATACACGCAGCCAACTACGAAGAACTGAAAGAGCTACTCCTCCAGCGATACCGCAGTAAAAGAAGCGCAAGGTTTTACCGGGAAATGCTCATCAACATACGCATGTCACCCGGCGAAGATATCGAGACCTTCGCGGACCGCATCCGAAAAATTAATTCACAAACGTACGAAATAGACGGAGCGGCCGAGCACGTCGCCGCAACACGTTTCGAGGCAGACCAACGTGCTCTCGATACGTTTCTCCGCGGCCTTCCGGGTGAATTGGGGAGGCAGTGCCGCCTGACGGCGCCGAAAATTTTCGACGAAGCGGTCCAAGCGGCGATGCGAATCCAAGAGGTGGAGGGATGCTTCAAGGAGCGGCCACAACCGACCAGACACATCTTCCGCGCACCGAGGGAGATGGCGTGCTTCAATTGCGGGGAAGAGGGCCACTTCGCGAGGGAGTGCAAGACAAGGAGACGCTGTCATTCCTGCGGGAGAGAGGGCCACGTCGCGCGGGAATGCCGGAACCGCCGCCGAGGGGAGGGCAACGGGAATTTAAACGCTGCTGGGGCCGACGTCGCCGCCAACCGCGGCCCCTGGTAAGTGTCCTTCTTCCGAGGGTGGATATGGGGGGAAGGGCACACGATTTAGTGGCGGAAGTTTATATTAAAGAACGCCCGTGTCGGGTACTGATTGACACTGGAGCTCAAATATCATTGGTGACGAGTGCAGCGTGTGGGCTGGGGGGTGTGAAGAGTTCTCCTTACAGAGTAAAGGGAATTACGGGAGACGTGATGTGGGTCCACGGAGAAAAACTTATATGCATTTCTGTGGGAAAGGAGCGGTATGACCATGTGATGCAGGTCGTGGACAATTTAGGTGGTTTTGACGGGATTTTGGGACTAGACTTTTTGCAGAAATATAAGGGTGTTATAGATGCTAGCAGAGGGCGCATTACGATAAACGGCCAGGTTTGGGCCTCACAAGACGGCCGTATTGCCAATGCTGGTGAAAGAGAGATGTCGAAAAAGGTCGATGATGAAGCAAAACTATGGGAAAGAAATGTTATTGCGCGACTCGAGAGATCCGAAGTTTTGCCCCCACGTAGTGAAAGAATATTTGAGGTGGCATTGCAAGGAGGGCGGGGGTGGGTTGGTAGCGAAGTCATAGCCGAACCGACGTTGGAATGTATTGAAGGGTGCTATGTAGCGAGGGCAGTGTGCCGCGTAAGCGAAGATGAACGAATAATACTTCAGGTGGCCAATTTCAACAACGGAGAATTAACGCTGAATAAGGGAACGGTGCTGGCTAGCGTCGCACAGGTCGACATGAGTGGGGAAAAAAGCAAAGGCGGAGGAATGGAGGGGAAGGTGAGAGTTGCGAGACCGGTGGTTGATGAGTTAGATTTCTCCGAAAAGCTGAGTCACTTGAAAGAGTCCGAGAGGAATGTCCTCTTGCCTGTATTCGAAGAGTTCCGAGATTTATTTTCGGAGGACGGAATGCCACCACCAACTGATATAACCGCCCACCACATACCGACGGGAATTCACCCCCCAATTTACAGAAAACCTTATAGAAGCCCCTTCCATCAGAAGGCCATTATCGAAAAGTTAGTGCGGGAGCAACTCGACGCAGGGATAATCGTTCCAAGTGAGAGCCCGTGGGCGTCCCCTGTGGTGATCGTGCCGAAAAAATCGCGGGATGGAGAGCAAAAATTTAGATTTTGTGTTGATTTTCGGGCTCTAAATGCCATCACCACGCCAGACGTCTACCCAATACCCAATATTGTAGAGACCCTCGATTACCTAGGGGGCTGTAATTACTTCACAACTTTAGATCTGACAGCTGGCTACCACCAAATTCAGATGCACCCAGATTCGTCAGCTAAGACAGGATTTATCGTCGACAGTGGCCATTATGAGTATAAGAGGATGCCATTCGGCCTCCGAAACGCCCCCGCGACGTTTCAGAGAATGATGGATGGGGTTTTACGAGGATTAAAACCGACCCAGGCCCTCGTTTATCTCGATGATGTAATCATATTCAGTTCCGGTATTGACGAGCATGCAATAAGAATAAGGAAAGTGTTGGAGAAGTTGAGGTCAGCCAAACTCACACTCAAATTCGAAAAATGTATGATCGCGCAGAGCGAAGTTAAATATCTGGGACACATAATCGGGGAGAGTGGAGTTCGCCCGGACCCCGAGAAAATAGAGGCGGTTAGGAATTTCCCTACGCCCACGAAAACTAAGGAATTGCAGTCCTTTTTGGGGTTGGCCAATTATTATCGGAGATTCGTTGAGAATTATGCGGTGACAGCCAAACCCCTCACACGTCTACTGAAAAAGGGGGCCGCGTTTGTTTGGACCCCAGAGTGCGATATGGCTATGGAGTCCTTGAAAACGGCACTCACGCAAAGTCCAGTTTTAGTGTATCCCGATTTCCATAAGCCTTTTATACTCTCCACCGACGCCAGTAACTTTGCTTTAGGCGCGGTATTGGCCCAAGAAGTTGATGGGAATGAACATCCTATCGCCTATGCGTCCCGGCAGCTTCATACTTCCGAAATAAATTACAGCGCCACGGAAAAGGAATTGGCGGCCCTAGTGTGGGGGGTGAATCATTTCCGATGTTACCTCTATGGCAGGAAATTTCGGGTAGTCACAGATCACGCGGCGCTGAAATGGCTATTTAGCGTGAAAGACCCCTGCAGCTGGCTGATGCGATGGACCCTTAAACTAAGTGAATACGATTATGACGTTGTCCATAAATCGGGAAAATTACACCTAAACGCGGATGGGCTAAGTCGAAAGGTAGGGCGGGTGGAGGTCTTCCCGATAGAGGATTGGCCGGCGGCGCAAGAGGGGGATGCGGAGTGCGACTTTTGGGGAAAGCGAGCGGGATTTGTAAAGGTGAACGGAATTCTGCTTAAAAGTACTAAAGATGGGGAGAGAGTGGTTGTGCCTAAGAGTTTAAGGGGTGGAGTAATACAGAAATTCCACGATCATCCCTTGTCGGGCCACCTGGGAGTCCGGTCTACCATCCGGCGAATTAGAAATTCTTATTGGTGGCCTGGAATGTTGAAAGACGTAGAAACGGCCGTTAAGGGGTGCATCTCCTGCCAGCAGAGGAGTCCGTACGGGAAAAGTAGAGCCCCCCTCCAAACCCTCCCCGCCACGGACCGCCCTTTCGATTTCATTGCCTTAGATATTGTTGGACCCCTCCCTAAGACCAGTTTGGGAAATCGATACGTGTTGTCCATATTGGACCATTTCTCTAGGTACATAATGTTATTGCCTATCGAGGATCAAACCGCAGAAACAGTTGCGTCGACACTGGTAAAGGAATGGATTCTCAAGTTCGGTGTCCCTCAAAAGTTGTTAACAGATCAAGGGAGTAATTTCACGTCGGAACTATTCCTTCAGGTGGCCAAACTATTGAAAATCGAAAAACTCCGAACATCTCCTTTCCATCCACAATGTAACGGTAGAGTGGAGAGGGTTCATAGGACAATCGCGCAAATGTTAAGTCATTATGTAAACAGTGCAAACAATAATTGGGACTTAATCCTACCGTACGTCACGGCAGGGTACAATATGAAAATTCATAGGAGTACAAAGTGTGCTCCACACGAAGTTGTGTTTGGTTACGCAATGAATTCACCTTTCGAATGTATGGAGAGGAAAATAAAAGGGCTGGATGGGACATATGTGTCTACCTTGAGGCGTCGACTTAAAATGATATGGGACAAATGTAGGAAAAATAATAAAAAAGCAGCGGAAAACCAAGTGCGAGCATCTTTAGCGAAGTCCACGAGTCGGCGGTCATACTCAGAGGGCGATTTAGTATACTTGAACGACTTAAGTTTGCGGCCGGGACAAGTGAAAAAATTCCACAAGCCGTGGAAGGGGCCGTTCCGCGTTGTCAGTGTTATTCCACCTTGCAACCTTAAATTGCAACTCGCGCACCGCACGGTCATTGTGCACGAAAACCGAGTGAAACCTCATCACTTCTCCTCCGCCTCCCCTCCCCCCTCCCCCCCAGCCGGCGCAAAAAGAGGGAGGCCAAAAAAAGTGACATCGGCACCCCTAATAAAAGAGGTGGCAGTCGAGTGGGAAATACACGGCAATCGCAGTGCTTCACTCAACGGAGATAGTCGCGAAGAATCCACATCTCCCCTGGAGGAACGGCCATCCCTCAACGACGCGCAACCCCCGGCGGATAACGCACCAGACGGCTTGGCGACGCCAGAGAAAGATAAAGAAGAGGAGGAGTGTCCACCTGCCCCGCCGCAGCCCCCCCTCGCCGGCCCAACGTATGCTCTGCGATCCCTTGGACCACCGCCGACGCTGAGTGAGTCCCCCTGCCTCTCAAGTGAAGAATCCCCTCCCATCCAAGGCAGTGCAAGCCCACCCCTCACGTGCGGAAACGGTAGCGTAGCCCAGACGCACCAATACAACCTCCGTCCTAGACCAAGGTCGAAAAATGGAGGTAATTAATCTGTGGTGGTGTCTGATACTACTGCTTGTACTGCCGAAGAGCGGTGAGCCAGTGAGAGTGACCCCTCTGATGAATGGGGTGATTTTCGAGAAGCAAAGGGATGTGGTATTCTCAGAGCACACCTGGTCTGTGGTGATGAATTATGACTTATTAGTGCTAAAAAATGAATATAAACAACTGGGGGAGGCAATTGGAAGTGTTTCCGAGAGTGCTAACTTGAAGGGAAAACCCATGAATGAGGGCTATTCAATAGCGATGAATAAGATGCTCATGGAATTTCATGGCATCAGAGATGAACTAGAAATATTTATTGGTTTATTGGGGAATGAGAGATCAAAACGGGGTTGGGTTAACGCTGGGGGAGCCATTTTGAAAACGGTTTTTGGGACCCTTGATTCAGGAGACTTAATTAACATAAATCAACGCATTGCCAATGTTGAAAGAGCCGGGGAAAATACTGACGTAGAGATAAGAAACCAATTGCTTTTTGTAAGGGATTTGGAGGGGAGAATCTCCAATAATACCCGATTCATCCGAAGTATGATCAGCGAAATAACTAAATTTGTGAACGGGTCTAGGGAAGTCAATAAGTGGGGAATGGAATTCAGTCAAAAGCTAAGAGAAGAGGACCGCTTGAGGCAGGTTGGTCATGCATTGGTAAATGCACGAGTGGATTTAATTAATTTCCGACAATCGGTAGAAAGTAGCGTGCATGGCTCCCTTAGCAGTTTACTGGTAACACCATCGGTTCTACTCGAAGTGTTGTTACACATTCAGAGGAGTGTTCGGCTACCATTGTATATGGTATCTCCCGTCGAACCGAGGTGGTTACATGTTTACTATGGGTTGGCTAAGACGGCAGCGGTTGTTATTGGTAGCAAACTGCGGGTAATAGTGACCTTTCCGTTGGGAAATAAAGACAGTGTTCTAGAACATTACCTAGTACATACTTTCCCTATCTTAAACAAAGACATGGGTGTTCACCTTGAATGGAAGCTATCTCATTCCCTCTTAGTTAGTTTCGATAGAAATCATTATGCCATACTAGAAAAGGGTGACTTGGATAAATGCAATAAGGGGCCACTGGTCCTGTGTCCCGCCGATTTTGTGTTATTTCACGCTAATGTGGACTCCTGTGAATATAACATGTTTATGGCTCATAACAATAATTGTTTTTCAAACTGTCGGAAAGATGTGTTTAAACTTAAACGCCCCTTTTGGAAAAAAATTGATCAGGGGTGGCTGTTTTCCATTTCTAGTCCCTCTCAAATTACCTTGCTATGCCGCAACGGCACTTCAGTAGAGCGACCAGTCACATTGGAAATTAGTGGGAGTGGTATGTTGTTCAATGTGAGCCATTGCGATATCGCGGCACGGGGATTTCAGTTATTTTCCTCGGTCCATGGGAAATCCGTTGTAAACGGGACACTTCCCAAAATGTTGATACCACAATTCGATTTGTTGACTGGAGAGGGAAACTCCCTCTTGCGAAATGTGTACGGCTTGAATGGAAGTAGCTTGGAGTTGCTGAGGGATGAAGTGGAAAAGAGCCTCTCCGAGGGCGGAGGGAGGAAAGATTTCGAAAGCCTGTTATTGGGAGTCGTAAGTGCACGCACAAATTCTGCGGTCCATACCTATTATGTTGGAGGAGGAACTATATTGGTTATGTTTGTATTATGTATTATTATTTCTCTTTATTATTTAAAAAAGAAAAACTTGATTCCTTGCTGTGGAAGTAAGAGGAAAGAGCCACAGACTCCAATAATTGACGCGACTCATGTGCGCGTCGCTCTTCCCTGCGAAATTCTGGAAACAGAAAATGTGTGATGAAAAAAAAATATGTGTCTTTGTGTTTTAGGGATTAGGATTGTATTCATTACTTGTCAATTGTCTGTTTTAAAGTGACATCTAATTTTGATTTTGTAGTTTAAAAAAAAATACATGTATATTATTTTTTTTTCTGTTGAGCGAGGGTGATTGTAAGTCCCCATGTCAGCATTCATGTCTCGTCACCTCCCTCCCTTCTTGCCCCACCCACCTTTTTCCTTTCCTCACACTAGAGGAATGTGCTACGAAGTCTGATTGCCAACTTGCAGCAACGGCTCCCCCTCCCTCGCACAGACGCCCCCTCCCCACCCTTTGTGCCATCCACCTTTCCCGGAGGAATGCGAATTACGACAACGGCTGACTGGGGATAAAAGCAAGGTGAAGGAGGAGCAGGGGGAACTCGGGTGGGCGGTCACGATGAAAGTACAGTTTAACAAGGAATAAACTACTTTGCCACCATCTCTGGACCTTCCTTTCTCAAATCCCTGCCAAATTTGCCCGATCGAGCCCGAGGGGGGCTAACAAGTGTCATGAATCCAAATATTGGTTGGACGCCGCTCTCCGTTCAATTCTCCATTCGGCAAATCACCTGCACAATGCTTCTGCAATGTATCTCACCCGAGGACTGCCTCTATCTTTTCTTCATTCCACCCGTTTTATTTTCAAGAATGAATTTCAGTATTCCATCGTGTCTCGTGATGAGGCCGAATGAACTGTCCCGTTTTCTATCCTAGGAATAGAGCATGCGACACGATAGCGATTTTACTAGTCATGCTGCAATTCTCCCATTGGCTTCCCTCTAAACAATCAAAAACATTGCAGTTAATCTAATTGTTAGTATTCTTAAACCCGATTGACAACGCCGTTTAATCACGGCAATCTATACGAATAAGTTGAAAACTCTACCTTTTATCTACATGAGAGATAAGATGCACTGAATAGTAGAGCCCTTCACGTTGTAGAAATCCATCTTACTGATTTGTAAATGAAAAACTTTGCTGTTTCTACAATTTGGAACTTTATTTTCCTGACTAGTTTCGATACACTGTATCATATTCATAGGACTAGCAGTACAAGTAGCGTCGTTGTGGGTTATATACCAAAAAGGGGAAGAGAGGAGCCTTCCACTCTTCCCCTTTTTGGTATATAACCCACAAAGACGCTACTTGTACTGCTAGTCCTATGAATATGATACAGTGTATCGAAACTAGTCAGGAAAATAAAGTTCCAAATTGTAGAAACAGCAAAGCTTTTCATTCATAAATTAATGAGAGATAACAGTAACATGTGCATAGCACAAAATGTCTTTCAATCCAAAGGCTGGAATCAATCTATTTGACGTGATGTTTCTTGAAAACTATTCATAAAAATATCTATTGCCCTCGGCGGATGATCAACTATTAATTCGGACTCTGGTATATGTTGATAAAGGTCAATTTTAAATAAACCCTAAAGTTAAAAGAATGAAAACTTAGCTTTTTTCCACGTGTGAATTATATTGTCCGGCAATGGTCACCTTGGAATTGTTACGCTGTGACGAAATCATGATCGAACAAAATAAATCACTATGAAATAAAAGTTTTAATTCTTTCAACCCCTACGATGAAGAATTCCCACTAAGTCACGCCAGCTACTATTACTTACACCCTGAAGATATGAAAATGATAGTTTGAGTTTTCACGAAGTAGTATTACATCACGGGAATAGACAGAATAGAGCCGTTTGATAAAGGATGTAGGGAAGCGGCCTCTTGAATCCACAAAAGGGACCTCCTCCTCGTTGCGTTCCCCTCCCCCCTCCGCTGAAATTGCTCCCTCGGAAGCTGCGTCCACAGCGCGTCACCCCTCAGCGGCCGCCAAGGGCCATAAATAGGGGGTGGTGGGGGGGGGGGTGGGTGGTGGTGGCCGATGGGAAATTCGGAGGCGCTCCCCTTTGTGAGCCCTTTAAGGCGCCGCAATCGAAATTTACGGCCGCGAGCGAAAATGGAGCCGTAAGTGGACGCACATGCAGTTTACCCCTCAGTACCTCTCCCCATCGTAACGTAACCCCTCTCCTAACGTAACCCCTTATCACCATCCATAGATGTCGCGTTTCTCTCCAGCATGCGACCCTAGCATCATCCCCCGCGAATCGGGGATGCCTTCCCAATTGACCTCTGACCCACCCATTCGCCCACGGCAGCGAGGTGGCCAAGTGGCTAATCCCCCCCTTGAAAAAAAAAGTGAAAGCAAACATTTACCTATGCGAGGTTTTGTTTTATATTTCAAACCTAACAATTTAATTTATAATTTGAAGTTACAGTGTTTCCATTCCTTCCTCTATGTAAGTAAAGTTGTGTCCGAATTCATTCTTTTCCAACTCAAAAGCTAACTAAGTCTTGAATAACGTAAACATTTCGCAGTATCCTCATGAGGCAAAGAGCTATACGCGACTCGCAAGTTACAAGAATTGAACTTAAAGAACACTCCTCCATAAGATTCTCGGATTCATGGGACGGTCAGTGAAAATGCATCTGACCAATGCATTTCCTAAGCCCTCGCAAGGGTGAGAATGCTGGTGGGATTTGAAATCATTTCCTATGCTTAAAATATATACCCCATCATTTTGAAGTTTCCAAGGCGTAAATGGGGCACCGCTGTCAACATTTGCCAGCATCCCAAAATGAAGATTCAATTCTAGAATTTTATCTGAGGTAAAAGTGTTAGATTCGAGATAACTTCAGGTGACTGTTGGCTAGGGTACACTCTCTATACAAGAAGGGAGGTTTACGAGACCTACAGTGCTGGAGGCAATTGCTGAAATTCAAATAGGATAGGGTTAGAAACGGTCTGGTGTACCGAAGAATAGAGAAATAAAGGGAAGTGTGGAGCACTTTAAAAGCCAAAGAAGGACCCATAGACCATATCACAAGACAGTAGTGACAATATAAAATATAATTAAGTGGAAATTTCGAAGAAAAAGTAGGAAGCGCAAGAGGTAAGTACTCGGGACATAAAGAAGCGCATTGGGAACATGGGGGGATTAAATAAACTGGCTTCGGAAAATAAATGGAGGGCTGTAATACACCAATCTTAGGATTGAAATACTATAAACGAAATAATAAATACAAAAGAATAAGATGTACGAAGATTATCGAATCGGTTTTTTCACTAAATCATGAAAGTTCAAATAAAAACACAATTTGAACACACGCTGAAATCACTGTAATGTCGATATGATGATATTGCTGAATGTAAAATTTGTTTCTATTCACAATAGTTTCTCAATCTCTCAATGCAATTCAAGGAAAAAAGAATGTATTAATATGAAGTGGCCTGGTAGTTAATTAGACCATAACAATACGTCAATGTTAAACTCTACAAGCAACACTGCATTTCACTTCCATCATTTCATTACGGGATCGAAATACTCTTTAATTGTAATCCTCAAACTTCGGTCCACGTTTAGTACATCCCACTCCACGGGTCCCACCATCGAAGGCCTCAACTCATCGCTGGTACTTGTGAACAGGCTTTGCATATACATTGCCTCGCTTTAGGACACAATTTCGGATAATAAGAAGAGGTGAGCCTTTAAGAAGACAAATGGGATCTCTACTTTACAAGGATATTGAATGCTTAGGCACACACAAGTCGATTGTTGAAAATAGACTCGTGCGCTGGAAAGCGATGGCGGCGTCCGGGGGTAATAATTGAGCCATGCGCCGGCAAGCACGCGGGTGTTCTCCACGGGGCAAATTGGTCACTAACGAGTTCCAAGGTTTAAAAAGTGGAAACAGATATGAAATGCTAAGCTTGCATCCCGAGTAGAACTGAGTATAATATGGAGGATTCTTCATCTAATCTCGGGTGGTTATTCAGAATTTCCGAATTCGACATCACAGATTTAGCCAAATGCGGTCGTTTTGTGAAAGTTGGACAAAATTACGCGGGCGAGTAATGGCACACATTGAAGTGCTCACTCAACTCAATGGGAACGCTGCATTTCCTTTGAGACACCGAATGTCATTTGAAAATGCAGAAGAAGTCCCGATTGCGTCGACGCGCGCCGGACTAGGCTTCGGAATCGGTGGCGCACACTTCCACTCGTAATTGGTTGGGGGAATGAATTAATAGATAAACGTTAAAGAGTGTATTACTCGCGTATTCGAGGTGAATTCTGGGACAGGTTTCTTACTCGCTGATGAATCCCGAAGGTTACTTTCGTACATGCGGGTTTAAGTCACCACAGATACAGGCGCGTGAAATTCACGCATTCGCGGTTTGGGTGTTATTACCTCTCCCTGGTCAATCTCGCGCTAGGAGAATTTTCAAGATTTGCAGGGCTCCATGCAGATGTAATTACACAACGCAATAAGAAATGCGTGGCACAAAACAGTGCCTTCTATAGGTATATCCACTCACCTATCGCACGCAGATAGATTCGTCCTCCCCCTTCGCCCTGTTCCTCCACGCAATTCGTCTCGGTCCCCGAAAATTAGCCCCTCCCCCTATCCCCCCCCCCATTAAAATTTCCGCCCCCCCCCCCCCACTCGTGATGGGATTTTCTTATCGCGTGGAAAATCGCCTCTCGCTCCCGACGACTGTGTCCGCTCCTGCTGCTGCCCACGAGAATGAGAGGGACCGCTTCGCTTTTGTTTTTTTTTTTGTTTCATTCCCGCCGCCGTCGATCGACGACCACCTCACCAGGACGGCCGCAATTAATGAGAACACACACACGCACAGGAACAACACTCACAAGACCGCATAAAGGGATGGGGCGAAGCGCTTACCTCTACACGCCCCCTCGTCTTCCTTTTTTTCATTCTAAGCCATTCCATTTTTCCCCCAAACTCCTCCAGACTACCGGCTGTTCCGATGGATTTCCCATCAAGTCCCGCGCGCGGCAAACTGATACAAACGAGATACAACGTGTTATCTTCCGTTTTCTTTTTTCAAACTTCCTTCATAGCTCTCTCCCTCTCGATCGGGATCATAATAAGAATACTAAGAGTTATAATAAGAGTAGAGTCTCGTGCAGCTATGCGCTGAACATGGACTGAATGAATAACGTCCTCCATTTTAACAGGCTAAGATTGAAATTCTGCAATCAAGACGCAATGTGGGCTCACACGAGATCACTTCCGACGGCCGTAAAGATTCAGATATATGGTAAATATTTCCTCACTTAGGCATGATATATTAGAATGAAATCCATTACGGTGGAAACCTTTTCGTGTTTCCGGAAAGCGTAAAAATCCATCTCGAAACCACGTTGGTTATTTCAAAAAATAAATTGGGGCTATCGCCGGAAACTACCCTTTACTATCCCAAGGACTACATAAGAAAACTCATTTAACTGATTAGCAGCTTCAATTTCTAATATTTATGTTATACACCATATTTTTAAACTATAAGGGCAAGATAAGAATTCATTTTCTACACACTATTTTATGTGACCTAATTTCATTGAGGTAAGGTTAAAATTTCCACTGATACAAATGAAATTTCCGGTATTATTCAACAATCTATGAGCAGTGAAATATTGTCCGCCCACTGGCGAATTGTGGCTGAATTAGCAAAATTTCACAAAGCGTTACTGACGTTATGCATTAAAGCACGAAACGTCGTTATAAAATCAAATTTTAGTCGACAAAGAAACGTTTAAAAAAATACGTGAAGAGCTTTCATACTCATAAAGCTCTCTGTGCACAATATAAGGGATAAATAACGTAGACTGGATTTTTCAGGTGAGATGTGGAAGGCACCATCTCATCTCCTCCGAAGCGGAACTTCTAAAATGAATCATTCATTCAGAACATTGATGACATCTGTTACTGCAGATGAACTTACATATTCTAATAAAAACGTGATAGACAAATTGCCGTGATAAGGCTCGATACAAATATTACTTCAATATGGTGCTCTCGAATAACGGCACAGGTGCGAATGATAACGAACCATAGCAATTTATTTATGAAGCAACAAGTGATGCATTTAAGCGATTATGTAACGCGATTGCTATAGTTTTAATGGATTTTCTGTGAATAAAAAAATGGAATTTGTTCAATACGAGGTATTCACGCAATGAGCCGCTTGCCAGACATATTGTGGCAGGCCCTCATGGCCGATCCAAGACCAGGCATTGAAGTCTCTCGTTCAGGTGAAACCGTTAGTTACAGTGTCTCCATTACTATAATGGAACTGCATTATTCTTATAGGAAAACCATGAATTTTATTTCAAACTACAGTCATTGCCGCAAAACTTAAATAACTAATGTGATGAAAATTAAAATTTATGAAAATATTGTTGAAATACGGAATAAGAAAAATCAACATTTCTCGCAAGCATGTCCACGAAATTCGATGAACGATATAAATACACATAAAATACCTCTACAATTTCGTGAATTCCATGCAATGTGTATATACCTTCAGAGTTGAATTAGCGATCGCTAATGTTACTATCCGAGCATTACTCTTTCAAGCGAGGTAGCGAGCCCCTTTAACACGGGATGACCCAGCACACAGCTTTGCGGCATGAGAAACTATATCGCATTGGATAGGGATGTTGAGAGCATTTAGAGGTAATGATGGGCTTGCGGAATTGAGTGCTCAGGAGATAGGTGGAGGGGGAGTGGAAAACGGTTTGATAGGGGTCGCAGAGCCAAGAAACTGCAAAGGGTGGGGGGGGGGAGCTTCAAACAGAGCAATAAATCAAATGGAATCAAAAAAAATAGAAAAATATGCACGAAATAAAATCAAATATATGGTGTAAATCATGAAATTTAAATGAGAAAAACAGTTAACTAAATGGTACGATCCGATATTGCGTGAAGTAAATTCATTTTTCAAACAAAAGAACAAAAAGATCTTTTGCAAAAAAATTATAATAAACATTAATTGCAATGCAGTCAAAATGGTTTATCAATGTTACTTCCACCAAAATATTTGCTTTTATTCTTGAATATATGAAACTAACCTACTCGGAAAAAAATTGAAGCATACGGTTTTCCAGAAAACCAGAAGTAACACAACAAATTGAACCGTTCGAAATTGCAGAAACACAACTAAATGTGAAGGTGCATTACAATAGAAAATAGAGAATTGGCCAGCGAAAATATCGGCAAAAACCACTTGCGTGTACCTTGTCAGCAGACCTTTGAGTAGGTATGGGAGGCTGGGATGTGGAGGCAATTGATCATGGACGGGCCTGGCCAAGAAAGAGAGTTTGTTTGTCAATAAAATATCCCGTTTTCCTACGCTAAGCACACGAATCTCCGAATTAGTATATGGAATGCACTCAAAGAAATAAAAACCTTCCAGTGCACCTTCTTGCAGTGCCCGGCGATTGCATATCAAGTGTCATTTGTAGCAATATTTATAAATTTTAATTTCTGGTGATTGTTTTCTATCACTTTTATATCTATTATCCAGGTATAAAAGTGAATGTGGCTATATCGCATCCACACGCTTGCCGCGTTGCCGCACTATCAGCCGCCGCCGGCCAGAACCGCGGTCGACCGCACGCTCGTAAAAACCGTTTAAAATTCCGGGTTGCAAGTTGTAGCAAGATTTTACTTTAGATTTAGATTCACAATGTAGAGGCTTCATACAACGACGTGGTATAAGTCACTTGGCGGAAGGCCGAGAAATTTTTAAAAGTGTTTTTCGAAAAAGTTTAGCAACTTTAAATCAATAAATTGATTTCATTCTAAGAGCTGAATGTCGCAGGAGTGCGCAGCTCGGGATGAGGATTAGTGTTAACCATTTTCACTGCCACCAAAGTAAAAAGTAACATGCTTTGAAGAACAAGGTGGATTCGTCACTGAAAAATGGCCATTTCATGAGCGACTGTATTTTGCGATAAAAATCACAATAGAGGGAAAATTTGAAGGATATTTCACAGGAGGATGGCCAAGCAACGATTTCTAGTGGTAAATCAGAAAAGGTTCACTGAAAGACCAATTATAGAGAATAAAATTCATAGATTCAAGCGTGAAGCAGAATTTTTCCATACTTAAATGAACTCATACAATTCCCCACGATTGTAAAATTTACTCCAACCTAGGTGTCGATTTTACCTTGATGATGTTGTAACATCGAAACCTAGGTCGGAATGTTTTTTACAGTCGTGAAAAATTGCAAGAGTTTATTTCAATATAATTATTGGTAAGGTAAAGAACTTAAAATGGATATGGATAAATGAAGCGCTGTGAAAAACTCTGTTAGGACGCACTTGAAGCATTTTCACACATGGGAATGAGTCAATATTCCCAAAACAGAGAATCTCAAAAGGGGCACCTACGTAGAATACATGTTGTATTGAACCGTAGTCGTGATGTGCGAGGAATAGAATAATAATTATCACCATTATTATTTATAATTCGAGTGTTTCTCCATCAATGAGCACAAGAATATACGAGCGCCGGTCTAGAATGTGGCGGGGTAACGTACGGTGTTATGTGTGATTGTTCAACTCATCAAAAACAATGGACTCTTCAGTTTCAGTTTCGCAAATTTGAACGTAATTTAATTTGAAAATTTTCAGAATTTCCTGTAACTAATGTAGAAAGTGAAACAAGAAATAATTAAGTAAACTAAAAAAATATTGATATTAAAATAAAATTCGCGGAATATTCCCAGACTTACAATTTTTGAGGAATTCCTTCCATATATGTACTTAGAACAATGATCCATGCGGGTAATTATTCTCAATCTATACGCTTAATAGTACGCGGAGGGGCTGACGAAAGTTAAAGTAAACGCTGTCCACACGCAGATCCACTCACAGTCTCTCCATTTCAGGGAAACGAGGCACCCAAGACGATAAAGCAAAGCATTTTACGCCGATCGACGTCCAAATAGCAGTTCAGCCCGAAATACGTCGGCCAGCGTATTCGATGGATAGAGAGGATAATGACAGAGGGGAGAAAAAAAGCAAACAAAAGGGGAATAAATGGTTCAGGAAGATAACATTAAAGGGGGAGCACCAGGGGTCCACTTTTAGAGTCACTTAACGGACGGGTGAAACGCATCAACGCCATATCGGAACCGACCGCTTCGGACGATGTAAAACTACGGGAGAAAAAACCGCAGATGATATTATGATGGGCGCACACGTATTATTAATTCGATCCTGGAAGGTAGGAGGACCACGGTAAAAAAATTAGCGACGGGTGAGGGGTGGGCGGGGAAGATTGTTGGGAATGAAGGAACGGAAGGCGGGAGGGAAAGAAGTTGGTCGGGGGGGCGTTGTTGTTCAGGGAGCGCATTGGAGGGGCGGAGAGAGAGAGAGATTCTTGGTTCGGCTGGAAGGTGGCTCTGCTGCGGCCCATCCCACTCTCACTCACTCGAGAGCCAAATTATAGGGTTTCCCAAATGCAGACCCACCCCCTCAAAAACTCCATTTCCTACCCCTCCGTCGCCACCCACCCGAAAAGCAGCCAAGAAGGTCTCCCTCTTGTAGAAGAGTGGGCAGAGTAAACCCTTTGAGCACCGATAGAAGGGACAATCCACGCCCAAGTGCAATTGCGCACAGATGGGTTGGACAGGCGAGGGTAAAGCTCACCACCCTCAATCAGGTGAATTTCACACATTCAGGGACAAGTCCTTCCGCTAATGACGTTTAAATCAGCGGTATTAGTGGAAGAACATGAGTTGATTAGCCAGTTCGAGACAAAGTTGCAGGCAGTGGAGATGCGAAAAGGCCGTTTTACACGGGGCACGGAATTGCGAAGGTTAGAGCTGCATTCATTTCTAAAATGGCGTGGAATTGCGCGAATGCATGAACGAAATTAGAACAAGGGCTATTTTGCCGTCTCACGTCCACGCATTCTCGCATGTGTTCTAGCAATTCACCGCTTTACACGACGCAATTTTGATTGCGCCTTGGCACGTACGTCAGATTGCGCAATTCCGTGTACCGTGTAAAACGGCCTTAAGGCAAGCGGTGCGAGGAATATGACATGAGGATCAATGACAAGGAGGACAAAGTTACGCGGTTCTGTAGAGCAACGCGATCTAGGCATGCGAGGCTCAAGATAAAAGTAGGTCTCAAACTTGAGCAGATTCAGCAATTCAACTATTCGGGCAGCACTTAGAAGCAAAACGTGGAAAGTAAATCAGAGAAAGCATTGCATTAGCAAAGGAGGTGTTCATGAATAAGTGTTTCAAGAAAAGGCTAGAGAAATGTCTAATCTTTTGCTAATCCAAGACTTTACAGTGCGGAAACGTGGATAATAAGACGGAGGACGAGAGAAGACTGGAGGCATTCAAGTTATGGGTGTGGAGAACAATGGAGAAGGTGAAATAAACGGAGAGGAGGAGAAACGAAGAAGTACTGGACATGGTGAGTGAGGAGAGGAAGCTTTTAGATGAGATACGGAGGAGACAGAAGGTATGGTTGGAGCGCGTACTCAGCGGGGAGGGGATGTCGAAAACAGTGTAAGAGAAAATTATAGTAGGTAAGAAAAGGGAGAGGAAGGAGGATAGGAGAGTGAAAGGGAGTAGGACGCACTGCGATGGCCCACAGGGTAAATTATAAAATGATCCATGTTAACCAACCCTAACCGGCATAAGACTTAAATAATAACAAAATCATCACTCAGGATATAAAACCGGAGCCACAATCCAATCGATTTACCTCCACCCTCCATAGGATTCATTCCGACTTCATCTTTCTTATCAACCAAGGTGAAATTTAGAATTCCTTGGGGCAGGAGGAGGCAGGAACTGGTATAATAATAATATAGTAACAATGGGTATTAATTGGGGTCATTGAGACTAGAAATCCCCTTCTTCCTTCTAACAACGGCTCTTGGTGGGGATATACGGTAAATAAAACGGGAAGGATTAGACTAGGTAGTCTAAAATAAACGAACTTGAGTCATATCATAGCAATAGGTATACTATCCATAAAATTGTGGATAGTATGTACTGATTTTGGCTTCGGTAATTGAGATTTCGACACAAAACACTTAAAACTAGAAACAGGCTAGAAACTTGAAAACTAAATAATTGTAACGAACGTTTATCGACAACCAAAGTAAATTTATAAAGTTATCTAACTCAATTCAATGAGCATTTGCCCATTTAGGTCTCAGATTTTGATCAAATTTTTGCGTGAGGGTGTATCCATCTCATCCCACAAAGCCCAATACCGTTTCGCGAAAACATAGTCGTGCAGGTCATGTGAAATTTTATTTTTTTCACAGTTTTTCCAAAGCAAGTGCCTTAAATAATTTAATTCCTTGTATTTGTCCACCCAAATGTCCTAGACTAATGATATTTACCTCATTTTAAATCTATGCATTTTGTCAACTCATTTAAAACAAATTCAACTGGATAAATGGTATTCCCTAATGTGTTTAACTTTCAATGGTTGAAAATTGAGGATACACTTTTCAAATACTCCACTTCTAATAGTGCCGAAGTTTTTCATTTTAATGATGTAGACATATCCACCTTACCAGTACAAAAATAAACTGTTTTGATAACTACGCTTATTTTTATGTAAATATTTACATTAATCTCTCGCTCGGTGCTTTAGATCCTCTATAAAATCGTACTCCTCGAAAAAAAGTTCTGGAGATCCTAATGGCTCCAAACCGTATTAATATTACCTGTAACTTGCATGATAAACTATCAACGCTGCATATATTTGTTATTCACAGCAACAACTAAATGATTTTGCAAAATTTCTGCGAGAGCGTACTTGAAGATTTGGGTTGCAGATCAGTTAATAAGGCATGGTTTTTAAGTATTATGATATGACCGTTTCATGAAATGTTAAGTACTTCTTTCCATACAAAGATGGCTTACCATTTACACAAACCTTCATTCATGTATCGCCTTTAGTGGTTCAAAAAACGAAGAGAAATCGTCTCTTCAAGGAAGTGATCCAAACTGTCTAAGTTCGGAGTTCATATTGACTGGCATGATGCTTTCCGTTTATTTCAATTTACGGCTCGAAAAGCGAAGTCCAATGGGTTTAGCATCTAAATATTGAATGAATTTCAAATGGATAGGTTTCAAAAAAATAAAGATATATATGAAAAACCTTGATAATTCCCGAAGTTTCCCTGTTCTAAGCAATGATTCCCGAATTTACTGATTTCTTTAAGGGTTCGTGGACACCCTAGATTTACCTTCGCCATCATTACCCCCATCATAAATGACCCACCATTACCCTCCCCCCCTTTTATCTTCCTAGGGTTCGATAATAATGCCCGCTGTTTATCGGCTGTTCGGAGCAAATATCACCCACCCACTATCCACCCCTTCCCCTTTTTGCGCCGCACGGTTTGTTTTTTGGAGCCTCGTGCGTGACGGAAGCGCCATCAATATGAGCGCGGCCGTCGCGTGAAAGTTCAGAGCCATGCAGGAGGTGGGGTGGGAGGGTGGGTCAGAGGTCACCAGGGCACGCCCACACAGGGGGAGACAGTGGTTGGGAACCTGTTCTCGCAGCCACACCGGCGCCACCTTCGAGGGCGTCACGCGTGACGTTTTTGAAAACATTTATCGCTTTTTAAAAGATCCTAAAAATATCAATGGCCTGAAACGGGGTAACTATTAAAGTACGTACTGTATTGGACAAGGCAGGCTGCATTGAGATATTTCGCTTATCACCCATCCCCCTCCCCTCTCCTCCTACACTTCACTTACATCCATAGTTTTCTCCATTCGCTTGCCCCCCCTTCAGCGGATATCCAGTAGCGGATACAGAAAAACCTCGAACGGTGGCGCAAAAGATATCTTGAGTTACCTTTACTTTTATCCTAATAAAAAATAATCAAGTCACATGCAGGGTTTCGGAAAATTTTAATAATATTTATTACACACATATACAAGAAAATGCCATCTTATGATACAAAAAAGTTATAATTGTGGTTCTGCAATGTTTGGCAATACGGGCAGGCCCGCAAGGGGGGGGGGCGCCCCCCATCTGTATCCGCCAATGTATCTAGCAATCCTCCCTCCAACACGTCCTACCAACACACACACCTTCCTCGCTTACGATTTGCACTCGCTCCAACAAAACTCCCGAATCTCCTCCAAAAATTTCCCTTCCTCACCCACCATGTCCAGCACTTCCTCGTACATTTTCTGTCCATCGTACCTTCTCCAATCTCCCCCTCACTCACTTCTCAAACGCTCTCCTTCTCCTCGTAATTCCTACCTCAACGTCTTCGTTTTCGCACCGGGAAACACGACCGAACACAAAAGACTCTTCAATGGCTCGTAGAAAAGGCGACAAACGCAACATGAAGTGAAGGTAAACAATCTTGTCCCAGGTTTTGGTGATTATTTCCATCTCTACGCCAACGTTTTACAAATATCAGTGTTCTTTACATCTTTCTTCCATTTAATTTATGTAAGTTGATAACATTTTATAAATAAATAGACTATATTCAGGGAGGATAAAAATATATCACGAAATTGAACTCTTGATAGTTGATGCCAGTATGAACCAAAATTACTAGAGATATTTATGTCGGTAACGCTCCATTTTTAAACTACAGAAATGAGGCCAGCGCTCCGAAATGAGGCCGCGACTTTGACCTGTTACCCGATGCTCTGGATAAAATCAAAGGCAGATGCAGGCAAGACATTCGAAGTCATGAGCTGTCCGGAGCATCCGGGAAAATGGAAAACTCGCGGCTAATCGGACTGTTTGGCTCAAAGTCTCTGTAGTTTAAAAATGGTTCATTTTTGATCGAAATATCATCAGTAATTTAGCTAGCTACTGGCATAAGCTATCCAGGGCTAAAATTTCGTGACAACATTTCTCCGCCCTGTGTGTGTCGACGCTTCCAGAAGGCAGAAAGAAACGCGGTGTAATTTATAGCTGAATTTATTTCGTGGAGGAAGAGAAAATGTGAAGGGGGCGAGAAGAAATAGCTGGAATCGGGAAGGGAAGATAAAGGGCAAAATTAAAGGATTGTTGAAAAATGATGATGCCCAGTATTTTATCTGGAGCAATAGTTCTGCACTAACTTAGGGCCACGTGGGCTGGCGTTGTGGCATGAAAACAAAGAGAGATCACAACAACGGAGGGTCATAATGAGCAAGTAATGAAGAAATATCAATGCCGGTTTGTATGAGGGCAATATGGAAGGGAAATTGGAATATTTTTAATGCAGTGGAGATTGTGAAGCGGGGAGCGCGCTATCGCGCCATGGCAGGCAAACAAATTCAGAGGAAGTCAAAATATGTCAGCGTGTTCGCAATTGACAAAATAACAGAGCAATACTCAAGGATGGTTTGATCACTCAATGGATCGAGTCTTTGAAGCAAGAGGGTCTGAGTCCCGTTCACACGAATTCGCGCAATATTTATCAAGCCCTGGACGATAAATGAAGTTATCGGATCCACGAATTTTGAAAAATTCGCATCTACTTGCGAACTTCTTATGATTAGGTATACCTCTTCATTTCTAGAATATTCCTCTTCATAATTATTTTTTAGCCTTGTATCTTCAAAACCAGTTCATACTCGCCAGCAGAAAGAAGAGACGTTCATCCTTGACTATCCTGCAACGCACTGAAAGCTTAAGGAGGTTCATTACTTGACCGAAAAGCGTCGCTTCAGACAACAATAATATATCCTTCCGTATCCTAATATTGGTTCGGGAGAGCTCATAATTTTCAGTGAATTCCAAGTAAATGTTCCAATCTTCGACATCCTGTTGAGACAATGCTTCATGTTTCATCCCTCTCAGTTTTTACTCCGAAAAAAAACGCATTTCCAATAAATATTCGTGTTTTTTTTATTTCTTCTCCAGAATTTTTCCCCAAAAAGAAAGGCATCAAACGGCAAGGATTATTCTTTACGACTAATTGGAAGCCGAGCGCGAAATTGCCTCCTCTGCAATGAAAATATGGTGTGGAAATAAAGAAACGCACTGTTCGAGATTTTTCCCACACGGAGTCACGGAATAAGCGAAAAATCTCAAAATGTATTTTGATTTATTCCCGCATCTAGCTGCGCTTTCACAAATGCGTTGTTTCCGTCTGTTTTTATGCAAAGAAAACATTCCTATCTCTATTGTCAATTTTCAATCCTAACACTTTCCGCCGAAGTAGCGAGCCATTCGCAAGTTCAACGACCAAAAATGAGACCTATCCAATGCTCAATGTGCTGAGGAACGGAAGTTATCCATCTCCGAGTTCAGCCTTCTCCAGTCGCGAACGAGGCACCTCATCTTTGCGCTGATGTATGCTGACATAAGTTCGTCCCGCCATCTAGTTCTCTGCGATTGGATCGCTTTGTCTCCTCCGGCGGCAGCTGAAGGCGCTCCATCGCTCGCATCTGTCCACGCACAAGCGCGTCACGAATTCACTTACGAGTCGAAATGACGCCGGAACTTCATTTCGTACGCTCCGACTCCTTCATTTCGCCACGACGATTTATTTTTCCGCAATTCCATTCAAACACATCCATTCTCTCCTCGACTTACACGTATTTATTTTTTTATTTTGCGATGTTTATCCCTTCCAAGCAACGCTCAGGTGCCTTGTTTGACTCGTTGCTCTAGGATTTTTGACAAACATCCGGTTAATTTCGACCGCAAATCTCTATATTGCACCAAAGTTTTTTGCTTTCAAATCTTTTCATAAATTCTGTCAGGATTTTTGTACAAATCGTTCCGCTGTGAACAATAAAATCGTCGTTCATTTTCATCTTTGAGAGTGACAACATTTTCAGTTACAGAGATAACAGCTATGATAATGAATTGACACAAACACTTTATTGTGCTAGTAATAAGTCCCTTCGTCATTTTCCCTCTGACGTTCCCGCAAAGGTCATATTTTCAAATAATTGCTAAGCATCCCTCATTCCATATTTTGGCATTAACGATCCTATATATTTCCGATAGTGAAAAAGACCAGAAGTTGAGAAGGAAAGTCAAGGAGAGGAGTAAGTTTCTTGATTGTGGCATTGATGAATAGCCGCGAGGATTTCGTACTTCCCGGAAAATCAGGATCAGGTTATATTCTTCTCGACAATCTAACTCCTCTTTCTGTTTGCCCAACCTCTATAATTTGAATCGAAGGTGAATAAGTACTAAATATGATTTTTAAGGTCTTTCAGGCAATTTCCACCATCATAATTACTCTTGACCTTAAAATACGGATGTTTTCATAAAGATAACATTAATTGAGGCAATTTAGCAAGTGCATTAGAGGAAAACAATATAGCAATAAGGATATCAGAGGATTTATTTAAGCATACCGGGACTAGCCACGGTGATAACTTTTTACGGAGTCACCCGCAATGCACAAATAGTGCGAAAAATCCACAGAGGAAAAATCATTCGCCTTGACCGGGATTCGAACCCGGATCCCTCGATTTCCAGCCGAGTGCTTTAGCCAGTTAAGCTACCGAGGCGTCATTCTCCCCTGTGGAAATTTGTGGACTATACCGGACAAGGTGGTAAGGACTGCTGAGCATATGATGCGACTAGCAGTCCAGGTCGTGCGCATGGCGCCACAGCCGGAGAGCAAAGCCCGAACTTTGAACACTAGAGGTGTTCGCTCTGGACTTATTTAAGCATACCGGGACTAGCCACGGTGATAACTTTTTACGGAGTCACCCGCAATGCACAAATAGTGCGAAAATCGAGGGATCCGGGTTCGAATCCCGGTCAAGGCGAATGATTTTTCCTCTGTGGATTTTTCGCAAGATATCAGAGGAGATAATTATGCAATCGAAGGAGTAGTTAATGAATAGGAATGAGTGCTGACGAAAGCAACTTCGCGTAGAAGACTAGTCAATGAGAGTTATCAGGAGTATAAGAGTTTAGTGGCGATTAAACGTGGACGCTGAGGAAGGAAGAAAGCAATGGAGGAGTTCAGTGTGGGTTTGAAAGAGAATGGACAAAGTGCAACGGTTAGAGAGGTGAAGGAACAAATAAGTGCAAGACATGGTGGGCCATGGGACGAAGATTCCATAGGATGCGAGGAGGAGACGTATAAATAAGTGATGGATAGAGGAAGTACTTGGATGTGTTGGAGGAAAGCAAGCTATGCCAGCGGGGCTGGAAGAGAATCGAATAGTATTGCGAACAGAAGAGGGAAATTCAAGTACGGAGGAGGGATTGGTCAGAGTTATTTGCAATAAAGCCAATCTGAGGCGGTAGAATTTCTTTAGTTAAATAATTTGTTTTGAATGTACGATGCAAAATGCCCATTTTATTCATTGATCTAGAAACAAAAAATCAGATCAATCATATGAGCGGATATACTTAAATCTTGGCAGCCTACAAGATTCCCAGTGGGACAACCACGCCGACAGCCCGATCCTTCGCAAGTGCACGATCTTTTCCATTCATCAGCCACCACTCAAGGTATCCCGTGTCAATCTTCCAAGCGAGAAATCCAAAGAAAGACTTTAAAAAATCTCATTTCCTCTCGCATCACTCCAAACCGCGAATCATTATATCGAGCAATTTCGGAAAATAAGAGGAAACGGTCTCACAGTGAGTGGATGGAATGCCACAAAGCGATTAAATAAAATATGTTTCCGATTTTTTAGCGGATATTTCTCTAATAAAACCACTTTCGAATTTAATTTTGTGAAATACAAAATGCATCACAAGAGCGCGCAAATATGCATTCTCATAGAATTGTTATAAAAAGATCATTATTTTCCTTCACATATTTTCCTGGCTCGTTGTCTCAACTGGAGAGCCCTATACATTCAACGGACGTAATTAGAGTTCATATAAATAACTGAGTTAACTTATAAATAAGTTAAAATGGAAGGTACCAAAATTTGAATTACACCATTCTAGTGCCATTTCCGAAACACTTGTCTACACAAAATTCAAACTAAAGTTACAATCCACTTAGTTTCCACACTTACGAGCAGTGCCTACATGAAATGTGTATACTCAAATGCTTTGAAAAATGCACCATTAAATGCAAAAATGATTCTAAAACATAATAATTTTGCTAAGTATAGGCCAGACACTTCTTATGGCTACTAAGTTTAAGGCTACTTGAGTGGATGAGTCTATGAATTGATATTACATGAAGCAATATATCTATTCATTATAATGGGCAATTTGACGGCATCGGTGGCGCGAAAGTGGTTTGCCCATAAGTTCATTAAGTGGAAGAGACGGGGCAGAGCACAGAGTGAGAGGGACTTCAGAAGATTTTCAGAAGTGTGATTGTGACGCCCACTTCGTTTCCACAGAGATGCTTCTTGAAGGAGTTCCAACATTCATGGGCGGTTAACATTGCCACAAAATATTACAATACACAACATTCCAGCTGTGTGTTGGAGGTAAGACTCTTACTTTTTCATTGCAATGTAAGCAAAAATAAATTTTTTGAAGTCATCTCTGGTAACAATCAACAGCTTCACTTCTTGAATCAGTTTCCTACCGACTGTAACCATAGTCTTTGATGTTTTCATGCGTTTCTCTAATATATTCGTTTGTCATTGGAGCACTATAAATAGGCAATCTTGTTGTGCGTGCACACTAGCAATAAAAACAGAATGAAACTACCCTTCGTAACTCGCACCAACCCCCTTGAGGTTGGAGGCGCTCAATGAGAGGATGTGTTTCCTTGACGACGCGACGCGACGATGCCATCTCAGAGATCAATCAGAAAAGGGTGGATCGGGGGTGGAGTGGGCGCATCCTCATCCCCCGCAGAGGAAGTGGTTTCCAGAGGCGATAGTGCGCTCGCTCTGCGGCGGTGCAACTCTCGCTTACTTTCCCTCGCTCAATCCAGAAGATGAGCAAACTCAATCACTTGCTACGTGCATCAAGTGGAAATGTCAAATGGAAAAAAAGGTTCAATTTCCTGCTTTGCCGTGGGTTAGTTACGACGGAGGCGGGTGTTAACTCGGCAACGAACTCTCCTCTCCTCCTGAATCGAATGATGCGTAAAAACAACTGCCATCGCGGCTACGTCACCACCCACCCGCCGCTTCGTTCCATTTGCTCCGCGGTTAACGCATCCGACTCCCCCGCAACGAGTCGGGGAAGTTGATCCCACCCCCAGAAATCATTTACCACCACCTGGAATAGAGCCGGGATCACACGACTATTGACACATTAAAACCCAATGTTGCTTCCAAGTGATATCAAAAATGTATATATTTTCAGCTCTAATCAGGAAAGATCTAAACTACGTCTCCTTGAGTGTGATAAAGTTTAATGGCGAAGTACGTACCTGCCACGATTTTTACGATTGAGCAGAAAATTTTCACTCTTTTCAAGCGAGAAATCTGGAACTTTGATAACTCCCAGAAGTAGCTCTGGGTTAGAAAGGGCTAAGGGAAATATTTTATTCCCACAAATCCTACATGACATTTGTTAGTTCGAAGTAGCTTTAGCAATGATAAGTTAATTAATTCAGGTGCGGAAAAGCTTAATCTATGAACTTAATGAAATACAAATGAACGCTGAGCGACTTTTCCAAAACTGCTATTGGCGTACAGAAAGTTTTATACAGATGTTAAACAAAATAGTTTGCGATCCGTTAGAGACTAAGCGCTAAGTTTAGATTGCTTGAGTAATTAAGAACAAATGTCTTTCAGAGCGACACGGAGAGTATAATTTTAGAACCTCACTACATTTCCAGGACCGACGTAAACGATAAATTAAGAGAGATATTTTGATGAACGGCTAGGTATAGGAATTCGTTTTTCCCCCGATCAAAAAAGTACGCAAAGGACTTGAATTACTGCTGGACGGAACTTGTTTAGAGCATTTAATTTTTATTTGTGAAGTGCTGATGTCCCAATTATGTGTATATAGGTGTTAACTAGGACTGGATGCCATTGAAAACGTCGCAAATTTTTGTGACCAGCTGATGAGGATTAAAGACCCTCTCGGTTTGAAAGCATCATAAGTTTACCGCATCCCACGCAAATACGCCAATGTATTATATCTTGGGAAAATTGATGCCATTGTAAGAGAGTGAAAGTACTTCGGAGAAGGCTTTTCCATTCAGCGAAACACAGCCTCACTGACAGCCATCTCTTCCACATCGTAAAGACCCAATTACTCCACAGGACATCGATATATTTGTATTACACTCTCCAAAGAGGCTTTAAAGGCATATGAAAATGGAGAGTAGCAAAGTCAGGCGCGACACGGGTTTTGCCTTTTGGATCTTCAAATGAATCGTTCAATGACCTCAAGACATGAATAATCGCTGAAGCCCCGAGCAATGAGTTCATTCACCGAAATTGAAATTCAAGAAAAAGCAAAAAATGCGTTAGCAACCAACCACAACTTCACTTCGAACATCATCATGATGGTTCGTTGAAAAAATAAAAGGTATCACACGCTTTATCTCTCATTATCCTCTGATTCCTCTTACGTTTTGCACTTTTATTCGACAGGACCTCACTACACTTCACGCATTTACGACTGGAGGTTGCAGCCTGTTGTTATTCAATAGAAATCCACACTGTCACCATGGTTGCTTCTCGAAATAAAACGACCAGCCACAGCAAAAACTTCTTGGGCTAAAGTAAGCTAGGGAACACGATCTTAAAATGCGAAAAAAATTCCATTCGCACGTCTTGGCCCCCTAACAAGGTACACATTGCTCAGGAGTCAAATCACAAGAATTCTATTTGCTTAATTGTTCCTCAGAATTGATTTTTTTCTTGCCTCCTTGACGCGGCTATGCAGTACTCACTCGTTTGGAAGACTTCGAATACACTAAGCGGAATATTTCTGATTTTTCCGAGCGATTTCTCTTATCACGCGTTAGTCTATGATCAGGTATTTCACTGCGATTTATGAACTCATCGCTAAGTTTTAATCGCACGTACTTGATGAAATTGTAGGCTTTTACACACCCTTCTTTTACGATAACTTACATGAGTCAGTTTTGGAAATAAAGAATTTTAAGGATCCCAAAAATGACAGAATATGTTACAAAATTCCTAAAAACCTACTAGGGATAAACCTCAGTCAAGGCAAAAGATATGTTGTTATGAATTTCATCTTTGATGTAGCTTAACATATCACCACTAGCGCATGGCCGCTTACTAAGTCGTTCACATAATGCAATTATTGGGGAAGCAAACGTCTTCCTATTGCTGGGGTGCCTCAAGGTGCAACGTGGATTGAATCTGTAAATTTCACATGCAACTCTTCACTGTTTCCGAGATGAAGGAGAGGCGAGGAGGGAAGGGAAACTGGTCGATGATAGGAGCTCTGAAAAGGGCAGAAACGTACTTCATCCGTCAGCCCACTCCACCCCCACACCACGCTGGGACCGACGAGGAAAAATAAGAAAAAACACGGAGCGCAACGCAACCATAGAGGGACTCTCATACCGAAAGCCCCTCACCTCCCGCTGGGATGAAATAAATGCGAGGGAAAGTAGGGGGTGAGAGAAAGATACGTCCATTGAGACAAAAGACGATCGGCAGGCGGGGAAGTAAGGGGAGGGGAACTTCCTAAATCAGCGCCATAACGACAGCCGAGAAAACACATAACAAAAGTTATTCCTCTTGAAAAGCAGCTCGGATGCATCATCCTAACCTCCCGAAACTCACCCCATGAAGCCATCCTATCCAGTCTACTCACAGATATAATGTCGATTGCAACTAAATTATAAATGCCTTTTTGATTTATAATATTTAAATAGTCAAAAGAACATAGATAAAATCGAACGTAGCCCCAACTATTTTATGAGCGTCCAACACGTAAATGCTGTAATCGAAATCAAATAGTGTTACTTTATTATAATTGTGATCTTTTTTCCTCCCATTTATAAAATAAAAAATACAACAATATCCTAGTCAGTATATAATGCATGCCCTATATATGGCTCAACAGGCACAGTGGTTGCTCTACTGCTTTATTGATTACTTTAATACAATTGTAATATTTTTTCCTGCCATTTATAAAATGAAAAATACAACACAATATCATAATTAGTACATAATGCATGCCCTATGCATGGCTTAATAGGCACAGTAATTGAACCCAGAGCGGCGGTTAGTTTGGATATGGGAGGTCAGAGCTCACCTCGGACTAAGCTACAGTCGCGTGAATTACCCACATTTAGGGAAAGAGGTCCAGTTTCTTCCCTTGGGCCACCACGCACTTGCAGGGTCTTTGATATGACGTCCGAAGGTTTTTCACCAGGGATTAAAACTCAGAACCATTTCATCAGTAGTCCAATGCCAGCTCCTTCAATGCCAATGTCCTCTACCAACTGGGCCAAAACGCTCTCCCAAGATTTGAATGCGTGGTATTCACACGCCTGAGACTTGACCGAGCTCTACCCTCTCATATCGGCATCGTGAATAGGGTTGAAGCACAAGAGTGCGTAATCAACCCCTCCTCTCTTCTTCGTCCGCACGCATGTTGCTTTTCGTGAGTGGGGCCCTCGCGAGGGGCTAGGGAAGGGGGCAGGGGCTTAAAAGGGGGAGGGGCGTGGGTGGTGGAGGGGTCGGCTCGGAAGAATAACAGTCGACGATCGCCACGGGAGCCCCGCTCCAACCACGGACGGCCATTATTTTTTGGACAGAACGCCATAAAATCCGAATCGAGCATTTCCACCCCACGGCGAGAGGGGGGGGAGGGGTCGGGTGGGTGGCGGGGTGAGGGGGGTGGGGGTATGTGGAACCCCTTCCTTCCTCCACCACGTGTGAAACCGGATCTGGAGCAATAAACAGCTCCGTGGGTGCCATCGCAACCGCCCCCACCCTCGCTCGCTATGACGAACGCGCGTGCACGATTTAATTGCCACCGTGGCGCTGCTGTCGATGGAGCGGCACAAATCATCGATCGAGAGGGAGGGAGGAATGCCGATCACTGAATAACAAACGATGGCCTTACTCCACCTGATGCGAGACTGACGACATGCTGTCGTGGTTTCGGCATTTACACTGCATTGTACGATATCTGATGACGACAGTTTAGCAGGCAATCCCATAAAAATCTTCAGTTCAGGAGTTGAGTTTGATGCAAGGTCGTATCGAATAACTTGAGCTGCAACTGGTCTACAGGAAGGCCATACACCGCACAGAAGAAGAAGACCACTCTGGTAGACTTAATTACAAGGTCCTCGACGAGTGCAACCCATGGAGTGTCGTCATCCAAAGAGCCCAGGGCGGTGATTCTTGTTCTCCTTTCGCCCGAGTCTTCGCTTCGATGCGGCAACTCGAAGCGAAGCGAAAAATTTCTCCGCGATTATTCTCGTTATTTTCGCCCCGCCTATCGCTTCAGTTCGGGTGACTTCGTACTCATAGCGAAACACTGTGACATAAGCAACGACGAATTACCCATAAGTCAATGGGCACGAGAAAATTTCAGCGATCAAACTCTGCCACCGCAGTCCGAAACAATTGAAGAGCGCGAAGCACGTCGGTAAGTTCAAATCATATTTCTAAAATATATCATGCCATGTTTTGTTTATTGCGTGAGACTATCAAATTGCTACATTAGGTATTGTTATACAATATTGCTAGTTCGTTAGTCTTTTTTTCGTAATTGAACAGAAAACGGACCTCTTTGTTTTTCATATTTTTAGTAAATGTAAACGATGAGTCCAAAAGTCACTCCGGTGAAACTTTTGGGGTAATATTTTCAATTTTAACCTAACCCAGATGGCACAAAATAAGAGAGATATCTGTTTCCAATGGTTTACTAACGGAAGAAAATGATAAGCACATTTTCCTACGCTAAGGAAATTATTTAAGGCAAGGATAATATTTTAGGGAAGAATAGTTAAGGAATACAGTCAAATATTCTCATATAAACATAATTTGCTGATGTTGGATGAACACCAAAGGCGGCACAACAACGTAATACACAAATTTATGCTGCCTAGAGCTCTACCGAACATAAATGAAAAGCCTAATAGTGAAATTAAGTGAGTCTTTATAAGAGCTGAAGGATAGATTTTCCTGTGCATAGAAAATATTTTGACAACTTCAAGTGAATTGCCTTGGAAGATTAATACCATAATATGCGATATACAAGAATTGCCATGAGAAAAAATTCCCCTGGACCGGGAATCGAACCACGGACCTTTGGCTTTCCGGGCCAATGCGCAGACCACTATTATATGGCAATTATACTGAGGCACATGGCACCCGGAAAGCCAAAGGTCCGTGGTTCGATTCCCGGTCCAGGGGAATTTTTTCTCATGGCAATTCTTGTATATTTCACCGCCGTTCACGCGGCAGGGTTAGAAATATTACACATAATATGCGAACCTTTTTCTTGTAGTGGAGAGAAAAAAATAGTTACTATGGCAGGAATCAACCTTATAACTTTGACATTGGTAGAGAGCCGTGCTATCCACTACACCATTACTACATTTACTTGAGGATAAGCTCTTATATGAGAATACTCCGGTCAGTCTCTTTCTTATTACTTCCGATGAAGCGTTCACGAACATACGAACCGAAACAACAAGTTTTCTCAGACAATCCAACACATTCATATGCTCAGATTAACAGCACTCCAACGATAACACAATACGCTTGCCAGACAAAAGCTTCGCGGTTCATTCAAATGCAAATCCACTTTTAATCCCATCTATTGAATTACGTAGAACGACAAGACGAGTAAAACAACACACAAGTTGCATGTCAAGCATCTGAATAACAATTAAACTAATTGGGGTCAAAAATATAACATAATAATGGTGTATAGCTGTAATTAAATCACGAGTCGTTCTCTCATCAATTCTTTCGCCCAGCCGTTAGAGCGACTTCACTGTCGTCGCTAGCGTAATTCGCTCTTGGCGAATGTTTACATTCGCTATATGCTCACCAGACAGAACGAGAATAACTTTTTCGTCGCCAGAAGGACGAAGCGAAGATTTTCTGGCGAAATAGCTAGAGAGCGAATGAAAATGAGAATACGAATTCAGTCACCATTTGCCAATCTTTTCGACAAATCGCGTTGGCTGTAGCCAGAAAGAACCAGAATCAGGCCCCAGGAGTGCAGCTGAGCAGATGAAGAGCCAAAAAGAAGGCGCTTCGGCGCTTATGCATGCGTTTGAGGAGCTGAGGGCGAGGGAGGAGAATGTATCTTGTCTTCATTGACTTTCCTGGAAAGATCCACTGCCCCACGCGTTGGAGAGACTTATTTCACGGAACACACTCCCAGAACCACAAACGACATCAGCCAATCAGATCAAACTTGACTGAAAAACGACCGCTACTACACTACACTTTGAAATACAAATAAATCTGCATATCAGACTCCTCTACTGACCCGAAGATGCTCGCGGGATTCCTGCGAATCCGTTGACATTTAAAAATCGCTGTGAATCTCCGGACATCATGAAATCATCCAATAATCATGGGGAAAGCCTTCGTAAGAACCAGACTCACGACTGTCCCAGACCTCCAAGCAGGGCGGCGGTGTACAATTTAGTTTCAAATGGGTTTAAATTTTGAAGGTTAAACACGTTTTTCACGAGGCACGTGAGTGCGCATTGCACAACCTAAATCACGGACGAACGTGCATTTCAAAATGTATACATCGTGTTAAGCCGTTAATTGCATGATGGCATGCGTAAAGACATGTACACGAAAGTTGGAAAAATAGCTCTTGCGCTAATTCTGAAATGATTAGTCGCCAGATTGAGATATGAATGCAGCTTGAAAATGAGCGATTTATTTCCCAATTTAAAACAGAATATTGCACTTTGGATTTCTAAAACTGCTGTACAGGACCCTAATATTTAATGTATGAGATGAGGCAAAAGATTGAATTTCGCAAGATTTTAAAGCGCCACTGACGTCACTCGAGGTTTCATGATGTTAGTGTTTAGAGTTCAGTATTAGCATGAAATATGCGCATTCAACACTATTAAGTATGCAAATGTCATCTCGATTGCACTGTGGCGAGTGATCACAGTACATTATCCTGAGCAAGAATAAAAAAGTATTTACAATATATAATATAACTTAATTATAATTTAAGCTTAATTATATAACTTAAGATTATTATAATTTAACCCTTAACCGGTGACGTGCGGCCTGAGAGACCGCTGCGTTTCTAAAATTATGAATGTTTTCAAAATTAAGATTTCAAAATATCTATAATTCTCGTTAGCTTCATATTTTTGCATGAAAAGGACATCCCACTCTTAAAATTTAACGCTCCTTTTATTAATGTCTGTAAATTTGCAATTGAACTCGATTAGCGGACTGTGAGACCGCACGTCACTTACTAAGAATGCATCAAGAAAAGGAATAAGCGGGATAAATTTCATGGCTACTTACTACTTAGCCTTCCAATTTTGACATTTAAGGCCTTCTTTGAATCTGGCGAAATATTGTGACATAAATATAATAATTATAACTCAAGTGTTTTTGGCATCAGTTTTTTGATCCTGCTTCAAATCACAATTTTTATGACAAACTGGTTCGTATTGGGAGTGTAAAAATTTTAATATAAGTTTTAAAATAGTTAAGCATTAAAAGAAAAATTAAACAAAACAATAAAATGGCTTGGCAATATTTTATGAATTTTTGATTTATTGCGGTCTCCCAGGGTTAATATACATAATACTATATTAATATTTTTTCTTTTAGTAGGTGAGCATTGCCAGAGGCATGGCTATCTGAATTGGACCAAGTACTATTAACTCTTACATAACTCAGAGAGCGTTGTAGGTTTCGCGAGATTGAGTTAAAGCCTGAATCACACGATAACTTTTTTCCGTCCTTTCGTAGCTATAAATCCAGCGATCGCTCAAATTACAGCGGAAAAATGACCGTTTCACACGATCATTTTCGGCGATGGCTCTTTTTCCATCGATTTGCACGTCCCTTTCCCCGTTGTTGAAACCATCGCTAGCACCTCGTGGGCATTATGAAGATGGACTGTGCTGAATGAGAAGAAACGTCGCTTTGTTTCGGATCTGAATCGAAGCGTGAGGCACGGCACGACGTGCCTCTGAGGTCGAGGGAACTAGATCACGGCAGAAGAAGGCACTCACGCACGCCAACGAGGCCCATAACGGCCTAATTGGTTCCACAAAAGCGTGCATTCGCCAGGAAGAGGACAGAGTCGAAGGTGAGGTCGGCGGATATTCCCTTAATTAACCCCAACGTGATGACATCATCGTAAAAGGAACACACGTACATATTCAAAGTAATGGAAATTTACGTAAGTTTAGAAGCAAGACGCAATGAAATTTCAATGCAGGAACATGATGAGTAAAAGGTATTTAAGCTATCCAAAAGGAAATAAAATATCACTCAATGCTGGAAAAGGAAGGAAGGAGATGTCTTGGGACGCGAAATTAAAGCGAAGATCCTGGGCAAAAAAAAAATGATAGAAATCGGAAAATAGTTTTGGTAAGTCGGGAATCATTTGCAGAGTTAACTCAATGTCTCGACCCATATCCATCTTTATCCTTGTGAAAATTAAAAAAATCCTTCAAATATGACAGCGCAGCCAAGTAAAAGTTAATCACTAAATGAGAAATCGAGATGATTAGCAGCCGAGTCACTTTTCACCGATGTAGCGAGCTTTCCCCCTAGCTTGTCCTCGCGAATAATGTGAGCCACTAGAGTATCCACTCAACATAAGCAACTCCACCCCGGATGCCTTGCTCTCATCTATTGTGCTAGGGCCTTTGCTATTAATTATCTATGGAAATGATATTAGTGGGAATATAAAGAGCCCAATTAGAATTTTTGCAGATTATTGCATTATTTATAGAGTTATAGACGGATTAGATGATTGTATTAGCTCACAAAATGACCAAAATACTTTGGATAAATGGTCTAAAGAGAATTAAATGGTCATCAATGCCAGAAAAACTAATCTGATTAGATTTCGGAAATGTAGGAGTTGTGTACAGAATGATTACCATATTATGGGTGAGTTGCTGTGAGAAACCAAAAGTTGTAAGTACCTAGGAGTGACATTAAGGATGGATTTGCAATGGGGACCTCATATCGACAGAACTGCGACCAAAGCTTTCAAGGCACTACATTTTTTCATGAGGATCCTTGGAAAAATCTGTAAAAAACAAAGGAATTCGCGTATAAAACGTTTGTTAGGCCTATTCTAGAATGCGGGGCGTCAGTTTGGGATCCTCATCTGAATCGGGAGATGAAGCAACTAACAAAAGTTCAGCGATTAGATTTGTATTAGGAAATTCCAGAAGGAAGGCAAGCGTCACGGAGATGTTAAAAACGCTGGGATGGAAATCTTTAGTCAAGGAGGAAGAAAGCACGCTTGAAGTGTATATTTAAAACTTAAAGTGGTGATCCTGCGTGGAGGGACATAACAAAGCGGTTAAAAGGACCAAGTTATCTGGCGAGGAAGGATCATAATTATTAAGGCTTATTAATTAAGGCTCCAAGGCAGCTGTCAAATAGGCTAAAATTTTCCTTCCTACATCGGAGGACAGAGGATTGGAATGGTTTACCAGAGGAAATTTTTTTTTAGCCCTTCCCAACTAACGCCAAGATATTTATCACTAGGTTAAATAAAATTGAATGCTGAGGTCTTTTCTGAACGTTTATTTTCTGAATTTAGTGTTACATGTTTTTTTGCTTTGGTCTTCATATATTACTGTGTAAAAATGGATTTTGGGGGCTATGTAAATGTAGGCATGCATTGTTTTTTGCTGAATTGGTGCTATGTACATGGGGACATGTATTGTGTAAAAAACTTTTTTTGAGGGCTTTTTCAAATTTTTTTGTACTTAGTATTTTGTTTATTGAATATTTTTGTGTGTGGTGTAACCTATCGACCAAGCTGGTACTTAGCATTTTATATTTTTTTCTTTGTATATTTTCTGATTTTATGTTACCACCCGACTTGATGGTTGACTTGTAAAACAATTTCTGTAATAATAATATCTCATGGAAAATATTTCCCTGCTTGCACTTTCGCATTCGACTCTTAGCCCCTCCTAATCACTCGGCCATACGCCCTGCAACACGCACGCTGATATATTCTCTCCGCCTGTCTCCCTCAGAGGTAGGTCTCCCCCGCAAGCATTCCTACCTGTCCAAGGGACCGACCGCCAGGGCACACGGCGGCTAAGGGACGTTGAAAAGGGACCGAAAGTGGGCGTGGTCGGAGAGGGGCCTTGACGGCCACAAGAAGGAAACCCCCCTTCCAGAAGAGTGCGGAATGCGGACGCGCGGGGGCCGATGGGAAGGCGGTAGGCGCGGCAAATACTCGCCTGAACTCTGCAATTAACCAAACCTCCGCTGTTTGAGCATCCTTATCGATCATTAGGACACGCGATCAACGCTGCGAATAATGTCTGGCTTCTAGCCCACGCCCACAATCCACAGCCACCACGCCTCCCATTAGTTGCCGTTGAATTCGCAATGACCAGCCGAAGTGCATTACAAATACAAATGGGTGCAGAGTTGGGGTGAAAAACTTATGATTTCTTCTCTAACCGTGGTCTTTAGGGATTCTTTTACGCTGAGAACAAATCTTTGTTTGAAAAACTGATTTCTTCTCTAACCGTGTTCTCCAGGGATTCTTTTACGCTGAAAACAAATCTTTCTCCGCCTTTCTGTGCCTTAAAAAGGGAAGAAACGAGTCCAGAAGGCCTAATGTTTGGAGCTCATCATACCCGTAATTTTTCGATGCATCAGTACCCTCTACGAGAGAGCAATCATAAATGCTGTCATCGGGATGTTACCAGAAAACATGTCTTCCTTCGCACCTGCATTTGCTGAGACTATTACAACATTCAATTGCATAATCATCATCATTAAGAAATATTTATTAATCAGCCGAATATGGAGGAAGATATTGTTATGAAGAGAGTTAATTTTCATGCAGGCCAATGGGTGACCTCATATGAAACGAAAGGTGCAAAAAGGAAAGTACGAAACTCAACACTCCCTACAAATGCAACAATATTCGCGAGACCATGCAATTTTTTCATTCCTCAAGAGTGGTTTTCGGCACTGAGACAAAGTCTCTAGAACGGCGAGGACCGTTCTTCCATGCATATCCTTGTAGACTTTAATCTCACTTTTAAAATATTTGTCATTCTTTAGTTATCGACTGCCCATGAGGTTAACTTATTTTTTAAAGCCAGTAATCATTATTTCAAGTGCAAACTCTTATCGTGGAGGGGTGATGGTATCTACTTTGAAGTTGCCTACTCCTATCAAAGCACTCACACAGGCGTCGGAGTCTCTTGGATTCTCCAAAGAAATCCCACTCCGTTGACAATACGAGCTCTGTGAAGGAACAATGCTTCATGACTTAAGGTTCTGTCAAAATGACAGGCAATTAAAATTGCTTTTTCATATTTCCACCAATGCTACCGTCATTATCTTATCCTATCTTAAAATAGCGTCGTTATGCAACAAAAATGCAGGGTATATATATATATATAGGAAATTTTAGGGCACAGAGTAGGTCAAATGCACCTTTACCTCCTATTAAATCGTAATATCACGGAGTTTTATCTCACTATCATTTATTGTAATCAGCTCACATGCACCTAATCACTCCCTTACACGCGCAGATGATTGGCATAATTCGGCAGGTGCATCGGATTTCCGTACCAACCATACTACATTCTCATACCTGCCAAATTCCTCAAAGATATCGCCTTCGCCAAATTTCGGCAAGCACAACAACGGCGGACAGAGCGCTAAACACTTGCCGAAATACAAAAAGTAGAAAAAGCCCTCCCCTGCCAGCAGGGGCGGTCAGTCCTCCGCAAAAGCGTTTGCGGTGACCGCATGCAAATGCCTCGAAGGCTGTCAGCGGGCGCGTGAAAAACCGCTCAATGGGGGAGGATGCCTCGATAATTAATCGCTGGGAAACATTTCGAAAAAAGAAAGGAAAGAAGGAATAAGGGGAAGGGCTCTTTCTTCCCGATGGGGCTGGCTGTGTTCTGGGCGCACATAATTCTCGATCCCCGTCCATTTCGAGCAGGGCCCACGGGCGGAATAAATTCAAGAGGAAGAAGAGGAAAAAGGCCAGAAAAGAGAGAGAAATCATATTCGGGGAGATATTTGAATGGTCGTCGGGGAGGCCTTACTTGAGGGTGTAGGGGGTGTGGGGGGTGGTCGGGGGCATTGAGGGTGGGTTGGGGCACCCCCGCGGGGCGGGATCGGTGCAAAGGGCGGGTGGGGGTGGGCGGGGGGGTCCCTTCTCCCCCCACAACGCAGAGGGGGGTCGAGAGACGAAGTGGTGGCTTTAAATCATTCACTGTGTGGAGAGACAAAGGGACAAAAGGTGAAGAGCGGCGATCGGTGTTTGTGCGTGCGACGAAGAGAGAGGCAGCGACCGACGGACAGCAGCAGAAGATCCCTCTTTACTACCTCCCCACAGCCGCAACGCAAACCCCTGGCCGGTATGGGCACTGCGCCTCCCCCTCTTATGTTAGAGCCATCTGGGGTCGATACCGGAAAACGAAAATATTTACGCATTTGTATGAAATGTGTACTGTCGGCGTCAAAATGATATGCATCTGTACTTCGCAAATTTGTATCTGGACTTAAGCGCATGCCTTAATAATAAATAATACGTCATTTTAAAGGAAATTTTATTCTCAATTCTGATTTATTTTTTGTCATTAAGAAGTGTTTCTATCAATTTTGTCTTTTCTTTCGGGGTAAATTGTAGGACTAGATAGTTTTCTAATATTTTCGTTATTTTACAACAAAATAAGTGTTTTGAAAATACGCAAAAGCTATTTTATTAATATACATTAATATTTGCAACTTATTGTGGAAGATGAATGTTGTTGACGGAGTAGTTTTCCCTAGGTTGAGTTACAAAGTTCATGAAGTTGACAGAACGACTAATTTTATGGTGCGCGGAGTCATTTATTACACTGGCGTGTCTACATTTTTGAATTTTTCATAGTACAAAAAATAAATTAGAATTGTGAATAACATTTCCTTTAAAATAACCTATTATTCTTTATTGTGGCATGCACTGAAGTCTAGATATACATTTGCAAAGTACAGCGGCACATCATTTTGGCGCCGACAGTAGGCCCGGAGCTCATTGTCACGTTCCACGGGTCTTGAAGGCATGGTTCGGTATTAGGACAGACAGTAAAGATCATTTCCGCCAAAAGGAAAACATAGGGAGGGTAGAATGGAGGGAAACCCGGTGTCGGCAATATCCTGCTCAAGAGGACTGAATAGAGGAGGCCCCATTCCACAGCATAGGAAACTGATTTCTGTTGTCACTCCGGTCGCATTTTAATCGGCTTTCAAAAATGTCCGCCGCGCGCCTACGGTTGCAATGCGATTCAATTTTTTTTACAATATTAGCTTTGCAATGTTTACAATTGCGAGGAATAGCATTGAAAAATAATTAATTTGATAGATCACACCATCATATAAATGTCGGTTAACTTCGTGGAAGGTTACACGGGATTTCCACCGGGTCAGGTTCTCCAACTCCATCTCGGCCGACGTTTTTATGTATGAGTTGTCCATCGTCTTCAGAGCAGAGCATGATGCCCTGAAGACGATGGACAACTCGCCCATCAAAACGTCGGCCGATATGGAGTTGGAGAACCTGACCCGGTGGAAATCCCGTGTAACCTTCCACAATTCTATACGCCGGGAAAGCCTACGATCATTCTTCTGTTGACATCCCTAATTATATCTTACGTACCCGTAAACCTCGGATCGATTTGTCCGTCAGCGACGCGAGTGGGGACTTCTGTAAACTATTTAAGTAAATAAAAGATCGTAGCACTTTTCCACAAGAGTTTTTAATGCGTACAACGCGTTTCAGCTCGACTTGACAGAAGGTCTTGTACCAGATGATGGCTCAGTGAGCCGAAACGCGTTGTACGCATTAAAAATTCTTGTGGAAAAGTGCTACGACCTTTTATTTACTTAAATATGTCCAACTTCCACCAATTGAAGCCTGAATCTGTTGAACTTACTTCTGTAAACCCATTTAAATGCACACAATGTGGGTGACAACACATTTGGAGGACGGCTTCAGGATCCTCTTTTGTAATATTCGTGGGCCTTCTCTTCACGAAAGAAGCCAAGGTGTGACGGATTGCAGTACCTGAATAGCCCTCCGCGCAACGGTCAAGCAGCCATTCCACGTCCGAAAGGATATTTCATTTGTTCGCCTATCGCTTGATAAGTCTCTGCATTCTTACCGTCCTTATTTTCCAGAATAATGATGGATAGGGATGCGCGAGTACTCGCAAAATTCGAGTCGAGTCGAGTAGTTGGTACTCGACTCGATGGTTTCGAGTTCATTACGAATGTCTACTAGAGTCGATTAGTTTCGGTTTCATAGATATCGATGCCAGTAAGTTCAGAAATCTGCCGACAGGAGGCGCTATCGGGAAACTCATCTAATAATACCGTTTTTAAAGTCGATAAGTCGATTACTGAGGGCTCTTCTGAGTAGTTTCGATACATACTCCTACGTTACTTGAATTGACGACATATTACTTCAGGTTAATTCATTTCAATTGTCCTTATAGAACTGTTTAAGACATTAATTTTCATTCATCTTGCATTTTGTCACGATTCACATCAACGTTCCTCATTATCTTTTCCTATTTACATCAAGCTAAGCATTCGGAATAGAAAATTGGGAATAGGGCATATGAAAGTATGTTGGAGCATGCATTGCCGTACTGCCTGGTTCGCAAATGTCAAACTCAACTCGATACTAGCGAGTAGTTTTCAACTCGACTCAAGATCAAAAAGTGCTACTCGCGCATCTCTAATTATGGATAAACCCCACTTTATTTCCTCGCATGATCTACTAGATAACGCCAGCTCCATTTCAGCCCGCTCCATCGGCTTTCACGTACTACTGTTTCCCCCCCTACCTCTACCGTTTGCTCCGACATAATACCCCTCTAATTCGCAATCTACGTTTCACTAAGCCTATGAAAAATGCCTATTTTTTTAAATCCATCCTTACTTCCTTTTCGCCCCACCCTGTCGAATCTCCAAACATAGTCAGCAAGGACTTCAGAAAAAATATATATACATAATAAGGGGTCGTGAAGTATATAAGTTTGAATCATAATTTTGATTTTGATGGGACGTGAGTCATTGAAATTGAAAATAATTCACAAGACTTTTCAAAGAAATTGTTTATACTTTTAAATACAAATATTCCTTTAATAAGAGAATAGATAGCTATAATATAAATGAAATTTATTGCGACCAATTTTTTAAAATTAGGTTTTCACTTTTTTACTTTTATTTAATTTTACGGTGGTCTGATTTTTTCACATTTAATTTAATTAGCAATGTATTTATTGCATTAGGTTATTAATTTCACAAACCGCTATTTTACGGAATTTAAATATTCATTTCTTTTTTTGTCAAGTTATTGTGTTCTGTATTTAAGGTTGCTAGATTTATATAAGATATTATCATCTCTAAATGATTGACGGGCGGGACTGAAAAACAGTCGGAAAAACAACAATAATTTCTAAAGTTAATAATGTAAAGTTATCAATGTGTAATTTAATATTAATTTATAATTTTTGTATCGAATACATGAATGCAATTTTTTATGGAAATTATATTAGAGCTTAATCGTTCAAAAAATTTGACCCACATCTCGTGATATAAAAAAATATATATATACAAAATTATGATCACATCAACTTGTTACTAAGGCATTTCTTTGATATTTGAAGGTAGATTCACATACATTCATTGCTCTATGTCTTAACGCGATCGAATTATTGATCTTTTGTTTTGTAGGGCGGTATGAATTATGTAATATTTTACACTTTCCCGACGAACAAAATACTTATACTTTTCTCGGGATTCCGCGCGGGTAAGATTTTCTCGGAGCAATGAACTATGGTAAAAATTTACCTTGTGGTTACGACTCATTTTTTGTGACCTTTTCCACCAATTTATGCCATAGTTATTTACCCCAAAGTTGTTAAGCTAATTATTCGTCAAAGGCTCAATTCAAATGTATTGCTATTTTTTCTATAAACTATCCCCCACTTTCCCATTTCTCCGTTCCACAAAATATCTCTTTAATTTCATCTTTATCGTCGGAAATGTGGCGCGGTTTCAAAATAATTTTCTCATCGTCTATCTCTTTAAAATATATCTCTTCTTAATTGCTCAAGCAATCGATGCCTAGATGCAGCCTCAGATTCCCCGGTGGCTACCGAACTAACTCGAGTGAAAACTGTGTAATGTTCTTTACGTTTTTTACTGTGCCAGTTTTTGGCGAATCGCACCGCTTTTCTATGCTTTTAATAAGTTCTCGTATTTAATATTTCTGAGCCAAATCATTATATTTTATTTATATTGTTCCAGAGGATACTTAAATGCATTTAAATCCCTTTATAGACCTAAAATATTTATGGAAAAGTACTAAGTCTGTTCCAGAAAAATACTACTGGAAAATGTATTATCCTGGAAATAATACCCACTCTTAATAGGGTAGTTTCCTTCATCAAAGAAAGCAAAAGGCATTGATGGCGATTCGTTACCCACCATTAGTGTATTCATAATACACAAATTATTTGGTTTTTGAAATACCGGTTTAGACGAATGGCAAGGGTCAAATTTTATCCTCATTTGAAAAAGGCCAGATTGGCGCCCATGCGATTCCACTCCACGTGACGTCACAGGGACCTAGTTTCTACACGAGAGGATAGGAGTTATGCATCGTCAGAGTCTACCAATGCATGCATGAGTCACAGAGCTCAAGGAAACATGTCTTAATAATCACCTATTAAAACTGGCTAAGGTCGGAAAGTTTTATTCGCTTGATAAGGTATTAATAAACCTTTTTTAAGCCATGCGCTACCAGACAGGAAGGTACTCAGCTACCCGTTAGCATCCTGCGTCCTATCAGCGCTCAGAGCCTCGATCAAGGTCACCTACCAGGCGGGAGGGGGAACCAGAAATGCGTCGTACGGACTTTTTCCCTTCATTCCTACTTACGCGTCGCGTTTTCGCGCGCTTGAAATTTTTCACTTTTCATTTGATCGCGAAAAATAGATATCGTCATTTAAAAATCTAAAAGCGTGAAATACGTACTCCAGGAGTAATAATCTTTCGATTTAGGCAATAAAAAAATAATAAGAAACCACCCTATTATCATCATTCTGTGAAAATATCCCTCAATTTAAAGCAATTTCTGAAGTAATGTTTCTTTCTCTAATTTTCCGTTCTCGTTTACTCTGGTAATTATTTGCGGTCACCAACTCAAATTAATGGATGTTTCAGCGACTATCACCAAGATTATTTAGTGAACGCAGTCTTCAGTTAACTGTGCTTAAAAAAACGATCTCAAAATTGTTAAGAAACATAAATTAACGTTTTTTTTTTCGAAAAACTGCTATCTGTCGCTGAAAATTGTGCTAACAGCGCGAAAAAAGGGCAAAATTACGAAGCAACTCGTACCCAGGTATGCATCGAATGCGTTTCACTATGCAAATGAGTCAGCTCATTTCATAAATTAATGTTCAAGGCCTCGTTTACAACTCGTTTAACAACGGAACAGAGCGGCTGGGTGGATGGAGAGATTGATATGGCAAAAGCATCAAGTAGCCAAGTCTATTTTGAACTATTACCGAGGATTACTCCTCTTTGCTATTACTCAGTATCCTTGAAGTGCGCAGGAGGTCCACCATCATTGACTATAATTGCACAATTTGATGAAGGACTTTGGACGGCGGAAAAAATCACTACTGTGAAAAATACTTACTATGTGATGGGTTCGTAATCGAAAATCATTTCTCCGGAATATTTTATCGAAGTTCATTCGACATAAACGTCAGGGAACGAAACATCATGCATGCGGCTGTGCGTTGATGAAGGGAGGCTTTGAATATGACGGCGTGTAAGAGGCGGATAGAATGTAAATAAACATGAAAATGGAGCACATGACGTAATAAATGCAGGAAGAAGGGGAGGGCGGATGGAGGAGATTAATAGGACAGGAGGGGGGGGGCGACAATGGAACACAATCATCAATCCATTAACCCCCTCCCTCATCCTCCAGCGTCTAACACCCCCACACCACTTACAACATAACTTTCAACCCCTTAAGAAAACCCCAACGCGACCATGCAACTCAAAACAAACCCATTGAGTTTATTATTTAGCATAAAGGATTTTCAATTTTTGCATCAACATCAGATAACGCACTCGAGTTCATTTTGAGTTGAATTTTGTATTTTAGAAACTAGCTTCAACTTATCTTACTTGACTTAGATTAATTGAGGTAAAAATTAGAAATCTTTGCATTTACCTAAATTATCTTCATTCATGTTCTCCTGCTCATTAAAAACTGGAATTATTGGAGTATTATATGACACGTAGAAGTATTTTTACAACAGAAATTATATATTTTTTAAAGGGTCATCTTGTAACCTATGGACTCAATTTGAGTTGAGACTCGAAAGAAGTCTCGCTATGCTAACGAGGCAACTGAGTCTGGTTTGAGTCTGGATCATCACTTGAATAACGTTGTGGAACACGTCTCTAAATGCCACTGCATTGAAGAATACAAAGATGCGTATTTTTCCACGTGGTCAAAGGTTTTACTCCACTGTGCGTCTCTACGATTCCTGAGTGGTTAGTTCCGTGCCTCTGTCGCATTGGCTGTCCCGTCTCGTGCACTCAGGCACATAATCGCACCGCTTCGGTCTACCCCGCCTAATCACCATTTCGAATCTCACAAATATCTCCCAAATTTATGGCTCCTAATTAAGAAACTCGCACTGTGTGCCCACGAGACAAGAGGCCAGGCGTGGAAGGCGACGCCGCCCCGTGAGGGCAGAGGGGGAGACGAGAGAATTTATAGGGCCAGTTCATGTCTCCGCTCTAAAAACTCCATCGGTCTCATAGACGTCCGTGACTAATACAACGAGGGGAGAGAATGTTCACAGAAACATCCCAAAAAAAGTATAATCACTAAGAAACAGTGATATTTATAAGATTTTCACGGAAATACTTTATGAGCGAAATATTTAGTACTTAGTTAAGGGCACACGTGCAATATAATACTCGACCGGGATGATGTTGGCTTGGAAAAATAATATCACTAGAGAAGGTTTCGATCCGGGACCTCCTAATCTCCCATCTTAGGATCATCTAGTACCGTTTACCATAGTGATTTTGGCGATATAAATGGCAATAAAGGTAGTTTTGAACGGCATTAGCTCCCATGATGCAGGAAATAAGAGTACTTTAGATCACAGAAGATCTGAAAGTATCATTTCAAGATCATTTCGTTAATGTTTTTCCGATAAATTTTCATATTCGTATCAAAATTAAAGTCCTGGTTGGATCTTAATGTGATATTCTCCTGGCGGTTTGACGATAAGATTCCACAAATCATCACTTGGTTCACGCGAACATTTAGGGAAAAAAATCCAAATGAAACGACCACATTTTATGAAAGCAGGAAGGGTTTAATTGCATCCCAATGACTTTCACATCGCAATGGTAAGTATTAAACCGGTTACTAATGGTCGATTATTCATTTATCACTCAGAGCCTCCAGGCGAATGATGGTTTTGAAAATTGAAGTCAGAACTCAACCAGAGCTACTCAAGAGAAAATGAATTTTTAAACATTCAGGGCACGGGTTCCTCTCCTAGATGGATAGTTCGGTTACGTCGCCCCAAGACCCACTCACTCTGTGATACAAGATACAACTAGAAGCTTGCTTTGGATGAGTAAAGGTACAGCTCATCTCAAAATAAGCCCCCAACGCGTTATTTCTCACATCCAGGGTAGAAGGGACAATTTTTTCCCCTCGGTTGCGTCACACTGCGAGGATTTACACCGGTGGGAGCCCTGAGGGACCGGGACTAGTAGCAAAGCTCTCTACCCGCTAACCCCAATTTTTAAGTGGGGATTCCCAAGGCTTTTTCACTTTTGAACCGAGAACCAACCCATCAGTGACCAAACGCTCTATTAAATACTCTATTTTAATGAAACGGACAAAAATTCAAGCAGAAAATTGCTCCATAAAAGCTTGGAATTTGAATGAGTGATTTGTTAATGCAAAATGGAGCATTTTTGCTGCGGCCACACACAGACACAACACAAGAACATTTTACATGGAGAGAGCACTCAGTCTAAATCGGAAGCCGTCGGTCGGACGGTCGTCAATACCAAAGATAAAGCGCAGTACGTACAAGTAACTCATCGCCACATGAGCGATAGATTCGGAGTTGCTGCTGCAAAGGGAGAGAGAGGGCCCCCTCTCGTCATTATGGGCCATTTAACAAGGGCCCCTCGGGACGAGAAAAACGACCCACGACACGCCCGGACAATCCGTGAGCAGAGAAGAGAACGGCCAGCGTGTCGTCATTACCACTCGACGACGACCACTCGGAGATCTTTCCCTCCACACGCAGCCCTTAATAATTCTTCGGATGGGCTCTCCACGGGACGTCTTAGTTTTACAAGCTGACCCTCGCAGTGGTGGGGGTCAGATGGATATATCATGGATTTCGCAGACGTCAGCCACAACAGACTATATAGGAGCCGACGACGACCTCAGTCAGCCCGTAAAGATTCCGGGCCCACGGAGGGAGAGAGGGGCCCTTGGAATGGACCCTTCACGCCCCCCCCCCCCCCCACCACACTCCACAGATACCACGTCCCCATGACGACGGCACAAAGAGGCGAAGAGGCTAAATCGCGTTTTTCCATAACATGTAATACACTGTATTGTATTTAAAGAGGTTGTGAATTTTTAAAAGAGCTTAAGGGTTAGCAATACTTTGTTGAAATAAAATGGAATTTGTTTTTGGGTCAACATAAAGTTTTTCGTTTTCATTTCTATCAAAATTTATTTTCATTACATTATTATGTACTTTCACGTTTTGTATACATTCGACATCGTTCAGAATTTCTATTCAAATGTTGACAAATTTAAATACTTCAAATATTTAATGCTGTATTATGTATGGTTTTGACTGAGGTAGCTTCCCATAGGAATATCTTAGAAATAACCTAAATCTCGTATGCATTAATTCCTACTTCGTATATTATTATCTGTATATGAGCAATTTATCTAGGTATTTTCGCCGCATTTAGACAGTATATGAAGCGTCTGGGTATGAGCTTGGTGGAAACGGGTGATATCAAAAGTAAGCAAAACTACCACTGGTACCACTTTCTCACTAAAGCACGCCATACACTAACACTAACGTCACTAGCAGAAAATCCCCTTGCACTCTACGGTGGTGATTATAGTGATATAATCACTAGTTCGCTGCTGTGCACAGAAACGTATGATAGCATGTGTTGGGGAACATTTAACCTAGCTGCAAGGAACTCGCTTATCAGTTTCAAGATCATTCCCTGAAAACGCTCATACCTATCTTATTTAAGTTAATCATCTTACCCTTTGTCTAAAATCTAAATTAATCTTAGGTAAAATATGTCTTTAAATAACTCCTACAAATTATGAAAGGACTAATGATTCCTTGTAAAGGAAATAATATGCTGTTTGCGCAGTGAAATTCTCATTCTGCGAAACTGATTAGATACGACATTATAATAAATGGCTTCACTAGTTCTTTGTTGAGCGAAAGACATAATCAATCAAAGTAATTCTTGGATATCACGTACTCGAGGAATGCATAGGCAAACGTTCCCTTTAGATGGTTTCATTCATAATTCATATTTATATTATTACCTCATCAAGTTACAACACAAACTACAATGTTCAACCATTGTTACACTTCATCATGCATCCCCCTGCACGCAGAGATGTGAGGCGAATTAAAGTGAGGAAAATGTGTTTGTGGATGTTTACTTTACCATAAATATTGTCCGTTTCCACGAATTCTATAACGATACGCTTCATATACTGGCGTAGGGAGGCCAAAACACCTAGATGATGATCAAATACGTGACAACGCATTGTATACCGTGTGGTAATCAGGACACGTCTAATAATGAGATCCTTCCACTGGTATTCATGCATCGCCGTCCTCTTCACAATATACGCTATTTCCTTCATATAACATTGCCAAGAATATTTCATCTTCCTCTTCTCTATTGCATTTACCTCGATAAACACTCACTTAACGAGATCATATCCATTTTTCTCCTTCTTATCATTCGTAGCACAGTCCGCTGTTCTCCAACTTTTAGCATGATCTCCTCATTCCTTGCCCAGTACGCCAAATAAATTCCTCCTTTTCTTTTAGTTTTTGTAGCATTTTGACTTAGGTTTATTGGCTTTTAAACAATGCATATTTCTGTTTTATTCCGATTTCTCCTTTCTAGGTAATAATAGTATCTAAGATTGAAATTCTAATCATATAAAGAATTGAAAAGCTGCTCATTTTCATAATGAAAACCCTTTTTTCCCCACATTTGGGATTTATTCCTCATTAAAAACTCTTATTCAAATGTAGAAAGTCATTTTGGAAATTTTGAAGAAATAAATGGATATTGGATACCACTACCTCATGTATATACCTCAAATATTAATAATTGCACAGTATATTCCATGAAAATATCCTTCGTCTGTCCTAAACTCTGAATATGTGTAAAAATCGTCTGAAGTTAGTTAAGGCAGTTCATGCGAAAGAAAAAAGGCTAGGCAGTGATTAATCAAGCTTACTCATACTTCCTAGAATTATTTTTTCAATTATTGCGAGCACTGTAATATTTTGGTCTGATTTTTTTCTGCCATCAATTGAATTTTTAAATTAAAAATTGCAATTTTGTTTTATGTGAGACCGTTCACTGAAAATTTAATTGCCAATACATTGAGCAAGCGAAAGGAAAAGGTTTTACATCATCACATGACAGGATTTTGGACCGGTTTTTAATTCAATTAATAATTTCAGTCCTACATGTAAATGAATGAAAAAATCCAGGATTGACTATCCCTCTATTTTTAGACCAAATTTCCAATCAAGAAGTCACTACAAGGAACATTGATGCTCGGTTTGAAGTCCCACAGTTTACTGTGAATAAAATGGAGACTAGAAGAGTGGAATTCACCACAATCGGCCCTTATGTTAGGCAGGCAATCACTATTAATAAAGGGATTCAATCAGTTACGGTATTTTCACATGGAGCACTTTTAACACACAAACGCTTTTGTCGATTGAACTCCAATTCAATTACTATTCCTATTCCAATCTCTTCCCGAATCCTGTACTCTCTCTCTCTCCGTTACCCATCTACCTAAAATCCATCCTTCATGTTCGAAGAACGAGGGAAATCTTGGATCAGGCCTTTTACGGTATATTAACTAATAACTATATATTAATTTAAGCCGTATTTGTTAATTAACTATGTTAATAAATGTAGAAAACAGTAAAAATATCAATTTTTCAAAGTGAAGAGATACGCGAAATGACTCACCACAAATAAATTTATGCATTTTGAAAATTCTTCCACCAGATAGTAAGTTTAAAGAAATAAATTCACTTTAGTGTTTACCTTATCTTGAATCTTAGATGATATTACTCTCACAATCACTCGCTACATCCACATGTCTCCTCCGCGTCCACTCCAGACTTTTTCTCACCCACCATGTCCAGCACTTCGTCGTTCCTCCTCCTCTCCGTTCAATTCACTTTCTCCAACCCCATCCTCATCCAAATCTCGAATGCCTCCAGTCTTTTCTCGTCCTCTTTCCTTATTGTCCTTGTCTCCGCTCCAAATCTCTTCAATCCAGATCGCATTCTTCACGAGCCTTTACTTAAAACTAGAGGCTGATTACGAGCCTCTCGTTGGCTCTTTCCTCATTATCAACACCTCCTATGCGCAATTCTCTTCCTGATATGTTGACGACTGGGGCCGCTTCCCTTTTATATGCACCCCGAATAGTTGAGCTGTTCCATCTGCTCCAGAGAGTGCCCAACTACTTCTATGATAATCCTTACATTCCTTGGTCGCGGTGCTGAAAACAATCGCATAACTACGACCTCATTTTCGTTTATTTGGCATTCCAAATCGCTCGCACCGTTTCTCTTACCCATCAAAGAGAGCCAGAAACCGCCTCATGCGAAAACCAATAAACGCCGAATAATGCGCGAATGCGCGAACTCCCATCGAAACTTGGACATGAAATTAAATGCAAAAAAAGACAACTTGGGCACCTGAATTTTCATTCCACGACTACCCCATTTTTCGGGCAGCCAGAAATATATTAAGCGTGGCTTCTGCTGCCAACACTCGTGCGACGCGCGGGGCAATAGATGTCACAGATTCATTGACATTCTTACCCAATAACTGATTGCATTCCCAAGACATAGTAAGTAAGAATTTGTACAAAAACCCGAATAAAAACAATCATAAAAAATCTGATATTCATGATACAGATAAATTTGAGCATTTCAAATACGACATCATCAAATGTTATTATAATTTTTCATTTGTCACTCGTAATTGCGTAAATAACTACGCCGCAGCCAGCAATAAAGAGCTGAGGTTATCATTTATTTATTGAAATGTGTCAAAGTTAGTTTATCGATCTCATGAAATAAATACAAGGATTTTTCAAAATCGTTCGAAGGCTTTCATTGTTATAGCAGCGGAAGTTCAAAGAGCAATTCACATTTTATTGTCTGTAAGGGGTCAGGAGAGTAGTTGAACTGCTTCCAGTAGGAATGTGTACTTAAAAAGCTAGTTCTAATCAATCAGACATGAGGTGTGTGCAACACAAGTATCCACATCAAGCTCCTCACGGCTACTAAAGAAAGAGTTTCAAATGGACGCATCCGTTTGCTTCGGCTTTGGTGTCGCATACAACACTTAAAACTTTAGCAATCGTCTTGGAATCTCCAGAAAATATGAAATAGATCCTGTTCTGCACTTGACTGTACTTCAAATTTGGAAACTTCAACTCAGAATCCCCTCGGATTTATTTTTTTCATATTTGAGAAACAGAATAATCTTGACAAAGGCCTACCCAAAACACCGTGGTAATTTGAAGATTATTGTTGATAAATAAATGTCTTATGCAATACCAAAAAGATGATGCAGTGACCTTAGCAAAACTGCGTCATAAAAATTTTTCTTTATTGAACTTAACATCGCAGTTGGATTAAGAAGAGCATGGCCATGTAAATAATTCATTCATTCTTCTTATTACGAAATAGGAACATTTTCTTTGGAAATTCAAAATGCATATAAGTGGGTCTTATTTCATCCTAAAAATAAAAGCGATGAGTGATGATAATTGACTAATGAAATCATGATCCTTAGACTTATGCTGTTTTTGAGCTCTCACAGTCAGAAGGATTTTTCAAAGTTATCCAAATATAATAATATGGTATAACGTCAGTGATTTCCTTTTTACGCACCTTTTACAAATATTCATAGAGTTTGAGACGCGGGTAAAATCTAACACGCATCTAAAATTTTAAAGATAAGCTTCCGTTGCGGAAAGGAAAAAATATTAAAAATGTATCGACCAAATATTTTTAAATGGCACCCAAACCGGCAACTAAGGTTTTCAATGATTGGCTGACTTTTTAAAGTCCAAATAATCTGATATGAGTGGGTGAGAGGTCAAGGGGTACAAGTGATTTATCTTTTCCAAATAGAGTTAGATACAGAAATTAGGTATAGAAAACAAACGAAATCAATTAGATACTTAGTAGTGCATTTGAATTTCCACTCGATGTCAGTACAGAACAGAGACTCACTCGTTTCCCTTAGCAAACCGGGTTTTTGCTTATTTATTCTAAAAATTAACTTTACCTAACTCTGTTGAGAAAAAATCACTTGCACCCCTTGGCTTCCAACCCACTCATATGACTCATGGTCAGACTATAGCTACCGCTGATATAAAACAAAATAAACTCGCTGTTACTCAAAATCATGACCAGTTTCTACGGTAACAGGACACAGCAAACAGTTCTCTTGTTGGATACACTTTGAAAATAGTGAACTTCCGACCTTTCCTTCTCGAATTTTAAAACATTCGCCTCTCCTTCGTGACGTACCGCTGCTTCTGCTGGAGGAAGGCTCCCGCCAGGACACTCAACGAAGCGTCTTCCCACGCTGCCGCGCTTCACTCTTTCACAATGCTAATCAACAAACACATTATTGATGGCCTCCCGTACAAGGAATGGAATCTTAACCGCATAAGTATTAATTGTTCCCGATAAATTAAGACAGTTAATCTCTCCGTCCTGGAAAGAAAATGAGCGGCGGCAGCACGGGGCGAAGATTTTCTCCTGCGCTTATTATGAACGTGCTGATGGCTGAAAATTTCACCGGCAACATTTATCACCGGAACTTCTTCTGAGTTGCTCCAGTTCGTTAACAGACGCGATCGCAACATGAAGAGTATTATAATTATTGTGAGATAACTAACTGCTACAGTAGGTTAAAATAGGCCAAATCACTTCAGGACTGACACCCTACCCGCTATCTTTCGTTAGGACTGTTCCACTTTACCAACAAAATAATAAGTTCCCGGCAAAGCGATACAGCAGAAATACTCGTCGGGTCAGTTCAAAAAAATCCTGTGCCATCATCGCCGACAATCCTTGGAGTAAAAACAAATATAGAAATAAGAGGATATGCACAATAAGGTGGTTTCCTTATTGTTCTTTTTTATTGCCTAAATCGAAATATTAATACTTCTGGAGTACATATTTCACGCCTCTAGATTTTTAAATGACGATATTTATTTTTCGCGATTAAATGAAAAGTGAAAAATTTCAAGCGCGCGAAAACCCGACGGCTAAGTATGAATGCCGGGAAAAGCCCGTGTGACGTCTGGCTGCTGCTGAGTGAGCCCTCATGGGTGCGAGGTTATGGACGCCGCTACGATGCAGGCTGCTTTCTGCCGCGATGTTTCCCTGAGCTCTGTGCCTCATGGATGCATTGGTAATCTCAGACGATGTGAAACTCCTATCTACTCGTATAACATCTAGATCCCTGTGACGTCACGTTGAGTGGCATCGCATGGGCACCAATCTGGCCTTTTTCAAATGCGGTTAACATTGATCATGAAATTCGTCTAAACGGGGATTTCTATAAACAAAATAAATGTTTCCCACGTAACCGTTGTGTCTGATTAACTGGACCATCCAACGAGTTTTTTGACTGAAACCAGTGACATAAAAAGTCCGATGAAAGGTCAAAATGTTTTTTAATTCGTAATCACCGCAGTGTGGAATCGGTGGTCAGGCATGACGTGAGAATGCACTGCCTCATGGAGATGCATTCCAAGAGGCTGATCCGGTTACGTAAGTACATGATCTAAGCGCTGCATTACAGACAACCAAGGACAGAAAGCCACAGAAAGAAGGTGCATTTGTGAATGTGTCTATTTTTTTCCGTTTTGTTAGAGGGATGACGGATGCAGAAGCAAAGACATCACAAAGAGAATTGCGACGACAAAGGAGGCCTTCGCAAACAGAAATGAGCTGATGAGAGCATCTTCGTGTAAGAGCTAAAGGAAAAGGTCAATGAAGAGTCTGATTTGGAGGGTAGCGATATACGGTACAGACATGTGGATACATACAATTAGGAATGAGGACGAGAAAGGACTGAAGGCCTTCAAAACGTTGTTAAGGAGAAGAATTGATTATGTGTAAAGGACGAAGAGGAAGACGAACACAAAATGCTGGAAATGGTGGGCGAAAATAGGTAACTTCAAGATACGAAGGAGACAGAAGATTAGTATGGAGCGATTAATAAGCGGAAAGGGGATCTAAAAATGCAAGGCAGAGCGAAGAATGTTAAGGAAGTGTGGGGGGGAATGTATAGAATAAAATTAGAGATACGTGAAAATCGCACTTTCATTTTTATTTTATCGCACTTTCAATAACAGTTCATCGCTTTTGTAGCGTATATTTTTTTATTTTCATAGTGAGGTGGATGCCGATAAAATGTAGTGAAACACAGTTATATGACAAAATACAGAATATTTTAAATAATTATGTTGTAGAACAATAATAAATTAAGGAATAAGACATATAGTGGCGGAGGTGTAGCTTGCCCGCGTCCACTTGTAGTTCGCGGCCACGTAGAGTCCCAGCCAACTAGCAGCTGGCCAGTCGCTCACATGCTTTGAGCGATGAGTGTCGGCAGAGCATTTAAACAGCGCTCGGCACAAAATGTACGAATTTGGCCGTAGAAAAGGCCAATTTGCGTAAAAATATCATAAAAGTCCAGTCATCGCATCTATGTCGCATTTATTTGCGCACATCGCATTTTCGATTTTCACGCATCTCTAAATATCATTTATAGATTTAGAATGAAAATGAGTGGGTCTTGTTATGACTCGATGGGAGGGGTGCGATCAAGGAAAGACGAGTTAATAAATAATAGTAATACCCAATGATAGCTCAAATGATCACAGGTGGTACGACAATTGTAATATATTTTGACCATACCCAGGCAGAACTCCAAACCGCGACCATAGTCTCGCATAATACTCCACTAGTATAACCACTAATAGAACACTTCAATAACAATGGTGAAAGTAAGAATACAGAATAAAACAAACAAATAAGTGACAGAGAGGTAAACGAAAGCGAAGCAGAAACTGAAGCGTGCGTTCATTCACGCTGCCATGCAGACGCGATCGCTCAGGATTGACGGCGGCTCGAGCCCCTTTAGCGGCTGAGGCACAGCGGCTTTCAAAAGAGCCCCTGGGGGTTGCAGACGCAGGAGTCCATCACGACACGAGCGCCATCCGTCAACATCGGGCGCGATTAAAAGCTTCGGGAGGAAGAATGGGCCTCTTCCGTACTCGGCCGCGGATGGGCCTTATTTTTCACCACCTCCGCTGCGTCATCAAGATGACTACCATGGCCTCTCAAGCCAGCGCTTTTTTGTTGGCACTTGTGTAAGCAAGGACATCAGGAAGCGAATTGCACTAGCTAAGGAGGCGCTCATGAACAGAAAGGAACTTCTGAGAGCATCGTTATGTAAGAGTTTAAAGAAAAGGTTAGTGAAGAGTTTGATTTGGAGAGTAGCTCTCCACGGTGCGGAAACGTGAACACTGAGGAAAGAAGACGAGAGAAGATTGGAGGCATTCGAGATGTGGGTATGGAGAAGAATGGAGAGGGTGAAATGGACGGAGAGGAATAGGAACGACGAAGTGCTGGACATGGTGGGTGAGGAGAGGCAGCTTTTAGATGAGATACGGAGGAGACACAAGGTGTGGATGGAGTTAGTGCTTAGCGGGGAGGGGATGTTGAAAAAGGTGTTAGAGGGTAGAATGTTAGGGAAACGAGGGAGGGAAAGGAAAAGAATAGGATTTTTAGTTAGATTAAAAGGGAGTAGGCCTTACAGTGAATTAAAGAAGGCAGTGCTGGAAGGAAAGGGAGGCTACCAGATCACTTCTTGAACACTCCATGGAAACCTACCTCAATCGCGAGAATACTGTAATAATAATGTGTAAGGCTCGCTCGCAACATCTTGTACAAGCGGCACCGAGAATCGAAGTACATGTTGGGGATGTAAATTAACACGAATATGAATAATATGATACGAAATATTCCTTTTTCGGCGACCTGATAGTAAAAGGAAGAATTCTTGGGTTTCCCAACATATCCACGGGTTTATTTCTTACGACGTTTTCAGGGGGTAGTCTGCTATCTTCTTTATGGTGATTCCTGAAGACGACGACATGCTACGCCGTAGAACCGTCAGAAAGAATCAATCCTAGGACTTGGTGGGATGCACTACAACGCTTCCTACAGATGTATACATTGATTGGCAATGGCATTCTTTATATTTGAGATTGCCTTGATCAAACTTCAACGATGTCGCTAATTGGATTTAAAAGAAAAATCTGTCGTGAATTAGAAAGTTTAGAGTCCCAGAAGAGCAAAATATATTCCCTTGTGATGCTGACAGCGTAGAATTCTCACACTTCGGTTTTCATCGGCTAACAGAAGGGATAATAAAGATGGAAGGAGGAGGTGGATTTCTTCTGGGACTGGGAGTTGGACGGAAAGAGTCTGACGGAAGGGTGAAGTCAGTCGCAAAGAATTTAGGTTGCGATTCCGGAGAAAACATTCTACAAAGGGCAGGGTGATATTGATTTCCTCAGTCCTGGAACTGGTAAGTAATATTAAATAAAGCACAGGATACGGAAACTATGTATAAGAAATGTTGAGGCAGTATACTCATCGCAATCAAATATAATAAAATTATGCACAATTATGAAATCAAAAAGAGACTACATTGCATTTTTCCATCCGGTAAATTACTTAAAATCCTTTACAACTTCGGCTTCAAAAAATATTTACCTCATGTCGTTCCTCATACTTTTGCTTATTGTCAACTCACCTCTCCATAATAGGGTGGTTTTTTTTGAATGCCTAAATCGAAATATTATTACTCCTGGAATATGCATTTCACGCTTTTAGATTGTTAGATGACGATATCTGTTTTTCGCAACTAAACGAAAAGAGCAAATTTTCAAGCGCGCGAAAACGCGACGGCTAAATTTGAATGCTGGGAAGAGCCCGTGTGACGTCATTCTGGTCCCCGCTGCCGCCATGTGAGGCCACCTTGGTGCGATGCAATGAGCGCCGATACGATGCAGGTTGCTAGCAGGTAGCACAGTACCCTGCTAGCAGGTAGCACAGTACCCTGCTAGGAGGTAGCGCTTGGCTTAAATAAGGATTATTAATACCTTATCAAACTAAGGAAACTTCCGAACTTAGGTAATTTTAATGGGTGATTATTAAGAGATGTTTCCCTGAGCTCTGTGCCTCATGCATGCATTGGTAATCTCAGACGATGTAAAACTCCTATCTACTCGTATAGAAACTAGGTCCCTGCGACGTCACGTGGAGTGGCATCGCATGGGCGCCAATCTGGCCTTTTTCAAATGAGGTTAAAATTGACCATTGCCATTCGGCTAAACTGGGATTTCTAAAACCAAATAATTTGTATATTATGAATGTATATCAATGCCTTTCGTTTTCTTTGATGAATGAAACTACACTATTTAATACCTTTTCAATCAATTACGACCTTCGCTTTACGATATCAATCCGTTCCGAGTGCCCATCGTAAAGCGATTGCCATCGTACGTTGAATCGATAATTTCCTATTCTTGGGACGAAACTCAAGAGGCCAGGCTCGAAATTCGGTGACTTGTGACGTGGAGAGGTGGCGAGTGGGACCCCAATTGGGTAAACGCGAAAAATATTGTTTGGCGCTAGTAATCCCTCCTCTGACCCCAATCGGAAGAACACTTATTGGTATCATATCAAAGCTGCAATACTTTGGAGCCATCTCCAGATGGGAACGTCCGCCTGAACTACCATCACACACCTCTTCAATGAAGGCAACGCTCGTGTTTCTTTCCTTAATTGAAAAATCCCTATTATTCAACCGCATACACACTGATGAAAAAGCACTTCATCAACTCAAAATTAATGGAGGATATCTGGTAACCACTATTTTTTTTAAATGCAGATTTTCTGCTATACATCACAGAATCTCTCTACCCCTCACTCTCGTGAGGCAAATAACACAGACCAACAAAAAATATTGCTTGAAAACTTTTCTTTCACAATAGCTGATCTTTATAGATTTTTATGTGCCAAATCCAAACCTGGCCTTAGGTTTTTTGTATCACCCATAGTTTCCAAGCAATATTAATTTTAATTTTTAGTCTAACACCCCTATAAGTACCTACTATAGGGAAATCAATGAAACACTGTGTTAAATCATAAAGTTGTTTGTATTTATTGTTCACTACATCGTGATAAAATTGTTTGTTTTTACTACAGCGTGATAATACAGGGTTCACTTGTCAACTGGAATTGGTCTACATTTACTTTCCATTTATTCCTTAAAGCTTCTTGTGTAGCTTTTTCTGCGATGAATCGCTTGCTGAGCTTGTCGGTGAAGTACCAACAGTAATCCCCCATTATCTTCATTCATTAGACCTACTTTTTCAACTTTATTATAACTAAAAAAAGCTGTTAAATTCTAAAAATATTGATGAAATGAATGAGGTCAAACGATAACGTCATCAACTCACGAAAAGTGGGTGCGACAACTTTCGCGCTTTTTTTAATTTTATACGTTCGATAAAGTGGCTGAGTGGAAAAGATTTGTTTTCGTCGTAACATATCTTTTCCTTCCGATAATATTTCGGACTTGCGATTTTGCGGGTGACTTGACGACTATATTCCGTGCAATGGCATCAAAATGCTTCTTCTTTAGCACTGAGAATTATGTGACATCCTCAAATTCCGGGAGGGACAGGTTTGTACTAAGTATCAATATTTCGGCACTCTCCTACCTTCTGAACCACCGAGATTTCGGGATTACAATCCAAAATTATAATCAATTCAGAAGATTACAAGAGCATTAGAAAAGCATATCGATGGCTAAGTTCTAACAACACGTATCTCAAATTTTGCCCGGTTTGACACAGGTATCTTAAACACGTTTAATAACGTTAAAAGATAGAATTCTAGCAAAAAACAACTCTTTGTTGGCAAGTGAATGCTTCTTTTTCAGTTTTATGAATTTTTGGTTTTTGATTTTAGCGTACAATTAGAAATAATAAATCGTTTTTTTTGCTCTCCTGAAAAGTCGCAATTTTTTGCACTTTTTCGTGTTGTTAGAACTCAGCCATCGATATGGAGCACTATTTCGTTGCGTGAAGATCCGGATGGACAGGCACATTTCAGTCCAACGCCAAGAACTCGTTTGAATAGACAGGGACAGACATCGCGGAAGAGACAGATGAAATGGAACCCAGTAAGGGGAAGTGGATACACTACGAGACTGATACTTACCACTTGGATGATGGCAGCCGCTTTAAAACCTTCGAAAGCATCGAAGGATATGTGAGGTTGCCAAAGTAGCCAATAACACTTTGGTTCAAGTCCCGAACCGCTCAGTCCCCGTCGGAACTTGCTAATTATGAGGTCCATGCATATTTCCCGCATGATCGCTCCACTTTACTGAATCCATTAAGGCATATGCTATCAACTTGAAATTCTAGAAACGTGCACGTAGAGGAGACCGTTGTCAACATTTACCAGTTGAAATTTTTGTCAATCATTCAATCGTTCAACAATTTATTTTTCCATATCTATTTTTTCATATTTCAGATACAGGAAAAATTGTTGAACACGTTCTACTCTGGTTAGCCTGAAAATATCTATATGGTAGCTTAATTTACAGGAATCATTCTCATGTTCTCCACCGGGTCATGTTTTCCATTGCCATGGAAATCCTGAAGCGGTGGCGAACCCAAGCGGTGGAGAACTCTTGCTTGGTACTATTTGGCCGGGAATGCCTGCGGTCCCATGGCAACAGAAGTATTTTGTTTCAACCGTCACCGAAGACAATGAATTCTTGAAATGTTTTAGGAAGTTGTGTTCGTATTTATGTGCGCTCCTCTCATCAGTGAGGTATTTTGATCGGAAACAGAAGCCGTGTGTCATCGATTTATTCGGAAACCCAGTGTTGGCAACTAGAGGCTGCCCATGTTACTCAAAGCCCACGTTTGAAATGTCTCAAAGCACGGCTGCACACTTTTTTGATTTGTAGGACAGCTTGCTTTATCTGTATTGGTTTTATTTCCGCGAACGAAAACTTTCCATCCTTTTTCTCTCCTTTAAATTAATTTAATTCTCTAATTAGACTTATTCGAAGAATCGGGGTTAGAAATGGCATACAATAATAATAATAATAATAAATTATTTACTCCTACTGTTTGTTTTTACATCTGAATACAAAAATAACAAGGACATGTATGCGTATATGTTTACGTTTCGACGGCGAAATGAATTTAAAGTCTTACGACGAATTAAAAACAAAATGGAGGACGAGAGGCGACAATTTTATTTTGTTGAAAAACAGTGGAAAGTCATTTCGTGCCTGCAATCGAATTGTAGCCCTACAAGACCGAGACTTTAAAGGTTAATTTTTTGGATAGGACTTTAATTCAACTTGGGGATTAGGATTTTTCACCGGTTTTAATTTGCGAATATTACCACGTGACCCGGTGGGTTTTGAACACATTGTCTCAATGCCCACGAGGTCCACTAAACCCATTTGTGGCAGCAGCGTTCAGTCCGTTGAAGACGCGTTGAGGGGAATCGCCAAGTGCACCGCGTCACGATTGAGATCAATGGGAGGCTCTCCATCACGGCGAGGGTATTTTTTTTGTTCGGGTCACGGGTTGGGAGGAGGGCGGGTTGGTGGCGGTCCTCTTCTTCTTCGGACGGATGGATATATATGTTTGGGGATCGATCAGCGCGTGATCGCTTCTCGTGCGGGAGCTTCCCTCTCGGCGGCAAACACTCCCGCAGCTGCCGAGTCACGACAAACGGCCCCGGGTCAAATGGAACGTCATACTCCCCATATTTTCAGCATCACACCGAGACTCAAAAAGAGTATCCCGAAAACTGAGGCGACGCCACCGTCGCCTTCCTTGATAATTCCGCTTCTTCTCTCGTGACATACATTTTTCTCACGCTTCGTTGAGAAAACAGGAATTTCACATTCACTACTCGTGTGAATGCTACACCGAAGGATCATATAATTTCGTCAGTCGACTAAACAAAATCCATGGTCACAAAGATATTCTACCGTTAAGGTGGGTTTGCGTGGACCATTTTCTAATTACTCCGGATGTTTCCCCTCTCATCTCAGATCAGTTCCCAATTTAAGACCCATTCCCCTCCGATATACATCAGTGAATCCCATTCTATCCCTACCCCTCCTCCTCCTGCCAAGCATTCTTCCCTTTAGCGCAAATTTTAACATCCCCTCCCTGCTCAGTATTCACTCCATCCAAACCCTCTGCATAGGTACTCCGCATCTTGTCTAAATGCTGCCTCTCTCCAGCAGATAAGGTAATGGCATGAGAGAGCCGCTGCTACCCTAGACAAACCAGGGAGGCACTGGAAATATTCAACACGGGTAGCTTCAATACGAGCAATGGCTACCAAATAGGCAAGGCATGGATTATAGTACCACCCAATCAGCGCTCAGCATAAGGGAGGCCTGCACTATATAAAGCACCAAACCACCAGCCTTCTACCTTCCTTCTTAATATAAGCAAATTAATCAATATCCACCATGTCCGTAAAGCTCACAAACTCTCAACAATCAACGAATTCATTTCTCACCTCTTAAGTCCAGGCTGAAGGGCACAGGTAGTACACTACTTACAGACATATGGGACAACGACTTAAGCATGCCGACCACATACACACTGCCTCACCAAATTACCCGTCTATGAATCTATCCTATCTCTAAGCCTCCTTCAATCATAGGTCTTTCAAATGCATTTATTATAACTTGAATTTCACCTTTGTGATGTTGTGTACTAAAAAAATAATAATAATAAAATAAAAGTTCAAAATGATGAAAAATGTAATGAACATAAAAAATATGTATAATTATATTTTGGTTTCTATAGTAAAATCTCAAGTCAAACTAGTTTGTAAGTTTCTTTTTCACACAAACCACACCACAGACGACAGCAGAACATATGCGCACGCCACCGTTTATTCTTTGTAATTCTGACTGGTTGAGGTGAGGTTGACTCACCGGTACAGTTTGAATTATACGCGCCTTCGGCACTGCCACTGAGTGAAGAAAAAGCCTTCGAGCTGAAGACCGAAGCAGGATGGCTTCCGAAACTGTCGTCGAGAAAGTGGAAATTTTGCTGTTATTACGATCATCGCCGCGACAGCTACGCAAGAATATAAATACATATCCTTGACACGCCTTTGCGCTTCCAAAACCAAGTTAGTTGCCTTTGGCAGAAAACTATATTGACCCCTTACTAAAGGCCTTACCTTTTAAATCCTTCACATACCAACGCCCCCAAAATGCTTAGGGATACATTTTGATCACGAATTACAATGGACCGCACGGGTACAGCAGGCCCATACATCAGGCCTCGGCTGCAGCACAGGTCTTCATCGCTTCCCTTCATAACATCAAGCCTTTAGAACAATTCCAAAATAAAACCATGCACTGCCTCATAAACCAACGCAGAGTCATACGAAACCCAAAATCAGACGCGCTCACTGAGCAACCACTACTCAAGAATTCATAAAGGCGCCAGATGAACGACTTTAATGACTCCTTTCCACACCACAAGGTTGACAGCTTCCATACGAAATATTATTTTGGTTAAAAGCCGCATTCTCTTCTATGTATATTCCTTCTGATACATAGGTGTTTAAACATTAATGTTAAAATTTTAGATTAATTTTAGATTTTATATAAAAAAATTGCTGTTAATTATGAGGAATGAAAGTAAAAAATTCTGCAAAAAGAAAAACAAAGTTTGAAAAATTGAAAATGATAAAAATGGGCGGTAGAAAATATAAGATAATCAAACTAATGAAAATCAATGCAAATAAAATAGTAAGATAACAAAAAAAAACATATAAGTCATCAATGAGAGCCGTTCCTTGTCCACTTTCCTGCAGCACGTAGTCACTCGGTTTTTATGTCTTCTTAACTTGCGTGTGCAGAGTACGCGCTCATTATATGGTCCCATATTCTCAACTTCTCCTTCACTCATACTGTAAAGATAAAATTGGTCACTAAGTACTAAGTCGCCGACACCCACCACTTCTTGTGCGCATGAAACACGGATGAGTTGGTATTCAAATTCACCGTAGCAGCATATATAACGAGATGCTAAAACATCAGTTGTAACACTCTGTCTTGTCTGTCACTTGCATCTTAATCCTCACTTAGGGTTTTTACTTAATCTAAGGGTTTATCCATGAGATTTTCTGCATAAATTAAACTGCTTTCTTCAAAACAATACGAAACACTGAACATATCCAAAATATTTCGGGGTAAATTCACTTTTGGGTTACAATTTCATTTCAGTAAACAACAATGAAAACACGTAAAATGAAATCTCCTCCGATATTTGTATTTTCCCCGAATATGAAATTCGAGTTGAGTCGCTTTGCATCTTCTAACGATCAGTTCAGTGACCACAAAGTTTTTTTTGTTCCATGACTTATCTTCGGTGGCGTCCGAAGGAGTGGTGGCGCGCCATCTTAATGCAGCGTCGTCATTAAGACGTCGCGTCGGCGCTCGAGTTTTTAACCCCCACAGCAGCGGAGAAATGATTCGACGCGCATTTGCCCTCTCCAAACTCTCAAAAGAACACCAAGAGGACGAAAAAAATACATACATATATATAATGTACTCCTCCTTCTCCCTCCCCCCTCCCAACGTCCATAATATACAAACTTCAGGCCGTAAAAATAGCCGCTATGACACAGACTAAGGACCCGCTGGCCTTTGCGAAGGATTAAAGAAAAACACATCGGAGCCGCCTCTCAAAGCATAGCAAAGGGTGGGAAGCAGCCCTTCCTCAATATATGCCATACAAGAGGGAGGGGGAGGGGGGAGAGTGGGCCTCGGCCAATGAGAGAAGAGGATGGAAGGAGAGCAGAAGGCAATCAAGCGAAACGAATCTTCACTTCACCCCCCTCCACATATCCATCCATTCCACCAACCCTCCCCCCCACCCTAATGACTGCCGAGCGGCCAGCCACCAACATTGACAGTTTTGGGCCCGCCGCCCCCTCTCCCCCCCGTTCCAATAATTATCTCCGCGTGATTCAACAGAAAAATCTTTTTAAGAAGGCAGAAGTTTCAAGGAATGGGCAATAATGGAGGATGGAGAATAAAGGCATGAGGCAGAGCCGCAGTTCTGATGCCATGGCACAACAATGGATAATAGAATGAAAACTCCGAATCCGCAAATGAATCCACAACTTTTATTTCGGGGAAACCAAAAACTGAACACGAGAGTGAGCAATGTAACGGTTAAATATATATAGCTACTCATTCTTGAAGAAAGATAATAACCTTGCTTCATTTCATTTAGCTGATACATATATCGGCGACGATGAGATCGAATAATAAAAATATAGTTTCCAAACACTGCACGTTAATTGTTTTTCGTGAGCATGTTCGATCGCTGTGTTCTCATTTTTTGACTTGGTTTATATACACAGTCTTTACAATAAAATACCGTAAAAAAAGGCGATCTAATGATATCAACTAAAGCTTTGAGGTACAATAGGGCTACGTTTACAAATACAGCAGTGGACGAAATATTATGAGACATTTTCACACAAATTCGCAATGCTTGGAGTACCAAGTCCCAGGTGGTGTATATTATATTCCTCTGTAACATTTACAGAATTGTCCAACCATTTCAAAGTCTTCCATGTCCCCCCATCGACAGTTTTGGCTGACTGGTGCCAAAAACCATATCCGCGTGATTTCACAGAAAAAAGATTTAGTTTAGTACATTAGTAATTTCAAAGAATGGGTAATAAAGGAAGATGGCGAAATGGAGAGGAATCTACCATGTCGGTTCTGGTGCAATAGTAAACAATCGATAGGAAAAAAAAACCTCTTGGCATTAGTTAGAGGAATCCGCTAAATGGATTCGCTCCCAAATGACTCAAAAAATAATTAAATAGGTTTCGATGACTTTCGTAGCAATTCTAACGCTATATGGAACCATGGGCGTGCCCAGCGAGGGGCGAGAGGGGGCCGCTGCCCCTCCCCCGCCTAGAAGCAAAAATCGTAAATGTCTTTAAGGAAAATAATATTTTTTCAAGCAAATTATTTTAAAAACTAATTAAGAGCTGTTACTGTTTCTTTAAAATACTGATTTGATTCTCCTTTTTCATGCTAAGATCTTACCTACAACTTCAACAACCATGTTTTGCCCCCCCCCCCCCCTAGTTTTCTCCCTGGGTCCGTCCTCATCCTAAGAGGTGAAAATATACCTCAAAAGAGGTGAAAGCCTCTCTCCCAGCGTTCCAATTACGTTAGATGATTTTCTTATGTTTTTAGTTTGCTTGCAAAGTATTCCGTATATTTGTCATTTTAAACCATATTATCTGTATAAAATTACATGTATAAGACATAAAATTGGATAATATAGGATAAAACTTCCCTCCACGGACTTAGAATAATCCTTCCCTCCTATTTTAGGAATTAGAGATACGTCTCACGACTGGATCAAGTCCGACCTTCTAATCAGGCCACAAATCTTTCAGTTGTTGTTGATGACAAAAATATTCCTCTATATACGTGACTTCCTCATAAGAAGTTCCACAGGGATCAATATTGGGACCTGTGATATTTTTAATCCACATAGATGACCTGAAAACTTATTTTAATTACCAAAAATATGCCTACTTGCTCTCATAAGCTGACTATGCAATCATGCTCCTCTTCATCACGCAATTCCCTCCAAGTTAACCCCAGTCTAGCCAATCAGCAGTTGTTCAAGCAGCACCATCTCACCCTAAACAAGCAAACATCTTACTAAACACTGATGAAATTTTGTTAGTGAACGTCGATAAAATATCTATTGAACAAGACAATTGCTCGAAATTTCTTAGTCTCACATTTCGTTTTGCTTTCTGACATCGTGGGAAAGGCAGTAAAATATTCTATTGAAAAAACTTAGCTTTTCATTCTTTCTTGTCCGTTATTTTCATGACACAGTCAGTGCAGATGTTTTTTCGCCAATCTTTTTAGGTTTATTCCACTCCCACATATCACAAAATATTATTTTCTGGGGTACATCCCCAGAAAATAATATTTTATGATATTTTGGGTCACTCGGGTTGTAGATCGCAATTGTTTGGAGGGGTGTTCGTGCCCCTCTATGTCCACAGCCAAATCCCTAAATATAATTCCCAAACCTTTTTTTCATGTATTCATTCATGTGTATTGATTCTCGTCGTTCATCAGGAAAAATGTACGAAAATTTCACCTCTCCTTCGATATTTACCAACATAACAACAGGACTTCCAATCATCTTCATTGCTAGAAACTGACTAAGTGTTGTTAGAAATAATTACAAAAATTAGGACCAAAAGAAATTTGATTCAGAATTTAAAACAATCTGTTGTAGGATTTATGGTTCGTAAAATCAAATGATGTTTTCAAATAAAAATAAAAATTATCTCTTCTTGATAAACTAAATTGTTCAATTAAGTAGTGAATGGCGACTGATTTTTCCTTCTTTTTTCTTTTTTGTTTAATATTCCTTCATCACGGTAAACATGCATCTCATTTTTAATGAATTTGATGTATTTCATGAACTGTGTGTAAATTACTTGTCCTTAGGCAAAAAAAGCATAGCAATAGCAATGCGCATTAAAATAGATGAAGGAATTGCACCACTGTACATGGAAATGAAACCTGCGGATGAAATATTATACGGACATATTTCTTCACAATCTTACAATCCCTGAAGAACTCCAAAATCCTACTAGATAGATATATTTCATTCCCCTAGGTAAAAAAATTACTTAAAGAAAGCTTAACATCTTTAGGTTTTTCCCGTCCCCACAAATGCAGGGCCATCAGGTTGGTCCAAACTCAGATTCCTCTTTGCTCTGCGTTATTAGACAGAATAATGTTTGTTTATACTTAAGGATGAATTTTCGAAGACTGAGAAAGAAAGGATGATTACCAGAGGTTGATGGATGGCATGGAAAAGATCAAGATACAACAGCGGTGATTGTGTTGCCATGACGGCAAGTGTGGCGGAGAGAGGGAATCCGAAGGGTGCTTGTTACTATGAGGCAGTATCGTCTTCGGGAATATCAAAGATTTGATTGCTGACTGTTATTTTGAGGTGACAAATGAGCCACTATCGGAGTTTGCAGAAATGTACGTTGTTTGTTTCTAATCGTTTGTTTGTAACGTTTTCCTTACTGTTTGTTTATTTTTTAACAGGGTCTGTAAAGGCAATTATGGGAACAATGATTTTTGATTTGATAATTTGGTGAAACATTAAATAGAGCATCCGACATGAATGAAGCAGAGAAAGCGGTAGAAATGCTGAGCTAACAAATGCGCCTCTAGATGGATTATTATTAATAAGATACATTTTGTGTTTGATAAGCGGTCTGATCTGCGATTGATAGCATGCATCAAACATCGCTCTGGGCCACAGTAAGTGGCTAAAGTTATGTTTGTTCGATCAACGCTTCCTTGCTGGTTAAACCCCACCAAAAGAGAACAGAATCACATTGTCAAAATTGAGGGAATTTTATTCTCATCAACATAAGAATGCAGCTGATGAAAAACGGTCAACTGATTACCTGGCTAATTAACCGTTAAGACAAATATACATGCATGCAGAGTACTGCAATCCTAAAATTTGTATAAATAATGCAACCCTCTATTTCTCCCCATCTCTTCCATGCCAGACCTCCCTTAGGCTCTTCTTCAACGTATCCTTCCTGATTTGTCCTATATGTACTCGTACCTTGCTCTTCCTCTGGGGACTTTTCCATCAATTTTTCCTTTCATTATCTTTCCCGCGTAACTGCTTTATCTTATTACGTGGAAAATCAACAGTCTTCTCATTCGGCTAACAGCAATCCACAGAGTCCTTTGCTCTCCAATTCATCTTCATATCTCCCCATTTCTCACAATATCCGTCCATTTTAATTTTCCGCATCTTCCTCCAACACTATGTATCGAAGACCCCTATTCTTTTCCGTTCACTTTTTCTTATGTATTTCTTTTTTTTTCAAGTATTACATAAATAAAAGCTGGAAATTACCTCGAAAAAAAAGTCGCGACTGAAATCGGTCTTACAGATTTTTTTTAAGTCACCACACGTCTATCTTATCGAGAAAATTATGATTGAAACTATCAATCATAATTTTCTCTTACCGTAAGACTCCCCCAGATAGCCCTTTCGATGCATCATTTACCTCGTTAATCAGATTTCATCGGGAGAAGTCGCTGTATCAAGATAAGATGCAATCATTTCATCGACACTTGACCTTCCCTGCGACAAAGAGATGCAGAAGCACACATTGGGAGACAATGCCCTGTCATCGACCGAGTTGCGGCCATCTCCCAATCTCAAGAACTCCTTCCATTAAGTCAACACGTCAATGCCATAATTTTATGCATGTAGCATTCATTTTTTACTCTTTAATGGGTAAAAAATGGAAGAGTATAATAAATAGCTAAAATCCTCGCATTAATTTAACGGTAAATGTTCATCGAGTAACCAAATTGGTTTTGTGCATGATGATGCAATATGATGATTTCAGATTATTAATTATTATTTGATAGTCGTTCACATTGGAAACGATGAAATGAAAGCTTTACGTTTTCGTAAGAGGTCATCTCATTAGTCCAAACGTGTAAATTTAAGCCGCGATCATAACTAGAATGAGACAGTTCGTTAAATTTTGCGCCGGAAATCGTACGAAGCTCAGCTGCATATTTCCCTCCCCGTTTAATCCCCACGTGAACGAGCGATGGAGGAATAACGCTGGACCTATATTTTACACTGACGTCCGGTATATTAACCATCCCCCTAGTAATGTTTCCGTATTCAGCACTGGCAATTCGCAAGCCCAGTTCCCACCACTCTTAGTAGCATATGCACTTCAAATCTGTCATTACATGGTCCTTAACGTTTATTTACGATTCAACAAAGATAACTATTTTTTTTCCAAAAAAAATTTTATCCATTACCTTCTCACACATAATAATATACACTTTAAAACGTGTCATCGTCGATATTTTCCTCTTAGTCTAAAGGTGTTTTTAAAATACCTCGATATGGTAAAGTAATACTCATTGACGTCATATCAGACCATTATGTACCTAATCAAAACATAATTTCGGCTCAATTTTCTTCTCACCAACGAGTAAAACGAACGTTTTCTCAAATTGATATTAAGAACGTACTCAAGGTCAACATTCTCTGTGATTTAATATTCAATATTATTAGTAATATTCAGTAATAATAATCAGTATTATTTCCCCTTTCGACTTTATATTTATTTTTTTAATAATGTACTTCTTGCAAAAACTTTCAAATTATTTTCTCTATTCCAATGTGAAGCCAAATAACTTGTAGCATGGGAAAGCATAAAACATTTAAAACAGTTTACCTTTTGAGGTTTATTGATGTGCAAATAAGTTGCAGAAAAGTTTCTCGGGTTTTCCACCGGTTGGTGTCGTCCATGTCTCCCGACGTTTCGATCCGCGACTTGGTGATCATCCTCAGGGGATCTTCCAAATGACATACATTTGGAAGATCCCCTGAGGATGATCACCAAGTCGCGGATCGAAACGTCGGGAGACATGGACGACATCAACCGGTGGAAAACCCGAGAAACATTTTCTGCCACTGATAGGCCGAGAAAACCTAAGATCATGCAAATAAGTTAATTGGCCTCCTCCTCTGGGAATTTTCCATCAGTTTTACCTTTCATTATGCTTTCCGCCTAATTACTGTCATTTCATTACGTGGCAAAGCCACCGTCTTCTTATTAAGCTATCAGCAATCCATCGTGAAAATGTCTTGAAATTACATCATCATCACTGGCCAACAATCTTAATATTGGTTTGACGCAGCTCTCCTCTCAGTTCTCCTATCAGCTCATATTTTCTCACCAACGTAATTCTTCTCTTTCACATCCTTCTTTACCTGTTCCATATATTTTGGTCCAGAAATTACAAGTTTCATCAAATGAAATCGACGAGGTTAACAAAGTTACTCCTAAAATGCACGCTTCCCTCGACTTTCTCCGGTCGGGGTGGAAATTCTTCTAGTTCGGAGTCAAGTTACAATTCAATTATACAGAAATGGACTTAACAAGCATTTGTGGAAAACTAGAGCCAAATATCTTTCATCAAGATCACAGTAGTTAATAAAAGAAAAGAAAATAATTATTTCTGCTAAAAATTACACTCTTTAGGGTTGTGAAAGTTTTACCTCCCACCTAACACTGCTTTCAACGGGAGTTTTAGCACATTGTGGGTGACTCCGAAAAGATATCACCGTGGCTGGTCCCGCTATACTTAAAATTACTCAAGTGCGAACACCTGTGAGTTCAGAGCTCGGCCTTTGCTCTCTGGCTGTGGCGCCGTGCGGACCATTTGGACTGCTTGCCGCATCATATGCTCAGCATTCAAGACCATCTCCTCCAGTTCAGTCCGCAAACTTCCACCGAGAGGTTTGACGAGATATTCATAATGAATGAAAAACGACCGCTTCCTTGAAAACTAGGTTATTTTAGCAAAAAATTGATTTTTATGGCAATTGATTGTAAGTACATGAATAGGAGGAACAGTAATTCCTGAATACCTTTGGGATGCCTTTAACAAATACAGAATGTGTGCGAACGCAAAATTAAATGAGCACTTAAATCACCGAAAGTTTATTTTTAATCGATTTTCTTTATTTTTAATTGCCAAATTTTTATCACGGATTTATCGTTGACCAAAAGTGAAATAATTAGGGATAATTAATAAAATAATGTCCCCGTGTTAACGTTGAAGAGTTCATATCCCTTGCGTATTGGCACTCCAAGGACGACAGCGATGCCATGGAATGCTACCTCTTTTTAAAGAGATAATTTAACAACCGAAGGCAAGAAATGTAAATCTTACAATCAAACACAGAGCCAAGCAATGCAAATATATTTCACACGAGTTAAGTGCTATCATCCAAGCAATTCCCCGCACTTCAATCAGGAATGAGAAGAAAGTAGGAAAGTATCGAGCGATATCAATTTGGATAGAAAAGTATAGAGTTTTTTTCAAGATATGATAAACCAAACAGCTGAGACAAACAATGGTAGATGATGAAAATATAACCGTTCACGAGGTAACATACAGCACTGAAAAAAACTTGATAAACGCAAACAATAGCGTTCATGAAACCCAGACACTATAGCAAAGTGTTCCTGGAGTGGGCTTTAAACAGGTCACGGACTTTTCTTCAAAGGATGATATGGAACTGTATCATTGATCATAAAAAACAAATATCCGAGGTTTTTACATTTTCCCCAGATCTGCCTTTTCCGAATTAAAATATTCAACCGCAATCTTAGTAGACAAAGAATAATATGCTTCTCATCCTATACTTGGTAGATGCAATCCCTTCACTCGACCGATCGTATTTTGTCTTTCTCGCAGAGAGTAACTCGTTTAAAACTCGTGCTATCACCTTGAAATATTTAGGATACATCGAGTACATTAACGTCAACATTTCGCCGTGTCTCCATCACGAAAATTTCACCAACAAATAACGTGGTAAAATCTGTTTGATTTTTCGTATTTCCTTTGAATTAGTCACGCGTAATATGTAAGGGGTGTAAATTTAAAAGGCTGGAATAATTTTCCTCGTGAGGGTTGAGGTTATGGAACAGAATAACCGATAATTTCCTGCGAAGGCTTTCGTGTCGAGATTCGACAAATATCGTGGTTTCCGGGATTTCATCGCGCTGTTTGATATCTGTTGACGCCGGTTTCGCCGATAATTCGGCCAGCATCTTAAGATCAGACGTGTACTTTGATGCAAAAAGGGCTATATACACGCCAAATTGATGGATCACTATATATATAACATCGTATTTCAAACCGCCAGCCTAAAAAAATGTTTATTTAGGAATATAATAGGTACAATAATTGTTTTTCAAAAACAAAGTAGAAAATTACTAATTTTATTTCATCGGGCACAAAGTATATTGCGTATTATAAGACGTACTATTTTTGTGCATTAGATCCCATTTTGATTTTCTGACGGCGGATTTGCGGTAAATTTAATACTTTTTTTAACGAATTAAATCTGTTCAAAAATGACTCAATTTTCCCTTAGAAAGAAATAATTCCAAAAGTAAAGCCATCGTGAACATCGCAATGATTCGATAATAATTGCACACCAATAATAATGAGTCGACTTCGTCCTTGGAGTGAGTGTCGGTTGATTTCAATATTCGATTGGTCCAGGCCAGGATGTCAAAACAAAGGAGGAGCGACTTCCGCGTCGAGAGGAGGAGGGCGAAACGAGCGAGGATGGACGCGCGACGAGGACGTGTTCTGGGAAAACCAATCGAGGGGAAAATTAAAACGGAAACAGCTATTCGATATATATCTGCGGGTGAAAGGGGCCGACTTGAAAAGGGGCGCATTTGACTGTCAGCGGCGGCGCGCTGCGGCGAAGGAGGGAAGTGGACGTGGGTCTGTCTCCATTGGGAGGAGGAGAGGAGAACTTGGAAATGAGGAGGGTCCTCACACGTGGGTCCTCAACTATCAAGGCGAGATCTCAGCGGCGGAGAGGATGGAGACGACAACTGTGGGAAAGAAGAAGAGGAGAAGGCTCCGAAAAACGACAATCGATCTACATAAGTATTTGTCGCCAGACATCGATCCCAAAGGCAGACGCGAGGATGGAGAAGAATATTGAGGAAAAATGAGGCCAGGTTTCCACCTCGAATCAGATCGCTGTAACGGTGGCTACCGAATGACATCTCGCCACTATTAAACCAAAGAGAGTGTTCAAATAGTGAAAATACGCTTGGTGATGACATTAATAGAATAACAGAAGAAAAGCCAGTAGCGGAGAAGAATAATTACAACTCATCTTCCTTTTGATAAAATTAAACCAATTTTATGCCTACCTTTGTTCTCTTAAGAATAATAGACATTAAAAAAGCAATCTTTAATTACTACTCTCTTTACCTGCGTAATTAAAGCAACGATTGCCGCTTGCGATATATCCATAGCCATCCAGGGGCGCAGCCAGGAATCAGGCTGGGGGAGGGGAGTTTAAGGTGCAACTAATACCGGTGTGTGTGGGGGTGTGGAATACCCACCAGGATAAGTGGTAGGTGCGATATTAGTAAATTGCGGAATTTTAAGATAAATGGTTCAAAATGGTGAGTTTTACGGGTTTCTGAGGGGTATTTTATTAATCCTTACACTATTATATTAGCAATATCAATCCAATTAAGTAAAATGAATTAAACTTAAAAATATGTCTGAGCTCTGGGGGGGAGGGGGGGGGGTTTGTCCCTCAAAACCCCCCCTCGCTGCGCCACTGTAGCCATCGAGCCCTATTGCGCTCAAAGTCGAAATGCTTCAACTTCGATAATAAATCGAATCAAGACCACAATCGATTCGTGCTATCTTTTGCATTAGCTGTTCACAGGTATGAATCGAGCCTAACAGTCGACTCATATTTTCAGTCTACTTCGACGCGTAAAGCCCGCTATAGGAGTGGGATAATTATCGCGACCAACATCTATTTTTGCCACGTAATTTCGATCACGACCATTCAACACTGTTCTCAATTTCAGTGCCATTACAACCATGGAAATGTACGTATGTAAATCGATGATACCAACCAACTGAACTTTACGATCGTGAAAACAATAGATACGTTGCTAGGGAGAGATATTGGTCTCACCGGGGAAGTCAGGAGGGAGGCTTGAGCTCACGAAATTTTTTCCCCGAGTAGCGACAGCGCGCCATACATTCCCTATGGACACAAATACCCCAGGGCCACTTATCATCTGGCTTCCTTTAAACTGTTAAAAGTAGTGGACTGATGTCAGGATCTTAGATCCGAAATTAGCTCAAATTCGTATGATATCAACTACTACCGCCACTGCCCATACATAAAAATCATGCGTATTTCGGAAAAAAACGCCTATTGAGACGAAGCCAAAATAACTATGGTCGTTTTGGCAAAAAAAACAAGGACAACTGTAAATTTCAGAAACATGCAAACGAAATTTTACGGCATATTTAATGAATGGCATGTTTTTCCGATACGAAGGAATGACCACTCTTCCCGATGTAAATTTCTGATACAAACGCGCCTGGCCCGGGTTGATTGAGGGAACAAGAGGATCGATAGAAAGCGGACTAAGAGACATATAAATGATAGGGGACTGAAAGCAAAAACAATGAAATGACTAAGCGCAGCTAGATTTCCGGGTTCTCCTCCGCGTCGATTCATCATCGTGACGATAGTTTCGCCGGGGTTGCAGCACGCGTCTTCAGGTTTGAACGCCTGATTCGACGCCGGAGAAACTGTCGTCATGATGATGAATCGACGCGGAGGACTACCCAGAAACCTACAGCGCCCAGGGCACCACTCCGCGGAAGTCTCTATCAACAGCGGAATGGCTACCTGACGCCAGGTTGAAGCCAATACCAGAACTCCCAGAATGGCAGATTACCTCGAATTTAAAACGGAAAAACGAGCAAAATTCAAGTCATCCCGTAGTCATATTTGATGCCAGATGCAGCTCACAAAATTTCAGTACAAGGGTCTTCGAAAATCTGAAAAATGCCATGGACAATCTTTATCCCAGTTATGAGAGAGTAAGGCGAGCATAGAAAGGGAGTTTGTTTGTTTATAAAAGAGTCCATTTCACTACGTTAAGCACATGATGTAAGTTCATTCTCCGTAGTAGTATATGGAATGCACTCAAAGAAAGAAGCCCCTCAGTATACTTCTTGCAGTGCCCAGCGATGGCATAAGAGTCATTCGCAGGCATATTCATTAATTTTCATTTCTAGTGATTATTTTCTATCACTATTATATCTTACATCCTGATATAAAAGTGAATGTGGCCATATCGCATCCACACGCTTTCCGCGTCGCCGTATTTTCCGCCGACAGAACCAGAGACGACCGCACGCTCGAAAAATCGATGTAAAATTCGGGGTTGCAAGTTGTTGCAAGATTTCACTTTAAATTCACAATGTAAAAGCATCATAGAACGACATGGTATAAGCCACTTAACGAAAGTCTGCGGAAGTATCTACTTTTTCTCTACGTTTATGTAAAAAATTGGCTGAAAAAAGGCTCCGTTATTTTGTCATATATCTATAGTTAATGATGAACCAAAATCTTTAAAAACCCTCCAAATAGAATAAAAAAAGTGTTATCTAAGATGGTATAACAGTTTTGCCAATAAAACTATTCATGAAACCACTGCACGAGGACAAAGTTGGCTATTTTCAGAAAAAAATTAAGAGTGGTCGTTTTTCCCTAACTTTGTTCAACCGTGACCTCAAATACATCGTTAACGTGAAGGCACAGGAAACGGATAATCTGGAAAGTTATGCACAACTTATTTGAAAATATGTATGCGAATTTCCAACTTCCTAGCTCAAATAAATCGTTTATGAGGTTTTGGCCAGCTTTTTTCGATTCTAGCCCACTGTGCAGCGTCTAGGTTGCCTAGCGTCCTTCAATCACGCGCCGCATGTACTCGATTCGTGGATAAATGGTCGTACATACGATAATGTGGGCAAATTTTTCTTCCAACTGTACCAACAGAATCATTTTAACAGAATCTGTAGGGAATTAATATTAAATTAACTCTTCTAGATTGTCAGCCATCACATCCCCTGTAAAAGGTCGTATTGCGAGCATCAAGGGTCGATCGAGAGGTCTCAATTATTGTGGGCCTTATTTTGAGTTACCTTCGATTTTCGTTTTTAAAGAGGAAATTTTCTCCGTTGAGAATCGCTTTTTTCGATCCGCCCTCTGCATACTAGGTACATACTAGCCGCCACAATATGCGCGTGGCGGCAAGTATTAAAACACCTCCAGAACAGGCATACGCATGTAGACCCACCATTGCATTGCTATAATTTAAATACTTCCCGCGAACGCTATTTTAAGAAAAGATTCACCAATAAATACGACACCATATTATCACAGACACTTCGTTACCTACTTCCACTATGTATTTATAAAAATGTATATGACCAGTTTCATCTGTAACACCAGTATCAAGTAGAGAAAATATACTCTGTACTTGATAATGGTGTAACAATGGAAACCGGTCAAAAAATGGATTTAAAAAAATATATTGTGAGAGTAACAAAGTGTCTGTTATTGACAATATGGAGCCCTTCCATCACGTAGATGCTTCAAGTTTCGATTTAAATACGACACCATTTTAGGCAAATATGCAACTTTTGGACACGGAATGTGCATTACACGATCCTTACATTGTTAAGTAAACAACTTTTCGAGCCATTAGAAATGACCCATTAAATGTAACTCCCGCGATTCTACGTCAACTCCAGCAGTCTTTCGCTTATAGCAACTCAAAAGTATTTGGGTAAAAAATATATATTTTCCATTAATAAATTCCTTATTCAGCTTAGATACATTGACTGCACGTAATAGCTCTATATTTCTTCACTACATCCCTAGAATCATCTGACATAAACGACACATTAAGAAAAAATGCTGCCGAATGGACAGGTATGGAGATTCGTTTTATGTCCGAAATGTAAAGGACAAAAAACGCCAGAGGTGGGACACAATACCTTTTCTTTACTTTAAATATCCTTTTCTTTATTTTAATCTTTTGTATACGGCTGGGGTTCTAAAACTACGGGCCACACATCCATTGAGGCGGCTTAGAGGGTAGAATGTAGAATGTATGTCGTAGATGTAGAATAAAAGCAAGTAAACACAGAACTTCAAATTTACAACCCATAGATATTTTTTCGCCGCTTGAACATCTTATGCAAATGCCATATGTCGTATAGACAGCGTATGAAAAATATCCAATGGGTGGTAAATCCAGCAATCGTAGGAAATGCGATTAATTACTTTTAATTCTTACTTATGAGCAAATTACGAGCTGTAAATAAGATATCAATCGATTCTCCGTTACTATTGCGAACGGGTAAGTGGAAAATATATTTAAAGTCACTTTTTGGGCCAAAAATTTGAAAAAATTGAAATGCGCATTCATCGCATGATATTTAAGCTATGGTATTTGTTCTCGGGTGCATACATATCCGAACAGAAATTCATTATGAATTTTGATGGCATTGAGCTTGTATGAGTTATGGATGTAAGATCACTAATGTATACACTCGGCTCTGCAGTTAGAGTTGGGAATTATCAATTATCCAGTGTTTGTCCGATTATAACCAAATTTAGGATTCAGGACTTAGTTTAAATTGTAAACAATACTCTCTACGGAAGAAATCGAGGCGACTACAATTAAAATAAAACACTTACAGAAAGTGTCTTGATTGAGAATAGACCTCTTTTTCTAGGATAGCCATAGAAGATGATCGGATCAACATGGAACACTAGTGGCACCTATCAGTCTTACTTGCATAAAATCTTGACGAGTGAAGCAGAAATATCGAGTTTTAGAAAAAAATAGAAGAAAATGTGTATTTCAAAGTAATCTAACTTGAAGGATAAGTATTCATTAATGATTTCTCGTTAAATGATTTTATTGGAAAGGCGAGGAAGTAGTGTCCTTTCAATAAACACCATTGCCTCCGCCCCAACCCAAAATGCAACCTGCTCCAGAAATTTTTAGCGATATTACTCTGAAAAGACTTGGTAATTATATATAGTTTTTATAGGCACCATACCCTTGCACCCAAACCGCCAATATTTGACTCGATAAAGTAGAAATCACCACTTTATTGCTTCCATAAATTTCCCCTTTCCAAAAAAAAAAACGCATTTCAGAGTGTACGCTTGTTGATTCGGTCGTCAATTGTCGTCCTCCATGGCTGCCAATGGAATCGAGGAAATTATCGGTAATTAAGTTAATTAGCTTGTTTATTATATTTTTACTCGTCTTTGCAGCGCTTCCTTCTGTATCTGGCATTGCTTAGAATCTAAAATAAGTTCCTCATCCGAAATTTGGTGACCACCAAACAAAACTGGAGAATTGATACATCCCAAATGTAGCTGGTTCACCTTACTTTTCCAATATCAATCCAACTAGAAACAATTGATACGAATCATAAATGAAATCTTGCCATCGTGACGTAGTTTGTTATTCACCGACAATGACAGTGCTTTATAAAGATAACTTTCCAAGTGCACTGGAAATCATTCTCAAAAATATTCGACGTAAGAGAGCAAAGGTGCAGATTCTCAAATCACGAGTGGCCTCAAGATGGCGTAAATCAGAAGAGAAGATTCTTTTTAAAGGAGTGCGAGTTATCTAACAAGGAAGTTTCGGAGACAATGAGTTACTAAAAGTGGGAGAGATTCCAATTCTAACGAAAAACTTGTTTCGCTTATCAGCAGACGCTCAGAAGAGAATCAGGAAGGATAAAGAAAAAAATCAAGAAATCGCTCCCAAGATCGCAATCTCTCAAAATTACCAAGGGCCCACCCGATTACAAGAAAATGTTTTGAGCAATGTTTTATCCAATCCCTGCTGAACATCTAAAGAATAAACACAGATTTGTTCGAGCACTTAAGAAAATGACGGAGATAATGAAATCTAGTCCGGACTCAAAAGAACACATTTCTCGCGAGAATTGAAGATAAAGAAAAGGACAAGATAGCAAGACACCAAGGCCACTGTTAACACCGAGATCATTTCGATGTTTGCGAACTGTCCATCAAAATCTCACTCGGGAGTAAAGCTTACTCGAATTTTGGAGTCGGCTTCTCTCATGGGGACGGAGTAAAAATGGTCGAAGCGAAGATGACAGCACACACGCACACATTGAGACGGAGGCAACCGATTGCACAACAAGAGGATTATAGTGTGCATAGAGGATGATTCAGCAATGGGATACCACCCTCCACAGATCGCTACGCCATTCACGATCACGCACTGCTCAACGAATAGTCCTTGGGTCATTCCATTTCAAATCGCCCAATACCAATAAAATTTGTTGCTAAATAAATAAAAATCAGGATAATTAAAAAACATTTCCCTACAAGTACACAATCACAAAACCGGATTTGAAATAAATTTAGAAGCCATACTTTTTTTAATTATAACGTGTTTTGCAAAAATTTTAATTTCGAAGCTATTTCAAAAGATACCAGAATAAATTAAAAACCAGTGTGTTTACCATGAAGAGAATTTTTAAAAACCATATTTTAAATTTTGCTATCATAAAAGACAGTTGGTCAAAATATTTCCGCAAAAACTCGGGATAAAATTTGTCAATACTAACTTTTTAACGCCATAAATTTTTATGAAGGAAACGAGACTAACTAATTAAATGTTATTTCTGAGTTGAATACTTAAAAAACTACATACTGAGAATGCACTCATTTTTTCTAGAGCTTGTCAAACATGGCCGAAGGCTTTTGACGTCGATTTTCGCAGGTCAATATCTAAAAAGAGACGGAACGAAAACAAGTGAAAATTTTACAGAATGTTCTTTATACACATACAAATATCTCACAGAAACCTATGACTGAGACTCTTCTACATTTAGAGTAGTGGAGCAGTGAATTTCAATAAAAATGCAACCGCCTTACACACTCCTGCGTTGCAAAAAAGGGCTCGTGCAGTGCAACTTATCACACTGAGGTTTGATTAAACAATTACTGTAAGAGTAAGTATTGGTGTAACTTAAATGGTGTAACTGATGTTATCCACACCGGTATGTTCCAGAATCACTTAATGGATTTATTATCTCCCAGTATACAAGTGGTTCTGCGCATATGAATTTACATCCTAGGCACTAAAAATAGCGAGGTGTTGGTGGAGGCCAATGAATACTTAAATAAACTACAGAAACTCCAATCACCCATATCGTCATCACTATATAGTTAAATCAGTTTTTCAATCAGATCAAGGTTTGGCTAAATCCAAGGATCAACTAAAATTAGGCTCTGAGTGAAAGAATTAGGAAGTATCAACATCCAAAACATCATCGACAATAGGAACTCGAATCTTACGATAATTTATCTCTCGATGTTGATAATGATTGTCGTGATGAAAAAAACAATAAGATTAAGAATTTCGATCAGCTGTGTTATGTCTTGATGACATTAATAGATTACAAACACAGCCATGAAAAGACAGGTCTTGAAGATATCCTCCCGCAGTCAGGAAAAATTGCGATAGATTAAGAAGATGCATAAGCAAATTCCATGATGCACAATTTGAATGAAGCACATTTGATAAATATAATAACCCATATGTCCTTATTCACCACAGTCACCAAAGGTATAAAATAATCCAATTATTTTATTCCATTCATGAATTTGATACTCAACGTCACGACATTCTTCATTATAATGCCTCTCTGTATATCATTATATATCTAATGATGAAATGATGAATGATATATAGAGAGGCATTATAATGTTCTCATAATAAACCAATGGAAAAGAGGATTCAAGGGTATGAGATATATTTGGTGAGGAAGTAAAACACTCAGATGCGTTAATAACACATTGCAGCATAAATAAAAATATTAGAGGAAATTTCAAACGGAAAACATGTACATACATGATTTACCCATTAGAATTTTAAAGAAGAATCCTAGATCTTAAATAAAGGCTCGATCTATACAAATTTCCTCTCAAGTGTAAAAAGGAATGGCTCTGTTTCCAGACCTATAATTCCTTACGCAGGAATCTATCAGAGCATCCATATTCGTTCATCGTTAAAATTTGGGCATGCATCAGAATTTCTGAGAGATAAACGAATAAAGATGCTGATATTTTTAGCAGATTTGTAAGATTTTACACTTTCCCGGCGAACAATATATATAAACTCTTATCGGGATACCGCGCGGGTAATATTTTGTGAGAGCGCCAATAAATTAGAAATTACTGTTATTTGACTGTGATGTGATGTAATAGATTGAATGGCAAAAGTGTAAAGGAAAGGTTGTCGACGAGTCCGCTTTGGTGCTTTGCGATACGAAAATGTGGACAAGAAAGAATTGTGAGATTGGGCTTGATAATAATTTTTCGATGCACATAAATGAATGAAACTATTCACTCTGTTTGTAAGGATCGGCAGGCAGGGAGGTGCCCAAGGATTCAGCCACTTTCCCACTCTCTTGGCTTCCGTCCGCACCCCCACCCCGCTTCGCAGCAACCCCTCCCCTCCACCGACTGGCTGCAAGGCAGGAGAGAGAGCATGTGTTCCTAATAATTGGGTGCTAATATTGGAGTAATGGCCTGTCTCATGTCTCCATCGCCACCGCTGTCACCTCGTCAACACCCCCACCACCACCCTCACTCCCACCCCCACCCACTCCCCCTTGCACACCCCTTGACTTCCCCCGACCGAAAATCTGTGACGCATGTACGACTGAAATTAAATATGATTTATTTCGAATCAGGATCCACCATATAACACGTATTCTTTCTCCTAAGAGTTTGCATTTCCAGTTTTTGGATTAATAATCAAATAACTTTTTATTGGGTTAACGTTTTCATCTTGATTGAAACCATCATCGACGCTGCAACAATTTGATGGAAGGAATTATTCTACATATAGTTACCCCCCTTTATAAATTTTTTGCTACGATAATAAATACACGTAAAACAGATCTTGCTGCAATGAACTGTTTGTTTCTATACATATTTAGGCTCAAATTTATATTCAATAAACTTAAAATATGCATTTAAAAAATGATTGATTGACCATATGATTGACACTGATGACTTAATAAAATTTTTAGCTAATTAGCCATATTATTAACATCAATATACTTAGATTAATTAACTATATGATTAATATAACTAACTAATATTATTAATTTCCAACACATCGTGCCATATATCATCCAAGATTATAGGTTGTTGTTGTTGTAGTGTTGACAAGCTGAGTTAGAGGCTAAAAGAGATCAATAACTCTTTCAGCTTCTACCTCAACAAGAATTAATTTAATCTTGCTAAAATTGTTAAAATCTGAATGAATTATTAAGAGGAATGTAAAATAATACCCTTTAATTTTTTTTCTGTACTGTGTACACCGACTGCAATAACTTCGCTAAAATGTCTCTTAAAAATTTTTAATATTGTTAATGTTGAATGTTAAAAACATTTGGTTTATCTTTCTTCTCTCATCCTTATAAATTAAGCCCGGATTACTAAAGTATTCATTTCCAAATTTCGATGAATAAAATATTGTTTCATTGCAAGTCCTACAAATTTCATGATCACTCATTCATTCATTTAATTCAAATATTGCCACAAAAAAATAATCGATAAATGCATCTCAAGAGTATATTTCATAGGATGACTTATCAGGCACGGTAAGTTCCTTAAACTTCCATAATGCGTTCAAAAATAACCTACAAATAATACATATATAATTAGTTATTCGGTAATGTATCGCTCGGTATGGATAAAGACAACGAGGTAAAGATGGATTTCTTGGTACCGTGATCTTTCGCCTACGCTCCCACGAAAACGCAATATAAGCTGCATCAGCGTGAATATTTAGTTGAAAAATGGCGATTATTTCGCAAGAATCTGGTGAAAGCTGTGAAAATTAAAAAATCACTATCATCATCATCGAATTGGGGTTAGGCGCCCCCCTACGTGACAACCTAAAAAAAATGTAAGTTGTCACAGTAAAGTTTTATGCAACGAAAATAGGTTCCAATAAATTAGTGCCATTATCAGGACTTTGCCATGTCTTAATAATAGCAGTACCTAGATGATATCTGGGTTTATTGAATAAAAAATTAGAGTGGTAAATTTACCAGTTGCTGCTGTGCAACTTCGACGGCCACGGTTATCGCCAGAGAACTTGTAAATTATCTTCCGTGGGATTTTGACCATGCATTTTTGCTGGACTGCTGAAGTCACCGGGACTAAGTTGCATGCAAAACGGAAGACAAATATGTTGACTAATAAATCAGAGCGCATTCGTTTCAACATGCCCGTCTTGAGGGGCGACTCCCCCCCTCCCCGATTAGGGGGGTGGGGGTCCGACCGGAGTTTCCCCTCATTTGCTACGAGATGTCTCTCGTGATGCGCCCTCTTTGGACGCGCGCTTCCACCCACCCCAGATGCTCTTTCCCCCCCCCCCAAAACGAGAGGAGGGGGGAGTGGGAAACCCTTGTCTCTCCCTTCGACACCCCCAGATCCTCTCCCACTCTTTGGGAAGAAACCGTTTTAACTTTAATGGCATAAGGGAGGCTTCTTTCCCACACACATCTGCATCCATTCACCGAACGACGAGAAGCCGTGCGCCCTTCTTATCGACAACCCCGAGTGCACTTGCAATTGTAGGTACACAAAATCCCGTACGCTCACATACCTCACAATACACGACGGAGTGATGACACCCCAAACGGGGATGAGGCCAAGCAACTGCGCATGTAGCCATAATGGAATGGCTCTCAGGAAGGCAATGCCTGGTATTTTTCCGGCAAATAAATGCAGTGAATATTTCTCGGGTTTCACACCGGTTTAGATTCTCCGTACCTTCCTACCAACGTCTCGATGAGCGATTCGCCCATCAACCTCAGGCATTAATGTATCCAATGAAATTCAATGATTCTCACCCGAAGTGGATCCTGAGATCTCTTAACCGACCTCAAGATGCATTGCGCTTCACTTATGCACACTCACAAGCATGCAACTTAGACAATTCTTCCTAATCTCATGTATTTTGGATTGGATTGCAACTAGAAGGATCAACTACAGGTGACCCTAATGGAGGCTCACGAAAATTGCATCTCTATTTGAGCATTTTCTGTCGTTCAGCTAAAAACTGCTGAAGTTATTATGACTTATGAAAAATTGAGCCATATGCCTAGTTTCAATATTATTCTATCTAAATCAACCATGCAAAATTTCGCTCGCAAGAGTGTTTCAAAGCACATAATATGGCTGTCTAAGTCTTGTTATGGCAGGTTTTGAACTATTACCTGCTTACGCATTTCATTAAACTTCAGATTCTAGCAAGTCGATTTTTAACCACACACTAATATTTACACGTAAAAAGACGACCAATAATACGGAACACAATCTAACTCAAAGTTTCGATTAGCATATTAGAGGTAGAATGCCGCGATAGATTTCTTTCTTTCAGACGTCCCTCAGGGGGCTGAAATTTAAAACAAAATCTGGACGAAATTCTATTCATGCTTTTTTCGAGATAGTTACTTGAAGCTTTTCACTGGTACTCAAAAATGTTTGATAGTCAATTGAAATGAGACAAGTTTTCACGTTCACAAGAGGTCTACATGAAGTGTCTTATGCATGGAAAAATTTCGAAAGGAACTATTGTCAGTTTTCTGTGAAATTCTTGCAGTATAATCAACTGTTTCATCTATTGCAATATTTCTATGAAATAAAAACCAATGATATCGTATTTAATGATACGATTCATTCACCTTCACTTAGTTTCATAGATATATCCATCATAAGATCGATCATGTTACGATTTAAATGGCCGACGTTAATTTCACTCGATGTTATACAATGTACAGCAGAACAGCAGACATTAGCGAAGGCACACCAAATAAATTAATTTTTTCCCACCACATTCGGTGAAATCAGATATTCAATTCGGTTGGACGATGCTCATCGCGAGAAAATATGATTTGAAGATAAATTCATACATCTAAAGCATTGAGGCATCTAGGGTAGAAAGTGACTCTTCACTGCTTATTCCCTCTCGATTTTAGCTTTATTAATCTCCTTATCCATTTTTAATTACGTTCTTACATTCCACGCAGACAGACATCCGTCTAGCAAAATGTCGGCTAGCGCACTCATCCGTTCGATATAAGATCCATGGCACACGGCGATTCGAAGGTGTGGTGGTCCACAGCGGCGGCGGTGGGAAATCCAATCTCACGATCACAATGCCCTGCTAACAATGAAAGCCTCGACCGGCTGTTAATAGCGACCTTGTTGATTTTTCCCATGCCATGGGGATGGGAGCGAAGAGAACAAACGCATCTCGAAAAGCGCGAGTTCAAACACGCGCACGCGTGGAGGGATGACCCGAACAAAGCAGGCGACCACCGGATTATCATCTATCGTGGCTGCACCCTCGCGAGGTGGCGGGCGCCTTCCTTCCGTGGTGGTGCGTCGGCTGCGGACAATCTCAAACAGAAGAAAAGACTCGAGCCTGAACCACACATTCTTTTGTTTTCCGACCCTTTCGAGCGTAGCTCCATCTTTCTCTTCGATGACGGCGATGGCTTCACGCGATCGTTTTCAGCGATGACTCCAGGGATGCGAAGTCCCATCGGCCGGTCCTCTTTCCTCCATGGCTGCCGCCAGCCAATCAAAATCTGCGGCCGCTTTCAGTGACTGCAACGCCACGCTTGGGTTTTAATTGAACGACGCTTGTAAATTCGGAACTTTACGGAATAAGCGAAGGAAAAGGGGATGCGGTAATGACCGTGTGAATAAGAAAATGATGATTCAAGCGATCATTACGTTATTGTTTTCTGAAAAACAATGGCTTGGGCTCCAAAAGTTGGGGAAAAGAATCGTGTGAATAAAGCTTAGCTACAGGGGGCAGCACCACTATTTAGACCAATTAATATTTTTATTTTATTTTATTCCCAAACCACCGAATACAGCTCTTATAGGCCATTTCATATCGGGGTATTTAACAAATTCAACAATTGCACGAAACGAACAACCATACCCTGGATAGGGGTAACATACCCAGGCGGGACTCGAACACGCGACCTCTTGTTTGGCAGGCGAAGACTTTACCCCGCCGATACCGAGGCCTGCAATTATATAGAATTTGCGTAAAATTGACTGTAAGGAACGTGTGGTGTGAGTTCAAAATGCCGTGACATCAATGGCAGCGATCACAGGAAAAAATATCAAAGCATGGGTAAATTCTCGTTAAAATTCCCACAAAGTTTAGACGATTTAAAAGAGCGTGAAATCTCTTGATAGCACATTGAAAAAGTCAATTTCTTCAGCCACTTGTCCATTCAAATGGTGTATCATGGAAAAAGGCGTTCCGGGCTAGATGTATCTCAGATAATATTTGATTTTATAAAAATTAGCTAGGACCGTATCCAGAGGGCTAAGAAACAATTCAACCCAATTATGTCATACTAGTTTCAAAGATTTAAGTGAATCTATCGCTCAAATATAATTTGATTGCCTATATTTAAAAATTTTAATTATATATGAGCGACAGATTCACTTATATCTTTGAAGAATGATAGAGCTCTTAAACTACCCGTCATTTGTTTATAAATGCGACAGAGTTATGAATATGATACTTTGTTAGGAATTTACTAAATATTTTCGCTACTTTTTCCCATAAACTTCTTTTATAACGTCATTTTTAGATTTATAAAGTATTTGAAACGTCTCTTCTGAAGCACAGCGTGAAGCCGAGAAGCGAAGAAAAAGTCTTTTTCATGAAAAAGCTCAAAAGTTGTTCCACTAATCATTCGTCTTTGATCATAAAGAAAAATCTTCTCTATTCAAGCAAGGCTTGTCATCTTTGAAATTGCATTTTAAAAAAGCGTAAATTTTCCAAGGTTCTCATGGGGATACTTGTTTGTGACTAGAATCATATATAGATTGCAGCTAGAACACAAATGCATTTCTAATAAAACTTATGCGTACAACTCCATAAAAATCATTGGAAAATATGAAATGAGGACACGCAAACCGCTTCAAGAGATGCTAGAAAAATATCTGATATCTATATAAAAATAAAAATTGAAAATTTCGTGACATTCGAAAAAACATTTCGACGAATGGTGCCACCTTCAAAATATCGGCAACTATGAAGAGAGCCTCGCCCGAATGCAAACCCGATAGCAACTAATTAACATCAAACGCCGGGAAAACTTCGGATTTATTGAAGAAACATTTCTCGGGACTCCCACCGGGTGTGGTACTGGGTTGATTCTCCCAACGTTTTAATGGCTAAGTCAGCCATCGTCTTCAGGGGTTCACTTGTAATGGTACTTCTTACGGTACTTATTTTTTTTTATTTATTGATATCCCTGGTTGCCGTTATTGTTGAGTGCGGATGTAGCGATTAATTATGGTATTTCAGGCACTGCTCAATTGGAAGCCCTTATCCCTATTCAAGCTCTTCTCCTCAAGGCTAATAGCAATTGCCTCCTTCACAATTCTATCCCAATAGTTATTAAAGCGGCACAAAACCTTCGTATTTTTAAAGTCCATCCTATGACCGAGGTCCAAGCAATGCTCCGCTACCGCCGAATTTAGCGGATAAAACAGGCGTATGCATCTTTCATACTCCGTTAGACGTTTTTCGATAGTGCGGCCAGTTTCCCCAATGTAAACGTGACCGCACTCACACGGGACGCTGTACACTCCCGAGGTTTTGAGGCCCTAACCTAAAATTTTACTTCGGATTTATCTTCACTGGAAATAAGGTCGGTGAAAATGTTCATTGATTGAATATTACTTACGAATGTCTAAACAATACGCAACTTTTGAACGATGCCAAATCGAAACTTTTTTAGCATCCAATGGTTACGCAGAACTTCCTCAAGTCCCTGGATTCCGAAGTGAGAAGCAAATTAGAACGAATAAGCGAAGACCTCTCTCTCTCTCTCTCTCTCTCTATGTCTCTCTCTCTCTCTCTCTCTGAAAGAATCGCCGATCGCGGGTAATGTGTTTCATCCCCGTCGTGAAAGGAAGGAACATGATTCAATCATGTTGACAACGCTTCTAAGTCCCCCAAGACGTACTCATTGGGGACCTCTTAAAATCCCACTGCTGCTCCCACACCTCCCGAGAAAGTGATGCAATTGTATGAGAGGGAAGCGAAAGATTCAAATCATTCTGCTTAACTTCACTGTCATCGATGTATCTCAGAGAATTTCATTATTCAGTCACGAAAAAAATCGGCTTGCGCGGAGGTTACAGTACATTCTTGTTGACTATGCGGAGTGTATCGGTGCTCATGGATGACGAAAGATTTCTCCCGGGAGAAGTGGCGGCCATGTGCTTTCTCCATACCGCTCTCGTCCTCCATTCTCCCCCCTCCACAGTGAAATGTGTGGAAATGGAATATTTACGAACGCATTGGCGAAAAATTTAAGTCCATTCGCCACTCCGTACTGTGACAGAATTTATCAATCACTTTAACATTTGAACCCCTGAACCCATTCCTTCCATTCCACAACGGTGACTCAGCATTCATTTGTGAATGAAACCAGCCAGTCGCGTCAATAAAGCACGAGGATTTCATAACCCCAAGGATACCTTCATTTTCACTTCTATCTACTTCAGATTGGCTTTCCTCCACCGAAACAGCCGCAATTTCTAGCACCAAAGGTTCACTATACAAATGATCACTGAATTCGATTACTTAAATACTGATTTTTTTTATGAATCCGAGACTAGGCTTGGAGAATAGGCCAATCACGTCCATGGATTCAATACATTATGTAATACATTCAGGACTACAAAATGCATTGAAACCGGCGGTGAAGACAAAAGTGTTTGAGGACAATCGCCAGTCACCTTTAATCTGATAATACATGGTAAATTTCCACCGCAGTTAGACTAAAATAACTCTGTCACCAGCTCCATTCCATCTAAATTAACTTCTAGGTTCAACTCTTTCAATGACCAATACTGAACATTCAATCAAATCACAGCCATTACTTGCTTACTTACTTACAACTCTAAAGTTCATTAGATTCAGCCGATTTCTTGCTGAGCGGATAAGTATTTATAAGAAAATACAATACAAATAATGATTGTGAGGGACTTATTTTTCATTGAAATCGTGACAACCGATCAGAAAGCAACTGAAAACATAAGACCCGAATATTTTGGACGTATCATGCGTATGAATTTGGTATCACACACTCCACGCAAAATGGCTCAGTTAAAAGAGGGCAAAAAAAATCCCAACCGAAATTAGCCATTCCACCTCGCTTCATTCCAATGGGCGGTCACCCTTCCTCGGTCGCTGATAACAAGCGACATGACATGAGAATTCGTGACTTTGTAACAAACTAAGGCAATCGAACAGCATCGTTTCACAGAAACTTGTAGTCACTTAATAACCAACGAACGGAAATTCAAGGGACATATGTTCACTCGAATTATATACGTTATCGAGGAGTGTTTGCTCAAATATTCAAGGCGTTTGAACCGCAATGCGATTTCTGATGAAGAGATACGGGAATATCGATTCTGACGAAGTGGCATCACATGATGTCCCAAGTTGTCTCTCATTGTAGATACGCGAAAGACACGCGTGGGCACTTGAAGAGATATTTTTTGTTGAGTCATGCAAAGTGATTGAAAACCTCTGCTCGCTGAAATATTGAATGTAATACCTAACACACTTACTTTTTCGAGCTATACAAGGCTATTTTCATTAAAATCGATTTTTAAAAGCAAGAATCGCAAATACATCGTTATTAGAAATATTGTGACGTTCCTTGACAATAGAAACTCCCTACATGGTAGTTAGCACGGCTTATAGAAATGTAGATCATGCAAAACACAGCTTACACTCCTTCCTCACGACACACTCAAATCAGAAGAATAAACAAAATTACCTAACGTTTTATTTCTTGATTTCAAGAAAGCAATTGCCTTTTCACATCTCAGAAAACGTTTGTGCAAATCACATGAATGCGTATTAAACGAAAAAAAAATTGTAAATAGTACACGTACCATGAGACCCTGAGCAGGGTTTATGACGGAATAAGCTCTGATGTCTCTAAAGGCCGTTTTACACTGAGCACGTACTTGCACAATCTGACGTGTGTACGAAGGCACAGCCGAAATTGCGTCGTGTAAAGCGGTGAATTGGTAGAACACATGCGAGAATGCGTGGACGTGAGATGGCAAAGTAGCCCCTGTTCAAATTACGTTCATGCATACGCGTAATTCCACGCCATTTTAGAAATTAATGCAGTTCTAACCTGCGCAAATCTATGCCCCGTGTAAAGCGGCCATAAAGTAACATCTTGAGTCCCACAAGGAAGGGTAATAGGCCCCCTTTTTCTCATTAAACATGTAGATAGTTTCAGTGGCGGCTTGCCCATAAGGACTCTCGGACGCCGCCCCTCCCAAATATTTGAAAAAGTAAAAAAAAATAAATATCCATGAATTTATAATTATATATCTAATTAATCAAAGTGTTTTTTCAGTCACATACATCGAAAGTGTTGGAAAAACACGAAAAGAAAAAGCGCGAGAAGTTCGTATTTGTAGCCGTGGGGCGCTGGCCAGAACGTCCCAATCCATCCCCATGCAGTTATATGGAGAGTGGTAGTGGTGGGGGCCGCTGGTGCTATGACGCGTCTAATCCAGCTCCTTATGGGAGTCTTGGGACGTCGTCCGAAAATGCGCAGAGCGACGTGTGAGTTGACATCGCTGCGCAGGCCGGCGGGCGTACAATCTGGCGTCTACTTGGTGCTGCCACAGAAAAGGGACGTACGGAATCAGAATGGTCACTGTACTGGGTGTAGTTATACGATTTTAATTTTTAATTGCTGGTAGGTATTGCTACAGAAAATAAATTATCCCAATATGCTTGCGTTTTTTTGGTGTTTGGATTCCGGAACACATAAAATCAACCAGTTAAAGGCCGTATTGATGTAGGAAAACTATTCCCGAGTATTTGCCACAGTTCTATTATAATTACGAATTTCAAGAACCTTGGGGAAACTAATATTATAATGTTTAGGCCTGAACAATATATTCATATCTTCCCGATGTTTAGAAATGCGGTACCTATTTTTCAGATAAATTTATCAAAATACCTGCAGTATTAGGAAAATCAGTTAACATTCCCCACTGATTTATAATTTAAGAAACAGGTGCGTGCGTGATAGGGAAGGATTAAACATGATTTAACCCGTAAAACGTGACTTTAAATGGAGTTATTCAATGAATGTCAAGAAGTTCCGCGTACAATGCACCTTTTGTGTGTAGGGTCATCATTTTTCTAGTCATCCTTGTTCTATTAGTTCATGTTCACCTAATTCCTCAGCGGCAGAGCGGTAGCTGTCTGACGGAAAATGTCCCCTTGGGTCTGATTTAAGTGGCTTCGAAGAGTTCATATCAGTGCGGATATCCTTACAGCTCCTATCTGTGGTTCAGAGTCGTCTTCTTTTACGATCTAGAATTTATATTCTATTATATCATGGCAATGATTTCGAAGACATGGTTATTCCAAGTGCGAACCGTTGGCGTTTCGTGTGTTTACCACATATGAATCTTAGACTCAAGGAGATGGTCCGTGACGTCTGCTTGAATGCCTTTGCTGACCTTAAATTCGTCCCTCAGCTGAATCAGCATTAGTGGACCACGACTTCTATCTCCCTTGAGTCTTCCTTATAGTAACGGCAAGACTCTCGGAAAGAACGGAGTGAAATGAGTTCAGACATCATTTTTGAGGGGTTAACTGTGCTTAATTGCCGATTAAGAAGTTTCTTAGTGCTGTGTGTACATTCACGAAGACAATTTTGAATTAAGCAACAGTGCTCGTTTTTGTTATAGGGAAATATAGGGAAAAATTGTCCCCAAATCTGTGTCCAGGCACCTTGTTCTTTTGGTCGTATTTTTCGTCGGCTCACTTTGTGTCGTCCCTTGTTTATTAAGTCCCTTGTTTATTTATAGACTAGTGACCTTACCATGTGTTCAATCGGAAAGAAATTGTTGTCCGGCGCTGATTCCAACGAACGTGTAATTGATCACTTCGCTGGACAAAAGGAAAGAAGGATGGACTTCTGCAATATAACTAAAGGCATGTGAGTATTTCAGATTTTGTTAAAAATGTGTGAGAAATGTTTAATTATTGATTTTAAATCATACTGTATTCAAGAAGCAACGCGTACACAGCAATCAAAGTTTACATCTGCAATAGCAAAGCGCGCGCATTCTAGTAGTGTTTGTTACCTAGTGGAAGTCAGTGACACTCCCCTCCCTCATCAGGTGTTACAAGTGTCATTGCTACCTAAATCTTTGCAAATGTTAAATATATTTGACAAATAACGCATTATGATTGCAAAATGAACAACATAAGTGTATTGCGGGCATATCCGCACGAAGAATTTAGGCGCTAAAACCTAAAATTACGTATTTTCGTTTGTATTTGCAAAATATCGCAGCAAATATATTTTTATTCTTCAAGATCATTGTTTAGTATAATCGAGAGTCCGGACTAAGCCGATCCGTATGACCGAGAGTCTACTGCATTTAGTATTTATTAATCAAGCTTTATTAGGAAAACAAGGTATTTTTGTAGAAATAAACGGAACATATGTCATCACAAAATTTTATTCCTAGATTGCCGTAAAAACTTAATAAAATACACGAAATATTACAAAACTATGACCCCCGGTGGAGTGCGCCCCCCCCAGCATTTGACTCACGAGCCGCCACTGGATAGTTTTTGTTCCTGGATTAGCTGCAAAATACTATTATTTGCTGACGACGCTGTCACCTATCGCGAAATGAATGAAGACTCTGGCTTTGAAATCATCTCGTTGGACGTAAACAAAGTACGTGAGTGGAGACACGAACGGTAACAATAACATTATCTCATAAAATTCGCGGCAGTGCAGACAAAGGGGGCCAGATAAAGGAGGACACGAGGAAGAAGAACACCCGGGAAAATGGAGGGAACTAGATTAGGAAATCGAGGGCTGCAGTTTGTGTACTAATCGTAGGATTGCAGCAGGTGGTGTGAATGAATGTAAGTGATGCATTATTGGGCTGTTGAGCGCGACGACCGCTTCTTCCCGCCACCAGTCGAATGAATTCCGCGGGCGCGACAGGACTTCGCCCGTCTCAGGAGCCCCGAATAGGAGCAGACGCGCCACACCCCCACCGCAGTGGTTTCAAGGGGCCTCGCACACATCTCGGCAGATGGTATCGCACCAGCAGACAACCGATGCATCCATTCTACGTGGATGGAGATAAATCTAACGCGGATAACCCAGCGACGCCACGAATATATTTTATCACGACGTCACACCTTCTGTTCATCCGAATTTAAAGCGAACATTTACAAACGAGCACCAAGGATGAAATTCGCCGTGAAAAATGTATTTGGCTTCGCCAGGATTCAAATCCCGATTGCCGGTCAGGCATGCTACTACTTAAACCACTACTCCACCTTCTTCCACGGCCAATCCCAGACTGTGTTTAGCCGAACAAGGTGTTGACGTCTCAAGTCCACATTATGGTCCAAAAGACGGAAGTCATACTTACAAGTAGACACACGGAAAGAAAACCTTTCCGTCACAGACCTTTTTGTCACATTTATTGCTTTCATTAAAAAATGTATTCACAAGTATGAAAACGAGGCTATGATCACGAGAGAACTGACTCCAATCATTGCCAACAAACAGTCATTTAATGCTTACATTCAAGTAGATTCTTATTTGCTCTGGGGGCACTTTTGGTTTCCGATATATTTCAAAGAAAGAACGGACCAGAGCGGTCATTAGGAGACATTTTTCAAGAGTGCCGAGAAGGGAGAGATTTTCAATTTATGCATATCTTTCTCCTTTTTCAACATTCTGTCATGCAGCACCTGGTCCTATAAACAAATACATTACATTAAAGCAGCAAAAATTGACTTTTTTCTACGCATGATAATGGTTTGCCTATAATTGCATTTATGAATATCAGGCAACAGTGCACACTATGCAAATGCATTTTTGAGTGTTGTCACTAACAAGTTGACGGATTTAGCGAAAAATGCGATCGTACATTCAATTTCCCAGCTTTTAAATTCAAGAATGCGTATCCTTTTATGCTCATCTCACACTAGCATTCAGTGCCTACCAATGGTTTCAATTACTTTCGGAGCTCTATTTCGAGTTATCGCCTCACCCTCTCCTCTCACCCCCCCTCGAATGGTCTACCCCCGCTCAGTTTCCTGCCCCCCTTCAACCCCCCCCCCAAAAACTCCCTCGGCTCCCCCATTTCCTGGCGCGAACTAATTTGCTTTCCGGAGAGAGGTGATTAGAACCAAGTCGGGACTCAATTTCTCACACGGAGTTCGGGGAGTGGGAGGTGGGGGTGGGAGGAAGTGTCGCAAGTTGGGGATGGGACGTCTTCTTCGGCGACGGCGATGGAATGTGTGCTTTTGAATCGTCTCGAGTCTACTCCCGACCCCCACTCACAGATCTGACTCACAGCGGCGGAGGAGCGAACTACAGATCTAAGCCGAAGTTTTACATCTTTGTTAGTTTCAAATTGAGAAATTGATGTTTTAGATCCGTCGATATAAACCAACAATGCCTAAATTATACGCTACATCGATGCTAACGAAAAGATAGTAATGCTAATTATAAATAATTTTTGTAGAAAACAACGTTTTTATCGCTAACTATAGATAATTCAAATATATGTTTCAGCATGTAGTTTTTCACATGTACTTACAAAAGCCAAGAAGAATTTGACTATTTTAAAAATAAATTGTAAATTTCCTACCTTATCCATCTCCCCTTCTTGTTTCAGCTTCTTCTTTCTCTTCTGTTCGTAAATTTTGGTTCATTGAATATTCCAGGGAAATTTGATGTAAACAAATGTGTTGTTATGACTCTCTATCATTCACGGTCCTTAAACTGATCGCAGCGCTGCCACCGGATTTTGATGTCCATTTTTTTAAAACTTAACTCCATATTTAATTTTAAATTCTGAAAAACGATCGAGATAAAGTTAAAATTATAATAAAAGTGTTAGAATATTGCATGCGCATTTGGTTCTGAGTTATCCTTATAATTTCAGCGAGTTAGCTAATCGGAAAGTGAGTTAAAATTGAGCTGCAAGATTTGACCAAGACAAGATGACAAACAAACAACAAAGCGAGTTCATAAAAGTGTTATATAATGAGATATTTTTGTTTCATTTGCGACTTATTTTTTAAGACTCAATGGAAACCTTTCTTCTGTGAGAATAAGACAGTCGACTAGCAGATTCCGTGGGCTATGAATTTGAATGCAGTTAAGTGTGAACACACTGTCTTTATTAGGAGGATTGACAGGCTCATTTCCGGAATACTTTTCAAGTTTCATTATGATAAATATGAGTCATTTCTTGGAAATGCGGTCATCTCCAGGTAAGAGAGGAAAATAAGTAGACCTAGTTGAAGAAGGATTAACAGCTTATGAAACATCGGGGAAAATTACTCTAAATGGAAATACCGTAGACAACAGATAGAAACTGTTCAGAAAATTAGAGAAGAGCTAGAGACTACTATCACACCAGAAAATATGTGCCCTTCAGAATTATACGAACAACTAAATAACGCAACGGGACACAGAAAAAATAATTACATCAATACCTTTCCTGTTCAGTTCTGCGTTGATTCGAAATATCTCACGTTTCAATGAAAGAAGCACCCGGTTTTCAGATAGTTGGAGCAAAAACCACCTTTGATAACCCATAGCTCTAAAATCGAAGTCATTTAATGGTAACCAAACTTTAGTTACAGCTAAATATATAGCTTAAGCAAAGTACATGTTCGTTATAAGAGATTTAAGCCTCAATGAATTGTCAGATACAAAAAAAGAGCTTTCATCAATTTGTCAAATGCGAGATAACAGAACTGAGGGGTTATAGAGTTTTGCCCTTGTTATCTTTGCAATCTATGTGTCCACAAAGTAACTAATTTATTGTTGGCAATGAAGTAAGCAAGCGCTCTAAGTTGTTTCGATTGATATTTATGCTGACCTAAGTGAGTGTCTTAATCAGGCGATTAGTAAAGTTGTGGCAAACGGATTACAACGATACCATGAAAGGCGAAATAACCGTGTATCTTTGCCAAGAAGGCTTTAACTACGAATTCTTGAATGATAGACTACTGATCGATGAGCTACTTTTTCAGTGTTATTTTGGCGACCATAAATTAAAGTATTCCAAATTCCAATAATCGGAAATTACGTTTTTTATATTTTACCCTTAAAGTTAGAAAAAAAACAAATAAATTGATTGTTTCTGGCTTTACTTTGTGAAAATCCATTCTTAATAAATAAAACGTTATTGTATTTTTCCACACGATTTAATTAATACGACCGGTTTCGTCGTGGTGACCAAATAACTGTTATTATAACGGATTCTGTACCTGATGATGTCGCCTCTGCGACGAAACCGGTCGTATTAATTAAATCGTGTGTAAAAGTACAATAACGTTTTATTATTAAAAAAACAAATAGTTACTTTGTTGCAATTATTTTCCTGAAGTATTGATTAAATATTTCCATGCGCGATTTATACTAAATTGAATGACTAATTAAGATGGTATGGTGATGATTCCTTTTTAATGCTCAAAGGAACTCATCGCTATCGCTGCTTTTTATTTGGAGAGAACTGTCCTCAAATTTCCAGAGACAAGAGAGCGAAAGAGTGGGAATGAGTTTGGTGGACATTTACGTATTTCTGCGAAGATCACGTATTTCTTTACCTAGAACTAACCTTACCCTATATAAACGTTGTTTCTTGTTAATAGGCCCAGAAGTACATAATTTCCCGATTTTCCCGATTCATGTCTCAAATCAAAAAATAATAACTCAATTATGAAAAATATACAGATTGCTTGTTTACAATGCAAAGTATGGAGGATATTTTTCTTTCATGTAATACCATGTAATACATGTATGTACCTACTTCAATTCAAATGCTGTGCCTAAAATGTTTCTCTGTTAGCATGACCCTATGTAAATGATGGTAGCCACAAAACAGGTTCTCCTGAATGGCTATCTCAAGTTACTCCTTTGTATGTAATCAATTCTATTCTGTACTTTTTTCTTTTTGGAGTAATAAAACAATTATTATAAATTTGCTCGATTAAATAATTAAGTGCGACGCTTCGAAGGAAAGGAGGGTGAGGGGGAAATAGCGGAGAAAATAAATGTGAGAGAATGAAGTCGAGAGAAGTAAAACGTAAATTTTATATCGAATGCACCACCACCACCGGTCTAGTGACCAGCGCGCGAATCACGCTTGTAGCAGGCGGACAGTCCATATTCCTCCATTACCTTGAATGTTGAGAAAATAACGCATTGGAATATTCCTCGTCTCGTTACTAACAGTGAATATTGTCAGAAAATAAATCAAAAATCTAGCACAGTGGCACATATTTTGTTGGGATACTTTTTCCTCCCATAGCGGCAACCTCGCCGCTGAGCTTCAAGCCACCGAGTGCGTCCACCGGGTTGCGGATGGTGGGTAAGCCTCTAGATATGGAGATTAGCTGCGATATAACGGAGTTTACTTGTCGATTAAGCTGCTCTAAACAAAAAGCGGCGGAATTCCGAGGAGGTATTGGTCCATCCCTGGGTAAGATAGGCCATCTAAATGATACATTAAACCCGTGAAGATGCTTGGCAATGGGAGGCCGCCAACAATTATGCCTCATATCACCTGGAGGAGAGGGTAGCAGCTCTTCTTCATATGAGTGAAGGTGGAGACCACGGTGGTCAGTACAGCGACACTCATTTCACTTTGGGCGTGGTAACATTTACTTTAACGGCTGCAGTACTGCTATATGGAAGGCAAGGGGAAACCACCACATTATTATCCCGAGGAGTAGCAGTTACTCCAACTTTACATTATCTGACATGATGGAATTCTCTCAGGTAAAAAATTCCGGAGGTAAACTAGTCCCCCATTTAGATCTCCGGGCTGGGACTACACGAGAGGGTCCAACGGTCAATTGTGATAAAGTTATGAGGATAGGTACACGCAACGTGAGATCACTTGCGGTAAGCTAGAAAACCTTAAAGTGGAAATGGCAAGATTGAATATCGACGTGCTAGGAGTCCGCGAAATGAAGTGGCCTGAGGAGGGAGACTTTGGAGTGAACGGTATTGGAATATGCAGGGGATCGGGTTGGTGTGGTTGCTAGAGTGTTGGCTTCCCACCCGGTGGGCCCGGGTTCAAATCCCGGCAGCGGCAGAGAATTTTCAGAAACTGCCCGATCCCTGCTTGAGTGTTGTGAGGAGGACATTTCAAGCGCAACACTTCGTCCGTCGGATGGGACGTTAAGCCGTGGTCCCCTTGGCGCCTTCCGTTTCTCCATCCTTCCTTACCTACCATTCCCTCATGGCGCAAATGACCTCAGCTGTCGGTCGCCTCCTCCGAATACCATACCATACCTAGGAATATGCACACGGGATCTCTAAACGGTAATGCTGGGGTTGGGATAATGCTCAGTATGACCGCCGGAATGCGTGTGAAAAGCTTTCTACAGTACAATGAAAGGATAGCTATGGTAAAGTTAGAGGCTAAGCCGGTACATACCGTAGTGATACAGGTTTACATGCCTACGACAGACTACGAGGATGAAGAAATTGAAGACATCTACGATGATATCAGGGAAGTAATGAAACAGGTAAGAGGTGAAAATACCTTATTGTTTTGGGTGATTGGAACGCTGTCGTCGGCGAAGGTCAGGATGGAAGAATAACCGGAAAATATGGATTAGGAAATCGCAATGAAAGAGGAGAAAGGCTCCTGGAATTCTGCACAGAACACAAATTAGTGATAGACAGGTTGTAATGGATGTAAAAGAGAAATACATCGCTATGAAAAGGGTAGTGGATAGGAGAGAGGAATTGAGAGCTGCGTCAAACCAATCTCAGGATTTATGACTAATGATGATGATGAGCGGCAACTTCATACCTTCAATATCATTTTTGTATTCATTACAACAGCATAACCACGTGAATTAAAAAGTCGCAGAATTTTTCATCTATGAAACCAGGCAGGTACCTATCAGTTGACGGATAGTAGTAAAGGAATTTGAAGGCACCTTTATGTTTACATACAGTGTTTTTGATAAAGTCTCCACGGGAAATCACTTGGGTAAGGATGGACATTGCTGCCAACGTTTTAATGGCCTTCTATTCCATCGTCTTCAGGGCGAATGATGGACCTGGTCAGTCCCGGGCTGATATACAAATTATACACAAATGTGTATATAAACCCGGCACTAACCTGGTCCATCATCCGCCCTGAAGACGATGGCATAGAAGGCCTTTAAAACGTTGGCAGCAATGTCCATCCTTACCCGGCTGATTTCCCGTGAAGACTTTATCAACAGAATTCGCCGGGAAAGCAGCAAATCCTTCTTTTTATACAGTATTTGTTTGTTTCATTCACAAATAAACTCGACATTACTACAACACAATCAAACGTCAACCCTAAAGTAGTTTATTATATACACATGTCAAATCCTTAATTCATTAAGATAAGGTTGAGGAGCTTGGTAAATTTAGAATAGTCGTCACCATAAGAGCATAAGCTATTGCGCATGTGGTTAGTGGTATTCGCGAGTGGGGAATAGAGACCGACCTAAATACTAGTATATAGCACGTCGGGCTATTTCCGTACTACTCGGAATAGGAGAATGGCCGTTCGCACAAGAATAGTGGAATATTTTGAAAGATAATGCATAGCAGAGAGAGTCACATCGATGATGCGTGACAGCCTCCTTGCAGACAGTCAGCTGGTGTCGGTGCCGCGAGGGGTTAAATCCGTGCGAGGGATCGGCGATAAGATTAAGAGCACGAGTGGCACTCGATGTCTGAAGCGGTCCGCTTATCCTGTCGAGAGAGAGAGAGGGCCATTATATCGCCATCGTTGCCTCATTTTCGCTCATTTCGACGACGGCCACACGCAGATACACATCTCACGGGGACCTCTCGACGCCCTAATCTCCGACCACTCCACTTATCAAGCTCCTTATCGTTCTCTCCCTCCCCATCTCGTCCCCGGGTTTCAAAACAACGCCTCTCCAGTTGGCCGATATCTCCGATAGCCCCTCCATCTCGACCTTTGATACGAAATCGCTCGATAAATGCAGAAAAATTATACACTCACCTTCCCTCCATATCAACTCTTTTTCAACTCCACTTACATTCCCATTCATTCCTTCGTGCGTTGATTCATTTTTTTGGGACAATAGCTTCCATTACGCTACGAAAGAATTAAGTAGTACACATCACTCTCAAACGACTTCGAACATTCGCTACGGAAGCTAAATAACGCTTCACCAAAATTCATCCCATCATGTCATCGGGTTAGTTTCCATGTAGACAGAAAGCACCGGCTAGCCCTGTCTCAGAATGATTTCTTTCCGATGAAAAATTCCTTTGGCATGATAGAACCAGGGGCGGTCCTTCCAGGTCGGCGATCGCCAAGGGCCCCAAGCCTAGGGGTCCACCGCAACGCTAACGTCTATCGTGAAGAGCATATGAAAGGTGTTATAAAAATGACTCAGATTACTTGAACCTAAGTTTTTAACGATTAGAAAAAAATACATTTCCATTAGTTGCTATATTTGCAACATACTAACAGTAAAAAGATTCAATTAAAATAAATTAGATAAAGGTATCAGAATATAAAAAGGGAACCCGATGCTTTATTGAAGGAGTAATTCGAAAAGGCTATTTTAGAGTTTTTTTTTAGATTTCAGAGCAGTCTCAAGGAACAAATTCATTAAATAGATGATAGAACCATAATACATTTTAAAGTTTATAAGGTAAGGAATTCTCACTTTTCAGTAATTTTTCTTACGAAATAGCTCTTTTTTATTAATTTATATCTATTTTTTAAGTGCCACAATAGTATTAAATCCATTTACTTGCATGCAAATACCAAAACTTCAAAAACTAAAAAAAACTACAAAATCTCCTGGGAAAGACCCCTGAAACCCCCCAGTAAGCAGGGCCCCATTATGATCCCTGGCCGAGGGCTCCCAGTCACCCCCGACCGCCCCTGGATAGAACCACATTGGGAGATGAGAGAAATACCAAAAAAAAGGCGCTATCATGAAACTCGTGTAGTAATATTGTTTATTAATGCCTTGGCTTAGGAGTTTCAGATTTTGTATGCGTAGCAGTCAACCACTACAGTAGTCGCCGTGGGTGCCGAATACCTTTTCGTCTTCCGCCCCGGCGGCGTATTCGGATTGGACCACAGCATCGATCATACTTTCTTGTGCGATACTTCTATGTTCTAAAATACTTTCTTTACTCAAACGCCGAGTTAATATGTAAAAATTCTTACGATTTTTATGAAAAATGCAGCATTTACGTTTCAGCGGGAAATGCCGGTTTTTCCCAGTGTTTGACGGCACAATTGATGCCATCTTTTAGCTTTTTGAACACTAAAATGCCCAATGTTAATTTTCTCTTATTCCTTTGCTGCATTCATTTTCCCTCTTGAACAAGCAGAAAGTAGTTGCTATGGTTGATTAAACGAAGTAAGAAATAAAGAAAACTTTTTTTTTTGGTGCACAAATCTAAAGCTAAGCTCTGTAGCTGGTTTGCTTCGCCCACTAAAATTCCATGAATATTCAATATCCATGTAAATCGTTGATATAACTTTTAATAAAACTTCCCAAGGTTATCAAACCTTGCAAATTTGGAAACAAAGTACTTGTCCAGCAACAAAAGTGTGTTATGAAAGACATTTCTCTGCAGGCAGTAATAATGTACCATGGAGACGTCGAAACCTGCTGCCGGAGTATGTAAACCAATTGGTAATTATGCCTGAGAATTTTAAAGGATCAAATATTACATGATACGTTTACGTGTACAGTCTTAATTAAAATTGTACAAATATCTTTGTTCATCTGAGCAGTTTGGATATATACATTGACGAAATATTACTAGAGAGTAATCCATTTCAATTGTGGCTATGGAACTGTTCAAGACACATTAATATTCATTCGTCTCCTAATCGTGACTCAATTACCATCAACATTCGTCCTTCTTTTCCTCTTTACATCAAGCTAAGCATTCAAAATAGAAAATTCGCAAATGGATTGAAAAATATGAGAATGCATTGTTGTATTGCCTAGTTCAATAATTATCATACTCGACTCGATACTCGCGAGTAGTTTTCAACTTGACCTGATACTCGATTCAAGATCAAAAAGTGCTACTTGTACATCCCAAGTTAATATTTAATAATTAAAAAACGATCATATTTCTGATAGTAAAAATGCAAATATAAAACGTGAGCTTAGAATTAAGAAACAATATCATTATTCCCACACATGGGAAAATTTATTGTCCTTTACCTGAATTCTAAATGATTTAACCATTTGAATCACTATTTTGTTATATTACAATTGAAGCTATGCTTCTCCGGAGAAGAGAGAAGGGCGAAAGTTAGGTGTCCAATGATTCAGTTTTTTTCGTCAATCGTGAATAAAGAAAATCTGTAACCTTTTATACCTTTTATACCTTTATATAACCCTTTATATTCAGTAGAGTATTAAATTCTCATTAAACATTTTGTCATTGGCCTAATCATTGAATTTACAATTTCATATCTTTTTATAATATTCGGAAGAATTTGTTTCAATATTTTCGCGATGAAAACTTAAACATATCTCCGTTTTTACAACGTCTAGGAAACAATTCTTCTTGGAAACTTCTTTTTTTTTAGGGCCTAACGATTTTGGGACGTATTTCTACAGCAATTGAACATAAGCAAAAGAAGCTAGTTTGGATAGGAGGAACTGTTAAACCAAAAACTTAAAAAGGGATAATATACAAGAACACTATCCTTTATATCTGATTATACCTTCTGATATTCATCATATCACCCGGCCTCAACGTGGACACTTTTCTCATCCATTTTATTAACTTATTTTCAGTCTCGGTATCTAGATACCGACAACTGAAATAACTTTGGCCTTTCCATGCAACTTTGACCGAGAAACGTTAAAATATTCATAGCGCTGCATTTTAACATTTGCATTGAGTTATCAGCTTAGTTCTTGCACAAGTCGACAGGTATCACCACTGGCTTCACTCCTGAATTAAGGCCCACAAAGGGACCTGAATAAATTAAATCTACCGGTTAAAACCAAGGAATACTTGAAAGCAGTGTACTAAGGGATATTTTGTTTGGGGTGTGTTTGCTCCAACTCATGGTTTAAAACTAGATTGGTATGTTTTTTATTAGATTGGGCCGAAGTTGCCCCAATGCGAGGTAACTCTGGCCCAAATTCTTGAAGAATAAATCCTGGTTGTTAAAATTAATAGAGATTAGGTAACGACCTTAACTCGAAGCTTCATGATCTTTTAATAATTTGAACCACTTTCTTTACGTTATTTATTGATATAAAAGTTATATAGTTTTATGTTTCCAAGAAATTACGACTAATTGGGCCCAAGTTACCCCAGTAGACGGTACTACAAGTGAATTGGTGATTTGATGTTCACCCAAGATAGATTGGCGTGAGAAGAGTTCGGCGCCGTACAATCTAAGAATGTGTCACTCGCTCTACGTATGCAGGAGATTTATTGAGTCACCTCAAGAGACTCCGCCTCAACTTCAAAGCGAGTGGTATTAACGCTGTCAATCGTCGGCTGCAAAGCGTATGAAATGCTGTCAGCGATCAATAACCACTCGAAGAATAAGTGGAGATAAAGAGGAGCTGACGGGCGTGGGATCAGCAGTGACCTCTTTTTCGGCGTGCGTGGGGATAGCACGGAGGCGATGAATCACGTCTAATCGGGAGCACTAATGTAAACACTTGATGCTACCCGGAATATGGCACTGCACGGGACTGCAGCTGATTCTTCAATCGGAGTGGACACCCTTGAAGTTACTGGAGTGAGTGCTTTCACGAGAAGCCACCAGAGGCTCGTTGACCGAAGCATATTTCTTAGCCCGCCATACTTATTGATCAACCGCCTTTGTTGCCTAAAGATGTTCCTTCTGTGATAGTTCCCGCGTCAAGTGTTAAATGGACAGCGTTTCACCCCCGATGCTGGATAACTCGTCGGGGCTAATTTCGACCGATGTCTCACTCCTCCAAAGATATAATCAGTCCCCATGAGCCACTGCCGCCACTCGTAATCAGAACGGAAATTGACGCGATCGTTCCTGAAAAAACTTCCATCATTCCCAGCCCTCTAAAGAATTCCAAAATTTGAAAACCACAGAATGAATATTCGCTCCCTTCCACGAGGCGGCTTTCGGTTCTCGTGGAAAAGAACTCCAAAAAAATACGTGCTCCCCACGTTCGACATCGGAAATGCTTTAGTTATGAAGAAAAACGAAAATAAACAAGTATATTTATAAATGATTCTCTAAAGACGCCGTGGATACGTGAGTATAAATAAAGCTCGAAATATGCTCTTGAATCCTCATACTGTAGCTTAAGATTCTTGAATGCAGAATTAGATACCATTTTCTCACAAAGATAGAGGGTCAATGGCTGCCATTATCGAATATCGAATTCTATGATATCCGCCAATTAACATGGATCAGATTAAAATTCCTAGGCAATGAGCAATTCTGCACTCCAGATGTTGACGCAATCATTCATTAAAAATTTCCACTCCCCTTAACACTTTCAAGCATTCTTGAATACAGAAACTACAGAATGAATACTTGATCCCATTCACCAAAGAAGGCGGTACTCGTCGAAAAGAGCAACATAAAAAAATTAGTGGTATCGTCGCGGTCAATATCGGGAAATATGCCTCTCCTCCGTGGGACCCTCTCATAAAAACCAAACGCCGGGAGAGGTTGCCCGCCACCCGCGGGGATGGAAGCGCGGTCAGCCGGAAAACCGAGGGACATGAGAAGAAACGTGCCGAGGGAGGAAGGACAGCGGAGGGAGTCGTGAGGATCACTTCTCAGAAAAACACTCAAAAATGAGTGGAAATCCTCTCACAAGTGTACTCGCCGCCGCCGCCGATGGAGTTCGCCTCTCGTAAATTACTAGACGAGAGACATATCCTATCGGAGCGTCCTAGGCCGACACTATTCCCGCCTCGTTCTCCACCAGATTAACACTTTCCGGGAACTACAAAAATGTGTGCGGGGGCAATAAAATTTGAATCATGCCACCAGCGACCTCTTCATACGCTGCTATTAACTCTTTCCCTCTCTTAGAAGTAAGCGATGCGGCCATCAATACGCATATTTATGAAAATCGGTGATGCGAACGACCTTCAGAGGACGGAGTAAGATTAAGAGAAATACAAAATATCATCAGAGGAGGTTAAGATGCGAAGAAATGACGAAAGAATGAGGGAAGGTAGAAAGCCTAAAAATCTCCGACATGAAATTATTGAGAGGAGGAGAAAAAGGAGTAAGTCCAAGCACTATACGAATGCTGGACGTGGGAGAGGAATGGTGGGAGAATTTACTGAAGAGACTGACTAGGACTGGCGCGCGGTGGGGCTTTTTCAGAACACCCTGGTTAAAATGCAGAATGAAGACGTTCAAAAAGCCGTATTGGATGAACATTTAGACCATTAGATACATATGTCTCGGGTACACATAAACCCGAGAAATATTCCTGCAGAGCATACGCCGGGTAAAACTCAGATTCTACATTAGATACATAAATCACGCATAAAATGGGATTATTTTGAGGTTCCTTAAGGAAACCATTTCGGATTCATGCCAATTCTAAAGGCCGCTATACACGGCGAATGATATCATTCGCATGATCATTCAGCATAATCATGCGCATGATCATTCACCGTGTATAACGGAACAATTTGCGAATGAACCGTCATGCGCATGATCATTCAGTGAAAATTAGAACATGTTCTATTTTGCTCGCATGATGCTGTGAATGATCACGTGATCATTCAGCATGATCATTCACCGTGTTTAGCGGACTTATGAAGCAAGTCTATGCAGGCGTTTTTTTTTCAACTTCTTCCGACTTCTTGGACTCAAATTTATTGCGAGCCCAGCGATCATTACGAAAACTATGCTGAAATGGATTCCTTAAAAGATGCTATTTCAGATTTTTATCCACAATCAAATTATACTCCTTTACATTCATTTTCTTATGAATTCTTACTTGATAAGCAATCAAATTCACTCCCATACATTTTTTTTCTTTCCGCTTGATCTCACGGAGTTTTCACATTACGTTATAATGCAATTTGTTCACGTCCACATACTCTAATAATTTTTATCAGATGTTATTATTTTTCTAGTACCACCAAAGGCAAGTGATTTAAACAGACGGGTTAATGTATGGATTGAACTATTTGCCCGCTGATGGCATGCAATGCATCAATTTTCCCACGGGTTCATGCGAAGAACATATTTTCTCTCAAAATAAACGCCATTTGATACATTGAGTTTTAAATTTGAATGAAAAACCTCTCAAAGAAGTGCCGCGTTTGCTGCTCACCAGTGCATCATGCGATCATTTGCATTGAATCAAAAACAAATTCTCTCTTTTCTGCATCATATTTCCCCTCATCTAAACTCGAATTTTCGTATTGAATAATGTAGAGGGAGTTTTAATAAAATCATTAAGTAATATATTAAAGGTTATTATTTTGTGAATAGTGCAGCCACAACGATTAGTACATTCCGTGCGTCAGATTTCGATCCCATTTACATTCAACTCATCCAAACGTGCTTGAAAAAAACTGAAGCCCTCTCTCCAGTTGGCCAATTACAGCTTTAAGAACTAGTTCCAAGGAATCAATTTAACAATTGGTCGAAAAGTAAATGCCGCGAAAGTAGAGCTGTAAATGTCATTCAAAGCACCATCGTGAGGAAGAAAAAATGCAGAAGTAAATCTGAGGATTGAGTTAAAATAATTAATTTTTGAGCTTTTGCTTTCTTTAAATTGTGGACGAGAAGCAAAATTTTAGCGAGGTCTAAATCCTACGACTTCTCGTTTTTGTCGTCCAGTTCGTGTTTTATGCATAGGCAGTACTTCCCAAGTGAAATCGACCACATTAAAAAAGGAATATTCTTCAGATACAATGAAATTCTTTTAAATAGTTGGCATGCAGCAAGACTTATTAAGTTGTGTCATCAAATTTCTCCAATCAGATAAGTTACTTACTTTTTTAGAGATTAAAAAAAATTCGCATGAGGTAAATTTTAATTCAAATCAAATATGTATATCGATCACTTTCAGACGTATGTTCGTATTACCATAGAGTAAGAATATACTTACTCTATGGTATTATCCAAAGTACTGAAATACAGTCCTCGAGCATCTCTTACAAATAGCAAGCCATCATTTCAAATACTATTTTGCAATAGTATTTTTGTGCTGCCATTATAACATCCAGGAGTAAAGCTTTCTTGGCTCTGGAATGTTGATGAGTAAAAATTTGTCAAAAATTTTGTTCAAAAGAGTAATCTTTAATATTTGCAATCATCCGAATTCTTTCAATGTATGGCGATAATGGATATGGTTGAACGACCAAATTGTTAAATTTGAATAAAAATGAAAATAGAGTAATCATTATAGGGAACATTCTTAGCGATGGTCACTAACTCCTGCCTTCCAAATACATGTTAAGAGTACTTCCTTCGCTCTGTTTGCAATGAGTCTTATCTGCACGGCGCCAGCGTAAATATTCCAATGTTACCAATCAAGAAAGTAAGACTATCCAGCGACGGCGTCTTTTTCGGAGTCAACTGCAGTGAGTTCATAAGTGCGTTTTTCCCGATGTATCAGATTAACATACCTTTTTATCTTTCAATCCTAGCATCCAGGTAGAAAGGCCACAAAAATAAAAAAAAAGCTGCACTCCGGGAGCGCCGATAGAAGTGAAGTTTGAAATAACGTGAGCATTTTTGAATGTGAGGAATAATTTCTAACGTTTATATTTCTACAATATATACTTGTAAACACTTCACATTTATAAATTAATTTTATGGCACAACATTCGAGTAAGCTACTAAAATTGAACGTCTTAAATGAAATTGAGTTATATTGTACTAACCTTCACTATTCTTGTATCGAGTACACTCTCCTCCACAAGTATGGACTGGTGACAGTCACGCTGATGCGAGTCTAATGGTTTGTATCCCTCCACAAGTACTGTATATATAGCGAGTATACTGTGTATATATAGAATATACACAAATATACATGTATGTAGTAGTGGTGACGGTGACGCGAGTCCAGTGTCTTTTACCCATCTACAAAAGTGCTCAACGCGACATAAGAAGATTTCACTTCAATAATACCATAGCTATGTATAGCCGAGTCGCTTTTTCCAAAAGTGAACCAGAAACAACATTTTGTTGAATGGTGTCAATGGAAAAACATGGAATCAGCCTTGTGTTAATTATGAATGCCATTTTATGAAGCACCTTTTAAACCCACGATTTCACAAACGATTTTCTACATAATCGCTTGCTTAAGAACACATTTATGTCAATGGAAGAGGTATTTGGAAGCGTGGTGGCTTTGAGAGCAATGCCCTTGGCTGCTGATCCAAGGGTCCATAGTTCAAATCCCTGGAGAAGCCTTAGGACATATAAAAATAATATCCTCGAAGTCCGAGGTGGCTCAGTAAGAGAAACTGTTCCTCTTGACCAAAATTCGTGACCTTCACTCGCCCGTGGATAAGTTTCGGTCGAGCCCTACCTTCGCCTATCATGACCGTCCTTCGGGTTGAGTCACTGAGTAAAAATGATGTAAGATAGTACCACTTTAGTATTTTAGTTGAAGTCTTTGATTGTTAATTCAATGGAAAGGCATGCACAAATGGCAGTAGACTGTCTGTTACTTCCGAAATGTAAATATTTTGGCATCAGAGGGTGTCTTCATCCTTGGGCATTAGGGGACAAATCGCGCACGCTTGAGTGGTCATTTTTTCGTGGCACACTACACGAGTAAAAATATGCACTCACCTTGAAGTTTTCAGAGTGTAAAAATTAAACCAATGTCAGCATTTGCGCGGATCTCAAATTTGACCACTAGGCATGCCATAGTAATGTCTCACATTTTAAACATTTATATTTGATACATCAGCAAATACTGGCAGAGATTCACGTCTGAAAATTTAAACATGATATTTCCAGTTTATAGGAGAAATTCAACAAGAAAGTAGTACGAATTATGACCTTTCGAGAGGAAGCAAAGCGTTCTCTTAAAGGGGAAGTTTTCAACATACGACAACATACTTATACTCGTACGAAAAAAAATCAAGAAATTTAGAGGCCAATGTTTTTCTAAAACTTCAATGTCAATCTGAGTGAGGTCATGGTTTTAGATGATCTTTAGAGCTCAGGAGCGGTGGTTCGATTCCCGAAATGTCACCTTCAAATTCAAGGGGACAGCAATAGGATAGTTTCCTTCAACAAAGAAAACGAAAGCCATTGATTGCGATTCGTTACCCACCATTAGTGTATTCATAATATACAACTTATTTGGTTTTAGAATTCCCAGTTTAGACGAATGGCAATGGTCAATTTTAACCTCATTTGTAAAAGGCCAGATTGGCGCCCATGCGATGCCACTCCACGTGACGTCACAGGGACCTAGTTTCTGTACGAGTGGATAGGAGTTTTACATCGTCTGAGATTATCAATGCATGCATGAGGCACAGCGCTCAGTGAAACATCTCTTAATAATCACCAATTAAAACTTCCTAAGATCAGAAAGTTTCCTTCGTTTGATAAGATATTAATAATCCTTCTTTAAGCCAAGCGCTACCTACTAGCAGGGTTCCCGGCTACCTGCCAGCAGCCAGCATCGCAGCGGTCTACGATATCCTCGCCCCAAGGTCACCTCACTTGGCGACAGCGTGAACCAGAATGACGTCACACGGGCTTTTCCCAGCAATCATACTAAGCCGTCGCGTTTTCCTGCGCTTGAAAATTTTGAGTTTTCATTTAATCGTGGAAAATAGATATCGTCATTTAAAAATCTAAAAGCGTGAAATGCGTACTACAGGAGTAACAATCTTTCGATTTAGGCAATAAAAAAATAATAGGAAACCACCCTATTCGCAATTGAAAAACAGTTTCATTTCCACGCAGTTTTGAGAGGGTTTTTACCCTTTATGTTCCGACGGGATATCAATGCATTTCACACGCGCCATGGAAAATGGCCTTAGGAAGGATTATTTCAGATCGGTGCCCAAAAAGTTAAATCCTTCTGTTTTCATCCCTCTTGTCTAACAACTTTGGTGCAGATGATGGATCTCGAATATTGGTGGTCTCATTCCAAAGCAGGGAGTCATCGAAGGAAAAAGTTCCCAAACGCCCGGCACACCCATGAAGAAGAAGAAGTCGACATCCAAGGCACCAGGGGGGGGCTATTCCGAAAATTCCGATTTTGGGACAAAGTTTGGATGACGCCACGGATTTAGCCAAATAAGGGGCATTGTTTGGAAGTCCAACAAGTGACCACTTAAGGTTCGTAAGTAACAGCTCACTTGAAATGCATTGTTACGCAAGAAAGGTTCATTTCCATCGCGTCATTGTTGCTGCGCCGAACAATGAATGGCGGTTTGAGCGGTTCATTGGAATCTCTAACAGCTCTCTGGTCTAATCTGGTCGTTTTCATTCGGAATTACAGAATAACCCCCAAGGATCGCTCATTGAGGACGGAACGACCTCGTCAGTGGCAGTGTTGACGAGTCATTTCGGCCAATGGATCTCCTCTTTTCCTTCGGTCATCCCACGATAAAGACTTTTAGGATGTCCCCTTAGTTCCCATCACAAGCATACCGCCTTCGAAAAAGGCAACCTTCCTTTTGCGCTTCCCGTCGAGTTTCCTCTCCCGAAAAGAAGAGACGCTCCATCTTCCTTTCCAATTCCTTTGCGTTCCTAAACTAAGCGGAGAAATGCTCGTGGACGAATGCAAACAAGCGTGTCAGCGGAAATGATGGAATAAGGAGAGGCAGTGGATTGCCGTCACATAGTGAGACACATCCCGTGGCTAATGCGCACAGATGTGCCGCGGAAGACGAGTGGTTGACCAAAACTAACTCCATCATCCATCTCCCTATCTCTCTCTTGATCTCGCTCAAACTCTTTGGCAGCATACTCCGAGAGCTCCAAGCCTTTCCTAGAAGTTATATCAAAATGTTAGCAAATGCGGCAGAAGTATACGGAGCTGGGATACTTTGGTGAATCAATAAGAGACTTCTAATTTTCCACACTTAAGAGCATATCTGGATCTAGGTTTCAAATCTGCTGTAGTTCACCATCTGGGTAACATTATTCCAAGTGGCGGGGGTTGTGTATGAACGGCAGAAGTTGGAAAGGCAGATTGGAGCGGGGTTGGGGTTCAAGTTTGCGCAAGTAGGAAGGAAGGAACGTGATGTGATAGTAAATATCTGCTCTTTGATGGTATTGTCAAAGACTTACCCGTTCATTTAACACAATACCGATGAAATCAAGCGAGAGAATGTCAATTATTACAATGTCAGGACCGTGACTGATTGACATCAACATCTCCAGGATCTTCGCATTGACATTTTCACGTTTGGGATTGTTGGCGATCGGCAGTGACCCAGATTCTATCATGCGCAGAGAAAGGTTTGATATAAGGGAATACGTGTGTGTAGCGTATCATATAAAGGGAAGCTTTTCTGGAGAGATAAAATTCTCATTCAACGAACACATCACCTAAGACGGCTACCATGACTATCAGTGCATTTACTTCACGGCATACAATTTTCTTGAGTTGACGTTCACTCCAAGCCCTGTATTACGAGCATACTCTGACATTTTTTATTCTTCGGTTTCATTTCCTGGTGGTATTCATTCTGAATAATACAACGACTTGCATAAAAAGAATCTCCGGACACTTCGCATCAGTAAAATAACCCATATAATATCTCTAGTATTCCTATGAATTCTCTAGTGCTAATGCTAGCCATCGTGTGTCTGCAGAAAGAAACTATTCGTGGTGTCGCGCTGATTTTCCATGCCTCCTTTCAATTCGTGATGGCATCAATCGTAATTGAGTCAACCGTTGGCTCCTCCCAATCAGGTATGGTATTTGGAGGAGGCAACCGACAGCTGAGGTCATTTGCGCCATGAGGGAAGGGTAGGTAAGGAAGGGTGGAGGGAAACCTGGCGTCGGCATTAGCCTGCTCTTAACGAAAGGCGCCAAGGGGACCACGGCTTAACGTCCCATCCGACGGACGAAGTGTTGCGCTTGAAATGTCCTCCATACAACACTCAAGCAGGGATCGGGCAGTCTCTGAAAATTCTCTGCCGTTGCCGGGATTCGAACCCGGGCCCACCGGGTGGGAAGCCAACACTCTAGCAACCACACCCACCCGATCCCCTTCCTCCCACTCACCATAAAATAAACTGCTTACTGCGAGCATTTTTACCATGCTTTCACCGCGTTTTTTGTAGTCTGAGGACGGTAGTCACACCGGAAATCCAGTGAATCGAATCATTTTGCTCACTGGATCTCCTTTCCTAAGACTACCCCACGCTAAAGACCTGAGCTGCCATAAAATACACCTCCTGCCTTCGGCGAAAGGAAGAGGCATTTCTAGAGAGGCTCATTTCGTCCGCATTGAACAATCTCAAGAGAGTCTACTCCGCTGGAGTTTTTGAGGGTCCGATTGCGCAATTAAAGGATCGATCAAACAAGATAAGGAGAAGAGGAAAATATCAGCGCCACGTGCGTTGCTGCTTTTCCTTCCACTCGAGCGCTCCTCATCCGTGACGTGCATTGCTTGTTCAAGGGCCTATCATCACGAAATCTTCAGCGAACAGTGGTGTAACTAGGACTTGGCATCGGTTAGATAAGATTGAACAGCGAACCACACCTTCAGCGTAATTACACACGAATTTTATCGTCATAAAATGAATGTATTTTAGAAAAAAATATTGCAACATACAACGTCTGTCGGAGAAAATAGTATTTTAGTTGTTTTCCACTAAAATAAAAGCGAGCTACCATCATAGATAGGAAAAAAGAGAGTTTGGTGAATAAATTAAAGAAACCGATCAGTATCAATGAATAACATTTCTATGCTTGTGTAGTACCCGAGAGATATGATTCCCCAAAGCCGTGCTCTTCAGTGGGCATAGAAATGGGAATATGGTAATAAAAAATAATTCCTTAGCAATAGAAGCGATTGAAAAGCGAGAGAAAAGGTTGTGAATTTCAATCGTTTCTATGCATTTTCCTAATCGATACTATCCTAATGCCATTCTCCTTTTTATACCCCTAAAGAGTACGGCCTTTGGGGAATCTTTCACTCTATCTACTAGTATTCGTAGTCAATGGAAATTAATTCAAAATATGAACAAATTAGAGAGGCGAAGTTAAAACTAATGAATTTAAATACTCAATTTAAAACAAGTAAGATTTCTGTAATATGAATTTTTTTCGGGTTCTAGGGGCGGTATTCTGACCCCCTAGACCCCCGCCCATGGCTACGCCACAGGGCATAGAAATTACACCAGGAGCGTAACATTGAGCTAGTGGGTAATGGAATTGCTCACTACACTGGGTTCGAATCCTGGGTGAAGGATTCGGAAACCCCCAAACACTAAACCTCAAAATGGAAAAGAGCGACCCGCCCCGCTTACCTGATTCTGCGAAATTCAATTACACGTGGTTTAATGCGGGGTAGTCTCTTCCCCAACCTAACCACACCAACCGTCTGGCTGAATCACTGAGTGATTACCTTCGGGTAGTATAATAGAATTGGCCCGAGCAACAACCCTCCTCTCACTATCTCTCTCAAATATATCAATTGTATCACTAGAATTTTGTTCCCAGATATATATTTTACGCACTGGCTAATGTTGAAAAGGGTCTAAGCGAGTTACAATGAACATTTTAAAACGATATCGTAAGAATTAAACAAGCAATATAAGCAAATGATAAATGCCATCGTGACTATAGACTGTATAAAATTGTCTTCAAGTTGGTAGTTTCCTTCATCAAGGAAAACGAAAGGCATTGATTGCGATTCGTTACCCACCATTTGTGTATTCATAATATGCAGATAATTTGGTTTTAGAATTCCCAGTTTAGACGTATGGCAAATGGCAAGAGACATAGTTTCTATTCCAGTAGATAGGAGTTTTACATCGTCTGAGATTACCAATGCATACATGAGGCACAGAGCTCAGGGAAACATGTCTTAATAATCACCTATAAAAACTGGCTAAGGTCGGAAAGTTTTCTTCATTTGATAAGGTATTAATAATGCATATTTAACCCAAGCGCTACCTGCTATCAGGGTACTCTGCTACCTGCTAGCAACCTGCATCGTATCAGCGCTCAAAGTCTTACCCCAAGGTCACTTCACACGGCGGCAGCGGGAACCAGAATGACGTCACACGGGCTTTTTTCAGCATTCATACTTAGCCGTCGCGTTTTCGCGCGCTTGACATTTTTCACTTTTCACTTAATCGCGAAAAATTGATATCGTTATAAAAAATCTAAAAGTGTGAAATACGCACTACAGGAGTAATAATCTTTCGATTTAGGCGATAAAAAATTATAGGAAACCACCCTATTAAACAAAACCTTTACAGATACCTTTGAGTCAAGCGCTCCGATTGGCCGCGAGTTTTCACTGTTGCCAAATACCCTGGACAACTCATGAATTACCTGTAGGAGATCGCGATCTTACTTACAAGCTTACGATCATCCGAGGCTAGATACTTTCTTCGTGAAGTCTACCAAACATATAAATAAACTTTATTGTTTAAATTCTTTCTATAATATTTTTGCAAAGTTTGACAAACTTTCCACTGAACGCAGGGGCGGATCCAGGATTTCTTTCTGGGGGGGCACAAGCAAGACCGTATCCAGGATTTTGTTCTAGGGGACACAAGGATACCTCGTAATACAAAACGTATGCAAGGAAAATGGGACCGTATTAAAAACCTTGCATATTTTTCAAGGCACGTGCCCCCGCCCCCCCCCCCCCCTAGATCCGCCTATGACTGAACGTATGCATTCAATATATATTAAAATGCGTTTTTTTAATGGCTCTGATTTGCCCATACATGGTTTACTGATAAAATGTCTGGAAAAACCCTGAAAAGTGAAAGTATGTACTTAATACAGCAACGTTTATATGGATATGGAATTACTATCAAGTTAAAACGAAAACGATTACATGTTCTTTTTATTTGGTAATTATGATAGGTAATTAATACATGATAATATGTTATTGTGATTTAAATTAGTCTGGTTCAAATTCATTTACCTAAATCACCACGAGAAAAATTCTACCATTAGTCCGTTTCACCCCAGCTTCTTTCTCCAATCCGCACTTGTTTATTCAGGTAAAAATAAATTTCTATGAAAATTACTACAAATATTACTTTCGGCAAGAATGAAGCTATCTGAATTCCAAAATGTGACTCTGTCATTCCTTTTTGGAAAATCTATGTAACCCTGCGCATATGTAACTAGCAGCAAGCAATTGAAACACGCGTGCTCATGACAATATTGATGAGAAAATATGGTGTGAAATGAATTAGAATACCAAAGAAAGCGAAGAAAATCTTTTAAAATATTACAGAATGGAAAAAACATTCGATATCATCCTATTATGATTGTAATATTCTAGTTTTACCCAATGTGTAATTTAACTCCCAATGTCCCTTACTCAAGCACTGAACTCACTCCGACATGAATCAGGGTTGTAGCGGAGGCCCCTGGGTGGGTGGGGGCGACCCTGACTTTGTGTGGCGGCGAGTCCTTTGGCCATGGCAGGGGGGGGGCGAAGATTGATGAAGAGGGGCCGCAGTGGGTCACCCCCAGGAGTGGACCCGAGGGGAATGGAGAGTTGGTCCCCCGGCAGGCCGACAGATGGCAGAGGCACCGATTCCGCCTTTGCGCGCGCCATGTGGTCAGCGGAAGTGACGGGGGATGGGATGGGGAGGGGAGGGGGTTGAAAGTGAGTTTATTTACTATCCGGGACCAACAAGTCCCCGAGGCGGAATGAATGGGCAACATGCATGCTCAACACTCAGGTACAGGCAAATAGAGTACAATTTAAAAATGCACTAAAAGCACTTAGTTTTTATTACAAAAATTTGCGAAAAAGTGCTTCATACGATAGGAAATAATGCAATCTAATCAGTCATATATTGGGACATGACGATCTCGATTAGAAAATCGTCGAGTGACAAATACGCGAGAGTGAAAGCAAAAACGGTTAACTTGGATAAAAGATATGGGACAGGTAAAGAAGGATGTAAAACAGAATGCATACTTAGTATGTTATTGTTTAAAGACTAGCTGATTGGACAATTGAGTGGAGAGCTGCGTCAAACCAATCTTAGGATTGTTGACCAGTATGGTGAGGAGGAAACTTTTAAAAGGGATTTTAGAAGAGAAGGGGTATGAAGGGAGAGGTAGTAAGTGGGGAGAGGGGCTGTTGAAAGAGAGAAGTGTATGTTGGACAAGGGATGGACAAGGAACGAATAGCATTTATGGATTTATGTATAAGGATGAGGAATAGGAGTTTTGCTGAGAATAGGAGAGGGAATGAGGGGCGATTTGGGAACAGGACGGAATGATTCGCAAAATACTTTCATTGGATTACCTTTGAAAAAATAACACCTAGAAAATTACACTGCTCACTATCCACTTAAGTCTGAGGTTAACATCAATTTTTGGAAATATACCCGAACATATACCCATGCAATGATTGACAGCATTATACGATAAAAATTGGATGGAATAAAATAATCTCCAAGGAAAATGATTCTAAGGATGTTAAACCGAGATAAGAAGAAAATATATTTTTTTTCGAAAATTTCAAAAACTCGTTACATTATAAATCAACGACTAACGGCCACAGGAAAGGACGCTTTGCGTACTACATAGGTATTCTGGAAATGGGGATGTGTAACTGAGGTATGCTAGTTTTTGTTATTCACATACCAAAACCATAGGGTGGTTTTTTATTATATTTTTATTGCCTAAATCGAAAGATTATAACTCCTGGAGTACGTATTTCACGCTTTTAGATTTTTAAATGATGATATCTATTTTTGGCGATTACAAATGAAAATAGTAAAAATTTTCAAGCGCTCAAAAACGCGACGGCTATGAATGAATGCTGGGAAAAGCCCGTGTGACGTAATTCTTATTCCCGCTGCCGCCGTGTGAGGTGACCTTAGGGTGAGTATATGAGAGTCGCTACGATTCAGGATGCTAGAAGGTAGCAGAGTACCCTGCTAACATGTAGCGCTTGGCTTAAATAGGGATTATTAATACCTTATCAAACGAAGAAAACTTTCCGACAGTAGGCAATTTTAATAAGTGATTATTAAGAGATGTTTCCCTGAGCTCTGTGCCTCATGCATGCACTGGTAATCTCAGACGATGTAAAACTCATATCTACTCGTAGAGAAACTAGGTCCCTGTGACATCACGTGGAGTGGCATCGCATGGGCGCCAATTTTGGTCTTTTTCAAATGCGGTTAAAATTGACCATCAACATTCGTCTAAACTGGGATTTCTAAAACGAAATAATTTGTATATTATGAACACGCTAATGGTGGGTAACGAATCGCAATCAATGCTTTTCGTTTTCATTCATGAAGGAAACTACCCAATTGGAGTGAAATCGTAAGGTATTTGCAACATTTTTGAGTGTCATTTTATCACACATTTACATGTGTTTATCACTTTATTTAGATGAGATGGAACCTGCTGGCAATGTTGCCATCATGGTTGAGCATGACAAAAACAAAGAATCTTAACCGCTTTAAAGGGAGCTTTTGAAAAAGAAGAAGTTATAATCAGAAATGAGTCTTTAAAATATTTTTTGGCGGAAATTTATGAGAGGAGGAAGTTTCTTTTCTGTATTTTATAAAACTCTATGACATCATATTTTACATAACTTTATGTTATTCTCCTGCTCTTTTCATTCTTTTGCAGCATAAGAACGATATTTTATTTTGCTATTTAAATATTATATAATTATATATTATGTAACTAAATTTAATAAAATAAAACTGATTTCATTATTTTTTCATTTTAATGCTCTTAACAAGGATGATCGAATATAAGAGCGAAACGTTACCGAAAATTTGACGAATAATGAGAAATACGTGAAAATCGCACTTTCATTTTTATTTTATCGCACTTTCAATAACAGTTTATCGCATTTTGTAGCGTATATTTTTTATTTTCATAATGAGGTAGATGACGATAAAATGTAGTGAAAAACAGTTATATGACAAAATACAGGCTATTTTATATAATTATGTTGTAGAACAATAATAAATTAAGGAATAAGACATATAGTGGCGGAGGAATAGCTTTCCCCCGCCCACTTGTAGTTCGCGGCCACGTAGAGTCACAGCCAACTAGCAGCTGGCACTCACATGCTTTAAGCGGTGAGTGTCGGCGGAGTATTTAAACTGCGCTCGGATGAACGAATTTTTCCGTCGAAAAGGCAAATTTGCGTAAAATTATCATAAAAGTCCAGTCATCGCATCTTTGTCAAATTTATTTGCGCACATCGCATCTATATCGCATTTACCGCATTTGCGATTTGCACGCATCTCTACGGAATAGTTATAAGCTAAAGAACCAAAGCTCAATAACTCATTCCCATCAAAGTAATTGAGGCAGGCGAGACGCATTGGAATGATATCCTAATTTAATTAAAAAGAGATGTAGCAATTTTCCACAAATCACATTGTACTTGAAAATGACCTGAGGAACGAAACGCTTCGTACATTACTAAATAATTTCTTGGAAAATTTCCATCTCCCTTTTTTAATGAAATTATACCGATCAATTAGAAAGGAAACAGTGGTCAGGAATTAATTATAGGTAAGTACGTTTTGGGATACCGGGCCCAAGTAATGCGGACGACGTCAGCACAAGAATAACGACGATGCCGTCGCTTCTCGATTGTTTTTTAATCCAAAGTTCGGTCGTGGAGTGCCGTACGTGGATGCGAGTGCGTGAGTACCCAGAAGACACACGCCCCATCGCCACCGCGTCTAGCCGCCCTCCTGTTGACACTCGCGTGCTATCGCGCCCGCAATCAACAGCGGTCAAGATTCAAACCCAGAGCCCCGTTTTCCTCCTCAGATTGTCGCCGCGAACAGTTATCGGCATCAAAGATAACACTCTGAAGAGTCGCTGATTTCTTGTCCGCTGCCTCCAGCATACACAGCGATGATAAACGCGATAAGCGATTCGGGAAAACTTCGCTGACACTAACCTTCTCCCGCTATCGTCAGCATCCCTCTCCACCGACACCTCTGATTAGCACATATCGCACCAGTTTCTGCATTTTTAATCCCGTTAAATTCATCAAATATTTATAGCATTTTGTCTTACTTCACCAAAAATGACGGCAACATACACTTCTCATTTCAGAGTCGATGCTGAGGAAAAACAGACTTCCATCTGACGTTTATGCCTCATTCATTCTTTGACACCAAAGAAATCATAACTATCGCAATAGCTTTGAAATTGGTAATCATCACATGAAAAAAGTACGTGTATTAATTTCTTTTATTATGAAAATTCAAAGTAGAATAAAATATAAATTTTTTGTTTCACCAACGCCACCGTGGTCTCGTCATAGAAAAAACGCAAAGAAATGGAATGACATATGACGGTGGACCATTAATATCTATCAGCATCCGTATTTTCCATACTTGCACTCTTTGTGTTATATTTCAATAAGAAGTATTTTTGCTGCTTTCAGAAATTAGAGTCTGCCAATCTTATGTCTTTCAAAAACTGCATGTTGAAGAATATTTAAAAAAACGCGTATGAAATCTCCTTTTCCCTAGCATCGACCATGGAGTCGTTCATCTCCGGTAACAGCAGCAGATCCATTTTTTTCCTGGATAAGAAAGTAAACCGAAGCGTGGCTTCGTCAACGTTAACGGAAAGGGATTTTGACGTCACGAAAGGGGATGTTATGACGTCGTTTTCCGCTGAGGAAGTGAGCTCAAAAACGGCAGGGGAGCAACGTTTTTTCGGCCCACCCAGCCGCCATTACTATGAACCCTAGACTTTTCATCTTGAATCACTCAAATATATCATTTAAAAATATATCTGCACGGCATTATCTAAAAGGAAGATTTCCATAGTCTGTAATTACCACGTCAAATGTCAATATTCACCATTACTAATCAAAAAAGCTAAATTTGGTTTGACGTAGCTCTTTACTTCAATCGCCTATCAGCTAGTCTTATCAAACCTAGCGATTTCTTCGCATACGAATCCTTCTTTAACCGCTCCATATACTTTATTAATCTTATTCCTTCTTCCTGCTAATTCTTGTCGTCTTACTAATTTTGCTATTATTTTTTTCTTCATATGATTGTTGAGAATAAGAAAACCTTCGTTCCGATACCGTTAACAGAATTGGAAGAGTAAACGTCCGAAACAACGTATTTCAAACGCCGCGAGCCACTTCGGTCGCATTTTAATCAGCTTTCAAAAATGTCCGCGGCGCGGTGATGAGATGCAATGCGATCCACTTTTTTCCAATATTTTGCAGTATAATGTTTGTAATTGGAAGGAATGGCATTATAAAGTTATGAATTTGATAAATCACATCATCATGCATGTACATACTCTTCGGTTGACACCCCTAATTACACTTAATTTCCCCGTGAAACTCGGCTCAATTAGTCCGTCAGCGATGCGAGTGGCGACTTTTCTAAACCCATTGAAATGCGCGGTGGGCGGCAACACATTTGGAGGCCGACTTGAGGCTGATCCTCTTTTGTGATGTTCGCGTCTGATTCCCTCGAATCGAGAGATGTGATGAGGTTATTTTCGGAAGCGAAGATGGATGTCGATAAGGTGACAACCGTCGCGCGTATCAAAAGGTACACAAAGCGAATCTCTGGGAACACGGGACAAATGATTCACATGGAAGAGAACGGGCGCCTCTCTTCAGAAAAACGCTGGCACCGACAAATAATAATAATTCCAGATGGGAGCGGGTTGAGATAAGAACACAGGCGAGTGAGTGCAGCGGAGAGATTCGTATCTGTTGTCGCAACAACCGACAAGGTGCGCGCGAGCTCAAGGCAATACAATTTTTCCCCACACGACACTTCGACGGCCGCCAACATTCATGCCTCGTTCACATGACGATTGTCCGAGCTATCGTCCTAACCATAGTCGGCCGTACTAGCCGTGTACATGCATGTCCTGACAATAGTTGACGTAGTTCCGAGCGTTGCCACTTTACGATGGTTAGGCGCTTGTAGACCGGAAAAGGAAGTGACAATAGAAAGACGAAAAGCTCGTGAAGTTCTATTTTTTTTCGTGGATTTGTCCTAGGAAGGAAGAATATGGGCGGAAGAAAAATCATTCGGTAAATACACGTTGAACACAGTAATATCTTGTCCCTGCATACCTCAACAGCTTTGCTAATCGTCAATTTCCCGTTCACTTTAGATGTCAGCACTTAAGGGCAGCACAGGTATTAACCATCGTCGTGTGAATGCACGATAGTTCCAACGATTGCTGCAACAATCGTAATGTGAATGAGGCATCATGAGTGGAGGGAGGGTGCGCACTCGACTCTCCCTCGGTGGTTCAACCCGAAGGTTGGTTTGGATAGGTTAGTTTTGAGCTCATCCCAGACTAGGTCAATGGCGAGGGAATTTTATTTATTTACGATAGTAATATCATCGACTTTCCCGTGGCCACGTTTCTCTTTGAGGATTTTAATTTGGGGTGTCCGAAGGCTTCACCCAAGAGTTGAACCTGGGACCCCGAGATAAGCAGCCAAGTGCTCCATCCAATCCACACTATCACGAGGGTTCAATTCAAACGGATAAGAGTTGAAAATCCTCGAATAGCAAAAAGAAACGGGATCCCATGCGATGTGATGACCGGAGTCGCGGTCGGGGGAAAATATAACACACCTGCCCAATACAGACTCCCAGGGTCTCCTGCACACGGTGTAATGTTGTCCTCGACATGGTGATTACACGCACGGGTGCATCTGGGGTGGTGCCGGTGGTGCCAGCGATACTCCTGTGGTGCGCAGGGTGAGCAGTGCCCTCGTGGTGTTGTCGATCGGGAAAGTGGCAGGTGGCGGCTTGTGTTTTGAGTCGTCCATTGTGGTGTGCGAAGGTTCCGCATCATTTGAAAAACGCGAGCGTGAAGTCAAAGGGACGGAGAATAACGATGAAAACATAATCCCCCACACACGCCCACTAAACTCCCGCGAAACTGACGCTTAGGCATGGGAACAGACGCGTCGAATCGATGCGTAAGAGGGGAAAGAGCGATCTCAATGCTATCCACTCGTGCATAATTTATGTATACCTAAGCAGCCTCTATCTTCAAGCTGTTCCATGGTGCAACGCTTAGCACACAGGAGTCCAACGATCACATTTCAAATCCAGGGGGAATCAAGTATTTTATCATTTTGAAAATTCACGACATTTCCATTTCCGATAAAAGGGATTGCTTTCTCACGGAGAGATTAAGGTATACCCTAACTACAAAAACAGTATGTACTGCAACAATTTGTTGAATTTTTATAGTTTCGCCCAATTAAATTAAAGAAGAAAAGTTATGGATTATGATAGATATGGAAGATATGGATATGTATTTTTACATAATATTATGAGTGATGGAAAACTTTGAGCAATACTTTAAAAAAATTCAATTTTTATAATCCTAAATTTAACAAAAACGCGAGCAAAAAGTCTCTATCGCATTTTAAAGACAAAAATACTTCTGAAATTCTGTTTTGCGAAGATTGTGTAAAGAATAGAATGATGTATGTGGATTTTGCAATGACTAAATAAACTTTTAAATCGATTGTCAATTTAATAATTCACAAAAATATCTTATCGAAGTCAATGTGAAAGAAAAAGTATTAAGTGAATTTTGCACATGCTTTATATGCGTACGGGGATATTAAGTGAATTTTAAGCCAATCGTATACCTTCTATTTAAGGTCGGCTCAGTGATATCAAATTTTTAAATTCCATGACTATTCCCCGACTAGTGCGCCACAATTCACCAACTTCCAAATTGACCAATCACCAAATATTGCAAGATTTTATTTCTCCTTTTCGTAAAACTCGGAAAATGTTCAAATGAATATTCGGTGCATCGATCTATCTTACTCGGCATGGCGGCGTCTTACTGCTCGTTCGTAAAAATTCCCAGATGCGCAAATCTGGCATCTGAGGGTCCAAGTTATACTAAGAGCATCTGAATTTTCCACGAATGAATGAGGAATGGTAAATTCCATGATCGTAAGCGAAGAAAATTAGTTTCAGTCGGTGAAATAAAGGGAGGGCGGGAGTGACGTACAAATGCATCGGCAGTAAAATAAGGGGAATAATGTATCCAAGTTTCTCCATGACTTTTATGAGAATTCCCTCTCTTTCCCAGAATTTCAAAATTCCCTCTCAATTACGGCATTCACCGCTTTCCCCAGGCGCTCGCTACCTTGCATTCTGCTAAGAACATTATGCATTGAGAGGTATTGCAAGTGGTTCTTCCAAAATATGATTGGTGAGCATCAAATAAATGAACAATATCCTCAACTCAATCACAGACTCTCCTGAACTCCTTTCTTTTCTTCATTTCCCTCCCGCCCCACGCGCACCCACTCACTGCTCCACATAATGCCCAGTCCCCAGATTATCACTCATTAATTATGTATCTACTCTTTAATTTCAAGGATTTGATTCTCGGCATATTTTATGCATCTGATTCCCGTTACATTATACGTATTTTGTGTTCTTGTTATATACTTTCTTGTTATTGGGCGACTACAAATGAGCAATATTGCTGTATGTGAGCTTTTGAAATAAATAAATAAATATAACAAATGAGTTACGTAAATCGTTCAGCGGGCTGGCATAGGATTTGGTTTATTAAACGCAACATTTGGGACCACTATAAAAACTATACCATTGTAAAAGGACGCTAAATATTATATCAATATTAATTCTCTCCTGAGTGAAAGGCTTTTGCGTCAAATAAACTCCATCCCAATCACCATTAAGGCGGCCTCCAGCGCACCTACGATATATATTCTTAATGTGCAGCCGTGATGTCATACTAATTGGTGGAGGGTCATATACTGATTGAATTATTTTCCGCGGGAAAAACAAATGCCACCTCTTACCCGTTCGGACAAGCATCTAACTTTATAGTTTCCGTCGGACCTGGAGATATAGTGCGGTTGTAAAATTATATGTGTTATATGTTACTCTGGATTTCAGGGTCTGTAAGATGTCCCGCTCATAACTGCTCTTATTGTTAGTTCTGAATCACATGATTATTTTCTCCATCCCTCTGAGTAATAGTTCCGTTGATAGTTTCTCAGGGGCCATACAAGTGATCGGTCGACCCATCATTTCCTCAATCGTATGCTCATACCGCCATCCCTTTTTCCATCGCTTTCCGTATTAGCAAATGTCAATCCGACGAAAGCTAAGCGTGGCGTTACATTCGCAGTTTGCGGTCGTGCGTTCGGTTCTGCTGAGAGAAGGTGCGAGCGATGGAAAAAGGCGCGTGCCGATTCATGGAAAAAGGGATTGGGTTACCATCTCAGAAGCCATGGCGGAGAATGATTGCGTGAAACGGTCATTTTTCCGCCGCCATGAATGGGGGCGGAAAAATGACCGTTGAATGAATTGATCCATCCATCAACCACCGCTCAATGGCTTGCACCTGCATTTTGCAACTTCTTCCTCTCTTCGCTCGAAAACCCCACCGCAGCAGGCGTATGACGCGGTTAGATAGTCTGTCCTTGTAAGTTATCCTGGACAAGTTTATTTGATAAATTTATCAAATGAATTAATAATTTATTAAATAATAATTTATAATTTATTAAATAATTAATTAATTTGCGCCTGAAGATGATGATAATTCATTGAAATCCGGGTCGCGCTATGATAAAAAAATAAGTGGTATAAGTAATTTTGTAATATCCAAGAAAACTTATAATGGAATACCACAATGTTAATAAGGAGTTAGCGAATTTTATTTTTTTAGTCAGTCCTTGGTTGTGACCACCAGTGCCACCTACCTCACTCCATCTCAACTGGCTAGACAGCGCAAGTCGCGTGATTAAAGGCCACATTCAGCTGGCGGCGAACAGATATCATTTCAACGGTCGAGTACCCACTCAATATTAACTGATAAGCCCACAAGTATAAGATTACATGATGACATATTTCAGTAAGGTTTGGTATTCTTGGAGCTTCAGATAACATCTTTCATCAGTAAGATTGCTAGAGCTTTTTGTACTGCTCGAGTACTAAAATGATTATACAATATACATAGGTCCGTTCAAAATGTTACAACGGCCATAGAAAAGCTCAAACTGATAGAGGAATGCCTATGATGAATCCTTTTTAACGTATAAAATATACATTCCTTCTCTTTAATTGAATCTTTAAGCCTGAAGAGGTTTAGATAACCTGAACCAGCCCATTCGAGTAATATTCAGTGCACCAAAATGGGATGACGAGAGTGGGTGGGTCGACATAACATGAGTTCCAATCTTTCACACATTTCATCTCATTTCCCCATCATTACTTCCATTACACTTCTAGCCCAGAATGACAAAAGAATCGTTCTCAAAACAAATTTCTGAGCCGATAATCCGCCACAATGCGTGCCTATACGTGATCATTTAATTGCGATGCTATTTTTTACAGATAAGAAGGAAACGTGACCTTCAAAATTGAGACATTAGGACGCAAACTCTGCTCGAATTCTACACTTCACTTTGTAATAAATGAGTTACTGCGATTTTCCAAGAATATGTAAAAGCGTCATTCGTATAATTGCTGTAAATGATAGGAAACAATGATAATATGTAAAATTCCCGTATCCTGATTATTTATGGCTAAAGGAGTCATAATTTTTCCATGGATATCAAGGAATAGGCGAACACAGTGTGACGAGAATAGAAGCATCCGTGTGAGCATCGAGAGGAGTAATTTTTCTCAGAAAGAATCGCTGAAGGGGAAGTAGCACTCCTTAAAGATCATTCATATTTCTGTTTTTTCATTACAACTTACTCGTACAAAGTTATCAACACGAAAATCTCAGAAATTTCGAGAGCGACATTGTCAAAATATCCCTCCATCTCAATAATTAAAATTTTCATTAGAAACTGAGGCGATGTTTTCAATTTAAAGAGACTGGAAAATGTAGACAAAGGTCTTCTCTTCATGCACTGAAAATTTCAATGAAGTAGCTCAAAGGCTGCTATAAGAAAAAAATTTGTGCAGTATTACTTGCGGAGGGAGCTCTCGTTAGAGTGAGATCCCATACATCAATGGTGGGGTCCGCGGAAAAAGTTGCGCCGACATTGGCTGGGGAAATCAAAGCGAGAATTAGCGAGAAGGGATTTGGACGATTTTGAGTGAAGGGTAGAATTGGCGAGAAAATTTGGAACGCACATCGTCAATTCATTTGTTAGGTGTTTCATGCGCTTTTTGAGCGTGCTTTTTTACTCAAATCGTGAATCATGGAAAATACACCTTTGCCATACACATCGCCACAATGTGGAATGGAGAAATAAATTCCGGAAAAGAGACCAATGCGGAGATGAAATAATTCTACTCAATGCTGTGCGTGAGTACGGGGCAGCTGGCGACTAATACAGTGGATTGCGTCCAATGCAGGTCATTTTTTCTATTAAAGTATTTTAAAAATCTGGGAAGCCTTTTTTTATTAAGCGCTCGGTTTCAACTCTAAACGAGTACGGGAAGGCTGATAGAAAAAAACTAGCAATACAAATAAATGAGGAGTAAGCAAAAAAATCGCGCTAGGCTTAGATTGCTTGAACAATTGAGAATGGCTATCTTCAAGAGCGACACAGAGAAAATAATATTAGAGCCACACTATATTTCCAGATCCGATAGAAGCGATAAATTAAGAGAGATATTTTTCCGAGCGAATAGATATGGGAATTCGTTTTCCCCCGACCATAAAGGACTTTAATAAATCCTAGTCCCAACTTCGCTGGAACACTTCATTTTTTATGCGTAGACGGCTGGTGTCCTAACACCCCTTGCCACTGCTTTTAGGCGGCTTGCGGGGTATTATGTAGATGTAGATTATTATACCATTTTCTATAGTATTATTAATTACATATCCACGTTGTTTTCCATTCCGATGAATCATCTTCCACGACTCACGCATATGGAACTAAAATATGTTCCAAAGCGCATGTAAAAAAATGAAGACGAGATTTCGCGTTCACGCTAATTTCATCCTCGATTCAAAATAGACCAAACGCCTCTGCAATATTAACGCGCTCTTTTCCATAGGTTCTGCTTAATTAATCGCGAAAAGAGACGGGCGATACGACCTCTGTGACCAAGTGACAGCGTATGAGGAGGGCACCCACTCGCATACAGATAGATAGTCCACTTGCCGACTCCTCTCTGGACCGCGCTTCTCTTTTCCCTCTCGATCGAATGTTGCGCCCTCTCATACACTCACCACGCCAACCACCCGGAACACTTAATCTTTTGTTCAACCCCCCAAAACCACCCTCCCTTCCGCTTTCCCACTCGGATAAAAAAAAACGAGCAAAGCCTGTTGGCACTCCAGGCCGTCAGAAAACAGTCGCACGACACATGTTCAGCCAGACATGATACCGCACACCCAACAGCGGGTGGCTGGCCGTGAAGGGGTGCCGGCCCTCGTCCGTGTGTGCCTGATGCGAGGGCCGTCCAAGGAGAGAGAACGCATGAAGTGTGCCCCCCCCCCCCCCTCAGGGTTCGATTTGGACCCCCACCCCCTTCCTTGCATCTGCGACGAGCAGCAACACAAAGTATCCGTCTCTTTAATCCCAAAACGGACGGACCCACCCCAGCCAGCCACACATGCATCTAGTCAACCCAACCGACAAAAGGGCTCTGCCCCCTCCCCCCCCCCCTCGCGCACGCTACTACGGCCTTTTGTCCCGCGCGGATTGACAGAGGTGCCATCTCTCGGAAGCAACCGCACACTTCCAGACGCCGAGAGTTCTCACTCGAAGATTCTTTTAAAAAAACGCCTCGCTTTGTTCCTCAAAATGCAGACTGAAAAACAGTCGATGCCACACCAACAGTAATCTATTAGGAAAACGATAAGATGGACCAGCATAATCGGCAACATAATTTCGCTTACCTACGCCATGGATGTTAAAATAGGAATACTAAGAGCACGGCACAAAACGACAATACCAACAGGGGCGCAGCTTAGAAAATTTTTCAGATAAATGGTTCAAAATGGTGTTTTACGGCCTTCTGAGGGATATTTTATTAATATTTACACTATTCTATAAGTAATATTAATCCAATTAAGTGAAATAGGTTAAACTTAAAAAAATTTCTGAGCTCTGGGGGGGTTTCATCCCCTAAAACCCCCCTCGCAGCGCCACTGGTTACCAACTATTATCGACTCGCCGTTGAAGTACATTTAACACCGCTGTTTTGATGCTGATGTTGGTTCATGTTAACTAAACATTATTTTATCTTTATTAATTTCACGCGTTTTAAAGATTTTGTAAGTGAATTTGAAGATACATTATCGAACAAAAAATATTAATAATTGATAAATATTTAGGAGTAACCAACAATCGATAAAATCATAAAAATGACAATTTCTTTTCACAATCATTGCAACCATGCTTTTTTAATTCTAATCGTGGAATTACATTATTATTTACCAGTACAAAGAACCTATTTTATAATCTTACAATACTAAATACAATATATAGTCATACTAAACATTGTTTAAGTGTTAAAATCAGAAAATTAAAATAATTTTCATCATCGCACAAAGAATTTCTGCATTAAAATAGGATTCATTGTGATAATTAAACATACACAAAAATGTACTTCAAAGCCATACCAGCAATGACACTGTTAACTATACTAATATGCACTTTAATAGTGTTTATGTATCTTATAACACCGTGTTCACAAATGCGATGTTCTATACCAAATTATTAAGGAAACTCCTGATCTCAGTAATCGAAGATCTCAATTTATCAACCTCACAGCAAGTAGAATTTCAGTCCCGCATATATCTTGACAACGCCAAGAAAGGAATAATTGGTATGGTGATGGAAAATAGTAAATAAAGTACGATTCCCAATACCATTTGTTAGAACCTTGATATTGATGGCCTGTGGTAATCAAGTACATCTATGAAACTCATAATAAGTCCATGCAAAAATATAACACCAAGATTCCTTCTACGATTCCTATCTAACATATATAGTATATTCATTACATGTATATACAATATACATATATAAAATATGATATAATAAATTTAATATATATTCTATTATCATCCATATTTTTAATTCCATACCTGTACCTCAAGAAAGTAGGTACCTGCATCGCCTTTTTATCAACATGAACTCATTGTAATCTTCATGAGCACTGGTGATTTGAAATTTCAAATGAATAGACTTTTTAGTTTTGATTATAGACCTGTGTTCAGGAGTTAACTCTTTAGGGCAGGATGATGAGTAAACAGATTTCAAATTAGCATAATGAAAAACAATATCATTCAATATGGGTATCGTAACGTTTTTTAATATCTTCATCAACAGTAAGGTAGCACAGAACTATAGCCCAAGTTTGCTGACTCATAGTCAAATTAATAAAGTTAAATTCGCATTGTTTCAAATCATAACAGAGTTTAGAACAGTTATTGGTAGTCGATAACTTCAGCCGGGAGTGAAATACTCAGAGCTGGGACATTAGATTCACATTCAACGAGAGGAAAGTGGGAGTAAGTGACATCAGCGCATTTATGTTGAGTTGACACTAAAGCTAGGATCCTGCTCAATGCGTTATAACGCTTACTAAGTTGGTTACATAGCAACAGAGAAAATGTTTCAATAATGGTCCTGGCAGCAGATGGGAAGAGGACAAGTCACACTCACTGAATATGGATACACCTTTAAACATCTCCCAGTTCGTAAATTCAGGCGTTTTATTGAAATATAAAATCGTATCAGGCTTGACTTGGTGGAAGTTCGATATATATACGATAAAAATTACAAATGGTAATTTAAACTTTTAATACAAAACACAAAGGCCGACCATAGTTTTGACATAATAAGACATTTTCAAGCAACTAATATTGAAAATGACATATGTACCGTATTGAAACCATGGTCGGTAATTGAGTTGTGTATTAAGAGTGTATAAATTACCATTCGTAGTTTTTATGGTGGTTTTATAGACACCTCAAAATAATAACAACTGTGTATGAAATTGAGGAGAGAGTTTCGACTATAGCCGGGCAGTGATCGAAATTCATTTCGACTGACGAATCGGGCATTACCCACATAAACAGCATCAATTAGGATTTTTAGAATTTCCGTCGCCCACCGACAGCAAACGGATGCCCAATTTTACACGTACGGTAAAGGGAAAAAAAGAAGTCCGCCAGACCGGCTCTAACTGCTATTAAGACATCACCGCCTCTTCTCATACTTCTAGCGCGCTCACTCCGATCTCATCGAAGGACTGAAAACCTCTCCGTAAATTTTACCTCCGAGTTAGATATATATCTCGGCTTAATCAAGTCTCAGAAAACAGTACTACGCCATATTCGTCCAGACAAGCGGTGTTATTACGCAGGGATAATTTTGCGCGTAAACCAGGGACATTTTGGAGGTACAATCGGAAAGATTTTACTTTCTTAATGTGGGAGAGAAATGAAACTATTTTTGGGAAACGTTAAATGAATCTGATCGAAAGATTAGCTTCACCATCATTTGTTCTCCCGCTTCGTTCCAATCAAAGTTCTAGACAATACTTGCGCTCGGCAAGATTGCGATCACGGAACAAAGATGTATCTATTAAATAGTATAGCAGCACCATTGTTGAAGGCACTATCTTTTGTTCTCTTAAGATCAGCGAAGTGACGTAAGGTTTCGGAGACCTCAGCTCCTGATCTCAAAGTAAACTTCAGTGGCCGTGTCTTTCCCGATTGCTTTCGACCAAGACGAAAACAATGATTATAATAATCGTTGCTGAAATTTGACAGTAGAGAGGACAAAATCTACACAGTCAATTTTTTTCTCATCAGTTCGATTCACATCACTGCTCGAAGTATTGCGCGGAGTAATTATGAACTTATACGGCATTATGATATTATCCGATCTATTACTAAAGCATTGTCACTTATACAAGAATTGCCATGAGAAAAAAATCCCCTGGGCCGGGAATCGAACCACGGACCTTTATCTTTCCACTACGCAGACCACTACGCTATCCAGGTTCTTTAATTCCCACGGCAATTATAACTAGTGACGGGAGAAGCAAGAAAGAAATTATCAGCAGAATAGCCCAGGCGAAGAGAGCATTCCACCAAAAGAGAGACCTGCTTACAGCGGGAAACTTAAATATGGATGTAAAGAAACAATTTATAAGAACCTACATCTGGAGTATGCTCCTATACGGAAGTGAGGCATGGACAATGACCGCAGCGGAGAAAGCAAGGATAGAGGCCCTTGAAATGTGGTGCTACAGAAGAATGATGAAAATCAAATGGATCGACCGAGTTAGTAACGAGGAAGTCCTAAGAAGGGTAGGAGAGAAGAGAAGCCTCATGAAAACCTTAATAAGAAGACGGAACAACCTTATAGGCCACATCTTGAGACATGATGGCCTGATGAAGACAATCGTCGAAGGACAGGTGGAAGGCAAGAATGGAAAAGGAAGACCTCGAACAAAATATGTGAAACAAGTAAAGAGAGATGTGAAAGAGAAGAAATACGTAGGAATGAAAAGATTAGCTGATAGGAGAACTGAGTGGAGAGCTCCGTCAAACCAATCCTAGGATTGTTGACCAGTGATGATGAATTATACCGAGGCTCATGGTACTAGGTGTTAGGCCCTTGTGGTCCATCAAGGATGGCAACGCGAAGGAGAAAGGACTTCCAAGAAGCCACAACCGGTTGAGAGCCTCAAACCTGCGCTAAAGCCGCGCAAAGCGGTATATGTAATATTTGTAGTCCTGCCGCGTGAACGGTGGTGAAATATACAAGAAAATAATTTTCTTGCAACTAAAAAGGGAGCACAGTAGTCTATCAGCTAACGTGCCATAGTTCCTTAAAATATACTTATTACTTTGGGTTAAGAACCCTTAAAGCAAGTGACAATTTGTGCAATATTTCTGGTCCTGCCGCGTGAATGGCGGTGAAATATACAAGAAGAGAATTTCGTCTACTCAATAATAATTTTCTTGTACATTTCACCAGCGTTCACGCGGCAGGACTAGTAATATTACACATACCTACTGTCACTCGCTTTAAAGGTTTTTAACCCAAAGTAATAAGTAGTTTTTAAGGAACTATGGCATGTTACCAGCTAGACTACCGTGCTCCATTTTTAGTTGCAATGAAAATGTATGAAATAAGAGAGCAGAATAGAATGCTTTCGCCGCAAACGCACCCCATCCCCCTCATGCCCGCCCTCTTCAAATTCCCTTCCCCCGACTCGAGTCCCGAGGGATCCCAACGAGTTATCCCCTGACCTCTTGAACGCGCGCGGGCCCTTCTCCTCCCCGCCGCCACCCTCCCCTCCTCCTCATAATCCCCCAGCCCACCCCACCGCTGCTGACGGCGCATCGCATTCAAAAGACGATCATGTCCCTAGGTCCCTGGCCTTATTAAAGCTCACCCGCTAGCTCTCATTCCACCCTCCCCCCCCCTTCAAAAGGCGAGGGGGATAGTGTAGCAAACTTGCAAATGCAGAGCGGAAGCAGGAGGGAGGGGTCTAAGGGGGAGGGGGTGCAAGTTTCCACTTCAAAAACACAGAGGCATCCGCGTCCTCTATAAGAGGCTAGCCAGAGAAACAAAGTTTTAGACCATATTTAGATTTGTTATTGGGTTTTTTCACTGCAGATGTATTTTATAAATTATTCATCTCGATATACTTAGCTCATTGGTTTAGCATCATTCATGTGATTTAATTTCCACTCCAATATTCGAAATCGTATATTATTATATCGCATTTGGAGAAGTTATTTTACACTCGTGTTAGTTGTGATTTTTGCGTAGTGGTTCCCAATAGATGTCTGCATTTTGTGCCGAAAAATTTAGCCATTGAGAGCATTTGTGCGCCAGGAATTCATACCTCATACATGACTTCCAAAAGGATGGTATGCATGTGCTGAAAGGGTGCGCTTCATTTTCTTAAAGTAATGTTTAGCATATATTCGTCAGTCCTAAAGACAGAAGATTCACTTACAAATAAGGACAAAAGATATTGATCGTCTTTTTTATACTTTTTGCATTCCAAAAAAAAGTTTTTAACTTACAGTTGTGAGAATTAAAATAAATTGTTTATAATAACCCTTGGATTACGTGTTGATTACTTGACTTTTCCAGCAGAGCATCATAAACTAAAATTGGGATCGATCAAAGTATGATATATTTTTAAGGTGACAAATAAACTTTTAAAAATCTGATTTTCATGTCATACTATAAAACAACGGTTGTCATGAGTCTACCGACTCAGCCGTAACTATTTTCAGTCTTTATAACAGAGATTTGTAATTATTTTCGTCTACTCCAAAATATATTCACTATTAATAGAGCAACTATTTCACCCAGCTGCACGCTAACAAGAAGAAAGCTTAGTCTGAATAATCCAGCAGTAAAGCTTTGTTCAACAGCCACTCTTTAACAGTAAACAATAATCGCAGAATCCTAAAACATTTAATGATATCTTGAAACGGAAATCTATTTATTATTATTCTTATATTAAAGAACGAAGATTCAAAAAAATTAACACACCCAGTTACAAAATATTATAACTTCGTTTTCACTGAATATTTTTTACAATACGTAAGGGAGAATAATGTAAGCATGATATATGTACATTGAAGTCGGCAATGTTATCCTGTATCTACAATAGGAATAGACAAAAGCGAGGATTTCTACCAATACACATACAGAAGTTAACTGCTCTTTCCGAAATATCGGTTCAGATCTAGAGATAAAACTAGTACTTTATACGACTTGACGGCATTTAAATAAATTGATAAAATAATGTCCCATCTTTACAAAACAATAAATAATACATTCCTTAACCATTATGACATGAGTAAACTTGAAAATTAAATCATAACAGCTGCTTGCCTGATGCAAGTATTTAGTGCGGCTCCCGCATAAGGTTCGCCAAAAGCATACTGGTAATAAAATTGAAAACAAATATTGGAGGCGCTGAGTATATACATATATATATAATAGATATCATCAAGTGCCACACGGAGAACATCGCATAAGAACCTCATTATATTTTCAGGAGCGACAGAAACGATTTATAAGAGAAATATTTTTCCGAACGGATTGCTATGGGAATTCATTCTCCCCCGAATAATATAGGGCTTTAATAAATGCCAGCCGGAACTTCGGTACGCAGATTTAATTTTAGCAACCGGATGATGTTCAAACACCTCCATTCAGGCGTTAGTTGAAACGGCTTGGAGGGCAGTGAGCAGATGTACTTAAATAGAGTTCACGTTAACTGGGATTTTGCCATTTCGTGCTGGGGAGAATATGCTGGCGCCGAATGCAGTTGATTTCGAAACAGTTTTTTGCATTTTCCTTATTTAAATACTATGTATATTTAATTGTACAGTTTATTTTTTGTGACAATAAGTTATGAAGTTCAAGTTAATGTTCAAAATTTTATGAAAAAATATGAAATTTTTGTGCAAATTCATTTATAGATAGATAGTGAAATTAAGAGGATAAAAGCAGAAGAAAAATTTATCATAATTTTCGTTACTAGGTTACTTGAAAACATCAACTTTTTGTGAAACAATCCCAGCATAAAATAAATGAACATACTGAAATAACATTCCCCATGTGGATTCCTTCTTATAGACAGTTTTGGCTCAAGCGCAAGTTGATTATTGGAGCAATTGTTAACCTCTGCATAAAAACAATCTTTCGACAATTAATCATTAAATGTACATACTTCTCCTTTTTCTCTGCATATTACTAATAAAGATCTTATCAGTAAAGATAATCGTCTTTTTTTAACAAACAGCTTCATGAACAAATTATTTACGGAAAACTGAAACTGCGCGAAATTAATTGGACGGATGGAGAGAGTCCCTGATATCAGTCGTCCCCACCCTCGGCGGGGCACGAAGGTCAAGCGAGCAAAGAAAAGAAATAGAGAAGGGGAGCGGAACATAATTCCACCGGCTAGTCAACGCGTCGTCGTCGTATGGCCCCGTTTTGCGACCATTAGTCCAAATATTTCCCTCTCTCTATTCACACAGCAATCGGAGTGGTTATGATCTCGGCCACCAAGGAGAGCCACTTGCCCGATGCACAACCCGACCCCATCCGAACAGGGAGGGGGGGTGCGCGCGATCAGCTGTGGGCTCCTTCCACGGGGGGGGCGGAACCATCTCCGACCCCCTCCATCTCTCCAATGAGGGGCGCGGCAGGGAGAAAGGAGGGGGGAGAGGGGGGGTCTGTCCTTGTTCTCTGCGGATTGCACGCACACATTCACGCAAACACAATCAACCCCCCCCCCCCACCACCCCCAGAAACATCCCCCCTCCCTCTCTCTATCTCTCTCTCTATCGTACTGAGGCCCCTAAAGGGTGTAATCGATGGAAAATGGCCCATTTGATTGTAATCAGATCAGGAGGTTGGGGGGGGGGGGGGCGAGGGGGAGTGGTGCTAAGCAACGGAACCCTAAGGGAGGGAATGCAGCATGCTTTGAAGGGGTCAGAGGACGACAGCCCGAGTTGCACGCCACGGGGGTTTGGCGAGAGGGGTTGGGGTGCAAATAAATAGAGCAGAGGGGGTGCAGTGCATTGAGGGGTTCCTTTGCGGGTGCGTGCGTGTCGGCGAATCGAGTGCGTGTTTCGTACGTAAGATTCCAACAAATCGATTCTTCCCGTTTCCATTTATTTTTCGGCGCCCACATGAAAGGGACGGCTGCGGGGGCCCTCAGCATGCACGCCCCTGGGGGAATCCCATCCCACCCCGCGCCCTTTTCGACGCCCTTCAACGCACTCCAGAGCCGCCATCCAGCGGACGAAATGTGTACCACGCACAGGGTGAGGAAATACGTAAATGTTCGACAATAATTGTTGAATTGTGACCGACCAGGGATGGTGAGAAGTCATAAACGTCGCATCATAGACTTTTTAAATTATTTTTTTCCCAGGAAAGTCGTAAGATGTGACTTTGCGAAATAAATCTCTGAAAGGAAGTGGAACAAAAATGTAATTGCTGAATAATTGACAGTGGCCACTTCCGGGTGGGTGTCAACGTCCGATTTTAGGAGCACCGATATCTCCAAGCATCAATTAAACTAACGATGAGTCTTTCCGCTATGATTCCATATCTAAGTCCTCACGAGAACGTAATACAATATATGAAAATAAAATTGTAAAACAAACTACTATGATCGATGCCCATTAAGGGAAATTTGATCAATAATATTCGATTATAGATCTCAATGATGTTTCTATAAAGAATTCATATCGTTTACTTCAATGACTATGACTATGAAATTCTATCATCTGACTTAAACAACGTTCATTTGTGGAGCCAAGAGTGGGGACTCAAACTTAATCTGAGCAAATGCATAGCGGTACATTTCTTGCGGAATTCGTCCAACTCTAACCATGTTTATGCAGTGGATGGCATTAATGTAAAGGCAACAGACGAAGTGAAGTACCTGGGAGTTACGATAACCTCGAACCTCACGTGGGGAACACATATAAAGAATATTTGCGGTACAGCCCTGAAGAAATTAGGATTCGTCAAGCGTATTGTGGGAAGATTTTCGGATGAGAAAGTAAAGGAAAGGTGATATTTCGCTCTCGTCCGACCGCACATTGAATATGCAGCGAGCATATGGGATCCGGTGCAGAAAGACTTAATCCGCGAACTGAATAAAATTCAAAGGAAGGCTGCGCGTTTCGTCAAAAACTGCTACGGGCGTACAGACAGTGTTACCCTGATGTTAAGCGAATTAGGCTGGGAGCCGTTGGAGACTCGGAGGCTGCGCGCTAGGCTTAGATTGCTTGAACAATTGAGAATGGATATCTTTAAGAGCGACACAGAGAACATAATATTAGAGCCACACTATATTTCCAGGTCCGATAGAAGTGATAAATTAAGAGAGATGTTTTGCCGAACGGATAGATATGCGAATTCGTTTTTCCCCCGAACCATAAAGGACTTTAATAAACACTAGTCCCAACTTCGTTTGAGCACTAAAAATTTTTTTTTTTTTAGCTGTAAACGGCTGGTATCCTAACACCCCCTGCCACACGCCTTTTAGGCAGCTTGCGGGGTATTATGTAGATGTAGATAGATGAATGACAGGAAATGTTAAAAACATCGAATCGAATTTCCTGGCAAACAATGCTTGCCATGATTCAGCAACGTGAATAGATGGAGTGGTCCGATGCATCGATGTAAAGGTGGCATTATAGGTTAGCAGGAAACGTTCTGTCACCCAAGTTTGAAAACCAAACGCCGCTCCATCTTTTCAATAAGTACATATTTAAATTAACTTCCATCTTTAAAATAAGAACATCACACTAAGCTATTACATTCATGCAATTACCGATGGCTTGAGAGCTATCTTTATCGTAAAAATAATGTAATTATGCCCTCAGAAGGGAATTTTCGTGCGTTCAATAGACACAGGGTCAATAGATATCAACAGACAAAGGTTCTCATACACCAAATTATGCCTCTTCATTACTCTCAACACACCAAACCAACTGAAACGAACTGTGAGGCTGCGCGCTAGGCTTCAGGAATAGATAATAGATATCTTTCAAAGCCAACGGAGACAACCATAAAGTTTTTGGAAAAAGTTAAAATATACAGTTTCCGTCGTAATTTTCATTATTTTAAATTATAAAACAAAGGGTTGGCCACATTGAAATTTGGAACTTAACTCTTTGACAGAATAACACTAATGTATAACCTTAAAATTAATAAATTATATTCCAATGCTTCGGCAACAAACTTTGAAATACCTCGTCAAAATAGCGAGCAATTTCAATGATTTTTGGCAAGCTGTAAAATTTGGAAATAATTTTTTTTGTTTGCACCAGACCTAAAATGTGGATGTCTCATTTCTTATTCGAAATGAGGAAGAATAAAGCGTGATTTTTGTCCAGCTTGTCACGATTTCAGCTCAGTGTTAGAGCGTACATTGCTCACGTTGCCATGGGAGGGACAGCCCCACCCCCATCCCTTGGCATACGAGGTGCAGCGTCGGAGGACCCTTTGCTTTGACGTGGGCTTTTCATCTGAGCACCCCTCACCCCCCAAAGGGAATACCATCTTTCTCCCTTCGGCCGTTTAGTCGTTCCACAATGAGATCTCCCTTCCTTTCACGGCCAGCACAACAGACACTTGCTCAAACCCTCTCACCAGGGGGGGCACCCTACCCCAAGGGAATAGGTTGGTGGGGTGGGGGAGAACAAGCCTCCGAAGGCAGCAAACAATGCACGGCTACAGTGTTGACAGCGACATCTTAGTGCGTCGACGTGATCCACTCCAATGTAGCTGGTGGCAGGGGGTGATGGGGGTTCAGCGGTTGACGCTTTGTACTCCTCCGATTGCATTCATCCCCATCATTCACCCTTCTCTCCCTCCTACGACCACTTCAGCCCGCGAATAAAACGGTGCCACAAACTGTGGTTAAAAGCATTTAAAGCCATCAGCACCATCCGAGTACTGCGGCGAGGTCTTCCGGTAAAGCATTTACGAAGCGCACTTGCCAAAACTTTTCATCATCATCACTGGTCAACAATCCTAAGATTGGTTTGACGCAATTCTCCACTCAGTTCTCTTATAAGCTAATCTTTTCACCCCTACACGTATATTATTTCTTTCACATCCTCCTTTACTTGTTCCATAAATATTTCATTCGAGGTCCTCCTTTTCCGTTCTTGCCTTCCACCTGTCCTTCGACGATTGTCTTCATCAGGCCATCATGTCTCAAGATGTAGCCCATAAGGTAGTTACGTCATCTTATTAAGGTTTCCATGAGGTTTCTCTTCTCTCCTTCTCTTCTTATAACTTCCTCATTGCTAACTCGGTAGATCCATTTGATTTTCATCATTCTTCTGTAGCACCATATTTCAAAGGCCTCTATCCTTGCTTTCTCCGCTGCGGTCATTGTCCATGCCTCACTTCCGTATAGGAGCATACTCCAAATGTAGGTTCTTATAAATTGTTTCCTTACGTCCATATTTAAGTTTCCCGCTGTAAGCAGGTCTTTCTTTTGGTGGAATGCTCCCTTCGCATGGGCTATTCTGCTGATAATTTATTTCTTGCTCCTCCCATCGCTACTTATCCTGCTTCCCAAAGAACAGAATTTATCAACCTCCACCAGTGTTTGCTTCCCTATTTTAATGTTAGTCTTGACTTCTTCTCTTCTGCTGCATACTAATATCTTGGTTTTCTTTGTGTTCATTTTCAGTTTACCCATTACCCTACCCATAACCATCTACATCTACATATTACCATGCAAGCCGCCTAAAAGGCATGTGGCAGGGAGTGTTAGGACACCAGATGTTTAAATATAACAGGAAACGAATATGCGACTGACATTTATTAAAGTCCTTTATGGTTCGGGGGAAAAAGAAATTCGCATATCTATCCGCTCGGCAAAATATTTATCGCTTCTGTCGGACCTGGAAATATAGTCTGGCTCTAATATTATATTCTCCGTGCCGCTCTGAAAGATATAAATTCTCAATTGTTCAAACAATCTCAGCCTAGCGCGCAGCCTCCGAGTCTCCAGCGGTTCCCAGACTAATTTGCTTGATATCTGGGTAACGCTGTCTGTACGCCCGTAGCGGTTTTTGACGAACCGAGCAGCCTTCCTTTGTATTTTATTCAGTTCGCGGATTAAGTCTTTCTACACCGGATTCCATACGCTTGCAGCATATTCAAGGTGCGGTCGGACGAGAGCGAAATAGCACCTTTCTTTCACTTTCTCATCCGAAAATCTTCCCACAATACGCTTGACGAATCCTAATTTCTTCAGGGCGATGCCGCAAATACTCTTTATATGTGTTCCCCACGAGAGGTTCGAGGTTATCGTTACTCCTAGGTACTTCACTTCGTCTGTTGCCGTTATTTTAATACCATCCACAGCATAGTTGGAGAACACATCGTCATCAGCCCATCGTCACCAGGTATTTAGGAATCATTGGACTCCTGAACGCCTAATGACGATGGACGAGTTGCTCATCGAAACGTCTGAAGGAGACATGGTGACCTGAGCCGGTCCAAAAATTATATCATCCTACAGTCCTTTGCCTGCCCTCCCCTCAAAGGCTACGCCGCTCTTCGGTTGGGCCTGCCTGTCACACGTTTTCTTCTCTGGAATACGACCCGCTGTAGGTATAAACCCCCATGGTTAGGGGTTTTATACGTACAGCCTTCACAGAATTAACAGTTGTGATTGTACTTCTTTCCGCAGACCCCCTGAGGATTTAGTTTTTTTTCAATATTAATTCAACGCTCTTAATTTTCGCTTTCACCCAATTATTTGATTCTGCTTCGGTATTTACATCCCTTAGCGTTTTCCTTTTTAATTAGGTGCTTTCTGTACTACACAGTGGATTTCTCTGAGCCAGTCCTGAGAAATTGGCCCGATAAATCATCAGAGGTCAAAGCAAAGCCCAAAATTGGGCACCAGGGGCCTGCGGTGACGATATGGGAAAGACTGAAGAGTCTGAGGGACGTTCTTTTTCCTACGAAAGCCACAAAAGCGCATCGCCAGAGCCAGGATGTAGCCACGGGCGCGGCGTGCGGAAACACCAAAAAAGTACATGGAGTCATCTTTGGTCCATCACGTCGCGCATGAAGTGTGCAGAAAATATGATTCTACTGATTGTGAGTGAGTAAAATAGACATTGCCTTATAACTCGTACGTTACTCACATGGAATCAATTGCAACGATGAAATAACCATTGTCAATTCCAACGGTAAAGCCTGAATCACAAGATCATTTTCTCCAACTTTCCGGGGACCAAACAAGGGATAGCTCAAGCTGTCATTTTCTGAATCACATGTTTATTCCTGCTGTCCATTTTCCTGGCATATTCTTTGTAGCTCAGTGTTTACAGCTATCATTCCAATAAAAGCCAAACGTGGCGTTACAATCGCTCTTTGCGGCCGTTCGTTCTGGTTGGCTGAAATACAGCGTCAGCGATGCCTGCAGCGACGGAAAAAGGGACGACGTGGCGAGTGATGGAAAGCGATGGGAATCCCTATCGCTGGAGCCATGGCTGAAAATGATCACTTTTATACGATCGCTAGAGCTTCCATCCGAAAGAGACGGAAAATTATTATTATTATTATTGCATAAGTTACAATTTGGCAACTGGCCAGGTGGTAACATGCATATACAAAAAAGAAAAACACAACATCCCCACAAAGTCACATACCACATATTATCGTGTGAGTCAGCCTTAAGATCTTTTAAAAATTGCACAAAATAAATATAATAAGAGTGATCATTTACAATTAAGTCGCTGCGTCTGATATAGATTATGATCAGGCGCTTTTGGTGTGGAATGATACAAAATTCGAAAGCCAAAGTTGGAAAAGTTTCATATCATTTCATTTCTCTCCGGAGACAGCTCTTGAGAATAATGCGTAAGCATTGAAACCGATTGAGTAAGATTAAAAAAAAGTGTGGAAAATTACTGCAGCTCTCTCAATTATTACTATGGAAAGACTATGTAATACATTCCAGCTAACCATTCTAGCTACAAAAAATGATATACTTCTCCCCTAGAATATATTGATGCACATTTCGTCTTACCCTACTAGGTCATAAGAAATTGGGTTTTGGCTTTCATTTATGTTTTTTATCCAATCTAACGAATTAAATAAATACTACAGCAGTAATTTTCTATTAGCCGGTATCCCTAAAACTGTTGAAAATAGAGTTATCCGCAAAAGTTTTGATTCGACTATTTGCGTTTTTGGCGGGGTCGATGACATATATTTACGAGCAGTATAGGTCCAATGACACATTTCATACATCGGATGGCAGGTGTATAGTTAGGCGAGACTTATCTCAAAATCAACTCAACTTAAAATCAGGTGAACTTACTTTCCGTCTTTCAAGCAATATGGAAATCGCGAGGCTTCTTATTTCACTTTAGCGATAAAACATTCTATAACCGTTTAGTCCTTTCACAGTCCTCCCGTATCTCCGTAAGTTGTCTAAATTAAATACTTCTACGATCGTGCCCGATAAATTTATATTTGATTCATGGCAACGTCACGAGCATATTGAAATTATCATTTGAAGGCGAACAGAGTTAATTTTTAATGTAAAATATATAATGGCACGGAGAGATTATTCATCCCCCAATAGTGGTCAGCACTCAAAGCGATAAAGTATTCATTCTTAATTTTCCTGAAAATTCTCTCCTGCTCCATGTAGCGATAATTATGATTTCTGTTTCAGAGCTTCTTCAACTCCCTCTCCAGCATTTGCCATTGACAATGAGATCAAATAGCCGAGAAGCAGAAGATATTTTGACGTGGGATACCTCTTCCGCTCACTCAACGAATATGGAAGCCGTGCACCTTTTGGGTGTGGAAAATCGATAGGGGGTTTTCAGCACTTTTATGTAAAAATGTTGTGCATGTGGAATAATATCGAAGTTTCACTCAGAGTGTACTTCCAAAGAAGACATGGACATAAATACCGCAATGGTGAGTGGCCGACAAGATGATGATAGATAGATAGACATTCACCGTGGGAAACAAAACCAGCACTATTTTCGTTTTATATACTAAACATAACTTATCGCTAGGAAACACATTCAGTCTTTATGACCTGTTTTCTTGCCACTGTCATACCTTTGTTGTCATCTTTTGTTTTAAAAATCATTAGGTCATCATTGCATCGTTCCCAGATGTAATTTTTTACCAATCTCAATAACAGGTCTCCAGCATGATATTTACTGGACAAGGTTACGCTCAACTGTTGGAAATGAGTGCCATTTTAAACATACCGCCTATGTTGTTGATGAAGTCTTCACGGAAAATCAGCTGGGTAAGGATGGACACTGCCGTACATTGATGGACATTGACATTTTGTATTCGCCCTGAAGACGATGGCAGAGAAGGCCATTGAAACGTTGGCAGCAATGTCCATCCTTACCCGGCTGATTTCCCGTGAAGATTTTATCAACAGCATTCGCCGGGAAAGCAACAAATCCTTCTTCATACCGCCCATGGTCAACCAAACATTTTCAAACACGCAAGCCAACGTCGCTTCTGCCATGAATGACGTTGCTTGGGAAGAGATGAATAAAGCGGCTATGGAAGAAAGTGAGCTTGCGATAAAAGCAAATTAAGTGGATAAAGACGGTATACCCCTGATAATAGTGGTGTGTGATGGATTGTGCGCCAAAAAATCCCACCGCACAAATTATAGCTCTTTGTCAGGAGTTTTACGCTCTTTTTCATAGACGCCAAATTGGTCACTATCACGACGCTAAAAAACTTCACATGAAATTCTCCGTAGAAACTCTTTTACTGTCAGAAAATCATTTTCAGGCTAGTATTGTTGGATTAAGATAAAAAATAATTATCTTTTATTAGAGTACGAAATATATACTGCTGTATTTATGTGCACAAGCTAGATCAAAAGACCCAAAAACTGAAGCGAGACCTCATGTCTGTTTTAGGAACTGGAATGCCTCTTCGACGACAATGGAAGCAGATATCATTGTCGAGGGATTAAAAAAGAGCCTTACAATGTATAATTTAAAGTACAACAAACTCATTAGTAAGGATAAATCTGTTGGTCATTTTCTCAAGCGAATTCGCAATTGGGTAGTTTCCTTCATCAAAGAAAACGAAAGGCATTGATTGCGATTCGTTACCCACCATTCATAACATACAAATTATTTGGTTTTACAAATCCCAGTTTAGACGAATGTTAATGGTCAATTTTAACCTCATTTGAAAAAGGCCAGATTGGCGCCCATGCGATTCCACTCCACGTGACGTCACAGGGACCTAGTTTCTACACGAGAGGATAGGAGTTTTACACTATCTGAGATTACCAGTTTACTTCAAGTCCTTGGGAATCTGTTATTTCTGTTTTCGCGCTTTGTTATTTCCTATAACTAATTTGTTTGTTGGTCTAACCAAAGTAATAAGCCGTTGTACCGTATGGAGAACTGTTAAAATAAAGTATTCCAAATAAATACATTTTTACCGATAGTCCTGCTAAATTCTATGATTACTTCGGATGATAGAGACAGCAGCATCATGCAAAGGCTCGGGAGAGTAATGCCTTACGGAGTCGACCTTCCTGTTCAGAAGGTCGAATGCTCGAACCGTTTGCGGCGGAATTACTGTAACCGCTTTAGAGAAGTTGTGAAGAAGCCGAATACACAACTGGAGAGGCCATGTACTATGGGGGTAAAAAGTATCCCAACAGAGTTTGTGCCGCCACCATCGCTTCCCTGAAGAATGGATTCCCTTTCTAACGGTATATATAATCCTTGGAACGAGACGATGGAAATTCAAATACGGTCTTTTTTCAGCCACCAAGGACGTGACGGTGAACTTGCCAGCCTCGCACCGAGGCTCGAACGTATTTCGTACTGCTCACCAGAATGTTGGCGCATTCGATATCCTTAACAGTTGTGCCTTCCTTTTACCCGCTATCTCCCTCTAACCCTCCTTTCCTTTCATTCTTCGCACCTACTCTGGCACTCGTTCTAAAATTCACCTAAAGCACATCTCCACTTCCTCATTTTCTCGTCCCTGAAAATGTATGGCATAAATATTCGCCAGACGTAATCTGCAAGACTGCATCGGCGAGGAGCGATTTTGAGCATTAGGAATTACTTTAAATACCTAAATAATCATCACTTTAAAATGTTTTAGCACGTTAATTGCGACTGAAAATATTTCCTCAATGCATATGCAAATGATTCCCACAAATTTAAATGAAGACTTATAATTTTGCGAGGTAAATACCATGCATCGCAAAAAAAATATTCCATTTTTTCCTAGTCAGTGCCCTCAATGAAGAATCTTTCATTCTTTTTTTTCACATCACAACAATTCATGACATTCATTGCTGTCACTACTTTGGTGAATATTCAAGGGTCAAATAAAATATCTACATAAGTGTAGACAAAAAATCAAGGCACAAAAACATACTTTAATGAATTCACGTTTAACTTGGGACAATATCTACTCTTTTATTAAATTCGAAATCTCAGCAGCACTTCAATCTAATATATATCAGCATCAACATCTCCGGTTGTAAACCTAGGTCTCCCTCTTCTCCGATTGTTCAATACCTCATTACCCTCCCCGTTTGCGTTTCTCACAGTAGTAGATATTTTATTTTTATTCATCCTTTGTTATGCTTCCGCTACTGTTAAGCCTGCCTCCAACAAGCTGACTACTTTTACCCCTCTCGTCTGCTGATAAAGACATCTCAAATCAAGACAGGAGAATATCCTTCTCGAACCAAAGAAAAACGCGTTCTGGCAATGTGCTCGTCAGTCCTTCCAGAAAAGCTACGACTTCTTCAGCTGCATTCAAATACGTGGCCCATCGAATCTTCTCATTGACTGTCTTGTTTACCTTAAGAGAAAGTTTGCTATGGCCTGTAGTGATTTTTGTCGTTTCGTTGAGATAGGCGAAGGAAAATTCAGAGGAGCGTTCCCAATGTGCGCACTTGATGCCGTCGAATGCGCCTCTATTCTGCGGAGTTCATCGCGAGTCATGCTGTGGCGTGCGGAGCTCAGTGGTCGGTCGCGTATTTGGACGACGAAGAAAGGAAATAGTATGCCTTGTTTGAATTTCCCTCACTGACCAAAGAATAGCAACCCACTGGAAAGGAGGCCCACTATCCCGTGGGGCGATAGTGGCGGCACAAACTTTGTAGGGATACCTTTTCCCCATTAGTACCTGTAACTGTTAGGAAGAATGTATGATCTTTGGTTTCCCCGGCGTATCAGGTGCAGAAAAGTTTCTCGGGTTCTCCACCGGTTGAATCTTCTGAATCTTCCCCTGAGGATGAATAGCAAGTCGCTACTCGAAACGTCGGGAAACATGGAGAACATCAGCCGGTGGAAAACCCGAGAAATTTTTCTGCATTACGAAGAATGTTGGAGATAATATACCCCGATTGAGAAATGCGGCAGGTTTCTTCGGCCATTAAATTTAGAAAAAATGCCCCAACTCATGACTTTGCAAGTATGCAGAAAGACATCATAAATGGCCCACGGCATGTTTTTGGATATTATTGTAAATGTGCGGAGTACTTTTGTCATTGGCCACAGGCTGATGATTAGATCCGAGTACCTTCGTTGATTAATTTTGGGGCATGGGATGATGTAATGGCTGCGAATAAATTGTTAGCCAATCACTCGCCCAGCTTGATCCCGAAAGTTACCAACAAACGAGCAGAGTCTTTTACTTCTCACGTGGCAGAGTACGTTGGAGGCAAAAAGGTAAACTACGTATTGATAGGATCATACAAAACAAGATGTGATTTGGCCGTATCTGTCTTCAATGCCGGACCAGATATATGTACAGTCACTTTCAAACGTTTTAGGACAAGTTTGTGGCGCCACTTCTGCTTCTCGAGGAAATTTAGTTTCCCTTATTCCTTTTGTTGCCATTGCCTACGCTACGCAAATATTTCCTTAAGTGCGTGAATATATATATGCACTCAGACGGAGAAATCACTTGCAAATTTATCATCCTGTTTCGATTTATGCTGCATATAATGATTATTTCGTGCGCGTTAACTGCGAATTGAATCTGGTTTTCATTGTTGGTTTTGTATTTTACGTCGTATTAATAGCACCACATAATTAGTTGCGGAGACCAAGTGAAGTAAACATGCTGCTGAAACCAAAATGGTATTCGGACCGATTCGTATTTGTTTTTTTCAACTCGTTTACTCGTTTTGCATTTCTTGGACGTCTCAAATCGTTTAAAATTCGCTGCAACAACTTTACATTCTTTTTTAGCGGTTAAGAGTCACATAAAATTTAGTAATAGGGTAAGGTATGTCTTATCCTCCTAGAAAATTAAATATACGCATTTACTCTATGAGGCAGTTAAAGTGTAACAGTTATCGGAGGAGATTTTAATCTTCCATCTATAAATTGGAATATTTACACCGTAAAACCGTTTTCAAGGAATAGAGGAATCAGCGAGATCTTGCTCAACGGACTAGCAAATCACTCTCTCGCCCAAGTAGTTGACAAGCCTACGAGAGGAAATAAGATATTGGAGCTTTTAGCAGGAAGTCATCCTAATCTGGCAAAACAAATCGATATTATTGACGGTATAAGGTACCAAAGAGTAATTTTTGCAACGTTAAAGAATGATGTAGTGTCAGCCGTAAAACTAAAGAGCAGTATTTACTTATTTGATAAATGTAACTTCATTAAATTCGGCGAGATTCTTAATGACTCCTGCACAAAATTCGCAGCAGGATTCGTACATCAGCATAGCATCGATGCTAAATGGAAACACTTCTAAGAAATTCTGCGCCAAGGAATCAACGAACATATTCCGCAAAAACTGAAATATGATAATAAGGAATCACACTGGTACAACAACGATATAAGAAAAGACCTTGAGGAATAGAGAAAACGATACGACTTGTACAATGAGTCCATTAAATTAGGTAATAAATCGAAGGAACTTGAAGAAAAATAAAGTTAAGCTGCATAATAATCACTAACCAAGAAATACATTAGAAGTGCAATTCGTGAGTTCAAGAAAAAAGTCCTCGAATTCCTGGAAGAAAATCTGAAATATTTTCGGTCGTATGCGAGAGAGCTTCAGGGAAAATCTTCAACCGTAGATTCGTTATTTGATAACGATGGTAAACTTGTCACCGAAAATATTGATAAAGCTAACACGCTTAAATACCACTTAGAAAGTTTATACACTATAGACGATACTAAATTCTATTTAGACATCCCATATACTTAATAACCGATTGAAGAAATCTCCTTACAAGGTGATGGGATAATATAAGACACGGTCTCTGGCGTTACCTTGTGGAATTGCTTCATCATAGAATTAAATAAAAATACTTTGTTCTGTTCCACACTTTATTTTAAATAACACGACCCGGGTTTCAGCATCTAGTGCTACCTGATGATAGCATGAGATGCTGAAACCCGGGTCGTGCTATTTAAAATAAAGTGTAGAATAGAACCAAGTAATTTATTTTATGGTGATGGGATTACTAAACCACTACAGTCAATAAAGAATAGTAAATATCCGAGTCCGGAGTGAGCCCACCCTAGAACAAAAGAAGTTAACTGTGTAGGGGCAGCGTGCAACGTGTAAAGCTTCATGAGTAATCTCCAGTATTTGCGCGTGCGGTTACATTCCAGTCTTTCCTTTATTTTGAGTGGAAACAGCAGCTGGTGCACTGCCTGACTTACTTTACGTCTAATGGGTGACTATGCTTCGGCTGATGGTGAAATATGGCGCACGTTATTCCATTGTATGGATTTATGAATCCCCGTCTCACCGTATTACTTCAATTTTGAGTTCACTCTATCGTATGCCGCTGTGAGGGCTGTTCTTTTATTCCTCGCTACGTATCATCATTGGAAATGTTCTACAAGGGAAGAATTACCCTATATTCCGTACACAGTCATCGCTACCATTCACTCGTGCGTTTAACACGACGCATCACTCCTGCTCAACCGGCAGTATTTGCTTTCTTGCTTAGGGACTAAAAAGGTTGTGAACTTCCGTCTTGTACTATCCGTAGAAAGAGGTCGTGTCTTTAGGCCTGTAGCATTACGTAGTGCAGAGTTGAGGGTGGAAAAAACTGGGGAACGGAGCGAAGCCACTCAGAAAATATTTCAGTTGCTGGGTAACCATGTGACGGTAGTGTTGGAATTCATTTCCGAGTGGTGTTCCTTTTCCGTCTTTTGAAGTAATTATTTCGAATTTCCAATAACATGAAGGATTTAATGTGTGCATCTAAAACACGGAAATCGTTCTTTAGGCACTGTGAAGTGCATAGGTTTGTGTGGAATACGAAAATATCTGAATTTGGAAATCACTGTTCAGTGAATGATATAGTGTTAAGTGTGTTGGATGGTGTGCGTGTGGAAGCATCTTGTGTTGATTGTGCAATTACATTGTGCATTTTATTGTGTCACCATGAGAGTTACAGAAGAGGAATAATATAATAAGGTTCTTATGGTTTGGCTTCAATCTCCTGGAAAGAGTGAAAAAGCTCCAGATCCAAGGAAACAACCTAGTAACAATAATTTTCATCTTTTAAAACTACACGTAATTTTTATATTTTCTACAGAGGTGAGAAAACAAGTGTATGGCTTTATTAATCACTTTGGGTGCATTTAGAATTCTTAACCTTCACTGTGTAGCATTATTACATCCTGGACACAAAAATCACCCACTATCGCCGCAAAAAAAGATGAACTCAAAACATTTGTATGAAATTCTGCCGAAGCTCTGTAGGGTCACATCATGTAAAATTTTGCTCATTGTTTATTCGAATACAAAAATGAATCATTGAAAATTGTTTAAACGCAATATTTTATCTTCTACGGTCGAAATATCACGAAAAACTATGAGAACGGCGACACGGTCGTCTTCTTCAATTCATCACGGTCAAAATATTTGATTGGTACATTTCATCGTATTTTTTATAGAAAGAACAACATCTTCGCATTACAAATAACTTTTAAAAATTAAATTAACCGATTCCTTGATTTTTTAAATAGCCGAAAGGTAGATTTCAATTTCCAAGGTGTACAAAATTAGAGGAATATCGAAGTTACGTATGCTATGTGAATAAAATAATTCCAATTTTTTCATGTAAAGAAATGGTTATATCGTTTCTCTTACTTAAAATAAACCACTAAAACGAAAATCTCCCATCGGAAGTGCACACTACCAAAGTAGGAGCCGACTTTGTTGTCCAGAATAGACGCCGAATTGGCAATGCCGCTGAACCACTTCTTCGTATCGGAGAACTAAAAACCCTTTGAGTTGGAAGGAAGGGCCTACTCTTCTGTGCAGTTGAAAATGAGTATGTAGTTATTCTAATAATGGAAATATGCAACAAAGTGACTGTTATGATGAGGTGCGCAAGAGTCATGGCCTCCTATCAACCGTGAATTCCTCACGTTGAGTTACCAATTCGCCCGAAGCCCTCATTTCATCTGCGGAAAGCATTTACGTGAATCGCCCCATCATGAAAATTATTGCCATGATCAAATTCCCTTCCTCGATGAGCAACATACTCCTTTTAAACCGTTCCGAAGGAAAGACACTACTCAGTGGGTTTGTTGTTCCCCGATGCGGAGGCGTGGTTTATTATAGATGGTATTGTTGGTTCGCAAGAGCTTAAAATTCCGTAACTCTCCTTTGAAATTGTTTTATTGTTAGTAGATGGTACTTGAAATAATAGGATATTAAATAAGATGGTTATGCTTACATAGTGAAAAAATCATAATGGTCTTCAGTCCTCCAAATTCAATTTCAGAAATAATGCTCGGATTGTTCTATGATTAAAAGAATAAATTATTGATTGATGTGATCCATAAATATTCGAATTTGGAAAAAAAATTCGCTTGCTGAATGAGACCGCCAGTGAGCGAACGAATGAATACGAAAATAGCGTAATATTCTAAGTGATGTGACTTGAGGTTTTATTTCCCACCTATATTTCAGTTTATGCCAGAGGCGAACTCAATTACTTATCATCTGTTCATCATTTTGTTATTGGTGGATTATTATTACTATTAAAGTGTTCAATCGATTAAGATATATTTTCCTGGAGTACTTATAAATTATTCTAGGAGCCTCCCCTCCTTCAAGTACTTCCCTCTTTAATTCACAATAAGGCCTACTCCCTTTCATTCTATCTAAAAATACTATTCTCTCCTTCTTTTACCCAAAATTCTTCCCTCTAACACCGTTTTCAACATCCCCTATTCGCTAGGTACTCCCCCCCCCCCATCCATACCCTCCTGCTCCGTATCTCATCTAACTCAGCCTTCTCTCCTTACCCACCATTTCCAGCACTTCGTCGTTATTCCTCCTTTACGAATACTTTACTTTCTCCATTCTTTAATTATGCTGCCTTCCCGTCTTAGAGTAAGAATCAGGAGGGGTCGGATAGCAAGAAATCTCTTTCGTAAACACATGTACCTATCGAATATTTAACTTGACGAGTGAATTTCAAACAAAATGAGGCGGGGGAAAAATTAGAAACCCCAAAAATGAAATACTATATATTAAAATATTCTTAAAATTGACTCACCGATGAAAGGCTACTAAGCCTACCTCGAATGGTAGGTCTTGGCACCCAATTGCAAATAATTAATCCACCCTTTTCGCTAATCGCATAGAAGTTACGTGATGCAATACCGATTTACCATTGGCGCTCGACGTATGTTGAGACCAAAGTGGTTACTTCACCGTCATTCTACCAATCCTTATTCCGTCGATCACACGTGCAGCCATTGTTCTATAAAATACATAAAATAAGCGGTCATCTCCACACGCATCCACACCTACAATATGTTTATAAAACGTCCACAAATTCAAAGAGACTTCTCCTATGTACATATTTTGCTTATCATTTCGGTCTATCACCCCTCTCGCATTTTATAGCTATGGAATGACATTCTTAAAGAAGGTATTGTTGTAATACAAGACACGGTCTCAGGCGTTACTTTGTGAAACTGCTTCATCATGACGATGACCTAATGACAGCATGAGATGCAATAAACCCGATGGTACTATTTAAAATAAAGTGTGGAATAGAACAAAGTAATTTTATTTTATTCTAAGCTATTGTTGGTTCACAACAACTTAAAATTCCAATCAAGAGAGCCTGAAATATTTAAGCTTGAGTTTTCTCACTTAATAATTGAGCATTTAAACTTTTTTTCCAATTTGAGAGAATATTTGCGGGACATAAATTACAGTAGATCATTATTAAGCCGGATGTAAAACACTGGACCGTTTATACTGTGGATTCTTATCCAGCGGAACATAAGATGAAGTGACTAAAAAGCACATACATACATGTATAGGGATGCTTCATTAAAATAATGCGTAAAAATTTCATATAAAATGGTTTTATTTACTAACTGTAATGATATAATGACAGAACCATAGTGAATTCAAATTTTTTACCGAATGTTTTTTCACATTTAATGTGCATCCTAACTTTTTGATAATGTGGATTTGGTCCCTAAACAATTCTGATTACATAGCGACGCTCTAATGTACCTCGACCGAATGCAATTAGCTGGAAAGAAACGCGGTTCGGGGATTTTGAGTTGGAGACAAGGCCATTCATTCAAACTTGAGGTCGTCGGTTGAGGTAGGCTTGAGGAAGGAGTTTGGAGGTGGGGGTGCAAACGGTTCCTCATAATTGTGCTGAGAATTGAAGGTCGCGGAGGGAAAAGAATCGGTTTGATAGTCGCTTCTTACTTCCATGGATTGCATCGGCGGAGCACATATGTTATAGTAAATATAATAAAAATTTCGATTTTTTTCTCAATTATATACAAGAGTTGCGCAGTTCCATGTCAACATTGAAACCCCAACCTAAATGCTAATGCGGGCGATGGCGAAAGTTAGCAAGGGAAATGAATCAAGTCGTAAATAGACTCAAAATAAGGATTAATTTAATCCCCAAGAAGGAAACCTCTGCAGGGATTTTCGTATAGAGTTACCCTATTTCCTGTCCTCATATCTACCAAACTATTCAGCGGCTCCCTCTAATTTAAGAATAAGTGCAAAACACTGTGAAACTGTGAAATGTACCCGAAAATATCAATAATTATGGGTGTATAGTGCCGCCAGCGAGAAATAGTGGGCTATTGAGATAAGATTTAAGCGTTATGGGACAGGAGGTGAGTCATCTGTTTTTGGAAGATTTATTCTACAGATTTGTGAAAATGTGACGACGTGGAGCATGGGAGGGGATTGGTAGACCTGTATTGACTCCAATTTCACTTGAATGTAAATATCAATTATTTTTTTCACTCACGTACTCAGGATCATTCCAGTGAATTTCTGCTCCACCGGCGTGCTCGTCCCATATGCTCTTCTCATACCAAATTTCTTCTCACTTCATGCCCATATCTGTGACAGCAGACCAGACGAACACTAGGATTAATACCCAGAAAACGCTTTGTTCAGAGTTGATGCAAAATTACACAAAAGAGAACGACATGAAAGGTTTTTTGAAGTTGGTATATCAGATAATTATAGTAATGGGGTGAATAAATTAATAGTATTATTTTTATCATGTTTTTCTAAATCACTGATAATGAGATGATTAAATACAAAAAACGGCGACTGAGAACGTCAATTACTGACCACATCTGTTGGATGTTAATGAAATATTTCTGAGAAACAGAGAGGTAACCCGAGAAATCTAAGAAATACTAAAAACACTTTTGGGGCTGAACAGTGGAAAAATATGCAGATGATAACGGCATTTAATTCATAGGACTTGCATAACAACTTTCACGTATTCGTGATCCCTCTCGTGTATTTCTTTGTTCCTCAAGCACGTCCGTACCAAATTTTCCCATCACTCCGTACTCACATTATCTGTAAGCAGTAAAAAAGATCCAATGCAGTTACTTTAGGATCATTGCCCAGAAAAAAATAACAAAGAAGTATACTGCAATAATGCACATACGATAAAGAAAATGAAAGATAGATAAAAAATAAGAGGGAGAGATTAAAATAAATAGTTAAACGGTTTTTTTCCTGACGATGATAATCTATCGCTGAATATTAAAGTTTGAAATAATATTAGTCATACCAGTATCACTCCTTGAGAAGTTGTTGAGTGGATAGCTAACGAATGCAATTGAATCATAAAATGCTAAAAATCGGCCACATTGTTTGTATTATGACAGCAAATTTCCAACAATCGGCGCACTAAGAAATGGATTGCAGATTATTATAGCAATAAAAGCCCACAAAATAATAATTCACTCACTCACTAAGTCACTGTCAGTCACAAGAATGACGTCCCAGCAAGCCGCTGTTCGCAACAGGTTATCATCCTACTCTGACCACACAAGCACACATTTTTTCACTCCTTTCAAATTTCTCAAGCGTGCCCTGTGTGCACGCCGATGTTCATGAAGTCAGGGACGGTGGTCCGTTGGTGTAGACACTGCAACACTGACAGTGCGGAAGTACTTTTTGAAATGACACGGGACAATGAGTCATAGTCTTGTGACGGTTAACAAGACGAGCAATTCCTTTAGGGAGGGGAAGAAGGGGGATCGTTAATGGAATTATGCGACGTCTGGTTGAATAGAGCACTGATACCGTTAGAGAGTCAAAAGCAGTGAAACTATCGAACTTATTACGCCACACGAGGAAAAGATACGAGTTCTTTGGAAAACTAAATTTTTTTAAATTAATTTATATAAAATATTACATTTTTTAATTTATTTCCATGATACCCTATTCATTTATTTAAAACGGGAGGTCTATTTTAATATTTTTACGAAAACGCATTGGCTTTATTTTCGTGACGTCATTGGTGTTATCCAATCACGTGCCTGCTTAATCTCTGAATCTTCGGGAGCCTCGACCCGTCTCAGTTCAGTGATAATCGTCGTGGAGTTAAGAGGTAAGTAACCAAGCCGTGTTTAAGTTACCGGTTCCCTGTGTCACATTTACGCCATTACTTTTTTATTTTAGTGTTTAATACATATGTGAAGTTGCTGTCATTAATGCCGATAAATATACGTGAGCTACTTGCTTTATTTCGCATGAATTTGAATTACCCTTAGCAAAGAACCTCAAGATTTGAAGGTGGTTTCCGTGGTATCTTCGCCAGTGATTTGTATGCATTCATTGTTCTTGCCAAAGATACGAGGATAGTGGGGATTATCCAATCCGTGCCTTATTTTTTTTATCGTTTTTTCACTTTCACCTTTCGATTGCTATTGTGATACGGGATACGTCTAACTTGTACATCATTGAGCACGATGCCTAGTTATCTAGTTTCAGCAATGTTGTCTTCATTTTTCACGCATCAGATGATGGAAAATAGTTTATTTAAGCGATCCAGAGGTCATATTGTGTTAATTCGATCACTTAAGCGTACTCTGCTTAATTTTATCTGATTTGAGTATTTCAGTATCGTCGACGAAGTGCTTGAAGGTCATCCGTACGTGTTTGTTGAGGAATTTTTTAAGGGTGTTGAGAATAGCTAAAACAATAATGATTTTACCCCCACCGCTGGCTAGAGGAGATGGTAATCGAGTTTTCATGTCGTCTTAGCTCTTGCCGCAAAAAAATTATAAAAGAATTTTTGGGACTGTGTCACCAAGATAGTTGAATATTTGTAGGAGTGAGCCATTTTACCGCAGATTGCCTAACCTTGCAGCTGTCAGTGGCATGGTATTTTTCGGAGATCCTTCAAGATATATTCCTTAATATTTCGTTTTGAGAGTTGAAATAGACGCTTCTCCTTTGTTGAAGTCTGCAAATGGTAGTGATTGCTTAACTTTATCGCAAATATTCAGGAATTTACTCGGAATTTGACCAGCCTAGACCTTTCGTTTTTTTTCTTAAATTTTCTCTTCCCGGCCGTAAACTTACATCACCTTAGCAATCATAAAGGGAGGATTATCGAATAGATTAACTAGTATAATTTCATTATTCACCACCTTCGTTTCTTACCTAAATATTTCTGCCATCGTAATAGCCGTTTGGTTCCGCGATAATATTTAAGTATTCAAATTTTATGCATTTCGTACTCTCGGTTCGTGCACGATGTAAGAATTATGTTAATGTGTGTATTTCTGTGATTATTTTCAGTGCATCCAATCCATGTGAAATTTGTGCTGTGTCAGTTACACGAATGATATTTCTTGGAATTCTTGTACATCAGAGAGTGATCCTGAGGAATGAATGGTAAGCTAATTGCTATTTTTAAATATTACACAACATTTTATTATGTTATACGCCAAATTGTTGCCAATGCTAATCCTTCGTCTTTACTCGAAATAAAAGATTTTTCACATCGTTATATACTAAAATCTAGGGAGAAACAATTTTTTTTATTTGGCTTGTTCCGCCTAGCATTGAGTTCATTAAAAGATCAAATTCTTGGGAAAATATCTGAAAGGATGCGTGGATATTTGTGCTTTTAGGTTTCTTGATGCAACTCTTAAGACATAGGCGACGGAGTTTCCTTTGCATCGTTAATTTTGTTCAAAAGTGGCTTCTATAATTTAACTTCATTTTTGTATTCGTTATGAATGTCAACGCCTTCTTAATACGCTTGACGAGTGATTCTTTGAGTATGTTGACACATGGTGAATTAGAAGATTGGTTCTCTTGGACCATAAAGACGTTTAGGCCTCGATACTACTTCTCATTGGCTTTTGACAACATTTAAACCTAATTATATAATATTAATAGTTTTGTCTAGTGGAAACTGACGGAAGATCTACTGAAATGATCTCCATTCTTTGCAATGCCAACAGCTTTTTGATATTTCCTTGCGTTAGTATCAATAATATGGTTAAACTTATGGCAATAGCTCTTAACTTAATCATTCAATTCTTCCGAATGCATTTAGATTTATTTCAGTTGAGAATTCTTTATATTTAAGAGTTCCTTGCCATAGGTATTTGCGTGTAACAGCTAAATAACATATCCGCCTGTTTTTTAAGCTTCTAGACACTTCATATTACGTTTATAGCACATATTGAAACTTAATTGTTTTCCAAATATATATATAAATTGGAATTCTTTTCTGAAAAATTTGGTTGAAAATAAGATTAAATAATTGTTACTTGCTTGCTCACACCTTTGCTTCCTGGAATTTGCGGAAGAGAGAAGTTGACCATCATAGTTATTGACGTGGTTATTTAGTCTTTTGAAAAAGCTTTGGCAGTTCGAAAGACGGGTTTGTTTAGGTCCTTCTTGTTTCAAAAGTTTCCCTCGTTGCTCCAATCGAATGCTCTTCGGCCGGTACCCTTTGAGCAGCGGCGCCTTGTATCCCTGTGGTATTCTTTCCGCTGAACTCTGACGGGGAAAGGGAATGGGATTAGGATGGGTAGGGTACTCGCTTACTCCAAAGCCAAGAAGGGCGTGCTTCCTGGCGAAACCTGGACAATCTTCACAGTTCATACAAAAATGGAAGAATGTTCTATACTCCACAGATATTTCTGTAGATGTTGCAGAATTTCTTTTCTGGAGATGTTGTATCTCGTATGTAATCTTGTCAGGCTTGACTTGGTTGAAATGCGATACATAAGTATATGAGAAAATATAAACTAAAACTCGTAATTTCAACACTTTAATTTAATTCTCCAACGCCTAGAGGGTGATATATAGCGAAGACTGACGTACTTAGGAATCACTTATAACTTTAAGTAATGGTTACTGAAATACGCATTGATGTTGGCTACGCGAAATTTTATATAGAGTTTAAAATATAACTTAGCCTTAACTTCCTTAGGAGCATTACGTGGTAAACAGGTATTAGAGTTTGTATTAAGTATTACAAATTACCTTTAGTCGTTTATATTTTATCATGGATATATTGTTCTTCGTAGCTGAAGCTATAATTTACAACATAACTCCATATTTTAACTTTTCTTTCTACATATTTCATTCTTTTTTAAATATGCATCCCATTTCCACCGCCACTACTTATTCGCATGAAGGTCTCGGCCGTCATTTGTCTTTTGCAAGCAATTTATCCTTTTATAATATTCTTTATGAAGTTGTGTTGCATGAGTAAGTAACCGACTAGTGTTCCTTTTTATTTTGATATTTTGCGTTAGTTATTTTTCCTATTTGGCTTCTTGCGGTAATTTCTCAATTAATTTTCTGTTGGTGTACCCATTTCTTGTAGCCCTCCTCCTTTGATGATCCCAATAAAGTACCATTAACCCTGAAATTTACGAAGAGACTTTTCTTTTATGGAAAGTATTTTTGGCTAACGATGACCTTCTTTTGGCCTCAGTGTAACAGATGATATTATTCTTGAATGTTATTGGCTTGGGAGCACTGCATGACGTCATAACGAGACAGATTTCTTAGTTCTATCTTCTCCGGATTTAAAAAATATTTTTCTTTTCCCGCACTCTTCTAATCACTTCCTAATTTCTTACTCGAGCGAACCGTTTTCTCTTTATCTTTTATCGGTACCACCACATTTCGAATTTTACTACTATTGACATTTTTTTCGACGACCCTGAGAAAATAATTTACTATTCCCAAACCTCATTCCTTTCTGCCTGATATTTGATTGCCATACTAAACCTAGCGCTTAAATTTTCGCTTTTTCCGTTACCTACTTTCTTGTTTCGGAATGTGGAAAACTTAAATGTTGTTATGTTCCAAGAGGAACTTTCCCCTCGTGATTGTAATAAAATGTTCAACCCAATTTATAATGATGCCAAACTACATCCTTTAAATTCTAATATTAACAGTAGCATATTTATGGTTGTTCTTCTTTGGGTTTGTATTCCAAATCGTCGTATATCCCCATAGTTCAGCCCCGTTACTATGAAAGCCATAATTATCAGATAGAAATCGACTCCAACGGACTTTCTTTCGGACAATCGAACAAATGTTATTTTAGCTATTCCGGGAGCGCCGAGACTTAGTTTAGACATGGAGTTTTGGGCTAAGCCGCCTCTATTACTTACAAATTTTCTTCAGATTAAGTGACGCAACTCAAACCTGGCGCGAACTAAGGAACCTTCGGTCTGAAAAGAGACATTCTGAATCGTTCTGTTCTACAGTCTACCTAACTTATTTTATTTATATGACCTGATCTTCCGTAGCATGTTGGCGTCCGCAAGATATGGCTAACTACGTTATAGAAGACACTTCTCTCGCATTTATCTAAAAGGTTTAGTCTATTTTTCAATCTACGGTCTGACAGAGATTCTACCCCGAGTTATCTAATTGTAAGAGGTCAGTTACACTAACATATTATCGTAACGACCTTTCATATACCTGGCAGCTCTTCTTTGCACGCGTTCTAACTCTGTTTTTAGGTCAATTTCATGAGGGTCCCAAACACTGGCAGCGTATTCTAAATGGGTTCTAACGAAGGAGGAGTAGCAAATGTCTCTCACTTTGTCGTCGTACTTTCCTAATATTCTTTTAACAAAACCCATTTCACGAATAGCTTGACCTGTTATTTCCCAATTATGATTATTTCACGATAGATCATAATTGAGTCTAATTCATAACTATGCATTTTTCAAATTTATTTCAAACTGCCATGCATCGCACCACGCTTGGATAGCAGCAAAGTCGTTCGTTAGTTCATCCCTATCTTTACGGGAACAGTTTTCCCTGTAAACTACAGCGTCCTCCGAAAATCTTAACTTACTGTGTACTATTTCAACAGTGTCGTTTATATAAAGAAGGAATTGGAGTGGGCCTATGGCACTACCCTGAGGGAGACCAGAAGTGACTCTAACCTCGGGCCGTATTCTGTATCTCCAAACCGATCGGTGCGACACCGATTCGTCGGGTGGGACGTCACACCGACTCCCTGCAAGCAGTGGTGCGATTCTGTACGAACCCGATCGGTGCGGAACCGACCTGAGGACGGGAGATCGTCGGTAGCCTTGCCGACAGCAAAAAGGTTTCTCTCGACATAGAAATAAGATATTTTTATTTAAATATGAAGTTTGCCGCAACGGTATCAGTTTCTTTCATTTGTAATAGGCAACTATTTTTCATTTTATCGTCAGCCATTGATTCCCTTGACGATAAAAGAAGACATTTGTTAATAAGTATGAGGTTTGCCGCTGTATTATCATTTTGTCTCACTTGGAATGCGCAATATATATTTCACAATTTCTTTACTTCCTCGTCATTACACTTCTTTTAATTACACCCAGCTCCATATTTTTATAACAATTTCCTTACTTGTTCCTTTAATATATTATTTACAATTGCTTTTGAATCCTACGTTCACGTTCCATGGCATGTGGTTTTCGTCTGCTACGGTGCCAATGTCATAACCTTCCGTTGATAGCAATATACGGAACCAATATATAGAAAAGAAACTACGATCTCTAGGATAGTTTCAATAATTCATTCCAGCAACAACAATCTCCATCACATACAAAACTATATTGTTATGTTGTAATATTGCTTCCTTCGATTCTGTACGTACATAATTACTACCACAGATTATATAAGTATTGTTAACAACTTATCTAATATTGATTATTTTAATCTAACAATAAGTCGTAATTTCCGCAAATAAAAAGATTAAAAATGACGACAACAAACTGTGCCAATGAGTCTTCACTTGTTTTTACCCTTCTTTCATTTGTGGAGACACGTTAGATGATTCTAACTTCGGATATATTCGAATGTTCCCTGTTTGGAAAGGAGGGGGAACCGTACCGACTAGTTTGAAACCGACGACCTTACAGAATCGCTGAAAGTGCCGTTGTCGGTACGGAAAGCGTTGTCGGTACGGAATGATGTCCAGTCGGTGGGCTTGAAAGGGAAACCGATCGGTGCGGAAGCGACGAAATTCAGAATACGGCCTCTCGTTGGAGACTAATGCTACTCTTTGCAAGCGGTCGCTCAAAAGTTCTCTTATCCAGGAAATGACATCTTCATCTAGGACGTAAGAGTTCAGTTTTATTATTAACTTTCCGCGGGGTAGTTTATCAAATGCTTTTTTGAAATCAAGAAAAATCGCGTCTACTTGAATGTTGCCCTCTCCGGGAACTAAAGTATCGTGGGCGAAAAGCACTAACTGAGTTTCGCAAGATCTGCTTTTCCTGAATCCATGTTGATTTCCCATTAATAAGTTTTGCGTGTCCACGTGCTTCATTACTGAGCTGACTACGATGTGTTCAAGGGATTTGCATGAGATGGACGTTAAAGATATCGGTCTGTAATTAGACGGCTGTTCCTTGTCTCCACTTTTAAATATTGGTGTTACATTAGCGATTTTCCAGTTTTTGAAACCGACACTTCGTGTTGCTTGATGGATTTACTGAATATTAACTGCAAATAGGAGGCGATATCTGAGGCAAGTTCTTTATATACGCGAGAAGGGATTTCGTCGGGACCAGGTGATTTATTTGGTCTGAGCGATTTCAATATACTTTCTATTCCGTGCGTACTAATGTCAATAGGCGTCATCTTTCGTATGAAGAGATTGTCAACTGTCTCGGATGAGTTCTTAGAAGGCTCGGTGAGCACGCTCTTGAAGTAGGAATTTAATAAATTGGCTTTATAGGAACTGTTTATCAACACATCTCCATTATCGTTTCTCAGCGAACATACGATAGCTCGTTTACCTTGAACTTCCCTAACGTAAGACCAAAATGCTTTTGCGTTATCCCGTAACTGCTCTACCTGTGTTTTTCTTTTAAAATTCGTGAATGCATTCCTGAACGCTTCCTTCGTGGCGGCTTTAGCCATCCCATATTTTTTAAATTATTAACTCGCGTTCATTAGCGGATAAATCCGTGCTGACTTTTATCATTTTAGCATGACACGCTCTCTGTCGCCTCAATGATTTTCTCACTTCCGCGTCGTGCCATCTCGGTTCGCTGCCTTCTTTTTTGTTTTACTACGGATGCAACTATTCATTTCCAAGGATACGAGTGAAAGAAGAGCTTTCCAAGTACCCTACATTTAACCTTTATAATTATTCTTGAAACGCGGGTAAATCATTTTTCAGATGACTATTAAACTCATCAAAATCAGCTCTTTTAAAAAAGAAAACTACACGTCCTTTTTTAATTTTCAGCGGTATTCAAAGAATATTTTGCAGTTACTACTATATGGTCACTTATTCCTTCGTCGGTGCTAACGTTTATTACTTGATGAGGTATATTTGTCGCTAATAAATCAAGAATACTTTCTCCTCTATTTGGTGCGGATGCTATTTGAAACAATGAATTTGATGAAAAAGTGTGTGAAAACGCCTCGCAAATCACTTTATCCCTCCCACCAGGAATGAAGCTATACGTCTCCCAATCTATAGAAGGTAAAGTCGGATTCATAAGTATTGCAACGAATGAAGCGGCGCCACTTTCGACGCAGTTTGGAAACTGAGTTGCAGTATATTCTACTGTACTTGTTGGAGGGAATTTTGTAGGAGGGATTATGGAAAGTATTTCAGCCAGGTGGCTTCGTGTTGGCAGATGAAGCAACCTGCATCCTTTGCCTTCACGGCACCAAGAGCCGAAGGGGACGGACACGGAAGCGACTGAGGAACCGAACCTGGAGTAAAATTGCAAGAGCGAATGCCCCATCGAAATTAAGATCAGCAGATGAAATGCATTGAGGTAATTAACGTCCACATAGACGTCGGGCCTTCGGAGTGTTTACTTTCGGGCTCCGTGACGAGGTTTTTTTCCTCTCTTTAGAATTATATTTGGAATCACCGTATACCTCTTTCTAGTATCTTCATGGGTGAGTAGGTTTATACTGTGCGCGGTAGTGGCGGTAGATTCCTGGGAGGCATCTACTCCGCAATAATCCTACTTTTTCTCAATTTTTAAAAGACGTACTCTTAGCGTGAACATAATCTATGCGGTTTATTCGGGAAGAAAATTTCAGTAAATAAATACTAGTTATGAGAAAAGTTATCCGGCTAAACGTATCCTCAGAGGTAATCCGTATTGTGAAAATCTTCACATCACATGAAGTAAATTTAGGAGTAGAAATTCCGGAAACTAAGGAAAAATCCATAACAATTAATCCATGGAAAGCAATTACATCAAATCAAATAAGCACTTCCAGAGTAGTTTGCCTATCTTACGCACATAATCGTAGAAAAGAACCATCCGATAGTCAACCTTCAAAATATGTCATTAACTCTGTCAGAATTAATTAATCAATTGTCATAGCGTTATAAAGAAGAGCGCTAAAATCGAGTAGAAATTTCGGGAGCAGATATGGTCATAGGAATAGATTGTCGACTTACGAAGGATAAAATGCGACAGAGAAGTTTTTCCTCCAGTATTACAAATCTACAATTGCGATCGGGAAGGTGGAGGAGTTTTTCTAGCAGTCAAAATACATTTATACCTCGCCTCCCAATAATTAAGTGACATTGAAATAGAATGTGTATGGTGTAAATCAGACAGAGAATTGATATTATTTACCAATTAGAAAATCTAATATCAGCATTTTCTTTGAGAGACAGCAGGAGCGTAATAATTATTGTGCTAGATTTATATCTCCCACGGATAAGTTGGGTTTTTTGATCTCTAAAACCGGACGCAAGAAATAGGGAAATCTGCGAGATCTTAGTAAACGCACTAGCGAATCACTCACTTGCACAAGTAGTTGACAAGCTCACGAGGGGAAATAAACTATTAGATCTTTGAATAGAAAGCCGCACTAAGGTGATAAAACAAATCAATATAGCGGGCGGTATGCGTAATCACAAAGTAATCTTTGCAGCCTTAAAAATTGGAATAGAGTCATCTGTAAAACCAAAACGGATAATTATTTACTTATGGGCATTTTTGGGGGTTAAACATAGATGCACTAGATGAAGAGAAGTAAACAGGTGTCACGGTGGTTTCGAATCTATTGCGGGGAACCCATAAAAACATTTGTGGCAGAGCCTTGAACAATTTAGCATTCGTCAAGCGCATTGCGAAAATATTTTCATACGAGAAAGTAAAAGAGAGGTGCTACTTCGCATTTATACGGTCACACCTTAAATGTGCAACTAGTATATGGGATACGATGCAGAAATACTTCGTCTTTGAACTTAATAAAACACAAACGGAAGCCGTGCGATTCGTCAAAAACTGCCACGGGCGTGCAGGAAACGATACGCAGATGTTTAGCGAATTAGGTCGGGAGCCGCTAGAGACCCGGAGGCTACGAGCCAGGCTTACATTTCTTGAGCAATTGAGAATAGATATCTTAAAGATTGACCTGGTGAACATGATATTAGAAGCCCAATAGATTTCCAGATACGTAAGAAACGATAAATTAAGAGAGACATGTTGCCAAATGGATAGGTGTGTTTGCTCGTTTTTCGCCCGCGCGAAAAATGACTTCAATACTTGCCTTAATTTCGTTAGAGGATTTCCTTTTTACATGCAAGCGGCTGTTGTTCTAATACTCTTCGACGCTCGCCTATTGAGGCGGCTGGCTGGGAAATAGTGATATTAATAATAATAATAGTTCGTGTATTAAAAAGATGAAGAAAAACTGTTAACATAATACTCTTATGACCGACATTAATGTCATCCATATCTTCAAAATTATTTATCAGGCTCACCCGCGATTTTACTGTTATGAATTTAGGTGGGATCAATGAGCCATGGTGTTTCTCTTGGTGTACCAGGATTGAAATCAGAAGGAAAGGACATTGGATTTCCAAATAGATATATTTCGCTATGATAACGTAATAATTATTGAAAGTTGAAGAAATTAATAAAATCCATTATTTCCTGTCGTCGGATAGTTAAGAGATAGAGTTTACATACTAATTCATATCTATCGGTCCCTAATGCCTAATTGGAGTCATTATCATAATGCCTTTAGTCGCTTAAAAAATTTAGTATTGAATTTTTCTCGAGTCATCTCCATACATTACGTTGATTTTAAGAATACGTCTTTTAAAGAATGAAACAAAATATGATTACTGCGGACTCGATCCCTCCCACGACTCTACCGTAACTACAGTGCACAGTATAGACCTACTCGGCCACGGAGGTGAGAGGTGAGTCTGAACGTGAATCTTAACACAGGAAAAACCACGTCACGGATCCCGAAAGAAAACACTATTGTGACGTGTATTCCATCCGCTAATGTTAATTTCAATAGGGCATCCGCTCCTGGAGTTTGACTCCAGTAGGGTTATTTCGCTAATTGTATGGTCGGGCCATAAGTCGAAATCGACCATAACTCGAGACATACGTATGGCATTGAGCGCTTCTCCGCTGAGAGAAAGGCATAAGGGCAGTTAAGGCCTAAAGGAAGTAATATTATCACCTGCCTAGGAGACGGTCATAACACTGCACGATACGATATAACGTTGAACGCCTAAGGAGTTATGAAAGAAATTTACGAAGTTTCATCGATTATATAGCGATTTTTTCAATAAATATTGTAGTGGTCCCAATTCACTCCCCTCCCTTTTCAGGGTCAGACCTTTTAGTCTTCCCCGCGAGAATTGACCGGGGATAAAGAGTCGGGGTTCTGCTAAATAATGGTGGTGCTGTTCGGCCGTGACGGACGATGAAACCGTGCGTTCGAAGAGCGATTGATGCCCCTCCACAACCAGACTTTTGTCGCGTAAATGAAATGATGGCACAGATGTGGTTCCCCGTGTTCCGCGTACACCGCGTTACTACTCTGAGAAGCGATCCAATGAAGGATGTTTCGACGATTTTGGTAAGATAAACAAAATATGTCCCTTTCACAGCGCATTCAATGAAAAAAATATAAATGGAAAGAAAATAAAGAACCCTTTTCAGCATACACGACGGCGTCTCCTTCAATAAACAAAAAGAATAATGAACTTACGTCTTACGTACGCATGATGCAAAGTTGTCTTTATGTAAATATGATTGTTATAACATATACATTTCATATAAAGTATGGTTATTTGGTGTGAGCCTAATATTTATTTGGGATGCTATGATGCAAAACATTTTGGTGGTTCTATATAATACCGCTAGACGCTTACAATACCGTGTTTAACCACGAAGCGTTATTTAAAGTATGCCGGGACTAGCCGCGGTGATAGCTTTTACGGGAGTCACCCGCAATGCACAATCGTGCGAAAGATCCAAAGAGAAAAAAAATGATTTTTTCTCTGTGGATCTTTCGCACGAAGCGTTACTTCGAATATTTCTGTGGTTTTTGTTTTCCGTCTGTTTTTTATTTTGCAATATTTTTTCCATAATTTATTCCATAAATTTAGCGTCATTTTAATGTCATTACGCATATAAAACGTCTAAAGGTTGATTTTTTTACATGACGACGTAATCCAATACCTAAGGCCCCTAGTGGTCCCCATTCTTTCAAAATCTGGTGCCCTATGTGAACTCCTTCACCAAGGCTCAAGAGGTGGGACGTATGATTCTAAACCTAAACTCCATTTAGATAGATGAGCAGGAAGAGTAGCTGCGTACTCAATTAGGAAGGGGTATTAGAGTGTGCTTGCCAAGGGGAAAATTCAAACGGGACGGCTGGCGGCAAAAGACGACCACGCGACCGGCGTCTCTTCGACAAGAAGCCGCCTAAAACTTTAAATGGGGTAGTTTCCTTCATCAAAGAAAACGAAAGGAATTGATTGCAATTCGTTACACACCATTAGCGTATTCATAATATACAAATTATTAAGATTTTCAAAAGCCAGTTTTAACGAATGTTAATGGTCTATTTTTACTTCATTTGAAAAAGGCCAGATTGGCGCCCACGCGATGCCACTCCACGTGACGTCACAGGGACCTAGTTTCTATACGAGTAGATAGGAGTTTTACATCGTCTGAGATTACCAATGCAAGCATGAGGCCCAGTGCTCAGGGAACCATTTCTTAATAATCACCTATTTAAATTGCCTATGGTCAGAAAGTTTCCTTCGTTTTTAGGCCAAGTGCTACCTGCTAGATGGGTACTCCCTCGACAGCAAGCAGCCTGCATCCTAGCGGCGCTCATAGTCTCGTACCCAGGTGACCTCACACAGCATCAGCCAGATGTCACACGGGGTTTTCCCAGCATTCGTACTTAGCCGTCGCGTTTTCGCGCGCTTGAAATTTTTCAATTTTCCTTTAATCGCGAAAAATAGATATCGTCTTTTAAAAATCTTTAAGCGTAAAATATGTATTCCAGGAGTAATAATCTTTCGATTTAGGCAATAAAAAGATAATGGGGAATCATCCTATGTATTACTTTAGTCATACGTACAGTCGGATTCAAAAGTATTGCAACAAATGGAGCGGCGCCACTTTCGCCGCAGTTTGGAAATCGAGTTTCGGCATTTTCTATCGTACCAGTGGGAGGGAAATTTGAACAACATTCCCACCTCCCGTAATATTTTTATAACAACATCGTTAAAGGGAAATGTATGCGGGATATGTGCAATGTTTAATACCAAATCATTTATGCAGCATCTGCTAGATAATACATCTACGTTCAGAACGTCAATTTACCTTCTCTCGTAAGTTGGCCGATCCGTCGAAGTATATTGTTCTACAATTAAAGCTGAAGCTATTTGATCAGCGATAGCAAATATAACATACATATAAAATATCCGCCGCAATATCACAGTAAATATTGCCAGTGAGTGTTTAAAATCAGCTTGATTTAGTGACACTAGAATACCGATTCATTCCTTGCCTGACAAAGCTCGCAATGAATCCATAATGAAGTTAACGTGTGAGATGGACTAGTGGTTAAGGTGAAGACTTACCACGACAGCAATCCTAAGTCGGCAGTTCGAACCTCTGCGGATCAATTTTTTTCAGTTACATAGTATAGCAGTAACATTTTTTTCCACTTTAACTCATATTAACTTAATTAAAAACTGCTGCCGTATTAAAATTTTGAATAGAGAAAATTCTCTTTTTGCTTTCCGCGGATATAATATACGTTTTTACCGAAATATCAGTGCACCAATAATATGGAAAATATTTCAATCAGGTAAACCGCTCCATCAAGTCCTTTTTCGTATTACCCGAATATTCTATCGTTTTCAATAATATGTAAACACTCACGAGACCCGCTTAATTGTGGGGCCGGGTCGGAGTAAACTTCGAAGGTTGGCACATGAAGCAACCTGCATTCGTTGCCTTCGCGGCGAGCCGGCGAGGACGGACACGGGCGCGACTGAGCAACTGAACCTGGAGTCAAACTCCAGGAGCAAGTGCCCAATCGAAATTAAGATTAGCGGATGGAATGTATTGAGGTAATTCGCGTCCACACAGACGTTGGGCTGTGTGTGTGTTTTCTTTCGGTCTCCGTGGCGAGGTTTTTCCTGTCTTTGGATTCATATTCAGACTCACCGTTTACCTCTCATCACTACGTGGCTCCGTGGTGGAGTGGGTCTATACTGAATGCTGTAATTTCGTTAATATTGTTGCAAAGGATCGAGTCGGACGTAATCATACTTTTTTCACGTTCTAAAAGAAGTATTCTTAATATCAACATAATCTATGCAGGTGACTCGAGAAAAATTCAGTAGTGAATTTTTTAAACGATTAAAGCCATCTAACTAAATGTAGCCTCCGAAGTAGTCCACATTGCGAAAATCCTTACATCACATGAAGTAAACTTAGGAGAAGTAGTTCCCAGTAAATAACGATAATTCCAAAGGTCCTACTGCACAAAAAGCGATTATGTCTAAATTAATTGGAATATTCAGAGTGATACACTCATTTATACACATTAGCGAACAAAAGAACCAACCGAAAGGCAAAAATATATGACATAAACTTTATCATATGTCATAGCGTTATAAACAAGAGTGCTAAAATGGAGTAAATATTTCAGGACGTAGACATGGTCATAGGAACAAAGAATTAACTTACGAAGGATATAAGCGACAGCGAAGTTTTACCTCCAGTATATAACATCTACAATTGCAATCGACGCGATGGAATAGGTGGTGGAATGTTCTAGCCGTTAAAGTACACAGCGCCTTAACTTATATTAAATTAGATAGTTTTTGGTGCTCAATTAATCAACGAAATTATATTATTTTCCAATTAGGAAATCAAGTATCTGCATTTACTTTTTCAATCCCACGTCTATAATTTTGGATTTTTACACTCTAAACCCTAAATCAAGGAATATATAAATATCCGAAATCTTAGTAAACGCACTAATAAATCACTCACTTGCACAAGTAGTTGATACGCTTGCTAGAGGAAATAAAAATTAGATCATTAATCAGCGCGCCGTCCTAAGTTGATAAAACAGATCGATTTCATAGACGGTATATGTGATCACAGGGTAAAATTTTTAGCCTTAAAAATTGGAATAGAGTCATCTGTAAAACCAAAACGGAATATTTAATTTCGGGCATTTTTTGGGGTAAACGAAAAGGCAACAAATGAAGTGAAGTATCTAGGAGTTACGATTTCTTCGAACCTATTGCTGGGAACACACAAAAAAAAATATTTTTTAAGAGCCCTGAAGAAGTTAGCATTCGTCAAGAGTAATGAGAGAAGATTTTCGGACGATAAATGAAAAGAGAGGTTCTATTACGCAATCGTCCGACCATATCTTAAATATGCAACGAGGATATGGGATGCGGTGTAGGAAGACTTAATTGTTTAACTTAATAATACACAAAGACAAGCTGTGAGATTAGTCAAAAACTACTACGGGTGTTCAGGAAGCTTTACATATATGTTTAGCGCATTAGGTTAGCAGCTGCACGAGACCCGGAGACTAAGAGCGAAGCTTATATTGCTTGAGCAAATGAGAATGGATATCTTTAACAGTGACACGGAGAACATGATATTAGAAGGCCACTACATTTCTGGGTCCGAAAGAAACAACAAGTTAAGAGAGGTATTTTGCCGAACGAATAGGTGTGAGAATTCGTTTTTCACCCGCGCGGTAATGGCATTTTTATATGGAAGCGGCTGGTGTTCCAATACTTCCCGCCGTTCGCCTATTAAGGCGGCTTGATGGGTATTAATAGCAATAATAGGAGGTGTATTAAAATGATGAAGATATACTGTTAATATAATACGCTAATGGTCAAAATTGATGCATCCATATCTTCAAACTTATTAATAATGCTCACCCGTGGTTAGATTTGATGCATTTAGGTGAGAGAAATGAGCCGGCCGTGGTGTTTCCCTTAAGTTGCCAGGAATGAAATCCGAAGGCAAGGGCAATAGATTTCACAATAAATATCTATGTTTCGGTATGATAACTTAAAATTTATTTAAAAGTTGGAAAAATGGATAATGTTCATTCGGTATTATATGAAAAGTACTTATAGACGTAGGATATTTAAGTGAAAGAGTTAAAATACTAATTTTTTCTACCTGTCACTAATATCAAATTAGATTCATTAATTTAATACCTTTATTCGTCTAAAAATTCATTGCTGATTTTTTCTTCAGCCACCTGCTGAGATTATGTTGATATTAAGAATACATCTTATAAAAATGGAAAAAAGTATGATTACGCCCGACTCGATCCTTTGCAACAATATTAACGAAATTACAGCACTCAGTATAGACCCACTCCACCACGGAGCCACGTAGTGATGAGAGGTAAACGGTGAGTCTGAATATGAATCCAAAGACAGGAAAAACCTCGCCACGGAGACCGAAAGAAAACACACACACAGCCCAACGTCTGTGTGGACGCGAATTACCTCAATACATTCCATCCGCTAATCTTAATTTCGATTGGGCACTTGCTCCTGGAGTTTGACTCCAGGTTCAGTTGCTCAGTCGCGCCCGTGTCCGTCCTCGCCGGCTCGCCGCGAAGGCAACGAATGCAGGTTGCTTCATGTGCCAACCTTCGAAGTTTACTCCGACCCGGCCCCACAATTAAGCGGGTCTCGTGAGTGTTTACATATTATTGAAAACGATAGAATATTCGGGTAATACGAAAAAGGACTTGATGGAGCGGTTTACCTGATTGAAATATTTTCCATATTATTGGTGCACTGATATTTCGGTAAAAACGTATATTATATCCGCGGAAAGCAAAAAGAGAATTTTCTCTATTCAAAATTTTAATACGGCAGCAGTTTTTAATTAAGTTAATATGAGTTAAAGTGGAAAAAAATGTTACTGCTATACTATGTAACTGAAAAAAATTGATCCGCAGAGGTTCGAACTGCCGACTTAGGATTGCTGTCGTGGTAAGTCTTCACCTTAACCACTAGTCCATCTCACACGTTGACTTCATTATGGATTCATTTTTCAGCATCTGCTAGATGTATTATCTAGCAGATGCTGCATAAATTATTTGGTATTAAACATTGCACATATCCCGCATACATTTCCCTTTAACGATGTTGTTATAAAAATATTACGGGAGGTGGGAATGTTGTTCAAATTTCCCTCCCACTGGTACGATAGAAAATGCCGAAACTCGATTTCCAAACTGCGGCGAAAGTGGCGCCGCTCCATTTGTTGCAATACTTTTGAATCCGACTGTACCTCAATCACAATAAAATACTTTGCACATTTCCATCTGTTTGCAAAACCGAAATAACTTACACATACTCCTTACAATAGCATGTAGCGTGTGCTACTCCAATGAGAGGATGAATACCTTCCTTCTGACTGAATGAATAACTCGAGTTGACGCTCGAATGTGAATTTGTTGCTCTAAAAGGTGGAAATCAGCTGAGTTGATGTCTCAAGAAATATCTGAGAATGTTGAAAAGTGTAAAGAAGCCATGCCGAGCCGCAAAGCACTCAATAGGTCTCACAAAAGAAGGGAGCAAGAACCCGTGTTTGGATGAAGAGATCGTAGTGCACGAAAGGATTTCTTGCAATCCTGATAACCAACACACTGTTTCACGAAGCATACACAACCACATTTTTCAACTGTCTCTAGATGAAGTCCTTTCGCCCTTATTGTAAGAGTGGAATATTGCCAATTCTGCAACTGCAATGACCCAAATATAACACCTGAAGTGTTTGTTTGAAATTGTTTTTCTAAGTAAGTAAAATACGTCTCCCAGTAAAAGGCACTTTTCGTGATGCAGCACAACACATCAGAAATGAGCTTGTGTACAACACAATGAGACGTGACAGATTTCTATAAATTAATAGATTTATTCAATGCTGTGATAACACCGCTATGGATAAAGCAGATGAGATGAGGAAAATGCGTCCTTATATTCACATGGCAAAAGAAAGATTTGGTGGATATTTCAGTAAAACAGTGCTTGAGTTTCAATTGGTCGATAATATCCTATTTTGGAAGAATTGGCTGTTATCAATTCATGAGGGGAGATCAAAAAGGTTTGGCAACAAAGTGTGATGCTTCAATAGCTCGGATAGCTACTAACAATTAGTAAAACCTGGGAAAGAGAAAACCTACGAAAAAGATTTTGGAAAGGTAGTGTTAGGGCGAATAAATGGTCGTGGCCCATTTTTAGTTGAATTCTGGATGCAATGACGCAAAACGCAAAGATGCTAATGAGCTGAAATCGTGGAAAAGCATAGCTCAGGTTGAGTTCCAGTGGGCATTGTTACGGTCACACCAGGATACAAGGATCCCCTAAAATCTCCAGGACGTGCACAACTATCCAGAAAAAGTGCGACTGGAATGGGGTGATTGGCTGGAGAAATAGATATGTAATTGACCCATGTTTCAAAGAACGTATTCAACTGACATCAGAGTATCTTATTTCTCGTGCCCCTGACGAAGTAGGTACGACGGGCACAACCACCTAGTGAAATCCAAACCCCCGCCGCGACGGTGTGATACTGAAAACTGTACACGAGGAACAAGAACAGAATGCTTTGAAATGCAAAATAGGGTTAAATGCATTGACTGCTTTTCTCCTTTCCATGTGCGGCAACGATTGATTGAGACACAAAAATTATTTTCTTTTTGCTCTTTACGTCATTGATTCATAAATTCTATCTTACAATCACTGATATTTAATGATTACTGGAATATTATGGAAATTTTAGCGTAATTTTGAATAAAAATGAATATAATTAGCGAAAAATAATAAATATTTAACGCTTTTGGCGTTAAAATGTGATTTTTCGGAATGTTTTTCAAGCTTCGATTTTTTTACACCTTAAACGCCTAGCGGTACCATGTGGTACAAGGCTATACCTCCGAAACAATTAGTGCCATAAGATATATGACTTGCATCTTATGACTCAGAATTTCATAGATATTAAAATATAAGACTGCCACAAAAATCGCAGAAACTTTTTCATTCAGTCGTTACCTGGTTAAAAAAATATAATAGCCGAAATAAAAATTGCAAAACACAGGTTATAATGGGTATTTATTAGATGTTTATTGGTTTTCAGTTCTTTATGCGTAAGTTTCGAAAAAAATTGAATTAAATAAATCCATTCTAAGCATTTATTTTCGCGGTTTCGCTTGAAAAATAAAGTGCGTCCCCAAAATGGACTTATATCATCCTAAGCATATAATCTCATATCAACTTGCTATAGAAAGATTACCAAAGAAATATATTGTGTTACAATTGCCATGATGCAAAAAAACTTATAGAAATACCTATACGAGGACGTAGGTCATTGGAAATTTAAGAAATGTCAGTATATTTTCCGCAATAATCGTCATAAGTTATCAATCCGAAGATAGGTTTTACACAGCTATGCTATCCCCTTTCCTGTCAGCTAATATGTTCATATTTGCGATTGTCTTCAGTATTACATTTCTAATAAACTAAAGTATTTAACTCATTCTGGCGTTCCATTGATCAATCGGGCGATCCATTTCATCTTCATCATTTTTCTACAACTCCACATTTCGAATGATTTCACCTTTAACTTATCTACTGGTTTCAAAATATATGATCTTCCCCTACACTGAAACTTTCTCCATATGCAGCAACTAATCCATTGTTTCCTTGCTTCAATGCTTGCTATTTTGGCTGCATGTGAATCTTTTTTAACGCAGAATACCCGCTTCGACTGTGCTATTCAACCATTTTTTTATTAATCCAAGAAAACTTATTCAAGAAAACTCTTATTTTTTTGTTTCTTCGTTCATGGCTGGTGAATCGGATTCGGAGGTAGAAAAACTCATTTACCTTTTCCATCTGTAGTTTTCCCAATTGAATTTTTGTCTTGGCACCCTTTTTGTTGCCATTATTGCTTTCCTTTTTTATTTGATATTTAACCATATTGATTCCATATTTATTTACATATCTTCTTTAAATCCCTTTCCGTCTCTTACTGGAGTGTGACCAGTCCTATGCCCGTCCGCATCGCAATATAGGTTAAAATAATGGTTTCTCGTTGGATGTTGTCTCCTGTAGCCTTCTCTTTGATTTTATTGATGTCGTTCTCGATGTAAGCACCCCATAGAGGGAAAAATGTCCCCTCAATGTCAATTGTAAATTTTTAAAATGAGCGAAATATCAAACCTCATGACGAATGCAATCATATCCCCACTTGAATTATTATTAATACTTAGTAATTGGTGATAAAGTGCTTACATAAATAAAAATATATAGAATAAAAGAACAGTCTTAAACTACTCTCTTCGAGATAAGAAACATGCGTAAAAATTTGCTTTCGATTTTCTGGATTATCGCGAACAAAAAAATCCTCTCTCTGTGCTAATTGTGTGATAATCCCGTAGTACTTCATAATTTACATTTAATTTCTACCTTTATGACGCTTATCTCTCACAAGTTGTGATTCAACTGCAATTAAGTATGTATGTTGGGTAAGAGAAATTCATATTCGAAGCACATACTGATTTTAAAACTTCAGATTTCTCTTGTAAGTTCTCTTGAGCTATAAGGCGGGTGGTAAAATCCGGCTTAACGTTGCTAGGTCCGTCAGGTCCTTTTTATTTCTTTGGCAATGAACTAGAGTCATATTCACGGATTTTTTCGTAAAGAAGGGGTATTATGGGCCTTTATTCGTTGGAACATATGATTTTTTTATTATCTCGACTGGTTGGAAACTCAAGAGAGAAACTTTTATATAGTTAAGTCGTCCGGAAGCGCCAGGTCTATCCTCGTCTTCTCTTTAGACTTATCAATACCGTAAAGCGGGGTTTGTTTTTGACTCCACTGGAGATATGAATTCATTATTCCAAATTATAATAAGCGAGCTACTCCATCGATACGATATTTCACTGTAATTTAATCGATTGAGGCACTTCATATAAATTTTTCCACCTAAATTCTAACCTCATTGATTAACTCAAACACCTACACGCCGAAAAGATCTTTTTATTTCAGACCCCTACCTCCTCAACCTCGTATGGAAATGTTTTCCTGTTGCAATGATATTTGCTTTCTCTCATTGTCAATATAAACGCCATGGCTTCGAGTGACGTCTGCCACGATCGCGGAATTCACTCGGACACCGACGAGAATAGCGGCTTGGCGAACATTTTACCACCCGGAAAATCATTACAACCAGTCAATAATCCCACGATGAATTTGACGAAGCACTCTATTCTTCTCGCTTATCGGCTCTTTCAAAACGACGTATTCCTTCTCTTTTACATCCTTTGTAATGAGTCCTATGGAATTCATTCATGGCCATACCTTGAAATGCTTCCCTTCCACCTGTCCTTCAAAGATTGTTTTCATCAGGCCATCATGCATCATAGTGTGATAAACATAATGTGACAAAATGGAAGTTTAAGCGGAAGTTATGACGTTCTCTTTGTCTCATTTGTTTGTTTAATAATCCGAATGTATTTTTCACACCGCAAGATGCCTCGACAGGTGCGAGGCGGGAGTGATAAGACTTCAAATTAACATTAAAATTTTGAAACATTGGAAATTTTGAAAGGCGTGAAAATTTTGAGACCTCTAGGTGAACCCCTGACTCTTGCTCAAATGCAATTTAGGGGGGGGGGGGGTGAGGGGGAAGGTCGAAATTCGAAAAATAAAGTATTTTATGATCATTCCTTATAGATTTTGCCGAGTTACTGTCCTTTTAGAAAAATTGTTGTGCATTTTGACGTATCTTCCACCGTTTAGCCACAAAATGCCTAATTTGAGTCATCGTCCGCGAGGAAAATATTCCAACGCCCGCGCAGCGTCGCGGATACAAGAGCCGCAGGCCGATCCCTTCCCCTCCCCGCTCGATTAACCCCCTCCCACGCCTCCAATACAGCAAAATTTATCCCGCGTATGTAGCTAGGAGGTCGTATATCTTTTATAATATAAATCGGAAGATGGTAGAAGGTAATGAAGGATGCGTAGAGAGACGACTTGTCCCTTATTAGGCGCCTCGTCGGTGTTCAACAAATCGATGTTACCCACTTTAAGAGAAGTGATGAAATATCTTTAGATCCGAGAACGCAGGAAAGTTGCCTACGGTCTATGAAAAGGCCTCTCGAGTGGCTATAAAGGTGTGCAAACTATGGTGACACTACAAAGGCATTTCATAAATTCTACTTGAAATATGTCAAAGAGCTATATATCACTAGAATATTTGTCGGAGAGATCTCCGGAAAACAAGGATTTTTCCACAACTTTTGTAGGAAGAGGACTATCGTCATATCAGCCGGAGGCCAATCACTCCGCGTTAAAGTTTCATTTTTTCAGGAATAAATTCGTAAGCAATTAACGTACTGCGTGAGAAAATGAGCTTAAATGAAACACAAATAGTGAGTGAACCTCATATATATGTGCCGCGATATATTAAATAAATACGGTATTGATTCATTATTTATTTTTCACGTCTTATGTCTTATTTGTGGATCTATTTAATCTAGATTTTTGTTGGAATTGTTACTTAGTACGGTTGTTATGTTCTCCTCAATAATTATTTTGTAAAGGAAAGAAAAATAACGCATGGCATCATTGGTTTCTTACGACATTATCATTTCTCACGATCGCAGAAGAAACCTTATTTTTCCCTGAGGAATCTCTTACTGATATTGCACCAAAACAATTGTTATACATTTTTGAACACCAGACGTCATAAAAGCCTATGAGAATTGAATGATTGAATTGAACCAAGGAATTAAATAATATGTTATGGGAAGGTGAAGATGTCCTTGATTTTTCGGATTTGATCCATTGTTTGATAAATTACGGAAATCAATTTAGCTAATTAAAATAATGAGAACACGTAAGAAAATGTTACAAACAAATTAAAAACGAAGCTACAAGCATGAAATAACAAAAACGATTTTGCGTATAACTATGATGAATTAATTAATACTTAATTTTAAATGAAAGGATAAATTTGAAAATTGCAATAAAATTTTTATTTTTATTTATTTCAGGGTGGATGAAGAAAAATATTTATCTGGAGTGAAAAGAAAGTGAAGTTATCTGGAGAATTAGAAATGCTGACACAAAGGAGGATGCACAATATTTATTCTATCACCTACTAATAAGGAAGGCATGCTTGTGGAACTTGGATCTCCTATAAAAATCGGGGTTTGCAGTGAAGTGCTGGACGCTGCGCTTCGCTGAGGTTTTTTTCATATAATTCAATTATTTATGCAAAACCAAAGAAAAGCTCATGAGTATGGTATATACCTAGGTATGAAGGTAGCATAAGGTCTCTCTTAGATAAGTGCATCAAGAGAATAGACCTGATATAATGAAATAAGGGTTATGGCGATGATAGAAGTGGTATAGACCACGGCCGTCTTTAAACAGGCCGGAGTGACCGATGTGGCAACGTCGCGCGCCCGTCATCTAGGAGGCCTGCGGGATTGCTCTCACCTGCGACCAAGTGTATTGTTTCGGCGTAGAATATTGGCAAAAGAAATCGCTTTGAGGCAAGGAAATCCACTAAAAAACTGCTGTTTTACTTACCACGGGATAATCGTGCATCCATTGCTGATTGTGAAACAGGAGCAGACAGGAATGATACAAATTAGTCATGTATAAAACATGATTTTATTGAAATATATAGTCACCGAATTGAAAGCAGTCACATAATTGTAGAGTATTTTCTCTTATTGGAAGAGTGTCTAGCGACATCCAATCTGTTATTCCTCACTTTAGTATAATTATTTAGAAATACATTTGTCAGAGTTTTAATAAATCTTCCAAAAAAATAACTGTTCGGTACATTGCACTGAAAACAGCTGTCGTCATAAATTCCTCTTAAATTATCGTCAAGGAGGATAATTTTAAGAAATGTAGCCTGATACTTGGGTTCTGCTAGAGTCATAATGGCCAATGCATGAAGACCAAAACTTATTACAGACATGCAAGGAGAAATAAGTCCGTTTTACACGGTACACGGAATTGCGCAATCTGACGTACGTGCGAAGGCGCAATCAAAATTGCGTCGTGTAAAGCAGTGAATTGCTAGAACAGATGCGAGACGGCAAAATTGTAGCCCAATACCAGGAAATCCTGGGTAAGAAACTAGAAGAAGGAGCAGAGAACCTGAGGGTAAATGACTTGGAAGAGAGAAAATGGCTTAATATAAAGAGGGCTATGGAAGAGACTGCAAAGGAGACCATAGGAGAAAGAAAGAGAACAAGGAATGAAGAATCGTTTGATAATGAGTGCAGAAAAGCTATAGAAAGGAAGAATATAGATCGAAGGAACACCATCCAGATAGAGACAAGACAAAATGTCGAAAGATATAAAGAAAGCAGAAGACAAGCAAATAAAATACTACGAACAAAGAAAAAACAGTAGGTACTTAAAAGGGTATGTGGAGAAGATTGAGGAATTGAACACAAAAAATGAAAGTAGAAAGTTATACCAGGCAATCAAATGGATGACAAATAAATTTCAACCAAGAACAAACGCATGTAAGGATAAGAATGGGAGGTTACTTGGAACAGAGGAAGAAGTAATGGGAGGATGGGCCGAGTACTTAAAGGAATTGCTGAATGTCAATGAGATATATGAGGAGGATGGAGAAATGTTGGACATGAGGGTGGACACCAGTATTAGTTGGCCATCAATTGAGGAGGTGGAGGAGTCGTTAAAACGGCAGCGGAATGGGAGAGCTCCAGGGGAAGATCAAATTGAACCGTAGTTAATCAAGTATGGAGAAAAAAATTTAACAAAGAACCTACATAGACTGATATGTGAAATATGGGAGAAAGAAGAGATGCCTGAGAAATGGAAGATTGGTTTAATTTGCCCTATATTCAAGAAGGGAGATAAATTGCAATGCAGCAACTATAGGGGAATCACATTACTAAATGTCACTTATAAGATACTTTCTTGTATACTGCAGAGGAGACTTAACACGTATGCTGAAGTAATCCTTGGTGAATACCAATGTGGATTCAGGCAGGGAAGAGAAACAACCGACCAAATCTTTGTAATGAGACATGCATGCATGGAGAAATGTTATGAGTAAAACATTGACCTACATATGCTTTTCATTGATTTCCAGCAAGCTTTCGATAGTGTCAATAGAAGAAAAATGTTGAAGGCATTGGAGGGATTTGGAATACCAAAAAACTAATTAAGTTGGTAAATATGACTATGGAAGGATCTCAAGCTATGTCGGCCTATATCGGGGGCAAGACTAGTGAAGCCTTTAAGATAACAACTGGAGTAAGACAAGGAGATTCTCTATCAGCAGTACTATTTAATCTGTGTCTACATGAAGCCATGAAAGAACTGGGGTTAGAGGGGATAATCGTGCATAAATCTACTCAGGCATGTGCCTATGCCGACGACATAGTTCTAATGGCACGGAATATGGATTCTCTGAAAGAAATATTCAAAATCTTAGAACAGAAGAGTAAGAATATAGGGCTCAGAATCAATGAGAGAAAAACGAAATACATGAAAATTTCGACCACGGAAGATAGAAGATGGACTCAAAACGTTACATTTGGGCAGTACAACTTTGAAAATGTAAAATATTTCAGCTACATCGGTACTAATTTAAACTGTAAGTACTCAATGACCGAAGAGATCAACAAGAGGATAATGGCTGGAAATAGGGCTTACTTTGCTAATATTAAGCTCCTGAAGTCAACTCTTCTATCTAAGGAGATGAAATTCAAGATCTATAAGACACTTATCAGACCGGTCGTGACATATGGAGCAGAAACGTGGAGCATTTCCGCTGGAAACGAGCAAGCTCTGCGGATATTTGAACGGAAGATTTTGCGAAAGATATAAGGTCCCGGGACAGATGGGGTAACTTGGAGGATAAGAACAAACAAGGAAATAGAAAATATTATCCGAGGCGAAGACATAGTGAGATTTGTGAAGACCCAACGGCTAGCTTGGCTAGGTCATGTAAAAAGAATGAGTGAAGAAAGGATGCCTATGAAGATTCTACATGGAAATATGGATGGAAAGAGAAAAAGAGGAAGACCGAGGAAAAGATGGATGCAGGATGTGGAAGAAGACATAAAGGCTATGAGGATTGTCAGATGGTGGGAGAAAGTGCAGAACAAGAGAGAATGGACAGGCGTCTTGACGGAGGCCAAAGCCCATACCGGGCTGTGGTGCCGAGGAAGTAGTAAGTAGAGACGGCAAAATAGCCCCTGTTTAGCGAAAATAGAACATGGGCTATTTTGCCGTCTCGCGTCCACGCATTCTCGCATGTGTTCTAGCAATTCACCGCTTTACACGACGCAATTTTGATTCGCACGTACGTCAGATTGCGCAATTCCGTGTGCCGTGTAAAGTCTTTGAAATAGGCATCTTCACTACCCTCATTTGAAATACATGAACATGCACATATATCAATGGTTAAGTGCTGCAATGCCATCCTGACAGCATACCCACAAACGTAATTGAGACCCGAATATTCCTCGGCAGTGATTAATATTGGTTTGCTCATAATTTCCAGGGGGTCGAACTGATTGAGTATGAGCTCATCATCTTCCAACGCTTCAACTTCAAATAAATAACTTACCTTCGACTACAGCTAATATGATAGGTTAAAAAATGAATCTTCTAACGTCATCTCCTGCAAAAATAGGGTTTAGAGGAAGAAAATTAACTTCAAACGAGTCATGTCGAGTATCTTATTCACCACGAGTCCACTGTTGTAGAATGATAAACAAATAATAAATAGGCCTCCTCCGCGTTGTTGCCAAATATCATCCCTCCGGCCTGTTTAAAGACGGCCGTGTATAGACTCATGAATAATTGAGTCTTGGTATGAGATCTCTGGTGAACGTTCACGTAAATCATTGGTATCATGAGCACAAATTCAAAATTCCAAAAGTCGACTAAAAACCAAAGGTACCAATAGGTATGGCGACAAAATGGCCCAAATATATAAATATAAAGCCGGCATAAGGAACTAGAAAATGCATGCATGCAGGTAGCTACCATATTACGTGTGGATTACGATTTCTGTGATTTAGCAATGCTATTTTGTATAATTGTATATTCCAATATTGTTTTTTGTGTGTATGTGCACTAACCCCCCTATTACAGGTTGGAAATCAAGAATAACGACAACAATAAGAGCTCGAAGAAAGAAGAAAAAAGCGATATGCGTGCGAACTTTGCGATATTTCCGATGCGTAGCGTATTTGAGCGAAAACTGCGTTTTAATCGTACAAACGACGAAATGATGCGTGTGATTCGTGCGACCTCCAAATTTAGGAGGAGAAGACAGAAGACTACAGGACAAGAGGACAACGGGAAGAAGTTGGGCCCGTGTATTAGTTATAGATTTATTTGTGTCGAACCAAGGTTTGGCATGTGCTGTACACCATTGCAGTACACGGTGATTAAACTGTGTCACTGGGACGGAAATGTGTTAAATTCCTCCTAGTGTCATGGTGACTTCCCGTGTATTGTAATGGGGCGTATGCAATTCCTTGGGGGAAGGGTCATTTATTTTCCTTGTATGTACTCTCTCCCCAGGCTCAAGACATCGGAACTTCACGTGAAGAGGACCCCAGCTTCAAAACTAGGTTAGCTTTTGGGCCCTTAGGGCCGTGCTCATTGCGTCGAGTAAGGCTAGGTTTCTTAGCTTGCGTTAGATATAGTTTTTTGTGTCGAACCAAGGTTTGGCATGTGCTGTACTCCATTGCAGTACACGGGGATTAAACTGTGTCACTGGGATGGAAACGTGGTAATTTCCTCCTAGTGTCATGGTGATTTCCCGTGTATTGTATTGGGGCGTATGCAATTCCTTGGTGGAAGGGTCATTTATTTTCCATGAATGTACTAACCCGCTCTTTCCCTAGGCTCAAGACATCAACGCGGCCGTAGAATGAAGACATCTTAAATTCAAGACCATCAGGCGATAGAACAAAGGAAACATGTCAAATAAGAAATTCCTTCAGTGGTGCCACTGAAATCGGTAAGAACAAAGTTTTTAAATATTTTTCAGTGTTGCCATTTTTGCTTCGTTTTTGTTTTATATTTAATTCTATATCAGAATGATAGAAATACGTATCGTTTATGCATAGCAGTTAATTACTCTCTTCCACTAATTTCGTCCGAAGTTTCCTATGCAACATAATTTCGATAATTCTCAGCTTGAATTCAGTTTCACTAAGTTATTATATGACGTTTTATTGTACCTATGTTCAACATGAGTTCACGGCAACCAATTTCAGTATCATTGCAATCGTCGATAAGTTCTTGGGCTATCAATGTCATTATTACTTTATCCTGATACGTTTTTATTCGAGATGCTTAATATGCAATTCAGAAATGATTATGTTTTTTACTATTTTGCACCAACGTAGTGACTATCTATTTCTTTCTGTTCTTATAAATTTATATTGAATCATTTGCATGGTCTACAAAAAAGTTTTAGCCTTCCTTATCCAGATATGATCATAGAATGTAATTAGTCTCCTTTCATTGTTTTTAATGTTTCTGAAGTTCGAAGTACTTTATTGAATGGTACTATAGTCACTTTATACAGGTGATTTTTTGTCATGCCTACCTGATGAATTCAGTTCTTTTCTTAAAGAATTTCCATAAGCCTTTTTTCAGAGTATAACTTATCTTCTATAGTTAAATACCATCAATTAATTTTGATCTATTCAAATGTTTTTATGTATTCTTTAAGCACGAAAATTGAAATTTGGCTCAATATTTTTCTTATATTACTAATAAAATGAAAGCTGAATTTTTCTTAAATATATACTCAAAAAAAAACTATAATTTCATAAATAAATTATGCTTTCGATACCCCCTGCCAGTGGTAGAGCTCCCCTCATATTATCGATTTATTAGAAAAACCCTTTGTTTATTTATATTGTAAGTTTGATATGTTTGTTTTCACGGAATGAATTAAATTTATACAGCACTTAATTTATCGCATTATAACACACGTATGAGTTACCTTCCGGTTAGAGATCACTATTTTTTTCTATAACTTGGTTAACTAATTTTAAGAAATTCCCTTTTATCCATCTTAACATCAGACTGATTCCTTATGCCACCACATTGAAATGAAACACCTTTCAACTTCAGTGCAAAGACAATACATGCTCTTTATGTACACTAATATTGAATTTGCGCACGTATGTATATAAGTTCATTATTCTTGTCCTAGTGAATTTCAGTGCACTTATATGGAATATATGTAAATCCAGGAGGGAAATTCAATAACTGTGTCTTTTATCTCTCTTCAGTCGCAAGTCATCTAGGAGGTTATGGAAATACAGCTTGCAGAAAAATCAGGATAATTCGGATTGTGACGGTGTGCTGACCACGCCAAGCGGTAAGAAAAACGTTTCATTACGTCTTTTCTGTTGGCCCTTGCAGATTTTTAAAAATTTGTTCGAATTGTAATAAAAGTGAAAGGGCCATGTTTTAATTTTGGCTAACTCCTTTCCGTTATTTTCCTGAGGATGTTTTCTTTGTATATGGAGATTTCGCTGCTGCCTTTAGAGCAAGAAATAAATAACTCGTATCAATTAAGGATTACATTTTGGAGACCTTGTCATCCCTAGTTTTGCTGTTTTTCTTTAGAGCACATCATAACATTTGAAAATTAATGAATTCAAAAAATTAAAGAATAAATTTTAAGCATTTCACCCTTCTCTGCCATGCTTCTGGAGTGCCCATTACGGTTACCGTTAATTTTACTGTTTTTAATTCAATTAAGAGTTAATATCCTCAGTTCATTTTAATATGAGATTCATGGAACTGCTGCCAGCTGTATCATTTCGTGCTAATAATGATAATAGTTTCCAATAAACTGCAAGATTAATGCTCATTTTTTTATTTTTTACTAATGATTGACTTCAAATATTCATGGTCATTTTTGCTGCACTCCACTTTATTCTTGAAATTTCTGTTTGATACTTCCCAAACTTGTTTCATTTTTCACAATCCAACGTTTTTGTCCTATTTTAACCATTCGTCCCTCGTTATCGATTGGAAACATAGTCCAGTCACGAGAGTAATTTTTCAGCTTTGCGAATGTAAAAGGAATAAAATTGTATAAGCTGAAGATAATCATCACTGCTTAAGTCATCATTTTGACGATTGGTCTGACGCAGTTAACACTGACATTTGCTAACCTTTCCATGTTTAAATACAACTTCGCATTTTTCAATGTAACTAATTTGTGGCCGCCTTATACCCTCTTCACGTCCACCTCTCCTTCAAAAATCGTCTTCTGACTTACTTTTTGATGAGATGAAGGCAGTGCCACATGGAATCAGTTTTTTTTAGTGAAGTACCCACCAATTCGACCCTCACGCCCTTGTGGAGTAGTTAACTTTGAGGAATTTTTTTTGTCGTTAATTAATCTTCCTCTGAAGCATTTAGGGAGGATCACAGGGGTCAAGAGCCACCACCAAAGTTTATCAAATGTGTAATTTCTATTAGTTTAGCATGTACTTTTTGTATCTTTGTCAAGGAGCAAAGGGAGTGTATTTACAAATACAAATTCATGGCACAAGTCCCATACGGGAGAGAATTTTGAGTTGTATTTATCGCATAGTGTAGCACTTACGAATAAAAAACACCCCTCTCAACCCCTGTATTCCTTACTCCCTTGACCCAGGTCACAAACCCCCACCCAAAATTTAATACTGAATCCGCCCCTACTATGAAGCAATGACAAATGTTATTGGGATCATGTAACAACAGCTGCGATGATATATAGGCCGATCTTGAGCATGGGAATAGGGCAAATATTGCGCTATACTCCTGTAAAGAAGGCAAATGCATGTTCTATCCCTACTAAGGCAATATATATCCAAGTCAATATATGTATATCTAAGTCAATTCAGTGCCATCTAAGGATGATGTAAGCGTACGATTTATTCCTAAAGCTATGGTACTTGACTAATGATACATTTGTGTTCTTTACTGTGGATGTCTGATCGTACCTGACTGTTTTGTCTCTCTCTGGGTAATTATATTAAATTCATGATCCGACCAACTTATTTCTTAAATGGAATATCTCACTGCGTATGTAAGGCCTACGATTAGCTCGGTTACTATGATCCATCCCCGCAAGTAGAGAAATACATTTAAGTTGGTGAATAGTCACAAACTTCAAAATAACGTATTCAAACCTTGCCATCAGTAATCCACATCCATGTGGACAAGTGAAAAATTCAGAGTAGGGGGAGAAAATAGCGTGACCCACCCTTTTGAATAGCGTCAGCGTTGCCAATCTTCTGGATGCAGTCCATTAAAATCTTATCACTTCTCGTAAAATCGTTACCCTTAGAACCTCGATCAAAATATGCACTTGATCGTTCCACCGCGAGGAGTACGATTAGCTATTTATTTAATTATGAATTTCCGAATTAGTAAAGTAATAAAATGTACTACGACTGGTGAAATCTTCTGGAGGAACCTCATGCTGTGTCCGTTATCTTTCGAGGGCCAGGATTATCTTCCATAGGGCGAGGAATGGTTCGGAAAAGGGTCATGCTCGAGCACAAATTACTAGAGAAATATATTTAGGCTGGTGAAAAGTACCACCCTTAAAAATAACCTATTGAAACCTTGCCATCAGTAATCCACATCCATGTGGACAAGTGAAAAATTCGGAGTATGGGGAGAAAATGGTGCCCCTGGTCAGGGGCGCAGCTAGGAATTAAGGCTGGGGGGGGGTTTGGGTGCAACTAATACCGGGGTGTATGGGGGTGTGAAATACCCACCAGGATAAGTGGTAGGTGCAAGATTAATAAATTGCAGAATTTTAAGATAAATGGTTCAAAATGGTGACTTTTATGACTTTCTAAGGAATAACTTATTAATCCTTACACTATTCTATTTGTAATATCAATTCAATCAAGGAAAATGGATTAAACTTAAAAATTTCTCTGAGCTCTGGGGGGGTTTTTTATCCCCCCAAAACCCCCCGCTCTGCCACTGTTCCTAGATATATATACCTTCTAAACTCCTCCACTCTGCCCAAAGGAACATGAAATTCATATTTTGGCCATCATTCACACTCATAATCATGAGAACTCTAGTTTTCTGTTTATTTTTATTTCATAGATCTTTTACTAAATATTTTATCGTTCCTCGAATTTCACGGTTGTTATCGGCAATGATCACCACGTCGACGGCCAACGTGATACCTATATTGTGGAGTAAATTGTGAAATTTTCATGAAAATGACTTTTACTTATTCTTCCGACCGACTTATCATCACAAGGACGCACGTGAATAAAATCAAAAAACCAAGTGCTGATCGCAACACTTTTTTCGAATTGTTTACAAAATATCGCATTTACTGATGAAATGCTTTTGTTATGTAAGGTCAATATATGAGAAAGTGTAGATTTCTTGAGTCACATTAGCATTGAATATTTATTAGTAAAATAGTAAAGGGGCAGGATTATCTCTCAGAGGGCGTGGGTTCGGAAAAGGGTTATGCTGGAGCAAAAATCACTCCCGTCATGGATCTCGTGTAATTTGCAGAATACGGTACACGAGGCCTTTGTAGGCTCATTGACACGTGAGAAAAGTACTTGTTAGTTTACAAATACAATTATTTTCGAGAATGAAATACACGACGAACAATTTCGGTATAAACTTGACTGATGACAATATCGGTTCAGAGTTTATTCCAAAGATATTTTATGTGAGAAATATCAGTTTTTTGGCATTCAGAATACAATTTACACTGATAGAGGCGATCACATGTAGTTAATTTTCAATGCTTTTCAAATAATAACTAATTAAAATATACTAAAATGAATAATTTATTAATTCTATGTTCCGATATTTGGACATTGATTGAGTTAGTCGGCTACCAAACTGCTGTATGATAAGTAAAATTAAAACGCTTCATATGTTCCACATAATGCAATTTAATGTACCGACCCGGGTTTCGACAACTCAATAAGCATTTTGAGCGAGTATCGAGGGATGGATACCCTTGATTTGAATTGATTTCGTTCTGTAACGCGGCCCCCAATTTGTTGGCAAAATGTAAAATATACTCATTTCATTTGGCGATGGTTTACCCTCAATATAAAGTCCTCAATCTTGGTCTTATTATAGAAAAGTTCTATCTAATGCTTACGATTTATATTTCTTTTAAAATTAGACCTTAAATTTTATAGATTGCTTTGATTTCATTTGTCTAAATAAAGGTATGGAATCAATAATCAAAAACAATTAATAATAATTAAGATTTTACAAAACATTTGAGAGTGTGTTAGGTCATAAAATACTTTTCTTTCCTAAGTTTCGCAAACTAATATATATATATTTGCATAAGTTATTTAGAGGAAAATGTCGTACATAATTATGCATAGTGGCGAAGGAGGGGTCTTGGGATATTAAACTTCCCCCGATAAGAAAAATGTTTATTGTATAAAATTTTTCTGGGGAGGGCTTCCACACCTCCCACAAACACTGGCGGGTATTCCACAACCTAAGTATTAGTTGCGCCTGAAACTACACCCTGAGTATTAGTTGCCCCCCCCCCCCCCTAGCCTTAATTCCTTGCTGCACCCCTGAGTATTCACTCATTTTATGTAGAAATTTTAACACCAAACTTAAATTTAAACACGTACACTTTCATATTTTATATGATGAGTATTTGTAGCGCCGTTGAAGAATTTGGAGTCAAATGAAGCTATAAATCAAACAGCTTCCCCAGCGCAATGTAAAATCTATTTTTGGAACTTTAAGGGTCGGTTTCAAAAAGTAACCGTAGTAAAGAATATAAACAAACAAAGTAAAGATGGGTTTTCTAATCTGCACTTCAAGGAATCCAAGTCTCCGGGTCAAATTACAACCCCCTATGCAGTTATTGTCTTTCTACTTTCCTAAGGTGAAAAATGCTCAAATGACTGGACTAAAAAATAATATTATTCATTTCCAAGAAAGCTGTATTTTTCGTGTCCTTCTTTCATTGCCTTTTTATCTTATTCTTGAGTACATTCGATGTTTTTCCTACAGTTGGGGGAGTGCCGTGGCCTTCAATCATCATCCCTGAAGTAGGAGCTTTTGGAATAAAGAAATCGTATACTGCCTTACAATGACTCAGTGAAGTGACATAGGAACTCAGCAAAATGAAGAATGGAACGAACTACATAGAGTGACACCTGAAGATCTGAAGCTTCAAGAGTTGAAGATACAAGAGGAACATTCAGTGTTTGAAGACTCAAGCGATGAAGATGGGCCGTGTGCAGACGTTGATTTTATATTGTTCTACATGTTGTATATGTTTCTAATTTATGTGCCTTTTTGATTTTTGTGCTGACTGTGTTTTGCTGTGAATGAGAGAATGTGATTAAGTGTGGATGAGAGAATGTGATATGGAGTGATTGAGAGTATTAAATTAAGGTTGTTCTGTATGGAGTGAATGAGCTATGCCAATTGGTGCGAATGTGATTATATAATCAGGTGTGTGTTATTTTGTGTGAAAGACAGTATATTATTTTGTGTGAATGAGGGTTTCAATTTAGTGCGAATGAGAGTATGTCATCTAGTATGAGAGATGATATGTTCTTTGGTGTGAATTAGGTTTATATTTTAGTATGAATGATATTACGTATGTTATATTGTGTGAATGAGCTTATTAATTTAGTATGAATGGGAGTGTGTTATTTAGAGTGAAAATTGGTATGTGATTTAGTGTGAGTGAGGGTGAGTATTAATTGTGAGTATTAATTTAGTATGAATGAGAACATGTTTTTTAGTGTGTATGATTGTATGTTCTTTGGTATGAATAAGTTTAATAATTTAGTATGAATGATATTACGTATGTTACATTGTGTGAATGAGCTTATTAATTTAGTATGAATGTGAGTGTGTTATTTAGTGTGAAAATTGGTACACGATTTAGTGTGAATGAGGGTATAAATTTAGCACGAATGAGAGAATGTCATTTAGTGTGAGTGATGGTATGTTCTTAGGTATGATTTAGGTTATTAATTTAGTATGAATGAGATTACGTATGCTATTTATTGTGTGAATGAGAGTTGTTATTAAGTATGAATGAGGACATGTTATTTAGCGTGAAAGACGGTATGTGATTTAGTGTGAAAAGATTAGGTATTTTACATATTGCGAGTGAAAGTATTAATTTAGTATGAGTGCGTTATTTACTGTGAATGAGGATATGTTTTTAGTGTGAATACATTTATGAGTGACAATGAAAGACGTTATATTATTTGGTGTGAATGAGGATATTGATTTAGAGTGAATGATATTCGATGTTGATGAGTTTATTGAATAAGTGCGAAATGAAGTGTGTTATTTAGCGTGAATGAGGTATTCATTCCTTAGAATTAGAATGAGTGAATATGATTAAGTGTGAATGAATGAATGTTATTTAGTGTGAGTATGGGTATACCTATGCTTTAGTGTGAAAGAGAGTATGAAATTTAGTATGGATGACTGTGTTATTTAGTGTTAATTAGCGTATTGCTTTGGTGCGAATGAGTGTGTAATTTAATGCGAATTCTGGTTCATTTAGTGTTAGTGTTAGTATTTGTTGAATGTGAATGAGATAATGCTATTTAGCGTGAATGAGGGTATAATTTATTTTGCTTGAACGCTAGTGTGGTATTTAATGTGATTTAGGGTGTGTTACATGGTGGGAATATATTCTCTATTTGTTTGTATTGCATTTGTGAATGGTAGACGTAGTGCTTGATATTATCGTGGACTTTGGGTAGTGTAGTAGAGTAGTGCATGTCCCCCTCAAATCCAACTGCGTCCTCAACGTGGAGAGGGGGTGTAACAGCGGACAGTCATGTTTCTCATAGATTTTTAAGATGATCTATACAAAATTGCCACATTTAATTAAGCATTTTTTCTTTCTAGTATTTTTCACAGTATTAGCGGACTACTTTGAGCAAATGCAAACCTTTAATTAATTCAAAGTGTTAAACTGGTGAATTAGTTTACATGCATGACTTTCCGCTGGCTAATGCAGTTGGTGTCGTATGTACAGGTATCTATATTGTAGTGCATATGAAATTATTTCCATGTGTCAGAGTTCTAATTGCCTCAGTTTTAATCTCAAGTAATTTCTACTTTTTTATTCACATATTTGTAATTCTTGTTGAAAACACCCTCTGTATTAATTAATTTGTGAATTTTATCAACAATAAATTATATTTTTATTACAATGTGCGCTCCTGTTAAATTTCATGATAAATCTACTTTTACACATGATACACATCTTATGCTACGTGCTATTGTGAGAAATCAAAATTTAAAACTCTTAATTATATTATTAATGGTTTGTACAAATATTGCTTTTTCATTTTCAAATGCATCATATCTGTCTTATCGCATTAATGAAGGAACTGTTAGAATTTATCTTGCATGATGTTAGGCACGATGTGGTGGAAGTTCGTAATATTGTTGAAATGACACATTGCAATATTTCCACTTATAGATTTATTTTACACTACGCGTTTCGTCGTTACAACGACATTTTCATGTGTGAAAAAAGTCTTAAAGATTTTCCTTATATATCCTGGAGTAAGGAGATCTTGCTCGGAGGGGTGCAAGTTAGAGCAAGATTTTTCTTTTCCGTCTAACAATATGGACTTCAGTCCAACTCCAAGTGTAAATATCTCAGGAGCGGCAAGCGGCGTTAACTGCTTTCATCCTAGCTATAAGTAAAACATTAACGAAAAACGGTGATAATTTTAAACAAATAATAAAATAAATAAAAAAGCAATTGACTGTAACAGAAGTTCACTTTTAATTTATTAAAATACCAGTATTATCCATGAATATTCTCAAAAATACTAAATTAATGATAGTAATTCATTGTTTGAGGAACAAACATTGAACTTTTTTGTAAAAATCGCTCACTCAAGATTTCATAGATTTTAAATTAGATTTTGGCGAGCCATAAAAATAAAGCAAATTATTTAAGAGAGTGAAGCATGGCCCCCGTCTGCGATTCCTATATCACATATCTCCTCGGAGTTGTCGCGGGCGAAGTTGGGAAGGGAGTTGCTTCTTTATCCCCCTTTCGGCGCTTCGGCTGCGGTCTCCGTGTGCCGGCGAGAGAGGCTCTAAATTCTTTCCAATACATATAAATCTACTTAATACCCAGCAAGCCACCTCTAGGGTGTTTGGCAGGGGAAAATAATGAAGTATGAGAAAAAGCGAGGATATATATCCTCGCTATAATAAATATATTTATCTTAACGAGGTCTCGAGAAAATAAGTCCTTAGGCAATTGATTTTGGATCCGATTGCAAAACATTTTTCGATGAAAATGATTACTCACTAACCAAAACTTACCAAATATACAAGAATTGCCATGAGAAAAAAATCCCCTGAACCGGGAATCGAACCGCGGTCATACCGCCATGCGCGTCTTTAGCGCAGAATTGAGGCTCTTGTTGAGACCGGTCGTTGAGGGGCCAGAACCAGGAGTTTTGTCAGGGGGTGCAACGATCACTTTGCCACCACCTCTCCCGTGATACCCCTCTCTCCTACACCCCTAAAATATAATACCTCTGTTTGCCAATTTTTTGTGGTGCGGTAGTTGAAATTACTCGCCCTATGTTTGTTATGAAGAACTTTTATTAATATTATTTTTTAATGATATTTCATTATTGTTGCTAACTAAATGAATTATAAAAATTAAATAGCTTTAAAACTAATTTGTATTTTGACTCGTTATAGTTGGTAAATTTACCGGAAAATGTAGCTAAATACTTTACTACGAAGTAGTAACATCTGAAAATTTGGATTTTATCTAGTGGATGTTTCGACCCAATAGTCCCCTTAGCATCTCCCCTCCCCATAGATCCGCCACTCTCATCTTGTACCATGAGCCTCGGCACAATTGCCATGGGAATCAAAGAACCTGGAGAGCGTAGTAGTCTCCTCAGTGGCCCGGAAATCCAAGATCACAGGCTCGATCCCCGGTCAGGGGAATATTTTCTCATGGCAATTCATGGATATATCACCGCCGTTTACGCAGCAGGTCTCGATATATTACACGACGTACCACTATAAAAGGAAGGAACACATGCCACAAGAAAGGAAAGCAAGCTGTGAAATTGCGGGTTAAACACCCGTTTCTTCTTGTTTTCGGATTTTGTTATGTAAACTGCCGTACCACCCTGTGTGTGGGGGGTACTCATTGATTGCGTGAATCGACAGGGGGAAGGGAGTCAAACCGATTCTCACGTGGAGGGCAGGGGGGTCCTGGCAAGAATCACGTCATTTTTTTCCACAAGAAACAGTGTAAAATTGTGAGAAAACTGGATTGAATTGAGCAAAACGTGTTCCTCTAATAAGCTAGTTAAATTGTATTTCTTAGAGAAATTTCAAAGATGACCATTGAGTGAACACCAGTATTTTCGAATTGATGAGTGGAAGAAAGGACTTACAGTATTCCATTGCGAACCTTGTGACCTCATTTCGGCCTCTTTTCCTTAACACATCCTTAAGAACATAAGAAATCAGTTTCTTGACCGTAGACTGACATCTGACGGAGTAAACGTATCCAGCGACTTCGTCAAGTTACTCTACCGACTGCAGGAAAACAGTGAAAACATGTCAAGAATTTGAATTTCAAAACTGTCTACCTGTCTGCGATAGAGAAAATGACTCTGAAGATGGCAAATCACTGTTGCCTATCAGGAAACTCAATATCATTCCAAAGGGGCAAGAAACTCCTGCAACGCAACCGGAAGAACTGCTCGAGATATTAAGTAGACCTATTCCAAGTAAGATTATAAAAAGGTGTTTGTCGACAGATTAATTATTTGATTGTAAATTAATTTTTATTGACAAATCTCCCCTAGTGACTATCGCTTATATATTTGAAACATATATGAGCGAAGCTGCAGTAGCTTTCGTGGCGGGTTACATAGTCCGCATCGCAGAGGAGAGAACTGAATGTAAAGAGTGTCTGGAACCTCTCGCCGCATGTCAAAAAAGTGTTCCCTTACTGTTAATGGTGAATCATTTGGATAGATGTGGCCTTCGTTATCATAGCAAAAACTTTATATATTTCTTTGACTTGACAGACAAATTTTCTACTCGGGCAATACTGTTTCTGCATCGCCAGCTACTTGAAGAGCAATTACTGACATTCATTTTACCAAAATTTCGGAAGGAATTTGCTTGTAAGCAGTGCAAAAATCCGGTATTGCTTCGTGTAACATTACAAAAGTTTTTGAGGCCACTTCTATACAATTATGCTAAAAAATAAACGGACGCTGTAAAAGGTCCCGCGTTTAGGAAAATATCACTTTGTCGGAAATACCTATAATTTCTAAAACATTTTTCCGATAAAAATACCAAAAATAAGTGCCAAAATTAAAGAAATACGCTAAATGTTAGCCCAATCACGAAAAGAGAAATAATTCTGACATAAGTAGCGCCTGTTCAAACGTTCGCTATTCATTCCCATTCGAATTTTGTCCTCAAAACAGAGCACCAGCGGTGACTATTGGAACTAACTCCGGACATGCTCATTCTACCCGTTTACGGCTTACGTTGGACGGCCTTATGAATAACGTAGGCTCCGCTAATATAAACCCACTCGACCCGTCACAATGAATTCTGATCAGTAAAATACGGTGGTTTTTTATTATTTTTTATTGCCTAAATTGAAAGATTATTACTCCTGGAGTACGCATTTCGCGCTGTTAGATTTTTAAATGACGATATCTATTTTTCGCGATAAAATGAAATGTAAAAAATTTCGAGCGTGCGAAAACGCGACGACTAAGTATGAATGCTGGGAAAACCCCGCGTGACGTCATTCTGGTTCCCGCTGTCGCCGTGTGCGGCGACCATGGGGGGAGGGTATGTGATTCGCTGCGGAGCAGGCAGCTAGCAGGTAGCACAGTACCCTGCTGGCAGGTAGCGCTTGGCTTAACCCTTTCGCTGCTGTTCAATCTCCGCAAAACCTTCTCCTCACATGCGGCGAAAAGGTTAATATGCGTTTCGTGGGCCCATGGAGCACGTACTTCCAGGATGGGTGTGGTAAACCCTCCGAAGGGTCGCTAATCCGGGACCCTATCCTCGACGAGCTCACCCACGCAGGACCGTCTCTTCGACCCAACCAGCGGGGAGCCTACCTCCCGAAAAGTGACCGCTCTGACTGCAATTTGAAAATCAATCAATCAATCCGCTCATCAAAAAATTATTGTTTTCATCGCACTCCTGCCAATCAAGCAATCAAGTACGTCTTTGCCGAGCATGGCGGAGGCGTAGAGTACCGTGCTCTCAGGTAGCGCTTGCCTTAAATAAGGATTATAAATACCTTATCAAACGAAGGAAACTTTCCGACCATAGGCAGTTTTAATAGGCGATTATTAAGACATTTTTCCGTGAGCTCTGTGCCTCATTGGTAATCTCAGTCGATGTAAAACTCCTATCTACTCGTATAGAAACTAGGCCCCTGTGACGTCACGTGGAGTGGAATCACATGGGCGCCAATCTGGCCTTTTTCAAATGCGGTTAAAATTCGTTTAAACTGGGATTTGTAAAACCAAATAACTTGTATATTATGAATATACTAATGGTGGGTAACGAATCGCAATCAATGCCTTTCGTTTTCTTTAATGAAGGAAATTACCTTATAGTAGGTTAGGCACATGGTAGATTATTTTTAAAATATATTCAGGGATTAAAAAATCATCCACTCAGCTGACAATCTAACAGAGTATTACGCTCTCAATAAATTTCCGCGATTCAGTAATGATAGAGTCAGAATTATTCTACACCTCTATTCTATACCTTTAGTTAATTTTTTACCTAATGCTAGGATAAAAGTAGTCACCGCCGCTTGCCGCTCCTAAGATATTTATACCGGGAGTTAGACTAAAGTCTATGTTATTAGACGGAAAAGAAAAATCTTGCTCCAACTTGCTCCCCTCCGACTTTTTCATGGTAGAGCAAAATGATGTCGGGCGGTTGTCGCGCCCCATGACCCGCAATACACGGCTTAGGCACTCGGGAACTTTGGATAACATGCGTCGTAGTCCATTTAAGAGACCAGATTTTCCCTTAATTGTGAGTGCATTGTACTCAACTACTTGTTATTTGCTGTTAGTAGTAGTAGTAGTGTTTGGATTTAGGGTGCGTCGGCGGCTACGTCATTTTGCACCACTACTGTGTGATTTAATTACAAAAGTTATGTATAAAGTAATCTACTGCATCTGATGTCTTCGTTCAAAGAGTGTGCATAATTAGACTATTAAAAATGTTTATCTCTCTGAGAAACCGTAATGTACAGATTAAGTTGGTAGGGTGATCTCCTAAAAGGGTTTTTAGGTCTCCCCCTAGATTATTTCGTCTGCGCGCTTCGCGGTACTTAACACAATCTATCAGGATATGTCCAATGTTTAACGGGCACTTACAATCATCACCCAAGTAGCAGAAAACATTTCATGGGTATCCAAAAGAGGTTATTTGCTGTTTTTAATGGTTTTTGCCCTCTTACGACGATTATACCCCTGGGTCTTTCCGCGGGAGCCGGGTGCGGATGGTAAATACCTAACGGTTTGCGCGCTCTCCAAGCTCTTGGTCCTCGGCGGCTACCCCTATAAACCCAGATTTCTTCTTTTACTATGAACACGAGCAAGTGTTTCCATTCTACAAATTTTGTTTTCCCAAAATATGCCGTATATGCGATTGGCACGCTCATTTCTAGCCGAGTGCTCAGCATCTCATTCATAAAGTGGTTTTTTTTTCATCAATACTTTCGAAAGTGGGATGCGTGCACCAGAGTGAATAGTAGATTTCTGAAGTTGAATCATATTTGGTTATACAGCAAATACCGCAAATAACAGCAAATAACACTTCCTGACGCTGTGTTAAAATATCTCCCATTTTCGCATCTCCTTCAGGTGAATGCTAATGTTTACGGATAAATGATAATATGTACTACACGCGTATACAACTGTGCGAGTATTTCATTCCTTGTTGCCTTAGTCCGTGAATTGTAATTATTTCGTAATTTAGTTTTAGACTTAACTGAAAGCACTCCTCGTGGAAGACCGTAACAGCATTTCGACACTGCAAGTGTGAGGTCTAAACGTAGAAAAGTGATAAAACTGAGAAGTTCTATTTCACTGGAGGAATCAAGTGTAGCAACTTCCATAGAATTCGCGAAAAACACACCGGGCAAATTACTAGAATTGCCACAAACTATGACCTTTTCCATAGGCTTCTGCTTACGTTAGATCCTTTCATGTCTTGCTCTGCGGAGGTTCCCAGTAAAGTTAAAAAAATAGCATAGGAGGTGAAAAACCTTCTGGTGAATAGCGAAAATATTTTAGAATATGAAGAGTCTTCATCCTCTGACTCAGAATAGAATTTAATGTGGCACACCTTTGTTTTGAGAAATTTGCTATAAAAATATTTGTCAATAGTATTCATTATTATTATTGCTCTTCAATGACAAAAATTTCAGGTTTAAAAGACCCAATAACAATTTTCAATCATCACATAGGTACCTCACGAAAAGCTACTAGATAGCTTAAACATAGTTGAAAATGGAAGAAATTCTGTTTTTCCCTTGATATTCCCATATCAACATTTCGAATTGCCCCTGGTAACTATGGTTCCCGCATAACTTTCCCCTATTTTTAAATTTTGTTGCCCTCTTAAACAATGCTCTGGATTAAATCGTCCTAAATAAGTTTCATTGTGTCCATACAATACCAAATTCGCAAAAATTTTCATTCATTTAGCAATACTTAAGACTACAGCGATTATTGGCCAGCTCTTTTCGATTTCAGCCCACTGTGAGGTGTCACAGGAAGGTGGAAATGGCACTTATTTCCGTTTAACCTGACGGAAAAAATCTTCATTGCTAATAAATCGTCAAGAAATCTACACATTCTCATACATTGACCTTATCAAACAAAAGCATTTCATTGGTTAATGCGATATTTTGTAAACAATTCGAAAAAAAGGGTGGCGTTCAGTATTTGGTTTTTTGATTTGATTCACGTGCGTCCTCGTGATGATAGGTCGGTCGGAAAAAAGTAAAAGTCATTTTCATGAAAATTTCACAATTTACTCCTCAATAGGCATCACGTTGGCCGTCGACATGGAAATCATTGCCGATAACAACCGTGAAATCCAAGGAACGATAAAAAAATTTAGTAAAAGAACTTTGAAATAAAAATAAGTGTTGACAAAATGAGAGCTCTCATAATTATGAGAGTCAATGATGGCCAGAATATGAATTTCTTCATCAATTGGAGCGATGTAGAGGAGGTATAGATATCTAGGAAAGGATATCGAGGGAAGATATAGGATATCTAGGCATGGTGACAAAAGTCGGAGGAGAGACTTTTTTAGTTAAGTTATGACCCTGGATGTGCCCTTGGATGAGCACTTCTGCTTCAACATACTCAACTAGCGATTTCAAGGCACTCGTTTTCTTCCATTAATTATATTGTCCAATGTCTGTGAAGTTTTTGTTTAATAGGGTGGTTTCCCATTATTTTTTTATTGCCTAAAGCGAAAGATTATTAATCCTGGAGTACGTATTTCACGCTTTTAGATTTTTAAATGACGATTTCCATTTTTCGCGATTAAATGAAGAGAAAATTTTCAATCGCACGAAAATGCGACGTCTACGTATGACTGCTGGGATATGCACGTGTGACGTCATTTTGGTTCCAGCTGCCACTGTGCGAGGCCACCTTGGTGCAAGGCTATGAGCAGCAATACGATGCAGACTGCTAGCAGGTAGCAGAGTACCCTGCTAGCAGGTACCGCTTAAATGAGGATTATTTATACCTTATCAAGCGAAGGAAACTTTCTGACCATAGGCAATTTTAATATGTGATTATTAAGGGATTTTTCCCTTAGCTGTGTGCCACATGCATGCATTGGTAATCTCAGACGATGTAAAACTCCTGACTACTCATATAGCATCTAGGTCCCTGTGACGTCACGTGGAGAGGCATCGCATGGGCGCAAATCTGGCCTTTTTCAAATGAGGTTAAAATTGAGCATTAGCATTCCTCTCAACTGTGATTTCTAAAACCAAATAATTTGTATATTAGGAATACACTAATGGTGGGTAACAAATCACAATCAATGCCTTTCGTTTTCTTTGATGAAGGAAACTACCCTATTGGATGGATATATTTGAATAGGTAAAGGGTTTTTAAGATTAGCAGTAGAGGGACTAATGGAAGGAGAAAAGAGAAGAGGAAAAACAGACGAAAGTGACGACAGACAAAGAAGTTACCAGGAAACCAAGGAGGAGGCGTAAGACAGGAGGATGTCAAAACAATTGGTGTACGTATTTTTAGACCTGCCGGGTTGGTAATGTAACGACAAGAGGTTGATGCTGATAACGATACACTTCAAACTGTACGTCATTGACCAACCACCTCGAAAATAGGCTTTCCAAGCTATCGCTTCTTTAAATTGCACCTAAAATAAACATTTTCATACTGCAGGCTCATACCGTATACATACATGGGTCAGCTCATGGCATAGGATTAAATAATTCTTGAGGTAGCATAAGCATATATTAGCAGGATTTTTACTTTGTTCCAAGGTACTTATCAAGGTTAAGGGGCGCCGACTTAAAAAAAAATATTGGGGGGGGCCCATATCTGGGGTCTTGCCCTGGGAAGAGGTTAAATTCAAAGTGTGTTGCAGCACCAAAACGCCATCATGATTCACACCACTTGTTTTCAGTTAACCTGCTCACTACCTATATGTAATTATTTGTTTTAATACATTATTGAATATATTTTAAAAGGTAACTATCGTCAAACATGGAAAATAGAAATACCAATATAATATGTCAATTTGAAAAAATCATGCATAAAGTGATAGTCATTTTGTCTTAAAAGCCAGAGTAAAAATAAAATACAAGAACATATGTATGTACATCACTGAATTACATTTTGAGTAATGAGCAAAATAATGCAGTAGAAGAAGTCAAATTACATTTATAAAATGAATTTAAAATGAAAAGGGGACAAGGGTAGGCTCAAATATGAAAAAAAGTTGACTTATAGATATCAGGATTGCATTACCTACTTTTTGCATACCCTAAATTCTCTATTTTACCTCGATGGCTGTCATTGGCAAAACTTTATTATAATGACTTCAGTGAAAAGTATTGATTTTGGATCATATATTAAAAACCAATTTAGTAGCAAGCAACAGCCTGTTGGAAATATCTACCTTAAGGCACTTATCTTTACTACTAGAATTTGACAATTTTTAATAAAAAAAAACACTTTGGTTGCTTAACTCCATTGGAGGTGGATACCAGTGATGGTGGAAGGGTTATGACCCACCCCAGAAATACAAATTTGTATATCCACAATATTCAAAATAAAAAAAGCTGTAGGCATGTTAAATAGAATACAGGGAAGAGAAAAGCCTTAAGCCCTGGGGAAGCAATTTGTACACTAAATCTTCCTTTATTATTCACTGTTGACAACCTCCTCTCCATAAACCCAACATCTGCAATTGCACCTGATCTCAGTATGAAGTGCAAACAAGTGACATGATGAGATTTGGAGCAGGTGAAAGCTGTGAATTGTGTCTTATCATAATGTATCATAAGATATACCTATCTATCAATTAAAGCATATGAACGTAAACTTCTTAATTGAAGCCTGTTTTCCAATATTTGTCCAGATGGAGGAGTTCAATTCACTGCCTGGATATCAGCAAATATAACGAACAGTTAACCCTCCTTTATATTTTATATTCTCTCTTTCTAATTCTGCAAGGTAATCCAACCACTATGGATAGTCCCCTACCCTCGCACAAAATTCAAAGTTAAGCTAGAGAAAAATTCTAGTATTCCTCTGTGTTCCATGTGCATCTCACACTATTCAGTACAGAGATGACAAAATAAGAATTGCCTGCTTATACTTGAGATATCACATGAACAGGCCAAGCGGAAACATTTGATAAAGATGCATGCATAAAACTCAATAGAGAAAAATTGTGATTAGGAAGTTCTGAGGGTAGGAAGAACAGCTGGAAGAAATTACTTTGAGCAATTTAGAAACTTTGTAATCGATCCAATTTATTTCAGGACTACTGACTTTGTAATTACAAAAGGAAAGCAGTCCCAAAGCAAAGCTTTCATCCAAAGTTAAGATTTCCAAATTTTTTTATGATTTAAATCTTCTTCCAACTACTTTCACAGCTCCCTATCATCTGCTTATCGCAAAGGTATACAATTTTTTAACAATCTTTTATTAACATTTAGATCATTACCATTAATTCTGAGCTAACAGCGACCCACATAGTGGGTGGGACTCATTGTTGCCTTGTCATAGGCAATGGTAGTCGTCAATACTATAGCCATAACAGTATATTAATTGCAAAAGAAAATATTTCATTCCTCCCCAATTTGGACATAAACTCACTTTAAAATTATTTTTTAACTGCTAAAAACTATTTGAATTCCAAACACATGAAAGTGGCCCAAGAGCATAAAAGGAAATGCATTCATCCGACTGCAGTCACAGGATGACACCTACATAATACGTTCATCTAAATCACCATTTTAACCTGCAAGCTGCCTCAATGGACTTGCAGCACCAGGATGCCAGTCGTTAATAATGCAGGGGAAATGCATATTTTAAGTTCAGCCTTCCGAATTTAAGCATCTCTTAAAGTCCTTAATGCTTGGGGGAAAATGAATTCCCATACCTAATCATTCAGAAAATATCTCTCTTAATTTTTCATTTCTGTCAGACCTGGAAATATGGAGAAGTATTACTATGATATTAACCATGTCCTTCTGAAAGATTTCTATTACACCTAAATTGTCAAGTAATCTAAGACTATCATGCAACCTTCAAGTCTCCAGCTTTCCTTTCTAATGCAAAAAATCCACAGAGAAAAAACCTCATTCGCCATGGCCGGGATTCGAACCGGGATCTCCCGATTGCTGGTCAAGTGCTTTAGCCAGTTAATCTTACGAGGCGTCATTCTCTCCTGTGGAAATTTAAGCACTATACCACGCAAGGTGGTATGGACTGCTGAGCATATGATGCAACAAGCAGTCCAAATCTTGCGCACAGCACCACAGACAGAGGAAATTTGTGTGACAAATTCACACAGAAAATGCAAGGCAGATGATTTTTTTCTCTGTGGATTGTTCAAACAATTATGGTCACTGTGCCACCAATTTAAGATGTCTCGTATTTAATTTGAGATATGAATGCAATTCCATCATCATCATCACTGGTCAACAATCCTAGGATTGGTTTGACGCAGCTCTCCACTCAGTTCTCCTATCAGCTAATCTTTTCACTCCTACGTATTTCTTTTCTTTCACATCTCTCTTTACTTGTTCCATATATTTTGTTCGAGGTCTTCCTTTTCCATTCTTACCTTCCACCTGTCCTTCGACGATTGTCTTCATCAGGCCATCATGTCTCAAGATGTGGCTTATAAGGTTGTTCCGTCTTCTTATTAAGGTTTTCATGAGGCTTCTCTTCTCTCCTACCCTTCTTAGGACTTCCTCGTTACTAACTCGGTCGATCCATTTGATTTTCATCATTCTTCTGTAGCACCACATTTCAAAGGCCTCTATCCTTGCTTTCTCCGCTGCGGTCATTGTCCATGCCTCACTTCCGTATAGGAGCATACTCCAGATGTAGGTTCTTATAAATTGTTTCTTTACATCCATATTTAAGTTTCCCGCTGTAAGCAGGTCTCTCTTTTGGTGGAATGCTCTCTTCGCTTGGGCTATTCTGCTGATAATTTCTTTCTAGCATCTCCCATCACTAGTTATCTTGCTTCCCAAATAACAGAATTCATCCACTTCTATCAGTTTTTGCCTCCCTATTTTGATGTTTGTCTTGACTTCTTCTCTTCTGCTGCATACTAAGATCTTGGTTTTCTTCGTGCTTATTTTCAGTTGATATCTACTCATTACCCTACCCATATTAACCAGAATATTTTTCAAATCCTTCTCTGTTTCTGCTATAACGGCTATGTCATCGGCAAATCTTAGCATGCTTATTTTTTTCCATGGATATTCACTCCCAATGCCTTTTCTTTGATTTCCTTAATGGCTTTTTCAATGTAAACGTTGAAAATTACGGGTGACAATGTACAGCCTTGTCGCACTCCTTTCTTAATTCTTGCTTCCTCACAGCTGGGCCCTGATTTTATCACGGCTACTTGGTTTTTGTATAAACTGTGGATGATTCTTCTGTCATTATAAAGAACCCCAATTTCCTTTAGGATTCCAAGCATTGGAATCCTAAAGGAAATTGCTAAAAATCCTAAAGGAAAAAGCATTGTGCTCCAATCCACATTATCAAATGCTTTCTCTAAGTCCACAAACGCAACGAATGTTGGCTTGTTCTTTTCCATTCTCTTTTCTATGAGCAGTCTTAGGGCCAATATTGCTTCCCTTGTGCCTTTGTTTTTTCTGAATCCAAATTGGTCCTCATCCAAGTACTCTTCTGCTTTTCGTTCTATTCTTCTATAGATGATCCTTGTCATTATCTTTGATGCATGTGTAGTAAGGCTTATGGTCCTAAAATCTTCGCACTTCCCCACTCGTTTCTTCTTAGGAATAGGGATTATAATGTTCCTCTCGAAATCCTTTGGTATCTCACCTGTCGTATACATTTCACTAATGATTTTGTATAGCTGGTTCAACGTCTTCTCTCCTGAATTTTTGATTAGTTCTGCAGGAATGTCATCAATGCCAGACGCTTTATTTATCCTGAGGTCTCTTACAGCCGCATCAAATTCTGATCTTAAAATTGGGGCTCCCATGTCATCGGCATCCACTTCCCTCTCGTTTTCGATAGCATTCGTTCTGAGGCGACTTCCTTTGTACAAATCTTCCAGATATTCCTTCCATCTCTTCCCTTTTTCTTCGTTTTCAATCAATAGTTCTCCGTTTTTGTCCCTAAGGGTATTACATCTTATGCCCCTTTCCTTAAAGTGGTTCCTCACTATCCTATAAGCGGCCTCTACTTTTCCATGTTGAAGATTGTTTTGCACGTCTTCGCAAATGCTTTTCATCCACGTTTCTCTAGCCTTCCGCGCTTTACGACATATTTCGTTCCTTATCCTCTTGTAACGATTCTGTCCTTCCTCTGTTTTCGCAGCCTTGTATTTTCTTCTTTCTTCAATGAGATCTAATACTTCCTGCGTGATCCATGGTTTTTTCATAACGACTTTTCTTTTACCAAGAACTTCCTCAGCTGCCGCCTGCAGACCACTTCTAATAGTTTTCCAACTCTCTTCCATTGGTTTGTTGGTCGTATCCTCCCCTATTTTATTTTCTACAGCCTCTTTAAAAGCCAGTTGATGCTGAACCTCCCTCAATTTTTCAACCTGGCATATGTTTTTCACGGCTTTCTTCAACTTTTTAAACTTAAGGTGGCATTTCATCATAACTAGGTTATGGTCACTATCGATATCTGCCCCTGGATAGCTTTTGCAGTCCTTCACCTGGTTTCTGAATCTTTGTTTCACTAGAATGTAGTCGATTTGGAATCTTCTGCGGTCTCCTGGCATCTTCCACGTGTATCTTCTTCGCAGGGGATTTTTGAATAAAGTGTTGGCAACCACTAGCCTGTGCTCCGTGCAGAATTCAAGTAGCCTTTCTCCTCTTTCATTTCGGTCACCCAACCCATATTTCCCAGTTATTATTCCGTCTTGACCTTCGCCGACGACGGCGTTCCAGTCACCTAAAATAATAAGATTTTCTTCCCCTCTTACCTGCTTGATAACTTCCGCTATATCTTGGGAGACATCTTCTACTTCTTCGTCTTCATAATCTGACGTAGGCATGTAAACCTGTACCACTACAGTAGCTACGGGTTTAGTATCTATCTTCACCATTAATATCCTTTCATTAAACTGCAGGTAGCTTTTAACACGCATCCCGGCGCTCTTTCTAAGCATTATGCCTACTCCAGCATTACCATTTAGCGATCCCGTGTGTATCATTCTGTAGCTTCCACTCCAAAAGTCTCCTTCCTGGGGCCACTTCATTTCGCTGATGCCTAATACATCGAGGTTCATTCTTCGCATCTCCACCTTCAAGTTCTCTAGCTTACCACAGGTACGAAGTGATCTGACGTTCCATGTTCCTATCCGTAACATTCTATCTCGTTTGACCGATGTACCCTCTCGAGTAGTCCCCGCCCGGAGATCCGAATGGGGGACTAGTTTACCTCCGGAATATTTTACCCGAGAGAATTCCATCATGTCATTATATAAATTGAGTGGAGTAGCTGCGACTCCTCGGGATGATAATGTGGTGGTTTCCCCTTGCCTTCCACATCGCAGTACTACAGCCGTTAAGTAAATTTTACCACGCCCGTAGTGGAATGTGTGTCGCTGTACCGACCAGTATGGTCTCCACCTTCGCACATGTGAAGAAGAGCTGCTGCCCTCTCCCCCGGGTGATGAGAGGCATAATTATTGGCGGCCCCCAGTCGCCAAGTCACGGTATCTTCACAGGTTTTGGTATCTTTTAAAGGGCCTACCTTACCCAAGGGTAGCCCAATACCCCCTCAGAATACCGCCGCTTTTTGTCCACGACTGCTTATTCGACGAGAGAACTCGCTTATCTCGCAGCTAACCTCTATATCTAAAGGTCGACCCACCATCCGCAACCCGGTGGACGCACTCGGTGGCTTTAAGCTCAGCCTCGAGAATGCAATTCCACGGCGGAAAAATAATTTGCCACACTAGGATTCAAATCCAACTCTCAAATGTGTGACAGAGTGAAAATCAGCATAGCTTTAGGACTAGCAAATCTACAATCTCTGCCTCTTTTGAGCTGATAAAGAATATACAACATGGTAAACTCTTAATTGTTGGAATCCACTTTGTTCTGACCAAGGCCTTTAACTTGATTGACCTTAGTAGGTATTCCTGAAAAATAAGATAACTGCTCTCGGTATCAGTGGTCTAGTACAGGATTGGATCACGTCATACCTAAAAGATAGGCAACAAGTGGTCTATATTCATTGCAGTAACAGTTTCCCACTTATTAAATCTGGCTCCTTGTTTAACTAAGGGTATGCCTCAAGAGCCCTGCTTGGTCCAATGCTTTTCCTACTCCACATCCTTGATCTCCCAAATAACTTGTCTCACTGTAATCTCACCTCCACCATCATTACTGCCAAAAATGCTCAAAGCTTAGTTTACTTAACTAATCTTACAATAAAGGAAATGCATCATTGGTGTAATACAATCAATCTGACAGTAAATGATCAGAAATCTGCCTTCCTCCGAAAAAACTCTAGCAAACATGATCTCATCCCACAGATAGAAAGATTCCTTACTCCTCTAATGCGTCTTCCACTAAGTTCCTTGGACTCCTACTCTAAAAACCTTGATTGGGTGGCTCACATACATATTGTAATCAATTAAATTTCTGAGGGTAGAGACAGGATCAGGTAATCGATTCCTATATTTTTATTTGATGCTTAAAAAACGACTTACTATGAAAAAATCCATCTTCATATTTCTTATAGCAATTTTTTTGGAGGAACTCATCGGCTACCAAAAGAACTTTTTCCACTCAAAAATAAGCAATCAACGCTATGCATCAACATATTAGCATGGAAATCATGGATAGCATGGATCAACACCCTATATTAGCACTCATCCAGCACTAGTAGAAAAATTCCTTACTCCTCTCATGTGTCTTCCACTAAGTTCCTTGGACTCCTAGTCTCTAAAAACCTTGATTGGGTGGCTCACATAGACATTATAATCAATTATATTCCTGAGGGTACAGACATAATCAGGAGATCTTTTCCTATAGTTTCATTAGATACTCAAAAAATGGCTTACTACGAAAAAATCCATCTTCATATTTCTTATAGCAATTTTTTTTGGAAGAACTTATCGGCTACTATGAAAGGAACTTTTTCTACTCAAAAATAAGCAGTCAAAGCTATGCATCAACTTTCTATTACCACTCCAGGAAAAACTTTCTTCGACCAATGAAGAATTTCACCCTTTCTTCTTTTTCATCCTCACCTGTGCCTGCTTTTTAAAGCAAACGTTTCTCAATTTCCCATCAATTCTACATACCATTATCACCTCACCCATTCAAGAAATAACATCCACTCCAATCAGTACTCCAGCTCTCTCTGTCTTTAAGGTCACAACCACTCTGCCTCTATCACATGCAATAAGATTCCTGAAGAAAAAAAAATAGCACCTCACTTTCTTTGCTTTAAAAGACACACAAACTTCTTTCATCAGAAAAATGCTATTATAGTGTGGCAGAATTTTTGGAAGATGCTTTTTGAATTGATTTTGTAGTAGGTACTCTGGAATCCCCCAGTTTATCCATGTCCCCGCAATTGGTTGCTCCATGTGTAAACTTTTGAGTGCTCTGTTAATAATCATATGTATCACATATTTAAATTGATGTTATTTTGGGAAAATTGCAAACTTGATAATGCTCACTTGTCATGTGCATTTGTGATTACATATATTTTTTTTTTCATTGAATTTAGCCATTCAAACATACGTACAGTGAATAGTGAAATAAATTTATTATTATTTAAATGTGTGCCAGGGCATTAACTAATTTAGCCAGCAAGGCTGTGGTAGAGCACATGACACATATTCGGAAGATCTACCTTCAAATCCCAGTCAAAGCAAATGACTTTTACTCCGGAATTTCGGCTCCCAGTAAGTGTAGGTGACTATGAAAGTGCTCCACTAGTCAGTCAGTGATGATTTACTTTGTCTATGGATGAAGACAAGGAAATGCATGCAAAGCAGATTATCAGTTAGGGAGTTCAAAGTGAGAATGTATTAAAAATTGGAAATCAAACAAAAAACATGATCCCAGTTCAGTCAATAACCCTCTTCCTACCAAAACTTAAATGCCAAAATGAAACTATGTAGTTCACACTAGAATTCTTTCTATCCTTCATCCCTCAAAGATGGCCAGATAAGGCATACTGGTCATGACGACTCAAGTGCCAAGAAGGCCAAAAAGGCAGAGTGGAACCACACTCTTCTAATTCAGTCTGAAGGATAATTGGCTACCTTGGATCACCAAGGGATGCATAAAGTAACTAAAGAGATTCATCTTACTAGTTGTCAGCGTTTCAAGTCTCAAATTAGAGGAGAAATAAGTTCTCAAGAGAATAAATGGGTTCATCTCATGGGAAGCAAATTTGAGTAGTATAAAGAGCAGGCCATCTTGTCGGATAGTGATTAGCTCATATGAAGGTAGCCATCCATTTCCTCAGATATTTACCTTACCACTATGGGAAGAAGATTGATTAAACCCTGTAGGGAAAAAGTCTTCTGCAGACTACAGTTTTTACCGCAGCTTCTTTAGTGTGCACATGCTAGTGCTGAAGAAGTGAACAATTTCAATTCCATGAGTGACTTTGAGTGATCTTTTCAAGTGCCACCAATCATAGCGATAGGGAAACTTCCAGTAATTACATGGTGAAAGAAGACACAGCCACAAATCCACTTCATTTCCAGGATGTTGATCAGTTTCTAAATAATTCACGCATGCAATGATGATTTAGCAGACCAATTATCCTGAAAAATATCTTTGTTTGATACCTAGATTCTTATCAAGCATCATACTAATGACGTGGCTGCTTGAAAGAGAAACATTCCCCTATGAAAAAATTGTATAAACCTGTTTCAAATTTTTATACATGCTTATACATTACCATGGCAATGTTTAAGAATGTATAAAAATTTGAAACAGGTTTATACAATTTTTTCATAGGGGTATGTATGCACAGAGGCGCAGCCATGACGATGCATTGGGGTGGGGTAGACCTGGGGATAAGGGGGGGTTAGACTTTGGGAAAAAATGGGAGCATATTTATCTCTAGAAATCACATTTAATGCTACTTTGGCAGTTAAAAATTATACGATTGATGGTTCGTCGGGGAGCTGTTTAGCTAGCCATAAATGTAATATTTATTACAGTATATTTCCCAGAAAGTCAGCAGAATCTTTGAGAAAATCTTGTGATTTGGGAAACCTTGCAATACAGAAGAGTGCGACTAAAAAATCTGCCGCAATTTGACGGTATATGACGTCCAAAATAGCAATTTTATAAATACAATACACGCACCTTAGATCACTTCCACGGTTTCTATTAACATCGAAAATCAACCCGACCGCGATAAATACGCATGATAAGAAATCTTCACTGCTTAAAACCATAATTTTGTTAACCTGTTGTGATTTAACTTTTCAACTGGTTCTCACTCGCCGCTCTTTAATCAAGGTCGTTCAATATCTCGATATCTTCGATTAATTTCGATATAAACGTAGCGCTTCCCGTGGTGGCCTGTGAAAATATTCTTGAGAAAAGAACAGCAATTACCAAATCGCGCAACTTATTTGTTTTGTTCCGGACGAAGTGGGCCCACGTGAGAAATGGGGAAGAAGAGGAAATTCCACAATGAAGAGGATGAGTATGAAATTGATCCTTTACCTAAACACTTACAAGTAGCTCATGTAAAAAACCAAGAGAAAAGGTTAATTATTATTTTAGAAGGTGCACAACTGGAATCAGCGAAGGTACATTGCTTTCTCATCAGTGTCGTGTAATCCCGAATTTCTTTGCACTTACTCTGTTATTGTCATTGCAGGTGGGGAATACATTCGAGTTGCTTAACTGTGATGACCATGTAAATATTTTAAAGAAAAATAACAGGGAGCCTGGATCTTGTCGACCGGACATTGTGCATCAATGTTTACTAATGTTGCTTGATAGTCCCCTCAATAGGGCTGCTCTTCTGCAGGTTTATATTCATACAGAAAAGAATGTGTTAATTGAAATTAATCCTCAGACGAGGATACCAAGAACATTTAAAAGATTCGCTGGACTGATGGGTGAGTATACACTCTTGGTACATGTTTCATAGATACCCTTATAATTAGTTCTTCGGAAAGCCTAGTGGCCTGATGAGGCATTCGCGATATCCACTATGGAAAAATGAACAGTTCTACAATATTACCCCTTAATCCGTTCAATGTTGCATTTAACGTTGGTGTTACCGTTGGCTTCCAGGAGAGAATGAAGAAATGCAGCTTCATATGCTTTTCCAGGAATGTAGTGAAATTATTTAAGACTTGTTCTTTCCAAAATACATGTCCTTACCCGTTCTCTTTCGATACTACATGCAATTAAAGAAACTGGAATGCTAGGTTAATTATTAAATTTTTATTATTTGAAACGCGAGTATTTAATCAGTAGCTTGGCTGAAATAAGCGGCTAAAGACACTGCGATATAGTTCCTCACCGTGTATCGTAATGTCTTACTGCCAGGAAAGCGCCACATGTATGATTGTGACCGACTTAAAACCCAAAATATTTTGGACGCTTGAATGATGAATAATCACATATTTACCATAGCCATACCATATTAATGCCTTTCCTAAGCAGCCTCCGAAGCTCACCACATTTATCCTCAGACGAAGATAGTTATATTAAAAAAAGGTTAGGATCTCAAATTGTAGATTTTATAATTTCTCCATTATATATCAACGAATGGTTTTCAAAAATCTGGGGAATCTGACAAAACGAAATTATCTGCATTGATGGCCAGGCCATGACACCATCTTTACACGTTCTTGTATGATGCAACGCTCTATATTTTCCATTTCCTCTTTCTTTTCATTCATTGGGTTTGGAATAATTTTGCTGATTTCAAATTGAACCTTTACCCTAAACCGAGAAAATGTTTACAAATTTTTAAACTTGCAACATATATTTTGGATAGTCTGTTTTGATTGATGAGTGTGTGTGAATTATCTGATGAAAAAATCTGTTGTAGTTTATAATTTTAAATTTTGCTCTAAATTTCAGTTCAGTTGCTGCACAAGTTTAGCATCCGTGCGTCAGATGGCCCAATGAAGCTTCTGAAAGTTATCAGCAATCCAGTGACTCAGCATTTACCTGTGGGAGTGAAAAAGATATCGACTTCCTTCTCAGCAAAGAAAGTTGTGAACCCAAGGGAGCTGGTTCCAGCAGAAGAAGAACCCATTGTGATTGTAGTTGGTGCAATGGCCCATGGAAAGGTATTAACTCTCTCTCTAATCTTTCCGCACCCTCATCATTTCAATTTGATTTCCACATGATGTATACAATCTCTGTTACATAATTATTATTTTCCCACAGGTCAATGTGGATTACTCTGAGGATGAAGTTTCTATCAGTAACTACCCTCTATCAGCAGCTTTAACATGTACAAAGTTATGCTCTGCCTTTGAGGAAGCGTGGAAAGTTCTCTGAAATTAAAGAATCTAACATCTTATATGACTTTAATTGTGAGAAGCATGTTTTTTTGTATCAGTATCACAATTTATTAAAAACTTTTTCTTATGTACATAGTGCCATTTGATTCTTGTGCGAGCAGTTAATCATTAATTACACTGCTTGTATATTGTTAAGTACATACATATGTACTCCTCGTAGGAAAACATTTATAAAATCTCTTAAACTCTACAAATAAATTAGATATATAAGTTAAAACAAGCACATTAGGCTACAGAGCCTTGAAATATCTTGGTAATAATATCACGGCTGAAAATACTTTCGGTCTAAACTGTCTGTCATCTTATCAGAGTCTTAAATCCTTTCTGAAAACTTGGATATACAGTCAGAGCATATGGTAGGGTAAATCGTCTTGCTGCCTAATTAACACCTTTACACACTGTGCACATAAACCAGTTTTTCACTATCATGTATGTATTGGTCCCCTAGAAAGGTGATTTTCTGATATATATTCTCATTGGCTGAATGATAACATTGGATCTTAGCAGAGGCTATTCGTTTCACTGATAATACTGGCTTGTAACCAAATAATGGTAAGATGCATGTGAAAAATTCTACATCGCTCTACGGTTACACCAGGGAATGAATATGGAAGAATCCCAGTGAAAATTTCTTGCTGACACATTTATCAGTCTTATGTCCTATAAGCATGTTACAGGCAGAAACAACAGCAATGTAAGCAGCTACATTAACTTCCATGACAGAAGTGAGACTGTTGTAGATAGCTGCATGAAATTTTCATCAGAAAAGATCCTAAATATTCCAACTAATGTATATAAATATTTAAGGGAATGTGGAAGTGTAGGTAATAGATTGTTATCCCTACTGTCAGGTACTATCTCCGGGCTTCATTTCTCAGAGAAATGTAAGTATTATAAGTATATATAGATTTGCTCTTTTTTGTTATTACCAATGACGCATTGCTACTTTGAAAGACTATAAATATAACCACAACTCATAAAAAAACTATTTCCTGAGCCCATTATCGGAAAGTTACTAGATTCTCCACCAGTGCTGAGGAAATAAGCACCATCACATAAAAAAAGGATTCAATTGCAAGTAATATGAGGACATTCACCACATAACATCAGTGGTAAACAAGTACTGCTAATGGTGGGATGATTCCTTCATCTCACGGCCTTTCGTCTCAATGGGTAATGCTATGGAAGCAACAGCAGCAAGTATGGCAGCAACAGCATAAACAGAAATGGCTATGTCTAATGATGACTTCAGCATCACCTGCAAAAAGGAAGCATCAGTTGATTAGAGTAATTACCATTCAGACATCAATTCCAGTATAGTCACATATTTTGGGATAACACATGAAATTGAGGGAGAATAAAATGACAAAAATTAATACTTTAATTTATCACCACAGAGCCTCAGTAAAGCAGTCCATCCAGTAACTTGATAACTGAAAAATGTCAGCAGGTGGCATTTATACAGTGGGTACAGTTAATGGGGAGAGGGGGTTTGAAACCCCAGACTTTGGTCAACTGAATCTCATGAAACTAACACCTTTAAATAGAAGACGATATTGATTCATGCAGTGTAAAAAAATTCCCATACATTCCATGAATGGACACACTACAAGCTATTGTGCAAAAATTTCTTCACAATACACCAAAACATGGTATTTTGTAAATTATATGTTGGCAATATGTATTGGTACTCACTGATATGCTAGTTAAAAGGGCTTAATGTAACTTATGTATGGACTACCGACAAAGTAGTGACATCTTCACCTCCCATCAATCACGCTTGCCGTGGGATTGAAAATAGGAAGCAGTTAACAGAAGTAATTTCTATCCAGCCACTGCTTCATCGAATATGGACTTGAAGATAGGAAATGCAAACATATTAACGGAAAATATCTTTTCTCACAAAGAAGGTTCCAAATAACAAAGTATCCTTGGCCCTTCATGAGTTGTAGGTGATGGAGTAAAGTTCAGCAATATGTAGTTAGTCCATGGCTATTCCTTAAGTACAACATTGCTTTCACTGCTTCTGATCAAAATGTGATGCTGATTTTCAAAATCCAACTCAGAAAAGGGCGTAGAGTTGATATCATGCGAATCCGAAAGATTACGAAAGACCAAACTCAAGCTGATGAATTCTCAATGATTATCAAGGCCATGTTTTGGAAAATTTCACAGGTGACAAAAGCTGAATACTCTGGCTATATTATTAAAACTGAATCCATTCACAATGAGATAAGCTCAGAATCATGAATGGCTATTGGACACTCTGGCTGGCTGAAGATTATCACGGTTCTCCTCTGATTGAGTCTAACATTTGTGTCTTCCTTACTTTTCTAGTAGTTAGGTCGTAGCTTTGAAAATTTTTCATCCACCTAAATTAACTTTTCACATTAGATATTAGTATGCATGATGAGACCAAAATTTAAAATAATTTTCGGCACTTGCAGTGCAAAAACTCATACTCATAATTGGAGATCTAATCTCATTTTTAGCCATTTACATGGTATCCAAGGGAAATTTACTTTTCCTTGTAATTTAATAATCCTTTTTTTCTGGCTGTCATAAAGAGAATATGTATGTACTAACAGAATCAGTGGCAGATAGATGTAGGGGTGCGCCTCCCCTTGCTCGTTTCGCAGAATCACAATTGTAACTTTTTTATGTACATATGTCATAAGATGGCATTGTCTTGTATACGTGTATAATAACTTTAATTAAAACATCCATAAACTTTGCATGCGCTTAATTATTTTTAACTATGATAAAAGTAAAGATAACTCGAGATATCTTTTGTGCCCCCCCCCCCCCCCCCTTGAGTTTGTTCTGTATCCGCTACTGAATTGGACATCACCCTATATAATTTCATCCCAATGTAACTGAGGTCAGTCTCCAGCAGCATTGGAATTTTTAAAATATGGCTAATCTCATGGAACCGTAATGCAGACCCGACCAAGATGAAGCAAAATACATATGTACTTTCTAAGCACCATAGGTTGTTCCTTTAATATGATGAAACTAGCCACAGCACAGCCTTATTTCTGGCTCCCTCATTGATAGGCATTAACATTTACTCAAGGCTGAGGCAAATATGGATAACATCAATGGGGGAGAGAGGTTTGTACAGTGTAAGGTTACCTCATGATTTTATACGAACACACCTAATGGTATGACATGCGCTTAAAAGTTATGTGCAATAAAAAGTTAATGAAGTGCAAATAGTGTATGGATAATTCATTTTTAAAATTTAGATTACAGTACTTGATTTTTACTTCATTTTCTTATAATTTCCAGGGGTAACTGGAACCGCTTAAATTTGCCTCTGGCATTACCCAAAAGAGTGGTCCTTTACCTGAGCAACATATGGGGTCACCATGGCACCCAGCCTCGCCATTGCACTGCACGTCCCCACCCCAACTGCACGCAGAGGAGTTGGGTAAACCTGAGAACAACAAAGCAAACCATATGTTAAGAACACTAATATCTATCGAGCGTGTCGTTAAGTTTTTAGATAATGAAAATATAGGTGGGTGCGTGGGCAACAAAGTACACATGGAAGGGAATTAAGGGTATAATGAGTGAAGATTTGTTCAATGGTTAATTAGTGCTATAATATACCAAGATTACAGCGTAACTGAAGGAATGCGAGTTGAAATGCCTTAGAATGAATTGAAATCAATAGTATTGTATTGAAGAAATTTAATAAATTAGCTCCATTTAAATGTTATGATTCAATAATTGGACTAAAGAAGATTTATCTATGAACAATGAATACTTAGGGGCCAAAATCATAGATTAAAAATCATTAAAAAAATCTTTTCTTACCTTAGAATTATCCAGAGCCATACTAAGTTGATAAGCATTAGCATCACAGATAACACCACCACCAAGATAGCAGAAAGTAAATTTTTGCTTTAGCACAGAGCTGTGAAGAGGATTATTCCACTAAAAGATTGTGTTCTAGTTTTACATTCCGTCATGGATAGCCACAGTAATAATATTCAATCCAGTCGAAGATTCAGCTTCAATGTGCAGCAGAAATACAAAAGACAAAACCAATATGTCACTGGGCCTTCACCACGTGAAATATCCAGTTCCATCTCATGTCAACATTTATTTTACACAAATAAATCATGTAGAATGAAATTCTTTCGATCCTACCCTTATTATCAGGTTATTCACCACTATGGTAAGAGAATTATGTATATATATTGAGCAATTTGGGCTAACTTTGTTAATTACAAACATTTTAAATACAGATGCCATGTGAATCATTCAACAGGACTAGCATTATCCACCACAGCTAAAGCCACTTAGGATAATACAGCCGTCCATTCAGTTACTTAGGCAGGATTGATGCAGAGACTCCATAGTTCTGCTTTCCCAAGCTGAATTTTCAGTAAATGAAAGCTTATCTCGGTGAAAGCTACTATGTGCATGTTGTAATGGTAGGAGGTCATGCAGTATGTATCATCAGGATTCATCAGTGTTTTTCTTCACATTGAGAACAATGCAGTTGCCCCTGAGAGCGTACGATAGTCATTCCTACAATAAATACCATACAAATTCAGAATATCCCAGGAACCTTTCAGCCATTGGTGGAAAATTTAGAGCAGAAATCCAGCCCCTAATTCGAGCTGTCTTTTGTGTAAATTACTTAAGTGCATATAGTGGCCCATTTAGCATCAACAGGAACCAAATGCTTTTATACTTCTCCACTTCTTCCACCCACAGCGGCAGGAAGGGGCAGCTGCCCCTCCCTAGAAGCAAAAGTAAAGGTAGTTCAAAACGAAAATTTTGAACTAATTTTCTTTTAATCCAAGGAAAGTGATATTAGTATGTATAAAACATGTAATTAAAATTTTAAAAATTTATTTTGGAGCAAATAATTTTAAAAACAAATAAAGCGCAGCTATAATTTTCTTGAAATGTTAGTTTCCTTGACCTTTTCTCTGTTACAACTTGAACGACCACCACTTGCCCCCCCTCCCTCTAGTTTTGATCCTGGGTACGCCCTTCCCTCCATCCCAAAGCAATTCTTCCTTAGATAGTTCACCATATAGGACACTGCTTAGTTGTAATTTTTACTTGGATTTCAACCTCTGAAAAATTTGATTGTTCAACATTTAGAGGTGACTCCACAATTATAAGTTCCCTGACTAATTGTAAGTGAAAAAATGTCATTCCTAGGAATAAAAAGTAAAGTTACAGTCCATCAAGTGCAAAATTTGCCTTTTCTGCATCTACAGACACCCATTTAGCAACTAATTAAATATTTCAATACATAATACAGCTACACACACAGCTCTTAATGCCTTGCTAAGTGCTCTCAGGGCGTAGACCCAATTACCTGATAGGTCCTGAGCCCTTCCTCACCCTCATGCTTTCCTGAGAGTCAAGAGGGCAATTTCGCTCATGCTAATCTGCACTGCATATTTTAAGAGGTGGAAATAAAAAAAAAAACAGAAAAATTCATAAGCTATAGCCTTAAGCCATCACCCCTTCCCTCAACACCACATACCAAGCCCAAATAGTACAATACATACTAGAAATACAGCAAGTGTGAAATACTCGGTAGTAAGTACCCACAGGATTTTAAAATTTCCAGAAAACTATGTACATAGTACCAACTACATCAATGATAAGAACACGAGGATTCTGGAACTAATGCAGGATTTCCAGGATGCATTTTTAAGAGTCATTTGATACCACTATATTTTGTGCATGAAAGGATCTCAAGACTTGAGCAAGGAAAAGTACATGTGATTCTAGCTTTTTATACCTCAACTGTTGGACAACTAAACTAAGGTTGGCTACCCTTACAACCAAGAATTTAGAAAAAACAAACTTTTTAGATTCCATTAACTAATGGCAGTTTACTTATGACCATCGATAAAAATAATTCTAACGGATAATTCATTGTTAAACGTTCGTAATTCATCCTAAAGATCAAGTCCAGATTCTTGCACATAAGACGAATGTATTGTTTGCAAAGACAATGTGATGTCAGAGAGAAAACCCTAACAAGTGACATCATACGCAGTCATGAGCATGGGTATAAAGTTATATGTACCTAGGATGAAATCCGCCATGATAGCATACCTGTCCAGCAATGAGAACTGGTTTTGAATCCTGGCTAAGCCAGCAGTACCGCCAAATGACTTTTCCATGACGTATTTCACCCTCTTGCACATGACTGCATACAAAGTCACTTGTTACATGCAGTGCTTTGGAAAAAGTGTTGCTGAAGAGCTACAAAGAAGGATTTTCTACCCAACAGTGGCTCTCAGTTAGCACGATCTCCAGTTCCACATTGTGGGCTCGAGACGTCAACAACTCGTTTGATAAACCCAGTCTAATGAGCTGACCTGCAATTGGGAGATAAGGGTTGGAATCCCAGCTGAGCCAAATGATTATACGTACCATGGAGAATTCCACCCCGGGTGCAAGTGACTTAGCGCCTGTGCACATGACTGCATTCAAAGACAATTGTGGCATGCAGTACCTTGGTCAGAGAGGGTTTTTACCCAACTACACCAACACCCATGTTACAGCCATCCATGAAAATGGACTCATCCAGGTGAAAGATGGACTTCGAGGCGAGAGCCATATGCTCTCAAATGGACTCCACTTTTTGCCAAATATTCAACTGACTTCTGGGCTGAACGAAAAATCTAGAATCCCAACAACCTATGATCATTCAAAGCCAATTGCCTGGCAGTGTGACATAACATCCATGAAATTTGAGATCTCAACAAATCCTGTGTCTGGTGCTTTCCCGGCGAATGTTGTTGATGAAGTCTTCACGAGAAATCAGTCGGGTAAGGATGGACATTGATGCCAACGTTTCAATGGCCTTCTATGCCATCGTCCTCAGGGCGATTTCCCGTGAAGACTTCATCAAAATCCTGTGTCTCTAAATTTAAGATACTACGGAAGCAATGAATATACAAAGAATTTCTGAGCCCTGGCGACACTACCCAATGATTCCTGCCCACAGCTGAGTAATCATAAATTTAATTAATTGTAGAGGGCGTAACTTGGTGGAAATCCATAATATCACGAATACAAGAATCAAGAAATAGCAAAGTTCTTGATTCTTGTATTCGTGGTAATCATAAATTAACCTTTTTTTAACTATGTACCTAACTCAATTTTACTTGGCCAAGAAAATTTAGTTTTCCATGGCACAGCAGGCATCTTTCAACTTATAAATGCTTAGTGTGCCCATATGTGTATGGGAAAAAGCTCCACTTGGGGTCTGGCATGCCTGTATGGGCATGTAAACTTGATGGGGTTAGAATTATATTCGGCAGCGAAGGGCGATAATTAAGAATTTAAATTTACCAGCACAAGGTTAATAGATTTCACAATCCCTATTAGAAGTTTGATTTCATATGCATACAGCATTCAAATTGGAACATATCTGATTTTGAGACACTTCTCCCTTTACCAATCAGATTATAACCCAAGTACAGTAATCAAGTAATTTAAAAAAATTTGCTTATTAGTAGGATTTAACAGTTAAACTTTCACCACACTGGAATTTTATTCTCAAGTGTGATGAGAAAGTATTCAAAAACTGTTGCAAGAACTACCTGCTGTATGCATGGAGAACTTAAGAGCCCATGGCAACACATACGTTCTCGTCGTCAGACACTAGAATAGCACTAGTTCAAATCACAGTCCCTAAATTCAAAGTGTACCCAAACCCCAGATGGCATCCAGTGACCATTTCCATCATTTAAAATGCAGACGTAAGAGACTGTTTAAGTGTCCATGCAAAAGAAATATTCCATTAGTTTTATTTAATACCTTTTATTTCAGCAAGCACACATTTACATAGTCACATTATAATTTCTCAACATACAATAGAAGATAAGAAAGAAGAGGTTATAACATTAAAGTATTTACAATGATCAAGAACACCATGAACTGAAAGCAAAACCCAAAATTAATACAATGAAACTGAACTAAGTTCTATGAAATTAATTAAATTAGTCTGAGGGTTAGAAAATAGGGATGATCGGATACCTTGGATCCAAATATCTGCAGATAATACCCTTCACCAGATAATGAAATCGGATCCCACTTCACCATGGAAATTGAATCTGGATCGAAAATTTAAATCAATGCTTCAGTTAAAGCCTCCATTGGAGGGAGTGGAAAAAGTTCGAATTCTCTCTTTGTAAGTGCCGATGCACTGCGATGCTTGTCCAAGTAATGAAAAAAATTTTTTAAAGGAATTTTCGCAAGGGTTACACATCAGAATTTTAGCTGTTGAAAATTTAAAGGTAAAATATAATAGGCACACAGTACGAATCTTCCCAAGAGATTGAACAACCATCTAGGGAAGCTCATTGCCGTAGGATAATAACCACCTCAAAAGTAACAACGTCACAAATTTCACGGAACTACTAACCACCTGCTTCAGCCAATGCCTACATATTTTTCCTTTCCAAGACCACACAGACCACAGGTCATTAGCTTTGAAGGAAAATACCTATCATGTTACACAATAACTATAGAAGCATGTTTCATCCATCCCCTGCATCACCAACTGACCTTTTCTGGCCTACCTGCTTCAATGCTCATCATTTCTGAAGGACAACTGTCACCTATTGGGCCTGTAGGTGTGAAACTATGGCTTTTGGCAATTACATGACATGCATGAGATTCAAAAAAGAATGACACCAAACTTGACACATTTCTGACAGTATTCTATATTTAAGTTTTTTAAGCTCTAATTGATTGGCACAAAGCTTTCTAGTTACAACAAGGCTATACTAATTTTCAACCTTGTTCAAACAGCACAATTCACAAAGAAACAAGCATAGTGTGAGCACACTCCAACAGGACAAGACGGACTGAGAACGCAAACTGCATGTATCACATAGCTCACTCAGCTTTGCTTTGAAGGCAACAACGTCACAAAGTTGCAAGATCGTGTTCATCCCTTGACTCCCTATTCGTGGCCTTGTTGCCCGTAAGAAAAAGTAAGTGCACTCCTTCCCCTCCACCTCTATTTTATGAGCTTCTGCTACCTGCCCCTTCCTCATGCTGAGCGGACATCTCGGTCTGTTATCAACCATCTGTCTGTTATCTCGGTCTGTTCCCCCCCCCCGCACGTGACGTCAATGTTTGCAAATTGCACATTTGGAATTAATTTTAATTATATACCGATTAAACTAGTCTTTTAAAATGCAGAAACATCTTTATTGAGATAAGGAGAACCCAACATATGCCATGTGCGTTCACTGAGGCATGAAACTCTAAATCGCTAGGAAGTGCAAAATCCACCTCACCACTACTGAAGCATTGGCAGGTGAAACACTAGTCCGTAAGCGATGAAGTGACAAAATTTGGGGAAAACGTGCTCGAGGAAAATTTGAATTCAGTCGATCATTCATCCAAAGAATGAAACCTATTTTCATTTCCAAATGCAAGCATAACCATTTAAGATCCTGGGCATGTAAAGATATTAATGCTTTTAAAAAATAACTTGAAAGCTTATAAATATGATTTGTAATCGGTAAAAACATTAATATGATAATCAAAATTGCATTCCTCCAATCATATACACCCAGAAGAAACATGAATAATTACTTTGACTTATAGAAGGCAATTATAAATGCATTTGGATCCGAAAATATTCGAAGATCCGACACATGAAATCAAGGTTCTGATCCACATCTGGATCTGAAAAAAATCCTGGATCCGACCATCCCTGTTAGATACCATTGGAAAAGTTTTTAATAAGACTGAGTACTTCAGAAAATAGTTTCTAAGGCTGTGAATGCATTGACCACTCCATGATTAGTAATCATATCCACTAAAATATCATGCTATGAAGATATGTTCGATTATGAAAAATATATAAGCCTCATTATTTACAATAATGACAGCACACACTCATTATACTAAAAGGGCAACAGAAAAAACATGAATAAATGATCTAGGGTACACCAATGGATTAAGATGTACTTAACCAACGTTCAGGCTTTCCATCACTCAAGTGTGCACATCAGTGATGGAAAGAGTTGCTCTTGGAATTCTGACGGTGTAGTGAATTATTTGTGAATTTTTTTAGGGTGATACAACTAATTGGGCCTTTGGATAGTTTTAGACGATACAGCAATACAGTCAAGAAATAAATTTTCTTTCAAATCTTTAAGAGGGATATTTTGAGATATTCATGATCAAATGTTCCTCACTAACATTGGTAAATCCATGGAAAGTGGTATTTTTCATCACTTACAGGAGTCACTTGAGAAAACAATAAGGTATAATATGCTTACAAAGGTTGGTGGGAAGTAAAGCACTAAGTTAAATAAAGCAGTAGACTTGCCAGTAAAATAGAAACTTTATAAGGATTACATGAAATGAAATAAAATTTTCAGAAGTATGAGTTCCAGGATCATATATTGGCCTACAAACGAACTTTCATAGTAAATAAAATTATGATATTGAAGAAATGGTTGATGAACTGGAAAAGGATAGTGAAGTGAGAAAAAACGTAAGTACAGTGAAATGCAACCGACGTGGGTACCAACAGAATCCTCATCAAAAGGATGTTGGAATTTGGCACAATGCCATCCTAAAATGGCCTGCTCTATGGTCTGGAGTAGAATAACCAAGATCTTGAGAAATTAAGACAAGAATAGACCACAGGTGACTGAGAATGCGTTTGGAAGATGGAAAATGTACTGAATGAGTAAAAGAACGAACAACGAAGTGCACATAATGGCTTCAAGGATAGAGTACTTTAGAAAGAGATAAGAAACTGGCAGAGCTAATAATGGAAGCAGCTTATACGGGAGGGAGATTCACAAAATACAACTTAATGGTCACATGACATAGGAGGAAGAGAAGACGATTGATACCTAAGAGAAAGAGAGTAGGATATTTTCATTGATGAATAATAAGTGTGATAATTTACTTTAGGTATGCACTTTAGGGATAAAATATGTGGTAGGATAATTCTGTTTGTCTAATTGTATCACGGCATGAACTTCCCCTCACATCACAGTTAGTAATAATGGAACCTAAGATGCTCTGTTATGGTAATGTATTGATGATTAGTAAACCCTGGCACCAGATATAAAATAGGACTTACCTCAGGAGTATAAACATATGCAGCTTGAAATATACCAGCAATTATACCTCTTGAAATGAATAACATAATGGTGAGAAAAGAGCGACTGAAAAGTAAAGAGAGACAAAATTAGCGACTTTCATACCTTCAAACAAATATGTACACCTGAAAAGTGCCAGTGGTTTGAATCTCTAATCCATAGACCGCATATTCTCATCCCTAGAGAGGTGGACTGCATGGTTGGGGGAGAGGGGGAGATTAGCAGGTGCCTTCGAACCCTAAGACATTGCTCGCACCCCTCTGCCAACCCCAGTATGATTGCCTTGATTGATCCTTGATTGCCACTCGCACACAGCAGACAACAGGTCCGTAATTATGGTATGAATGGTAACCCAACCAAACTTAGTTCACCCCAAGATTGCTTAAATTCAGCGATCTTAGGGAAACTGGTGCATCAATATGGCCTTTGCCTCACGTCCCAGTAGAACCATCAACAGTTGGAAGAATTCTACGAGTCCTCCTGAAACATCTCATCCTTGGATTATAGCAAAATTTCCATTCACACTTGCTATTCTAATCCTTTATTAAAATATTGAAATAAATGCCAAACCTTCACCCACCACATGCTCATAGCATGGTACTATTTAAGTATTACATTTTAGAAGTGGTTTCTTTCCTCTTCTTTGAGTTTATCGCCCCTCCCCTTCTTACCAGTTCCCCTCTTTACTGCAATCTGCCTTCTTGGTCCCCAATTTTTGAAACAAGCTGATAACATGAGTCACCTACTGTGTTCTTTGGTGACAATCAATAACTTTCCTAAATGCCCGCTTTACCTCCGTATGGTTTCAATACTAGTGATGTGCACCAAATATAAAAATGAATGAACCCAAATATGACACATTACTGCCATGATGAGTGCAATTATCCTGGTTCTCCAGCCACGTTTGTCTGTGTCGAGAACCCGGGTAACTGCACTCATCATTAACATCGCCGCGGAGGCCTTCGCAGGCATTACATTTCTGACATTATTAATCATGGCACCATAACTTAAATTTATCGATTTACCAACGAATCACAAATTCCTTCATTAGACTGCACCCAGAAAGCACTAAGAAGTTTTTTTTCCTAATGAGCCGGCCAAAAAATAGGGGTGTGCGAGATACATGAGGGCACAGCTTACACGAGTAAAATACGGCATTTGCCAGGGCTCTAGATACCTTAACTAACGGCATTAAAATTAAATGGAGTACCATTTTTTTCACATCTTTTTCACCACTTTTCCCATGTGCCTTTCATACATTCTTTCATTAAAAGTGAGTGTGCAAATAAGTAATTTTACGTGGCCTTAAACCAAAGCCTTCATCTTCAGTGAGTGTAGTTTTTGAATTCACTTTTGTGCAAATAAGATACATAATTATAATACTTTGCACTTCTCCACATAAATCTTCATTTAAAAGAGCCAACATATTTCACTGCATGCATGAGTCCCGAGTGAAACACATACACTTCTTCAAATAAAGATTTATGTGAAAAAGTGCAAAGTATCAGTACTTCATATCTTACAATGGACTTCCCAAATGTATTAGCCTACACCATTCGTTTCATGTTGTGTAAATAATTTATCTAGATACTGTACCCATAGGCATTAGAATTGAAGTCTCAATAATTGATGGAGCTAGAAACTGAAGTATCAAACCAACCTAACCCATTAAAAAACAAGGTCAGAACAGCCATGAAAGTGAAGGGAAACTGATTACCTGTGCTTTTCAATCATCAGATTTGGCATATCCCTTCTGTCATACAGAAAAATTTATGGTTGGATAAATTAATTAATGAGTGAAAAGCAATGTTTCATTTCTTTAAGGAAAGCAGACGAATAAATAACCTCAAGTCATGAGGAAACTCTACCTTAAACTATTTTTACTGAATCCTCCCAAAAAATTTGATGAAATATTTTGCTTCATTTAATCAATATACACTTTTCGTTTATTAAGTCTAGTTTCTAAACATCAAGTTTTAAATCAAATACTTACTTTGTAGTGCAGACTAATAAAAAACAGATGCACACTCCAAATGCAAGGAATTGCACAGCCATTGTTTTCTTTCGGCCAAACTTTTCAATAACTAGAATAGTGGCAAATATTCCTGAAAATAAGAACAGACTTCATTAGAGAAAGTTAATGGCAGGGTTGAAAATATTTTCGTATACTGCTAAGGTCTCTTAAGACAATATCACATTTGCAGAACTATATACAAGTATGCAAGTTGGGGCAAATTCAGATCTCATTCCTCTGATAAATACCACCAATATGAAAGAAAAGCAGAAAGTATAGGTGAACAAGAGAATTTAGGGGCTTCATCCTTCACCTTCAGTTTAACTGGCACCTGATATAACGAGCGATTTTCCACAGATTATGAGCACTTTTTAAACCAAGCTTCCATTGTACTTGGTAAACAAGGAATATAACATCACACAATTGTGTGTCTCTCCTGAAAAATTTTCTTTAATTATTTTGGTTCAGCAAACTACCACTTGGCTGCAATATGCATGATGTATACGTATATGTTGATATTTTTGATGTGAGAAGATTAGTATGGTCATCACATAACTTTGATCTGATCTTTACACCAGACGTCATGAACTTTTTGCGAACTTTGTCACATCACAAACTACCTCTGCAGGCCGAAAAATTTTAACTACATATACAGAATGACTGTAGCCCAGATTCCTTACCAGGAAATTCAGCCAAAGTTGTCCAAAGGAGATCAATGTAATCGGTGGTATTCAATTCCCTGCAATCAGCTGCGCATGTTTCACTGCTTGCTCCACCAAAGGATGGTGAGCAGAGGCCCTCAGAAGCTTCAAAAAGCTCGGTGGTCATCAGCACAACCCCATAGTAGCAAAAGGCACATGAAAGCCTAAAAGTAAATGGGATAAATCAATGATTAGCAGATTAATATAAATATGCGACACTTTATTGTAAATACGCGTACTGTTATGTTATGTTGGTATTTACCTAAATGTATACAGTAAAACTTTGATTTTACGCACTTTGATTTTACATCAAGTCTTGTTTTTACGCAGCGACACTCAAGTCCGGCCGGAAAGCATAGGGAATTGCAACGGTGAAACTTCGATTTTACATCTTTTCTTGATTTTACAGTTTTTCGATTTTGGGCAGCATAACCCCAGCCCCAAGGAGGCCGCTAATCTTGATTTTACGCAGTTGTCTTTCGACTTGTTTTGAAAATCCCGACTGGAGCAACACGAAGTTAGGTTAATCATTCGTCTCAATGAGTTGCAAAAATGAATACAGGAACGGTTGAAATGACGTAGCGCTGTTGAGCGTGAAACTAAAAACATCGCGAATCTAATTATTGCTTCCCCCTGCGCCCTCTCAGTAATAATTCAGGCTCCTTTACGAACGCAAATATCACTCTTAGTTCAAATTTACCGTAGAAGGGTATCGAAACCTAAAACATACGGCAATCGCCGTGTATGCGTAACTATTATTGATTAAGACAGATGATCGCCGGAGATATTAACATTATCACCTTTCGTTTATTATTCGACTTATTGGTCGACGCTGTTTAAAACATATTTATTTTAATTACAGTAGATGGTTGTTAATCTGGAATTATAAACTACGGAATATCTATCCCTAACTGAAGGTTTTCTAGAATTTTGCCAACGCTATGTTTTCCGTCCCCCTAGCGAAATATAACAGCGAAATGAGCTGTTAAAAATCCTCCCGTGCCAAAATTTTGGCCTCCAAGTTGATCCAAAAAAGATAGTCGTACTTCTAGTATGGATGTAAGTCGATGGTGATTCAACGTGATGGTAAAAGCAGCATGCATTGTCTTATTCCGCGGGCTAACCCCATATCTGACTGCGGGTGGTGGCCCATGTCGGCACTAATGATGCCTCCGTATGCAGAGCTGATGAGATCTTAAATTCCTTCAGGGATCTAAGCTCGGAAGTGGAACGCGTTCGGAGGGGCACTGGTGTCAATATGCGACTGTCCATCTGCAGCATTGTTCCACAGACGGACTGCGGCCCTCGAGTTTGGGACAGGATTTCCTGGATCAACAAGAGGCTGTGGGAACTCTGTGTAAGCATTGGGGCAGAGTTCGTGGATCTTCGCCCAGTGCTTAGATCGTGCCGGGCTCCCCTCAATTCATCTGGGGTGCATTATTCCAAAGAGGCATCAGAACGGGAGGCTCGTAGGATTTTTGAGCACTGTAGGTATTTTTTAGACTAGAGGGTAGGTCATCTAGCGGGATTGTCAATGATTTGATTAAACGTAGCCTCTGAGGAAATACGCAGTGCGAAAGATACAAGAAAGTAAGCTTAAAAGCGGTAACGCCGGAAAATAGTGCCATTATTCCCAAAACGCGTGCTCCAGAGAAAGAAAACATGTCAAATATTATTAGTACTGCGAATTAAATTCACCAGCTGAGTATCGAAAACCTTGGAATAGAACCCACCGAAACTCTAACTACAAAATATGACATTAACCTTGTTGTAGTTAATTGCCGTAGCGTAAAAAACAAGCGCACCGAAATCGAGCATATTTTTCAGGACGCAGACGTGGTCATGGGGACAGAGAGCTGGCGGAGAGGAGATGTCTGTAGAGCGCTATATTGTTGCGCTTTGCGTTGGAGGGGGGGGGGGGGGGAGAGGAAAGGGAAATGACAAATTGTAGAAACAGCAAAGTTTTTCATTCACAAATCAGCTCCGTATTACCTTTGGTATGCTATTTGGAAGGAGGTAACGGACAGCTGGGGTCATTAGCACCCTGAAGTAAGGGCTGGGGGGATAGGAACCCTATGTTGGCATTAGCCAGGTTGTTTTTGAGGAGAGTAGAAAGTGGAGCCTTCACTTCTCGGCGTTGGAAATGACACTCCTTAAATACCTAAACGCTATTATGATGATAAAAAAATTGTCTCATGTCTATGCTTGTCGCAATTAAAATTAATGAAAAAGTTGACTTCCACGTAGCCCCGAACCCTGGTCCTCTGCGTGGTAGCCTTAAATGCTACTACTACCCCACCTAACCCGTTTGCTGAGTGGAGCGATATTAAGGAACTATACGCGGCTTGTGAAAAGTACCGCATGAAAATTAATTACAGCCAAACTAAGGCCCATTCAACAGATCCACTACTAGTTCAGGGATGTGTTCACCTTCTGAAGGCCATTAAAAATACGGCATTGAAAAAGGCGGAGCAAGGTTCGTGGTCTCCCCTTGTTAGTGCCAGATTTCAATTCAACCATGTTGTTTAACCATGGGAAACATTGTTCAGGAATGCAACGTTGTTTCTCTTACGGTAACCCGTCATCTGTGGTGTTGCTTGTGAGTAAATAAGATTATTAGGCTTCATTTTCTAGCCTCCAAATAAGTAATTAAATCCGGGAAACATATATCTGACGCGACTGAAAAGGATTTCATGCTCATTTACCGTAAAACCTCACATAGGAGACTTTTTCTGGTTCCGGTTCTGGCTTAAATCAGAACTATACAAAAGTGTATGACTAAGCGTTCTAAAAATAATGAGCAACTGTTATCCTGTAAACTATACTCATCCTGAAAACCAACTCTTGTTTTTACACACTTTGATTTTACACAGTGCCCATATTTTGGTCCCTCCAACTGCGTAAAATCAAAGTTTTACTGCACATATTGTATGATTTGACGTGCCTTACGTCGGGGCCATTATTTAATGTACTAGATCGTTGGGCAAATAAAATTACAATAATAGTTGCACCTCAAATGCCAAGCGGAAGGCAAGAACGGAAAAGGAAGACCTCGAACAAAATATATGGAACAAGTGAAGAAGGATGTGAAAGAGAAGAAATACGTAGGTGTGAAAAGATTAGCTGAAAGGAGAACTGAGTGGAGAGCTGCGTCAAACCAATCCTAGGGGCCTATTACGTAACTTTGACTCGGAGCTAGAGCTATCTGTAACTCCGCCCGGATTTGTTTTGATTTGTAGCTCCAACCCTATTACGTACCGGCAGGAGTTACGAGAAGTCTCCGAAAGAATGCGGAGCTACAGTGGCTATGGAAAATTCGGAAAGCAAATCTCCAGAAATGAGTCAACCAATAGGAGCTTAGGTATCCGATAGTAAATGTTTCTGAGCAGACGGGTTTAACGTGAATTTCGGAATGGAGTCCCAAACTTGTATTTCGTAAGTTAACGTGAAATAATTAATATAAACTACATTGTTGAAATGTTTATACTTTAAAGCTTATTCATATACAGTTATATGTCATCCATTGTATACAGTCATTCATTTATCGTCGAATCCAAACCTATTCTCTGCCCATGTTTATATTATGGCAATGAATACAATTTTAGATACCGGCAAAGGTCGGAGAAAATGAGCAGGAAGCAGTGCGTGGTGCTCACTAATTTTATGAGTGACCACAGAAGCTTTGCCCTTGGCGTATTCCAAGGAATAAACGGGGAGGCAACAATAAATAAAATGTGGGGTGACAAACCTTAATATTTCATCGACAATAAACAAAAATGTGCTAGTGAGATTGACAAATGCCTACAAAGAACGAAGATATTTGCACACACACTGACATTTTTTTAATACCAATAATGAAAATAAAAATGCCTTGTGAAAACTCCAGCCCGATTTCCTTCGCTTCTCAACTGTCATTTGTTGATGTCTGCCGTCGGAATCTGAAGGATAAGGCAATGGATCGACCAATAAACATATATTGGGGAAGGATAATGAGGGTGTTTGCGGAGTATGTAAGAAGGAGGCATCTGACATTAGAAATGAGACGAATAAGGGTTTCCCACAATCCGATCGAATTAGATGAGTGTCGAAACACATTTTTTAATATCTCTGCCGGTCTCTGGGACCCACACTAAGGAAATGCAGAATATCTCAGACGCAGAATAAGAAGATTCAACATTACACACGCCCATAGTGATATAATGAAAATTCTTCAATAATATTTATCTGTTTCTCCACGCTTAGTCCAGATATTCTGCGTTTCCTTAGTGTGGGTCCCAGAGACCGGCAGAGATATTGAAAAGTGTTTTTCGACACTCTGAAAAACATTCGAAAATGGTCTTCATCTAATTCGATTGGATTGTGGGAACCCCTTATTTCTAATGTCAGATGCCTCCTTCTCCTTACATACTCCGCAAACACCCTCGTCATCCTTCCCCAAATATATGTTTATTGGTCCATCCATTGCCAAATCCTTCAGATTCCGACCTTTCGACGGCAGAAATAAACAAATGACAGTTGAGAACCGAAGGAAATCGGGCTGGAGTTATCATAAGGACGGGTCAGAAGCCTGCGTTATTCCAGCCCCGAGATAACTCCAGTTCGCAACTCCTATTGGAGTTATTTTGACTACTGTAATCGCAAATTGAGCTATGGCAGCCATCATAACTCTTATAGCTCCATAGCTATGAGAGTTATGACTTACGTAAGAAGCCCCCTAGGATTGTTGACCAGTGATGATGATGACCTCAAATGCACCATATATCTCCTTCTCCCTCATCTCCTATCAGCACAAAACAATCAAAATCCACAGTCACTTTCCCCAAGTTGCAATGACTAATCCATCAAAATTTCCTCATTTAATACGTCTAATGAGCATGCAATTTTACTCTTGAATTTATAACAGACAAAAAAGGAAAAAAAAGTGTATACACATGTGTAGGGCCATGCAAAAGGTGCCAAATATTTTATAGCCAAAAGTGGTGTTATTTTTCTACAAATGCGATGTTATTTTGCCCTGAAATCGGTGTTATTTTAACGGCAAAATAATTGATGTTGATAGAGAGCCATCCTTCTAATGGCCCACCCATTGCCCTAAATTTAGGATATTACTGACCAGGAATAATTTAAGCAATAATATACATGGAGTATTGACTGAATTCACCTATTTTACATATTTATCCTTCGCGTATACATATATCTAGCTTACATAGAGAGAAATTACTTTTAAATGTCTGTAATTTCAAATGAAATATTGCTATTGTGATCAAGGTGTCACCTTTTACATTTGTTCTCTTATCTGTTAACACAGTGCTATAGCAGGAAAGAAATCTTTCTCAGTCCATGTTTGCAGAAGGGATCCAAATTGCTTAAAGGCACTTAGATGCAAACGATGTCTCAGACATTTGAGCTCCTGGATTGCTTTAATTACATCCACTGAACCCCGGGAATTTTGCTTTTGCATTAATTTCTCCCAACCCCAACATCAACTTCTCTGTCTCCATTGATTCCAGGCCATGAATTTTTTGTTTTTAAGTCAGGGTTCATGTCTGTAGATGGAACTTCTTGGGGATCAAAAACAGATCTTTTCAAATACCTATTTTTCTGCTTAGGTCTTCTACCATAAGAGAACTAAGTTTGGTTGATGCCTTTTCAGCCATCTGCATAGGTATTGAATTTACAGCAGCTGCTTAAGAGGTTTTCATGTTTTGCAGGTGTAGTAAGTGCTTTATCAAAAAAAAAGTACTCTTTTAACTCTTTCAAAATGGTGGAGTTCTCTCCTTAACATGAATGCAGGACTGCGCTCCATGAGACTCCTTGGTCCCCTCTGTATGGAGCATTTATGTTGGACATCTGTTAAGAAAGGTCTTGCAGATAATCAAACACTCTCAACACCAACCTTTTCTGATCCTTCCTAGTGGGCATTTTGCATTATCTTGGACTCTGTGGGTAGTTGGTCTTCCTCCTTTCGTGGTTTATAACCCTACCAGCGGCATTGGTTTGCTGTCAACTCATGCTTTGTTTATGTGAATTAGCTATATGGATGATTGTTGCTTGCACGTAAATTGCAGACTTCCAATTGAATTCCTCGATTTATTCTGAGAATTCTAAAATTTTGAATGAAGCTCTACCGTCAGCATTAACGAATTTAATGCATTAACAACTTCCATGTTGATTTTATCCTGAAATCGAGATATAAGTTAATATTTATGGTAGAATTTCGTTTAAAAATTGTAAACGCAGCCAAAAGACAAAGAGTTCAATTCTTAGTTTATATTTTTTGAGAAAGGACCGTATATTTATTTCGCAAACTAGCTGAATGAGCAATTGTATGACTGCGATCCCTTGCCACAAAGAGGGGTAATAAGAGACGAGGGTCTAGGTTCATGCTTCCGGATTTCGGCACTTACAGATTTTGCCAGTCCATGGTGTTGGCATGTGATGGGTCCCGAAACTAAGACTTTGCGAACCCATGAATGTCATAAAAGGAGGAGAGCAAGGAAACGTATTTTCGGCATTAGGCCTGCGTCGGAAAATCTCAGACGAAAATTTTCGCCTTTCATCTCCCGGGTCAAGAAACGTCCTGCCGCACATTTTCGTCATTAGCAGCAAAAGGGTTAACTCTTTATAGTATGTGAGCATTTGGATAGTTTGAACCCTCCATTAATTTTATTAAGTCAACCATCACATTCCCATGGCATTTTGGCTACTTTGTAGACATCGTGAATGCGGTTTAGACATCCTCCGGACAAACAAGTCGCCTTATTTCCTCGAATGAGTTTCTTTGTGGAAACCATGAATTTTCTCCAATTCATGGGCGATTTTCACCAACTCAGACGCGATTTTCATCATTTTTTTTCCTTCTGCTCTGCATGAAATTGTTTTTCGGGGCATATATTTAAGCCGTTATTTTTTCACGGCATTGGCCGCTCACCGGCGCGACTAATTTCTGCGGGCCGCCGTTCTCGGCACAGCGCCGTGAAATCCAGAGAGTCGTCTTGTCGGAAAGTGGCCTGAATTTTACGGCGCTGTGCCGGGAACGGCAGCCGGCGCTAAGTCGTTTCGGCTGAAAGCTGCTACAATGTAGCTCCGTGTGTATTTCACGGAATAGACGGCGCACAGCCACTTTTTGCCGCTTTCAGACTCCAGCCCTCGTCAACGGCACGGCACTGTGCTTTCAAATAACCATTGTCTCAATGCATGTCTTCAAGCGAGTTGAATCGCGCAGTTGACGGCACGGCGTTGTTGATGGTCAGCAAGGCAAGGTTCAACCGGCCCGGCAGTGTGCCGTTAATGGCTCGAAATACACACCGTGCTATCTTGAGGCTACATTCAAACGAGACGACTTTTCGCCGGCCGCCGTTCACGGCACGGTTCCGTGAAATTCAGGCCATTTTCAAACGAGACATCTCTGTCACTTTCAAACGAGACATCTCACGGTGCTGTGCCGTGAACGGCGGCCCATGGAAATTCGTCGCATTGGAAAGCGGCCAATGCAGTGAAAAAATTACGGCTTAAATGTATGCCTCGAAAAACAATTTCGTGGGAGGAGCATGAGCAGAAGAAAAAAATGGTGAAAATCGCGTCTGAGTTAGTGCAAATGGCCCATGAATTGGAGAAAATCTCAATTAACACGAAATTCGTGTATTCGCGGGAAAACTCCGTACATCGCGTATTTTGCAGGAATATCCCGGAATTCGCGTTATCGCATTTGCGACTTTTGCATGTCCCTACACATGTGTTAAAAAATCAAGATGAAAAAATAAATAACTGTAATGTAACCGCAACTATTGTTAATTTTTTTCATGTAACCCATAATCAATAACACCACAATCGAAATGAAAAATCCTACACCATACACCTCTGGATATTTATCCTCCAACAGAAGCGATAGAATTTTCCAACAGATACAAAGGAGAGAAACATACACAAGTTGAGTAACATATGGATGGTGATCCTAGCACTGCACCTCAGCAAGCAGATGCATGTCTACAGAACACAAACTGTCCAAAATAAAATTGGCCAACGTTATATTCCCACTGTTGTTACGATAAATAGAAAACTTCCTTGAGCTTTCCAGGACATTTCATCAAACACTCCCAATTTTCTGGTTTACAGGTCATCAGACACACTGACAATTTAGATCTCAGGTTTCCGCGTAGTTTCTCCATTTGAGTCGCGGCATCAGGGCATTCCTCCATGTTGTGCTGTCCATAGGTGACGACAGTTCCTCCAGCCATCCTGCTGGCGTATTTCGGTCAGAAGTGGCGATGCATTAATTAGGCCTTTTTGTATAGGCACTTGTGGGATCGGAGGTTAGTACTTTTGACCTGAAGACGCCAGCAGGATGGCTGGAGAAACTGTCGTCACCTATGGAAAACACAATGCGGAGGAACGCCCTTAAGCCATGACTCACACTGTAACAATCTTTGTAGTGGCACTCATAAATTATTGAAGAGCAACTTGCCAAATGAACCAGAGCAGAAGAGATGTCCTCCTCATCTCGGGAATGAGTAAATCCCACACTCGACCCCTCTGGTAGAGGCTGCCTCCGTGAGGGCTTGTGTCCTCCAGTACCAGGCGTCCCAGGAGCATGTGATGCCCATTCTCCGACGCCACACGCTTCAATGTCTCCAACGCCTCGTCTGCATTCCCACTGGCCATTAGGAAACGTGCACTTTCTGGGAGCCACTGAGTAGACAAAAAGACTTGCATAAGAAATTGCAAGCATTGAGTCCAACATAGACAAAACAGGACATTTGGGAACTATCATATAATTCATACTGGTTACTTTCACGCAAGTTTAAACAGCAGCTATTTTGTTCACAAACTAATACAGTGGAACCCACTAACAACAAAGTCCCATTTTTAATGAAGTGCAAGATCAAAAAAGGCCTTTTCACCATGTAAAGCAGGGGCTCCCAAACTGGGGGGCGCACCCCCCTGGGGGGGCGTGACACCCAAATGAAATAAATAAAAAAATTACAAAAATAATTTCCTCAGATCTTTGAAATAAAGTCTTTCTAAGTTTTCATAATTGTTTTTGTAAAGTTTCAATAAGGTTGTAAACTTTATCAAAGAAGGTTACAGTTTTTAAAACTACAAAACACACAAGAGTTCAAGTTTCTCAAAACCGTCCCCCTCCATAGCAATTACAGTCAGACGCAACGGGTGTGTGTACCGATCTGGGTTGCGATGTCCGTATACTTATCGCGCACGCGCAGTGCAAGCTCCCTTCTCATTGGCGCAAGGGGCGCCGCGTTGTTTTTCATGTAATACTTGTTTCAATTTTCATCATACGTACAATTATTGAATCTTTCCATTCTGCGTTACCGCATTCAACAGTGAACAAAAAAATCTACCTACTCACCGTATCAAGTAGGCACATACTTGTAAGAGTACAAGTACTTGCACAAGTAGGAGTTGGTATGTACGGTACCGTGGAAATAGGCATTGCAAAATGGAAAGCTGATATGTGTAGCGGGGGGGGGGGGGGGGGGGGGCGTGGTACAAAAAAGTTTGGGAACCCCTGATGTAAAGAATCCAGTTTTCAATGAAGGCATAAAGAATAAATAAACGTAAAGAATTTATGCTTACAATGAAGTTGGCATTGCTCCAAATTATATTTCATATATTCAACCTTTTCTAAGCTGTTATAAAAAACATTACGCCAATGTCATATTCATTTCAAGAAGCTTAGAGCTCTAAAAATAAACAATAATTTTCACCTATGAACACTCAAGAAGAAATATATACCATTAGCACTGAAACTCCTCTTCTCAGACTAAAAGAACAAGCAAACTCCCCCCCCCCCCCTTTGCAAAACCTATCTCTGGCAACTCCCACTCACTAGCCAGCCCTCCTAAGCTATGCTGCTGACCCTTCTATTGTTTGTCAGTCTCCAGCAGTGTTCTTCTGCATCTTAAGCTGCAGTGCCTAAGTGTGAAACCATATTACAGTCTTGTCATATTGATCACTATGGAGGGAGTTAAGGAAGAAGGAAGTTTAACGAAAGCAGTTTAACTAAAAAATTAGAAATTTTCAAGGGCATGGAGGATAATATAAATCAGACCAATACATATTGTAATTAAGTAGAGGATTTCACAAAGGAATTCATGAGGCAGATTAAAAAATTGGGATAAATTGGGAAATCTAGAGAGCGTGAAACTTATGGAGTTCATCAAAAATCCACCCCTCCTTCCCTGAAAGCAAAGGCAGCCAGCCCACTCGCTTCCCCTCCTTGAGTTCCCTCCATCCCACGTTTTACTCCACATCATCCTCGTGCCTTCTTCCCCCTTCACTTCTTGAAATTGCCAAAATATAGCTCACTGACAATGCTTAACAGCAGGTAGTTTTGATGATGATGATCAAAATGCAATGTGAGGTTTCAATAATATCAGCTCAAAAATGCTCCACCAGACAACTATACTCAGCACCTGGAGTCCTCTCATCAGACTACTAGGGCACCCAAGTTCCCACCCTTGCCTCCAAAATCCAAAGAGGTAGTAAAATATTTTGTTCTTGATGATTGACTGCCTGTTTATTTAGCAGCTGAGACAATTTCAATTCAATAAGCATGGTTAAAAATTATCATAACAGGTGTAAACTATTGTAATGTGAAATTCCCAGACATTTTGTCTGAGTAACTTCACAGCTCTCGAGTAAAAATGGATGCTCTGCACATACTTTAAGATATATAAAATAATATTTAATCCCAAAGAGCTCCATTACATTGCTTTAACAACTGTACCATTCCAAGTGTCTTTGCTCTAATTAGACCGGGCTGACACCAAAGCAGCTGTCAAGTAAGAGCACTTGGAAATGGCTAGCCAGGCTCAGATGACTAGGGACTCAGATACAGACATTTCATTTCATCAACAACCAAGTTATACGTGGGTGAGTACGGAATGCAGTTGATAAGGCTCTCATGCAGAATTGCATAAAAATTTCATATTATTTTTAATATTTAAAAATGAGCCAGTTTTACTTAACTACACATGAAACTGGTTCAAATGTGCAAAAAATTCCACAAAGGAAAAATCTAATTTCCACATGCAGTTCCACATTCCTGCGGCTTAAGCCCCATCAAAATCTGAAATGGTGGGTGCCATGCCAGGCTGTACTGACAACACATGACCTCAATGAAATGTTCACACTTAACATGAACTTGCGAATGACTCTAAAAAGGTACACCCCTCTTACTTCCAACAATAAGGTTTCTATTTTTTTTACTTTCACATAGTCTTATACTATAAGCCCCACTATATCAATAATGGAAATCATTAGGAGCATAAATTTCTGTAACAATTTTTGAAAAGTGTGTTGAGTAATGTTAAGACAGAAACAGGAGTACCAAATGCATAAAGGTGTCGGAGTAAAACGACAACATACCGGGCAAATGCACACGAATGCAAAAAGAGGGATGGTGGAGAGTCCAAGGAGCCACTTCCAGCCCAACGTGGGCATCACGAGGAGAGCAAGCAGGACCTCAAAGCAGGCACCAAGGGCCCAGAAACACTGCAACACAAGCACAGGCAACACAATCAGCAATATTACTAGCATGCAATTCATCGAATTAAATCGCTTCAGGCTTGATTTTGCGGAATTTTGCTTTATCCATGATAAAAACACAAGTGGTAATTTCCACACTATTTAATACAGCACTCAATGACCCACCATGGTTTCAACATTTTGTGCCATTTTCAAGGAAAGTGTTGAAACCAGTCGGTCGTTGAGTGTTGCATCAAATAGTGTGGAAATTACTAATTGTGTTTTTATCATGGATATGCAATTCATTAACAGGCCAGAATCAATTGAAATGATAGCACTCATTCACTCGCTCAAAATTTATCAAAAGAATTTGAAAATGATGGAAGTAAAATAAAAGCTGAGACAAAAAAATAAATCATCCACATAGAGCCATTTTCTCATAAGTTTGAAATAAGAAAAAGAAAACAAAAGCCACCTCCCACTTTTGAAAATTTGACCGTCATTAGAGTTCATTGCCTCATTGGTTCTCTTACAGAGGGAAAGAATCTCTCAAAAGAATGTAAACAACAACAAATCACACAAGGCCAATGCTCAAGGAGTAGCTGAGAAGCAACCAGAGGACCAAAAAAACAGAAAATTATGGGTTTCTTCATCCTTCAATCTCAATCAAAATCAACAATGCAAGGAGATAGGTGAATGAACACATTGTTTGCCAAATTTAAACTCCAGTATATCCAATCATTTTACACATATTCAATTGATCACAAGGACATTACCGTATTTGTCTGAATATAGTCCCCCCTTTTTTTTCCAAAAATGCCGATGGTAAAAGAGGGGACTGTATTCAGATGCATTTTTATAATTTTTCCCGAAACTGAAGCCTCAAAACTGGGGGGGGGGGATTATATTCGGAGAAATACAGTACTTTCTTCAAATGGCTTCGCTTGAGCGATAGATTTGCTTTCATAATAAGTTTTGAATGAATTTGATTGCATCCTCATTATCCTACAATATATCAGTGATATCCCATAATTGAAGGCCATTTCATTATAATGGCTGGTTTATTTAAAAAAATTAACAAAAACTATCCATACAGAACACTTATCATGAGATCTCAGTACCCACACGTTGAAGGTGGTATCCGTGAAATAAAACAGACCTGAGCCTGGTATATATTAGCATGGGGATAGGGTAATTTAGAATCAATGGGAAAATCAAGGTGAAACTTTGGAATGTGCAGTGCCCAAGCTATTCTTTTTTCATGCCCTTTGCATCCATGTTTTGTAAGTTCTAACATCGAATTGTGGAGAAAAGCACATCAGAATGAAAAATAACTAGTATATAATATGGAATTGAAAAGAAAACTCCAGAAAAGACATTGATGTGGCTAAGAAACAACTCCAATCCATTTCAATATATTGCAATAATATTTCAATATCTCTGCCAGATGGCTGGTAGATAGCGTCCAATCAATGTTAATTTTTTCTATGAACTTTGAAAATTTATTACACATTTGTTTGGAGCTGTGAAGCTAATATCTTACTTAATCCTAATTTGCACTAATTGCTGATTTTTCCTATGCAATGGCCTCTATTGAGAAAATTAAATTAAATTAAAAATGCAAATTAAAACAAGAGAAGCTTTATAGAGGTAAAAATAAACTAACACAGCATTGAACTAAAGCTGTTAGCCAATTACACAGCAGGGTATGAGGATGGCTGTATATGTCTGAATATAGTCCCCCCTTTTTTCCAAAAATGCCTAAGGTAAAAGTAAAGGGGGGAACAATATTCAAACACATTTTTTTAACTTTTCCCAAAAGTGAAGCTTCAAAATTAGGGGAGGGGGATTGTAGTTGGAGAAATACGGTAATAAATTTTCCTATAGACTGCCTAGGGACACAAGCAATAAATTACATAATCGCTTAAATGACTATATTTAAATTAGATTTAAATTAGATTATTTCTTCTAGAAATCACGGTCATACATAAATATGGCAACGATTAATACAACATTGTATATTTCATTTAAAGGTAATCAATTCACTCAAAATAAGGAAAATTATGGTCCTTATCATCCCAACCTTCCCAAGTTGATGAAAAAAATCAGTTCTCTTCTAATGCAGATAATTTTATGCAAGGGGATTGAGGCATACATACATTAATGAATAATGATAAATATGTAACATGCACTGAGATCTAACCTCGACTAGTTTTTTTAAATGTAACGTGCATTGCATACATCTGGGAAGGAAATAACTCAGAAAAAAACTCACATCCAATAAAACGACACACTTAGCCCTCTGCTTGGTGGGCAGGAATTCAGCATACAAAGTAACTCTGAAAATAATCAAGCAATTCAAAAATGATGATGCATCTTCCACTAAAACATGCCTGAATCACAGCCATTTTTTCATCCCCTCTATGAGACAGTTTTATGATCAAGACGCCCAGAGATGTATGTACCATGACAGATTAAGGGGAGCAAAGAGAGGTCAGTCAACTACACATGTCCCTTGGCCAATTGCTCTCCTACAACCCACACAACAAGTGCCTTGCCATATAACATTGCCAATCGGATAATCATAATGATAAAAAAAACAAAAAATAGGCACCTTTCAGCACTTGTGCATTCCATACTCCCTTTCTTTGCATGCTTATTTGTTTCATCACTGGCTATGGGCGGTTTCTTTTCAGACCTGTCCCCACCTGGCACTTGATACGTAACACCTTTGTTCAAACTTGACTGCAATGACAGCTTTTCTTGCATTGTGAAAATGATAGCTTGACTGATGATTTTTTAAATCAAAAAGTTACTCCTGCCCTTCCCTTTCCCACATTTACAACCTCTTCTGCTCATTTCTTCAATTTAAATCTCCAATCCACTGAAATTACGCTCTATGCTCTTCTGAAATCCTATTGGATTAAATCACTACCTCCACTGCAAAAACTCTCAACAATCGCCCACCAAATCAAATCCGTTCATCTAGTAGCCCAACAAGACGAATCCGCTCAGCTGGCAGTGTCCGGAGCATAAACACTAATCTCCTATTCTCCACGCTTGAAGGTGAGCGGATTTGATTCGGTGGGCGATTGTTGAGCGTTTTTGCAGTGGAGGTATCGTAATGCACTCTTAGGAATGTCTTCAGTGGCATCATGGGCTGGAAAAAGCTATATGAATCCCAATCACTGATGCTATCTCAAAAGCAACCTAAATAAACGATACTCTTTTAAAATTGGAAATAAACCTCACCAGGGATAGTAAAAATGGTCATGTGCTTCAGGCCAAGCAATTATAAATCTGTATGCACTCCCAACAGTTTCACATTAGGAATTTGACTGAGCAACAATTTCACATAATTAATAAAAGGGAAAATTTAACATGGACGGTTATTCCGTTTAAACATATATTTCTTCATTCAGCTTCATTGAAATGTCATACTTCCCCACATATTATGAACTGCAGCAATTAGTATCACAGAATAAAGGCAATACTAGCAATAAGCTTGGTACAATGAATAGCCATACATTTCAAATTAACTTTAGCATGGAATTAAATGCAGTTGAAACTGCATTAAAACTTAAGACCCTTGATCCTCAAGGTCCACATGCTTACTCTGTAGAAAATACCCCAGTATCTTTGATTTGGTGACAAAATGGTGATGACTAGAAAATATTTTGGTCTGATCAGTGGATATTATTCACGCCAAAGAGCACAAGCATAAAAGTATAACTTCAATGATAATAAATTTAAAGTAATTCCAAATCGCAAGGCATGCTGGTGCACATAGGAGAATAACAATGGTTGACTTTGAAAAATCAATGACTTCCAACTTACGATTGAGGCACACATCCAATGGCAAAACCAACAAGTCCTCTCAGAAATAATATCCAAAGATAATTCGGTGCAAACGAGCTGAGAAGACCGTAGTAAAACAGCAGAACAGCACAAATGGTCAATGCCTACAGGAATGAATATATATTGAAGCATCATTTATATGACAAGAAAACAAAACCTGGACCTAGTAGATCAAGTGGATGTCATACTTAGGAGTTAATTACCTGCTTCCTACCATACTTGTCACTTATGTTTCCCCAAAATGTTGAACTTAGCATCATTCCCAAGAAGACTACCTGGAATTCATTGATAAATGAAAAATAGTAAATAATGCAACTCCATGAAAAAATAAGAGTACGCGATTTCAAACAAAAATTCACACGATGTTTTACTTGCCGTAGTCGTTAATGCCTGCTGATACTGGCTGATATGCCAGTCGCAATGTAGGGCTGGCGCTAAAATACTTAAAATTGTCATTTCCATGCTGTCAGCCATCCAACACAGCCCAGTGAATAAGGAGAGTTTAACTTGAAATTTACCGAATCCAAAAGCATTAACTGCCTGTGTCACCGTAAATGTATCTAAAGAGAAAAGGGAATGCACAATGCGCAATACAGAAGTTAATCACAAATGAACACTCAAAGAAATTATATTGGGCTTCATCGTCAACTTACCATCAGGAACAACAGAAACCGTGGACATTTCTATTTCCATGTCTGGATCAGTAACGTTATCGTTGAAATCATCTTGAAGAATTTCGGGTCTCAATGTTGAATTACTGTCATTACCTTCAGCAGAGGTGCCATCAAGATCTTCGTACGTAGAATTTTGCCCCCTTATTGTACGTCTGACCGATGACAGCAAGTTGGCCATTGTTCAAAATTATTGATATAACACTGACAACTAGGGAATCAAAAATAACCCACGATCACTGAAATACTACTAAGAATGGTTCTCCACCAACATGAATGCAAAGCATCGTCGGTATGAACACTGTTATTGGGAGAATGAAGGAATTGATAAACCTATTTCACCACTACCCCACATTTACGATAATAAACTTTGCGCCTCTGATATCCCAATTCTTACTGACGTATGTCATTATTATTTATTTCACAGGAGATCGTTTAAAAACAAAGTTGACGTTCCAAATTGTTGCCAACACCATACCGGAAATACGCGTCATTACTAAAAGGTGAAAAACGAAATGTTTTCGCTGAGAATGTAAATATTACCAATTTGACTAATACATGCGCTTAAATCGATCACAGCTGTCAGATACTCCGCATTTGCACTTAAAATTTTAATAGGGTGGTTTCCAATTGAATCCCGTTCCATATTTCAGCTCAAACGGCTTTCCTTCACATACCCAAATAAGGAAGTGTGGTGCTGCTTCCGTTTGACTTCCAGTTCGTCGGGTTTTCTGTAGTCCAATACCGCCTTATCCCTTCGTGTGATTCTGGAGAGTGAATTCAAAGTAATTAGTCCCTATGACACCGATACATTCGTTAACGTGATATTTAGTGTGTTTACAATCGTACATTAAGGTAAGGTGTAAAGTTTTGTTACATAATTTTGATGCATACTTACTTCATTGTTTGATAAATATATTAATTACTGTGTTGACAGTGTGCACTCTTAAAATTTTATCGCTATGCATTTGGGTTTCACATTTTATGATGGTCAACTATTGCTAAATTTATTTTATAATGTATTATACTCTACAAATTCATAAATAATTAACCGATTTTATCACATAATCGTCTGTATTTTCCGCCTTGACTTCCATGTATCACTGTATTAGCCTTCATTGCGGGGTAGTTTCATTTTGAGGGTCTCTTTATTGCCTAAAGTTACTTATTATTTTCAATTTGACGAAATATTTTCGTTTAATATTTTCTAGATGTCTTTCCGAGTAGTACGTAGCAGTAAATTCCGGCATGTGTATGGGTCAGCCCTGAAGAGAGAACAATGCTACGACAACATCAGGGTATCGAAATCATCATGGGATTCAACATTCTGTGCTGTGAATCCAAAATTTCTTGCCATCATAGTGGAATCTGCTGGAGGTGGAGCCTTCATCGTATTACCGCTCAACAAGGTAAGGCCCGACTTGCCGCAGCATTTTGCCCCCCCAGGGTCTAACTTCAGTACTGTCGGTTAGATCCCTCAAGGTTGTTGATTTTTTGGTAATGTAGTCATGGCATAACCGGTGACATTTTTCAGCTATAGAGAAAATTTTTAGTTTTTGATGCAGTTTTGTGACCATTTTAATCAGTCGTTAATTATCGTCCAACCATACCCTTTAAAATCTATGGACTCAAGTTCGTGTTTTTCTCAGGGGTATCTCTGTGGAAGTGAGTGAAAGGAATTCTTTCTAACGAAAGGAAATAGTGTTTCCTCTTCCTGGACTCAAAGATAAAAGCTAGTCGTAAGATAGAGATTGCACACCAGCCAAGTCCTTCTAAAGCAAGCCTCTTCTTGCTTATCCAACCGTTGTGGTTTTTTCGTCATTATGTGCACGAAATACCTGCTGTTCTTCTTTGATATGTTTGGTTAAAATTACTGAGATGAATTTTGTCGACCATTGAATTGAAAATCGCCTCTCAGTGTATTTTTTCCCACGGGACGCACGTGGACATTCAAATGTCACCACTGGACCAAATTCATATATTATCTATTCCCAAGCATGGCGTTGTTTGTGTGAGCTCCAGTGAAGTCACGAACAAGATTTTAGGCATGGTTCACATTTTTAAACTTGCATTTTCTTAATCAGCCGTCATCACATCCTCTTGGGGTGCATTTTTCTTTATTAACATTCAATTTTCAAGTCTCATTGGCTCTCGGATTCCTTCCCTTCGAATGCAACCTACATGTATATATGCATACTTACACACACTCACTAATATTCTCCCACTCTCCATCCAGCCTCCTCTCTCTTTCTCTCACACACTCACTCATCCCCCCTTGCGCCTTTGGCGGTATTTTTAGGACCCATCCTGCACCGAAATAGGCTCCATCTCATGCTGCCGTCGCATTGCCTGATTTGTCCTCTCTTCTTCATTCCGCCTCCTTCGTATTTTCGTGGTTTCTTTTCCTCGACCGCTGGCCTCCGCTCCGCGCGCGCGCGCTCCCGCCCGCCCGTCCTTCGCCTTCTTACACACGGATTCCCTCATTTCCATACTTTTTTCCATCAACGCTCGACGAGTGAGTGATCTTCCATACGCCATGCACACTCCTTCGCCGCACTCATCCTCGCCGTGCCACACCCGTGCTCTCCCTCTGTCCTCGGAAGAAGCTCCATCGAGTCAGTCCTCGAGCGATCTTCTGCCCCGTGAAGGAGGTCACGCATTCGGGTCTCACGCCGCGTTGAAACTTTTGTACCCTACCCAAGTTATCGCCGACGTTTTGGAGCACGAATCGTTCTCCACCTTCGGGCCAATACCCTTGGAATTGTGATGGGAACGATCACTCCAGTACGGCTGGTCATTATTCGTGTCGTATTACCGGTTTAAAACTTTTATCGCTATCGTCTCGAAATCTTCTCGGTATTCAGAGCAAACGCCAGTAAAAATTTGCGTGTAGAAACTGAACAATGAAAAGTTTCCTCGGTATCTTCTCGGGGGTTAAGTTTTTATGTTATAGATGCAAGAAAATATTGGCACATGTTTACGTTATGTTCCCTAAACATTTGTAGAGGATAGCAGAAGGTACAAGAGAGTAGTTCGCCGCAGGAGATGACAATACATACGTCCGGTCGACTGGTGGCCATGCGAATTGTGAAGAAAAGTTCCTCGGAGAGACGAAATGAATGTTACTTTTGTGCGAATTTCATTGGATAGTGCCTTGCGTATTATCCGATTGTCACTGGAAATAATTACGCATCCCAAGCATGTTGTTTTGTTAATTACATTTGTAAATCATAAATTTCATTTGTCTCTGTAGATGACGCCACACTCGCTCGTATATTGTCGTTTTTGGTGACCTGTTACTTTTTCAAAACTCCCATGGTAATATTCCGGGTGAATAGACCCTTGAAAAAATTTTACATTTAAGAAATCACCGAATTCAAAATTTCACATTCGAGAGCCAGGCGAATGTTGACAATGGTCTCCTGCTTTTGCCCCGAAAATTTCCAGGTGAAGTTTTAAATGAGTTATTAGCCCCGAGGAGAGCAGAAATGCGAGCAGTGGTGATGCGTCATCTTAAGGAATGTTCAGGGAAGCATTGTCAGTGTCCTTATAATTAATTATTCGTGACGTGCGATGTCATTCGCGTTCAATGCTCATTCGCTTGTCACACAACAAATTAGGCTTTATAGGCTATATTGAAAATCCATCTGAAAATAAACGTTTTCTTTAACTACTAATTTTACGACATAAAACTTGTCTGTGAGTACGAATTGCAGACCGTCGAGGAAATTGAAATGTGGGGTCGGCATAAAGAAATATTCTCGTTTAATTATGGCATAAGAGTCGCGAAAAATTAAATGTAGGGCAGCTCACCGTATTACTTTCGCGGTTGTTTTGCAAATTTACTGTGTAGCTGACGTCCCAATCGAGGACATCTCGAAGGTTACCCCTAGTATGTTGGTTGATTGAAATTGGCACCACGGTCAACTCCGATTGCCGGAAAAATGCCTATGTCTAAAGATATGCTTTGAATACTTTGGATGCTATGGAGTACAATTTTGCCTTTTCACATCACGAGGATGCCAGTTGTGGAAGCTTTGTTTTCTGTTTTTAATTTTCCTTTCGAAAAGTTGTAAATAATTATTTGCGCTGAATCGCTGAGCCATGGCGGAACCCTAAAAAAATCTCTTTTGATCCACCACCGATTTTAAAATTTCCTTAATAATGGATGCTTCGAAGCCATCCAAGTTCTCTCCGTCTCTCCGTGCTGATGATGCCGGAGGTCGAAAAACGATTCGTGCTGCTTCAGGTCGGTGAAAAACGGAATATTTAGTCCGGTGGTGGACACGAAAATCTTGTGAAGGCTGGGAAAGCATCAAATCCCACTGGGAATCAGCCGTGTTTGACTGACATTATGACGTACCATTTCGTGCAGGGACTGTGGAAAAAATTCACTTGTATTATCATGTTGTGCAGTTATCACTTGGTGTAAACATTATCGAAGGTGTTTATCTGGACTCAAATAGATATTCCTGCCCGGAAGACGATTGGGCCAGATGATTATAATCGTCGGGAGAGGGTAAAACTTCTTTTTCCTGCATTTGGACTCTTCCTATAATAACCTACAGTTCGGAACGCAGTTGTTTTATTTGAAATTTTCATTCCATTAATTTTAAATGCTTGTTAATGGGTTAAAAGTTTCTTGATTATGGCACCAGACGCTAGAACTTTAATCGTTTTTTGTTCATATTTTTGTGGATACTTGAAATTGTTGTTAATTTGGTCTGGATATGAAATATATCCTCACAGCTCAGCCCATAGTTGGCACTAAGGATTAAAATTAATCGTTAAAAATGTAGTGAAATATTTAATGTATCGTAAATGTTCATGAAAGTTAACTTTTATTCGATAATATTTTACAATAGCTGTTTCAAAACTAACTTCAGTCATAATGGTTTGTTAAATTTTGGTGAATGTTTACCTATTCGTATTTGGCTTGGTAGTAGCGCGAGAGTGCAGTGAATAATCCCAGACGAATGCATCCTAACAAAAGAGGGGTTGAATGGATTGGTCGAACAAGTTTCGGAATTCACTGAACTTATACGACAATACTCAAAGATAAGTTATAAGTTTACTTTTTTGTGAAACTTAAATAAATTATTGTTGAGCCTGAAGTGTGATTTATTTTATCGTCAGTGCGAGTAAGGTTAATTTAGGATTAGGTATTTGGTGGAGTGACTGAAAAAATAACATTTTACGTCAAAGTTCTTTTTTTCGACTTGTATCTGTTATTTTTTCCAGAGACGTTACTTTTAGCTTTGATTGATTCATTTTTACGGAGGTTAAATGTAATCAGTTGATATTTTTTGGAACTTTTTCCGCTGTGACTAAGCCTAATACACTTTTATTCGTATTTATCCAAGCCGATGGGTACTAAGTTTAAGTACCTCCTCCTTGACTGAAGTCCATCGTTTTAAGCATGCTAGCGGTTGGACCTATTCAGGAAATAGCGTTTAAATGCTCATTTATGGTGACATTTTCACTGTGAGCTAATTCTATGGTACGTATCCTATTTCCCGCGTACAGAAAATATATCCTTTTCCTCAAAGGCAGGAACACTTATGATAAACTTCGTATTCCACAATTGAGGACACGACTTTGCTCCATTCATTTCAATTGTATTAATTTAGACTGGGACTGAATACACGGTTCCGAGATTAGGAGTTCAGCGGGGGCATTGTAGCGCATTGCCTTTTTCTAGACTGAAGAGAAGCCATGGGCTCAATTCTCTACGACCTCAGGCGATTTTGCTGTGAATGCAGCGAATTCCAAACCCTCTTTCCCTGCCCTTTGACAAAGTGTCATTAAATACTCTGACTTCTAGCATAATAACATGTAAATAGGTAGTTTTGCCATTTGCATATAGGGTGATGACGCAGAATTCTTTACTGTGCCACTTCGAGTCAGTTCGCTGTCTTCCCGTTCGTGGTAGACGCTGGAAATTATCATAATATCTCTATTTTGAAGCAGGCATTTCGTTGTTGAAAATTAGGTCAGTAGTTCACATAGCATGGAACTGAGGGGCTGCAACTTTTGATCTTTCTGTTTTGTTGAGGACGTGCCGAAGAAATGACTCAACCTTGATGAAATGACGAGCGCTGGTTGCACTCCGTCGGGAAGACCTAGAATGAATAGGGTAGTTCCCTTCAACAACGAAAACGAAAGGCATTGAATGCGATTCGTTACCCGCCATTAGTGTATTCATAATATACAAATTATTTGGTTTTAGAAATCCCAGTTTAGACGAATGTTAATGGTCAATTTTAACCGCATTTGAAAAAGGCCAGATTGGCGCCCATGCCATGCCACTCCACGTGACGTCACAGGGACCTAGTTTCTATCCGAGTAGATAGGAGTATTACATTGCCTAAGATTACCAATGCATGCATGAGGCACAGAGCTCAGGGAAACATCTCTTAATAATCACCAATTAAAACTGCCTATGGTCGGAAAGTTTCCTTCGTTTGATAAGGTATTAATAATCCTTTTTTAAGCCATGCGCTACCTGCTAGCAGCCTGCATCTCAGCGGCGCACATATTCTCGCCCCAAGGTCACCTCACAAGGCGGAAGCGGGAACCTGAATGACGTCACACGAGATTTTCCCATCATTCATACTTAGCCGTCGCGTTTTCGCGCGCTTGAAAATTTTCACTTTTCATTTAATCGCGAAAAATAGATATCGTCATTTAAAAATCTTAAAACGTGAAATGCGTACTCCAGGAGTAATAATCTTTCGATGTAGGCAATAGAAAAATAAAAGGATACCACCCTATTGACGAGGAGGGCCTTTCCGATCGAGGAAGTATTGCTTTTTTCCTGAAATGCACCCTGCCCGCAGTGCGCACGTGCTACGCCTGTGAGGATATAGGCACTCCGCAGGGGCCGAGATGAAGCCACGCCACCAGCGAAGGGGAAGGGTATGTACGAGCTTGAAAACATTCTATCGAGGGTACGCTCCAGTTAGGCACGGTATGTGTGTTACGCTTGCACGTTTACGTTCGTACAAAGTTATGCAAAAAGTAGGTGTACTTCTAATTGTAAATAGATACTTCTGTTATAAATGGTGCGGCCACTTACTTCTCTCTATTGTATTCACCCCTGAAAGTGAATTCACCAAAATACTATTTAATAGCATTTCATTATAGTGCTATGCCTTAGGAGACATATTTAAGGGTAAGGTTTCCTTTTTTTGGGGGCATTGATGGGGCTCTCTACCCCATTGGAAAGTGTCAGTACACCTTCAAATGTGATGAGAGCGACTGTTCGATTATTTTTGCGTGAATTCAGAAAGTAAATCTGTATTAACAAATACAAAGCGACGGCTAGGATTTTGGAGGAACGCATGGTTCACGCGCACCAGCACCATCGAGGCGTCAGTGAAAAACTCAATGGTTACGTTCGTTCATTCCAATCTTCGGCTTTGTGTTCGTCAATGCAATATTACGAACTTCTGTCGTACGGAGATACAGAACCAGTTCTTATTGTTGCCACGCGATGAGTAAATTACTCTTGGTCATAAGCTGCATGAAGGAATATTGAAAGAAAAAAATAACGATATTTGGATAGTCTGTTTTTCCTTTGGATCATCGTTGAAATCAACTATATCTCGTAATGACAGCATATTCATTCATTCATATGTTATCGCAATCATGGTATTGGTTTACGTATGTACATGCCCACGGCAGCCATCCGTTTTACCCTTTCGTTCGGGTTTAATTTGAGGGATATTTTAACGTATTAGAAATTAAGTAGCCGCACTACTAGTAAATAAATTAAAATTTCGTTTTAGAAAAATTATAAATCAACTCGCAATTTTAACTCACGATTGAGGACGCATATTTTCATTTTAAGTAGGATGATGAATTCATCGTTTGTATATTTTGTTTTACGCATGAAAAAGTTGCACATATCCCGGCAGTGGCAGAGAATTTTCAGACACTGCCCGATTCCTGCTTGAATGTTGTGTGGAGGACATTTCAAGCGCAACACTCCGTCCGTCGGATGGGAAGTTAAGCCGTGGTCCCCTTGGCGCCTTTCGTTATGAGCAGGCTAATACCGACGCCGGGTTTCTCTCCTCCCTTCCTTACCTACCCTTCCCTCATGGTGCAAATGACCTCAGCTGTCGGTCGCCTCCTCCAAATACCATACCACAAAATTGCACATATCGTGTGAAATAAATAGAATATGTATTCTTCGATTTATTAGGATGTACAAAACCGTCTTTGTTTAGTTTTTCCATTAGAAATAAGATTATAAATTCAGATAAAACTTTCTGCCATTTTTATTAAAGATGCTGTAGATAAGCAAGAAGTAGGATGCTGTTTCAAACTTTCTCAAGATATGATTATCCTATTTTCACTGAATTGTGACGTATTTCCGGTCCAAAATAATCACAATCCCATTTTCACTGCCTACGTCCCTTTGCATCGCATCTTCGGCACAGTTTTGCGTCTTTTGGTGTCTTTGAGTCGGATGGCCACTATATTCTCACATTATATTAATGTCCTATGATCAGTTACACTCTACTCCTCTCCATTTTTTCCAATGTTACGCCGGTTCTCTTCCTTTCCTATGTATCTGTTCCCTCTTATCCTCTTAGAATTCAGTCCTTTTCCCTTGATCCTCCTCGAAAGAGATCCCGCTCTAGTTTTTTCCCACCATATATACTTCGCGCTTAGTTCTCCTGTGACGTGTTATTCTCGAATAGGGGCCTTTCTTCTCCTCATCTTCGGCAAACCCTCTCGTTTCTCTCTATATCAGTCCATTTTATCTCAATCACCCTTCTACAGTTCAAGGTGTATGTGAAATGATGGATGAAAAACACTTTTGTGGTGAGTTTCCTCATTTGAAGGAAACCTGCACCGTCGTAGGTTTCACCTAAGTGTGGAAAATTACTGAATATATTGTATTTCTCTCATCTTCATGATCGAAATGTTCCAAAATAGAAAACCGGAGTCAATTGTTTTACTAGGTGTAAGCGCGAGTTAATTGGACAGGGTCTCACCGAAAGCGTTACGTAGCGTAGTCGACGCGCGAGTACTTTTTCGACATGCCAAAGTTCGATGCACCAAGGTATCCCGGGTCCCACTCTAATTCGCCCTTGGCCTGGGCCTGCTGCCAGCGTGCGCGGCTATGTATAATCGGAACCACTATGCAGGCGCGTCGAATGCATTCCCGTCTTCACGGCCCCCGCCTTGCATTGCCGCACCCTTGATCGTCAGGAAGCGGATATCAACAAGTAGCAGATAACCCCCGGCGCGGGGTTACAGAACAATTAAGACCACGCGCGCCTCTGATACTAATGGAAATGTGAAATGGAACAGCTATCCGTTGCTAAAGTCTGTCGCCCGACTTTGAAGATCGATATCTCGAAGACCTCTCGCGCAATTTCAAAATTCGAGTTCATCGTATTCTAAATGCTTATTATCTGCGTTGACTGATGGCATACTGACTATTTCGATGTTGATATTAATTTCACTCGGCACTCGGAAACAAAATTTCTGCTCACTCTTGTTATTCTGCTTGTCGCACGGATGTATCGCATTTGCGACTTCGTAGCGATGTGGATGGAGATACTATAAAAATTTCCATCATGGTCTGTGCTGACCTTCGACCTGAAGACGGGAGCAGGATGGCTCCCGAAACCGTTGTCATCGAAAAACAACCAACGCGGCTGAGGAACACGAAAATCAGCACTGACCAAGAGCAACGCCGCGTAAGCCTACGCCAAAATTTCCATCCTATTCGTTGTACTTTCTTAAGTCTATCGCAATAATTATATGATGAAATACAACCAATCCATGTGAGGTATAGTGGAAGTTCCACGTATAAAATGAAATTTTATATTTTATTTTAATAACTATATGGAGTTTCAAGTTAAAACGCTCATCAATATAATGAAGGTCAATTTAAGAATACCGGGACTACTGTCGGCGTCAAAATGATGTTCCGCTGTAATTCGCAAATTTATATCTGGACTTCAGTGCATGCCATAATAGTGAATAATACGTCATTTTAAAGGAAATTTTATACCCAATTCTGATTTATTTTTTAATTTTGAGTTGACAAAACGGCTAATTTTATGGTGCGCGGAGTCATTTACTGCACTCGCGTGTCTTGATTTTTTAATTTTTCATAAAACAAAAAATAAATCAGAATTGAGAATAAAATTTACTTTAAAATTACGTATAATTCATTGATTATTATGGCATGCACTGAAGTCCAGATATAAATTTGCAAAGTACAGCGGCACATCATTTTGACAACGACAGTAGTCACCCGCACCCGTGGATTTTTTGCACAGTGTGAAGTTTATCGATGCGATAATGTAAATACTGGCTATTTTCCGATCCTCGCACCCGAAGAAACCGTCGTTTGGACCTCGTCTTCTTGCTCTCATCATGAAGAATCAAATAGTGATGTATTTATGGAAGTCTTTACTAACTCGATGTCGTTAAACATTTATTTATTGTAACCTAGGCGAATAGCTTCCCAGGAGACTGACAGGGGTGCGCTGCTGTGGTCCATTCAGCTTCACTGCGCACCACCATTCATTACTGGTTATAGTAATGGCTGGTGGTGCGCTCAGACTTGGATAATTTCTAAAGTGATGGGGCTAGAGTAATAATCGAATGCGCTCGCGTTGAATCAGGAAATACTGACGTGAGTGGAATATCTTTGTAAACGGCGAAATATGATGATGTAACTTCTAACAATTTCCTGAGATAAATCGCGTCGAATTCGACTCTCCTTAGGGATTTTCCTTCTTTATTTATTAACTTATATATTAAACAATTCTCCACCTAGTTCTCCTGGGGCGTATGGTGCTCCAAAATGACATCTCTTCTCCTATTCGTCGGCCCACGTACTCCTTTCTCCCTGTATCCACGTGATCTCAACCATCCTTCTCCAGTTTGAAGGCTTTTAGTCTTTTTCTATTGATTTTTTTCCTCGTAGATTTTTTTAAATAATTAAATTTTTATGGATATAAAATTGGCGCTCATTTTGAGTAGAGCTATAAATGTGTGCATTGTTATTATACGGCCAAATTAATTCGAGCGTGATGGCATGCACTCCTGCGAGGAAATTCTCTTTTCCGTGGAGTCTTAAGGAATTCTCCGTATTACTTCGTTTTTTAATCCGTAGAACGGGCACTTTTACTAAAGAATTTTTATCGAAAACAGGATCATTTACAATACAAATCTGTAGACATCATATCAGTTGAAAATTTCGTCAGAATAACTGTGCACCCCCGTTCCCTACTATATCTGTCCCGCAGAGCTTCATGTTTAAGGATCTGTAGAGAGGTCTGTGTCATGTTCTGTCTGCATAAAGTATGTTTTTAAATTTATGTATTTTCATCTGAGTGACTGATTCCCTGTTATCTGTTCAGTGAGTTTAAGTAGATATTACTTGAAGTAGATCGGTGGGAATCATGATTTCTGGAATGTATTGATTTACTACCAGAGATGAAACGTTGCCAAAAATTTCCATAGATGCAATAGTCGACATGTAAACAAACACCATTGTTCGAATCAGACTGATCGATTGATATGCTATTTCCGTCTTTGACGGATTCGCAGAATGCGCCGAAGGTTATATCCTTCCCTCTCGTTTACAATACCTCCGATGAGGAGTGAAGTCGATGGCATGTTCTCGCGGACGAGGTGGTCGGCTGGGTGGAATTTGGCGGACGCGATGCAGCTTGCTGTTGGGAAAGTGGGTTGTATGTTGAGAGGGATAGGGCGAGGGCGCGCTATCGGAGGAAATCCTGCCCAAGGTGGAGAGAAACCCGCCTCTCGGTCGACCCTCTCCCCACGTGGGCTATTGCGCTACGGCCGATTTTGCCCATCTATATTAAATTAAAATTAATCGAGACATTTCGATTGAGAGTTTTGTCAGACAGGATTAAGGGTTTCACAGACAGGGTGCATACGTACGATGGTGGATGAATTTCGGCGGTAGATTATTCTCTAATATGGCGTAGATTATAGTCTCATTTTGGTTTTGGCTATCGAGCGAATATTGGATTACGCCGATTAGAGTGAAGATCTTTGGTTATGTAAAGCCCCAGTCTCCTGCCGCAGAGGCTTGATTCGTGTTCGGGCGCATTTTATTCGGTTTTCAAAAATGTCCGCAATGCGACGAGGAGTGGATAGAGTTCATTTGATTCTCATAAATTGGGTGGATCACTCCGTCGCAAACATAAATTTCGTTAAACGCATATTATGGTCAGCTTCCTGTCAGCGATAAGAAAGAAGAGGAGACTTAGTAAACGCGGAGAGTGACAACAATTTCAGGGCCGGCAGGTGAAACACCCAGCATAGTAAGCGTGGGTTATTTATTTGAGAGACCAAGTGAATCCTGGATGACCAAATCACCCCCATTTCTTTTGTTTCTCTTTCATTTAACTCTATTTTTTTCACCATCTCCCTACTCTACTATTTTCTGTCCCTCTTTCATAACCTCTGTGAAGTTGGAAAAATTTGTTGAGCCGTGTAATGGGCGGACCAGATAGTCGTGCTCGGCCTCAGAGTGTATTTCATCGAAAAAGAAACAGAAAAGTGTACCAATGACAAGAATCGGAGCAGTGCAAAGGAGGTCGATTTGTGAGCAAAGCGCAAGGAGTCGTCCGCGAAGGAGCGGGATGGGTGGCGAAGGGTCGCCCGAGCAGCTCTGAGGAGGAGTCGAGATCAATGTGCGCCTTTGGAGACGCGGCGGGGCGATCACATCATGAGGCCTTTTTATGGAGGAGACGGACGGCAGAAGCATTTTGTCGTCGACTGGAACGTGAGAGAGAGAATGCTTTTGGGTGTAGGTCAGCAACCCGTGGCTTCCAAATAAATTCCGCGACCCGCCAAAATTTTTCCCATTAATTGTTTTATCGCGTCGGGTTTGGGGTGTGCAACCGTCACGAATCTGCAAGGGCCGCATTTCAAAATTGCAACGGCAATTAGGGTCTCAAATATCAGTATTCGAAGCATTCTTATTCATGTGTGACTATAAAAAAGTGTGTCCCACCCACTCCTGGGTAGTGTGCAGAACGCATATTCATTCAGTAAGTTAGAGATAGAGATGCATACTATGATCACTGATTACTATGAGGTCCCTTTCATTTCTAACGTTATGTAGAGGCCATTCAGATAACACAAAATAGCACGCTTCCTTTTTTCACAACGCGTTTGGGTATGCATTTGTTCTCCCATTATCCGTTTCCTTTTACCATTGGGACCTAATTAAGGACGGCAGATGATGGCTTTAAGAGATGCGAAAAAAAGGAAGTGAAAAAAGTTCACGGACAACGGCTGTGAAGCACGCAGCATTCCTCGGAAACGGATTCTCGCCTGGTAGATGTCGACGGAGATGTGTGACTCACATCTCTAGTGGAGGGGATCGTCACTTTTGGCCCAAACGAAGGAAGGAATGGAAAATAGTCTACACGTCATAAATATGCCGCAATCATTCTTTTCATCGACTTCTGTGGATTGAAAGCATCCCAACTTATCATAGATTTAAGACTTCCACGGGTTCTGTCCACAAATATAACAGGATTATTTTTTTGTTTCACGCGTCAGTTGTGACTGAAAAAGATGCAAACCGAAAAATGAGGCGTCGTGGAGCACTCTGCCCTATGACTCGACGCGTCGCGAAGTAGACATCGTGAACCCCACTATCCTTGTGATGGAGAGATATGTGTACTACAAAATGAGAATGTTTATAGTAACACGTGGCTCAGTAACACGTGGCTTCCAGTATTTCCTGTTATTAATATACATATTGATGCGCGACAAAGGCGATATTATTATCCCTGACGAGGTCTCCTGCTAAGAAGAAGGAACGTTGGCTGTTTTCACCACTGACGCGGGCAAGCCCAATAATAATTTTGTTTTACACATCCCGACGTATATTGTTTCCACCCTTCCCTTGTTCAGCACCTTTGCCATGGATCCAAATGCCTTATATAAATGGTCAAGGATACATAGGCCGCAAATTCAATTATTTTCGGAAGAAAATGGTTTTCATGCATCACATTAGCAACACGCACTCTCGACGCATACGTAATATTTAATTTACGCACTGTAACGAAGCGATAATAGCTTAGATTCTTCAAGCGGGTAGTAATAAGTACAGAGAAATTCTAATTTGCTTAGCTAGATTTGCCTAAAAGTACACGCAAGCGGTTTCACAAATATCGTGCTGTTATTCTGGTGCAAGATGCTTCATGTAATCAGCATATTCTCTGAGATCGCGTATTCACGGTAGTCAATTAAGTCCAACATGTCTTCCTCTAGCTCTTCAAAAACTTCGCAACTCATTCGCTAAAATGAACACCGTGATTTAAAGTTAAGACGGTGGTTTTTCTTCTTTCAATAGAAAAAAAGCCATGGAGCATGCTTCATGCTTTTCTTTCCGTTTTTTTTGTTTCTCCACCCCTATAATCGGAATCGAAAGGGTTTGCGATATTTTTTTCTCCCCAAATGAACACTTTTTTCACGTCGTAGAAGGGTTATCCAGGGGCGTTATTATGGTGGCTTTCTGAGCAGGCCATTGTCTCTTGAAGAACTCTGGTTTGTTGTGACGGACAGCGGAAGAGGAGGACGGTAGAAGAAAGTTGGGGATAGAAGGATGGAAGAGGGAGAAAGGATAATTAAGCCTCTGAAAATCTGTATCCTCCAAGACATTGCTATGTCGTCCATATTTTGTGCCAAAGTACGAGTGTTTTGCAGTTTTATTCAAATGAGAATATTCAAATGAGAAAATGAGAAATATAATGATAAAACCATTAATTGTGTGGGCCACATAAAGTTCCTTTGTTGCCCCAAGCGGGCCAGTTGGAGTCAATGACCCCAATGTTTAAGTTAATTTGTCTTCTTCGTTTTTTTTACTTAACGTGTAAGCCTTTTTAAAATTAATCTAAATAATCAATTAATCAGTTTCCAATTAAAATTTACATGTATAAAATATAAATAGTATCACAGCTGAATTGATGGCGTTATTTAGTAATGTAGTCAGTGTGCAGTAGAAATAACAATTATTTAGCTAATTAAATGTAAAAATAGTTCAGTAATTACAGAGCTTGAGCCAATTCCAGCAGCGTGTTTGAACATGTTCAGCTTTTCTTTATTTTTACATTATTCGTAAAAATATCTTTATAATCGGAATCGTTATGTAAACGTTTTATTGCTGACAATTCCATTGCTTGAAATGGAATTGTCAGCAATATTTTTACAAACAATATTATTATTGCTTGCATTTTTCAGTCTTCGGCTTTATACCCTTAACCTATAACCTTAAGCCTATACCTTTAGGCTTAACATTATAAACCCCATTCTATAAGAGTGTTACACAAGTAATTTGCTTGCCTAATTTGGGCTAATATTAGGGAACTTTGATGAAGTTTCTTAAATGTAGATGAAATCATTGCTGGGTATTTCTAAAATATTTATGAGACATTTTTAATTTGAATTTTTGACCGATCCGAGTTTGTATTTTTTTTATATCGTCCTTTTGGGTTCGTATGGCCCTTTCGTGGTAGTCATATATTTATTGTCATATATTTATCTGTTTATTTATATACTTTATATGTTTCTTCCGTTAGGGATTCGTGGATGACTCCTCTGCGATGGTTTGCTTGTACATGCGCGTCCCTCGTCTCCCCCCTCCTCCTGTCTGCGACCTCCCCCCCCCCACTCCTTCCCCCTCTCGTTATCCCGAATGCCGAAGCGTAACATATGACAGTCGCGACCACGTGTTTAGTAGCTCCGATGACGATTATATTGTCGACTTGGATTCCTCCGCAGCACAACTCCTCACTTCTAGAGGTAATTGCACCGAGGAGGCTAAACTGTTACTAGAAGCGGAACACGCATGTGTAATTTTCATGAAAATTTCCAAATACCATCTCCTCACTGTACTTCATCATCTGACGGCCTCAACAAATAGGCCTTTGCGTGCGACAATTTCAGAAAATTGCATTTCAAAAATCAATCGATTGGTCCTAGAGTAATGGTAGGGTTGATCGACTGCGTCAGTGGCGATGCTTATGAAGGAAGGGGCGCATTTGTTTACGGACGTGAATGATCGTAAGATGCGACTAAATGTTGAAAGAAGTCATCGCTTCGCGCCCTTAAAAAATCAAGACGAGGGCGTATATTTTAAGCGAGCCATAATTCAGGAAATTCACGAGGCAAATCAGGCAAGACACGAGCGGTGGATGTGGATTGAAGCCTCCTCGTAAGAACTGTTCCGTGTGCAGGTGCTGTAAAGTCTCGTCCAGGTCAAAGAAGCATTTTCATGCCTCATTGCCCTTCAGAGTACTTTTATTTAATCTTGTACGTAATTCCACGTTTTGAATTCGATCATATATTTTTGGCGGTCTCTGTGTCACCACTTCGTGAGCTGATTGGAAAAAAACTTGTTACCCTAATCATGATTCTTATTCCTGTTTCTAAGGAATGTGGTGTAATGGTGACGGTCCGAGTTTGGACAGACTATAGGGCAACTCCTTTGTGTATTATAGCTCTTTCTTAAAACCCGAATTTCGTGATTCTTGTGCATGACCGCGTCGAGGCAAGCTTCGACTAAGTTTTACTCATTAATAAGCCGAGGAAGTGTTCATTGAGATCAGCGAATATAGACGGAAGTTCCTCTTTCGGAATTTGCTGAATCCGCTGAAAATATTGCGAGTTGGCAGGATATTGAGCTCATTTCACCTCCTGGTTTAAAAAGGTAAATGTATAACGGTTTTTTCCCAAAATGAACCTTTACCCTCTAAGCTAAAGTTTATATTTTGCGTAACAGTTGCATCAGTTAACTTATTCTTGTATAGGAGTTAAGTTGTGTTGCCACCCAACGGTTCACTAAGGGTGGGATTAAAAATAAATCATTCGCATCACTACTATTAAGGGTCGATTTCCTTTTCTTTTGATCTTGAATGCGATCCTACCGTGAAATCAGTTTGTTGTGAGTGATAACATGAAAATAGATCTGCTAATCGGATGAATGGGTACCGCACAAAATGGTGTCCGCATGAACGACGCTGTTTCTTCATGGCAGTGGTACAAAAGATGAGCATTGGCGGCGATAAATTTCTCAGTCAATGATTAACCCAATTTATTTATAGCCTGCGAATGAGTAGGATGACTCACTACAGTCTGAATATTAGCAGTCTTCTCTCATCTGACTGTTTTCGCGTGAGGTATTATCTGCTGAACAGGGTAGGTTCAAGTCGTTAAGAATTATTCTATTTTCGTGATACATTTTACGAAAGGAGCAGGATGGCATAAGCATGATTGGTTCTTCAGCGTATTAAAACCACTTGTCTGTTTCCACACACTTTTATTTTCACCGACCATGTTTTCGGCAACTTGTGCCATTATCGAGGACCTTGTTGCCGAAACCATGGTCGGTGAAAATAAAATTGTGTGGAAACAGGCAAGTGGTTTTAATAAGCTGAATATCAAATATTTCCACCGTATGACGCCGGACACTGCATCTTTTATGATTGGTTCTTGTAATGTTACTGTGGGAAGTTTTGAGTTTTCTTTCTATCATCACTCGCGAATAATTTTCAATTGAATGATATCTGAGAAATAAATGGAGATCTGCACGTTTGCTACCCTTTAGAATGTGATCGTTTTGCATCTTTTTTTTTCTCGTTTCGAAGCGTTCAATGTTTTTTCGCTGCTTATGTGTCATTGTAGCAGAATAAACACCATTTTTTTGCGTAGTTGCCCCCTTATAATTATTCGTGATAATAGGCATAACATGCGACCTCTAGGGCACCTTGATTTACGCAAACGCGAATTTTTACTATCTCATTATTGCTTGTAGTTTTTGAAAGCGGTGGTAAAGTTAGTACACTTTTAAAATCCTGGAAACAGTCTTTGAAAAGCCAAACAAATACTTAAAATCGAGTCTTAGTGTGAAAAATCTGTCTTTTACCTGTAAACTTTAAGCGTGGGACATTTGGCCATGGCAGGTGGTTCATATTAATCTTTTGAATTCTAATAAAAACGTGAGTATTTAATTAAAAAAATTTAACCGCCCTGTTATTAATTAATGTTTAAATTTTAATATGCTCTTTAATAACACGACCATGTTTGTAGGTTTCGGACTTTCTACATTTGGCTGTCATTCCACGTTTGAGTTCAGTGGTCCCTATTCTGTTCCGGCTAATACAATGTATGAAATGACGCCATCACAACAGCGCTAGCTGATGCCCTATCCTGTTAGCGGTAGGTTTCTGTATCTTCGGCAGTTGTCAATATTGCGCCGTTTTGGAAAGTGCATTTTTATGAGTCCTCTAAAGGATCCATCGATTTCCAAAAATATTAAAATCTCCTACTTTCGCCTCTCAATATGTTACGATTCCATAGCGTTAGAAAAATCGAATAGATAGTCATTTCCTGCGATTGTTTTCGTGATGCAAATTATGTAAGCGAATAACTACATTAGTTCCATATAGTATCCTTATTGAGAAAACCAGTGAAAGCCCCATAATTTTCGCCATTTTCCGACCGTCGCAGTGATGAATTCCCTCTCGTCTGCCCGGTGGTTGGATGAAAGGTTTTCCGGGTAGCCTTCCGGGTCAGTTGCTCCGCAGTTCTTTCTATGTTCCGACTACCAAAATTTCTTTGCCTCCAATGGGATTTAAGTCTCTTTGTTGGACGGCAATTCTTGTTCTTTTGGTTTTCACATCTGAGGCTGTTTCGAAGAGGGCGCATCAACCACTGAATAATAGCAGGCCCTCACCCATTCCCTCCCACTTCTTATTATTCTTTCCCGTCCCGTCGCCATAGCTCCCTCCCCCTCTCCTCCTCCTCCTCCTCTGTTTCATCCGTGAGTAATCCCTGGAGTGGTTCCAAGACTCGCGTTTTAATGTCATGCGTCTTTCTTTCTTTCTTTTTTACCGCTCCCAAACTCTTCCGACTTCTTGGTGTGAGTCGTGGGCGCGGGACGAGTGGTCATTAGCGCTCGAACCGATATCTACGACTGACGCTGTTGAGACCACATAATCGCGCCACTTGATTCGAAATGTAAATACTGTGGAAGGTGTCAGCATAAATACGACAGATGAAGAGTGAAGTGTCTGGGTGTTACAATAACTTCGAACCTATCGTGGGGACCTTAAAGGTATTATTAACAATTTGAGGCAGAGCCGTGAAGAGGGTGCGATTCATCAAGCGTGTTGTTGGAAGATTTTCGGAGGAGAAAGTAATTTAGAGGTGCTATTTTGTACTCGGCAGGCCACTTCTTGAATATTCCGTGAGCTTATGGTGTCCGGCGGAGGAGGACCTACGCATTAAATTAAGAGAGATATTTTGCCGAACGGATAGGTGTGGGAATTCGTTTTTTACACAATAATAATAATAATAAAGGACTCTAATAAATGCTAGGCGGAACTTCGTGGGAGAGTTTCTGTTTTATGTGTAAACGGCTGGTGTACTAACACACCCTTCTCCCCCCCCCCCCCCCCCCCCCCCCGCCCCCCCCCCTTCAAGCCCAGTGAGGCGGCTTGCGGAGTAGTATTTAGATGCATAAGGGTATGAGCAACTCCTCATACTTAAACGCGTGAATGCTCAATAGGTATGGGTTGAGTCATGGGCGTGGAATTTCGGGCCGCATTCATTTATTTTTTCCTCCCGCAGAGAATAGCTCGAGTTCGAGGAAATTGCTGGATCAGGGATTTGATTCGTCTTCCCATTCCCTCCTTCCGTCTTTTTCCGTCTGCGGAGTCGAATTCCATCGAAGAGCGGTGTTCTGTTCTCCAGCGATTCGCTTCCAAAGCTCTCGCATATCTTGCAGATGTCTTGTAGGCCCGCTTTCGTAAATTTGGCTTTCTCATCATCAAAAGTCAACACACGTGGGAGTGCTTTGAAGAAGCCCATCTGCACTTAAGTCTCCCCTCCGCCAATCTTTTTGTATTTACGTCGTTGCTCTGTTTTACGTTCTCTCGATGTAGTGAAGGTCAAGGAGAGTTTCGTGTTATTATTTGCTAGTGCCTATAGAATTTATAAAGTGTTGTGTGTCCGCAACACTTATTACCATCGTTAAAGATGGATTTTACTCATATAAATATCGCTACATAAGTAATTTTTCAGTAATTAATACGGGGGCGGGTCGTAATAACTATTATTTTTAGGTTCTGTTATTAGTTTGACCACTGCGATAATTTCCTAGGTGGGTGGAGTTTGGACAGTATCTGTTCTTAATAGTCATGATTATATAAACCTGAAGAAAGATATGATGTTTAATTTTATTTGGATTACCGACCAACCTCAGACTAAAGGAGATGTTGCTATTATTTTTACCCAACCCTTCCATAATTTCCGTATAGCTTTCTCGTATTTACAGTGCTGTTCGTTATTTGTTACCATTTCACTCTTCGTGTACTAAGTCTGTTTATCTTTCCCTGCTTCCCGTTTTCTGTGAGAAATCTAAATTGTATGTGAGGATAAGCAAAACTTCGTAATAGAGCCCGTCCCATAGTTACCGCTCGCTACTTATTCTGTCATTTCATCATCATCATAGATCCTTAACCTTAGTAGTAGCTGGTCGCAACTCTCCGTTCAAATCTCTAGTCAGCATCCTTTCCATGCTTACGTGTGTTTTCTTCTTTAGACGCTACTCAGCTTGACCTTGATTTCCCTAATTCGAGGCCTTCCTTTGCACTTCCTCTTGTCCTTGCATGGTTGTCTTCATCTGGTCATCTTGTTCCATGAAGTGGCCGATTGTGTTCTTCTTTGGGTCATCAGAAGACTTCTCTTTTATCCCTCTCTTCTTAGCACTTCCTCATTACTCAATTGGTCGATTCATCCGGTCTTCATCATTCCTCTGAAGCATCACATTTCGAATGCTTCCTCTCTGGACTCCTTTGCCGCTCTCAACGTCCGTGCCTCGCTGCCGTAAAGAAAGACGCTCCGTGTTTAGCATCCGATGATTTTTCCCCTTCTTGAAAGCTTCTCAGCTGCAAGTGTACACTTCTTTTTGTATCATTGTTCGCCTAAGTTTTTCTACTGAATGTGTCTGTTTTGTTACGTCCATCTTGCTACTCGGTTTTCTAAATAACCAAACTCATCGTCAAAATACTTTGGAAATAATATTTTCCCTAAAGCGAGGAAAATATTTAGCTGATCAGGGGCCGTATTCTGTATTTCGTCGGTACCGCACCGGTCGGTTTCCCTTCCCAGCCCACCGACAGCACATCATTCCGTACCGACGACGGTTTCCATACCGACGACGGCTAATTCAGCGATTCAGTATGGTCGTCGGTATCAAACCAGTCGGTACGGTTCCCCCTCCTTCTCAAACAGGGAAAATCCGAATATATCCGAAGTTAGAAGTCATCTAACGTGTCTCCACCAATGAAAGAAGGGTAAAAACAAGTGAAGACTCATTGGCACAGTTTGTTGTCGTCATTCTCGATCTTTTTATTTGCGGAAATTACGACTTATTGCTAGATTAAGATAAACGATATTGGATAAGTTGTTAACAATGCTTATATAATGTGTGGTAGTAATGCTGTACCTACAGAATCGAAGGAAACAATATTACAACATCACAATAAAGTTTGTATGTGATGGAGATTGTTGTTGCTGGAATGAATTATCGAAACTATCCTTGAGATCGTAGTTTCTTTTTTTAAATATTGGTTCCGTATATTGCTATTTATTCATGATTTGGTAATATAGTTGTCATTAAGTAAGTTCCGTCTAAATGTTATCAACGGAAGGTTATGCCATTGGCACCGTAGCAGACGAAAATAACATACCATGGAACGTGAACGTAGGATTCAAAAGCAAATGTAAATGTCATATTAGAGGAACAAGTTAGGAAATTGTTATAAAAATATGGAACTGGGTGTAATTAAAAGAAGTGTAATGACGAGGAAGTAAAGAAATTGTGATTGGGTGAAATACATATGTTTAAGTTGCGCATTCCAAGTGAGAGAAAATGATAATATTGCGGTAAACCTCATACTTATTAACAAATATCTTCTTTTATCGCCAAGGGAATCAATGGCTGACGATAAAATGAAATATAGTTGCCTGTTACAAATGAAAGAAACAGATACCGTTGTGGCAAACTTCATACTTAAATAAAAAGATCTTATTTCTATGCCGAGAGAAACGCCAAATGATGATTGAGTGAAATAATAGTTGCCTATTCAGAGTGAGATAAAGTGATAGCATTGCGGCAAAACTCATATTTAATCAAAAATATCTTTTTTATGTCAAAGGAGCAAATAAATGATGATAGAGTGAAAGAAATCCTATTACAAGCGAGTGAAAGTGGTAACATAAATGAGAGAAAGTCATTATATAGTGGCAAACCTCATGTTTATTAACCAATATCTTATAATTATGTCAAGATAATCAATATAGATGTTGACACAGTGAATTATAGTGGCCTATTCGAAGGGGCAGAAGAAGATAACATTGCAGCAAACCTCATTATTTACTCGGTGATGAGATAAAAACAAAATAAAACGTTCAATGCGCACCGGGGAGTTGATGAAACCCACTAGTCGGTGGCCGTACCGACACCTTTTTGCTGTCGGTACGGCTACCGACGATCTCTCGCCCTCACGTCGGTGCCGCACCGATCGGGTTCGTACAGAATCGCACGACTTCTTACCGGGAGTCGGTGTGACGTCGCACCCGACGAATCGGTGCCGCACCGATCGGTTTGGAGTTACAGAATACGGCCCCAGGGACTTTTCCAAATTTTAAAATGCATTGCTGGCCATAAAACATAATCCTACTGCGAAAAAATGTTGTTGAATAATTCCATAAATCAGAAGTCATCGAAAATAGTATCTTTTGTTAGAGAGCTTGCTTTGAAGCGAAAATCATTTACACCAATTAGTATAAAAAGACTGATGTTTTGGAGTACAAAATCGGAGGAATATTGCAAAATAGAATTGAAAAGGCTCATATTGAATTAATAAAGCAACATTAACATTTTCAGCCTTATCAAATCTACTTCTATCCGATTTATATATCGGTATAATACGTCTGAAGCTAAACCATCGAAATGAAAACTGTTCATCTCGTGGTATTATTCTTGTCTGTAGAAGTACGATAGACTTATTTTTCGCCAAGGAATATCAATAGTCGCACCAGAGATCATGCTTAAATCATAGCTCAAATGGGGAATCCTTCGCTCTGTGTCACTGGCTGTCGTGACCCTCGGTGACCCCGCAGCGTGTCTGTCTGATAGGGGGCAGGAGTGCATTGGAAGGAACTCGCCCTCTTTCCACGAGGGTGCGCCACAGGTGGTCGTGAGGACGCAATCCTCTGCCGTCTTCCCCCCAATCCCTTTCCTTGACAGTAGTCTGCGACCCGAATGAGGAGGAGGGTCGAGGTAAACCCTGTTGCCCCTCCCTCTCTCTATCTCTCCCTCTCCCCCCCCCCCCCCCCCCAGAGACGCCGCGGCTGCTCTTCGTTCCCCCCCGCTGCGGTCCAACACCTCCCGGAGAGTGTGTGACCTCCGCTGCGACAAAAATGGGCCGCGAGGCATTGATTGTGTCGGCGCCGACTGACTGACAAGGGACCGGGCACTTGTGGGCTCGTTAAATTAGTTCATATTCATCGACGAAAAGCCGTGATTGGTGTAGGTACAGCGTGCTACTCGCTACGATCAAGTCAGAAGATAGTAATGTCAAGTGCCTACGCCTAATTAGTTTTCTTCGGGATTTTTATGTTTATGACTACCAATCTTCTCCTGCTTATTTTTCTTAAATGTTTGAGTTATTGTAAAATAAATTTAAATGCGGAATGGCTAAGAAAGCCTGTTAAAATTTCAATTTTAAAAGGCTTTCTTAGCCATTAAAAAATTAAAGAGATTAAGATTCAAAAAACTTTATTTCCGAAATAAATTTTTCCTTGAAGCGCCGTATTTACTTGATCCACAGTCGATAAAGGCTTAAATGGTCACAGGCTAGAATTAAAAAAAAACAAATGAGTATCTCTCTTTTTCATCTCGTTAAAGTGTTCTCGTGCCTTGGATTTTACGGGCCGTTCTTCCTTCGGCGGCCATGTCATTTAAATCTTAAGCGTGCACGAGTATTTATTTTTAAGGAAGGGGCATGCAGTTCTCTGCATTTTGTGGGGGAGATATGACTCTAAATTTTGTTTAAATAAAAATACTGTATCTCCTAGATTTTTAAGGAAGCATGCCTACTCAAAACTTGGGCTTCAGTTTGTTTCCTTATTGGTGAAAAATGGCGTCTACTATGCTCATGCAACATTCTTCGTCTATTTAAGTCTTAAAGTTATGTGGAGTGGCATCTATTTTTTAAGGAGAATAGATCGTCAACCGTGGTCCCCTGCATGCCCAATAAATATGAAAATTAGAGATAAATATGATGATCTGTGGGGATTTACATTTTGAAATCATGTTCTCTCCATTCGAGCATAAGCCCCTGCTTTCAGTATAGATTATCCCGGTGTTTTCTGATTTCAGTTTCCTCCCCATCGAGACGGGTTTTAAAGCTTTTTACTGTCGCAAAAAAATCCAATCCATGTCGAACTGATGACCTTCAGTTGCATGTTCATGATAGGGGTAAATTTTGCGGGCGATTAAGCAGTGAGATACGGAAGGTATAAGTGAAGAGCGAGAGGGGTAAGGGATCGAAGAGATGGACAAAGTGGATTGGATTAGTCCTCCGTTCAAGGAAGAGCGGTTAAATTATTGTACACACCTTTCGTAATCTCACTCTAAATGCTCCAAAGTTATTCTTGGTTACACTTTTCCCGGCCTATTTATGATTAAAGAGGAACATACAGGTGTATGCCGCGTGATATATCGGATTTCGCCCGGACCTTTCTTGACCGACTGCTGGTTATTTCTTCAAGGAAATTCAGATGGTGTTTGGCGCTCCTGACTTTTTACCTCCAGTCCAAATACTTCTGATTGTCACTCCTTAATGCTCCAAAGTCGCTACACGATATGTATATATGATATCCAAGATGACGAATTTACTCCCCGAAGAGTATTAACTTTATTTTAAAGTAAGGAAGAAAAATTTTACGGTTACAGAGGTCACCGGAAACGTCGTGGACTTGGTTTTGATAGTGGCATATTCCCGTTTTTATTTTCAAGTGATATCAATGTATCAATGACATTCATTAGGTTTTTTGTGGTAGTTGCATAGCAACTAGGACGTAATACGCCATAATAAACTCTTAAGAAATTAGGCAATTCTAATATTAAAAAATTGAAAACATGTATGAAGAATGCAGATACCTTGGATTGTTATTGCTTTATTTTCGGCTTGTAACTTTAGAACAGCAAATGGTCCAATGTCGATAGAGAGACGATACGGCACACGCTCGTATTTCGACTTGGAAATCGCGTCCTTTGGGAGCAAACCAATAATCCTTCATATTTGAACGTTCTTTGTTCTAATACTGGGGAAATATCAATGTTCGAGGATTATCATTCGCCTTGAAATGTGTTATTAATTGTTTGTGAACAGTTTAATTAGTGGAAAATCCTATTTGCCTATTTTGAAACTCGTGTATTTTTGTAATTCGAACATTGAGCTACTTGAGCTGGGTTCATACTCATCAGGGCTGCGTGAGGGAAATTAGAAAATTGTGGTCGGGAAAAAACTTGAGAAGTGAAAAAGTGAAAACAGTCGTTGAACGTGCGGAGCATCGCTGAGTTGGAGCTACGTGGTGAGCGTTTTGTTTTGTTTGCGTTCCGAAAAAGAGAAATAGGTGAGGACGACGTCAGTCGCGCAAAATTTGGCTAACCTGAAGGTTTATAGGGTCAAGTCAGCTGCTGAGGAGGCTGCGAGTGATGACAGTATCACTGCAATATTGTTATACAGATAGTCAACTAATAGGCAAGCATAAGTTTCGTTTTTTATGATTTGAGTGATTTTTAATTATCTCGGATTGTTTAAGTATAGACTTCTTGTATTTTATATTGTTTTGTTTTTATTACGACTGGATTATGTTACACTGCAAGAAAAAATAAATTTTATACCTTGGTGTACTTTTATACATGATCTCTATGTACGAGTGCTTTACTATCGATGCAGAGTCAGGGGAGTTATAGCAATCGGACGAGAAATCAGGGAAAAGTGAGAGAAATCGAAAATGGAAAGCTGTTATGGGCCATTAAAGAATTTTAATCGATAGTGTTCTTTGTATGTAAGTTCTTATTTTTTTCCTTGACTTCGAGGCTGAAAATGTTGAATTTCGAAGTTAATGAATGTTATCTCGGATATATTTCACGCCACGCTGTCGTTAAGGCCTTTTGCAATTTATTTTAAGTTAATATAGTGCAATATAGTTTTTGAAAGCATGAACGCGTGAATGAACGTGGGAATGCAGAGTGTAGCCACTCCCAAATTGTGCGTATGAATGCGTGGACGGAAAACAGAACCTTTTCTATTTTGGCTCATTCGATCGTACGCGCTGCGTTCTCCTCCACCTGAATCTTGCATGCATTTACTCCTCAACTCGTTCGTGTGAATGCACCGTGGAAATAAATGGCTCTTTCAAAATTGAACACTCGGTTTCTGCACCCGAGTGTGGTTGGTTCATTTTAAGTTCCTAATTTTTGTGTTTTTGGATAATGAAGTCAGCTGAAATGAACCGACTGAGTCGCAAAATATCGGAGGCACGGTCTAGTTGTCGGCGCGGAGATGTCTTCGGAATGTGACAAAAGACGAACGCGTTGGGAGCTATCCAAGAGGGAAGGTTAGGAGACGATGGATGGATGAAGGAAAGAGATAAATGTCGAGAAATGTGTAGAATTGATTGAGTTGATGTCGCTTGCAGCCGACTTAGCGAGGTACATCGTGAATAATCAGCTGAAGCCAGCCGAACCATGGGCGAAATTTGAGACAGAAGTCACCCGAAGACTATTTCTTACCGTAAACTATGCAGTGAATGAACTTAGGACAGACTACTACTTACAATTAGTCCTGGACCTCGACCGGTCATGGGGGTGGCGTAGGTATGTGCTGTGTGGAATTAAGGTGTTAGCTGCTTCTGTTAGGGGCGGTTAAGTCCCTTGTTTCATCTTAAATTAATTACCACTAAAATTGGATGCTACAAATAATTTTCTGTCACAAATAAGCGAATTTTTTCAAGCGTATTTCTGTAGAGTAATTATTTTTTCCTCTCCTTATAAATGTCCCTGAAGTTGTAGAAATTGCTTTTTTCGAATAGTAATACATCTATAGTAATTATACATCAATAGATAATAACTTCAATAAATAAATCAATGTATATTCATCTGTATGGGGTGGCATGTTTGGTAGTCTTCTCTGGGTGACAGAGACCAACGCCACTAATTAACGCTTCTCATAAAAAAAACTAACGACTCAACAACTGAGAGTTGGACTTAAAAAAGTAAAAATTATGGTGACAAGTGAGAAATTCTCAGGAAACGAGTTGGATCGCCGCTGTATTGGAACTCATCCCCTCCTGCTCGGTATCATATTAAAGTTTTGTTTTTGTTTCGAAGAGATGTGATTTCGTGGAGGTCGACCAAGTTCTGAGTCATAAACTTTTTCATTCTTCGAAATTTGCTCAATTTAATCTGACAAAAGGAGGTGAAAGTAGGAATAAGTGTTTAGCTGGCTACTTTCGCAATGCTTTTTCATAATGAGCAGGCATACAAGTAGGCCAATAGCATTTACATGTTTACTGGTCATGCATCCATAGATTATGTAATGTCTGTAGCTGCATATACATCGTTTGTGGCTCAATTAATTAGGATGTCCTCCTACGTAAAGCACTCAAGTAATCATCCGATCTTTGCTACATGCTCAGGCTGCAGGCTAGATGATTGGGCTAACGGCTTCGATATTTGGGCATTCCTTGGTCGAATTCAGAAACAATTGAACGGCTCCGCGCGCTAGGCTGCAGCGTGGAAGCGAAGATCGCAATGCGGACACTGCAACTCACTCCCACCCGGAAGGGACGTTGAGGTGAGCGTGGTGGTTGGGTTATCACCTAATTTACATTAGTCTGCGCGGAGATAAAAACCCAATCCTATACCTATCGATTCGGTGAATTATCTCTCTTATTTATCTTTTCCTAAACGCGTGGAAATGTAGTGTGTGGTTCCGAGAAGGTGTCCCTCTACCAGTTACTTTTCTTAATGGTTATTCCTGTTCAAAGCCAGGCCTGCTGGTTGACATTAAGTTTTCTTGTGACCCATTTAGATTAGGAGGGAATCCAAGCTAGCGCTATGAATCAACTATGTCGAGTGGTATTTGATACAGCGAATGCCGTCCGTCTGCGGTGGCGAAGGCTGATTCTTGAGAGAGAAGAGTGGAATTGGATTCGGAAATGAAGAGATCGATCTTCGGAAGAAACCGCAGTGGAGGCAAAAGTGAATCCGTTGGACACTTGAAGGTCACTTGCCGCAATCAAGTTACTCGTTTAAATAAAATGCTAGTTTGTGGCTGTCTGGCGGGGAGTGTTGTTAAGATCGTGGGTCGGCGCAAATAGAAGTCACTTTTATAGACTGATCAATAATTTATCATTCAGAATAGAAGTTTTGGTTAGTGGTAGTTTTCTGGGGCCAAGAAATGGTCAGGTATACTGGATGGAAGGGCGATCCTTTTTCGAACCCTTTCTCGGGGTCTCAGAGATAATCCGGGTGCTCAGGAGACGGGCGTCACTGCATGAGGTAACCGCTGCCGTTATGACCTGTCGTAGTACATTTTTTACTTTACTAATGTCAATACTTGGAGGTAAAGAAATACACCCATCATACTCATTGTCGTTGGGAGATTAAATGCGTCTTTTGATCGAGGTTCTACGATGAGAAATAAGGATTTTACGAAAAGGCATAAAATTTACGCCCATTGCCTCCGCTGAATTGGCAACGCCGAAATTTGGAGGGAGGGGGGGGGGGAACGCGAAAAGCTCCTTTTTCTCCCCCCACTCCAACTTTAAGCTTGTCCACGTGTATGAGTGTATCCGGAATTCTTGTGACTAAGTTTCGCAAAGGTGTTTGGCAGGGTGTGAGCTTTCGCTGACCCTCACTACTTCATTTATTCTTCTATATCTACATAGCTCCATGCGAGCCAAGGGTGCCTGGCAGGGGGTGACAAATCACCAAGATCACCACAAGCGCATGGAAAAATAAAAGCATGTAATCGCCATCTACATAATACCCTTAGAGCCACCTCTAGGGTGTTTGGCAGGGGGTGACAAATCACCAACATGCAGAATGCAACAGGACCGCCACATGCACACCGCACGGTCATAGAAATATTACGCATACTAGCAAAATATGAGTGCTTATTCATTAAAAAAAACTTGCTAATGGTTAGTAATTCCTAGAGCAAATACATGCAAGGTTAGAACTATGAAGAAAAACACGCAATGAGTGACCCTAGCGAGCGACGCCATTAATCCTATCAATTGAGACAACCTTTGATCAATTGAGATATCCTTAATAGTTACGAGGGAAGAATGACATTTTAAATCTCTCTCTTTTGCAGTCTATTTCTTTTATTTTACGTCTACTATAGTACGATGGTAAACGAATGATATGATTCACGTCGTTCTAGAAAATATCTTCTTCGAATTTCCTAAGTAAGTTAAGCCTATACTTCGATCTACGCTCCCGTAAAGATTCCCATCCTAGCTCGGGTAACATACTGAGAACGCTGCACTTTTTGTCGTAACAACTCATCACAAATCTGGCCGCCCTGCGCTGTAGTCGACTAATTTCAGCTATTATTCCTACTTTATAAGGGTTTCATACGCTAGCAGCATACGCTAGCGCAGAAATTTTGTGGTGTACAATAAAGAGGGATGTGTGGAGAAGAATCAGTAGAACATGCGTGGAGTCCTTTGAGACACATTTAGTGGAATATGTGTGGAGAAGTAGGCACCATGCAAAGGGGGAATTGTACGCTGTTTTTTTTAGAGCGTTGACATACTTTTATCCAAATAAATAGAATATATAACAAGCTGACAAGGTTTTTAGCCGCTCATGTGTTTGACAATGCTTCCATCTTCTGTGATCGTAGCTAATTGACAATGCCCTTTTCAGGGCTACCTCAGGTATTGGTTTGATTGGCTTTTATTTGAATGGCCATTCAAATTGATATTAGCGGTAGACTTGAGAGTGTGCAACAGTTCTGTGGATAACTTTAATTTTGGACTACCCTTTAGTGCATTTTAACATTCATGGCCTTTTCGCTTCCGTTCTCATCACATTTTTTACTCTCTGAAGGGGCGTATAGTATCATTCCTGGTGGAAGGGGTAAAGTGATTTGAAAGTCGTTAATACATCAGATTAATTATTTCATATAGCATCTGTACCAAATAGAGAAGAGAGAGTATTCTTAATTTATTAGCGACAAATATACCTCATCAGGTAATAAACGTGAGCACCCTGAGGGAATAAGTGACCATAAGGTAGCAATAGCAAAGTTTTCTCTAAATAACGTTGGAAATTTTAAAACGGAACGTACAATTTTTATTTTTAAAAGGGATGATTTTGATTGGTTTAAGAGTTATCTGAAAAATGCTTTCCCCGTGTTTCCATAATTAATGGTAAAGTTAAAGGTAGAGGGTACTTGGAAAGCTTTTATATCGCTCGTAACTTTGAGAATAAATAGCTACATCCCTAGTATAGCAAAAAAAGAAGATAGCGAACCGAGATGGTATGACGCGGAAAGGAGAAAATCATTGAGGCGACTGAGAGTATGCCATACTAAAATGAAAAGGGTCAGCACGGATTTATCCACTAATGATCGCGAGTTAATAACTAAAAAATGAAGGTTATCTAAAGCCGGCACGAAGGAATGCGTTCACGAATTTTAAAAGAAAAACACTAGTAGAGCAGTTACGGGATAACCCAAAAGCATTCTGGTGTTTTGTTAGGGAAGTTTAAGGAAAACGATCTACCGTGTGTTCGCTGACATACGATAATGCAGTTGTGTTGAAAAACAGTTCCAAAAAAGCCAATTTATTGAATTCCTACTTCAAGAGCGTGTTTACAGCCTTCTGAGAACTCACCCGAGACAGTGTACAATCTCTGCATACGAAAGATGTCGCTTATTGACATTTTTGCTCACGGAATAGAACATATATTGAAATCGCTCAGTCCAAATAAATCACCTGGTCCAGACGAAATCCCTTCTCGCCTTTATAGAGAACTGGCCTCCGAAGTTGTCCCCTTCTTGCAGTAAATATTCAGTAAATCCATCAAGCAACACGATGTAACCCCCTGCCAAACACCCTAGAGGTGGCTCGCAAGGTATTATGTACATGTAGATGATGTACAAGTACCTAATGACTGGAAAACTGCCAATGTAAGGCTAATATTCAAAAGTGGAGACAAGGAACAGCCATCTAATTACAGACCGATATCTTTAACGTCCATCTCATGCAAAGTCCTTGAACACATCGCAGTCATCTCAGAAATGAAACACCTAGTCGCGCAAAACTTGTTAATGAGAACTCAACATGGATTCAGGAAAAGTAGATCATGCTAAACACCGTTATCTTTTTTTTAGGTTTTCGCCCTCGATATTTTAGTCTCCGTAAAGGGCAAGATTGCAGCAGACGCTTTTTTTCTTGATTTCAAAAATGCATTTGATAAAGTACCCCACGGAAAGTTAATAATAAAACTGAAATCTTACGGCCTATATGAGGATGTCATTTCCTGAATAAGAGAACTTTTGAGTGACCGCGTCCAAAAAGTAGTATTAGACGGCGGTTTTCAAGTAATGTCAGATTTATTCAAGGAAAACATATGAATTTGTTACCCAAACACGTACTTGTAAAAGCATAATGAAACTTTCTATAATGTAGAAGGAACAAGTACTGAAGGACTCACTGCAACCGCGGAGGGTTAGCTGAACCGCGTGAAGGACGGCTGCGACCTTCCGAAGGTAACAACTTGTTTTTACGTTCCATTTAATAAACAAAAAATAACTGCAAGACATGCTGTAAAATGAAGGTACTTGGGAAGAATGACGGGGCAGTAAGGCGTATCATCACATTTATCTTTACAAATATTCACATTTGTATTGTGAATGGAGACGGAAGTATACGGCTGAACGCTCAAAATTGGAATCTTAGTAGATGAATACAAACTTTAAGGCCATACCGTAAAATACTCCACGCGCTACAGCATGAAATCGACATGTAGGAAATACTTATTTTATAAAAAAATTTGAATTAACCTGAAGAAAACAGGGAATGTACGATTAAGTTATTACAAGGAAGAACAATACATAATCAGATCAGAATCGTTCGGTATTCCAGTCGCGGTACAAAATGTGTAAAATAGTTCAATGCGTGCATTAAAATAATATATAAAGAATTAGAAAATGTGATGCGATATTCCCATCGTTTTCATCATTACATAAATGTTGAAATATGACATGAATTATCATTGGCATAGAGTTTCCTCCACAGCAAAGGAAAAGAGGTTATTCACTATTTAAGATTTTTAAAGTATTTTTTCAGGCTTATTGGACCCTTTCGAATGCTAATGTCATCTGTGAAATTATGATTGTTGTTACCAAAAGTGGTTGAATTTTCAGCTGTGAGCAGATATAGTGAGGCCTCACTAGGAGTATGCTGCTAGCGTACGGGACCCTTATGAAGTAGGAATAATAGCTGAAATTAGTCGACTACAGCGCAGGGCGGCCAGATTTGTGATGAGTTGTTACGACAAAAAGTGCAGCGTTCTCAGTATGTTACCCGAGCTAGGATGGGAATCTTTACGGGAGCGTAGATCGAAGTATAGGCTTAACTTACTTAGGAAATTCGAAGAAGATATTTTCTAGAACGACGTGAATCATATCATTCGTTTACCATCGTACTATAGTAGACGTAAAATAAAAGAAATAGACTGCAAAAGAGAGAGATTTAAAATGTCATTCTTCCCTCGTAACTATTAAGGATATCTCAATTGATCAAAGGTTGTCTCAATTGATAGGATTAATGGCGTCGCTCGCTAGGGTCACTCATTGCGTGTTTTTCTTCATAGTTCTAACCTTGCATGTATTTGCTCTAGGAATTACTAACCATTAGCAAGTTTTTTTTAATGAATAAGCACTCATATTTTGCTAGTATGCGTAATATTTCTATGACCGTGCGGTGTGCATGTGGCGGTCCTGTTGCATTCTGCATGTTGGTGATTTGTCACCCCCTGCCAAACACCCTAGAGGTGGCTCTAAGGGTATTATGTAGATGGCGATTACATGCTTTTATTTTTCCATGCGCTTGTGGTGATCTTGGTGATTTGTCACCCCCTGCCAGGCACCCTTGGCTCGCATGGAGCTATGTAGATATAGAAGAATAAATGAAGTAGTGAGGGTCAGCGAAAGCTCACACCCTGCCAAACACCTTTGCGAAACTTAGTCACAAGAATTCCGGATACACTCATACACGTGGACAAGCTTAAAGTTGGAGTGGGGGGAGAAAAAGGAGCTTTTCGCGTTCCCCCCCCCCCCCCTCCCTCCAAATTTCGGCGTTGCCAATTCAGCGGAGGCAATGGGCGTAAATTTTATGCCTTTTCGTAAAATCCTTATTTCTCATCGTAGAACCTCGATCAAAAGACGCATTTAATCTCCCAACGACAATGAGTATGATGGGTGTATTTCTTTACCTCCAAGTATTGACATTAGTAAAGTAAAAAATGTACTACGACAGGTCATAACGGCAGCGGTTACCTCATGCAGTGACGCCCGTCTCCTGAGCACCCGGATTATCTCTGAGACCCCGAGAAAGGGTTCGAAAAAGGATCGCCCTTCCATCCAGTATACCTGACCATTTCTTGGCCCCAGAAAACTACCACTAACCCATTGACATACTACCTCCCAAGCCGCCTCAATGTGGCGATGTCACGACACCACCCCAAAAACAAAAAAGAAGAAAAGGCAAAAAAGGATATGTATGTTCTGAGTCCCACCGACCATATATTTAAGTACTTCATTGTTCTGGGGCCAGGGGAGTTCATATACTTATCCGTTCGGCAAAATATCTCCTTTAATTTATCGTTTCTGTTGGACTTAGAAATGTAGTGGAGTTCAAAGGTAGTGTTATCCCCCCAAAGCCTCAGAGAAATCAAAAAATTATTTGAAAATCTTGTCTGGATTTGATACACAATAACTGCATCTACTAACGTTTAAATTTTAAATGACAAAATGATGTAAAATGCCTTTTCAGACATGTCATTTTTCAAAAATTCTCCTGAAAACCCCGTTTCCTGGGGGCCCCCACTAACCCCCCTCATCCCGCCAAAGCCCTCCCAGTCCCCCCCCCCCAAAGCTCCCTCATCCCCCCAAAGCACATTCCTAGTTACGCCCCTGGCCTCCTGAATATACTTACTTCCCGCATAACTTGTCTCCTAGACCTTCTTGCCCCACTCGTATGAGGCGCCTCGTGCGAATTAATTTCTTTTTTAGATTATCATTGCACTTACTGGATCAGCAACTCCTAATCGTTGAAACTCTTCAGCCTACGTCCTCGTTTCTACTCCTACTACACCCTCATCTCTCCATTGAATTTTGCGAACTTTCCTCGGGCGAGTTCCTTGTTTTGATGTTTTTTTCTCTTGTCTTCATGGCTCGTTGCCAGATGAATTTTTTTGCGAATATGTGGAATTATTTTCACGTCTTGAATTTAGTTTTTACTATTTTTGTTTTGTTTTTACGTGAATTGAAAATATGGTTGTTCTCCATGGACATATATTGAAGAGTACTTGTAAATGTTATCCTTGTACATTATTTTAACTTTGTATGTTATTGGTCTGATTTCTGTACAGTGTATGGAATATTTCTATGTATAATGGCAATTAATGCATTTGTTTTCATTTGTTTTTATGTTTCAATCCTTCACAATATTCTCAAAGGAATACACGTTAAAGAAAAGCGTACTTTGACTTATTAGTTGTGGCATATCCTTTTGTTTTGGCCGCACCAGCCAGCTGTCAGTTGGTTAATTTAAGAGGTGGCAACCCCAACACTGGTCCTTACCGCAGGGGTTCCTGTATTCCACCTTGTAAAAACTCATGCTTAAGTAAGCTGTTGAAATTTCATGTACGATAATGTGGAATAAATATATCATTATTATTAAGCGGAAATATACATTTTTATTTATTTTCTCTTGCCGAGGCGGGAAAGGGAACTTAACAAGCGCGTATTGAACTCACCCTTCTTGTTTGTGGTGATGCACTGAACATTGGCTTCGATAGCGCCTCGTCCCAAATTGTTTTTCTATTTTGACCCTGTCTCTTTACCCGTCGCTTCCATTATTCCAGCTGTGCTATCCTAATATGTAACTTTGAAACGGTTTCCTCCAGGGCCCCTCGCCCGCTGCCGTGAATGAGTAGCCACCTCGCAGTGCCCTCCTCCTTCGAGAGGTCGATCCTTTCGAGTTTCCGCAGACTTCCTCCTGATTGTGGTTGGGCCAATTAGAAGGGGGGTGGCGTGAGTGGGCATGCGGAACACGCCCGGGGTGTCATCAACCCTTTCGCCGTTGCGGGGGGGTGGAAGGGGGGATGCAGAGAGAGAGGGGGTATATAGTGGCGCTCCCCCAAAGAAGTGAATCACGGATAAAGAACCATTCTAATAATCAACTCAGTGCTATAGCATTATTCGGATTTTCCGACATTATAATAGTGATGTTCATTATATACACCATATTTATTCATGTTCTTCAGCTAGCCACGTTGGTAAAAAAGACCGCTGAATACAGAAAATATTAACACGGCGCAGAAATGTTGCCTGCCTGAATGAAAACTGCCTGAGTTACGCTCGATGAAAAATCGAATTTTGCAGTAGGGGCTGAGGCTAAGGTTGCCTTGATTCTTAAGCAGTATACAACCCACAATTAAACAAATTTAATAGAGATGATTTTACCGAAGGATTCGAGCATGTCAGGCGTGACTTAGTGGCAGAATGTCATGGCTATGATGTTATTTTGTTAAACAAAATATTTGTTGGAAAAGTACAAAATAACATTATGAGCCATATAATTCCTCATTTCGGATGAATTCCCTCTTCGAAGGAGAACTCGGGTATAATTTAGGGCTCACACTGAGTTCCCACTGAAGGATAAGGATTTGGTATGGTGCAGTGAAAATAAGATATACTGGAAGAGAGGAGTATGAACGTGTATGTTGTTGCTTCCATCATTCCGTAATCATCGAATTCGTTACACAACCAACGTTTAAATTTCCTGATGATTTGGAATGCTATGGTGGGATGTGCCCTTACATAACCAGATGCAGAAATACTTAATGTACGTACTTGCACTGTGGTTTTCTTTCTATTTGTGGAAGCAGTACTATTTAACTGAATAAATCTCGGAATATTAAATTTAATATGCGCTTAAACAAAAATAATTTTAATCGATACACGATGCATTAATTTAGCAATGCATGGAATCCCATTTTAAAGACAATAAAAAATGACGGAACAAATCTTTTTTATTCGAATTCCCAAGGTCTTCCGGCCCTTGATATGCTGCAATTTAAACCGGTAGAAATCCCGAGAGGACTTCTCGCGAATAATTTGCCTGGGATGATTTACATCATCACGTTAATAATTATTTTTGTGCAAAAACTTAGCCTCAGAAATAATACTGCTTTGGAATTGTTGGCTCTTGCGCGGTGTCCTGCCTCATTTTCTCGGAAGAACGGCTGGCTTGTGAACGAACTTTGAAAACCTGGCCGCGTCCCAAGCGCCTCTGTGCCCGGATAGATGAAGAACTAGATAAAACATTTAATGTGGCTCGTGAGCTCACGGCTAGGAGAGGCCGCCAACTGCTCCCTCCCCAATACACGTGCTTCCTCTCCTTAACACTCAGTCGCTGCAGTGGCAGTGGGCGGGACGTTTGGGTCCCAGGGCCCCAATACGAAGTCCCCCCCCCCCTCCGAATCGTGTCGCTATAATCCTTTTCAAATATCCTCTGAGGTGGCAGCGGGTCTAAAATGTGTGTAGGTTATCGAAAAGATAGCATGTTACTTTCTCTGAGCCAAATTAGATTCAGCTGACGTGGGCCATTCGAAAATGTTTCCGAGTTTAAAATAAAACCCACCCCCAAACTAATATCCCCATCTCAGCCAGATAAAAGGAAAGGACTGCGATGTGTTGCATCAGCCAGCCGCCACACAATCCCATGGGCTATCCCCATTTATTGGACCAATATGTCTAACTAATTCCAAAGTAGTAATCATAGGCTCGTATTTTTTTCGAGGCCACCAAATGAAAATGTCGTGTACAATTTTACAAAATTTTTTTAAATATATTTTAAATTTCATTCACCGTTTACTGTATATTCGGACGCACTTCCGTGCGGATGTGTTTGTGAATTTAGAATTTTTTGACCGATCTCATACGATTTTGGTGTCGTTTTTCGATATGAATTCTGTCATGTTTTCTTTCGATCACTATTTTTTTAATTTTCAGTGTCAAATTCTTAAAAATCACTACTTATTCACTCCGATTTTAAAACTTTTCTGTGGTTAACTTAAGCGTCTCCTCGAGAATAGAATTAAGAATATATTTTAGTACTACATGCATATTTTATGGAAAGATTTTTTTTCACAAATTTTGCGAACTTTCAATATTCGGATATAAGTGGAAAGGGTTATACGTGCAGTGAAATATTACGCTCGCTCTTCTGTTAGCTCAAAAATAGATTTTTCACTTCTGAGTTTGCATCTACGACTCCAGTTCTGCGCTCATCTATTGTGACACTGTTTTCCTCACCTAGGATATTCCTTCCTACCTATGTCATCCAGTCTTATGAGGCTCATAAATCAGAAATTCATACCAATATTCCAGAAGGCCTTGGGACAGCTTTAAATTACGAACTTAAAGCTCTGCCTTAAGATTTGCGGACATGATTTTGCCACGCTACTGCGCATAGCGGTCAAAACATTGACTTAGAAGAAGGGTGTCTCAAATAGCTGGTTTGAGAGTCAGAGATTTTCTCGAAATAGTGGTGAATTCTCAGCTAATTAAATGCGTATTTAACGTATGATTGACTGCTATGAAATATATTGATGGATGGAGCCTCGAACGTAGTCACAGATTCGGACCACCGACTTGTTAAGAGTGAAGTCTTTCACGGAGTTCGAAAGTGAATCTTATAATTCGAGGTTTCCTCTCGCGTTGGTGGTCTTAGGGGACGAAAAGCGATGAATGTTTGTGGTGTATACAATAGGGTGGTTTCCTATTATTTTTGTATTGCCTAAATCGAAAGATTATTACTCCTGGAGTACGCATTTCACGCTTTAAGATTTTTAAATGACGATATCTATTTTTCGCGATTACATGAAAATGGAAATTTTCAAGCGCGCGAAAACGCGACGGCTAAGTATGAATGATGGGAAAAGACCGTGTGACGTCATTCTGGTTCCCGCTGTCGCCGTGTGAGGTGACCTTGGGGCGAGGGTATGTGCGCTGCTGCGATGTAGGCTGCTAGCAGGTAGCAGAGTACCCTGCTGGCAGGTAGCGCTTGGCTTAAATAAGGATTATTAATGACTTATCAAGCGAAGGAAACTTTCCGACCATTGGCAGTTTTAATAGGTGATTATTAAGAGAAGTTTCCCTGAGCTCTGTGCCTCATGCATGCATTGGTAATCTCAGACAATGTAATACTCCTATCTACTCGGATAGCATCTGGTAACGTCACGTGGAGTGGCATCGCATGGGTGCCAATCTGGCCTTTTCAAATGCTGTTAAAATTGACCATTGCCATTCGTCTAAACTGGGATTTCTAAAACCAAGTAATTTGTATATTATGAATCCACTAATGGTGGGTAAGGAATCGCAATCAATGCCTTTCGTTTTCTTTGATGAAGGAAACTACCCTATTGGTGTCCTGGGGGTCAGCTGCTCCCGCACGCCGTGTCTTGCAATGTCCTCTCGTGCGTCTCGAAGAGTGCCCGCCGAGCGTGTCTTGTTTCGCACGCAGGTGGCCGTGTATCACGCAAGAGAGAGAGAGAGAGAGAGGATTTTCACTTTTCGCGATAACAATCGTTCATTTGCCCCTTATCCCACCATCGTCACCACTTACATTTTCCATCTACTCTCCTCGACGTTCTTGCCTACCCTACGCTTTGAAGTGCGCGATCTGATCGCATGTTACTATTATATTCTAGGAAGCCAAAATTGGAAAGTGGATGAGTATATGTACCACCAAGTATTTATATGTCGTAATGGGTGCTAAGTAAATGTTTGAACATTTTTATGTTGACACAGTGCACTGAATTTATTAATCCGTGTTTTTTTTATCATGCTCAACGCAGCTCTTCTTTCAATTCTCTATCCGGTAACCTTTTTGTGCGTTTTTTTAAATCTTTATAATGTCGCTAGTTCCATTCACGCATGTCCTCCGAGGAGCTTCCTTGCAGTTCTTTGCGTCCGCTTGCCCTTGGACGATTGCTAAAAAAAAAGACTCCTGATGACCGATTAAGTTCTCTCGTCTTTTTCTCCGGACTTCCTCATCGCTCTCTCTCTCTCTTTCTCTCAATCCATTCGTCAATAATAACTTCGGTAGTGCCACATTTCCGTTGATTCCACCGTCGACTTCTCAACTTCAGTTTCCAAACCTCCGCCGAGAAAAGTCCACGCTTCACTGCCGTAAAGAGTCATCCTCATATGTGAGTTCTGAAGAATTGTATCTGCGCTCTCGTGTTGTCAGCTGCTGGCAGTCTCTTCATTTTGCTTAATTTCATCTTCGCCTGCGCTATTTTTACTTTAGCCAATGGGGGAGATAAATTAACCTGTATAATACAGTATACCTCTTGGTGTTTTTTCCATGCGAATTTTTATTGAATGAATCAATATTTTAAATTAATGTAAAATTTGAAAATTGATGGCCATTCATTTCTAATTTTGCAACACGCGCTTTCTTCTTACCTCAAGAAGAATAAACTCCTTTAGCTCATCCAACTCCTAATGAACCCTCACTCCCATTCCGTTGTGTAATTTTGTCCCGTATTACATATACAACTTAACGCTATTATCTTAATTTTTAAGGTCTATAAAGACACTCTTTCAAAACTTATCTGTTATTCAAGTATGAAAAGTTGAACATTGTATTTCCACAAAGGTAAAATATGTATGCGTTGAGATAAAAGTAAATGCTGGCAAGGGTGTACTCCATAGATATTCCTTAAAATTTTTAAGTTGACTTCGGGTCAATGAGGATGAGTCGGTCACTCTTTATTGTCGGTCCGGTTCCTGGCATCGGTTCTCGGTTCCGGTCTTAGTTTCAGGTTTTTTAATCAAGGGATTCATTTTCATCGCTTAATTTTTACAAGCTATTTAATTTTTCGTAAGAGTATTGTTCCTATAATATGCTTGGTGCTTATCCCTGATTCAGAGAAATAACCGTGGACCTGGAAGTACCAACGGGATAGTCTGTTGAAAAAAAACTCGACTGCAACGTAGTCAGACGAAATAACTCGGCAGTTTTTCATCGACGATAGTGTTCTCAGAGTGCCAATTATGTCTAATATTTCGTCGTATCCATGATAAAATATTACCATAGTGTGTGGTAATCACCATGTACCGCCTCCTCCTCCCTTGGCTCTGGCTATTTATAATACCTGATTGAGTGCTTGTTGTATCACCTTGAAAATGACAAACGTGGTCGGTAGTGGAGTTATATATTGAAGTGTGTAAATTACTATTTGTAGTTACTATCATGGATATATCGTATTTCCACCAAGTCAAACCTGAAACGATTACATACACTATTTTGACGAACTTACATTCAAAAAATCACAAATTTGATTGATAAGACGTCAGTGTTGATTCGTCAAAAGTTCGTCAAAATAGTGTATGTAATCGTTTCAGGTTTGACTTGGTGGAAATACGATATATCCATAATAAAATACATTTAAAAAAGTGGTATAAGTAATTGGGTACATCCAGGAAAAACTCATAAAAAAATAAATTTTCCTATATTTTACCCCCACCATTAAACCATACTCAAACGCCATTTATGAATGGCGTTTTAGCAAGGGTCAGGGGTTCACCTAGGGATCTCAAATTTTTCAGGTCTTAGTTTTCATCAGTCATACAACTTTTTTTTCATTGGGCCACATGGATTTGAAAAAAGATCAATTTTTCTGATCCTCCCTATCAAGCAGGGTTAGGGCAGTCATTGAAATTTTTCTACAGTTTCGCGCTCATTCGGCGGCGCCACCAGTCAGCTGTATCTCTATCAGTATGACTTTCGCCATTAACCGTAGCGGAAGTGGTCTTTTTTTTTTAGCAGTAGAGTTTTGTCTTATTTCGGTAGGTTTTAGTCTCTCATGCGTTAAATATGAGGTGCGTATGATTCATTGGCTCAGTTGCGTATTCCTGCCGCTTGTTTCCTCGGAAAAGTGGAAATCGATGACTGGTAGCGCCGCAAGTGGCGATTTTGAAATCTGATTTTGATGCGAGCGCAGCGACAACAATTCTAGCGAGTTCTCCAATGTAATATCCGTGGTTCTAGGTACTCGTGTTTTCGCGCCATCGCCCGTCAATTATTTTTTCCGTATCGCGGCGAGAAGGCATGCGTGGCAGCGAGCAGCAGCTCCCTGAAGCACTTCGCTCGGGTGGCCAGCGCGGCTTCACGCTCGCGGACAATGGTCACTCAACTGATCTCAACTCAACTCGCCCCCTTTCCTCGAGAAATCGCGCTGCTTTTCTCCCTCCTGCCACCACGCGTGCTCTTTCACGCGCGTGGGGATATTTGGGACGCGGAACGATCGCCACTCATTCCACACATCCTGGAAGATGGTGGTGCCCTCTCGCTATTTCTTTCTATTCACACTCCCGTCTTGGGTGATGCACATTGCAATCGTTTGAAGATTCCTTTATGAATTTTTGTAGTTGCCTTGCCGCAGAGCTAGTGTTTTTTAAATAGCGTTTGAAACTCCTGTTCTTGAGTGCTCAATGAAATTACTGTTTGTGCTAATTCTCCAAAAATAAGGCGCCTCATTCCCCAGGTAAGACTTTGGTTGAAAGCGTGAAGCTCGAACAGTAATATATTTCCCTCTGAAATTACACAAAACTTAGTAGTTCTTAGTGTATTGCTATAACTGATGACGTGCTTTTAGTGCGTGCCCCTTTCCGGAGTAGAATTTTTTTAACGGGCGTTCGAAGATGGCCGATTGTGGTGTTTTCCCCAAAAATTCCTCTATCATGACTGCTTTTGTTGATTAAAATCTCTGGGAGTTTGCGGAGTTCATGCATTACGTCGTTCAGTGTTAGGCGAATTTACGAATCTCCTGCGAATAATGACACGGTACGGTTTCTTTGTCCAAAAAAATAAGACTTATTTCCAAGAAAATCCATTGAATGCCCTTGATAATTTCCTTCATTATCCTTATTGCATTTTAGTTACCTTACCGCCGAGGTTAGGGAAGGAGTGGAATTTCGCCTTCACACACTCAATAATTCAGTCCGAAGATCGATTTGGATCTAACATGGTAGAGCTCACCCCGGACCACGCCACGGCTGTGTGAATTTCACTCATACAGGATAGTGGACTATCCCGCACGCTCCGGGAGTCCCAAGAGCCAAGATCTCCGAAAGAATAACCTCTCTCACCCACAGTCAGTGTTTCAACCTTAAGTTTACTATGGATAGGTGAAGGTAGAGGTCACTGAGGACTAAGCGAGAGGCATGAAAATGTCATGAATGCAGGATAGGGAACCCAGTTCCTTCTCCTCGGCCACCTCGCCTTCCCATCCATCGACCAGAATTCAAGCACCCCACCAGCACTCCCAAATCGATCATAGTCACGCAGAAATAGGTTTTTTGCTTAGCACCATAATTCTGCACTCACACCCTGACCGCAAGCCGCCTAAATGGGCGTGTGACGAGGGATATAAGGGCACCGGCCATTCACAAAAGAAATAAATAATAAAAAAGAGGAGGAAATGCGTGTGCTAAGTTCCACCCAGCATTCATCAAGTCCTATGTTGTTATCGAGGAAAAAACGAATTACCATGTCTATCCGTTCGGCGAAATATCTCCCTAAGATTTCTGTTGCACGTATTTATTCAGTGGAGTTCTAAAATGATGTTCTCCGTGTCGCTTTGAAAGTTTCTCTCGAAGTAAGTTTTTATCAACTGCCCAGGAGTATTGGCCTATCACCTAGCCTTCGAGTCTCTAGCGGCTACGTGCCTAATTCGTTTATAATTGTCGTGTGGTGAAAAGAAAGCAACTGCGCCAAAAATTTGAGTGGTCGGTTTTTGTCGCGTGACTTTAAAAGCACTAATGACTTCTTCAAGTGTTGCATGCAAAGACCTTGCTGTATAAAGCTCTTGGCGTGACTTCCCGGATTGTTTCATTTGATAGCCGTACCCTCTAACTCTCGCTTTCATTTCTGTTATTCATCTTCACAGCAGTCTTTGATTTGTTCCAACGTCACGCTTTGTTTCAATTTTTTGCATGCCGTTATATCTCTGCCGCGAATTAAACTGTTACACTTCACTCAGACAAATTTCCCAGGTATTGTATTAAAATTAATACATATTTTTTAAATGAAAAATATTTTCATTTTTTTAAACACACCCTCGGTAAAAGTTCTGGCTTGGAATGGGCGGAAATGGATGTCTATATCATACTAATATTGCAGTACAATGAATGAAGTAACTTTATTCATTGTACTGCAACTGAAGTTTAGTTCAAGCTCAGACAATGGATTCTACCTTAAAGATAATAATTTAAGTACTATTGCGTTCTTTTTTACCTTATTGCTTACCAATGCGTGGAATGTCAAAGATTTTAAACGCCTCCTTACGCGGCAGAAAATTCAGAGTTATGTAAACTAAAGATGGCTGGAGCTCTGAAAAATCTAGTAATTACCTCCTAATACATATTATATTACTAATCATGTCAACCGCTAACTTTAAGGAGAGCTCTACTGCTGAGTGAGACTTCAATTCTGTCACAATGAGTGAAATATAGCGGCCATTCCCTGCGGTCTGGGGAAAATATTTTTTAGCAATGTTTGTATGATATTCATGTGACACATTCGCGTATTTCAGTGAAGATCAAAGTGATACTCGTGGCTTAGAATAGGATATGGTTCTTTTTTTTTAACTCAATCACAAGGAACAACAAAATACGTTTTGTGTCCCATTCGAGCCCATTGAAATGTCTAAGGGACTGTTTTCCAAAACAAAAAAAATAATTATATTTCTCAATGCCTGTTAAAAAAAATATCTATAAAATTAAATTGAGCTCCTTACAAAAAATCAACTTCAGAACTTCGAGAAGTTCATAGAAAAAATTAACGACGCCACTGCGCCATTTATTATTCATCTGCCGAACTATAGAGGCAACTGTCGCACACACGGGATTGGAAGGGAGTAGAGTAGTTTTTTAGCCACATCGATTTCTTTTTCGGAAATTAACTCTCAATTCGATATCGTATCCATGCTATTTTTCATTCACCCATGAACCACAATTACAGATAACAAAATACCTTTGTGAAAGCGCAAGAAAAAAATGACCCTTAAGTATTCCAAGTTGCACCATTATTTTTTCGTTGATTCAAAATCGAACTAAAACCTTCCCGCTAAATATTTGGTTGATTTCAACATGGTCCCACACTATTTTTTTCTACGAATTTCGCCCTTGAAGTATGGATGCGTAGTGGCATCTCTCGTTAAGTGCCCCCTTCGCACTATTAATTGCTAATTTTTCTATGAAGCGGCCTCTTGTCCAACTCTTGAGTCTCAAACTAGCAGTGCGTCAGGAAAAAGTGCAGGGCGAGGCGGCAGCAGTTGGAGCGAGAGTGATGCTGGATGCGCCCGCTGCCTGTTTGGCTGAATTCACGCTGAAGGTCGCGTGTGCTGATGAATGTCGCCGCTGCAGTCGTGATCAAGCGTGACGCAATCCCCCTCCCCACCAATGAGCCCTTAGGTGGAGGATGTTTCCCAGCTCAATTAGCCAGCCCTAATATCGCCGTCATTTCGCGAGCAAAAATTGTGTGTATAACAGCGATGAATGGCAGAGTTCCCCACAAAATGTTTTCTTAGTTGAAGTCCTTTGCGAATACAAGATGATAACGAAGGGGTTATTCAGTCTCAGAGGTCGACATTTTTAAATGGTCCGAACTAAAGAGATGCACTGATAATACGCGACCTGCAAATTTTCTGTTTTCTTTTTTGAGAATCTGTATCACCACGAATGTTCACTTTGTCTCGTGCGAGTAACCCGAGTGATTTCAAGTTGATATTCTAATCCCGATGGAGCCAGCGATTGCTGTATTCATGGCCATAGTAATGCGTCCTTTTAATTTCTTGCGGCTTAACATTTACATCCGTTTGTATATTACCACCCGTAATACGTTTTAGGACATGACTAAGCAACTCGCTGGTTCGTCACAACCTCCCCCCCCCCCCCCCTTCCCACCCGCCTCTTTTCTTTTACTCTATGGCAGATACACCACAGTTCAAGTGCATAAATCGATGCGTTTAATCTACCCAGAAAGTTTTGCTTCTGCAGACATTTGAACTTCACTCAATTCACTTCGGTTCTTTCGATGGATGAGAAATTTTGTTTCGAATTGTGATTTGGAAAGTGCTTTTAAATTTCTTTAATAAAACGCGGGAAAAACGTAGAGTTTCATCTCGTTAAACTACTGTACACCATGGATGAGAAAGCATTTCCCCAGAAATGTCACAGATTTAGTTTCTGAGATTATCATTTCAATCTTAATCTTTTAACACATTGTGGTGATGTTTGGTATTTCATAGAAGATTTCGTCTGTTCAGATTTTCGCCTCCAGAATTTCTGCGAGGTTGATTACCTACCGTCGATTTTCCGAACTGGCCGTAACATCGACTTCCATGGGCTTCCTGGTCTCACGGTGTGCTTATCTAAACATTTCGGTTTATTGATCTCCCGTGTGATATTCCTTCGCACCGATGGGAGGTATCCTTTATCATTGATAACGCCCGCGTCCAATGGACTGGTGTTGATGTCATTAGGAATACTCGATATGACGCGGACAAATAGGCTTAACATAAAATGTCTCGTGGAGGATAAAGTACGCCAGATGTGATAAGTGGCTGTCTGCGTCTTTAAAATACCGTTCGATATCTCCAGCTTATTGAGTCATGATTCTTATGTGAGTCATGAGGTTTTTATTCGGATTTGCTTCAACTTGAGAGGAGATTCTCTATCCTAATGAGGACATCGTGAACAATAAGCGTTATCTGGAAGATTAAGACAATTCCACCGCGATTTACACCTATATTGGGTTCAAAAATTTCTCAATTTTTAAAAATGGCATTACTCCTTCCACATTTGGCATATTTGAATATTAATTGCAAATTTATCATTGCTTGTGCGCAAATTTATCAATAATTTATTAATCCTTTATCACTTTTTCTGACATTTTGAGGCTACTGTAACTGTTTCAAAATTAAAAAAATACTGGTACTTAAACGCATCAATCGTATTTTTTTCTCAATAAGATTTGACTTCAAATTTTTAAGTCATATGATTGACTGCGCTATAATTTATTGTGCATTAGCAACTGTGGTGCCATTCCTGTTCTACTGACGTGTTTTTAATTCCGTTACTTCATCAATTCTATCAAGTATGCTAATTAGTGCGATGAGGTGCTAACGCTGATTTAATATTTATCATGAATTTCATTTAAAAGATTTATCGCTTCATTTAATTGAAGCGGCATTAATATTTTCAGTTTTAATATATCATTTTTCTATGAATATTCAAGTGTCGCCTTAAGATCTTTAAGTAATTCAGAATTTTCAAAATAAAATGATAAAAACGTATTGCATGAAATGTGGGGATGTCTTGATGGCAGTCGGCAAAGGTTGAAACGACAAAATCCCAGATAGCTTTATCCGTGATTAGTCTGATTTCCTCAAACTTTGCCCTACGTTATGTTCGCGATTTAGGTTACCACAAACACACTACTCGATACTGCCACGCAATAAAAATTCTAGATATTGAGCGCAAAAGGTAAATTACAGTTTTAGATATTAATATCTCAACTAAAAAAAACTGGAACTCCTTCTTGCATTTCTCAGCCTTTTCTACGTAATACCGTTAAAATGAAGGAACATTAGAGGCGAAAATAAATTAATGCACCGTCTCACATGACCAAAACATAGCATAATTCCTTTTATTTCAAATCTTGCCACATATGGTGATCGATTCATAAAGATTTGAGGAATGAAATCAATAAAATAGAAAGGTTTAGAATTTGTTTTTATTCCCATGTATACTAGTGTAATCTCTCAATTATATCGAATTTGTATTTTTTTGTTCGCTGTAAGTCGCGAGTGATGACATTTGATTCTTTTGTGAGCACTGTTTTTCCTCGTCTCACCAGACCACTCTGACATGTTCTTATGCATTCATGCTGCTAAGGATGATATTATTCCTACAGGTAATGAAGAATTACCTTTCCTGATGCGATTGGCTGATTCTGGCGTTGGCACTGGTTTAATTCGACTATTTAATTATTCCATTTTCATACTAGCTCTCACAAAGAAGAGTAATTTCCATTATTTTAATTAATTGTGATTATTTGATTTGATAAATCAATATGATCAATTCTGATGTAAATGTGTCGGCCTGGGACGTGAGGACACGGTTTGTTTGCGGCTGCGCGGCAATTTCCCCTCCCCCCTCTTCCCCTCCTCCCAATGCCACCTTGCCCCCCCCCTTCCCCTCCCACTCTCTCAGCTGGTGCCTCGACCTCTACAATAATTTACACATACTACTCATGAGCGACTTCCTGGTTTTCCGAATGCGATCGACATTGAAATGGCGTAATCCCAGATGACGCGATGGTTCAGATTGATCCTATACGGTGGATAAATTTCTTTTCATTTTGATCATTAAAATTAATATGCTTTAACATAATGAAATGTATGAAACTTTGCAATTCCTCATGAATTTCTTACGTGCACTTATATTTCGACGCGCTACTTCATCGTCTGGCACATTTGCATCGAAGACATACAATCGAAGACTTGGGCCACGTCGAAACCCAGGTCATGCAGTATTAAATTTATTTGGAATTACGAAGTTTTTTACATTTTCTTACATTAAGCCGATTCCATTAAGTCACGCCCGTGATGACGGATAATATGCTTTAAATTTACCATTCACGAAGAAGGAGAAGTGTCATTTTTCATTGGCTAATTTTTAGCATTTTCTGTTCAAATACGTCCCTTGTTGGAGGGACGGATGGAGGAGAGGTGAGCGGGGAAGGATGAGGGGGAAAATGGACTTCGATGGATACGCGGAATAAAAGGGCCTGCATGTAAATGGGCGGGGCAATTCAAAAGTTGCACACCCTGTGAAAGTGGCTGTCATAATATTGTACAATGTGAACGCACTCAAAAGGGTGGAATACCATTAGCCAATGATGCGTGGACGCGCGGGTGTAAATGCTTATCACCGGCTACTCCTCTATAATTTCGTAAAATATGTTTTCAGAGGCAGCGGCTTCAGAAGTGGAGGGGGGTAGAATATCCCCCGCCCCTCTTCTCTTAGAAATTGAGTAATAGAGAGCAAAGAAAGCTCAAAGTAATGAGTATCCTTCATTTCTGAAGATCAGTTTGTTTTAGCTTTGTTACAGTCTGGTCCACATTCTCACAGCTTCATCTGCTCTTTTAGCGAAATTGCAATCGCCACTTGTATTCGCAATCAAATGGCATTTTCAAGGTTTCCCACCCTCCCTAAACGAGAGTAGTCGGGACGCCCCCGTTCAAAGGCGGCTGCTGGACACAGCAAGTGATACCTGAGGAGGCATCGGTCGCTGAATTGCAGACTTGGTCGTCAATGAGCGAGGCGCGAATACACGGCGTGGATGAGAGCGTGGGCGGCATTGCTCGTTAGCGGTGGAATTCGATCCGTGCATGACGAGTCGAGGGGAAATAGAACACTTCCTGCATGCACACTAAGCTATTTCCTAATCATAAACAGTTACCTGGAATGTGGATTCATGATGAGAACTAACCTAGGAAGTCTAATCGATTGCATGAGCCTCAGTTCCCTGATCACTTTTCACCTACAAGCTCGAGTGTCATCGAATCCCGGATGTGAGTTCCTAGTAATAGGAAGCTGGACGAATCTTCATCAATTACGCGTAATGTAGTATTTGCTGTTATTTTCTACACTATGATGTATATGTTTATCGTAATTTTTAAAACGGGTAACAGTTGATTCAGCGATTACATCGAGAGATTTAACGTAGCATAGCCTAGCATAAATTATTATCCTTAGGTAACGCTTGTAATGTTCTCGGCTCTAGGTAGATTTTTCCCGCAATATTTGATGAATCCAAATACCCTTGGTTTAACTAATCGGCGTGCATATAGTGAGAGACAGAAGTACCAGAGTATGATATTCAGAGCATTTTCTAATCGTTCACATTGGATTGATTGCATATATAATACGTTGGTCCTCTAATCCATACTTATCTGTTGCGTCTTCTAGTGAATCTACCATTTTATTTCGCTCCACCCGCCCTGTCATGGCGTCACCCTTTCTCCCTTTAAAATCAAATTCCAGCGGCATCTCGACAACCCTTTCCAAACAAAAAAGAAGCCTGTGGCCTTTGGTTTGAGCCATAAAAAAGTGTTAATGTCATCGGAAGGGGATGTGATGCTTTGGAAGGGAAGAGTGTGCGTGAGGAGGCGAGGAGAATGTGGAGTGCACTGGCGAAGATGCCTTACGAGTAAAAGAGGGCGTGCGAAATGGATCATGTGCGGAGGAACAGATGGGGAAATGCGCGCTTCGAATGAGCATAAGAGAGAAATGATTGCTCACGATTTAGATGTTTGGTTGTTGTGAGTTTTCATTGAGAAATATAACGGGGGTTAGATTTGAAGGAAATGTTCCCGAGCAAGAGATGGCGCTGAGAAAGAAGGACGTAGGGAAGAAGAAAGTAATGTATGAAGTAAAGGAATTGGCTTAGGAAAGGGAGAAACAAACATACCACCCGCAAGTAGCCTCAATAGGGGAAGGGTACTAGTAGAACACTAGCCGTTTACAAAAAAAGGAAATGCCTGCACGAAGTTCCGTCCACCATTTATTGAAGTTCGTTATTGTTCGGAGGAAAAACGAATTCCGATACGTATCCAATCGGCAAAATACCTCTCTTAATTTATCGCTTCTGTCGGAACTGTAAATGCATTAAGGCCCTGATGTGATGTTCTACGTGTCTCTCTGAAAGATATCTCTTCTCAATTTCTACATCTTTCGTCACCTGCTTATCTGTCTCTCTCATCCGAGGTCTACCTTTTCCCTTCCACTTGTCCTTCGACGATAATTGTCTTTATTCCATCGTGTCGTGTCAGTTGGCCGATTGAATTGTCCTGACTTCTACCCTCCGTTTACTCAAGACTTCTCCCCCACTCTTCTTAGAACTCCCGCATTACTTACACGATTTATCCATTTGATCTTCATCATCCTCCATTTTGTTACATCAGGTACGTGATTTTATCAGGATTCTTCCCAGTCCTTTCCTGCTTCGGACACGAAGCGAGTAGAATGTCGGTGGATTTTAATGGATTCTTAGTGGATTTGAATTTTAAGAGAGAGATAATTTATCGTGTGAACATGGGTATTAGGCGTGTCCCAATGTGATGGGGTTGGAGAAGATGATGAGTATTAGCCGACCTTCCCCCTTTTCATCATCGTCTCTTCTCGTCATTCTCATTATCTCTTCAGCTTCCCCCCCCCCCCCCCACCCTCTCCACTTTCGCTCCTCTTCCTTTGTTCGTCTTTCCTCTCCTCTTTTTCGAAACATTGAAGCACACGCTATGCATATTTGTCTCTTACTCGGGCATCTCCTCCGCAATTTCTCTTGACCCACCCTTTTCCACCTCCTTCTTTCTTCCCCAAACACTCAACAGATACTCCGCGCTCACTGCATTAAGACTGCACCTTTGTTTATCGTGGCACACCGCAAGTTTCGCTACCGTATAAACAAAGCGCTAGTCAAAGAAACCTTGTAGAGCCACACATACATTTGCGTGGGAAACGGAGAATGGGTGAATCTATTCCCGACCTCAGATCAAATCAAGTGATTGCTAATTATACTTTAGTACCATCGTCATCGTTACAGAAAGGGCTCCTTCTACATTTTAACTTAAACATTGTTGATTGTGATGGGTTTTAAAATTAAAGAGACCAGTATTTTTTATGCATTTTGATCCATCGCCTACTTCTCGATCTTTTAATCACAGCGAAAAATCGACGGCGTTAACCCTTTCGCTGATAGGTGGATGACGTCACGAGCTCATGCCGAATGGGTCACTGCTTCTCGGCCACTCCTCCGCCTTGTGCCTGGGCTTCATGGGGTTTGAATTGTTTACACTCACTTGTGAACGATTCATTCAATGAGGGATTCTCTCTGAACGAGTTTTATGAGCCAAAAACCTGAAGACGCCACCAATTCATGAAAAGTGGGCCTCAAGTTTCGCGTTTTTTTATTTTATAATTATTAAGAATTCACCTAATGAGCAATATTTCTTCTATTTAACTGAGCTCTGATTCGTGGAATGTTTCACTCATTGGTCTGGATGATAAAAAAAACTAATTAAGGTGTTGTGAACGGGGTGATTAGGCTCTCACCTGTGGGGGTGACGAATGTGAATATTTCCTACCGTCATATATTCCTCTTCATTCATTTCCTTAATTTTTTAGATCGATTTCTCGTTTTCATGATTGGGTGAGTTACTGTCGTGCTTTTTCCTTTTTTTCTTTTCATGTGTCCCGACGTCGGCGTTTTTTGCGCCGTTAATTAGCGAACCGAGATGATATTACGCGAGGTTGCTAAGAATGTGCACCAGCGAGCATTTCAAAGGGCGACCTTCGATCCCCTAGGCGTTGTTTCTGAAGCGGAGCATGGGGATCAAACCAACCAAAAAAACCAAATCACGAGGAGCAAACAGTGGTCGTCATGCATTTCACAGGCCTACCTAAATATTACTAAAGTAAGCGGACGCTTAATCTTATGGTATGGCATTTGGAGGAGGCGACCGACAGCTAAGGTCATTTCATCTACATCCTCATAGTACCCCGCAAGCCTCCTCAAAGGAGTGTGGCAGGGGGTGTTAGGACACCAGCCGTTTACAGCTAAAAAAAATGAAGTGCTCTAACGAAGTTGGGACTAGAGTTTATTAAAGTCCTTTATGGTTCGGGGGAAAAACGAATTCCCATATCTATCCGTTCGGCCAAACATCTCTCTTAATTTATCGCTTCTATCGGACCTGGAAATATAGTGTGGCTCTAATATTATGTTATCCGCGTCGCTCTTAAAGATATCCATTCTTAATTGTTCAAGCAATCTAAGCCTAGCGCGCAGCCTCCGAGTCTCCAGCGGCTCCCAGCCTAATTCGCTTAATGCCCCGTTTACACCACGATCGTACCGACGTTGATCGCGACTACTGCACGTTTACACGTCTAAAAGTTACCATCGTAACTCAGTGCTGCCCTCGTTGTGGAATTGTGTCAGATAACAACTGACGACGACACTGCGTGAGAAAATTGAAATCCTGGAAATTAAGAAGCAAAAGAATATTAATGTTTTCATGTGCTAAAACTGAAGCTAGACCGAACTGTCGGTAAAACTTTAAAGAATGTAGGTTTCTTTATGGGAATCTGTCCAAAGTTTAGCAATATTCACGCGGTTAAGACACTAGATATGTCTCCTTGCTACGTTCCAAATTGTAATATTTTGCTAACTGGTCACTTTATTATAATATCGACTCAATCCGGATTTAACGTGTCCAAAATAATTTTTTCAAATGAAATAATTACGATTTATTAATCTCTTTGTCTGATTACAACACTTCATATATTCTTTCCCTAGTTAATTTGAAAATTCTTGCACGACCAAGGATCCTCCAACAAAGGCATATTCCTCTACAAAATTATCCATTAATATTTAGATTGTTCGTATGTCTTTATAAGTAACTTTTAATGGATCCCGTCATAGCTATATAAATCCCCACCTGCTTGTTTTTAATTACCATAGAGCAAATTATGCCTTCAACTCCCAGCTATGATGAGATAAAACTAAAACCATGGAAAAAACAGTCCGTGAAGTCTTTAAGAAACTAGATTCTTCGAGAGAATATGTCAAAACACTCAAGAATATTCACGCATTAAAGACAGTACATATTTCTGTTATAATTTAACTAGAAAAGGCTTAGATTTCGGCTTGATTCGGCACAAGTATTGATATCTCCACGTCCTCATCTAAATGTTATGTTTAATTCTGGCGAATTTTATTGTGAAATCCTTTATACAATCATTTAATTGGTTAACATTTTGTGCATGTTTGTTATTTTCCATCATCTGTGAAGTATAATGTAAGGATACATGGGTATGGGTTAACCTGTAAATAAAGAAATACATAAAACTGGTATAGTATAGAATATCCGATATCATTTGGTAAATAGAACATCAGAAAAAACTTTCCCATCACGTCCTTCCATTACCTGCTCAATAATGTCTTCATTCGTTGCCATATATCTTTGATATATTAGAGTTATTTATGAAATATCAATTACTGTATCAAGATTGCAACGGCGCGAAAGAATCGTATATGCATCGATCTTCATTTCGATCTCTTTTTTCTTGGCACACTAGCGCTAACCATCGTAAGTTCGGCAGTGTTAGGTACTAAGGCCTACGATGGTAACTCTGCGCGTCTACACGACGTTTTGAGGTTACGATCGTACGGATCAACGTCCCGACGATCGTTGTGTAAACGGGGCATAACATCTGGGTAACACTGTCTATACGCCCGTAGCAGTTTTTGACGAAACGCGCAGCCTTCCTTTGTTTTTTATTCAGTTCGCGGATTAAGTCATTTGAGCGGTAAGGCAGAGTGGAGGAAAACCCAGCGTCGGCATCAGCCTTTTCTCATCGGTAGACATCTAAGGGGACCACGGATGTACGTCCCATCCGACGGCCGGAGTGTTGCGCTCAAAATGCCATCCCCCAACACTCGTGTGGGCATCGGTTGACCTCTGAACATTCTCTGACAGCGCTGGCATCTGAACCCGGGCCCACGAAGTGTGAAGCCAGCTCTCCAACCGCCTCATCTACACGATCCCACCGCTTCCTTGTTTGGAATCAGTCGAAAATATGCATGGAAAAGTTTTCAGTTGAATTCCGCTTCAGGCTGTCACTCACTCAGCGTTTCAACCCGAAGGTTGGTTTGGAGACGTGAGGGTAGGGCTCACCCCAGACTAATCTACAGGCGTTAGAAATGGAAAATTAGGTGGAGGAAGAGTGCTCTCCTGTCACCAATTTTACCCAATGAGACGTGAGACTACGTCTTCCGAGGTTTCACGCCAGTTTTCCCGTTAAGTTGGCCCCGTTACAAGTTATTTTTTTATGCACACCGCCATGTAATAGTAATAGTAATAATTAGTCTCTATTGGGAGATATTGGGACTAGAAAGTCCCATCTTCCATCTAACCCCTCGTCATACATTAAATATTTTCAGAGGAATACATTTCCATATTACTATTGAAATTAAATCAAGTCAAACTAGAACAAAAGAGACGTAGAAGAATGCTTAAAACAATTCAAGTTGAAAAGGTTGCATTTACCAAGTGTAAAAAGATGTTTAAAAAAACCTAAGGATATTGACTTTCGTCCATATTGGAAAAAAACCCACTGCAGGAAAACGCCTGCACAAGAAATGGGGGGTGAGAAGCTGGCGAAAACCCACCGTTGACGTATGCGTACTTGAAACCCACGCGAACTGCTCCCTGCGGATAATTAATTGCTTAAGTTTCTGTAAAGCGGCCTTAAATTGGGCGTTCGCTCTGAATAGAATCCCTGCATCGGACTAATATAAAAATCGCCGGAATTAAGTGCTCCTTTAAGTATTATAGTCTGCATTAATAGTCAATCGATGCAGAGTCAGTTTTCCGGGAGTCTCTCTTTCCCTCCTCTTAACATATTTCTAGACTTACAAAATAGTCCTCGTCTCTCTCTGTGCATTCTCGAATATGACTACATACATTGCATACTTGTTTTATAACGGGGAACCTGTTACTCACCTGCTATTGCTCAATGACGTGTAGACTCGCTGCGTGGAGGCGTTGGGCGGTCGGAGTGCGTAGGCTACGCCCTCCCCATTATCTAATCCACCTCCTCAGTTTTTCCATCTATCAAGTTGTCTTTTTTGTACCCGTAAACGTAGATTCCCTGCAAAAAAACAAATAAATGCCGTTGATACAACTCCTGGGATGGGCTTTCAAAGAAGGCCGTTGAGATCAGACTCCATAAAAATAATTTTAATAGAGACACGGTGTGTAAACTTAGAAAAGTGTTGAATTCCAGTTTAAAAAGACTAAAAAATGATAGAACCAGTCAAATTTATCCGAATTTCCAATATCAATCCTATCGGAAAAAGGAAAAATTTATTATTGATTATACATGTATGGCCCCTGGAGAATATATTTTGATAATAATTTCAAAATATGCAGTGCTCTTCTAAATGTTAAGTACTCTTTCGTATTCGATTCGATATTCTATAAGTATTCGATGGGCAAAGAAATTGGCACTCCTTGTTAGATGTTCTGGATGTTGCATTTGAGAATGCACATTTTATACAGGATCCAATGGCGATACCCGAGTAAGGCTACTTCCGAAATATATTAATTAATTCTTGAATATATGTTTTCTTACGCCTCCACCCTTTCGACGTTTTCGTGACCCCCAAAGATCCGTGATAGGTTGCAGAATTTATTTTCAGCAAATGTAACGCTCACGAATAAGGAGATTTACCTCATTTTCTAATAAAATCTATCTTAAAGGGTTTGATTACTCACTTTTTCCATTTTCTTTTATTATTTTGATTTAGGGAATATAGTTTGTTGTTTGTTGCAAGTGTTGCATATTCTTGGACTCCTTTAATTTATCTTATAATTGCATTTTGTGCCATTTTTATTTCTAGTTATTTCGTTGATAGTAGTAGTCATTAACTTTCCGATTGCCTGATCAATCGTCCCGTTGTCCCAGTGTCCCAGAACAAGGAAAAAAAAAATGACATGAGCATTGACATTAACAATTGAAGATGACTTGCGTCCAACTGAACTTTAATGTACCCGGAAGCATAATAAATTATGCGCCATTTTAATTTATCCCTTCGCGTCTGCATCTGAGTTCCCAAAGGGTGTTTTATTACTTAGGAGACTTAAGTCCTGGGGCCGCGAGATGATCTCGAGCCCTCACACGCAATGGATTCTTCTTTCGTCTCCTTACAAGCTCTCTCGTAGTGTCCTAGCATATCCTTCTCCTCGTTTGAGTTTCTAGTGTGTTGGCGATAGTGCGCAGTCTTCCGCTCCTGCTTATCTACGCCCCCACAGCCTCACCACTCCTACATCTCCTATGCCCTTGCGTGGGCCGAGGACAATGAATCTCCATGAATTTGTGTACCCCTGCATTACTTTGTGACTTACTTCAAACTTTCTGCTATTAATGAGACTTGATTTTACTTTTTTACATAGTAGCGACGTGCTAAATTGATATTTCTCTCTCAACTGCTGCTAATGCTCTGTCGTGTCCCGTCGTCAAAATTCTCATTTTTTCCTTTTAATGGTGGTTTATATAAAATAATAACATATATTTTATTCCATACATATGCACATACAGTAAATTATTTCCATGTAGGTAAGTACCGTAGTTGCCTGTAAGGCAATAGGTAAGCCAGTCTCACGATAACTTCAAAATTCATAAATGCGGAAATGATATAATATAAAACCAAAAAATTCTCATTGCCTCAAGAAAAACATGGAAGGAATTTTGTGCGTGAAAACATTTGTAAACTGTAGTGCCTGTGAAATGAATAGCAATTCTGAATGAACAACACACTTGAAATTAAGCACAATGTACACAATGCTTATTCAGACCTATTGCAATAACCTTTCAATATCATCCAAATTTAGTATCCATTTTTTAATCAACCATGAGTATTTACCAAAACAAATAGTTTCCTCAATTTTATTAGGTAATGGAGCACAAGGGGGATTCCCCCCCTCCCCCTCGAGGAAAAATATCCCAGATTCAGGGAATTCCATAAGCCCCGAAAGATATAACACATTCACTGATGATTCATTGCTACTCGTATAATTCGAACGCGAAGGGAAAGAATGAATATTAGAGTTTATCAATTATTGTAATTTTAGAATTTTATTTAAAATAGTTTTAATGACCTAGTGTCGCAATTTGAAACGCAAACTTGACATTTTATTGAACAGATTTTTATGTCGGTAACTGGTTTGGTTCAATTGCTGAAACGATTTCTTAAAAAGGTAATTTGGAGAAATCGTATCGCTTTGGCATGGACTGTGTTATGAGAGTTGAAACTGAAGTAGCTAAAATTTCGACGTAACAGGTTTTCGAATTATGTGAGTTTGAGTTATCCTAGTTCTTCAGCGCTGGTGGACTCGATCCTTTTTCCGCCACTGATTTCCTTTTATCACGAGTAGACAAGTCCCTCTTCTCTCTCTCTCTAGTCCATTGCAGATATGTTCAGTTAATCGCGACTTCATAATTATTCCCCCATGGTCTTTGCTGCGCTCAAACTGTCCTGCATAAATGCCTACCTATTCTGCTAATACTAAAGAGAGAATTTAAGTTCCAATTACGCATAATTATATGTGGAATTCCGCTTTTATTGCGAAGGAAAAGATGAAGAAGCGGCGTGAGTTGTCTTTAGTAATAGTAGCAGGCATTATCATCAACGACAGTCTGCAATGCAGTGGCGTAAGTAGGAATGTGCTTTGGGGGAATGCGGGAGCCTGGTATGAGGACCCCCCCCCCCCCCAGGAAGGGGGTTCCGGGAAATTTAATGGCATACCTGGAAATACATTTCACATAATTTTGTCACTTAAAATTTAACTTAAAGCAGATGCGTTTATTATAAGTCAAAATTAGGCAATGGCTTTAATTTTTTTTCGCTTAGGCTTTAGGAGGAGGATCTCCCCCCCCTCATCCCCCACCATAGTCACGTAACTGCTACAATGTGTAGGTTGGTTTGATACAAATCTCCACTCAATACTCCTCTGAGCTAATATTTGAACACTTCTTCCACAGCCTTCTTCTCACGATCCAATTATCTCGTCCGAGGACTATCTGCATATATCCTTTTTCCCGATTGTCCACTTGTCCATCCACGATTGCCTTCATCTGTCCATCCCACTGGTGGCCGATTAAGATCTTCTTCTGAAAGGTTTTCAAAAGTCTTCTCTCCTACTCTTTTTGAGACTTTCAGATTAATCACGCGATAGATCCATTTGATCTCTATCGTTCTTCTGTCACTCCACATTTCGCTCGCCACCCTCGACTTCTCTGCCGCTGTCAACGACCGTGCCTCGCCGCTTTAAAGGAGCGTGCTCCCAAGTCCTAGTTAATGGCTTCCTCACTTCAACGCATCATCCCCAGCTCTGAGCAAATAGGGTCGTTTCCTTCATCAAAGAAAACGAAAGGCATTGATTGCGATTCGTTACCCACCATTAGTGTAATCATAATATACAAATTCTTTGGTTTTAGAAATACCAGTTTAGACGAATGACAATGTTCAATTTTAACCGCATTTGAAAAAGGCCAGAATGGCGCCCATGTGATGCCACTCCACGTGACGTCACAGGGATCTAGTTCTATACGAGTAGATAGGAGTTTTACATCGTCTGAGATTACCAATGCATGCATGAGGCACAGAGCTCAGGGAAACCTCTTAATAATCACCTATTAAAACTGCCTATAGTTGGAAAGTTTCCTTCGTATGATAAGGTATTAATAATCCTTATTTAAGCCAAACGTTGCTAGCAGGTAGCGCTCATTCAACTCCTCAAGTTTTCGTTTTCCAATAGGGTGGTTTCCTTCATCAAAGAAAACGAAAGGCATTGATTGCGATTCGTTACCCACCATTAGTGTATTCATAATACACAAATTATTTCGTTTTAGAAATAGCGGTTTAGACGAATGGCAATGGTCCATTTTTATCCTCATTTGAAAAGGGCCAGATTGGCGCCCATGCGATGCCACTCCGCGTGACGTCACAGGGACCTAGTTTCTATACGAGAAGATAGGAGTTATACGTCGTCTGAGGTTACCATTGCATGCATGAGGCGCAGAGCTCAGGGAAACATGTCTTAACAATCACTTATTAAAACTGGCTAAGGTCGGAAAGTTTTCTTCGTTTGATAAGTTATTAATAATCCTTATTTAAGCCAAGCGCTACCAGCCAGCAGGGTACTAGGCTAGCCGCTAGCAGCCTGCGTCGTATCAGCGCTAAGCCTCGCCTCAAGGTCACCTCGCAGGGCGGGAAGGGGAACCAGAAATACGTCACGCGGAGAGACTTCCCGACATTCATACTTAAGCGTCGCGTTTTCGCGCGCTTGAAAATTTTCACTTTTCATTTAATCGTGAAAAATAGATATCGTCATTTAAAAATCTAAAATCGTGAAATACGTACTCCAGGGGGTCTATTCTCTAACTCGAAGCTCCCGTCGTGGTAGCTTCGAACTAGCTACCAGAATTGGCTACCAACCTTATTCTCTAACAGGGAGTAGCTTTCTCAGACCGAGAATTTCTGGTAGCTTTCTCAGACCGGATATGGGGTATGAGAAATATTTCGTGCGAACTCAGATTTTACTCTTAGAACCAATGAAATCGTTCGTTTCATTTCGTAACCTGCGGGAAAATCATAATGTAGTCGTTCTCGGCTGACTTTTTCTTCTAGTTGAAATTAATGTGCTTTGTAAATTACGAAATGCTGAGTGCCTTCAGCTTTCATAATAATAGAAATACGAATAATAATAGAAATACGTAGACATAATTATATTTGGCTAAGCGGCTTTTATATCAATTCAATAGTTTCGATCGATGCAGCAGTTTATGTCACGATTGATAATCATGTAGGCCATGTAAATATAATGAAGAGAAAATGTTTATAAACTACCAACACATTAAACCAATGCTATCACATTGTCGTTCTAATTCCCGAGAACTTTACACTCAGCGCTCCTTATGCTTTTGCCTGTTTGATGCAAAAATTTTGATGACCAACTGTTTCTGTGCAGAGATTGTTCCTTCTTGCACTGCGAGAGAATATCGCAATAACATGTGCATACGATAAGTGTATATTATTTTGGGAATATCTTCAACAAAGTTAATGGGAAGGTGGAGAAAATTATGTTTGAAAGTTACGTCATTTCACTCAGATTGGCCTAAGCAATCATTTTAGGCTCACAATATGCTTCAATCGATATTTACACAAAACTCTACTGTCGTGCCGTTCTCACGACGGCTAAATTAATATTTAAATGGTTTTATGAATAAGTATTATATGCCAACCGCCAAGCTTGCACTATTGCAAGCGAGGGCGATTCATTAGAACTTGACCATCATTGTGAAAAAACAACCTATTAAACGTAGTTCCTTCTCCCAATATTAAAGCCATATTATATTATTGTTTTTGTGATGACTTCCTCCGTGGGCTTCTGGAATATCCATGGCTACACTTTCTCAAAATTCAAAACAAATACACCAACTTAACTACCGGCACTGAAATTAAATGCGTATATACGGCCAAAGACACACAAATGAAAGCAGAATGATATCATGAACACATTTATTCATTGGAAGAGCAAAAAATTTATTAATAACTATCATGAAACACCTTACATTGCATTATAACACAATAATATATCCACCTCTCTCCGGTCTGCATTTATGTAACACTAAACTCTCTTCACACAATCACTTCACAACAAAGATCGTTGCTAATAATGCACGGTAAAGTTAATCATAAATGAATAAACACTTGCAAAAATAAGACATCCATCTCTGTGCAGTGGATACATTGGCATTGGTAATGATTTCAACGCATCAATTTGTACCGTCACTACAACAGTCTCTCGCAACATCAATAATAATCACTGTTTTCGGGGTTTTTCTTCTCACTAGTAATGACTTCATGCAAAATAAGATTTCACGTGATATAAAATGATTGAAAGTAACATTTTTCTTCTCCAAATAATGAATTCAACTAGTTAACGCGATCGATAGTTCACTCCGAAACATATATGTTTAGTCACGAAATTTGTCACTCATGCCCACTACTTTGTTAAGAATACAATAATTGAAGGCTTCAAATAATTTACGCAGCATTCCCGACCTCATTAAAGAAAATAATTACGCAAAACAACAAAAATAGTCAACACTTTTCTTGTTTACCACTCAATCGCTAGCCGTGTCAAGAAAGACTGATGGGATAGAACAAAAGATTAGCGACACGCGCCACTTGGTTCACGGCGGTTCATAGGAATTCCCTATGTATTTTGATGGTAGCTAGCTGAAGCGCGGGGTTCGAGGGCGCGCTTCGCGAAGCTACCGTGGCAGCTAGTTTGAAGCTACGGAAGTAGCTTCAAATCGCATAGAGAATAAGGGTTGGAGCCTAATAAGCTACCGGTTGCTTCTGCAAGCTCCCTTCGCCGGAGCTTCAGCGTTAGAGAATACAAGTGGGAGCAAGTAGCTTAATTAAGCATCTTTCCACCAGAAAGCTACCGCGCTTCGAGTTAGAGAATAGACCCCCAGGAGTAATAATCTTTCGATTTAGGCAATAAAAAAATAATAGGAAACCACCCTATTAAGCACTGGGCACTCTTCTCCTCTTTTACTGATTCATACGTATTTTGGTTCTCTCCGAGTCGATAGTCAACGCATTCCTATCATTTTTCCTATCCATATTTCTTCGTGTTATGCGACAGTTCCTTTCATTATTCTGAATAGATTTACCGATAGCTTCGTAGGCAAATGTAACTTCAGTGGCGCGCAGTTTTCTCTGCTCGCGTCACTTTGAATTTATTTGATGACATTGGCGGCATTGGTCTCTGGAATGCGCGTACGTGTTCTTGCGGATGATTAGGCCTGATTTCGAAGCCAACTTAGTCACATCGGTGAGATAAAAGCTATGTCGGATCCCCGCGCCAATTATTTCCTCTTCCATATCAGTTCGGAAACCTCTTTTCCCTATAAATGCAATTGGATTTCAAAACTTTAGTTATTATTTGAGTATCGATTGATATACTGCCAACTTATCTTCCGTCAAAATACCATGAGCTCATTCTGTCAAAATCGATCAAACGAGCCCTTTCATCATCAAAATGTATGAAATGAGATCGTTTTCTATATCGATTGGTGTACCATATCATTTCGTCCGACGAAGTCCATGATCTTGTATGCCATGAAATGCAATCAATTAAATGCTGGCCATTTGCTTGCCTTAAAGAGTATCCCAATGGAAAGGCTGGTTTTTTCTGCGCATTGAAATATGCTTTATCGAAAATGTATGAAATGGTGGTTCATGCGCGGCAGACTAAACCGACAGCTCGACTTAACGTTCAAAAATTAGAAAAAGATGATGATTCGTTTTATGAAATGACGACCGAAGAGGAGCATACTTTGACGGAGCTTCCCGAAATATCGCAAAAGACGTTGAAATTTGACTGATGAAAGACTCTTTGACATTTTATTGAGATTCCAATCCAAACCCTCCGAGCTCGCGCCAGAGGTTCTCTAGCCTCTGCTTACATTCAGCTGAAGCTCGCACGTCGCAAGTCTTCCTCCTTAAGTGGAAATATTCGAAGGATGTCTAGACCGTCTAATGCCTGAATCACACGATCATTTTATCCTTCATTTCCTAGTGATCACTATCGCGACCACTAGAATGATCACTCGCAAATGATCGTCGCCGGCAATTGCTTTTCGCGATCGCGATGAGGATTCCCATCACTATTTTTCATCACTAGTCCGGTCGCTTTTTCCGTCGCTAAAACCGACACTAAAACCCCATATCAGCCAATCGGAACGCATGCCCGTATGGAGCGATTGCAGCGCAACGTTTGATAATCGTGGGAACGACATAGATAAACACGCTACACATTTTCGTGATGATGGTCCTATGACAACGAGCTGTGATATCGAAAGTGGTGCGAAAGGCGATGGCGGCAGGAGGGACCGTGTGATTCAGGATTTAGGGGGAGAGCAGTTGAGAGTCCTTGTCATCATCTCGAGGCTCATAGTGTGAGGGGCTCCGGAAATTTGGGGTGCATTAATGAAACATCGGATCCATTGTTTTAATTGGCGTAATTTTATAAAATAAGTGTATTTTTTTAAAATCTGATTGATTATATGTCTACCATACATTACTGCCTTTAAATTTCACTTCACGATCGGTTTTAATAAATTTTATATTGTCTTGTATTGAAAGCGGTCGTGCAGTGAAATGGGAGTACCGATTTGTTGAATCTTGCTGGTAACTTGTATTTTACTGGATAAAATGTTAGAATTCCACCAGATTAAGCCGTAAAATTCTCTCAAAATTGTGGTGAGACCACCAGAGCTCATCGAAGATAAGTAACGGCAAGGAAGGTGTGTTTGCAAAAAATATATTGATAAATCAGTCAGTGCATTGCTATGTTCACGTGGTCCTAACTCGGCTGCCACCCGCCTATTTATGCGGGGTATTCGTAGAATACTGTTTAGAACTGACACTTCGTCCCTTCTCCTCTGTTTCTCATTGTAGGTATACAGGGGCGGATCCAGGATTTCTTTCAGGGGGAGGCACAAGCAAGGCCGTATCCAGGATTTTGTTCTGGGGGGGGGGGGGGGTACAAGGATACCTCGTAATACAAAACGCACGCTATGATTATGGGACCGTATTAAAAATCTTGCATATTTTTAAGGGTCTGGGGGGGCACGTCCCCCGTGCCCCCTCCCCTAGATCCGCCTTTGTAGGTATACGTCTAACGGCTATGCGGGATCCAACTTAATTGTTTGCACGAGGAGGCCGTGGCTTCGCATTACCGAGACAGACGAGCATGGGTTATTTTGACCCGTAAAGTTTTCTAGCTTCATCCTCATTTTCGTTATTTACTAGGACACCACCCGGCGTTACTCGGGAAGGATAGTACTCAGAGAAGTGGGAAACTTGGAATTCATCGTCTCATGGTAGGATTTTTAGGTAAAGGAACCAAGCAGGTATGATGATGGCACACATATGTAACGGTAAACAATGGAAAAAACGATTTCCGTTCACTGCGCACGGGATCAGCTTATATCCCACTTCACAAAATTGATCGTTGTGTGTCCGTGCGTGCGTAGACCCAAAAAGGTCGTGCGAACGCATACCCCAACAAAAATGTTTGTACCAAGAGGATAAATAGTTAAGTGTAGAATCCTTCGATTTATGTTTTCCCTTTCAGCGCGTCAAGAGGTGTGCCTACCCAGCAGGATGTCCAACCGCGGAAGTTGTATGACGCGACATAAAAAACAAACGGTAATGAGTAAATGACGAATCGGACACAACCAGGATTAGCACTACGGGCTTTTGGAGCATAAGATGCACCTAAACTCTAACTTAGATTGCAATCCTTTTAGCCGTATGGAAAGGTATAGCGGGCAGACAAACAGACATACCTTTTACAATGCAATTTTAAGTCACACTCAAAGAAATGGGAATAAGAAAGTTTTCATGATTTAGGCAACCCTTATAATACAGAAGTTTCTCCATCACGCAAAAATTAAATAAAAAGGCTTTAAATATTTTCGCAAATATATGTTTGGGGTCGGCAGGAGAGGAAAATAGAGGAAAACTAGTCCTCGCTGTAAAAAGAGGCAATGGGTCAAAATGACCCAAAACCGTGCCTCTAACAAGTATAACATCCATTTATAACTTTCCAGTGAACAATGACGGAATCGTCTTTAAATATTATGATGTAAAATATTCAATAGGGTAGTTTCCTTCATCAAAGAAAACGATAGGCATTGATTGCGATTCGTTACCCACCATTAGTGTATTCATAATACACAAATTATTTGGTTTTAGAAATACCGGTTTAGACGAATGGCAAGGGTCAAATTTTATCCTCATTTGAAAAAGGCCAGATTGGCGCCCATGCGATTCCACTCCGCGTGACGTCACAGGGACCTAGTTTCTACACGAGAGGATAGGAGTTATACATCGTCTGAGGTTACCAATGCATGCATGAGGCACAGACCTCAGGGAAACATGTCTTAATAATCACCTATTAAAACTGGCTAAGGTCGGAAAGTTTTCTTCGTTTGATAAGGTATTAATAAACCTTTTTTAAGCCAAGCGCTACCATTCAGCAAGGTACTCAGCTATCCGCTAGCATCCTGCGTCCTATCAGCGCTCAGAGCCTCGATCAAGGTCACTTCACAAGGAGAGAGGGGGAACCAGAAATGCGTCGCACGGACTTTCCTACTTACGCGTCGCGTTTTTGCGCGCTTGAAAATTTTCACTTTTCATTTAATCACGAAAAATAGATATCGTCATTTAAAAATCTAAAAGCGCGAAATACGTACTCCAGGAGTAATAATCTTTCGATTTAGGCAATAAAAAAATAATAGGAAACCACCCTATTTAAGAGGATCGAAACGAAATATTAGAGGGTATCAACAATAAGTATTTAAATGTGATTTCGAACGAGACAAATGCGTGAAAATGGACCACTTAGTCCTCGTCAACTTGGCGCGCTTCGAATTCTCTCGCGGCCAGCCCTGCCTGCCTCCGCCTCGGAATTCCCGAGGAACCGCATTCGCCAAGAGACTCTGTCCCGCCGTGTATGCATCGCGAATGAATTTCCACGGCGGCCCAAGGAGTCTCGACACAGATTACTTCACATTCATAGGCCGATAGGCCGAACGGGGGCACGTGCCCCCCCCCCCCCCCCAGACCCTTAAAAAATATGGAAGATATTAATACGGTCCCATTATAATTGCGTTCGTTTTGTATTACGAGGTATCCTTGCCCCCCCCCCCCCAGAGCAAAATCCTGGATACGGCCTTGCTTTCCCCCCCATAAAGAAATCCTGGATCCACCCCTGTTCACATTGGTAAGGTGTCGTAATTATTCGATCCGAGGGACATTTTTAGGTAAAAAGACATCAGTTATAATGCGTATGGTATGGAATTTTAGCTTAGGTCTTTGCGCCGTAAGAAAGGGTGCAGAGAAACTCAGCGTCCGCATCTGCCTTCTCTTATAGAAGGGGGACCATGGCTTAACGTTGCCAATTTTCATGTCGCTTTAGACCTATACTGAGTAATTGATTCATTTTCCAATTCGATTGGTATCTTTCTTTTCATAGAATTTTTCTCCTTGAGTTTCCAAATTTCGGAAACAAATACAGGATTTTCGCTCGTTTTTTCGGTCAGAGTGATCTTATGGATATTGTGAAGGACATTGGCATCAACTCCAATGTTTCCATTATTTTTCTATATTTGGTCGAATGGATGACTTAGCAGTGCACGACGAATTCAGCTTTGCAATGAGTAGGAAACCCGCAACACACGGTCCCCTCTCTCTGACTGAGTATATAGGTATGTATATATCGGCGAGTTTTCTAGTCGTTCGTGGCAAAAATTGTCCACATCTGCGCACTACCCATAGAAATGCAAGCCGCCTCGATACGCGTATGGCAGGGGTTGTTCTTAGACCGTCCGTTGGCAAAAAAAAAAGCAAAGAAGACCCGCGTTGGACTGATTTGACTAATGACTATGAGTTCCATCTACCATTTATGAAAGTCCTTTACTGTTCGGGGGAAAAACCAAATCATAAACCTAACCGTCCGGCAAAATACCTCTCTCATCCTGTCGTTTTCGTCGGACCTGGAAACAGTGTGGATCTAAAATAAATGTTTCCGAGTCTCTAGCGGCTCCCTGTCTGATTTGTGGGAAAGGCGTGTCACGACACGCTCTCTGTTCGTTCTTAGATGTTTTGACGATTCGCAGAGCTTTCTTTTGTATTTTGTTGAGTTAACGGTTTAAATCTTTCTGCGCCGGATGTGCTCGCCAAGTGTTCGAGGTGTGGACGGATGAGTGCGAAGTTTCACCTCGCCTCTCTTCCCCTTTTTCGTCCGATAACTTCCCACGAAAACATCGCTCTTAAGTGCCCACGGGGACAGTCCTAAGGGAGACGAATCCCACGCTTCTTGAGGGTATTTCTACGAATATTTTTAAGAGGCTCTTGTTGAAGTGAAAGAAAGGCACGAATTAAAAGATAGTGGAAATGGCTTACAAATGATGGTAGTTCTAGCCATAATATTTTTTTGGGCCTCGCAATAAGGGAACCAATCTATGGGAAATGGGCATAAAAATGACATATTAAGGTTTAATGTCTCCTTATTTAGAAATCTCGCTCTAATCGAAAAATATTAGTGCTTCTTTTTTCAAAATTTTAAGGCAATAATTCTAGTGGAAGATGTAAACTTGTTTGGATTCAAAATCACTTGTGTAAGGTCGACGTGGGTAGGTAACTTAATAGCCTGGAATTAAGATACTATCGGAGGACCAATCAACTTGCAAAGGGAGGCACCCTAGTAGTGTCCACCAACCGGCTTGAAAATTGCAGTCGCGGGCGTAGCGCTTATTTTGTTTATGTGCCGAACGTACGAATTGCACGCCGCTCGCCCATATCCTCCGAGGCACGCTACAATTCGAATCCCAACGCGTCGCATATTCAGAGGATGTCCCTCCTTGTGCACGTGAATTGAATTCGCATTTGTGTCGACTAGTTTGGCGTCACTGGAAACCGATTTCTCCAAAGATTAGCGGTAGCTCGAGCGTGACGTCATGCAAGGCCGTTAACCAGAAAAAAAATTCAGGGGGCTCATTGATACACAGGGGGCTCAGGGGTACACCTACATTCTGCGATCTTCCCACCATTTAGTGGGGGGGGAGAATTTCTATCCCCCACTCCCCCCAATCCCTAACTATAGGATCACTTTTTGTAGCTTCATAATGCTTCGAAGAAAGTAAGACGCAATAAGCCAGAGTAGCAATTTCCATCCTCAATGGGCAATGGAAAAAGTAAGCAATTAAATACCGGTGAAAAGATCTTATTAAAATTCTGATTCTTCACCTAATTCATGAGTTTAGCCAACCATCTGCTGCATCAAGGTCTGAGATTTTGCCATTTCAATGTTGCACACAAGACTAAAATTGTCCTTGTTAATTTTTACTGTGGAGGTTTTAACTATGTTAAAATTTTTTTACGCTTTTATGATGTCCATTATGATTGCAGTGTTGCCTTTTTCAGGAGGGATGGCTATCGACAATTGCGTATCAACCCTCCCCATTCCATGTTCAACATTACATCTCTCTCGTTATTGCATTCACTTCAAGATTCCTTCTGTCCATTCCAAAATTAAATCGAATCAAGCTTGAAAGTTTACGTATCATTTCTTAGTTACATATTTGAAATCTGAGAATGACATCGGAAGGGACTATCATTGGTATTAAAATTAGGACTATTATTGGCATTTTTGAAGGGCAAAGAGCCTGTACTTCGTAACAATGAACGGAATGGTGACCCCAAACTTTTAATAGGGGATGCATGAATTTGAATTTCTAGGCCCACGTCATCATTATCATCTCAAGTCAACAATCCTAAGATTGGTTTATGCAGTTCTCCGTTTCACTCTCCTATCTGCTCACCTTTTTATTGTCACATACAAATTTCCTCTCTTTTACATCCTTTAAAACCTGTCCCATGTAATTTATTTGGGGCCATCACATGCCCCTCTTCTCTTCAACCGGTTCTTCTACAATTGTCTTCATCAGCGCATCATGCCTCATAATGTGGCCGCTTAAGTTGTCCTGTCTTCTGATTAAGGTTTTTAGAAGACTTCTTTTACCCTCTCTTCTGAACACTGCATAATTACTTATAATTAGTCACAAGGGGAATACAGGACTGTCATGTGGCCTGCCATTCAACCTCATATTTTCTGACTTGGTAGTTCATGGTTATTAATTAAATATGCTGACAAGAGACGACACACCTCCAGTAAAACTTTGAAAAAAAGTAATTGAAGATCGTAAAAAGAATGAAGTTGCAATGTATAAGCTCTGTTGAATGCCAAAATAACCACAAAGTTTAGATTGTTCAATGTGGAGGCTATGTTTCCATATTTTGGTTGTAGTTTTGGAATTTTAGCAGTTGATGGAGCAGAGAATATTGCAAAAAATTGAGTTTTTTACAGTGAGAGAGACAATGTATTAATGAAAATGTGGTGCAGAAAAAAGCCCAGGACATTGCTTGTGAAAAGTTGGGGCACAAAAGTGTAAGAATTGAGTAGTGAAGCAGTGGCTGCAAGCCTAGAACACAGGAATCAATTGCGGTCTCTTCGTGGAGTAGAAAACCGAGGAAATTCCACCTTGCTTTCCTTTTCATTTCAATGGTATGTTTCCATTTTTGGGGTAGAAACCTGAGAGAATCTACCTGCAAAGCAGGTACCAGGTCTGCTAATTCACAGATGAATGTACGTTCTCCTAATACCTATTCCAGTGGCTGTTTGTTTCAAACTTAACCCGTCAACGCCCACGGGTGCCATATGGCACCCAGTGCAGTGCTGAGCCAATACTCCTGCAATGCATTTAATATGTGAATTTTAGCGTACGTTTTGGTGCACATACTTAGTAGAAGGTTTCCTCTGTTATTCAGCCAGTTTGAATTGTGTTCATTGCATTGAGCTCATATGTATCATATTTTATAAAAGTGAAATATGTGTGAATTTAAAAAAAACTTTGGGCGCTGACGGGTTACAGCTACTTGAGGTAGAAATTTAGTATTTCAGTAAGAAATAGTGGTATGGAGGTAACACGTGCATGAACAAAAAGCTCATTTCATTCTATGTTAGATAGTTGAAGCAAGCGAAGTTAATCTCTTTGTAAAAAATTGACTTGAAGTATGTAGTAGATAATTTCTGGGATTGTTATGTACATGTATATTTTTAGACTTTTCAAATAACTGTGATGGCGGATAGGAAATACTTTTGTAACCAATTGTATATTTATACTCCGGGAGTGAAATGTGGTATTTGGCAGTGCAAGCATTTTGAAATGTTTTCTGTCGAGATTCAGTGTGTAATGCGTGTGATTTTGTTCTCCCGTGATCAGGTTGGACGCATAGCAGCTGACCATGCACTTGTCGGGGGCCACAAAGGGCCTGTCTTGGACATTGCGTGGTGTCCTCATAACGACAACGTCATCGCCAGTGGGTCAGAGGACTGTGTTGTTAAAGTGTGGCAAATACCAGACCATGGTATTTCAAGGTGGGTGTGCGCTTAAATTTCTTAGTTGTTCATTGTGAGAATGGATCGTTATTATTCATCATTGTATGATTTCAAGTTTTAAAATATTTGCAAACTCATCTGCTTTGCTGAAAAGAAAATACTAAGTGAAGGAAATGTACTTTCCAATGACTATTCATGATTCACCTGATTTTATCTTTGAGAATTTACATGAGGGGCTCATATTAGCAAAATTGTTTAATTTTCTAATGTCTAGTAACTTTGAAACACAAATTGGGGAAATAGTTTTTTATGGAGTGTTAACAAAGTGAGTTTATTTGTGGAATGTAATGAGGTGGAATTTCATTAGGTATTGTATTCCTTGGCATTGCGAGTAGTGTGAAGGGATAATATTTTTGTCAATGCCAGGGCAGAAAAATTATTTTTGTGCACCGAAAAACTTCTATGCCTTGAGTAAGTCACTTATAAGTGCATAGTATATTTGTATCAATTATGATTATCCTCTTACTTAAACTGCTCTATGTTCCTCCTGAAGAACGGTAGAAATCAGTCTCTTTAATGCCTTCTTTTCTCTCTGCCTTGCAGAACACTGACAGAACCTGTGGTAGATCTGTTGTACCATCAAAGGCGGGTGGGCCTTGTTTTATGGCATCCCTCTGCGCAAAACATTTTACTTACAGCTGGTGAGTCCCAATGAGAAGCATGCAATCCAAAATCATTTTCAATAAAATGGACCTAGGGCTAAGTACATATGTACATTGATTTGTAGTCTTTATCAAAATGAAAGGCCCAGCTGGATTGATTCCTTGCTTGCATTCTCTGAGCTTAGCATTATGAAAATGTTTTTAATCAGCACATATCAGCATATACCTCTACTACTATGCCTTAGTCCCCTTCACCGTGAGTTAAGTTATTGCTAAATGGCGATAAAAGAAATTTATTCTATGGGTCAAAATGGGAGTCAAATTCTCGTTAACACTTTCGCTGCGGCGGACGCACCGGTGCGTCCTGCGCAAACTATTATGCTGAGCGGAGGACGCACCCGTGCGTCCTGCTTCGACCCGTTTTCAAATGCCCATAGAATCAGCCGAGAACGTCTTGGGCGCTCCAAATTACCTCTCGCTGCTCTATTACATTCCGTACCATCCAGTATTGGCCGTCGTTTCTAGGATTCACCTTTCATTATTTAGGTAAATACTTTTTCATCTTTTTTCTATTTTTTCGTAATTTTTTTGATATTTTAATTTTTCTGACCTAAATTGTCTCGGAACTGGAGATAAATGGGTCTCGTATGCCTTATAAACTCTTCTAAATATTATTTATGTCAAATAAAGTTTTATATTCAGTTTATCCGAATATGTGGAAATGTGTCGATATATCCGAAGATTGCAAAAATATGTGAACACATTGGTTTGGACAATTGTCATGGCTGCTTCTTTTGTACATAAAAGATATTACGTTTAGCTATAATAAATCCTTTGAAAAAGTAATACGCGTGATTGAGCCAGGTTCGATGCCAGAATTTTCTATACATGTCCCTTTATCGTGCATAACGTGGAAAAAGTTAGCTCTAAGAAATTATCACCATAAATTCGATAATAATGAATTATAATCCATTGCACTCTTCTTTTATTCTTCCATATAGCCTATTGATTATGTAAACATGCCGTAATGTTGCCGAATTTTGATCACTTGTTCCACAAAACCCCGAAACACAATATTATAAACAAGTGTCTCGTTATATTACGGTTCAATCGCAAAGGCTATGTACTTTGTTAAACTGACAGATAGGTATATAATTACCACTCTGCGTATACATTACACACGGAACTGAAATCGACCACTATTTCAAGATAAAATATTTTACACAGGATCCATTAGCATTGACCTTGAGAATGAAATTCAATGCCGGTATGACGGAAATGTAACACCGGGAATTCCAAGACGATCACGATAATGTGTGAAATAAAAGGGTAATATTTCGTCTCATTTCATGCGGATATCGTTTCGTATGGCCTATAAAAACAAAGTCGTCGAGGCATTCCTTTCACTCTCATCCCTCCACGCCCTCTGGCCGAAATATCATTGCAAGTACGACGCTGCCACAGGAAAGTACTAGGTGCTCGTGGCCTTCGGAACAGATTGATATGCTCGATTTTCGGAGATATCTATCCTCTGAAGTATCATCGGAGGTGTCACCGGTTACCTGAATATCTTGATTTTTTCCCATTACATTAGATGGCTGAGGAGCCAGTGGCATCAACGTCTGGTTCAGCGGGAACGCGATGAAAAAAGAGATGAATATCCTTAGAGAATTTTGAAGAAAAAGACTAATTAAGAGTTTATGGATATCCTTATGCAGTTTGATGAGGAGATGGACAGCAAGGAAGATAATGCATCCCAGGAAGGAATTCCAGAGGAGTCGTCCAAAGAGAGTCAGGAAGAAAACGCCCATGCTTCTTCATCAAAACTGTTCCGAAAGCACTCAAATAACTTCTATTTATGGTACAAAGATGAACTCCAAGTAACAGATATCCCTTTTACTGGCACCTCAGGACAAAAATTAAATGTTCCCAGCGGGAATCCTTACGACTTACGACTCATTGCCAATGATGTTTTTTGAGTTGCAACAGAAACGAATATCAATGCTGAATATGTGGTTCGAAATAATACTTCTCCAAATTAGAATATCGTCTTGGAATAAGTCTTGAGTCGAAGATAATTGGAAACTTTTTTGACCTTCTATTTCCGATGGGTTTTATTTCTCTTAGTAGATTATAATATTATTGGAAAAAATCTGAAATATATTATCTCCCTGTTTTTTCCATATACATGTCTCGAGATAGCTTTTGCAAATATTGCGCGCTATGCACTAAGATAGAAATGTGGTTGAATGCGAACACTTACCCAGTGATCCATTTTACAATATACGACCCTTGCATGATACATTCTATGCAAGTATGAGTGAATTGTACTACGTGGAAAGGGCTGTGAGTGTAGACGAATCCATGGTTCTATGGAGTTGACGTTATCCACAGTTACTATTAAAACAAGTCATTCCTTACAAACGTCACAAATATGAAATAAAATTGTACATTATCACTGAACCACGCGGTTTGGATTTGGATTGCTTGATATATTGTGGCACCGAGGGTAAAAAAGTGGGGGGAGCATGGAACGCAGAGAAAGTCACTCATAAATTGTTGGCAAATTTAAAAAATAAGGGGCACGCTGTGTACAGGGATAACTTTTACGACAGCGTGAACCTTTTCCATTGTCTGCAAAAACATGCTGTACAGAGAAAACATACTGTACAGTCATTCTGATAATGAAGAGATGTGAAGATGATTTCCTCCGAGTATGGACACGATTTTGCGGGCAGGCGGGGAAGGGTTTCAACTAAGCCCAGTATGGTGGACGATTACAATAAACATTTTGGAGGCAAAGATTAGACCGATCAATTGTTGTCATATTATCTTTACGAAACAAAAACTCGCCATTGGTACCTAAAGCTGAGAATATACTTAATTCAGATAATAATGATTCATTCTTTCATTCTATACCAAAGATTTAGTGGGAAACGTGTACATTTGTTAGAATACCGCGATGAATTAATAAACTATACTATAAACATTGCTAAATGTCCAACCTGAGTTAATGCCTTCAATGAGTTCCCCTAAACATGGTCACTCACCACATAATTTGGAAATGAAAAGAAAAGGAAGAAAGAAGTGCCGAGTATGAGCCAAAAATAGAGTGAGGAAATATGTTAGCACTTACGATCCAGGTTGCCCGTAAAAACACGGTTTTATGCTTTAGGATATTTTCTAACATCTTATATTTATTGCTGACTTAAATAGCACTCTTCATTCTAGTGTTTTTTTCAGGATGATTCTTGAAAGTTATCCCAAAACCATGAGTAAATTATGAGTTTGTAATTATTTTACGGGAAAATTATATTTTCATTAAAAAAATTATCACTTTCGAATACTCCAAATTTTTAAAACATCTATTTATTAGCAAAATCAGTCGAATAATAAGAACGTTAGATGAGAATTAAGGGAGATAAAAATATTTGTGTAGCGGGTTGCATAACGCATGTGACACGGGTTGCATAGCTTTGGCAATGCTGTGAGCGGCAGACGCACCGGTGCGTCCTTCGTTTTATTTGTTTAAAACAATCATAGGATTTTTATTATTATTTTTTACGGTATCCATAGAGACATATCTACTTGGTTATGCAGAAAAACCACTGCCGCTCACAGCGATATTTTTCATCAAAATGGCCAGCAGCGAAAGTGTTAATTTATCAAAAATTTTCAAATCGATGTAAGACCCTCTAGCCCACAGAAGTTTTTTTTCCTAGACATGCATGAACTTCGACTGCTATGGCCTAAAATCAAATTTATTTGCTTATACTTTTTTGTACCATTTCATTTAAAGGGTTAATGATTACTAGTTGATACGGTTGGTAACATTGAGCCCATGGTTTTTGTTTCTTATTTCTGTTATACATGTACTGTATTTTTTAAAATGTCATGTAGGTAGGGTTTGTGTGTCTGTGTAATACATTTCTATCAAGAAAATAACCACTAATTCAATTTGTGGGTGAATCTTTCCCTTTCTAGTCTTTTTCAGTATTTATAATACAGATTTCTCTCTCTTTGTTGGAAAATTATAGTACTTCAACTAAAGGCTGTAGTCGGAAAAATTGGGAGGGAGGGGTTCATATGGATAAGTTTTACATTTTGGGAGGGTACGATCAAGGCTGTATTACTCTGAAATTTTTGGGAGGATTTGAATGTGTGGCTGCTCACTACAGGCTTGCCTAGACTTCATAACAGCTGCTGGGTCCCTTAAACCATTTCTTTTCAATGTGCAAGAGCGCCATGCTAATTGCATGATTTTTTTCCCTCCATATTCATTTACGATTTGTTTGTCTTGTTTTCCACAAAAGAGTTAATTCCATTATAAGATGTTATTAATATGTTGATGCAAGCTCTTGCGTTAGTTTTCTATTTGCAATGACATATTCATCCCATCGTGTATCCTTTCTGGTATTTACAACCTGCTGTGTGCTAGCCTTAGGTTGCTTGAGCAATTGAAAATAAATATCTTTCAAAGTGATGCTGAGATCATCACATTTGAACCCCACTATATTAATGGATCTGATAGAAATTTAGCAAGAAATTAGCAAGAGTGTTTAACTAGATAATGTCAAGTAACTTTGAAATGCAAATTGGGGAAATACTTTTTTATGGAGCATTGACAAAGTGAGTTTATTTATGTCTGTGGAGTATAATGAGGTAAAATCATGAGTAGATATTGGGACACACAGCAAGTAGAAATATACCAGTTTTGCATTTAGAAAATATGTATTCAGTTGAAGAGGGGTTCTACTTGAAATAGAAGTCTCTTATAGGTGGTAGGAATCTCATTCAATTTCTTTATGGGCAATTGGAGAGTTAAGTATGATACAGACTTTGTATTGAAAACTGACAGGGTGCATCGAGGAACTAAAAGATTAGAATACTCTCTCTCTCACTTAAGGAGTGACCCACTTTAAAAGGTGATTTGAATATTTTTATGTGAGCTTGCTCAAGTTGTTGAAACGGGTAAACTTTGTAATCAACGTGGAAAAAGTTTTGAGTATTAATGTGATTAATTTGAGGAATCTTTTTTGCTTTATCAGCGAAAGATATAAGAGGTATATCAGCTGCTACTTTCTTCCATTTTGTAATTTCTATGAATTTTTTTAGATATTCCCGTATAAATGATAAATTTTTTGGCTTCTTACATCACCTGTGTGTCAGCACAGATAATATAATAAAAAATGTGATGATATTTGGATAACTTGTGTATGTGTGTGCCATGAAAATATATATGCTGTGCATTTTCAATCCAAAATTATTAAGACAGGCTGAAACAGTTTTTTAAAATTTTGTTTTATTTTTTCACTTCACATATCACTTCAAGAGCCCAGACTGTCAGAAGCTGCTTAGTTTTATGAATCACATAAAATGCAGCTGTTGTTATGTCTGGTTTGGTTAATTCAAATGTGCTAAAGGATTAGTGTCATGCATTCATTGTCGAAAATGATCCAGATAGTTTTATTCTTCTGCTCTTGCATGTGCCATAAGTAGTGAACATATTGTGTGCATGGATGAGCTTAGTGGATTTTAAACGAAGTTGTCTCATTTCTATTGAGAGACTTTGCTTGCATGGTACGAATGTGATTATGCTTTAGGTGTGCTAGATTCTACAATCTTATAATATTCCTTGAAAACCCCATAGTATACACTTAGAGTAATTCAATTGCTTATTCCAAATATTATCTGCTCTGTCCTCACTTGTTGAATTTGGAAACGTTCACTCTTGATTAGCATGCAGCAGGGGCAGTTTTGTAAAGAATACATTTATTTTGGGAGTATTACTTGAAGGCCTAGAGGCCTCTCTGACTATGAGAAATAAAAATAATTTTTGATAGCTGTTATGCCTGTTTCAGTTCCTGTCCACGGCTGCCTAGCTGTCAAATGTGTTTCACTGGGAAAATCCCTCTTAGTGATTAGTATTGCATGCACTTGAGCTGCTTGTGTGCACTTTATTCACTGAAGATCTGTTTTTAATTGACAATGCTAGGGAGTGACAACCAGGTGGTGCTTTGGAATGTTGGAATAGGAGAAGTTCTCTACCACATAGATTGTCATCCAGATGTTGTTTATAGTGCATGTTGGAATTGGGATGGTTCAAAACTGCTCACGACGTGTAAAGACAAGAAGATGAGAATTATCAATCCTAGAACAGGGGAAGTTGAAGAGGTACATATATAGAGCTTAGTTCTTAAGTCTTACCAATTATTTCCTTTAAGTTTTTCAATCCCTTCATTAGTATTGCATGATATATAGATTATTAGATGTGGTAGATATACCTGCTCCTTGATCATTTATTTTTTAAATCAATTACACTAAATTTATGCAACTTATGACAAAATAGAATATGGAATACCTATGTGTTAGATAGTGCATAATACAATGGCTATCATTTTGCCAAAACAGTCTTTCCTTTATGTATTAAGGCTAAAATTGTTGTAAAAGTTTTTACTAATCTCATTAATTAGTTCTATGTTTATTCATTAGTAAGTTTCCTTCAAATTAGAGGTATTGCATTTTCTAAATATACCGTAGCAGGTTGTCTGTAGCTAAGTCATGCACTCCGTATTGAATCATCATGTCCTAATGGGCATTGATGTCATCTTCAATCATGAGTCCTAATTCTTCTTTAACTACTCCCCATCTTTCGTGCTTATCTTGATTCCTAAAACAATCAAATGTGTTTATTTATTGCCATTTTTTTAAACTGGAGTATTCTTGGGGAAGCTACCATCATTATCTGTTGTTTATTTACTTTTTTATAGGTTTTTCCTCCAATGTTAACACACTGGCCTTTCCTTATTATTTCTTCTTCCATAACCCCTCCATTTCTTACAATTTTATTTCACTCCACCGAGTTATTACATATTTTTGGATTCAAGAATATTATTAAATTACACCTGTACCTGCATTTTCTTTTCTCTTGATGCCCTTTCGCAAAATTAATTTTCTCCGAAAAGCAGTTCACAAAATAACTCTTTGTCCGGTATATGGTTAGCATCCAATTAATTACTCACTCATACAGACGTATCCAGCCACAACTCTCAGTTGCGTCGCCATAATGACATTTTTCTCAATCCTTTCTCTTCCCACCCTGTCCTTACCCCTGAAGGGGTCGTTGCGGCAGCCCCTCCATCCTATTTTTATTCACTCTGTCTCCTCCCCTCCCCTCTCGAGATGCCTCCGCAAAGGGACTTGTGCTCAGACTCGAGAGGCGTGTCCTGATGGGTCTGCATACGGTACTGATTTCACTGTCAGCCAGCCTCCTCGTGGGTTTCTCTCTAAGAGTTTTTTTATCCTCCCAGTATGACTGGAACACCTTCTACCCACCCGCATAATGGCTATCTATCGGAGAAATAGCCCCTAGGAGGTGACGTGGAAGATACAGAATAGTGCTGCGATCTTAGTGGAAGGAAATACTGTTACCGTTTGCTTTAGCATCCTAGCAATGCCAGTCCTCCTCACTTTGAACGCCTTCCTTCTTACGCCAAGTCCAACTCCCCTTGCGACATTCTCTGTCTTGCAGGGGACTGGTGGGAGGTCCTACTAGAACTTTGCCTTTCAATTCCCTCTCAATTTATTTATTTAGTCAATCTATTGTGTCATTTGAATGAATCTCTATAAAATCATTTTCTGGTTTCTTGTATTTATTTCCATCAAAAATGTTAAAACAGAAACTTAAAATGTTAATTTGTGTGCTACCCCATCCTTAAACGATGGCAATATTTTCAAGGTGAATGACCAAACTATACCAAAAACTCAATGTGATGAGAGTGTTATTCCTTTTGTTGTGGTGCTCCTAATCGTGGGATAAATAACTGATATGCTTAGAGTAAACTGTATATTTTTTAATGGCAAAACAAAGAGGGCATATTATCTCTAAGGCTTATTTTTTCAATGGGCACCACAGTTTTTATGATCTCCTTTTATTATAGAAATGCTTTATTTGTATGTGCTCAAAGTGCACTCCTTAAGTAATTGAGATTTTGTCCCCTGTGATGCAAATGGCAACATCATAAATAGGCCTTGCAGCAGATACATACAATTTTTTTACCAAAGTACTTTATAATATTCTTTTTGGCCATCTCTGTTTTGCCATAAGTGCCTTGAGTCTGGATTATGTGGCTTAGTTATGGACATCCAAGTGCTACTCATGAAATAATGACTAAATGCTTAAGGGTATTCATTTGCACGTTAGCATAGTGGAAACACTGGCTGTAGAGTCAGCAAAGTCTTTGTAATTAAGCCAAGAGACCCAAATGAATACTCGAAAACATGCTATGTAAGATCATATCAACAACTCCATGGAAACCTTTGAACTAACAGCTCCCCAAGAAGTGTGGATAAAATATTTGTACATGCATATATGTAGGTAGTAAAACAGTCCCACTATCATGCATTCATTAATCATTGTACTCTGATTTTCATCAGGAAGCAGTTTGTCATGAAGGAAGCAAAGCAACCCGCGCAATATTTCTTCGTTCTGGGCTGATTTTTACCACAGGATTCAGCAAAATGAGTGAGAGGCAATACTCATTGCGAGCACCCGAGCATTTAGCCGAGCCCATTGTCATGGTCGAATTGGATACCAGCAATGGTGTCATGTTTCCCCTCTATGACCCCGACACCAGTCTCGTGTACCTGTGTGGAAAGGTATGTCTGCATGAATACACACTTACAAATATGCAGTTAGTTTGTTGCTTCTGCCAATACACATCATCCGTCCACCCTGAAATTTCAACCCTATTTATGCTATGTATCACCAATTGGATTTGTGATAATTTAATATAAATTATAACTTAATCTTCGCTATGTCTGCTATGGGGAAGAAAACATGGCACCTTTGCAGCACCATCAAATCATTCCAAATCCACTTCCCTCATTCCTTGAAGTTGTGTGATGTTTTCATTCAGGGATGCCAACTTACAAAAAATATTGGGTGGGCCCAAACCGGGGATCTTGCCCTAGGAAATTTTATAAGTAGTGAGTTTTAAGTTTTTTAAGCATTTTAGACGAGTCATATGATCAACATTAGAACCCTGATAACTCGAATCTTGATATCTGGACACTCCGGGGAAAATCGACAAGCCTGACACATTTTTCCTCTCACCCATAACGAATTTTTAAGGGAGATCGGGCCCGCTCGAGACCCATTGAGTCAGCACCACTGTTTTCATTCCATTGCTAATTGAATCGTAGTTAGTTAGATTGTGTCAAAGTGGTGGACAACTGCAATTGGAGAAAGCTAGTGGTTCCCACTGTTGATGGATTACATAAATTCAGTCAGTTTCACCTTTGAAGGTGTCATCAGGTGCATGCAGCTTCAACATTGGAAGCGTTGTCTATTTTTTCCTGTTGCATTCATTTGCTTGACTTCTCTGCAACTATTTTAAAAATTAATAATATTTTTTTCTTGACTCTTAAGAATATGGAGTCAGTGTTATGTTTAATTTCAAGTGTTGGTTATATTTAATTCTAATACCATCTCATCATTACTTTATCTTCCCAGGGTGATAGTGTGATTCGTTATTTTGAAATTACTCCAGAGCCACCGTTTGTCCATTACATAAACACGTTCCAGACCCCAGATCCACAACGTGGCATCGGCATGATGCCTAAAAGAGGCTGTGATGTAAATTCATGTGAGATAACTCGGTTTTATCGTCTTAATAATTCTGGCTTGTGTCAAGTCATCACTATGACTGTTCCTCGAAAGGTAAGTTTGACCTCATGGCTTCAAAGTTCATTGAAATGTTTTCACGTTTAAGAAACTGAAATGTAAGGGCTAGTTTAAATGCTAATCCGAGTGTTGAACTTCCCACAGTCTGAGCTGTTTCAAGAGGATTTGTATCCTGACACTTTGGGAGAAGACGCTGCACTGTCGGCCGAAGAGTGGGCTTCTGGGAAAGATGCGGACCCCACCTTAATATCTCTACGTAGCGGATATACCCCTAGCTCAAAGAAAAGTGACCTTAAGGTTAGATAAGTCTTCCCAGAAACACTGGCTTCACGTGGTCATCTTTGGATTGATTAATTTTTTTGCAGCACACCTGGCGTGAAGGTTAACGCGCTAGAATTTTGAGCACCTCAACAACCACAAAGCTTATCCAAGGAGTCTCGTGATATCTTGATTTTTATTGGGATCAAGTAAGGCATTATGCATCAATTTTTAATTTGTGATTTCATAAATAAATACTGGATTAATTCATTAAAATTAAAAATCAAAAGTTCATTGTTCTATGATTCATATACTTAATTCAATAGGTTGATGAGGTTTCTACGTTCAGAATGGCCTATACCATACGTCAGGTACTTTTTGTGATAGTGTTGTGTTGTTAATCTGTAAGATGTCGTAACCAAGGACACACACAAGGGTTGGCAGCGCTGTTTTTTGTTTTTCTAATCACGTATGATCTCCTGTGGCCGTTCAGTCTGTAACCCAGCTTGTTACATAGCAGATGTTCTCGTGTTGTATTCCAATTGGCTTTCTTTTACAAGGCAAGAGGAAGGGCCTTACGTACATTGAAAGCCGAGTAAATTATTTAAGGCTGAAATCCCAACAGATAGTGTGGTAGAATTGTTGTCCACGAAACAGCAATAGACTTGTGATTCATTGTGCATTGATTTGATTCTTATGATATTAATTTATGAAGCCTCATTGAAAGGTGTCTTTCCTGTGAGAGGGATAGAGAAGAAATTCTCCGTGATTAAACGTAGCGTATGTTTTGGTTTCAGTTGTCAGCTTGTGTTATTACTCTGCTCATGATCATATTGATGGAGTTTCATGTTTTTCTACCATCATTTCACTTGTAACAATTCTTATTGACTTCATCATTTGTAGCCATATCATCTCATGCACTCCTGCCTGTTAAATATATACATGATTATATGAGCTTAAAGTATAAATTTACTGAGTGTTGATATTTCTGGACTTGAAATGCCTGTGATGCACGCATATGAAACTTTTAATGTGTTTTAGTACAGAATACTCTAACTTCCAGTGATATCATGTATCTCTTTTTGTTTCTAAAGGGATAATGAAATATAAATTAGGTACTTCTATTTTTCATGCATATGGAATAAATTCCTGTTATGGAAGTGTTTGGGTTGCAAGTTTAAATGTTTGATCTCTGATGACGTGTAATTTTGTGTTGTAGGTGAGTCGGAGATCGAACGTGTTAGACAAGATGCCGCCCAAGGGGGGCAAAGGCGGGAGCAGGGGTTCCGAGGGGAGGGGCGGAGGTGGAGGATCGGTGGGGGACGGAGGGGGCTCGTATGGCGGAGGAGTGATTGAAGCTGCCGTTTGGGTGAGCATTCCTAATTACCTAACGTTATCCTGTATTGGCAGTTAAAAAAAAATCACTCATTTTAGATTGGCTCATACAGCCAAGGCTTAGTGTCCTAAAAGTGTTGATTGCTAACGAGTTCAGGTAAATGTCAATGCAACAAAAGACTGATATAAAGTTTATTATGCCTCACCATTAAAATGTAACATTCACATATCACAGTACATAATACCTCTTCAGTTAAATTGCAAAGAATGGTTCAATTGAAAACAAGTTTCATAAGATCATAAGTTTCATGAGAATGGTGCTGAAGTTCAATCCCAAAACTTGAAAAGCATAAGTTTAAAAAGACATGAGTGTAAGCTTTGAACTGTGATTATCATTATTTATTTGATGGACTTCAATGGATGTGTTTTATCCATTTATGTTCTCTGCAAAAGTCATTCATAACAAAAAAAAGTTAATAGTATTTGCTTTTAGTCTTACATTCATGTGTTGAATTCTCCTTAAAAGACATTACGGAGTGACTCTCCATCAGACAATGGGAGTGCCAATTTGTGCATTGAGAAGTAGTCTGTCCTGCCTCTCTATGAAAGGATCTATCCTGCTAAACAAGCTTAGGACTTGTTGCCAAATATCTGATTGACGAGGCAAAGACTCACTGGTAGGGGGGATTACGTTGGCAGTGTTGATGACTCTCCCTCGGCGTTTATTTAATGGAGAAAGTGTTGCACATTCTTTGAGAAGGGCATGGTGATCCACAATACATGTTCATCAAAGATCCATTAAAGTTAGCGGCTGCTCAGGAAAATCTCATGACTGAAGCAAGACATATTGCTATCAACCACGTGCCATCCTCCAAAAACATACTTGGCACGTATTGGATCAAAAGAGACAAAAAAGGTCAACACTGTAAAGCACTTGGTGGTGAAACAAGTGAAGTGGATGGTGCAGAAAATGAGGTCACACCTTTCTTTCTGAAATTACATTGTCACTTAAATCCGGGACCACTGAAAGGATGCAGCAAATTTTCACGTTTGCAAAAACTTACTAAGAAATATGTATGTATGTATGTAATCCGGGTACCACTGTTTCGTTAGGAAGGCTTTTTAGTACCTTTAACATAATTGTTGCCAAGAAATGAATATTTAGAATATGTTCAACTGTTGCTCTTTCTGAACAAAAAATTGTGAAGTGAAATCTGAACTATGACTATATGCACTTACTCATAAGATTCCAAAAGAACCTCATAAGTCTCATTCCCTATTATTTATCAGGAAATTATTCTGCAAATTACATGTTTATTTTAATTGTTAGTCAATGAGAGAAGTTATTTCATAATAAAGCAACAATAAAAAATTTCTGAGTGGCATGTGCTACAAAACTTCAGAGATCGGTTATTAAATCTAATTAATTTCTAATTGTACTCACTGACTTTTCTTGCACATCTCCAAGTGTGGCCGATATACTTATAACTGATTAATTGGTAATTAACATTTACTGTATCTGGCATTATACTAAATTTATTTCCTTTAAGTAAAGTATTAAAAACACTGTCGTTTTAGTGCTTTATGGCATCTTATACCAAATTGTATTACTCTGATTGTATTAGTGGTTAATTGTTATCAGTGGCAGGGAATTGTAGTGGTGAACTAAAAACCAAATGAAAGAACCAGGAACTGATTGATGGAAGTGAGAACCAGAACGGGGAAAATGTGGAACAGTCCCATCCGTAGTAATAAGCTTATTAATGAAATTATTCATTATTCTCTTAATATATCACCCACAAAATCTTCTTGATTTTAATTTCATTCAATAATACGATTAGTTGAAGTTTTCTGATATTTTTGTGAAACATGTATTGCCGAGTGCAAATGAACTGATGATGAATATTTTTACCTGCAATAGGAGAAAGCCATGGACGACATGAAGGAGGAAATTCGGAAGCTAAAGGCGATGATAGTGAAGCACGAGAATAGGATACGAGCGCTGGAAGCGCGGCCCGTGGCCAATGTCATGGGATTGGAGGACGAGGGAGACGGGCTCGGGATGGGAAGGCCTCCCGGCCTGCAGCCACCCAGCATTGGGATCAGCCCGTCTGTGTCGCCCACCCCCGCATCTGTGAACCACGGCAGTCCGAGCGCAAGTCCGCACCTCAAAACGGCCGACGACGAACACGGAAGTCATGAGGAAAACGAGTGAATGACATTTTACCCAGCCCAATGAAATGGTAGTCCATTTTTTTTTAAACTGGCCATGAATAACTGGTGGATCTCGGACAAATTGCAAGATGCGAGAACGGGGAGGAAATCTGAAATGTGATTAGCTTTGCTGTTGGCAGGCTTTATTTTTTAAAGAATTAAGTTTGTTATGCATGGATAAAATGCCGTCTGTAACACCTCATGAAAATTCATCGCAATTTTCTTGAGAAACTGTAGTATTTTTTTTTAGTGTGTTGAGATTGTTAGGTATAAGTGCTGAATTGAACCACGGTGGGTGGCGGCTCTTGCTCTGAAACGAGTGGAAATGGCCAGTTGCGAGTTTGAGTGTTTTGTTGCGTGCATTGTGATAATGGCTTACTAACTGGTCTTACTTAATTGCTAGAGTTACAATACTTTAACCACACAAATTGGCTTAAAGTAAGTTCAGTAACTTGAGAAGTGATTTTGTCTTCATCATTTTAAATGTTGTGGCAAACAATCTGAGGTTAAATAGTATTTTGTCCAAGAGTAAGCTTGAGGTTTTCAGCCAGCAATATGTGTTAATCACCTGTAATTTGATGACTGACAATTATTTGCTTGATTTTATCTCTAGTTATCCAGACAATCTCTGCCACCAAACGGCAAAAAAATGTGTTGTTGTGCTTTCGTGCTCAATTTGTTGGCCCTGATTCAAATTACCATTATTGCGTAGGTGCTAAGTATTAAATAAGTCGACTATAATTTGCTCAGGACTGTGTTGGAATGGCAATTTAATGTGCAACTACTACAACGTCAGAATTCTTCAGTTTTCTTCTTTTTTTTTTTAATTTCTTAAGGAATATTCCTACCTTAGTGGAATGAGAAAAAAAAATCTTTGGTCCATGGGTTATTCTCTTCCTCCATTATGGAATGAACTTGCATTTGAGTGCAATATTTCCAATTAGTAAGGAAGTACTCTCAATGATCCATTGAATTTTTAGCATCAAAGGCATTTAGCGACTTATTGTGATCCATCTTCTAATTGAAGGCTTTAATGAGGATAAACTGGAAAGATAATTAGATCAACCAAAATTTGGAAGTGTTTCCTGGAGCTAACATTTTACACACGTTTCAGTTTCTGTTTGGCAACGTCTACTGGTGTAGATAGCACAATACATAGCTCCGTGGGAAACATTATTACTCACCTCAGCCATGTGATAAAACCTTCATATGTATCTCAAAGTCATCAGATTCTGTGAGGGTACTACTCAGCTTGTTATGTCAAATAAAAATTGATATTAATCTCGTTAATGCTTAAGCATATACTGCTGCAACTCATGTTCAATTGTTGACGTGATGTTTAAAAATGGAAGAGAATTCTACGGGTGTTATGCTGTTGGTGAAGGCACTGGAAAGTTTGAGAAGGAGGTGTCTATTTTTATAGAGGACAGGAATTAAAATGTCACAATTGTTTGGCACAAGAGGGGACAAATTACTTGAAAACTGGTGCTCAGTGTATTTTTACTTGTGTAGTATGTGTGAGGCTGCATTGCAGTGGTTAATAATGTTATACAAGTTGTGTATTTTTAACGCGTTTTTCTCCCATTCGTAACTTCCTTTCCTTACCTCCAGATGGTGCAAATTTTCAAATAGCAACTCATGCGAACTAATTGTTTTGTATTCATTTGATTGTTGGATATCGGACAAAAATGTTTCTTCCAAGGGATAAGTGCAAAGTCTAACTGTGTTAATGTTTATGGTTTTTGTAAATCTTGAATACTAGTCGCCAAAAAAAGTGGAATAGAAATACCTGAAGTGCGTTTTATTATCTTCAGACTGTAGCCAAAAAAGATAAGCTTATGCAGCTGTGTTTTTACATACTTAAAGATGTTGGCTGCTTGCGTCAAATAAGCCACCCCGAGTTACAATTCTGCAGCATTAGAGCTATTTTATTTTTCCTCTGGTCTGTTGCAATGCTGTCACCATTTATATATTTGTATATTATGTAAAAATGTTTATTTTCTTGTAATTTATGTTATGAATCTGGTCATAATGTTAGCAAACCATGACGCTTTAACCCACCTCTAATCGTTTACTTTTCTGTCAAATTTGACAGAAATTGCCATGAGTTTCACTACAATGCACATGTTCCTTTTTCTTAGGTTTTTTTTATTTCAAAAGAAAAAGGTTGTTATAATAAATTTTGAATGAAATGTTTGTAATTCTAACGTTACTTCCTAAAGAATTGTTGATAGATACTAACTGTTAATGTTTTTATTGATTTTTGTTTTTACCTAGCTCTTCAAGCTAGGTATTCATTTTAAGAATGAGTCATATTTTAATGAGCAGTTTACGCATATGTTACAGCGATTAATGTTGAGTCCCATTAATGAAACCAAGAATGTCAGTACAAATTGTTAATGGCAAGGTGTTGTGTGAAGGTGCCTTGAATATTAATAGCAGTCAAACTAATATTAATGGGCATTATTTTCAAGTTATGAATCTGGTAAAATAAAATTTGCCACATATGTTATCACTTGATAAGCAATGACTGCGATGATACTTTAATAAATTGCTGTATATTTTCCTTGTAAATTTCAAGAATAAATTTCTTCCAAAACCTTTGGGAACTTTTCATACATGAATATTTTATTTCCTCTTCATTAAACCTCAAGGTCATAATGTATTTTTTCCGGAAGTTAAAGAGTAGTGGAGAGGAGATGGAGTGATTACCGTACCTGGCCACAGCAGTGTAGAATTTTCCAGAGAAAATATGACTGCTCAGTAAGCCTTTGCCACCTTTCAGGAGGGGCTGATCAAAACGCTCAGTTAGGAAGGTGAGGACTTGCCAAATGGTCGTAGGCAGGCATCTCCATCCAGGAGATCACACACAGGCACCAGCTCAGGTGAGTAAGGAGAAACGGGGTATACTTTTAACCTGACCGAGGCCTTCTGCAACAAGGGCGGTGATTCACAAATTTTGGAAAGCCTAAGGTGGTGAAAAGCTCATTACGAGCAAAAACTGGGATCTTGATTCGATCATCTAGCATCAAGAATTCAGTTCATTCATTATGGTGGGATATAAACAGAGCTGTCTGGCCAAGCATCTACTACTGGGAGCAATAAAATCTTTTCTCATAGATTACCAATCTTGGCCATAATGATAGTCCTCTTTCATGGGGATAGTGTGATATTATCTCCCTTGAGTGAAACTTGGCTAAGCACAAACATACCTGATAATATGGTCAAGTTACCAGGCTCCAATCTTTCTTGAAATTGTAGTGCTGCCAAAAGAGAGTGTTGCTCTTTTTGTTGGCTCCAACCTTTCTGTGATTGTCATGCCCTTGGTTCCTTCACCTGCTGCTTAAAGCCTCAATGTCTAGTTGTTGAAGTTTCTATTGCCAAATTACTAGGATGTGTAGTTAACTTCCCAAACAAAAATCGGATTTATTTCCGATTTTGAAAATTATCTCTCGAGATTGCTAACTACCTTCAAGAATTGGGTCACAAAGGAAGACTTTAATTCTGACATTGCAATGAACACCATACCAGTCGCTACCTGACAAATTTTGCATTGAAATGAATCTTTATACTGTACCCTTTGAACCAACTCACCACTAGGCTTAAATCTATGCCTAGTTGAAGATTTTGTCAAGGTTGTAAATTTTTTCTCAACATCCTGTTCCAATTTTGTCCTCCCATGATCTAACCTGTTCGGTTAAAAGTCCTCCCCTCAAAGTTTTCCCCCTGGCCATATGTCTCTCGCAATCTCAGCAAATTTGACATTGCACTATATCTTAGCAATCTCTCTGTTCAAGACTCTTCTCTGGGTCGTATACACCTGCAGGTGGAGTCATTGAGTTCTAAGCTTCTACACTGTGTAAATATGGGCGTGGGTGTCAAAATGAATCTGCTTTCCTAAACCACATCCTTCATCGTAGATCATCACAAAGGAAATATAAGACCCTATCAAGGAGAGGAAAAAACTTAAATGAATGTACATTGATTCACACAAAAGATTCTTTGCTTGACAAAGAATAAATTTAGAGTACTTAGCAATAAATTAATGTCATTCACGAGTGAGAACCATTTTCAGAATGCCAAAATTGTGATTACAATTATAATCACGAATAGATGTACTTAAAGTGTCATTGGGTATCCTACAAGAAACTGCAATCTGTACCCTTTAGTTCATTACATTCATAAATGACCTCAGCTCCCGAATTAGCAGTATAGAATGTTTATTTGATGATGATGCAATCATCTATCGCAAAATCAATTATCACACTTGAAATTCTTTCACCCGATTTAAACTGCGTTCATGTGTGGAGCCAAAAGGGGAACTCAATCTGTGCAAATGCACGGTGGCACATTTTGTGGTCAGGTCATCCAACTATCCCTATACATATGTTGTGGATGGCGTCAACATAAAGGCATCAGATCATGGTGTTTTTCATTGATGTTGTAATGGGAATGGGGTGTGTGTTGGCAATGCTGACACATATATGGCAGTGTACTGTATCCAGTTTGTGAAATAAAGACAGAGAACCTTAAAGAGCATGTATTTGTTTGCCCACCTAAAATTGTGAAGTAATACTGGTAAACGAGCGTGGAGACAACAGTTTCGGCGACAAGTTGGAAACAGTCCTTCCCTTTGGGTTGGTAAGAAGTTATAATTCTGAAAGTGGATTAAAAAAAAAACCTTAGCAAAATGAGTGAAACAGGAGACGATGGAGCGGCGGGAGGATCTTTCAATGTGGCATTGGGATCGCTCAAACCAATTGACCCTTTAAAATACACAGCAACGGAATGGCTGGAGCGATTTGACGTTTACGCCAATTTATGCGATGTGATGGGCGACCACAAAAGAGCTTTATCACTTACGTAATTTTTGGGGGAGGCTCAGAAGGTGTTGCATCAGGCGTGCTTGTCAGTGAAATTCATGGACAAAGACACTTCAAAATTCTATCATTGTCTCGTCGAAGAAAAATAATGAGCCTGCCACACGGAAGAGGACGTATCACCGCAAGTTATTCAGCTGTGCCCAAGCCACGGATGAAAGGGTGATCGAGTTTGCAAATGTGTTGAGAGAATTAGGCTGTTATTGTGGAGGAACACCTAGAGACTGTGTTGGTTGATGCCTTTTGCCATGGAGTAAGAAATGATGTGTGAAAGGCAAAGCTAGACCAGCAAGAGGACTTGGAAACGCTAGCGGAGGCTATGAGCATCGGTGTATTAATAGAGAGCATGGAGGTGGCGAAGGAGCAGTGGACGACGTCTACTGTCTGCAAAGTGTACGCGCCCAGAGGCTGAGGCCGTGGTTTTCAATCATCATTTTGGGGCCGTGAAGCAGGTGCTGCCATCTATCAGAAAAGGAAAGGCTCGAGTGTGGGATCTAGCCGTCGGCCAACCAGAAGTCATATCAAAGGCGGAAGAAGAGCAGGAAGCAGAGTTAGGAACAGCCCTACAGCCGTTTTTGCCTGAATCATCTGTCCAGAGGATGTGAGCATTAGAATGAGATGTGTCATGTGTCTCGGCAGATAGGTCATTTAAGTTATGCATGTAATAATAGAGCAACATTTTCGGAAGAGGAGGAACAACAAAATGAGGATGAGCAAGAGGTGGAGGACTTGACTAACAAGGAGACTTTGCCTAACTGATGTCAAGAAAGAAGATGAGACCCTTTTTATTTGAAAGTAGACACTTAGGTAGGAATACTGCTGAAGGGTTTTGTCCAAATACGCCCGGGTTTGAGAGAAAAAAGCATTTAAAATTTTAAAAATATGGTCACGTTCAATTTAATTTAAAAATTTCGCCCATTGTTTAAAGGTCGATTTGGCCCAGTGGTACCGTATCGCGCTTACGTTTCGAAAGGTTCGAGGTTCGGAATGAGTAATTTTTTTTCCAGTCTGCCACTTTCTCCATTTTTTGTACTTTGTTCCATCTTCTTCAGATTTGTTGATTTCAGACGTTACACGTTTTTTTTACTAGACTGCTTTTTTAGAATAAGCCTTAAAATGACATTTATGTCGCTAGCTTACCTTGCTTCGAATTATTCTTTCCGTTGCCGAGATTCATCCAAATAGGAGTGATATAACTCTGATGCTGACGTCGTAGTAAAGGGAACTCGTTTCCGAAGCAGAAGATTTTAAACATACCGACTTCGAAGAGTTTCCCAGGTTCCTACTTTGAGTAGAGTTTTACCTGTCTACCTCTATGATCAATTTTGAGTACTCCAAGTGCTAAACGTTGTTCTTCTTACATTTATTGCTGTCAATTAGTCTATTTTTAACTTGGCAATTGTTAGAAATGTTTTATATGCTAAATTTTCAGAATGAAGTGAGAATCATTACTCTTTATAGCTCTCGCCGTCGAATGGACCCCGACTATTGTTTGGCGGGCGGCAGGTAGGATTTTGAAAAGAAATTTTGTCCTTTACACTTGGATAGTTGAAGGGCTGAACGAATAGGACAAAGTTTTTTTAATACTTAATAAACTGGATAGGAGGTTGAAGTTCTGTAATTTTTTTTCGGAACGTATTAAGTGTCCAAAAAGTCATTTTTGACCACCCTGTCAACCATTATCCCCTATTCCTTCTTCCCTAACCGATCGCTAGGCGAGGTATGCTCCCCCTAACTCACCCTCCCCTCAATATCAATCTCCTTCTTTCTGCGTATTTAGCGGGCAATAGCTTTCAAACAAACTGTATAAACTGGGGTAGGAGTTGTTGGCACATATGAACTTTTTATTAGCTGGATTATACTACTAGGCTAACTTAAAATTGGTTCATGGCCCGCAACGCTTGAAGTCGACGTCCATACGATCGTATCATTTTTAGATTGGTTTGTCGGTTCATCCCTTCCCTTTTCTTTTTCCATGGCCTACCTAGACTCCCACTTTCTGCTACTTCCTTGTGCTTTTCTCTGCAGCACGATATCATTCAGTTTTCCCTTCCTTTCATGAGACCATAAGGTATAACCCCGCGAGGAATTGTTGCCGTACACAGGACCATTTATTTTAGGAAATACCTCAGTAATGTAGGGCACCAGAATAAAATAATTGAATATTACTGATGTAGGCAGTGCCTTCTCCAATTTTTCCTTTTTTATTTATTAATTTCCCCTTTACATGAACTCGGATGATATGCGTCAAAAAAACAAGAAAAGTGTTATGTATGCACATTGTTGTAGAATAAAGGCGATTGGTGAGTTCGCTCATGCCTCCCCTCCTTTCCCTTCTTCTCCCGATCGTTCGCGGTAGTCTACCTCGCGCCCTTCCCGTGGCATGGCGGACACCACCGTTGACAAATAACTCGTGTGTTTCATTCATGGTTTCAGTATTGAACTACAAAAGAGATTCCCTAACGAGGTGAGGCGTAGAATATAACAATTGGCGACGAGTAATGGAGAGCGTGTGCAAATGACTGTGACATTGAACTTTATAGTGAGTTACGCGTAGTAAGGTACGCGCGTCATCAAAGATATCCAAAATGGCACATGGCGTTATAGGCTCTTTAGGCCCATTTGAGGGAGCAGATGAATCTTGGGAATCTTACATCGAAAGATTTAACTTATTCGTTGAATGTAATGACATTAAGGAGGAAAAGAAAGTCAGTACTCTTTTGACGGTCTTGGGTGTGAAAACGTACAATTTGTTAAAAGACCTATGTACACCCGAAAAGCCAAGTTCTAAGTCTTTTGAGGCAATAGTGAAAGTGTTACAGGAGCATTTAAGCCCTAAACCATCGTTCATAGTTGAACGATATAAGTTTAGTCAACGTAATCAACACGATTATGAAACGGTGGCTGAGTACTTAGTACAACTAAAAAAACTGTCTACTCATTGTGAATTCGGTAATAGGCTTTCTGACTATCTGCGAGATCGTCTGGTTAGTGGATTACGTAACGAGGCTATCAGGAAACGTCTGTTAGGGGAACTGGAGCTGACGTTCGAGAAAGCGGTGCAGTTGGCTACTTCACTGGAGGCTGCGGACCGGGACTCATCTACCCTGACCTACCATCATACGGCCGGCCAGGCAACATCATCTAGACTTCAGGCATTAACTCCAAGGCGTCCTCAGCATTTCCCGAAGCAGTCGGGGGGGCAGGAACGTCCTTTCCGCCGTGAGGAGGGAATCGGAAGTGAAAAAGTGAATTGTTTTTGCTGTGGTAAAAGTGGTCACACGACTAATGTTTGTAAGTTCAGAAGTTACAGTTGTCATTACTGTGGTAAGAAAGGCCATTTGGAGAAGGCTTGTATTTGTAAGAAGCAGTCTATTAATTCGCCATCAAACTTTGTATGTTATGAGAAACCCAAGGCTGAATGTTCAAAGCATGTACAAAATAAGGGTACTAAATTTGCCAAAGATCGCCAACATTATGTTGAGGAGGACAAAACTGATATGAAGGACGATGATGATTTTGACTTGAGTGGCGTGTTTAACTTGCAAAATGTTAAAATGTCCATCAATCAAGTACGAGTCAAACCCATTCATGTTAATTTAAAGGTAGAAGGTCAAACCTTGATGTTTGAAGTGGACAGTGGAGCTTGTGTCTCAGTAATATCTCAGAAATGTTATGAGTTATATTTCAATCATATTACCTTGCAGCCTACTGATTTGCTTTTGAGTTCATATACTAATGAGAAAATCAAACCAATTGGTAAACTATCTGTTAATGTGGAACATAATAATCTGCAAAAAACTCTTGATCTTTTTGTGCTCAAAACAGGTGCAAATCCTTTAATGGGTCGTGACTGGATCAAGGCATTTCATGTTACCATCAGCATTCCAATGATGGTGAACCAGGTGGAAGATGACGAGACAAGTAAGCTTAAGATCAGTTCCCAAAAGATAGTAACGAGTTTGTTTAATGAATTTCCTGCTGTTTTCACAGACAAACTGGGATGTTACAAGGGTGAACCAGTTAAGCTAAACTTAAAACCTAATATTGTGCCAAAGTTTTTCAAACCCCGGCCAATCCCTTTTTCGTTGAGGCAAAAGGTAGAAAAAGAACTGGATAGGTTAGTTGAAGATAAAATCTTGACTCCCATAGAAAGCAGTGAATTTGGGACGCCTATTGTTCCTATCTTAAAGAAGAATGGTCACTCAGGCAAAAAAATCTGTGCTGTGATTGCACTAAATCTGCACTGTAACTGGACTAAACTATGCGTTTAGCACAGTCACAGCACACTCTTCTGTACTAGACTGTACTATGGCAGCTAGAATTTGAGAAGAACTCTACTGTAACAGTGCTGGATCACTGTGCTTGAACTGTGCTAGAGCTCAGACTGCACTGTGACTGGGCTGGGTAACATGACTGGAACTGTACTATAGCTCAAACTGGACTGTGACAGGGCTAGAAAACATGACTGGAAGTGTACTGTGGCAAAAAGTGGACTGTGACTGGGCTGGGTAACTGGACTGGAACTGTACTATAGCTCAAACTGGACTGTGACAGGGCTAGAAAACATGACTGGAAGTGTACTGTGGCAAAAAGTGGACTGTGACTGGGCTGGGTAACTGGACTGGAACTGTACTATAGCTCAAACTGGACTGTGACAGGGCTAGAAAACATGACTGGAAGTGTACTGTGGCTAAAAGTGGACTGTTACTGGGCTGGGTAACTGGACTGGAACTGTACTATGGCTCAAACTGCACTCTGACAGGGCTGGACTTAAACTAGTCATCATAGATTTAGTGGAGTGAGGACGGGGGTCCACAGCAGGACAAGTGTCTATGTGCCGCTCCCGTATAACCTCAGTTTTAGTGGCTAAATCATTGATTAACTGACGCTGATTATGTCAGTAACGTCCGTAAATGTTCCCGCTGCCGCCTACTGTGAAAATATTCAAGATCCAACCAATTTTGGCTTTTTTGTGGCGTTTTTAGTGTTTGCCTCAATCTAGCCGCTGCCGAGAAATTTCAAAGTCCCACCAATCTTAGGGGGTGGCTTTGCCTACCTTGTGATTCTATGTGCTTCTAGTGCCATTTATTCTACTGCTCCTGTGAAAGTTTCGTATCCCTACGTGCATTTTTCTTTCAATTACAAGTGTCTTAAGTTTTCAGTTATACCGAGTTGGTTTTTGTGTTATAATTCCCTGTGTAATTGAAAATCCGTCCTGATTGAGGTTAATCAGTGTTTCGGAGTTACTTTTCCTTTATATTTCACCCCTTCAGTGACATTCTATGCCTTATTTTTGGTTATTTTTGAAGTTTTGTGTTTCACGCTTGAACATGTGACGATTTGTCGATCGTGTTCCAATAATACGTTATTATTTCTTATCAGTGCATTTCCAAGTGTTTATATCCAGTGTAGAATATCAATATTGTCTAATTATACTATTCTGTGTGCCTTTTATCTCGAAAAGTGAAAATCTGGGGTTATTTTTTGATGTTTTTCGTAGTGAAGGCGATCGTCCTTTGTTTTTGTCGACTGGTGTCTCCTTATAACCTCCCTTTAGAACCCAAAAATTGTGTTCCGGATCGGATTGTCAAGGTCCTGGTGTTATTCCGAACGTTCTGTGTTTATTAGGAGGCCGACAAATCATTTTTCAAATTTTAGTGATTTTTGAGTTGAACTTGCTGCTGTGGACCTCCGTCCTCACTACTCAGAACCCGCGAATCGACTCCCGTCCGACCCCGTTGCTGGTGACTTGTTTTTGCTCACCATAGCGTACCAGATTGAAGGACACTACCTCACTCCACGCACGACAGTGCACTGCCCATACAGCACAAGCAGTGCGAAACCCGTGTAAAATCGTGATAAAACACGGGTAAAAACTCGTGTATATCCCGTTTCTACTCGTGTAGGACTGGTGTAATTGCGGTGTATTTCCGGTACTATGTCCGCTATTTCTGGCGTATACACGAGTATTATCCGTATATTATTCCTCAGGTCCCACGTAGTACCACGATTCCCGAGGGCGACGCCACCGTCGCAACATTGAGTTACTTTCAAATATGGCCGCTAGTTGGCAGTACTATCGCTGCAGCCAAATCGATTGGTCGATTATATCGAGCTATCCATTAGGTCGCTCTTGGCGATGTATATCGACTCATCGATAGGTCGCTCTTGACAATTACTCGAACCTGAACGATTAGGATGAAAAAATAAACATTGCTATTCCACAGATCAAAAAATTAAACTTTGCAATTACACTCATTTCTGTGGAATTACAAAGTTTAATTTTTTATCTGTGGAATAACAAAGTTCAATTTTTTATCTGTGGAATAACAAAGTTCAATTTTTTCATCCAAAATGTAAATTCCATGAAGTATCTTTAGGGTGAACTTTATAACCTAATAATATATTCTGTTGAAAGAAAAAGTTTAATTTTTCACCCAAAAAGATTGTTAAATTCAATGAACTATCACCAGAAACCACCTATGACCCCGAATGCATAAAAAGCGGAAGCTTGTAGTTTACCAGTGAGTACATTTAAAGTGGTGCATTTCGAAGGCTGTACCACAATGTTTTTTCATTGAAAGAAGTTCCTTCAGCATTCCTGTAAACAAACGTGACAAGGTGATCTTCTCAAAATGCACCATTCAATGTGATCTGGTGTTTAATACAACGAAAGCAAGTAGTAGAATTCACAATCAATGCAACCCCCTAAACTTACAATTAGAAGTCAACTAAAATTATCCTGGATTTATAAGTTCCTATAGATCTAGACCCTATAGACACTTACTTCCCCCGAACTATTAAATTAAAATCCCAATTGGTTGATTTTGCTCCCCAGGGGGCAAACAATGCATACTTACCCAACTCCCCTTGGTTGCCACTGGCGTCTGACATCTCATGGATGAGGAATGCTTACCAATCCTAAGCATGAGGACTTACACAGAAAAACTCACCCATTAATGATGGTGATCACTGAAGAAGCCCACCTAATGCTAGGTGACTTATTTCAACCAAGTAAACGGGAAAACCTTTCAAATGCAGAATAAAAATTTAATGACACTTCAATTTAAGAAAACATTTATTTGGGCACTATTAGGTGAATGGCAGAATACAAAACAAAGTATACAAAAAACAGAATAAACAAAGCATACATGAGACTTCATTCGTATCCCCAGCAATCAAGAGACTTAAAATCCCTAGTGAATTACAGTCGGTCTGTGAAACTTCATTGTGGAATGAACCACTCACTATCAAATACTCAGTAGCATCTACAATCACAAAAAGGGCTTCATTAATAGGAAAAATCATACTCGTGATCCCATACCATCAAATACAGAAAGAACAATCAAAAGAATTTAACTTTTATGTAAACACGAGAACCATACTATCACCTGCAGAGACAAAGGAAACAGTTTGGTTATATAAGAGTGAAAAGAGTGCCATGACAATGTCAGCAATTCAATGAAGATAATGATTGTGAATCTTTAATATATGTACTAGAGACAAACGAAACAAGAGCTCAACAATTGTTACTTCCCACTGACAGGTAGAAAAAAAACATGATTTTATCAAATAGTGCAAACATTCCACATAGTTTTATCAATATTAACCCTTCATCATTACGGTTATTTGGCCTCCTTAAGATATAAAAGATTACTAACCCAGAGAGACTAAATCTACTAATGCTCTGATAACAGATAGGCAAATGAAGAACTCTCCGCAGATTGGCTCAAAAATTTCATGGATAAAAAAAATCAACTATGAAAGTTCATGTGTAATTGATTATGGACAACCATAGAAGTCAAATCTCTCTTGATAGCTATGAATTCCATAGAGGTAATCATGTTCATGTTGTCTTTATACCCCCGCATAATCACAGCCTTTGGATTTTTTTATGATTCTCTCAAGAAAGTGTTTAATTTACAGTGGGACAGGCCCTTATGGATTAATGACCTCCAGAAGATTTCAGGAAACGACATAACTTTGACCCAGAAAAAACTTTCATCCTTGTTGCGACATTCATGAAGCGTATATTAAGATCCCAACAATGCAAAATGGTGTTTCAGGATTCAGTGTAGCAGAAATCTTTCCCTTTATACCGGAAGAGTTCAATGACGTGGACTTCATATTTGAAAAAGCTATTCAAACACAAATCATCATTGACCCAGAGAATGTTGACGAATCAATGAATGACGAAACTGATCACGAACACTATGATGCTGTCAATGAGCAGCCAGCAAACCTTAATAAGACATGTGTTGAAACTTCGAATCTTTATGGGTATAACCCAAAGGATATTGCTTAAAAAAATTGAATCCAAGAAAACAGCCAGCTTAAATTTATCAGAGCTGTACGAAAATCCTGTTGGTGGTACTTCACGACCTAATTCGACACCCAAGTCAGTCCCGGAACCTACTCAAGCCCATCTCATTTCAAAGAAACCGTTGAATTGACATATCCTCTGCAAAAACCACACAGTGACTGAAAATAAAATCTAAGAATGGACAGAAAGCAACACTCAATAATTAGGACTCCTACTCCTATGAAATTGGTATCAAAGTGAGTATAGAGAAATAAATGCACGTAAACAAAATTGTAATTAATTTTCAAGTACTTCAATGAAAAATGTAACTAAATATGTAAAAAATCATAAATTTAAATATGTCTTAAGGAGTCAAAATTGTTCTGGTCTACCATACCATGCTAACATGATTTTATCTTCTTACTAGCACTCATCAATGCCGAATCATTCCTGAAAAAAATTAAAATCATTATTATTGTTGAAGTAGCAAAGCTATCAATCACTTCATCTATGTGCTAATACCTCTTAATGCAGAAGCAATACTTATAGCATATGAACTATCTTTTTCACATACAATGACGAATGACATTGCAAAGCCTACAACTAGTAAGCGTTCCAACAAAGATGCCATGATGAACGCAACAAAAATTTAGAAAATATGGAACCTGGTGCAAACTGGCCTAACAAACAATTTTATACTACCATATTTAGGCATCATGTGAAACTAAGTGCCAACATTTTTCCCTCCCTGAGATATAACTTTTGAATAAGTATTTGGTACCTGTATTCCACATCACGCCACAGAGTATGGTCTATACCCTTTTCACCAGACTCCTTCCTACCGCCAGCTTTGAATGTTTATCCTCCTCCATCAAACGACCATAACCAATGTTTCCTATGGAGCTTCCTAGATTTATAAATGCAAAGGACACATTAAAACATTTTTATGATTGTATGGTCTCAAAATTATTTCTTTACACCATGCACCATGTCATGCCATCACTTAGATAAATATTCACAAGAGAAAACGAGACACAGTGATATATATAAGAAATGGTATTTTAGTATCTCAGTATAGTTTTTATTAAAAATATGAGGAGCACGTCTAGTACCACACCAATTAAAAAAGTACAGTCATTTGCAGCATGGCTGATGTCTCTCCCTACATATAATATTGAAATATAACCAACTCTTAAATATATATGAACTGAAATATGTCCTAATCATCAGGAAACAATCCTCTTGCCGTGAACTTTCTATCTTTAACAGAGCAGAAGACTCTAGAGTATGCCGTGACCTTTGCTGGCTCTTGAGTGAGCATGCCTCTGAAAATACTTTTTCATTATACCAGCCTCAGTCTTGCCTCCAATCGTATTCATAGTATTCTCATGTGGATGAGACTAAGTTACAAGTAGTGAGTCCATCTCCACCCACCCTTCTCTAAAATGAGTACACTTGAGTGTTGAATTAATTTGATGATATTTTTACTAAATCTATACTCAAGAAAAAGATAAATGGAAAAAAGTGTATATTGACAGAGGGCAACATTTTGATATACCACACAGTTGCATTATTTTATTTATATTTCTTAGAACTTGAGGAAGAAGAATGAGAAAGATCAAATTTATTACAACATAAATTGCACTGTTTTGGTGTAGTTGGATGGCAGGTAATAATGGACACAAAAATGGGGCGAAATATTTGTATTGATGTTTGGAACTATAAAAGTTATAAAATAAAACAAATCAGTGAATTTGATCTCATCCAACAATATGCCATTTAAGTTGAACATTCCAATTTGTCTTCTACGATTTGAGGGAGATTGCAAATTCAATTAATGCACATATATATATAGCATCCTGGGTCTTTGTGCAGTATTTTCTCAATATTGTAATCAAGTAATTTACGATACTTATTTTGGATCCATTCAATGTGTGTATGAAAATGTGGGTTAAAATTCATAAAACCATACTCCAAGACAACTTACCAAGATAACAGAGCAGTGAAATGCAAATGAAGACCATGAAGTAGACTGATTAAGATTATTAATGAGCCATTTACATCCCTCCAATACACAGGCATCATATTACTCTGGTGAAATTCAATAAACGCGAAAATTATTCTAGACTATGAAGGCAAGGAAAGAGCAAATTTGAGATTTTAAAATTTTCCGAATTTAAAACATTTAGAGCGTAAGGGATGGTAAAAAAATGCTGGCACGAGATTGTAAATAATAAAATAATTAACACCTTTCTATCAGGATTATTTTCGAGTGTTACTACGAAATTAACGAAATATAATTAGCTTATATTATAACATATATCACCGTAACAAAGTATAAATACAGCAACGAAAAAAGCTTTCATTTTTTAACCATTCACGAGCATACTAACCGCGACGTTAAAGCATCGTGGCAATATGCTACACACTAGCACTCATATACTTGATTCTCCGAAATATCAATTGAAAAATCCGGACCAAATAGCCCAATAAAATCACCAATTTACGCCCAAAAATATAACACAAATAAATCTCCCGGCAAACATATGAATTGCGTCGAATAACGGCTCTATTTGTGGTAATTAAACCACACGGATGAGCAATGATGAATTAAGAGCCAACAAAAACTCAGTGGATGAAACAGTAGAATAATATATATTTTCGCAATGGCTAAGAAAAGGGAAGGCTGACAATGAACCTTCGGCCATTTTCATGACGCCACGACCTCAGGGAAAGCAACACATTTGTAAAGTTAACTACGAATGACAAATAAATGTGAATCGAAATCAAAGCAAATTGAAACCATAGAATCAGCCAAGAACCTTAACATAGTTGCTTAAAGGGTACTTGGAATTTTGACGCTCTAAGATTTATGAAAAATATACCTATCACCGGACGAAGATAGCGTCGAAGTAGAACCGAAGACGAATACCGCCGAATCCCAGCTGTATTTGAAGTATTTATATCACACAGATGAGAAATGATAAATTAAGATCCAATAAAAATACCAAGGATAACAGAATAGAATATGAATAATAGAACTACATATGCGCTATTACCTAATGGCGTCCTTCGGCCATTTTCATGACATCACGAACCTCATGGTAAAGGTCACATTTATAAGATTACGTATGGCAAACAAATGTAAGTCGCATAAAAATTGATAACTCACCTCTTTATAAAAGCAGCAAGGAGCAGTAGACGGCAGAGGTTGCAATATTAGCGCGTTGTGGTACCTGAGGTTTTATCGTTGCATCTTGCGTCCTTGGTCCTTGTCCTTGTGTTTATCCAGCGACACGGAGCGCCACACACGGTGCTAACAAGAACTCATAGTCCAACATGTCTGCTACCATCAGCATCACGAAATATCAGAAATATCACGAAAAACATTATCTTCTTTTATTGTAAAAAGAATTATTCGCCAATATTAAATACGCTCATCAATTTACATCTGAAACAATATTTATCAAGGTGGCAATTTTTGAAAGGACGATCCAGTCATTTGACCAAGTCACGGACGTAGGTATTTAAATAAATATATTTTTAAAATTATACATTTGCCTATCTGGAAGTACGCAAGCAATTTAAAAAACATAAAAATTATGGCAGGAATAGATTTCATACCGAAAGTATAGCAAAATGTGCGTTTAAATGCAGAATACTTCTATACACGGGTTTTATTATGAAAATATCCGAGTTTTATTTTTACACCGCATTTACACCAAAAAAACACGTGTAAATAATTTCCCGGTGCTGTCTGGGTGGTGAGCTAAAGACGGTGTAGGCAGGTGAGAGACACTGCAGGCCCTTAAGCCAACAGAGGATGATACGTTAAAGTCCCACTCGGCCACTACGGAAAACCTCCGCGAAATGTAACACCATGAATTTATGTAAAATGAAACACCATGTAAAATTCACCATGTATTATTGAATTTCATTGTAAGATATTACATTTTATATTAAATGATTTTATATCTGAATTGGCTTTCATGTCATTTGTATCCAATATCAAAACAGGGTTTAGATCATTCCCTTTTCCAGCTAGTTTTTTGGGTCTTCTTCAGAGTTTATCCATGGCTTTGGATGAAATTTAGTCAAACTTCCAGTCAGCTTCTTTGTGTTCATTGAAGTGTCAAAGAGGATTCGGTTGGACATAAATATCAGTCTGGCCAAATCTGCATCGCTACTTCAGTGGATCTGATGAAGCCAGCTGGAATGTTGGTGATTTTTCATAGAGCCATGGATAAAACGGAAGAAGACCCAAAGAAATCACTTAGACTGTACTGTGGTGACTGCACTCTGACTGTGCTGAGGCGACTGCACTCTGACCGTGCTATGGCCACTGCACTCTGACTGTGCTGTGGCCACTGCACTCTGACCGTGCTATGGCCACTGCACTCTGACTGTGCTGTGACCACTGCACTCTGACTGTGCTATGGCCACTGCACTCTGACTGTGCTATGGCCACTGCACTCTGACTGTGCTATGGCCACTGCACTCTGACTGTGCTTTGGTAACTGTACTTTACTGTACTATGGCAACTGTGCTGTATTGTTTCAATTAAGTGCAGTCTTAAGTGCATTCCCAGTCCAGATATTAAGTGCAGTTAGAGTATAGCTTTAGCTTATTTAGAGTACAGATTTTTTTGCCTGAGCAGTTAAGAATATGTGGGGATTTTAAGGTTTCCTTGAATCCATACCTGGAAATTGATCGTTTTCCAATCCCTAGAATAGAGGATCTGTTGAACGGTTTACAAAAGGGGGAGTTTTATTCAAAGATTGATTTGTCTCAAGCTTATACCCAGCTTAGACTTGATGAAGCTTCTAAGAAGCTGTGCACTGTTAGCACTCATAAAGGACTATTTGCATTTAATCGCCTGCCCTTTGGTATAGCATCCGCTCCTGGGCTCTTTCAGAGGATAATGGAGCAGTTGCTACAGGGAATACCGGGAGTAGTTTGTTTTTTAGATGATATTCTCATAACTGGGGAAAACCAGAATGATCATTTAACCAAGTTAAGGGAAGTGTTTTCTAGATTAAGTAGCTATGGATTGACAGTAAGCAAAGAGAAATGTCAATTTTTTCAAAAATCAGTAGAATACTTAGGTTATGTACTAAGTAAAGAGGGTCTTCAGACTTCACCCAGCAAAATTGAAGCTATTGTTAAAGCACCTATTCCACAAAATGTTTCCCAACTCAAAGGTTTTTTAGGCCTGGTTAATTACTACTCTAAGTTTGTGCCTAAGCTATCTTCTATTGCAGCACCGTTGTATAATTTGTTAAAAAAGGATGTACCCTTTGTTTGGAGTGTGCCTTGTAAAAGATCTGTTGAGATCATTAAGCAAAAGCTGATATCAGCACCCATCCTAGCTCACTACAATCCAGATCTACCGCTTAAGTTGTACACAGACAGTAGTTTTTATGGTTTAGGAAGTGTATTAACTCAAATTCAAGCTAATGGATGTGAAAAACCTATTGGGTTTGCTTCCAGGACGTTAACCCCAAATGAACTTAATTATTCAGTGATTGATAAGGAAGCAACAGCCATTGTATTTGGTATCAAAAAGTGGAACCAGTACTTGTTTTGTAGGAAATTTACGCTGGTCACTGACCATAAGCCTTTATTATCTATTTTCGGTCCTAAGAGAGGCTTACCAGCCTATGCAGCCAGTAGACTACAGCGTAATGCACTCTTCCTATCAGGTTATGATTTTGACATTGAATATGTCCCCTCTAAAGATAATGGACCAGCTGATGGACTCTCTAGACTACCGTTGAATTTACAGGATTTAAGGCAACCCCCCAAAAATCAAAAGGAGTGGATAGATGTAAATTGTGAGGGAACTTACTTACAGTGTTTGAAGGAGAGTAATATACCCCTTAATTTTAAGGATGTAAGGGTGGAAACTAAAAGGGACCCTGAGTTGAGTAAGATTTTAGGCTATGTTTTGTATGGCTGGCCAAGGAATGTCGATGATGCCTTGAAGGCGTATTTTCAAAGGATTAGTGAGCTCACCATTGAGCAAGATATCTTAATGTGGGGTCACCGGGTCATAATACCCAAATCCTTAAGAAAATTGATTTTAAATGAGCTCCATATTGGCCATTTAGGCATCGTAAAAATGAAAGCATTAGCTCGATCATATTTGTGGTGGCCGGGTATTGATGTTGATATTGAACAACTGGCTAATTCCTGTTTACCGTGTTTATCACAGAGGCAAAACCCAGTGAAAAGTATGTTGCATGTGTGGGAATACCCACAGACACCCTGGCAAAGAGTTCACTTAGACTTTTTAGGGCCATTCAATGCCAAAATGTATCTGGTTATTACGGATGCATATAGCAAGTGGTTGGAAGTAGAAGAAGTTACTTCCACCTCCGCAAAGCAAACCATTTCCAAATTGAGACCCATATTTTCAAGATTTGGTCTTCCGCAGCATTGTGTAACAGACAATGGTCCACCCTTTTCGTCTAGTGAATTTGACCAATTTCTAAAGGAGAATGGAGTGAGACATACGTTCACACCATCCTACCATCCAGCTAGTAATGGGCAAGCTGAAAGCTCAGTAAAAATTGTCAAGAAATACTTAAAATGTATATTATTGGGTAAAGAAAATGCAGAAATGGCATTAAGTCAATTCTTGTTTGCCTATAGGAATTCAGTTCATAGCACTACAAAAGAGACACCTGCTAAACTTATGTTCAATCGTAATTTAAGAACCAGATTAGATTTGATCCGACCCAATTTACAAGAAACAGTTCATAATAGTCAGACGAAGCAAACTCATAATTCAAATGTGCATAACACCCGAGAATTATGCATTGGACAACCGGTACTCTGTAGAGATTATAGAGGCAAAAGTAAATGGATAGATGGTACAATTTCAAAGATATTGAGTCCAGTGTCATATTTAGTCCAACTGGATAACGGCATCATTTGGAAGCGCCATATTAACCAGTTGATTGGCGTCCAATCTTGGTTAGACGGAATTGATGTCAAAAGCCCTGATTTGCCTTTCCAAAATGATGTTGGTACCGTACCAAGTAATGACTTGCCTAAATCACCAATGGGCATGGTACATGGTTCACCACCACAAGAGAACACTTCCATTGTGGAGAAAACATCGGGTGAATCCACTGAAGGGGTGCCCCTAACATCAGCTGATCAGGTGGTTGAACAAGTGCAACTTTCAAAAAGCCCAATACGTCGCTATCCAGCTAGAGAGAGAAAGCCAATCTCTCGGTTGAACTTGTAAGAGTGTGTCTGTGAAATTATTATTAGTTATTTTCTCTGTGGTTTATTGTGAAATCGTATTTTCTTTCTCCTATCTGAATGTGATTGATGTGCTGATTGTATAATCATAGATATGTATTATGTTACAATTTTTTTTTTTTGTTATGGAAGTCAAAAATTAGGGGAAGGAATGTGTTATGTATGCACATTGTTGTAGAATAAAGGCGATTGGTGAGTTCGCTCATGCCTCCCCTCCTTTCCCTTCTTCTCCCCTCTTCTCCCGATCGTTCGCAGTAGTCTACCTCGCGCCCTTCCCGTGGCATGGCGGACACCACCGTTGACAAATAACTCGTGTGTTTCATTCATGGTTTCAGTATTGAACTACAAAAGAGATTCCCTAACGAGGTGAGGCGTAGAATATAACAAAAAGCACCATGAACATTTAATAAAACTGCTACCTGAGCATTCGCACTTGCGTTTTTTTACGTCTTCAGGGAAACATATTTCCCGTAAGTTCTTGAAAACACTTCTATTTTCTACTAACTTTGACGCATACCAAGCATACCTAAGCATATTATTGAATGCTGGCGAGGACAATTGATAATGAACAATGGAATGAATTTTTATTCCATCCTCACGTGAGGAAATCTCCCTTTGCCCTTGAAGAAGGAAGGTGCAGTTCTGGATTCGTGCAATAGACTGTTTTATCTGTCTGTAAAAATATACATCGCACGGCTGGCATACGTTTGTGCACTTCGGTGGTATAATTTTTATGCTGCATAACGGTTCTCCTTCCTCGTCGATAAATAGTTCATTGTAAATGGCAGCATTAGTTTGGCCCCCCCAGGAATCGATAAGCAATAAAAATTTATTGTTTTTAACATATGGCTGGAGAACATTTTTTAAAAACTTAATATACAACGCAGTTGTAAGTTTTCCAGATATGGAACACACAACAGAAACGTTTCCAAATTCATTCTCCATTTTCTTCACACTTTCACACACTCGCGGACCAAAATCACCTCCAGGTTCCTGCATGCACAAAAAAACTTTAGGAAGCAGCTTTCCTGAAGCAGTAATAGCGTACTGCGCTGTATATGAGTGTGTCATTTTCCTCACGCTCCCAAGAGCCACCTTAACAATTTTGTCTCCTTTGTTAAATAGCGTCCTCTTCATATCAACCCTGTACGCACACCCGGTCTGATCTGTGTTTATTACGAAATCCTTATTATAATTGGAAATCAGTCTTCTTGCTTGCTTCTGAAACTTGATTGCTGATTGCAGGATTTCTTCGATTGAAGCATGCTCCCTTGTAGACACGTATTTCGTTATTTTGCGTTGTACAATTCGGTGTCTCTTCTTAAAAGATGCCACCCATGAAGCACTCGCAGAGAATTCAAACTCTTGCGATATGTGCTGAAACGACGCGGAAATGGCCCATTCCTGTAAATTCCGGGTCATCACCGGCTCATTCATGTTTCTGGCTTCCACAAAGCGATCGTATACCCATCTGTCGATCATTTCCAGCTTGTCGCGTTTCGTTCCCCCTGATTTTATATCTTTCTCCCATATGGCTAGCATTCCCTTATGTTTTAAATGCACCGAACCTAGGGTTTGAAGGGTGGCAAGGCTCCATTTAGGATGTTCCATAGCCATATTCACAACTTTCACTTCAACATCTAATGGGATGTGCTGGTGAGTCGACCTTTTGGGGCTGGGTTCATACTCGCTGTGGTCCGTCAGCGATGAGTCATCACTGGACCTTTCTTCGCCTAAAATTCCTGTTACATCATCCGGCACAAGGAGATTGTCAGATTCACCGGCACTAAACAGCTCCTCTACTTCTTCAAACTTGAACTCATTCAAAATATCCAAAAAACTCCCAACAACTTCATCTCCGATTAGTTTGGAGCATCGCGTGACATAAGCGTTTTTAGGGTCGTTAATAGCCTGCATCCCACGCAAAGTGTCTGTAATGTGATAAAATATTTGCATTCAATAATAAATACTATTAAAAATAATGGACCACGAATAGGTTTTGCTACAAATAGCATTATTTACATCATTATTATTATGCCTACCTTCAAAATGTCGAACAGCTCCCGTTAAATCATCTTTGCTAAAAGCATGTTTTGACGTTGAATAGCAATCGTCTACGGCACTGCCACAAGAAGGCCCAGGGATTGGATATGGTTCCATTGTATACACAGGTAAAATACTTATTTTGCACGGTATACTAAATTATGAAGCCCTTATTCCAAACTTCTGCCTTCAGATGTCAACTGATGAAAGTTTAGGCTCAAACTAATGCCAAAGATAGGAAAATACGAACAATATCCTTTCAAAAAAGGATACGTAAATTGAATAATTCAATAAAAAAATTAAGACGGAACTTCCTCGCGGGGTTATACCTTATGGTCTCATGAAAGGAAGGGAAAACTGAATGATATCGTGCTGCAGAGAAAAGCACAAGGAAGTAGCAGAAAGTGGGAGTCTAGGTAGGCCATGGAAAAAGAAAAGGGAAGGGATGAACCGACAAACCAATCTAAAAATGATACGATCGTATGGACGTCGACTTCAAGCGTTGCGGGCCATGAACCAATTTTAAGTTAGCCTAGTAGTATAATCCAGCTAATAAAAAGTTCATATGTGCCAACAACTCCTACCCCAGTTTATACAGTTTGTTTGAAAGCTATTGCCCGCTAAATACGCAGAAAGAAGGAGATTGATATTGAGGGGAGGGTGAGTTAGGGGGAGCATACCTCGCCTAGCGATCGGTTAGGGAAGAAGGAATAGGGGATAATGGTTGACAGGGTGGTCAAAAATGACTTTTTGGACACTTAATACGTTCCGAAAAAAAATTACAGAACTTCAACCTCCTATCCAGTTTATTAAGTATTAAAAAAACTTTGTCCTATTCGTTCAGCCCTTCAACTATCCAAGTGTAAAGGACAAAATTTCTTTTCAAAATCCTACCTGCCGCCCGCCAAACAATAGTCGGGGTCCATTCGACGGCGAGAGCTATAAAGAGTAGGGATGGGTCGAATAGTAGATTTCTCGAATTCGAATATCAAATCATTGCTCGAATATTCGAATACCTCGAATTTCGAATACCTCGAATACTAAACGATGAATGTGAAAATGTTTGACTAGGTCGCTTATGCAGCAGGAAACCCAAGATTTTGGCGAGTAATTGTGACTGCCTTTAAAGGATTCAAACAGGAATTTAGCTGATTAATGGAATATTTTAATTTTATATAAACAATAGGGTAGTTTCCTTCATTAAAGAAAATGAAAGGCATTGATTGTGATTTGTTACCCACCATTGGTGTATTCATAATATACAAATTATTTGGTTCTAGAAATACCGGTTTAGACCAATGGCAATGGCCAATTTTATCCTCATTTGAAAAAGGCCAGATTGGCACCCATGTAATGCCACTCCAGTTGACATCACAGGGACCTATTTTCTACACGAGAGGATAGGAGTTTACATCGTCTAAGGTTACCAATGCATGCATGAGGCACAAAGATCAGGGAAACATGTCTTAATAATCACTTATTAAAACTGGCTGTGGTCGGAAAGTTTTCTTCGCTTGATAAGGTATTAATAATCCTTATTTTAGCCAAGCGCTACCAGCTAGCATGGTACTCGGCTACCTGCTAGCATCCTGCGTCGTGTTAGCGCTCAGAGCCTCACCCCAAGGTCACCTCACTCGCGGCAGCGGGAAGCAGAACGACGTCACGCGGAGTTTTTCCCGGCATTCATACTTACCCGTCGCATTTTCGCGCGCTTGAAAATTTTCACTTTTAATTTAATCGCGAAAAATAGATATCGTCTTATAAAAATCTAGAATCGTTAAATACGTACTCCAGGAGTATTAATATTTCGATTGAGGCTATAAAAAATAATAGGAGAGCACCGTATTTGAGCATTACGCCAAAATGCTAAGCCTCCGTCGTATTTCTTCGTCTTTCCGGCATTTATTTTCCTGCGTAAAATGCTTAAATAAAGTCAGAAATATGTCGTGTTTGGTCTTATTCTTTTTTAAATTACGCGCTTATTACTAATATTTCAATCTAATAAAAGCGTAATATCAATAGCCGAAAGTCATTGTTAGACAACTTTTGGGCTAGTAGATGACTCATGCAGCAGTTGACCTCCAGAAATGGGGAACTTCGAAGCAGGTAAGCAGAAAAAGGCCAGTGGGTGAGTAGAGGGGGGGCGTGAGACACGTTTTTATTGTTCTCGTGAAACTTGATATTTTTTTCGAAGCTAAGGTCTTCGTAATACGATCCCTGCGTGAGCTGGGACCTTTTGTTTGATTTCGGAGAAGAGGAAATCGTCGGAGGGGGTGGGGCGAACGCTGAATGGAGGGGGATAGCAGATCGTGGGAAATGCGCCAATGTCACTATCCCACGGCACTGATGAGTTCCTCCATATGGTAGTTTCATCTCCTGGGGAAGAAGGGTGAAACGCTATTCTTATTTTCCGGTAACTTGATATTTTTTTCGAAGGTGAGGTCTTCGTAATACGATCCCTGGGCAAGCCTGGACCTTTTGTTTGATTTCGGAGAAGAGGAAATCGTCGGAGGGGGTGGGGCGAACGCTGAATTGAGGTGGATAGCGGATCGTGGGAAATGCGCCAATGTCACTATCCCACGGCACTGAGCTTCTCCTGATGGGGGACACCTGGGATTTTCGGATTTTTTTCACCCGATCAATTTCGGTTCCCCACGTTGAACTCTATTCACCGCTCTAACCCGCGAATTTGATGTAGTTCGTCAGCTTGCCTAAAACGGCGCTGCATGCACTGAACGACTAGAGTTCTCCTCATTTTTTCGAGTCAACTACCAACGACGTGCGAGCGACAGTGTATGACGCGAAATTAAAAGTATTCGAGGTATTCGAGACGGCACCTTTGGCATAAATATTCGAGATCTCGAATATCGAATACTTTCTAGTATTCGAGGTATTCGAGTATTCGCGGATACTATTCGCACATCTCTAATAAAGAGTAATGATTCTCACTTCATTCTGAAAATTTAGCATATAAAACATTTCTAACAATTGCCAAGTTAAAAATAGACTAATTGACAGCAATAAATGTAAGAAGAACAACGTTTAGCACTTGGAGTACTCAAAATTGATCATAGAGGTAGACAGGTAAAACTCTACTCAAAGTAGGAACCTGGGAAACTCTTCGAAGTCGGTATGTTTAAAATCTTCTGCTTCGGAAACGAGTTCCCTTTACTACGACGTCAGCATCAGAGTTATATCACTCCTATTTGGATGAATCTCGGCAACGGAAAGAATAATTCGAAGCAAGGTAAGCTAGCGACATAAATGTCATTTTAAGGCTTATTCTAAAAAAGCAGTCTAGTAAAAAAAACGTGTAACGTCTGAAATCAACAAATCTGAAGAAGATGGAACAAAGTACAAAAAATGGAGAAAGTGGCAGACTGGAAAAAAAAATTACTCATTCCGAACCTCGAACCTTTCGAAACGTAAGCGCGATACGGTACCACTGGGCCAAATCGACCTTTAAACAATGGGCGAAAATTTTAAATTAAATTGAACGTGACCATATTTTTAAAATTTTAAATGCTTTTTTCTCTCAAACCCGGGCGTATTTGGACAAAACCCTTCAGCAGTATTCCTACCTAAGTGTCTACTTTCAAATAAAAAGGGTCTCATCTTCTTTCTTGACATCAGTTAGGCAAAGTCTCCTTGTAAGTATTGTATGACGCATTATACAACTCAAAGAAATTGTATCTAAGTGAAAGGGTGGAAACAGTCCACTGGACAGTATAACTGAATGTAGTGAGATGTTAATGGGAACTAAGGGTACTTATTTGGACTCATGAAATGATGATGATATGGAGAAAGAAGCAAGATTTTTGTGTCAAGAAAGTGAAGGAATAGATGAGGTCAGGGTTGGTGATTATTATGGCGGTGATGCTGAAGTTGAAGAGAGTCAGGTTAAGTGTATATGTACTTCTTAAGATTTCTATGAAATACGTAATTTCGTATCTTCGCGGACAATGCAGTTTTTTATCAGCGGAAAAATTACTATGCACCTTGGTAGTCGAGGGTTTGTTGACTTACTGTGTGGAGAGTTACTTTTACTCATGGTTGAGAATAAAAAACCCGAAGTAAGATAGTGGAACCTGATTTTTTGTTTTTCCGGCTAACTGCCGAAGCTCGTTCAGTTCTAAAGCTTTGTGTACTCACCAAGATAAAAGTATAGGAGGTGGGGGATTGTGGATACTAGACGGTGGAGCATCAGAACACATGACTAATAGGAAAGATTTATTCATAAACCTTCGTCCTATAACTGGTCAAGTTGTTGTGGGTGATGGATACGTTCTAGAAGTCAGAGGAATGGGCACCATAAAATTGGAGCTCTCCAGAGAATATGTGGTGGATTTAATATAGATTTCTCAGATGTACTGTACATCCCTGACTTGAAGGATAATTTGCTCTCACAAGGAGTGTTAGACAAGAAAGGAAAGAAGTTCTCATGCTATCAAGGTGTAAATGAGATATCTGATGAAGGAGAAGTTTTATTAACGGGAGAGTTTGCCATAAAAACATGAGTACAAGTATTGAAGGCTTTAAAGCAATACTGGTTTTGAAGGAAGGGGTGAGGCCCATCTTTCACAAAGAATATATCGTGCCTTACAGTTTGCGATATGCTGTTGCTGATGGTTTGAGAAAAAAGATTCAGGAAGGGAGATATGTGAGAGTAGTAAGGTCTTTATGAGAATCTCCAGTGTGGCCAATATCAAAGTCCAATTCTTGTGAGGTAAGAATTGTTCTTGATTACAAGCACACAGTCAATCCAAAATTGTTGTTGATAACTATCCATTAACTGTGCCAGAGGATATCTAACTCCCTAATTCATTGAATGATTGCAATGTATATTGTGTAGTTGCTTGTGCTGATGCTTACATGCTTTTAGAGCTTGATGAGAGGTCTCAAGATGTATTGGTGTTGAATACATGTTTGGGTTTGGTAAAGCCCACTATAGTGATAACCTATAGGTTGCCATGTGGAATAGCAAGAGCCAGTGCTTTTTATCAGCCTCTGATGGAACAAATTCTACCTAAGGTAAAGGCTAATGTCGACGACATTATTATTGGAGGAAAAGACACAAAGGAATGTAAGAGAAAATTGTACTTAGGCTTCTCAAGACTAAATGAACATAATGTTCACATAAATAAGAGTAAGCTCTAGTTATTTGTCCCAGAAGTGGAAGTTTTGGGTTTTGTGTTGGGTCCTTCTTGAAACAAATGTTTAAACCATGACCTAAGTAGGTGAAAGCCATTCGAAAGTGTGCTGTGTCAACACATAAGTCAGAGTCGAAGGCTTATATGGGAATGGTATATTATTTTATAAGGTTCATTACTAATGCCAGAACTATGGTAAGAGCATTGCATGCTTTGCAGGGTGAATCCATTCCCTGGGAATGGACCAGTAAATGTGAGGAGGCATTCGAAACGGGAGCTGAGCTTAGAGCCAGTGCTCATCAATTTTGATCCCGGTGAAACCATTGTCCCTGTCTGTGATGCGTCACCTGCAGGTGTGGTGGGAGTGCTGACTCTGAGGGAAAATAAAGTAGAATCGTGTTCACGTCACATTCCCTCACCGATGTTCAAAAGCGACATCCCCAAATTGAAAGGGAGGCTCTGGCCATTGTGGTTGCACCGACCAAATTCAAATTTTTGTGAGGCAGGAAATTCATCCTAATGACTGACAATGCAGCTTTGAAAATTTTGTTTGCCCCTGATGGAATAAGTTCGAAGGTGACTGCACTCAGATTGCAATGCAGGGCACTCAAGCTGAGTAATTACAGTTACACCATAAAGTACCGCTGCACAGACAAAATGGGTCCAGCCGATGCCTTGTCACCTTTGCCATTGCAAAAATTTGCCAAAGATGTCTGTTGTTTTATGGATGACTTGTCTATGCTACAACTTAGCAGTGAAACGATACATAGAATTACTGACAAGGATCCGGTGCTTAGTCAAGTTAAGTTCATGGTCATATAAGGTTGGCCAGAGAAATGCCCTGCTACTGATCTTAAATCTTATCTTGCTATTAATTTTGCATCATCTGTGGGAAAAGAATGTGTCATGTTTGCTGATAAGGTCATACATCCAACTGTGCTAACGAAGATCTAACTGTTCAGGAAACATTCCCAAGAGCACGAGACGAAAACTGTGTTTAAGCCGCATTTAAATATTAGATATTGCCTCAGAAGCGGGGAGGACACCTCCCCATCACAAGTGGATGGAGTGTAAGAGATATATTGCCAACAGCAAATACGTTTAATCACCATTCCTGCTCAATTTCCTCCAATCCCAATCCAGCTAATGCCCCATCAAACATAAACCATGTTCTTTCACCTCATGCAAAGTTTCTATACCCAACTTACCCTGCTGAAATTGTAAAGATAATCAATTCCTTTCAAAACAAATCTCCTCAGGGATTGATGGCATCCCAATGCATGTCGTTAAAGCTGTCTCTCACTCTATTGCTATACCTTTGGCTGACGTGGCAAATTCCTCTTTTTTAAGTGGACACTTTCCATCAATCCTCAAATACACTCGTGTGACTCCTCCCAGTCAACACAGTATTCGTAATGAGGTCTTATATGAACTCATACGTTGGACTCCTTTAAGATTCCACATTAAGAGACATGAAAGGGCCTTTAAGACCTCACACTTCATGAGGTCACATGAATGATGTCTTTAAGACCGCATACTTCATGAAGTCTTGAAGACCTCACACTTCATGGGGTCTTCAAGATCACACACACATGAGGCCTGAAAAATCAAGTCATGTATATGTTAATGAATTATAATTTCAATCGTAATTATATATTTCTGCGTGTATAAAATTTTTTCTTCCTTCAATTAACTCTTTATATTAAGAGATGGGTTCGTAAACTTCTCCCTCCGATTCTATTAAATAAGCTGACACTTCCACTTTCCGCTAGGTCCGCCATTGTGTTGTCGTGTTATTCTACTGCCTTGAGCTCAAACGTCAAGTTTATGATTAATATCGTGTGTACTCCATGGCCTAGTTCTTGCTCGTGTTTTTCCTTGTGTCTACGAACGTGAATCAGGATCCCATCGGATCTGAGATCGGCACGAACCTTGTGGACATCATGATGTGTTACGTGCACGGAGACTTGGAAGGTAAGTTTCAATGATTTTATGTGTCCGATTCTTTATCCACTTGTTAATGAGAAAATCCATTAATTATACTATTTTAAAAGCTGGTTAAGTTCATGCTTATCATTGATTATCGGTAAATATATCCATGTAAAATATTTAGGTGGAACACGTTTTGTAACGTGCCTTTGTTGTTGTTCATGTTTCATTTCATTCATTCATCGTATCCTTATAAATTTGCTGTTATCGCATTTTAAATTATCTCCGCTAATATACACTATCTCGATCATATCTAGTGCGTGGTCAAGCAATGTTTTTATTATCTCGGGTTCACAAAACAGTTTTCCCTAAGATCATTGAAGTTTATAAACTTCTCAGTTCTCAAAATCATGACGCAAACAAACAAAAGTGCTAACCGATTTATAATTTGCTTGATTTCACTTCGTAATGTAACTTATATGGAACGATAAAGCATGGAAATAACGTACACCATGTATTTAAGTTAACTTCTAAGAGCATTATAATGCAATAGGAATGTAATTAAGTGTAAGAGTTAATCAAAAGTAGTTCACTAATTCGGTTACTCCTAAAATTAACCAAGTTAAAACGGTCATCTTCGGTGCTAAAACCGGCCCTGGGAGTATTTAGGGACTGCTAATGAGATAAATAGTCTTTATCTGGTTTATTTGATGTTATTATGTTATCAATTATAACTCTCAACAAACTTAAGTTCAATGTTTTTTTGCAGCCTCTCTTATGAAATGGAACCCGACATCAGCAAGTAGTGTCGCCTTGGAGAGAGTGGAGAGGCAGTGGCTGTATCAAGCGGAGACCGCGTAAAGTATGCAGAGAGGAAGAATTCAAAAACTCGTGATGTTTGTTTATTGACTTAATATTATGAAGAATAAATTTATAAATATCATGAAGTTGTCTATTCCATTTTGTTTTTCTGCCGTATTTACACCTATGGTTCTCATTAAATGTATTATTTTGCTTTATTTTAATTGGATACGTCGGGTACTTATGTCATCGGAGAATTTTCTTAAATAAAGGTGCGTAAAGTATTTTGAAATCTTAATTAATGGGCTGGTAGGGGCCCCGGCGTTTTTGTAGGCTATTTCAAAGCCATCTATCGGAATTATTACGAAGTGGGTAATTTTTCTGGTTCTCCAGGTAGTTCCATTATCACACACGTGGAGGCGCCACATTTGCGCCTATATCATATTGGAACTGTTATAGGAGTCCTATAAGACCTCTTGACTGAGCTCCTTCAGAGTCGTGTGAGACCGCGAAAAGAATTCCCATACGAGTGCATATGACCTCACGGAGACATCATTATGAGGCCATTTGGGACTCTTTTGTAGGAGTCCTACAAATTCGTCAGACTTCTTTATGACCTCATGCATGAGTCATACGTGTTTACTGGGCTGTTCCTAAAAAAGGGACGCTTGAAAATGCAGATAAATATAGACCAATAGCTGTCATATCTGTATTCTCCAAAATAATTGAGAAATTGTTTCATATTCGGGTATTTAACTACTTGAAATTGCATAAAATCATAACTGAAAATCAGCACGGCTTCCAAGTAGGAAAATCAACCAGCTCTGCGACCTAGGAGCTCTTAAACAATGCTCTCCATAGCTTAAATAGTAAACTTCTCACTGCAGGCATATTTTTTGATTTGAGCAAAGCTTTTGATCTCATAGATCACAACATTTTAAAATACAAACTTCAAAATGTAGGAATTTCTGGAATAGCATTTGAGTGGATTATATCATATTTAAGTGACAGAAAACAAATTGTGAATTACCTACCCTTACAGGGACTCCTATAGGATACAAACTACTAAATCTTATCCTCTAATCAAAAACTCCGGTGTCCCCCAAGGATCCATATTAGGACCTCTATTGTTCATCCTCTTTATAAATGACCTCCCAAATCACCTATCACACTGCAAAACCACCCTTTATGCAGATGATACATCTGCCATTGTCCCAGCTGATTCCCTAAATAAATTAATTGAATACACCAACACCACCATACATGAAATGCACCAATGGTGCAAAAGTAACAAACTTGTAGTAAACAAAGAAAAGAAACAGCTCATACAATTTATAAGTAAAAACTACAAAAAAAGTAACCTTTTAACAGGCAACAATGTCTCTCGTTTAAACAAGGCAACCACCATCAAGTTCTTGGGCCTCCATATAACAGAAAACCTGGACTGGTCTCCCCACATTCTTGAAATTGTGAAAAAAATATATGTTGGTATCTTCATGGTTCGAAAGATAGCTCCTGTTGTGTCCATTGACATACTAAAAATGATATACTATGTGAAAACGCAATCATATATTTCATATGGCATTATGTTCTGGGGAAATTCAAGTATAGCCAGCAAAGCATTCTCTGCCCAGAAACAAGCTGTGAAAGCCCAAGTCCCAATCTGTGCCCCAGGAAAACCACTATTTACCAAAGCCCGTATACTGACTCTGCCCTGTATCTATATCCTATCCTGTGTCTGTTTTGTCAAAGAAAATCCTGATAAATTTCCACTTAACTCCGTATTCCATGAACACTCCACCTGCTCCAAAAATAACATACACACTAGTCAGCATTCACATTCACTATTTGCAAAAGGAGCTCACTACTTGGCAGTGGCGGCGCGTGCGTATACGCATGTTAGCAAGTGCACACCCAAAGATGAATAAATTATAAAAGAAAACTATTCCTTTGCAACGCGAAGGATAAAAGTACTGTCTGCGTATGCAAGAAACATGAGCCTCCGAACGCTACAGCTATCTCCTTTTCGCATTCACCGCTCTACAAGTGTGGGATCCCGTGGCATCATGCCGGGCGCATTTTCGGTCTTTGCGATCGCTTGAAGGAGCTCTGGCGGGACGAGGTAAGCGGGGGGGTATGTGCTGTTCAAAGGGGCGATGGGAGCAGACTCACAACCATGCGAATGCGCACGCGCATGTTTTTGGTGACTGACTAGCAGGTAGTGTAGTGGTGTAGCCGCCACCTACACTACCTGCGCCCAGGATCCTAGTCCGTCTACAGAGCCATCTGTATAGCCGTTTTGTACACTACTTCCTCATAGGGTGTAAGGAAAAGAGAATGAATTTCAACTACCGTCACTTGCAAAGGTGTGTTGAGAATAATTATTTTCATGCATGCTAATATTATTTCTGTTCATGCAATTTTAAGGGTAGAGTTTACCAGTGATATGTTTTGCTTGCTATGTATTCTATTTAGAGATGTGCGAATAGTATCCGCGAATACTCGAATACCTCGAATATTAGAAAGTATTCGATATTCGAGGTTTCGAATAGTTATGCGAAAAGTACCGCCTCGAATACCTCGAATACTTTGAATTACGCGTCATACAATGTCGCACGCACGTCGTTGGTAGTTGACTCGGAAAAATGTAGAGAACTGTAGTCATTTAGTGCTCGCAGCGCCGTTTTACGCAAGTTGACGAATTACATCAAATTCGTGGATTTTAGCGGTGAAAAGAGTTCGACGAGGGGAACCGAAAATGGTCGGGTGAAAAAATCCGAAAATCCCCGATTCCCCCCACCAGGAGAACCTCAGTGCCGTGGGATAGCAACCTTAGGGCATTTCCCACGATCCGCTATCCCCCTCCATTCAGCACTCGCCTCACCCACTCTGACGCTTTCCTCTTCTCCGAAATCAAACAAAAGGTCCCAGCTCGCGCAGGGATCGCATTACGAAGACCCCTGCTTCGAAAAAAATATCGAGTTACGAGAACAATAAAAACGTGTTTCACGCCCTCCCCCTTTTTCTCACCCACTGACCTTTTTCTGGCTACCTGCTTCGAAGTTACCCATTTCTGGAGGTCAACTGCTGTGTGAGTACCGTGGGATACTTACATTAGCGCATTTCCCAAGATCCGGTATCCCTCTCCATTCAGCACTAGCCCACCCCTCTGAGGCTTTCCTCTTCTTCGAAATAAAAAAAGGTCACAGCTCGCGCAGGGATCATATTACGAAGACCTTAGCTTCGAAAAATACCGGGTTACACGAGAACAATAGAAACGTGTTTCCGGCCCTCCCTTTCCTCCCCCAATGACCTTTTTTTTCCTACCAGCTTCGAAGTTCTCCATTTCTGTGGAGGTCAACCGCTGCATGAGTCATTATCACAAAAGGTGTCTAAGAATAACTTTCGTCAATTGATGTTACACCTTTATTGAATTGAAATATTAGCAATGTGCGCGTGATTTCAAAAAGAATAAGACCAAACACGACGTATTTCTGAGTTTATTTAAGCATTTTACGCAAAGAAATAAATGTCAAAATACGACGGAGACCTAGCATTCTGGCGAAACTCGATATGAGCAGCAGAGCTTCTCGGAAGTTGATGCGGTATTTTTTTCCGAAAACAAAAATCAAGTTACAATCAATGAGTGGTGCTATAAATCTTTATTTTTACAGTCCCAGACAAAGGGATATTTTCACAGAATATTTGGTTTCTCCCTGATAGCATTTCCAATTCATCTTCTTATCTCGTGAGAACTCACAAAGATGGACTGAAAATAATTGAAGAAAATCCAGTGAAAAAGAGCTTGTATTTTGCAAAATGCCTCAGATTGTCAGCTAGCACTTGGCAGCAGAAGTGGGGGTAAAGCGATGTTAGTTGAATTAATTATATGCCCAATTGTTTCCATAAAATTAAAATATTCATTAATCAGCTAAATTCCTGTTCGAATCATTTAAAGGAAATCAAAATTACTCCCCAAAATCTTGAGTTGCCTGCTGCATAGGCAACCGAGTCAAACATTCCAGCATTCATCATTTAGTATTCGAGGTATTCGAAATTCGAGGTATTCGAATATTCGAGCAATGATTTAATATTCGAATTCGATATTCGAATTCGAGAAATCTGCTATTCGACCCATCTCTAATTCTATTACGACGAAATATGACGCTCATGGATTAGGATTAACATAATATAATTAAATCATCCTATATCTGCTCTAATGCACACCCTAGATAAATTACCACCAGCCGCCACTGCTACTTGGCCTCAAAACTTTACAATAAACTACCTAACAGCATTCCAGCTATTAACTCTCCTGATGCGTTCAAAAGGAGAGTCAAAGAGTTACTAATTAATAAATGTTATTATGATATAAAAGACTTTTTAAATGATTATACTTTTGTTAAATAATTATGGAGTATCTTTGTGCATTGCTTTTAAAATTGTTTATTGCTTTTTAAATTGAAATTCAAACTAAATAATTAAGGAATTATGTGGTATATCGTTGTATATGTACCTGAAACATTGTAACTTATGTATTTGTCCCATTTGTATGCTTTTGATTAAACCCAGACTGATATGCGAGGCACAAGGGAGATAAGGAAATGCCAAGAAGACAACATTTGGGATAACGTGGCCCCAACAATCAGAATAATATGGAAAACCGAGGCTGTCAATACAAACATCAAACACACAACAAAAACATTTATGTGTGTACATCTGTGATGAGGATGGTGTCATGAAACACGAATGGCTCGAAAATGATGACATAGAAAAATGCCCACAGAACTTGAACGGGAAAGAAGGAAGACTCGTAATAGTGACTGAAATGATAAATGTGACAATGCCGTAGAGTAACAGATATCCGTTGCTTTCATGATCAAAAAGATGCCCACTTGACAACAAATTTTGAATGTATTTCATTCATGCAACCCAAAGCACAAGGTTTGGACTGAGGGATCTCCACCCTCACTTGCACAAAACAACCAGTGGCGTAGCCGGGGAGGTTCGGGGGGTCCGACCCCCCCCCCTCTGCCCCCCGAAATATTTAGATCCATAAAATTATTAATTCAGCATGGATCCATGGAAAGTCTACAGATAATATATTATCATATCGTTGTTAAAAAAGGTTTTTCCTTTTGTTAGAATACATAATAAATTATGAAACCATATGCTTACGCTCGGCTCTGTTGATTTGGCAAAGGGAAAGTCACTTGTCGCAAAAATTTCCCTCCCCTAAATACTTTTGCCATACCAGCACACCCGCAAATTTAAATAAACAAAATGAACAGTGTCTACAGCTGAATATTTGCTTGTGTTTAGTTGATGTAAAGACATCTGTCGTGTCACCAGCTAATTTATATTTACTGACAGTGAAGGGATGAGTGTTGTTCTTTTAATGCTAGTTTAACGTTAAGGAATCAAGTTTTTATTTTACTCCTCACTGCTGTTTCTTTTAACAATGAGTAAGAGAACCACTGATCAGTTTTTAGAACGAAAACTTTAAAAACAGACACGGAATGAAGAGAAAAAGTGTTAGTTTCGCTGTTACCCCAAGAGGTACAAGAAACCACTGATGGCTTGATGGAAGAAGAAAGAAGTCCATTAATTCCAATTCCATGTTGTTCATCCTCTTGTGACCAGTCGAATACTATTTGTCCTACAGATTATCAAGTAAGCATCACTGGCCTAACCTCTATAGACATAGGAATAGTTTCTAACCAGTTATTTCACTCCAAAACAGAGTTTTATAAATCTGCTTATTTGAAAAGCAAAGTGTTGAATGATTTATTTTATCCAGGTGAGAGTTATATTTTTCCGGTAACTGTCATTAACAATAAAAAATTAAAGTTTCGTAGTACCTGGCTAAAAACGTTCAATTGGCTTGCTTATTCTAAGGTTAAGGATGGAACTTATTGTAAGTTTTGTGTGTTATTTGCCAATGCGTTCACTGGTAAAGGCCAACACCAAAAATTGGGAGTCTTAGGGCTGTATTAATAGTCGACCCCCAGTGGTCCCCTAGCTCTAGGTATCCCCTTACAGTCCCCCACGCACGAATCTGGTATTAATAGTCGTTCCCTAGGCTGTAGGGGCCCCCTTGCAGTCCCCTATAATGGGAGCGGAGTGAGCCTTACCTTGCGACATGTGCATGAAGCGGAAAAAACAGGTACTACTGGAATTGTAAACCGAAAGATTTGGTTGCTTTCGTGTTTTATTGACTTCCTGTTCTTGCTTGTTCCAATACGTTCGTTGCTATTGGGCTCTCGCTAAAAAGTTACTCATTTATACCTTTATTCACCTCCATATCAATCCAAAAATAATTATTCACCCTGTCACATTCCTCAATCACCCATTCACAAATCGTTTTGTTTTCACCCATTTTCATTAATTTCACCGTATCCCTTTCATCTCAACCTTTTCCTGTGTATCACTTCGGTGAATACACGTTCATGTTTTCCCATTTACCCGTCATTTGGGATACCTTTGACGAGGATGGACAAACTGGAGGCCTTTGTTCGTCGTCTGGAGAGATTGGCGAACCAACATCTGAGATTTAAGAAGCGTTACGTCCGTGATGCGCAAAATCCATTCGATTTTTTGTTAGATACAGCGTTCCTGCAGCGGTACCGGTTTCCTAAAGAAGCCGTGAGAGGGCCTCTGCTTGAGATGGTGCGACCTCATTTCATTCGTTCTTAGTGAATCTCAGGTTAGAGTGTATATACGAGGTTCAATACATCTGTGTGAAATCATGCGTAGGACAAACTAAAAGGGCCACACTTTGCTGAATAAAAGAATAAGCTTGAGCACTGAAGAATAGACAAGAAGAGAAATCAGAAATTGCTCAACATATCTTGTCGGAAGCAGGTCATGCAATCAATTTTGACAAAGCAAAAAATCTTGGCCAAAGAAAAGCGATATATCCTTGTAGAATAATCAGAGAATCGGTGCAAATTACCAAAAGACCATAAAATATGAATCAAGAAGACGGTTACACCCTTTCCAGCACCTGGAAACGCTTGTTTCTGGACCCCAGAAAGACCCCCTATGGGAACCAATCAGCAACGGGCATGCGCTCCCTCAGTCTGGCACCACCGTATAAACATTGGGCAACCAGAAGCACTCTCCATTTCAGCCTGGCCTGAGGACGCCTTCAGCACAGTAGGTGAAATGTCGCCACCAAAATGACAACGCAGACAGAACCAGGAAATCTATTCAACTGCGTACTAGTTGTATTATTTCATCTTGGGAATGCAATTACGTAAACCTTTGAAACACAAAGGCCACATCATATGGTTTTTATTCTGCACCATTACCTCCCCAGTCTCAGTAATCAATGTCTGCGTCATAACAAAGTTGTATCTTCGAGCTTTTGGTCACCACTGCTTATTAGGTACCTTGACCTACCACTATTCAACTTTTGTAGTCTATAATGTCTCTCAGTTGGTAGTTTGTCATTATTTTTATTTCTTACATCTTGTAATCATGTATTCTTGATACATGAAACTCAACATGCTACATCGATGGAAGAAAAATTAATACAGTGAAACCTCTCCTAGCGACCACTCCTATCCAGCGACCACCCCTCATAACGACCAGTCTTCTTCGGAACCGATTTTGATGCCCGTATAGTCAATGTATTTATTACCCCTATTCAAAGACCACCCCTCACCCCGACCAAAGACCACCACTACCACGGGAATTTCCCTCCATTAGGCGACCAAGGAATTCTACTAGCCTGCTGGGAAAGTCTACATTGTAAGCAGCACCAGTTTATACCTGCACTTACCAGAACAATTCGGCCGTTGAGGATAATTACCCTCTTGTCACGGCAGGCGGAGTGGGTTCGTAGGCTTGACCCTCTCCGTAGGGTTTCTGTTTTGTATACAATGTATTTTCTTTTGCTCAAACATTTGTAAATTGTGAATCAGCGAGTCCTTTCGTGGGCAAAACTGCCACTTCATATTTAAGTCGTGGCAGCAGTTTGCTTTGAGTGACGATATAAGAACAATCTCCGAGTCCAAGATGTCGAAGAGAGTTTGTTTGAGTTTAGAGGAAAGGGTTCAAGTTATTGAAGAACGAGATAAAGGTTCATCTGAAAGAAGGTTAGCGGATTTGTTTAAGTGTAGGAAAACCCAAATAAACGGAATTTTAAAATCTAGGGAAGAAATTTTGAAAGAGTGGCAAAACAGTGACCGGAGCCGAGGAGTGAAAAGAAAGCGGCAAGAAAAATACGAAGGAATTAACTCTTCAGTTTTTGAGTGGTTTAAAGTCGCACCGTCGAAAAGTATTCCCATAAGTGGATCTCATATAAAAGAGAAGGCCTTGCAATTTGCTATAGAATTAGGAGATGAAGATTTCGAGGCTAGCAATGGCTGGCTTGAACGATTTCGTGTCAGGCATAGCATTACCTTCCGTGGGATCTCCGGTGAATCTGGAGACGTAAGTGAAGAAGTGGTCTGTGATTGGAAGATGAGACTTCTAGCGATTATCAAAACCCGAAAACAGCAGCATGTGTTTAATATGGACGAAAGCGGACTTTTTTTCGTACTCTGCCGTCTAAATCCCTGACACTTAAGTCAGAGCAGTGCAAGGGTGGAAAGCTGGCCAAAGAACGATTGACCGTGTGTTTCTGTGTAAGCGCTGATGGAGAAAAAGAGGCACCCTTGGTGATTAGAAAATCTCTTCGGCCAAGATGCTTCAAGAATACTGATATGACAAAGTTGGGTATATCTTGGTATGCAAACAGTAAGGCATGGATGACTTCGAAGATTTTTGAGGATTGGCTAATGACCTTTGACAGAAAAATGAGACGGCAAAATCGAAATATTTTCCTGTTCCTGGACAATGCTACATGTCACTCTCATCAAATAAAACTGACCAATGTCCACCTGCAGTTCTTCCCGCCCAATACCACATCAAAATTACAACCCCTGGACCAAGGCATTATCCAGGCATTCAAATTGAGGTACAGAAAGCGAATGATGCAACATTTGATTGCACGGATGGATGAAGTTGCCACCGCATCGGATTTAGCTAAGAAGATAACAGTGAGTGATGCTGTGTCATGGGTGCTTTCTGCATGGAAAGATGTTGAAAGTCGAACCATTGTGAGATGTTTTCAGAGGTGTGGTTTCTTCGATCCTGTCGACGAAGAAGAAATTGAAGAGACAACATCAGAGGATGTGGATGTTTTGGCTCGAGCTGCAGGGTTTGAGTACAGCCAAATGGTGACCGAGGAGGAAAACCACACCGATTGCTTTTATGATTTCAGCGGTGATTGGGAGGACTGCATCATCAAAGAAGCAAAAGGTAGGATTTTTAATAACATATATTACCTCAATTATTGTAGTACGTATTTAAAAATAACATTGTGCATTATTTCATATCTATTATCTCCGTTTTACTTATCTCTTTTTCGATGATATTGTATTTTAAGGAACCATTACTGAAGATGAAGATGACTCAGACATTGTGCCAAACGAAGAACCAAGATTAAGCCCTCAAGAGACACTTTCATTAATAGAAAAGTGTCACAATTCAATGAAAAGTGCAGATTTCAACAGCGAGAAAATCAATGAACTGTTTACAGAACTAAAATATGTGTTGGAAACTGAAATCTCGAAAAAAAAGTTCAAGGACCTAAAGCAAACTTCTATACGACAAAAAAAAACCGAAGATTATCGTAATAAAATACGTGATATTCTAGAAGACCAGGCTTACCGGAAACAGCATAGAGACCCCACAGAAGCGGTAACAAGAAAGACGATTTCCCTCATCAAGAAGTCCGGTTTAGCACCTGATGCTCCGGCTCCCCCTAGGCTTTATGGACTGCCCAAAATCCATAAAAAAGGAGTGCCGTTAAGACCGATAGTGAGTTCTATCGCTTCGCCCACCTATAACTTGGCTAAATATTTAACATGGCTCCTTTCTCCGTATGTTGGGCTTGGTGAACACCATGTCAAAAACTCGGCCGAGTTTGTGAATATCCTGGATGATATTAAAGTGAAAGATACGGACATTTTGGTCAGCTTGGATGTTGTGTCCCTTTTTACTCGAGTGCCACTCGTTGACACCATTGAGTTGCTGCAGAATATTTTTGATGACAACACGGTGAAACTATTCCATCACGTACTGACGTCAACTTATTTCAAATATGACCAGGAATTTTTCGAGCAGACGGACGGAGTTCCTATGGGATCCCCTCTATCTCCAGCCATTGCAAATTTTTATATGGAACATTTTGAAGAAAAGGCACTCTCCACAGCTCCGCTACGCCCAAGGTATTTTTTCTGATATGTGGATGATACCTTCCTAATTTGGCCTCATGGGTCTGAGGCTTTAATGAAGTTTTTAGAACATATGAATAACCAACATAAAAACATTCAGTTTACTATGGAAAAAGAAATAAACGGCAAGATTCCTTTCCTCGATATCTTGATCCACCGGAAGAGTAATGGTTGCCTGGGACATAGCGTGTATCGCAAGCCGACGCACACGGATCTGTATCTGAATGCTCGCAGCCATCACCACCCTTCTCACAGAGCGGCGGTACTTTCTACCTTAGTACATCGTGCCAAAGCCATCGCGGACACGGAAAGTCTTCCAGATGAGATGAGATATTTGAAGAGAACATTCCGGCAAAATGGATACAGTGACCGACAGATCACTTTGACCATGAAAAGAACTTTTAACGAAAATTTGTCGGGTGGGAAAGAAGAGTCTAAGCCTGTAGCCAGGGCCGTTCTGCCATATATGTCGACAGTATCTACTAAAATCTCGAACATTCTCAAAAGATACAATATAGAGACAATACATAAACCTATTAGTAAACTGAGGGACCAATTAGTGAAGGCAAAAGACCCCGTTGGCCTAATGACACCTGGCGTCTACCAGATTTCCTGTGAATGTGGCCAAATCTACGTGGGGGAGACTGGTAGAACGATAGCCACCAGGATTAAGGAGCATCGGAGGCATTTCAGACTTGGACAGCCTGATAAGTCTGCTGTGGCTGAACATAGCATTAATAGGGATCACCAAATTAAATGGGATAGCGCCAAATTAATCTGCCGTTCCAACAACTTCTGGGACAGGCTCGCTAAGGAGGCCATTGAAATTAGGCTTAATAAAAATAATTTCAATAGGGACACTGGATACAAAATTAGCAATACGTGGAATCCCATTTTAAAGAAAATTAAAAATCATAGAACCCCACCGTTTCATAAAAATTCAGATTTTTCCGGCCGATCAGGGGTAACTTAATTGTTGCAATTTGTTTATAGTTACTTATAAACATTCTTTAATCAGTAAAAATTTATTATTCACCCTGAGGACGATGAACGAGGCGTTCATTGAAACGTTGGTGCCTATAAATCAAATCAACCGGTGGAAATCCCGAGAGGACTTCACTCAATTCTATACGACAGTTTTTTTTTCGTCTCAAAGTGATGTTATCTCCTCAATACTGTGATGTATGTTTAAAGTCATTATTCATAAGAGTGGACGTTATTAATAAATATGTATGCTATAGTTCCTGCGGCTTCGACACTGTTTGTTTTACTTCTCATAGGCTCCAAAGTGAGATTTAACTTCCTTGGCCAGAGTGACAAATATTTTTCTCAAAATTCAGCTTAATACAGCTATATATGTTATGGTATATGCGTATAATATTTTAATTTATATAGTACACATAATAAAAAATAAAGAGGTAATCATCTCTACTGTAGATTGCTGTTAATGCAAATGTTCCTGTGCGATATACTACATTACTTTGTAGTGAGAAAATATTTAATATTAATTAAATTACTTACTGCGTAAAATTTATCATCAATTTAAAACTATCACTGAATAAAACGCGATTTATGTTGCTTAAAGTAAAGCGTGAACTCAGTAGTTACCTGTCTTTTTTAAATCTGCTCCCTTGAAATTATGCAGTCAGAAACACACCCGCACCCCCTTTGAACGACCACCCCTCTTAACGACCATTTTTCAGTGGAACCGTCAGTGGTCGCTTAATACAGGTTTCACTGTAGTAAATTTGGAACTCTATAAATTTGTATACATAATTTTTCCCTTGATCTGCACCTATCATGCATGTTATGGAATTCAATTTTGCACCATAAAATATTCGCTGTCTGTTCATGGCGTTGGGCATAAGTGTACACTTTATAGCTTTTATCTTCAATGCAAAATCATTTTGAAGAGAAGACTACACTTCGATTTAAATCTGTGGTCAAGGCAAGTAGAATATGTAATTCTGAAAATAAACCCTACAAACCCATGAATTATTATATTGCAGTTGGTAGGTACCAAAACTTGTTCCAAACCCATATCCCTTAAATACAGGCACCGATCTCCTTATGTTCAGCCATTATCTCATGCTTTCATGATAGGTGGAGGATAGATAGTTGGATGAATAAATTTATATGCAAATTTTAAAAATTGTAAATATATTTTATTAAAATTTACAAATTAGGGGTCACGTTTCCCACAAAACTCTTTCAGTTGTGCTTCTGCCTGCTTTCTAGCAGCCACAGCTTGCCTCAGTCTCTCTTTAGTTATTTTGTCCTTCTCCAGAGACCTTTTTATCTTCATTTCATGCAATCTTCGTAAATAGTTCCTCTCCTCTTCCATCATTTCCAAGCTGGCCCTTAACTCCCTCTCAGCAATGCCCAAGGAAGTATTGGCTGTAAGCATCCAGGAAGCAATTATAACTTATCAACAATATATCATACATCATTTTGTTGGAAAAAATTAATAAACAGAGCCGAAAGCATGATAATTTTTCAATTTTTTTATCACAGAAAATGTAGCATTGTGACTTGAACGACATATTTTTTTCGAAAACTTTCATATTAAAATATCGTTTAGATGGTAATAAATTTTATTCCACAACCTCCCAAAGCTTCTATTTTAATAATTTTCGACAGAATTTGCACCGAGTCCAATGGCTAATATCATTTAAGTTAATAATGCAACACTACTAGGTATCAAAACATTAGCACTATTTACCCTAGCTAATTTCCAAGGACTATTACTCACTGTCATTAAAATTAGCCAATTCACTTCTAACCACACCAAAGCAATTAATAGAATAATTAAGCAAATAATTCAAGAGCAAAAAAGCACTCGCATTATAGAAACACCGTTTTCAGGCTCAATAGGCAAATAAATATGCGCCCGTCAGCACGTAAAAACTCATACCGTAATATATTCCACATATTACTCCAACCCACATTACTGGATCCCCTCAGAAAGAAGGCACATTTTACTTTCTTCACTTCAAATATTCTGTTGCTAAATAGGTACACTGCAATCTTATTACGCTGAAATCTCATTATGAAATCGACAGAAAATGCTGAATCCGGAGAGGATGTACTTCAACATTGTATTACCAACTATTTAAAATCAGTTAACACGCAGATAATATCTGTAAGAGACATCCTAAACTTACCTTTACTTGCATAGCCTTTTTATTTACCTTTTCTGATCTCTTCTAACAACATCGCAGTGGCAGTTGAACTCACTCCGTACAGCCAGCCAGCTTCTTCGCCTCGCATTGAACGCTGTCCGTTCTCTTGTCTTCAATGGAACATTTATATTTTTCAATCAAATAGCACAATATTTTCTTCTCCGTCACTGTAAACGAAGCATTTCGCGCCGTCATCTCAAGTTCTTTGTACAAAAACACCTATAAAAATAAAGTAAATAAACACCTCTGTTGTTAAAAAAGGCTATTCGGGCTTCCAGCCAGGTGGTCTCCCTCCATTCTCCCTTCATTTCATGGATACGATGGAGCTATTGAAGGCCAAATTTGACCATGACACAGTGCTTCTCTTTCATCACACCCTTACGACGACTTACTTCAAGTACAACGACACCTTCTATGAACAAACAGATGGAGTTACTATGGGTTCTCCACTATCTCCCGTAATAGCCGACTTTTTCATGGAGGCTTTCGAAGAAGAAGCACTTTCATCTGCAACCCTCAAGCCCAGATGCTTCTATCCCTATGTCGACGATACCTTCATCATTTGGCCTCATGGGAGGGAGAGTTTACAACATTTCCTGAGCCATATCAACAGTCGACATGCAAACATACAATTCACGAAAGACAATCGAATCCCGTTTCTGGATATCCTTATCCATAGAAGGAATGACGGCACGCTCGGTCACAGCGTCTACCGCAAGCTGACCAACACGAACCTCTATTTGAATGGACGAAGTCATCACCACCCCGCCCACCCCGCCCAACGGAGAGCAGTTTTGTCCACCCTTTTCTATCGAGCCAAAGCCATAGCGGACCAAGAAAGCCTGCCAAAAGAGATAAGACATATAAAGACCACCCTCGGGCAAAATGGCTGAAGTAATGAGGAGATACACACGGCCCTAAAAAGGAGCATTAAAAACCAAGGCTCTTTAAAGGAGGAAGAAAGATCAAAGCCCATCGCTATAGCCAAAATTCCCTATGTGTCTACGGTGTCCGGGAAAATTTCAAGGATCCTCCAAAAACACAGTATTGACACCGTTTCCCAACCATGCTCCAAACTAAGAGATCTACTAGTTAAAGCAAAGGATCCTTGTGGTTTTGAAACTCCAGGGGTCTACCAAATTCCTTGCGAGTGTGGGCAGGTTGGGGAAACGGGAAGAACCATTGATACCAGGATCAAAGAACATAAGAGACACCTTAGGCTCTGCTAACCGGAAAAATCCACGGTTGTAGAACACGCCATTGAATCCGATCATAGAGTGAAGTGGGACCACGTGAAAATTCTATGCCCCGGGACTGATTTCTGGAAAAGACTGGTAAAGGAATCCATCGAGATCCGGCTGAGAACTAACACCCTCAACCGTGACACGGGGTATTCACTAAGTAATGTATGGAAACCAGCACATAAGAAAATAAGATTGGCTGCCTCCCGGCCAATCACGTTAGACCTTACAACCAATTGAAGAGTATATAAGCTAGCAAACTTCATCCACCCACCATTAGCCCTGAGGATGGAACCCGACTCGTGTTCCGAAACGTCGGCAGAATGGAGGGAGACCACCCGGCTGGAAGCCTGAATAGCCTTTTTTGAATATATTCGCCGGGAAAGCATCAGATTTTACTTCACAGACCTCTGTTGTTGTTACGGCCCATAGTTACCACGTTCGGTGTCCCCTTACTAGGGGACGACTATTAATACCGATGTTGAAAATTCCCCTTGGAGTCCCTTGGGAAGGGTGCCCCTAGGGGACCCTTAGGGAAATGACTATTAATACGGCCCTTAGTAACTATGCCTTATAGGAAGTGGAAAGATGCAATAGATAAATTTACCTCTCACAGTAACTCTGAATACCACAAATTTTCTTGTGTAGCTGCAGAAAGCTTTATAAAGGTCAATTCTGGCCTAGTAGAAGGAATCAAAATGATTTTGGATTCGCAGAAGAAGAAAGAAACAGAACAAAACAGCTTCACTCAAGGCTACAATCGACACAATTATATTCTGCGGAGAAAATGAAATACGCCTTCGGGGACATCGGGACAGTGGGCCACTAACGGCTGAAGAACCTTTAGAAAAGGAGGGAAAATTTCGAGTCTTGCTCAGGCACCGATCAGTCACTGACGAAAGTTTAAAAAACCACATCTTTAATTGTGCTCGAAATGCAACCTATATTAATTACCCCTGAAGTACAGAATGGAATTATTGACATTTGCAGAAAACTTATACAGAAAAAAGTTGTTCAACAGTGCAGATTTTTTTTCTATTTTAAGAGTTGAAACGCTTGATGTGTCTGGAAAAGAGTAGTTTTCACTTTGCATTCGACACATTTTGAATGAAAATAAACTTATCCTGAAAGAAGACTTCATTGCATTTACCCACATAACTGATTTGTCTTCTGAAAGCATTTGCGTAACCCGTCCGAAAATGAAAATAGCAGCTATTTTAAACAATTCTCCTCATTATTTGATAAGGCTGAAAAAATATCTCAAGCCAATTTTGAAACAGCAATTGTTGTGCCCCGGCAAGTGGGGAGGAAAACCAAAAGAGACAACCCCCCTTACTTTACTCCTGAGGAATAGTATCGTCGATCAGTATTCATACCTTGCATCGATTCATTCATAACAAGTTTGGTTGACCGGTTCGGGAAAATCAGAGGCATTCTGTAAGCTCTAGATTGTTTACTTCCCAAGAATGCAAACAAAAAAAATATTCACCAACTGAAACCGCTGAAACTGTTCTACAATAGTCAGTGAGGTCAAGGCAGAGTATATGCTGTGGAATATAAAATGAATGAACGTAAAAGAATCTGATTTTCCCTAGAAAATCATGTCCGTAATAGACGCCTGTGACAAAAACTTCTACCCCGCTATCAACTATTTACTTCAGGTAATTATTTAGTTTGATTAGCATAATTAGGCATATACAATTATATATTGGTACTTTTGTTTGCTCTAATGATACACATTTTTAACAGGTTTTCTTTTAGATACATTATTGAAACATATTTCAGTCAAAACTATTTATATTGAGAAAAATTAAAAAAATATTTGCAGAATATAAAACTTAAAAAATTAAAATAATTCTTAACTTATTTCTGGTCGAAACTGAAAGATATCAAATGGAAATAACTTTCCTTTTGTAGGTGCTTGCTACATTACCAGTCTCAACAGCAGAGGTAGAGAGATCCTTATCTCATCTCTCAAGGGAATTAAAAGCTACTTGAGAAATTCTATGGGTAGTGAAAGATTAAATGGACTTACTCAGCTATCTATTCACGACCCAGCCCCAATAAGCAGTGACGAAGAAATCGATTAAATGACCAAAAGTGGAAGTACTAGGAGATCATTGCTTTAATTTAGAGCATTATTTTTCTAATTATTCATTTACGTAATGTTAAAATGCTGTAAATGTATTTTAACTAATGCTATTCAGCATAGGCGGGTCTAGGGGGGCACGTGCCCCCCCCCCCCCAGACCCTTAAAAAATATGCAAGATTTTTAATACGGTCCCATTCGCTATCATTATGCGCTCGTTTTTTATTGCGAGGTATCCTTGTGCCCCAATCCCAGAATAAAATCCTGGATCCGCCCCTGCTCTGAAATTATGTAAAGGGTGGAAAAACAACACAGATCTGTGTTGTTTTTCCACCCTTTACATAATTTGAAAGAATCTGAAACTCCGGATAACTACAACACTGCATTTCTGCCACAACTCCTACTCGGCTTGAAACCCAAGAATTCTTAATAAAATTAAGTGATACCAGCGGAATGACAAGGGTGGCACTTAGTTTGCGGTGAGATGTAGTCCAACGTATCCAAATCAATGAAGCCTTGAGAGAAATACAGCGTAACAATGTCTCAACATCATCGAATAACAACAGTGAAATCGATAAATTACAGCTATTGAAATACCGTGTGGCCTAAATTAATAATCCTGTCGGTGTAACTACATTAATTATAGCTTTCGATTCCCACAGAAGGCCTTGTAGGGCTTTCTACTTTGTTTGCGTGACATGTAATTGCAGGCATGATGATAGTCAACAATTGCGAATATCGCCTGCCCTTAATACTGAACTGTTAATCCATTATGCGTTGCTATAAAATACAAACACTAAGAATACGGTCGGACATAAGACCCAATTTCAGTTATGCCCAGAGAAAAGACCCATTTTACTTACAATGTACTATCAACTAAAATATCTGAATTAATTTGGATAAAAAATGAAGGACGAAAAATATACTCCAATGAATTCACACTTAACTTGGGACAATATCTCTCCTTTTATTAAATTCGAAATCTCAGCAGCACTTCGATGTATTATACGTCACCATCAACATCTCCGGTTGTACACCTGGGTCCTAATTCGTCACTTCTCAGGTGGAGGTCTTCTCCGATTTTTCAATGCCTCATTACCCTCCCTGTTGCGTTTCTCCGAGTAGTACTTGGTACTTCAATTTTTATTCATCCTTCGCTATGTTTCTGCTACTGTTAAGCCAGCCTCCTACTAGCTGACTACTTTTCCCCCTTTCGCCTGTATTTTAGGTATTTATGTACTTTCCGGACACGCGTCTTTTTGTGATTTTTTTTCGTCCGATACACTCATAACAGTGTCCTGATTACGAAAATGATAATTTTTATGGCGGAAAAGCCAGCAAATTACCTAAAATGCGAAAACATCGGGGGAAAAAATTCCATAAAAAGTGGTCATTTTGGGTACTCAAAATGTTTGTAATATTATGGCGAACACATTCATGCAAATATTTTTAAAATCGAATGTAAAATAAGCTAATTATCACGTATTACAATCCGGAACTACTTTCTGGTAACGCATCGCGCGCAGCGATTCCTCGCTTACACCGCAAAATACGAATATGCCAAGGTGGGTTCAGTTTCGACTTCGATGGCCTCGACTTCGAGAAGCAATTTGACTGAGCGCTGCACTGGTGGCAAAGTTAAATTTTTTGAGAGCACGTCGTGGAAGAGAGAAGACATTATTTAGTTTAGCATCGACCACGGTGTGCTAAAGTCATCGATATCTTGTAATCGGTGCAGACACGAGTGCCAACTAGATTTCCAACACCTACACTTTAGGTGCAATAGAAAAGTGTCACTTTCCAAGAAGGCAGCAAATGTTGCGCATTCAAAAAATCTGCCCTTCAAGGCTCATTTTTTGAAAACGCCCATCTACCGCTGGATACGTACGTGAAATTACTTTCTGTTCTTCTCCACCTTAAACCACCACGACAAGAGTTTCTGCAGCGGGAATTGGGGATCACGTCACATACCGTGGTAGATTGGTACTCCTTTTGCAGAAAAGTTTTCATAGACCACTCGTTCCGGAACAGTACGTAATTAGGCAGACCGAACGTCGTTGTTGAAGTAGATGAAGCCAAATTCGGGAAAAGAAAATACATTCGTGGCCGCATAGTCGACGGACAGTGGGTTTTCGGTGGCATCGACCGTGACACTCACCACTCCTCCTTGGTGCCAGGGGAAACCCGAGATACAGAAACACTGCTACGTATCGTGAAGGAGTGGGTGCTACCGGGCACAATAATTATAAGTGACTGCTGGAAGGCCTACGATTGCCTTACCACCGAGGGATTCAATCACCTTAAGGTAAACCACTGCTATAATTTTATAGACCCAGAAACTGGTGCCCATACTAATACCATTGAAAGGCAGCGGCGTGAGGTGAGAAGCACCATTCCTAGATTCGGTGTTCGGAAGTTACACTTCATTGGGTATCTGTCAGATTACATGTTCAAGCTGAAGTACTCAGAGCCCCATGACCGCCTACACAATTTCTTTGTTGCGGCATCAGAGTTTTATCCCCCGAAACATTAAACAAGGTCAGCAGGTTTGAATTCCTCCTTAATTATATAAAATCCGCGTGAATGGTTAAGGAAACTTGGCTAATACACACTGTACGATGGACGAACCATGGGGGTGGGTTGGGCAGCGCACGGCTGAAGCCGCGCCGAAGGCGAGGCTTCTTTCTTATTTATGTGTCGACTGACTCCGACAGACGGGTTTATGGTGGCATTAGTGAAATTATGCGGGCGGGTCGAAATGTCAAGAATGCACACATGAGTCCGAAATACAGTGATTTATGTGTAAAAAAAACTTGCCCTGACTCAACCCAAACCCACCTTGGCATATTCGTACTTCGCGGTGTAAGCGAGGAATCGCTGCGCGCGGTGCGTCACCAGAAAGTAGTTCCGGATTGTAATACGTGATAATTAGCTTATTTTACATTCAATTTTACAAATATTTGCACGAATGTGTTCGCCATAATATTACAAACATTTTGAGTACCCTAATGACCACTTTTTGTGGAATTTTCCCCCCCCGATTTTTTTGCTGCGGTACGGTTTTATCGATTCCGCATTTTTCCACCGATCTTCGCCAAATTTAGGATTTATTACTTATTTAACATTATAAACAATCTTAGGCATGAAAAAAAGCTGTAGCATAATTATTTAATTGTTATAAATATGGTACATATCTTGATTAGGAAGTGGTTACTTTTACCACGAATATTACAATAGTCCCCTTGACTAATTACAGGTGTCCCCTCGACTTTTACGAGGAGGCAGCCATCTTGTTTGACAAAAGACGATCGGCGAGGCTGTTCAAACTTTGATTGAACTTAGAACGATGGAGTTCAGCAATATAAAAGAAATTTACTCTTTCTTTGCCCAAGAGGGCAAACAGATATTCATGAAGCTGCAGGAAGAAGGCTTTCTACATAAGCTTGGAAGATGTAGCCGCGGTAATTGCAGAGAAATGCAGATTCTCCGAAAAAATATACGGTACAAGGGCAATTACGCTGCGTACTGCCGAAAGTGCAATAGATACTCCAGCCTTTGTTCAGGCACGTTTTTTGAAGACACAAAAATTTCTTTTGAATCTGTATTTATATGTATATGGTTTTGGGTTTGTCACATTTCGTCGCGTGACACGTCAAAAGTGACTGGAATTCCTAGACAAAGTGTTGTGCAGTACAACAGATTTTTCAGGTAATACATCATTATCTTAAGTTCTAGCTGATCTCATGTTGCAGCCTTTCCATTATTACACTTTAATTTATAGGGACATTTCGTCATGGAAAATTATTAACATGCCACAAGAACAACTTGGAGGAGAAGGAGTTGTCATTCAAATTGACGAGAGTTTGGTGGCAAAGCGGAAATACCATCGCGGAAGGCTGGTCACAGAGAAGTGGGTTCTTGGCATCTACGATACACAGAAACCGTACCATCCCCGATTTTTTCGCATTTTAGGTAATTTGCCTGCTTTTCCGCCACAAAAATTATAATTTTCGAAATCAGGGCACTGTTATGAGTGTATTGGACGAAAAAATCGCAAAAAGACGCGTGTCCGGAAAGTACATAATTACCGTATTTTAAATCAACATAGGAACATAGACTTCTCGATCGAAAGAAAAACGCGTTCTGGCAATGTGCTCGTCAGTCCTTCAGGAAAAGCTAAAACTTCTTGAAAACCAACTGCATTCAAATACGTGGCTCATCGAATATTCTCGTTGAATGTCTTGTTTACCTTAAGAGAAAGCTTGCTATGGCCCGTAGTGATTTTGCCGTTTCGTTGAGATAGGCGAAGGAAAATTCAGAGGAGCGTTCCCAATGTGCGCAAATGATGCCGTCGAATGCGCCTCAATTCTACGGAGTTCATCGCGAGTCATGCTCTGGGTTGCGGGAGACTCAGTGGTCGGTCGCGTATTTGGACGGTGAAGATGGTCTGCCTTGTTTGAATTTCCCCCACTGACCAAAGAACAGCAACCCACTGGAAAGGAAACCCACTATCCCGCGGAGCGATAGTGGCGGCACAAACTTTGTTGGGATACTTTTTCCCCCATAGTAGCTAGGCATAGACACATGAGCAAAGGGTGGAAATCATCGGAGACTCCCAGATCCAATAGTACCAGCTAAATGAACAATTCAAATCGAGCGGATAAAACTGCGAAAAAAGGGATCCTGAGCGAATGCTGAAATATAAGAGAGCAGAGAAAATAGGAGAGAGGCAGACGAGAGAGACAGCCGACTGGCAGTTAGTTGGTTGGGTTCGGACGGCACTATTTCTACAGCGTCATCATAATCATACCCAAACACTGCGAATTGTAATCAAAAAGCAGCTGTCATTTCAAAAGGTCAAAATTGAAAAATCTAGTTTACACTCGAGACAATTTCACAGCCATTTGAAGAGTGTGAAGCATAACTTCAAAATCGCACACCTTTTCGACTTCCTGCCGGTGAATGTGGAAGAAATAAATCTCAAACTCCCATTGAAAATATGGAATATATGATCCTGCTTTAATTCTAAAATGTGTTCACGTTTTATCGAGAAAAACATGCAGATTGAAGATATGCAATTTCTTGCCTCGTGTAAAACGGCTAATTAGTCAGGGAAGTCAAGAATTGACGACTTCATGCGCGCCATGATTAAATACCGGCTGTCACATCCAGAATAACTGATGCTGTAGCATCCTTAAGGGGCACTTAATGCTGTGCGCATGGGCATATGTCAATATAAAAATGGAGATTCGCATGACCTCCCTAAACGCAGTATAGTATTTCCATCGCCATCTCGTCATCAGTTCATTGCGACACCACTGACAAATCCACGTACAGAAGAGAAGTTATGGATACTGTTTTCAAATCAAACTATGAAATGACAGATAGGAAAGAAAGCCTGCGGTGGTATCATTAAAAAAAATGCTATTTTCGGATTTATTCGTTCGTACCAAAACTGTATCCTGCATACACTTACAATTAGTATGATTAATAAAGTAAATGCAATGGTTTCCTCGCTGGGGTACATACTTAGGTAAAGACTAAAATTAATTGGTATACCTTTGATTTGGGACCGTTGACTATTTTCCCGAGAATGAAGCAACTCCTTAGATTTGAGAATCGTTTGACATCTTCTGTAACTCACGTGGGAAAGCAACAAGAAACACAAAATCACCACCAAATGCTTACACGCACACACACCATGGAACACACTTGACACTACGCCATGCGCGTCGCCATACACAATCAGCGCGTTTTAAATTCACTGTCTTCAGTTTATACGGTAACGGTAACAATTACTTCAAAAGACGAACACCGCGAACAGATGAAATTCATCGCTCCCATGACCTGGTCATCTAGCAACCGAGCTCTCTCCACTGACTTCGCGTCTATCCAACATTTTCTCCACCCTCGATTCACGCGTACGGACGAACGCCAAACACACGACCTCTTCCAGTCAGTGCATGAGTTTTTTTTTTACCCTAATCAGTTGAAATATTCCACGGTAGGTTTTTAATGAGTCCAAATTGGTCAACTGATTAGTTAAATTGGTATTCATCCGCCGGCCGTGGTGGCACTTTCTGTGCTTTCGTGAAATTAGACCATTCAAGTTTGAGTCGTCAAAATTCGGGGAACTTCGAGTGTCAAGACCTTCTTTTCAGCGTAAAAATCCTATTCAATTCTCATTGTCCCCTCTTCTATACCATTGCTCACCACGACCAGTAAACTTTCACAACCCCACGTAAGCAGCACGGGCGCAGCCAGGAATCGAGGCTGGGGGAGGGGGGTTTAGGTGCAACTAATACCGGGGTGTGTGGGGGTATGGAATACCCACCAGGATAAGCGGTAGGTGCGAGATTATTAAATTGCGGAGTTTAAAGATAAACGGTTCAAAATGTTGAGTTTTACGGCTTTCTGATGGATATTTTATTAATCTTGACACTATTCTATTAGTATTATTAATCCAATTAAGCAAAATGGATTAAAATTAAATATTTCTCTGAGCTCTGGGGTGGGGGGGTTTAACCCCCAAAACCCCCCCTCGCTGCGCCACTGATAAGCAGAGACGGAATGGAGCAGTTAATGCTTTTTTATTAAATGAAGCTCAAACTTGACTTTTTGTTGGTATCTTCAGTCCAGATTAGTAAAATATAAACTGTGCTTCTTGATCTGTAAGGCTGGCGATCTATCTCATCAGACTAAAAATCATGATTAGGGGTTAGCAATAAACTCCGCACAAAAGGTTAACGATCGCATAACACGATCATAACCAGGGGCGGATCCAGGATTTCTTTCTGGGGTGGCACAAGGAAGGCCGTAGCCAGGATTTTGTCCTGGGGAGGGGGCACAAGGATGCCCCGTAATACAAAACGAACGCAATGATAACGGGGCCGTATTAAAAATCTTGCATTTTTTTGAGGGTCTTGGGGGGGGGCACGTGCCCCCGTGCCCCCCCCCCCTAAATCCGCCTATGATCACAACAATTGAGGCTTTCAATTCTCCACTCGGCCATAACCACCTAAATTAGTGGTTGCCACCCACCAATCATTTAAAAGGGTTCACAAAATTGCCCACTCGCATTAGTGAAGGTGGAGCGATCTGAATTACACGGAAAAAAATATATGATAATTATCCGTAGAATACAGTACCCAAGGATTTCACGCGGAAAAAAATGACAAAATAAATCCCTGAAAAATGTATTTATGAAAATGCTAGAACTTTTTCTTTTGCGAAGAAATTTCTGTGGAAATCCATTCATTTTTACATACGGCGTCACCATCTTTGCGCCAGAGTCATTGAACTATCCCGCCTCTCCGCGAAGGATCTCGTATTTCAGTCCTTCAGAAACGCCTCGAACCCAGGCACTTCTTCAATTCAGGGATGCGATGACTATGGCAGGGATGTGATGAATTTTGGCTTGCATTTTGATGGATTCGAGCGTAATAATAGCAGATGTGTCAGCGATCTCATATTTAACGATTAATTATCATTGAAAATCTTATTTCGTCAGGCTCTAGGATAAGATTTTCATGGCCCATAGGGCATTTATCTAATTCAGTGTCAAAATAAGGAAGAATTCACTATTAATTAATAGATCCATTTGGGACGTTGAGTGAACACCTTTTACTCTGCCAGAAAGAAATTATTTATCCATGGAAAATATATGGAATGCGACCAGGTTTAATCAAATGCTCGACATCACCACTTAATGATATTGAATTTTGAGACGCTTTTGTGTTGAAGAATAAATTCTCTTTGGATGCAAAGAGCCTTTTCTAGATGATTATTTCATATTTTAATCTTGTTATGTAGTACTTCTAGTTCACAACGACAATTTATGAATCAGTAATAAATAGGTTTTTTTTTCTGGAGAACGGCGAGGTTGTATGGTACGTGGATTAGACGCAATATTAGCGAATAACTTCAGATTGAAAAATATTCTTGTTTACGCGTGTCAGTATTTTCTCGGAACCCGCTGACTATTTTCTTATTGACTGAGTACATTACGTATCAATTACCTTTTCACCACGGCGGCTAAACCACCGTCGCAGACAGCACCACGACTACTTCTGTTCTGCCATGCTCTGGCGGTAGCACTTCAATGAGTGTCGTCACACGCCTGTGAACGGGCCTTCTCTCTAGGAGGCTGTGCTTCGGCACCCGCGGGGCGAGAGCGAACAGACGAGGGCAGAAAGGTTCAACTCATGGGACGCGAACGCTTTTGAGGAAAAGATGGCGCGTAATCTGATTGTTAGAAATCTGCTCCAAGGACTTCAGGAGGATTCTTCAGATGAAGATGATAATAATAATATTCTAAATTTATTGCCAGCATTAGCTCAGCCACAGGAGAGGGTAGTAAAATTATATGTCAAACCATGTATATTGAATATTGCGATTTTGCTTTGTTGATTCAGCAGGGTGCGTAAGCGGGCCAAACACACAGGATATATATAGCAGTGATTGTGATAGAAATGATAGAGAAATATAGAAACGACAGTGATAGAGAAAGAAATATTTGATTGTGATTCAGTGCGATCACTTTGTTTTTCATGTGTAGACATCGTCATCATCATCATGGTGAAGCTTGGTGAACATGGCCCTTATGATATTAATTCCAAAACTGTTTATTTATAATTCTGAAAGTGGTGACGTTCACCTGCGCCCATTTATCAATTTCATCCGGGCTATATATGAACTGTGTGTTTTATTGAGGTTCAAATTTATACAGTTCATGGCATACATTATCTCTTAAAGCTTCAATGTTTTAAAATACGCATGAAATCGTTTTTAACCCTCCCTACCTACCTGGGGTCTTTTTTGACCCCAGCTCATAGAAAAATGTGAATAACTTTTTAACTTTTACAGTTTAATTCATATTATTTTAGGAATGCTCCTATAAAACAAGTTTACATCAATTCCATTTTTCATTTTCAAAGCATTTGCATCAAGAATCCTAAAAAAAAATAATTTCTGGCTTGGGGTCAATTCTGACCCCAGGTAGGGCATGTGGAACTAAAATCTCCCCGATCGTGATTCAACACCTGGAGGTGAATTATCATCGTCTTTCATAAATAATTGAACAAATGTTTGCTTTTTTGATGACTCTGTCATGTAAGGAATAAATATTAGCATTTTAATCATAAAATGAGTAACATATTGAATGTTAAAATTATTAGAAGGGAAGAACATCGTAGAAGATCGCCATGGATTTTTTGGATGTATTTCCTTCGCATGTGATACCGAATTTGATATAATGGTAATATACACCGTCGTATTGAAAAAGCTTTATTACCACTTAGGGAAATGAATAGAGGATTAGCTAACCAAAAGCAAAATCTATTCCATACCAGCAGTGTCAAATGATTGAACTTGGAGACTAACTCATAAGCAGTCAATCATGTTCACCTCACCCCATCTCATAAAAACAGCTGAATAATACCAAGTGATTGCTAGCAAACTACGTTTTCAGCTTGCTCTGCAGCTTCCAACCCAAATATTATCAGCGCAGAGCTAATTCTTCGCCATCAGGGTGTTTTCTTTGTAATCAGCAAGGCCTAGTCAATGTTTTCTCCGGGCGTCGTAATATTCGTCCACTGAAATAAGCTCAGCTGATACAGAGAGATAACTTGTGGTCGCTCCTCTGATGATTGTAGAAGCCCTCATTGCTCTGCAACTTTGAATCTAACTGTTATCTTCGCAGAGCTGATTCTTCATCAACAGTGTGCTTTCTTTGTAACCAGCAATCTCTCTCAATTGTTCTCTCCACTCGTATCTTGACTTACTTACAATTAGTAGTAGTATTCGGCCTCTGATATGAGCTCGGCATATACAGTGAGAATCGTCACTTGTGGTCACGCCTCCGTCGACTGCAGAAGTCATAGCTAACCTTTGTATCCGGCTCAAGAGTATCTCCCACATTCGAATTATTAGCGGACCGGTAAGTGTTTCTTTGTAAACCATAGTACTACCTACCAACTACTTCAGTACTAATTTTATTTCCTTTACGGGAAATTGTTCTGATTCATATATTTACTAGGTTATATGAAGTTTTTGAAGCCTCTCGTAGTTCCACTTTCCTTTTTTTTCAGCTCCCGTGAGGAAATAATCACAATATTTTTGTGAGGGTTTTGAAGGAATCGATGTGTTTTAAATATTGCATCTAGTGGATTTAAGAGCAAAGCAAAAAAAATCACTTTGTCAACGGCATATGCATTTGTTGAATGGTTAGTGTTGTTTTATTTGCCAAGTGCGATGTAATTGTAACTCCTACTTATTAGGGTGTATTCTTATGCATATCTCCTCTTGTCGAATGTAGGATTAGGTTATACAGGAATAATTCCTAATTATGGCAGCCTATAGAGTCAAATTTGCTCCTGGATACAGCGAGAACGAAGCTCTTACCGATTTATTTGGCTCAGATGAAGAAGACATTCCAAATGAGAGTGATGGAAGTGAAGCAGAGGAAGACAACATGGAGGTGGAAATAGAAGACCAAGAGGAGGATGAGGAAATACAAGATGAATATGTCAAAGACGATTCACGGTTCATGGTGAGTAAAGATGAAAAAATAAAATGGGATACTGTGGAGCCAAAGACGCCTGGAAAAATACTCTCCAGGAATATTATCAGGCAGGACGCAGGTTTCCCAGGACATATTCAGTGTGTGGAAAAATCTGAATTTTTTCGATGCTTTATAACTGATTTAATGGTTAAAAATATTTGTCAATACACTAATCAACGGGCAAATCAAATCAAGGATAGGAAAAGCTTACGCAAATGGAAGAACCTCGATTCCATGGAGTTTTTAGCTTTTCTTGGCCTGTGTATCACATACGGTGTTCAGAAAGGGCGAGGAAAACCTTTGAACGAATTTTGGTCAGATGAATTTGGATTTCCAATTTTTAAAGCAACTATGTCAAGAAGTCGCTTTGAAAATATTCTAAGCTGTTTAAGATTTGATAATAAAGAAACTCGGGAAGCACGCAAAAGGGAAACAAAAAACAAGGCAGAAGCTGTGTCAGAAATGATGAACTTATTTTCTAGTGCATGTAAAAGTTCATTCATTCCGGGTCCGAATATCACTGTTGATGAACATTTATGTACTTTTAGAGGAAGGTGTGCTTTTAAAGTATATATTCCCTCGAAACCAGGAAAATACGGCATTAAAATTTGGATGGCTGTGGATTGCGAAAATATGTACATTGTAAATTTGCAAATCTACGCAGGTAAACATGGAGATATGCGTGAAATACAGCAAGGGAAGCGGGTAGTAATGGATCTGGTGAGTCACTTGAGTGGGTCTGGTCGAAACATCACCACAGATAATTTTTTTACAAGTTTTGATCTTGGCCAAGATTTATTAAAATTATCCCTAACACTCGTGGGTACAATGCGAAAAAATCGCAGGGAATTGCCACCAATAATGCTCCCATCAAAAAACAGGGAGATTAATTCCTCAAATTTTGCATTTTCCCATAACACACTTTTGACTTCTTATGTCCCCAGCAAAGGAAAATCAGTGGTATTATTGTCTACTCAACATAAGGCATTTGAAATATGTTCCTCTGAAAAGAAAAAACCAGAAGTAATTCTCTATTACAACTCAACAAAATTTGGTGTGGATACTGTGGATCAAATGGCTCGACAGTATTCTGTAAAAAGAGGGACTAGACGATGGCCATTGACTATCTTCTTTGATATCGTGGACCTTGCAGGTATAAATGCATATCAAATGTATTTGAGAAAATACCCCTCTTTCCGCGGAAAAAATTCTAGGCGGCGGTTCCTTTTATAATTAGCAAAAGAATTGATAACGCCTGAAATTCATCGTCGAATAGGAAAAACCGGTTGCCAAACAAAAAGAATTCAGACTGCCATAAAAAATGCTGGGATTGGCAACATTCTGCCAGAAAATGAAATCGAAATTATGTCCAAAAATAAGCGTGGTAGATGTTGCATATGCCCACGTAAGAGTGACAAAAAAACCAATACTCATTGTAATATTTGCAATAGATATGTGTGTAGTAATCATGTTCAAAAGAGAAGCATCTGTATGCAATGTGACAGTAATGGTAGTGGAGATGAAGATTCAGATTAAAATTTGCCACAAATATTTTGAGTCATCAGAATTTGTTAAAATATTTTATTTTTATTACAATTTCTTTGTAAATTGTAATAACAAAGTTTTAAAATTACAGTGCAAATGTTAACTTTTAAAAATATGCATTCAGATAATCAAACTATGTACTTAAATATGTAGTTCTATTGTGTCCTCATTCAATTCTAAAAATTGTAATATTTTTAATTTTTTGTAAATTATCCAATGTATATATTGGAGTGGGATTTTTCTGTTAATTGACCTGTTATGTGTTCAAATAAAATACTCATTAATATAAGTCATTGGAGTATTATTTTTCATTAAAAAAAATAATATCCACGATGGGGTCAAAAAAGACCCCAAGTAGGTAGGACGTAATTTTTTTAGTAACAGGTGGCGAGGGTTAAATTAGGTTCTTATGACAACCAACGGAGATGTTTATGATAACGTCGTTGCTTTCATTTTGCCTAGCACGTTGCTATTTTTCCATGACTAATTGATAACTCTTGTGTATTTTATCAGGTATTTTACAGCATATTAACGCTGTTATCGATATTATTGAACCCCAGGAGAGGAATGCCGTCCCAGGCTTTGTCGAAAATATCATTTTTTATATGGTGACACTGAGTTTTGTGAGGCATTTCAGATTAAAACCTGGCATAGTGGAAAACCTAATTGAGAAATTTCAAATGTCACCCGACTTCACAACTTTACGAGGTTGTGGTTTGCTTTTTCTATTTTATTTTATAACATCTGCGCAAATCTTACGCATTTGTTGTGATTACCTATATATTTTCGCTGTAGGTCATGGAGGTTTAGAGCCAGTCAGTCCTCAAAAACACATTGGCATTCCTATAGTTTGTTGGACATGAGGCTGCTGGATACCGGGATGTGGCAGACCGGTTTAATTTGAGCTTGAGTGCTTTGCACTCCGTAATTAAAAGAATGACAGGGTTTATAGTAGGAATGGCTCCCTTGATAATTAAGGATCCCACAGGCAGAGATAAAAATTAGACAAAGGAGCATTTTACAAACAGGAAAGGATTTCCTGACATAATTGTTGAGAGATAATGATAAAAATGATAAATTTGCCTGTTTGCAAGTTGTAAGCAGTTAATATGCCCAATTTCACTCAAAATTCAGGTTTGATTGATGGATCCCATATAAGGATCGATAAACCAGAAGAAGATCCAGAGTCTTATGTCAATAGGAGAAAATACTTTTCAATACAGCTCCAGGCAGTAGTAAATGAGAAGGGGAAATTTATTGATGTGTTCACAGGGTATCCTGGATCTGTGCACGATGCCAGAGTGTTTAGAAATAGCCCAATTTACCCTGAACTTCCCAACTTATGTCAAGGTTTGTGTTAATGGGAATTTTACTTCAGTACTTCTTTGCAGTGTCATTTTTACTCCGTGGCATCTAAAATTCATTTCATTGTATTATAACTGATTTAACATTTGTAATCATAATCAAATAGGACATTTTTCTTTACACTTTTACAGGTCAGGGTTACTTGCTAGGAGACAGTGCATACCCTTGCTCTCCATACTTAAATAACCCCATTCAGGAATAATGGGCAACTTACGAGAGCACAGAGAAATTTTAATATTGTGCACAGTAGCTGCCGTATCACTGTGGAGCACACTTTTGGGTGGTTAAAACAAAGGTTCCGTCAGATATACCACCTCAAAACAAGAGATCTTGTTGAGATCGTTAGAATCATCCATACCTGTTGTGTTCTCCATAATATTGCAGACATGGATGATTTGGAGGGGTTTGAGAAACCCCTGTCCGAGGATTATCCTGACAGGGATGATGAAGAAATTAACGGTGCTGAAGGAATTGTTCATAACCTGGGAGACCCTTTGATGCCGATGGGGGAAAAATTCTCCGAGATGAAATTTGTAGGCATTTGGCAATGAGAGGGGCCGATTTTTAGAGAGTTATCCCCTTTACCAGGTTTCCCTGATTTTTCTTTAAAGCACCGAAAATTACATACTTTTACAACACGAATCTCAGTTTCATTTTCTAAAAAGAAGTACATGATAAAATCAAAAGAATATGTGCTTCTAAAGTAGAGTACTGCCATGTTAGCACGAATGCTTTTGATTTATTATATATTCTTATAAATATATTTATTCCCTATTAAGGAGCTCTTTCAGCAGAACAATTTGCTCACTTAGGAGTTCATTCCTTCTTGCTCTTTGAGCATTAGCCTCCTCTTTCAGGGCATTACTTTTGGCATTAATTGCATTGGCACTTCTAATCTCTTCTACAATGGCCTCATCTTGCTCCATTTTCTTTTCTAAGAGTAAAGACTGCCTAGCGACTTCCTCTTTCACAGCCTCAAGTGCCATTGCCATTTTCCCATCCCGCTTTTTGACTTTTTTCAGCCACAGGCTCTTTCTGGTTAGCTAAGGATCGACCTTCTGGGAGAGATACTTCCTCAAAGCTCTGCTGATGATGTGGATGGCCTGGAGTCGACACTTCCATTTTCAGGAGTTTCATCACTGTAAAGAGATACGTTTGTCCAGCCTCCATATAACAAACATATCTTAATTCCCACTTTTCTTAGAGTGAGGTATGATTAGACCCCTCCCCTAACAGTAGCATGCAAAGCAATGAAATTATTTGCACATCCACAATATTGGCAAGGCACCACTGGAGCTTCCTTTGGTCAATCCATGTCGGCCAGACACCATCTTGAGACAATTTTATGTTTTTTTCCCAAATATTTCTTAATTTCCCTATGGCCAGGTATTAAAGTGAATTATTATTATTAGGAGGGAATATTATTATAGGAGTAACATGAATGACATCAAAACAAAGCTTATGATTCTATATGAAAGCTTTCGAATTAAAAAACATTCAAATTATCCAGTGACTAGTACTCGTAGGATGGCTTCGCCAACTGGTAACCCTGGAGAGGCCGGTATGACACCCAATCCCAGCTCTATGCGACTCACCAGGCTGTTGGCACAAACCGTAACAACGCCCTTGTCCTTGGCCGGGATGATCTTTCGCACCTTCTTAGGAGCCGTATGGTTAGCCCAGCCACAAAGATTATGAGCACTGTGGTATCTCTATACCCATACACGACTGCTAAAATGGCAGAGGTGGCCAATATAGGTATCCCAAACCTTCTGCTCCTAGCACTGAGGACGCCGAACCAGCCTCCAGACCAGTTGACGGCTCAAGAGGCCACAAAAGCTAACATTATATTGACAAGCATTTTCATGTTGTCTCATAGCTATCAGCAGGCAGCAGACCGGAGGCGGCAAATCTACACCGGACTAAAGGCCGCACTGAGCTCTGCTGAGCTCAAGGAAATTAGCGAGGAAGAGTTCACCCAGGAATTCAACCGACTCTAGGCAGCTGATTTCATAACCAGCCCAGCCACGACTAGGGCACTAGGGTTCATCATTGCCAGAGACAGGGCTGGAGTATACAACACGGATGTACGTCTAGATGATGTGATGGATGGTTCTCACCCTCCCGAAGGATTTGAAGTCACCCTTTGGGCCTCCACTCTTGCTGAGCAAATGAGGATGGTCTATAAGAATCACCAAATGGCGTCCATCATGTTTGGGGTCTCCATCCTGCCAGGTCTGCAACCCTTCAAGAGTGCTCTCCCACTGGAGGGGCAAAACGTGATTGACGCACTGGAGGCGGTTGCACAGCAACTGTCGGTTACCCCCTGTGCTGGGATGGTGGAGAAAATACCTGCCCACCAACAAATAAACAGGTACCCTCGGATCATATTCACAGGGATTCTACACCATAAGAACGGACTGGAAGGGGCTCAAGCGCAGGAATCCTTTACGGCATTTAACTTGCAGGGGGTATCTGCCCATCTACCAAGTGCAAATGATGAGGTGCTAGTACATCAAATGGCCCAACTGTTGCCCAGACACACCAGTGTGGCAATAGCCGACCTGATTAGACGTATGTCAGAAGACCAGGCCGACATGATAATGTCCCGACAATCACCAGAATGCCGCCAGGAGGTGTTGGATTTAGTAATGAAGGATCCAGAACGGTGTCCCTGGCTCACCCGCCAAGCTGAGAGGGAATACCAGAGCTATTCCGCTTCTTTAAGTTATAGGTGGATTCTTGCGGAATAAAAAACCACATAATCTGTTACCGTGGTGTTTTTCCTTTAATATTCCGTAATCTTAAAGAATATCATCGATAAATTCTTACGATGCAGTTACAAAATGGCGGATACCGTTTTTCGACAAGGTTTTACATTTAGGAATAAGGCAGTAGAATCCTGAAGGTGAGGGATCGAAGACTAAAGAAGGTATAAGAGTCTCAGCTGGTGTTTTTCTGGTAGGTCTTATTGTATGAGTCCCATGAAAACAACTCACTTTTTCGAGGTGTGAACGCTTTTAATAGAAGCATGGTCTTCGATCGTATCCAAAGAAAACGAACTGAGGTAAATGAAACGTGCACTTACCTTGGCAGAAAATCCTCCACTGTCTTCACCATAGACTATTTGAGAATCGGTGTCTTGAAGAAAAACATAAAAACGGTGAATGCAGAGAGTTAAAACCCATACAGTTCCGATAACCTTACCGCGTCGCGGCTAATCCAACTCCTGACGCGCGGAGACGATCCCTGCCGCGCGATCGAAAAATCAATGTAATTTCCGGCGTCGCAAACTTATTTAAAAGATAACTGCATAAACACCTCAAGAAATCTTCAAAGAATGCTCTCATATAAGTTACTCCGCGTGACTTTGCCGAAAAGCTATTTGAAACTCTACCTAAATGTAAAACTTTGTCGAAAAACAGTATCCGCCATTTTGTAACTGCATGGTAAGAATTTATCGATGATATTCTTTAAGATTACGGAATATTAAAGGAAAAATACCATTGTAACAGATTATGTGGTTTTTTATTCCGCAAGAATCCACCTATAACTTCACCATCCACTTACTTTGGAAGATTTTCAGAGAAAATTGAAGACGGGCGTTTTTATGGATATTTGCTCACGTTTGAACCTCTATATCTCAGTATAGGGTGGGATCAATGTCAAATGAAGTACATATCCATAAAATTCAACCTTTTTTGAGTATATTTGCGAAGTTTCAAGTTTGTAATTAAAAAAAAAGCCATTTTGTAATTTTGTCCGGCCTTTTTCCGATTTCCGCCTACTGTGCGAGGGTGCAAAAGGGGCGGGCAGAGTTGCAACTGTTGAACCCGAACCTGCGACGCGAACTGCGTTCCTCACTTGCGCCCTCTGCGACGAGAACGGAAAGGGGCAAGAAGTCGCAAAAAAAGTGCAGAAGTCGCAGCGACGCGAACAAAGCTTAATATAACTGATATAATTTTGAGATTCATAGAATTTTATTCATATTCAGTGGATTATTTAATAGGGTGGGATGAAAAATGACTTTTGCGGGATCAAATTTTTCCTGTATGAGAAAGTTGCGACCTTAATCAAAGTCTCACAGTCAGATCCGAATATTTTTAGAATTCGGATAATATTAACCATTGCCGCCCAAGCTCTAAAGTTTAAAATTTGTGCAAAAATTCAGGCTGTTATCGGAGGCAAAAACCTACTGAAGAGAAATTACTGCAACTAAAAATATTGTTGGCATGGTTGAAGGGTAACCTATCCGTAAGGCTGCATGCAAGGAATTGAAAGGAAAGGAAAGTTAAATGAAAACATAGGGAACATCGTGTCGCACATTCCTGAGGAATTTGCTAAAGAGCCGAGACCCCTCAACGAGGTACTACGGTGGAAAGCCACTGAATTCCGGTTATTTTTGGTATATACTGGTCCTTTTCTCCTCCATAATATATTGCCACGTAGCGTGTACAAGCACTTTCCCTCTTTGCACTATGCAATTCGACTGCTAATGCTACATAATCTAGATGTTAATTGCGCTAGAACCTTGCTCAATCATGTCATGGACATTTTACCAGTAAATTTAGTGCTCTCTATGGAAGGAAAAATGTATCCTACAATGTACATGGACTTATACATATACCAAATGATGTTAAGTTACTCGGCCCATTGAACAGATTTAGTGCCTCTAAATTTGAAAATAAGTTATACCAAATGAAGAGGATGATAAGGAAACACAGCCTTCCATTGTCACAAATAGTCAGGCGCATCCACGAAAGAAATCAGCACTGCCTAAGACGCCATTAGGGAAAAAGAAAGAAGTCTATCGCCGATCGATGAAGACAGATTGTCATTTAATCTGAAAGCCCCATGCTGCACGGCAGTAGAATGCAAAAAATTTAGAATAGCTGACAGGTCTCCAAACAATTGTATAGTGACTACTCGTGAAGAAATAGTTATTTTATCTCATATTGCTACTAGAGATGAAGAAGTCTTTGTGGTGGGTAAGGCAATCAAGAACTTATCTCCCTTTTACAATATACCTGCCAATTCAGGAAATGTTAAAATATTCACTGGCAGTGATCTGTTTACAAAAAGTTTCTCTGTCAGGTATTCCTGGCAGGGCAGTAAAGGCTACTGCTGGGAAATCTGAAAGGACCTCTCTAGGGGATGTTCTGGTCCTTAGAGAGGTACCACTGACTTCCCCAGCTCCCAAGGGAATACCACTACGCAAAGCAAAATAATGGCTTGAAGGGTCAGTGATAACGATTGTAATGTGGCAATTGCTATGTTCTAGTTGCTGAAAGTGTATTTTCAAAAGATGTACTAATTTAGATTGAAAATTAATTTCTTAGATCCCTCTACTTTGATGGTACAAGAAAAAATTGATAAATATCATGAAAGCCGCCTAAAAAAGTTGCAGGCAGTTAAGTTTTTGCACCAGGGTGTTTCCTCAAAGAGGGCATTCCTGGGAAATCAGTTTCGGTCACTTCTAGGACATCCGAGGAGACCAATGAAGAAGCAGTTATTCAGAGAGTAGAAGCAATGAAGGAACCCCTGCATTCCCAGACTCTGAAGAAAATGCACCTGAACCAGTCAGGCAATTGGGAAAATAATGGTTTGAGAGGTTAGCGTTCATAATATGATGTGGCATTTGTTTTGCTGATGTTGCGACTAGTTTCTTTAGTTCGAGTGAAATAGTTATCTCTTTCTTCTTATGTATTTTAATTTTTTGTAGATGATATCCTTAACTTAGAAAAAAAATGGTGGAACACATGGCAATGGAACTTCAAAAATTTTCTTGCTTGGAGGAAGCAATAAACACAATTTTAATCAAATTAGATAATTTTAATGCATCGTAAGGATAACGGTGAAGACTTTTAAGATGTTAAAGAACTATATTCTCTTCTGGTCAATTCAATAGATGAATTACAGTCTCTACTAAATGAGTAAACATCTCCAAAAATCAGATGTCAATCAGAATTCAAGGTCCTAAAAAGTTGCTTGTTAGATTTGGGAGATCTACAGCATTGTGAATATTATATACAAACTTTGCAATTTCCTCCTATTATAGTTGGCAACTTTTCAATAAGATATGTACATGGAACTTATTATGAAAATGAAGTTTCTAAAATACATTGGGACTTGCATGGAATAAAAGAACAAAGTACGTTTCAATCATGGTGTTAGACAATTATTTTGTTATACATATCGATACAATAATTAACATTCGTATATTATTTCTCATCACTTGACATTGATTTTACCATCTAATGCACAACCATTAATGCTTATAAGCATATACTATAGTTCCAGCTATTGAAGGATCAATCTGCTGGGCTTTTATTTCGGGGGTTATCCCATAAAGATGTCAATTCTGCCCTGAATAAAACAATGTACTCGTTTCCAAGTGTGAATAAGATGAACAACTTTCTGCATCGACACTTCAGTGGACCTGAGGAAGCTAACTGGAACGTTGGCGAAATCTTGTCCTACAAAATGGATAAACGCGGAAGAATAACAGGAAAAATCGCTAAATATCATCATTATCTCCGCGGAAGTTTACTTGGAAACTGTGCGTTTCTGACTTCAACTCTATCTTCTGAGGAAATCGAGGAGATACAGGCCTATCAACTATTGTGCCAAACAATTTTTTTTAGACGGCCTTGGGTCACAAGTTGTAGGGAAATCAAACCCCCTCCTTATTTTTTTCCCACTCGTTATCCTGTTTCAATCTTTCCTATAAACATTGTAATCATCATCACAGAAACAATCCGTTTATAACATTTGGTCAAATTTTGGTGAGACATAGTGCATGAAAATTAAGAGTGAATTTTTGAAACACGTCTACTTCATTTCTTAATCCTAAAACATATTTCTTAATGCACCGCCATTATTATCTCAGTTCCTTTTTATTCAAGTAATACATGTTCAAATTTCAATAAACCACAAAAATATATGTCTCAGTTGGGTGTGTGACTATTCTAGGATTTCATTTAAACTTCAAATATTCCTTAGCCAGGGTTATCGCATTAAAATTGCTGTCAAATGCATTTCGGTGTTAAATTTTTATTTCACGGGGATGATTTTTTACAAGGTATTCCATTCCCTGTAGTAGAGATCCCAGTCTCTTATATACAGAATGCATTTCGCATTCTGCGGGATCCCAGTAACATGAAAACGATACATTATAAAGCATGTACTGAATATAATCATTACGTCATATTAAAAATGAGAATTGTTCACGAAATGTTTGAAAAGCCGCCATTCTAATTATTAAGGCTAATTGTTAGTAAAGACATCTCTCGTCTAATCCTATTATTGCTCAACGAGCGCGCCATCGTCCACTTCTGCCAGTCTGTTTTGATCCATGTAATTTTAATCGTGTCGATTCCCCTTCGTAATTACCGCCGCACTCTACGCAATCGCTGTTGGTTCCATGCCATGTGAATCAGTGGCGACGGATTTGAATGGTCTTGAATCCATAATATGCACGGTTTTGATCTAGGAGGAATTATAAATGGGTCGTCCAGGCAGAAGTACATAACAGCGTTGCCAATAAACTAACATGTCCTTTTGGTTTATGACTGATAATTTTAATAACATTTAGCTGTTTTTTTAAACCTAATAATACATGTGAAATACAAAAAGGCCCTTAACCCTGCGGCACTCGCGCGGGATACAGTTGTAGCCCAGACATTTTGTTTGCTTTGTATTTTCGCCATGTGTTGTCAGGGGTGGGGAGGAGTCTCAGTACCTTCGAGTTAGGCCCCCTCACACGCTCAGTGTGCATTAGCACGTCACGGAGTGCAGTATTCAGTGGGGTATTCGCGATCAAAGTTGCCTGGGCTACAAGTGTAGCCCGCGCGAGTGTTGGTGCTATGAGTGACCCAAAGCGTGTTCGTTTGTGCAATGAAGACATTGTAGCTGCTTTGAACAACATTGACAGTGATGATGAGCCAGACGATATATCAAATGGCAGTGATGATGGGGAGAGTGATTTCACTGAAGAGGAGATACATTTAGAGGATGAGGAGGCTTTGGAACCACTGACTAACCAAGAGGTAGACACTGATGATGAAGATGATACGCCTCTAGGTAACTTGTATTTTTCCAAAGATAAGGATAAAAATGTGATAAAGTGGAAAAAGACCCCCATTCTGTCCCTAACGTTCGTACAAGAGCTAGCAATATTGTTTTACGTTTACCTGGGCCCAAAGCCGCAGCTCGGAATGCCAAATCTGAGCGTGAATGCTTTGATATTTTTTTTGATGATCAAATAATTCGATTAATTGTTTGTAGCACAAATATTTACATTTCTACTCCAACAGAAAATTTTGCACGTGAGCGAGACGCACGAGAAACTAATGAAACTGAAATTCGTGCTCTGATTGGGATTTTGCTTCTAACAGGTTGTTTAGGTGGTGCCAGAAAGAATTCTAAAGGAATATGGGATAACTTTCGTGGTAGTGGGGTTGAGTCATGTTATTTGGCTATGAGTCGAAACCGATTTCATTTTTTGATGAGGTGTTTACGGTTTGATGACATACGCGACCGCAATGCAAGAGGAGAAATTGATCGCCTAGCTGCCATGAGAGAATTTTTTGAAATGGTCGTGAACAATTTCCAAAGGCATTACACGCCAAGTGAGTTTTGCACTGTGGATGAACAATTAGTAAAGTTTCGTGGCAGATGTCCTTTTAAAATGTACATTCCTAGCAAGCCTGGAAAATATGGGATAAAGGTATATTCACTAGTCTGTGCAAAAACGATGTACACGGTACATTTGGAAGTGTACGCGGGAAAACAACCTGAAGGTCCCTTCAAAGTTTCGCCATCAGCAGATGACGTTACAACTAGAATGTGTGAGCCAATTGCAGGAACCAACCGCAACGTAACTACTGATAATTGGTTCACCTCAATCGCTCTGGCAAACATATTTTTCGCCGAAAAGAAGTTGACCCTAGTTGGAACATTGAGAGCTAACAGAGTAGGTATACCCAAGGAGTTAAGACCCAAGGTCCGTGAGGAGTACTCATCCCTGTTCGCACATCATAAAGAAAAGACTCTTGTGTCATACTGTCCAAAGAAAAACAAGGCTGTTATTTTACTAAGTACAATGCATTATGACCAGCAAATAGATCCAGCAATCGGTGCGTCTCGTAAACCAGAGATTGTTTCTTTTTATAATAAAACAAAAGTTGGAGTCGATTCAGTTGATCAGATGTGTAGCAAATACGATATCTCAAGAAACACTAAACGCTGGCCAATGGTTCTCTTTTTTGATCTTGTAAATATATCTGGGATAAATGCTTCACGTGTTTATGCGTTCAACAATCAAGATCAAATCACAAGGAGAAGAAAATTCCTTGAGAGCCTTGCATGGGATCTTATCCATCCCCAGATAAGAAAACGTCTAGAATCCCCAGTTCTTCCTAATGATATGAAAGCAAGAGCACGAAGAATCCTGGGGATAGAAGAACCTCGACCTCAACCAGTTCCAAAAGATGACAGAGTGGGCCGGTGCTACCTGTGCGGCCGGGCTCGTGACCGATCTACCCGGAAGTGCTGCGACTTGTGTGGCCACAAGGTGTGTCCAGAACATTCCAACATTGTATGCCGTCTTTGCCTAGGCCGTCAGTAAAATAAGATAATACATAACACTTTTTAAATATTTTTTCTTCTCTAACAAACATCAATAATTCAAGTTTCATTTTCATGCAAATTGCGCAATGTTTTTATTTTTAATAGTTATTAGGTATAAATATGGAATTTATTGTTAACATATAATACTCTATGTATCCAGCAATAAATTTTGTTCATTGTAAATATGGTTTTTATGATCCATATCTTGGAAAAAAAATTAGTTTTACACAACCAAAGTTAGGTAAATTTTTAAAGCTGAAAATGTCTTAAAATCATGCTATTATTCAATGTTTTTTTAACATGTCAAATGGAAAAAATATAGTAATTATTAATTTTTCACCTTAAGTAATGTTACAATGAACGTAAAAAAATAACTTGAGATAAAAAATGTTGCATGTGAGGTAATTAAAAAGAAATTGCATTGGGCTACAGCTGTATCCCGCGCGTGTATTCGTGATTCAGCATACCGCGCGAGTGCTGCAGGGTTAAGGGAGGTCAGGGACAGTGTTCCACTCCTTCCAAGAACTATTATTTTTTAAAGTTTTATTTTATAACGCATTTTAATTTTATTATTGGGTAATTATACCTAGTAAGTCATCCAGAATGGTAATAGTGAAATAATCCATGGTACCAGTGCCAAATTGTACCATTCTGGAAGCTGTGAAGATGGTTTGTGATGAAGGCAGAAGTGTGAGAGAGGTAGCAAGAGTGAAGAAATCATCAAAATCTGCATTATCAAGACGTGCTATGAAAGCATTTGCTTCCAAGGCCAAGGACAGTGTAATTTTTCAAGTTAATCTGATATGTGGAATGGTTTTCCTCTTTTGTACTACACAGGGAAAGGTTTTGGAAATGGGTATGATGATAGATGTAATTTAAATTCATGCGAAAAAGGGCAGCCAATTTAAAAATTTTCTTCCCTCAACAATAAAACAGTTTCATAGAGAAAAATATATTGTTCCCCCAAGAAGATTTCAAAAACTTTTGTCCTGTTTTTGATGCGTACGTAAGAGAGTTGGCCAGCAAAGAAGAGTTAATCAGTGAGAAGAGTCAACTTGCGAATTCTTCGCGTTAATGCCGGATGATTATGTGAGAGCAGTAACTTCACTCAGAGCGGTTGCCACAACTGGAAGTCTAACAATGTCTCTGTTTAGACAGAATATAATTGAAGAAATTGAAGATAGCCGCCAGAAGATAGTGAAGAGCAGCAGTGCCGACTGCGTTTGCCGGAGTCCGAGGAAGTCACCACCAAAACCAGCAATTCAAGCCTTTCCCTTTCAATTGCAACTGTGGACGAAGAGGACATAAAATGGCTGACTGCTTCAAGCCAGGAGGAGGAGCAAATCAACGTGGACGTGGAAGAGTAAGAGGAGAGCATCATCGGGCATAGACCATGGCGGTAGAAATTGTCGAAATCATCAGCAAGGTGGTACCGCTATTCATCAGAATAATGGGATTGGTATTAAAAATGTTACTGGTAGGGGTAGAGATAAAACTCAAGCAAATTTTACGGAGAGAAATGATGATAATAGTGACAGATGTGTAGTAGTAGTGGTAGTATTTGGATTTAGGGTGCGTCGACGGCTAGGTCATTTTGCACCACTACTGTGTGATTTAATTACAAAAGTTATGTATAAAGTAATCTACTGCATCTGATGTCTTCGTTCAAAGTGTACATAATAAGACTTTATTAAAAATGTTTATTTCTCTGAGAAACCGAAATGTACAGATTAAGTTGGTAGGGTGGCCTCCTGAAAGGGTTTTTAGGTCTCCCCCTAGATTATTTCGTCTTCGCGCTTCGCGGTACTTAACACAATCTAGCATGATGTGTCTAATACTTAATGGACACTTACAATCCTCACATTGGGAGGTTCCTTCTCTTCAGTAAAGAGATACGCATGGGTCAGGGGGCTGTGCCCTATCCTCAATCGTGTTAGTACTACTTCCTCTCTCCGATTACTACGAGCTGAGGAGGGCCACGCTGCTACCATGTCCTTGATGCCACGGAGCTTGCTATTATTTAGAATCCTCCACGACTCCCTCCATTTTTCAAATACCGCATTTCTTAGAGATGCCCTTAAGTCCTCGTAAGGAACCAGCGTTGAGACAAGATCTTCGTTATTCAGAGCTTCCTTGGCCATAGCGTCTGCTATCTCATTCCCGGCTATCCCCTCATGTCCCGGTACACACAGAAAACGGATATTCAAACCCTTTCTCGAAAGGGTCAGCAGGAGAGAGTGTATATCTTGCACGATCGGGTGCACGGGTGAGAAGCCAGAGATGGCTTGTAGCGAGCTCAGGGAGTCAGTGCATATGACAAACGAGCCGCCGTAGTCACCTGGAGCTTCTAGAGCTGTCCTTATGGCATAAAGCTCTGCCGTGTACACACTGCACAACGGGTGTAGCTTCGCTCTGATGTTCCCGTGGATAGGGGAGAACACTGCACATGCACAAGCAGAGTTATCTTTCGAACCGTCAGTGTTAAAGGGGGTAAGGTTGGGGTGATTCCATCGGAACATGGCAAACAAACGCTGGTACTCCGAGGGAGTTGTGGAAGACTTCGGTCGAGATCGTAAAAGAATTTTCACCACCGGAGTGGGAGTGATCCAAGGGGGGTGTTCCGAGAATGAAACAGGATACATTTCGGGCAGCGTGAATTCGCATCCGCGGATAAAATCATTAAAACGAACGCTTATTGGTCTGGTTGCTCTAGTCCTTCGGTTAAAAACATTAATAAAACGGGGTTTACAAAGTAAACTATAACATGGGTGACTCGCCATTGCTAAAATTTTGGAAACGTAGCTACAAAGAAGCCAGGTCCTTCGGTAGCATAGAGGAGGCTCACCTGCGTCGGTATAGATACTAGGGATCGGGCTGGTCCTAAACGCCCCAGTGCATAGTCGCAGACCTGCGTTGTGCACTGAATTAAGTGCTTTCAAATACGTCTCGCGAGCGGACGCATACACGAATGAGCCGTAGTCTAATTTCGACCGCACCAGTGTGCGGTAAAGTAAAATTAAGGTGGTGCGGTCCGCTCCCCAAGATGCGTGGCTTAAAAACTTTAAAATGTTCAAAGACTTCAAACAGTTTACCTTGAGTTTATTGATGGTGAGCTGCGCCATACGCGATGCATTCACGACCCTAGATGATCTGCAGAAAATCGCGAGATCATCCACAAACAGAGATCCTATCACTGGCTCCTGGATGCAGTGAGCTACGTCGTTGATCGCAATAGCGAACAGCGTCACGCTCAAAACGGAGCCTTGGGGAACTCCGTTGTCAAGAGGGTAAAAATTTGATAACAACTGTCCCGTCCTTACTTTAAAAACACGGTTGGTTAAAAAATTTTGTATGAAAATGGGCAAACAGCCTCTAAAACCCCACTCGCTTAATACGCGCAGAATCTTAGGTCGCCAGACCCGGTCGTAAGCCTTCTCTAAGTCGAAGAATACACCGACTTAGTGTTGGCGGAGAAGGAAGGCTTCTTGGATGAAATTATCAATTCTAACCAAGTGGTCCATGGTGGAACGGTTCCGTCTGAATCCGCATTATATCTTAGAGAGAAGTTTTCGACGATCCAGCCACCAAATGAGACGTCGATTTACCATTCGCTCCATTAACTTGCACAGGCAGCTGGTGAGAGAAATCGGCCGGTAAGAATTCGGATCAGCTCGGTCTTTTCCATGTTTTGGGATGGGAACAATGACGGACTCCCGCCAGGACGGAGGAAAATCACCATTGGCCCAGAGCTGATTAAAAGTTTCAAGGACTTCCAGCAACGCCGATTCCGATAGATTTCGGAGGAAGGCATTGTGGATCTCGTCGGGTCCTGGGGACGTGTCGTGGGAGTCATGGATGGCAGATTTCAGCTCCCAAATGGTAAATGGAATATTGTAGTCTGCCGTTATTTTAGGCTCCTTTAAGGATATACGGACGTTCTCGAGCCATTTCTTGAGGATCGCAAAAGAAGGTTCATAGCATTCGTCGATGCTCACTTTGGCGAGTAATTGGGCGAATACGTTCCCTATCGCAGCTGGAGAAGTGATAACCTTTCCTTCGACTTCTAGGAAGGATATACCTAGATGCTGGCTGCTACCCGATATGCTCCTCACCTTACGCCATACCTGTGCAAGTGGAGTCCTGTGGTTGACACCGGAGACAAAATTCATCCAAGAAATCCTCTTTGCGTCCTTTATTACCTGACGCGCTTTCGCTCTTAGTCGCCGAAAAGCGGAGAGATTATTTGCTGTAGGATACTTGTTGAAAATTCGGAGAGCTTTCTTACGTTTTTTAATGGCTTCTGCGCAGGTTTCATTCCACCATGGCACCGCATTTCTTGGAAGGATGCTTCGAGATCGTGGTATGCTAATTTCGGCGGCTTGAATGATGCTGGATGTCAAAAGATTTACGTTTGTTACACAGTCGTTGTTTTAATCCCACACATAGTTAAAATTTGAGTTAAAACGATGCTAATTAGCTTTCCGGACAGTCCAACAGCCTGGTCTAATAAAGTCGGGGTTAAAATTTTGCTCCCTTTTGATTAAAAGGTGAAAGTGGTCGCTCCCACTAAGATCCTTATGCACAGAGAGTTTGAGTTTATTGACCAAACTAGTCGATAAAATACACAAGCCAATGGAGGAGAAATCGCCGCTATAAGAGTTAAAACGGGTTTTCTCGCCCTTATTGAGTAAAAATAGGTTAAAATCACTAATAAAACTTGATAAAATACGTCCCCTGCGGTTGCACTGTCCCGGGGTGCTTCCCCATAGACGATCGTGAGCATTAAAATCTCAGAGTAAAATAAAAGGCTGAGGTAGCTGGTGAACAAGGGATTCTAGATTAAAACGGGTGACGATGGACCCTCCGGCAGGTAAACGTTGCACACTAGGGCGGTCATCAAACAACTTTTTTCGAAAGTCAAAGTACGACATATTACAAAATGTAGCCCGACGTACCAAATGAACAGAGAAAAAATTTTGTTCATGTAGGTTGACATCCTACGGTTGCACCAGGGCCGTTTATGTTAAGATTAGGCAACCCGCAACACATCCTCTCTTTTTACGCTATTTCGGCTATAAATGTCGTGATTTTAATGATTTTTTCAGCCGATTCTGCACCAGTCATGTATTAAATAGTCGAGGTAAGCAACATAGGTCGAATAATAACTTTTATTATACAATCACCGGTATTAAAATGCAAAGAGACGTAAAAAACTTTGAAATTTTCTTAATTAATGGTATATATTTTAATTTGATGTACTCGTATGGGCATGGTCGCACTAATATGACCCTACCGTTTATATACAACAACATTTTTCCCCTCTCCCATCCTAGAGTAACGATCTCCTCGTCTCCCTACGGCCCGGCCCGCCTATGGACTAATGTCAACGCACTGCTCAGGCTACATCGTCTACGAAAATGACTCCGTGTTCCAAATTTTGCAGTTCTTCACCCACCATGAGAACAGGTGCCACTCTGGCTCTCAGGGAGACCCAGAACTCGCCACGTGGAGGGCGCTCCAACTCCAGCTTCTCCCATTACTACCCACCCTTCAAGTCTCATGACGTACCAGTTAATATGCAATCTTTTTTGTATCCAAAATTGGTGGAGATAAATGGTAATTAAACAGATTGGAAGGAAGTGAGCTGCTGAAGGCTATGTAAATATAAATTAAAACAAAGTAACATTTGCCAGTATCCTCTCCTTTTTCTCCATTTCCCCTCTATTCTCCTTTACTATATACATATTCCCTGTACGCTATTGATGAATTGTCTTGTACATGTGGATGGCCTTTCGCAAGGTTTTGTGAGGCAAGGATTTCGTGCCGAAGTGATTTTTTTAATGGAGAAGCAACTAAAATAAACAATGAATGTATTGACACGCTCTTCAGTTGAGAGTCATCTCTTTGGCGCTCCTCGATAGATGTTTGGGAGATATCTTCCCACATATGAAGATATTATGAAGTATTACTAATGGGTGAAGATGGAAAAGATGCAAGAAAGATGAGACTTTGATCAATCGGTCCAGGAGATTGCCCATGTTGTCGCCGACAGAGTGAACCAAGTGTAGAACGATGCGTCTGGACCTTTAATGTCGAACCGCGGCATCCTCATGGCAGTTTAGAGATACAACACGAAATGTAAAAAAATTATGAAGAGCACAAAGAAGAAAAATTCCTCTGTTGCCCATCGAGACTTTATTAATTTAAGGAAGATGTTAAAATATTGTTTTATTTTCCTCGATGTGTCTTCCAAAATTGGCCTAGTGTATTTGTAAGCCGAAGACGTAAATTAAAAATGAAGAAATATCATTCCTTTTAGACCAAAGATCAACCGGAGAACTAGTGATTGGGACCATTGATTGGAAAACCACAAAAAACATTGGAAGAAGGCTGCCAAAGAAAAAAATGATAAAAACGGAGGAATCATTTGAAAGTAGGACATCATTTGCCCAGAAAATTGGTTCTAAATTCAAGTCTTAGTGCTCTAAAGTTCAAAATGACTCGCCGCCTGTGCTCGGCGACGAATGGCAACCATCCTCCCGCCCATCCTATAATAGCTCGGCGCGCAACATCCTGAAGCTGCCTGTGACCTGCCAATCGGTGAAAAGGCACAACGTAGCCAGTGGTTTGCAGCAACCCTCGTGACTGGAGCGTTTGAAGACGTCGGCCAGGTCACACCTGAACATGCATCGATGATTGTCGACCGGAAGAAAATTGCGCGACAAAGGAAGAAATACAGAGAGCTTGCGACTTCAGAGGATATGGAAAAGCTTAGAGATCAACCGAGGATAGCATTGTTCTTCGAGGGAAGAAAAGAGAAGACGAAAATCAGGGAATTGTGCAGCAACAATGAAGTGCGCATCACGACATAACCGAAGAGCATGTAGTCATCCTTGCAGAACCCGGCGGGGTTCATTTGGGACATGCATAAACTGAAACAGGAGAAACAGAATGGCTCGGAAACTCTATCCTCGAATTAGTTGAAGCTGCTATAATTGACACGTCTTCCATACGGTGCATCGGTTGTGATGGATCACATTCGAACACCGCGACCGGCTGGAAGGGAGGCGCTATATGTTTTATCGATGTGCGTCTCGGGCGTGCCTTATAGATTTAAGTGCCTTCTGCATTCAGATGAACTTCCTCTTCGACTTAAATTGGAGAAATTTGATCGGCCAACGACGGGACCAAGTATCTACATTGGGTCAGTTGGTCGCCAACTAAAGACCTGTGCGCAGCTACCTCTAATGAAATTTCAGACGATTAATCTTGGTCTACCTGATCATGAACTAAATTCATCTTTCATCAGCAAATACCAAAATTATTCGCTGGACATGGCTCGTGGTATTTCCAGGGGATACATCCCACAAGAGCTGGCTGATCGCGATAATGGGGAAATGAATAACAGCAGATGGGGAATGGCGGCCAACAGAGTGATCCGCGTTTACATAGAAACAAGACGACCAACAGTGGCTTTGAATTCAATAACCGAGACTATGATGAAACTCTATATTCCTATGGGGTTCACAATAAAGAAAAATTGGAAGATTACAGAAGCAAAACACATCTGGGAAATGCTTAAGAGAATAAGACAATTCCGTAAAAAGTAGAGTTCTTGAGAAATTCATCCATAGCAAAGCGTTCTTCGCTCATCCAGAAGACAACCTCATTGGTGAATGATGAAAGGGTCGAAGCGCGAAGAGTAGCCTTCCAAAGGATATTGCAGGCAAGAAAGACCTATTCGCCAGATGAAGGCATCAGGGCTTTTCACATCCCTGACCAGTGTATTTATATCAGTTCATAGGCGGGCCATAGTGAGATGAGGAGATCCTTACTCTAGGATGAGAGAGGGGAAAAATGTTGTTGTATATAAACGGTAGGGTCATATTAGTGCGACCATGCCCATACGAGTACACCAAATTAAAATATATACCATTAATTAAGAAAATTTCAAAGTTTCTTACGTTTCTTTGCATTTTAATACCAGTGATTGTATAAAAAACGTGATTATTCGATCCATGTTGCTTACCTCGACTATTTTAGACATGACTGGTGCAGAATCGGCTGAAAAAACCATTAAAATCACGACATTTATCGCCGAAATAGCGTAAAAAGAGAGGATGTGTTGCGGGTTGCCTAATCTTAACATAAACGGCCCTGGTGCAACCGTAGGATGTCAACCTATATGAACAAAATTTTTTCTCTGTTCATTTGGTACGTCGGGCTACATTTTGTAATATGTCGAACTTTGACTTTCGAAAAAATTTGTTTGATGACCGCCCCTATTGCACACCGTTATCGCCTCGGGAGCGTGCACCGTCACCGCTACCGCTTGGAACGGTGTGTTAAGATTTATTGGGGATGTGTAAAGTGCCTCTCGAACAAAAACCGAAACTACACCATGGGCTCGTTGGCCACTAGTATCGTCCTGTCTAAAAGCGTTAAAATGTTTTAAATATCCCTTGTCTGTATCTTTAAAACGCGTTTCCTGCAAACAGATACAGGAAGGGTTAAAATCTCTGATAAAAATTTCAAGTTCCTCCTTATGCTTATGAAAACCGTTGCAGTTCTACTGCACGATAAAAGCCATGATTAAAAATATAAAAGAGGATTAAAACTAAAAAGAGCAGTCGAGTCACGAAGGGCGCTTGAGGCGCTTGACGTGACTCTTCTTCCCTCTGCTCTCAATTTTTAAAATATCCGTATCGGATAGGTATTCCAGCTCCATTAAATTGGTTTGGCTCTTTGGAGCCTTATCAGAGGGGCCGGGGGACTGAGAGTTCCCGCGTTTGGTTTGTGTAGCCCCGGCGTTGTTTTTGTTAAGTTTCTTATTTGAAGATTTCGTTCCCACGACTTTATCCTTGTTTGCCGGATCTGTGGCCTTAGCTGGCGCGGCCTATTTTTGTTCTTCAGCCTTCTTGTTCATATTTTCTTCCGTCTGAGTCGAGATGGTGATTTTGGCGATAGGAGCGGAAGCTATTTGGGCGAAAGATCTGGAAAAAGTAGGAGCTACTTGAGCTCTGTACTTTTTCCTCGCCTCAAAGTACGGGATCTTTTCTACTGTCTTGATCTCCATTATTTTCCGCTCTTCTATCAGCTTCGGGCATTTGCGGGAGTACACGGGATGAGCACCCTCGCAGTTGACGCAACGCTGGTCACCATTGCACTCACCCTCATGCTTGTCCAGGCCGCATCGTGGGCAGGTGGCTTTGCCTTGGCACCTCGTGGCCATATGACCGAACTGCTGGCACTGGAAACATCTCAGGGGTGCCGGTATGAATGGTCGCACTGGGACCGATTCGTATCCGATAAACACTCTGTCAGGGAGTTTGTCGCGCGTGAACGTGAGTACGACAGATGTCGAGTCTATTCTCTCTCCGTTGCGCCTTGTAGTGAGTCGACGAGCATCAGAGACTCCTTGGGAGGCCATCTCACGTTTGATCTCGTCGATCTCAACGTACAGCAGATCAAAGTGGCTTACAACTCCCCGACAGGTGTTTAGGGTGGAGTGCACCTCGACCCTGACGGGAATATCATGCAGCTTAATAACATTTAGTAATTTTTCACTCTGGGCTTTATTATCAGTTTCAATGAGCAGTGTACCATCGCGAAGCTTTTTAGCTGATTTCAGCTCCCCGGGAACCAAACCCGATAAAACTTTACGAATGAGGAAGGGGGACACCTTTTTCAGGTTCTCCCCTTCCTTCTGGCACCTCATTACTAGGTAGCGCTGACTAGCACCGTGAACTTTAACTCTCCCGTCGTCTGGACGGGATCTTTTGGTTGGAGGTAGAGTTTCTTCAGCCATCCAAGTACATTAAATTCATCCCCTGGGCTCCCCACCCACCACGGAGCCACACATTTGGGACGCCACCCGCAAGCCGGAATGGGCGTCAGGGCTACCCAAGGGATATAGGAACCTTTGACAGGGATCCCTTTCGGGTTAGAACCTCCGGCGCGGGGGCCCTCCGAACCCAGGCACCTTCGTTCGCCCTACGGAGACCTTCATATCGCCAGCACTAACCCGTCCTGGCGTACGCTAGAAAGGAGCCGCCAAGCTCCCCAGCCGTCAGGAGCCGATTGACCGGGCTGGGCCCTTCCCGGCCGCCCGTTTTGCAGGGAATCCAGGGCCGAAGTGGGGTATTGAACTCCGGCCCATACCGGGTTTCCGACGCCCAGCTGGGTGCCGGAGAACTCACCCACCAGGATCCCTTTCTCCCCCATGTACGGGTCTCCACGCACGGCAAACACGTGGGTGATTCTGGACGCCAGATGTTACGGCTACTCAGAACCGCAGTGTCACATGCTGTCTGGACACTATCCGAGCGAGCGACGGGGTTTATTAACGAGGTTGTCTCCTCGGTGGGCTCGGGTCCGTGGGGGCGCGGCTCCCCAAAGGAAGAGATCACCCTCTTCCCCCCGTGCGGGGGTGACAGATGTAATAACAGTAGTAATAATGATAAAAAAACATGTTGCTTATAGTATAATATTGAAATAGATGCATGCTATAAGAACGATAAGGCAAAAGGAGACAATACTGAAGAAAGATTTCGTGCTTTCCCGGCGAATGGACTTGGTGAAGAGTTCTCGGGATCGCCACCGGGTCAGGAACTCTATATCTGCCGACGTTTCGATGTCCGACCCGGTCATCGAAACGTTGGCAGATATGGAGTTCCTGACCCGGTGGCGATCTCGAGAACTCTTCACGGAGACAATACTGCTTTAAAAGGGGACTGGGTACTTGACTCAGGAGCTTCAGACCGTTTAATTCCCGTTAATACTCCATCAGAAAATATTAGAAAAATCAATACTGTAAAAATTTAAATTGCTAAAACGCAAGATTTTATTTTAGCGGCAAAAATAGGTGGAAAAGTCAATATTAATGGAAAACATTAACCTGCAGGTTAATGTAGAATTTTTGAATGTTTTGATGGTAAAGAAATTAAAATGTAATTTGGTGTCGATTTCAAGGCTAGAAGATAAGGGTTGCAGAATGACAATTGATGAAGGGAAATTTAGAATTGTGCACAAAAAGACTCAGAATATAGTATTGATAGGCTATCGATGTGGAAGTCTATATAAAATAAGGTTGACTTCTGAACTGCCCAGAAATAAATTCTGTAATATCGCAGTAACAGGAGAGCTCTTGCACAGAAGGCTGGGGCATCCATCTCACACATCTATCATGACATTAACTGAGTGTGTTGATGGGATTGGTGAGGCCAAGCCAACCTACAATATGTGTGAAGTGTGTATAGGAGGTAAGCAAGTTAGCGAGTCTCACAACTCAACAAGGGTTAAGACTACCAGACCCTTAAGAAAGGGTTCACTCAGATCTCTTTGGTGCTATTTCACCACCTGCATAGAATGGAGTTCAGTACCTAATGAGTCTTGTGGATGGTTATACACATTTTACGGTAGCATTTGGGCTTAAAGCCTTCACTTGGCATACTACTGCTATTAAAGAGAATGCTACTTTCAAACTTAAAACACATCTAACGCCCAACCAAACGCAACAGCTCGTATTTCACGTCATGTTCGGTACTTATAAAGAAGACCTAGGAATCTTGGAGTTTGTAACAGGGAACAATTTTGAAACCAGGAAAGATTGTGGGAAAGGGTTTCAACAGGCCTCAAAAGATGAAATGGTGGGGTTCAAGCTCAACTTAAAGAGCTCATAACGAGTACAAGAGATGAAAATTAGAGGTATCTGGTAAATGTAACCAACACTGCACAATAGAAAAAAAACTTGAAACGGGCGGAATTAGATTCTCGTCATTGTAAAATCATTCCTGAACTACTCGAATAAAAAAGGTGTAAGGTAAAGGATAATTTCCATTCATATTTTTAGAAATATTATGCATATTGACAATCTTGCCGATCATTACGTAAGTCAAATATAAAACTAAGATGCCATAATGGTGTACACGATTATTAAAATAAGTGCCATAACATCGAAAGGCCAAAACACTGATCCCACATAAACACAGACTCATGATTAAATCAAAAAATTAACAAGCAATTAACCATAAATAAGTCTTTTATTGTGGCGTAGAGATCATAATGGATGTAAATTATTACAACAAATATGAAATTATACATCTGACCGCATGGATGCTTGTAATCACAAAGAAATAACAGGATTGAAATGCTGTGTGCGAGAAAAAACCAAAATGATTCTCACAGAAAATCATAATTGATCAATTTCTAATTCAAGAGATATGTGCCGTAAATCGTGCGACTTACATTGCAGTAATTTCCATCGGTGTCTAAACCAACGCGTAACGGGATAGCGGCATGGTGGGAGAGTAAGGGTTGAAAAGGGAAATTGAATTCCATGAACCCCGACGATTCTCTATACTGAATAATATGCGCGCGCATTATGCTTATTAACTCCGTGACAGGCCGAAACGAGATCTTATGTTCACGTCACAGACCAAGATTTACAACTTGTAAATTCGTCTCATATTATAGACATTCATCATCTATTTGTGACATTGTTCCTTGTTGGCATTACCTTCAACTTCAAGCCCGGAACCGATAAATAAATTAGAGAACTTCTCTTGCTGCTTAAAATTATAATAATCGTTATCGCTATTGCGTATTACAGACAATAATAGAGAACCCCTTGGTGGTTTTCCTTGAAATTTAAATCGATTGCAAAATTCCCCGCTAACAAAACTATAAAGTCTAAAATATCCCTAATAAAAAGTCAACAGTCACACAGTGCAATCTCCCTTGCATCATTTCCCATTCAAGATTACTATTTGGTTCCCCGCCAGGAACCCAAAAGTCGCATTCTCGTAGTCTTGATGTCTCCCTTCGAGTTCTTCCTCTTCGCCTCGTTTTCGTCGCCGGTTTGTCCACCGGGAGGTCGAGGACTGCACTGCCGCTCCGGTCCCCCCCCGTGCCCCGACAAAATCCTGCCGCAGTTGCCGCACAGCCCGCAGTCCACCTTGCGCGCCACCACCCTCTTCCTTCTCTCCCGATCGCGTTCGCTCCACTCCTTCTTCCACACGGCGCCCCTCCCGCGAATCATCACCAACCGCTTACCCCTCACGGACAGCCTCCAACCCACGCACGTCCTCGTGACTGTGCACGCTTTCCTCTCCCTCCGCAGGGCTGCTCGCATTTGGGCCTCGACGTCCCCGTACGCGTAGGACCCGCAGTTGGCCGATTTCAGAATGCTCACCAGAGTCTTGGTTGGCCAGCCGTGGTGCCGTGATTCGCAGCTCTTGTCCAGCGTCTCCAGGGCGCGCAACGTCTCCAGGACGCACAAACTGAAGTTGGGGGAGACATGCAGGGCCGATTTGATTTTGCCGCACAATTCCTCGTCCACTTGTATATTGGCCCTGCGGATTGAAATGTAAGCGAATACAAGAGTAAAGCAAGCAGAGAAATGAAAATGCATTGCCGATTGATTTTAAAATTCGCAGAGAGTAACTGAAAAAAGTGGAGAAGTACTTTTTGATAAAACCCGGGTAAGCCATTCTCGTTGTCCATTTTGCTTCGGATGTAAATACAACAGAACCGTAAGTATCACCGAATACAACTCCGATGTTCTCCGAGGGACTGATTGAGGTAACAGCGACAGAGAAGAGACCCTGATGGAATGCGATGGGCAAAAACCACTGCAGGAAACGTTCAAGTCAAAAATGGTCAAGCAACCTATCTTGGATCACTTCAAATGGATTGACCCTTTAAATATAATCACTTATATATAACTTTGAAGCTTACAGAGTCAAAATAAATATCCTTACATTTGACGTGTTAATTATTTTTCATAACTGTAACCTAAGTGTAAAGTGAATTACGTATTTTTAGTAATAGCTATCCAGGAAAATAACCAGAGGGTCAGCTACAAGAGCACCAGGGGTTAGGTTTAAGAGCATACAGAATTTTGAGGGTCAGGAATAGGAGCATTTCAAGCCCATTTTGTACAAAGTAATAAAATAATATATTTTTTAAATTCACACGTTCAAAAAAACGCAGTATTTAAGAAGAAGTGTCAAACCAATTACTAATAATAAAATAAATTAAACATGCACTGAAATTGTTCCTGTGAGGATAGAAATGCAAGGAAAAACCTTTAAGGGTGAGGTATTGGTGCGTTTACTGCATGTCTTTTTCATGCCGCACCAATGACAGGTTTTTAGAGGGTAATATTTCATTGACTAAACTAGGAAGTACTTTGCAATTGTAGTAGTAGTATTTGTGTTTAGGGTGCCTCGACAACTAAGGTCATTTGCACCACAGACAATCTATAAAAACAAAAATTTTTAAAGATGCAAAAAAAAAAAACATTTAAACATTCATAGAAGTTTTGAAATAAAAGGGGTTGTCAAATTATAAAAAGGTTGGAATTTAAACACTGTTAATTATCCCGGTCTCTATTAAAAACTTTATCACTCGGCTGACACTATCAGGGTCGTCTCCTAGGATGTGCCCTAGGTCTCCTCCGATGTTCAGCCGATGGCGCACAGAACGGTATTTCTCACATTCAGTCAGGAGATGTCTCACAATAATGGGAGAGTCGCAAACATCACATAGGGGTGGAATTCTCTCTTCGGTGAAGAGGTACGAGTGGGTCAGAGCGCAGTGCCCAATTCTCAATCGTACGATTGCGACCTCCTCCCTGCGATTCCTCCTGACAGACGTGGGCCACGCTGAAATTACCGACTTGATTGCGCGCAGTTTATTTCCGGTAAGAGAGCGCCAAGTCTCTTTCCACTTTTCTAAGGCTATCTTTTTGGTGGTCGCCTTCAAATCTTAATATGGTACCAGCACAGAATCAGCAACGTCGTCCTCGCTGGCTGCCCTCGCGGCCGAGTCGGCCTTCTCATTTCCAGCAATACCCACATGTCCAGGAACCCACAGAAAACGGATTTTCACTTTTTTCCGAGCAAGGGAAAGTAGTCTATTTTGAATTTCCTGGACGATTGGGTGACTGGGAGAAAAACTGGAAATGGACTGCAGGGCGCTCATGGAGTCGCTGCAGACCATAAAGGACGCGTTGCTACACTTAATACCATCCAGAGCCATCTTTATGGCGAACAGTTCTGCCGTATAGCCGCTACACAGCGGACTGAGCTTGGCCTTGAGGGTTCCATGGTGAGACGAGATCACTGCACACCCGCACGCACGCTCCGACTTCGATCCATTCGTGTAAACAGGGATGAAGCCGGGGTGGCGGTGCATTACTTCCTTGAAGCTATGCTGGTATTCCGCGGCAGTTGTCAGAAGATTTTTGATTTTTGTGGAGGACAAAGCTGACTTGTGGAAAAGGTACCTGCCAAGGTGCATTTTCCGAATTCCCAATGGGGTACACTTCTGGGAGTATAAACTCACTGTCCAGGATAAAATTATTAAAAGTAATACTTAGGGGTCTAGTTGCCCTAGGCCGCCTGTTAAAAATATTTATAAAGCGTTACTTACGTTGCAATTGTTACTAGATATATATTAACTATTATTGAATGCCGAAATACAATCTTTTTCTGAACAAATATTTTAGAATACTAAAAATATTGTCTTTTGAATCCATTAAAACAAGTCTGGCTGCCCCACCCGTGACAATGGAATGGTCCTAGACGTGTTTCAGAACGAAGAAGAGAATACAGCCTACTCTTATATCATAAAAGAGAAAATTAATGTATTATAGAATTAAAAAAGACTTTGAACCAATGGTTCTTCAAACATTATGATTTCTATAAAAATTTACAAAAGCACTAAACGTCCCGGTAATGTCGACGATTCGGCGGATATAGTCGAACGATTACCTAGATTTCGATTTCTAGGGCGCAGCCTAAACATCCGCTGTTGTGACTATGCTTTAAAGAAAAACACATATCTCGCTATCCTCTGCACAGAACCTAAGAAATGAAGCTGTCACGTGGTCAAATGATGTATCCTCTTAATCGTCTTCATAAATTCGCCAGAAAACGATAAAATGCGAAAATGCAAGAAGCCGTAAATTAATTTCTCGTTTTAATAGAATGAAGTTGAACCTGGTCATTCTACAGTAAACCAATTTATTTTAGATCGCCTTATAACCAAAATTTGGATCAAACTTAATACTTCCGCCAACACTTACCGATAATCTAGATGCTTTCGGCCCATGGTAAGGCACGTCTTAATTAAAATGACTGTAGAAGACGAAGAGTTTTCTTCGAAGACCACAGGATTAAAAGGAGGCCACTCAAACTTGATCACCTGAGCTCAGGTAAATAAAAGAACAGGATAGAAGACTGGTAAACAGAATATCTCCCTCCACAGGAATCCTCACTCTCATGCGGGTCATCATGTAGATCTACATGGGTAAGTATGATAAAATAAAATTTAGAAATAGGGACACATGTTAATTTCCCTATATTCCCATCAACAATAAACAAACATCCAGCAACACTTAACAACGGATGATGGAAAACCCTATTAGGTTGTTATTTCACCATATTCAAAGGCATATACATAGCACAACGAAGACATTTTCGAAAAAGAAGTATGAGACTGCAGTCCGTTTCACGCTTCAAGCGATTTTAAGCGTCACCCTTCCTTCCTTCGCTTTGAAGCGCTTCAACGCGACTGTGAATAGCGGGCTTTCGATTAATGGTTACTAGGGGGCATATTTGTATATAAAATGAATTTCGCGGAGGATGAATCAAGCAGGGCTATTCTGTAAAAGATAGCGGCTCCGCTATCATGACGTAGATGGTAGTTGCGGCGCAATATTACGCCCCTAGATTCTATATCTCAAGATAGCGGAATTTGGGGTCTCTTTATAGCATCGAAAATAACGCCAGCATTTGGCAGGCGTAATTCCGATTGCGGTCCCTTACCACGGCATTTTTAACGCACCGATCGTCGCACTAATTTGATATCTCACTCGATGGAGATATTGGGATGGAAAAGCATTATCCGTCCGTTGCAATGGCGACACATCGTGCGCAAATTCACATAAAATAAAGGTAATTACTCCGCCTGCAAAGGCTCGAATGCTTTTGAAGTCAGAAAAGATTTTATTTGATTTTTCGAGCGACTTAGGAACTAGGGAGACACTTGCGCCCACAAACTTAAAACTGAAATTGCCGAGGAGAGGTTGAAGTGATTTTAATATAAGATTGTCTCCGCCGACTAAAAAACATAAATCAGCATATAAGTAAAATCGGAGGACATTTATTATTTTGTTCATAGTTACTCAAAGTTTTACATGGTTGTTGTTTCTGACCTCTCTATTCCTCATCACCATCCTATCAGCAGTCTAAAAAGAACAATACAAAGGAAACAAGACTTTTGTTTACACTGTGCTATCAGCACATATCCGAGTGTTGTTCTTCCTCGCCTTCCCAAGAAGGTTCTTCCTCGCCTTCCCACGAAGGTCCTTCCTCGCCCAAATACTATAATGTTAGATCAATTATATTGAATTTAAATCATCAAATTATACAGATAGATTAGGGACCGAACCTTACTATAATTTTTCTCATAGTTATTATTGCATGTGTGCGCATTCGTATTCAAGCATAAATGCCGCAGAGACATTAATGCTGTTGTCAACGTATTATGACTAACCTTTCCATTGTGTACCATCAATTCTCATTCGCCGCATGAAATTTATCATTATGTTCGATTGAGTTCGATCACAGAGTTTACATGAGTTTGATCATAAATTCTTAACGAGTTTGATTTTCGTCGCTCGCAATGCGCGAAACTGTTTTCGATCGTCAATTTTTATCTTGCACTCGAACCTCTTGGATCAGCAGGCAATATCATAAAATCTAAAACTGGCTTTCGCTGACCGCTTGATAACGATGAAAGAATTATTAAAAATGCTTTCATTGTTATTATTATTTAGTGATAACATATTTATAAATAACTTTCTGGATTACTCGACTTGTATCATTTGCCCAACACTAATTTTCATACCGACCACAGGGCTTGCTTCTCTTCCGAATTTCGACATTTTAGCAGTGGAGTTAATCTGGCTGGCTCCAGTGATCAAGGAAAAGGAGCAAATGAAATCTTCGAAACAAAAGCAAGCTGCAGTTTCATAACCTGCAAATTTGAAGACCCGACAGTGAATGCCGAGTACTCTGAATTACATGACTCAGATTTTAGGAACAAATGGATAATCGACACGGGAGCATCAGAGCAACTGACCTGCTTGAAAAATGAAGCCTTTAACACCTGCAAGCCAGATGCACCAATCAAAATAAAGATAGCCAAAAGAAAAAGGTAGATTAGAATTTAGCGTCAGGGTGCGCCGACGGCTAAGTCATTAGGCACCACTGTTCAGTCATTTGATTCAAGTAGTATCTTAACACGTTCAACCCGGCGCACCTCCTTTAATGCAGGCCCCAGGGTTCCAACCCGCACCGAACCGCCGATATCATGCAAGAACATCTTGATGCATATGATGACGGGGCCTCAGATTGGAAACTCAGCGAAAATGCCGGAAAATGCACGCACGTCGTGTTCTCAAGACGCCCGCAAGCCAGAGAAGGTCATCAGCTGTTTTGCGGCAACACAAAAATTCCAAAATGCCAGATTGCCAAATATCTAGGCGTTCTATTGGAAAAAAGGTTAACGTGGGATAGCCATTTCAAATCGCAAACAGAAAAGTCTGTAGGGATCCACGCATCGCTATTTCCACTGCTTAAGTCAAATTCTCCGTTAGCTCTGAAAACTAAACTATTACTTCATAACTCCTCCATTAAACCATTGCTATCTTACGCCTCGCCTGCGTGGCTTCATGCCAGCGCAACTAATTTAAAAAAGATCCAAACCTGCGAGAATGAAATTGTTAGCAAAATTCTTGGGAGCCCCTTGGTTCATAAGCAACAAACAAATGCGCAATGACGTCAAATTTACTCCGATTTCACAAATTCTGAAAACTGCTCTGACGAATTTCCAGTATTCCTTTAAAAAAACAAATAATAGGCTTTTAGAAAACCTTTGGAACTATGCTATTCCTCAAAAATCAACCCATGGAACCCCTAAATGTGCCCTCAACCCATCCCATATTACTTTGCCTTCCTAACCCCCGCAATGCCTTGACAGAAATTTTCAATTCATCAGCACAGTATAGTGTATGAAACCAACTCGTTCCGGATTCGCTGAGAAGACAACCCATTGGCTGGAAGCTTGAACGACAAGTATATAAGAAAACTCCGCTAGGCTTGGCTAATGCAGGCCCTGGGGGCTGCGCTGCGACCAGTAATAGAGCGTATCGGGCGGCGGGTTAATAAGGAGAAGTTTTAATTTCCATTATATTTTTAATGCACTATTTTCTAATTTACTGTTTACGTATAGTTATTTAGTATTTATATTTATTTATATATTTTATACACGTTATTTATTAAGTATAAGCTGTGAATACACAAAGCTCTTTCATCGAAATTTCGGTGCCAGGCGGCGTGACCCACCCACCCGTGGGCACGTCGAGCATTGTCATGTTTTTTTCAGTCAATGGTATTTGGAGAGGAATGAAGTGGACCTAAAACTTAAATCCCTGCTGAGACTATCTAACAATGATAACTTTTACGCTTCTTAGCTTTCAGACGTATACTTTGTATCCACAAGACTACATCGCCCAATGCCAATTTCAGTCCACCCATCAAATCGGAAGGAATACAAATTGATCGTCCTGAGGTACTGTTATATTGACGTGAAGATAAAACGGCGAATCACTGTTCAGAGACTTATTATTGCATTGCGATAACAAAGTAAATAGAAAGTGTCAAATTCCAGTATCAATTACTTTTTTCTGTTCAGTCCTCTCCGCTGGTTCTCTTTTCATTAGATCAGTCAACATATTCCACACAGGGAGTCTTTTTGCAGACTGTGTCAGCATCAGGTTATAACTCATTATACTTGTAGGATAATTTAGTCCAAAAGGTAAGATAGTACTTGTAATGGAATTTGCGATATTGTATAACTAAATTGAAATATTAGTTAACTGAAATATACCACCATTATTTTATAATGAACAGGTTTTGTCAGGATTACTAAGATATTCAATCATAAGAACGCAAGAAGAATATAGGACCAGACAAGAACTAACTGGAAGGACATCTTAGTTATAGGATAATTCAACCCTAAATGTAAGATAGTAATTGTATAGGAATTCACGACATTGCATGCCTGAGCTGAAACTTTTCAGTTTACGGAAATATACCACCATTGTTTTATATTGAACAGGCTTATGAGGATTACAGAGATATTCCGTTATAATAACACATGAAGGGGGAAGGACCGGAGTGGAGATTATAATTTTTAGTATAAATTGTCTGAATCTTTGGTTTCACTTCTGACTGTGATTATCAAGAGGGGGTTGGATCCGGCTTGCATTAGCAAGCTCATTCATGACGAATCAGAAGACGATCTGAACCAACCAAGTTGTTTGCGTAGGCAGGGGACCCGTAAAAGAATACTCTATACTTCTGAATCAGAATTGAGTAATTTCAGTTCAGAGATATCAGATTCATCTAGTGATGAAACTCAAGAAGTTCCTATCATTGAGTGGGGTCCAGTAACTACGCGTACGTCCGCACTAGAATTACACTGCCAAGCTGTCATTGTCGGAAAATAACTGTGCAAGTCCTCTTGATCTGTATAAGTTGTTTCTTAAAGATGATATGCTACAGTATTTTGTAAGAGAAACTAACAAATACGCTAATGAATTTACAAACTTGCATGCTAAAATGAAGTAGGCACTTACCGAAAACATTAGCAAATATGGGTTACCCTCGGAGAAATGAATAAATTTATATGTATTATACTAATTATGGGTGTTGTTCATATTCCAGAAATTCGTCTTTACAGGTCGAATGATCCAATGTACATGAACACTAATAAGTATTATGCCTAGGGATCGCTTCCTAGCCATTCTAAGGTATTGGCACTTTTGCGATAACAATCAAGTGAAGATCGTTCACATAGAATTAGCTCAATTCTTTATAAAATAAATGAGAATGTGAAACCTGGAAAAGAAGTAGTGATTGATGAAAGCATGGTTCCCTGGCGTGGGCGTCTGATATTTCGCCAATATACACCGGGTAAACGACATAAATACGGCAAATGTTTTTATTTTTATTATATTAAAAATGGGGCATAAATTAAATGTAATTTATGTAATTTTACTCTTTTTTATTACTTACCCAAAAAAAAGACGAATAAATACAACAATACTGAGAGAAAGTAAATTTTTCGAATCATAGTATCGAGTTAATAATGTGAAAATTCATAAAAAAGGAAATGTAAATGAAACCTTAAAAGATCTATCTGGCGGAGGACAATTCAGGATAAAGTACAACAGAATGGCTGCGGTGAAATATCTTCTACAGATCTATGGAAAGTGCCACCACCGGTGGGTCACGCTGGCGTGAACGTGTTAAAGCATAGTTATTGTACAATTTATCAGCATAAAATAGATAGGAACTTTGAAATTTTACTAAACAAACCTATTTCCTCGATAAAAGAATTATATTTTTTACTAGGGTGGTCTCCTAGGAGGGATTCAAGGTCCCCCCCCCTATAATGAACCGTATTTGTCACACTCTGTTATGGTGTGTCGGATACTTAAAAAAATATATGCACTCATCACACTGAGGGGCTCGCTTCTCTTCGGTGAAGAGAAAGGCAGGAGTCAAAGGGCAGTGCCCAGTGCCCTATCCTTTTGTCGTGTAATTACTACTTCCTCCCTTCGATTTTTCCTGGAGTAGGAGGGCCAAGCTGTCGTTGTCGCCTTGATGCTTCGGAGTTTATTATCTTTTCAGAATCTTACACGACTCCCTCCACTGTTCAAGTACTGCTTTTCTTAGTGACGTCCTGGTAAAAAAATAGCATTAATGTCACTTCCTTGGCCAAGAATCGTCTTTTTCGTTCCCAGCTACCCCCTGGAACCCAGAGAAAACAAACATTTATTCCCTTTCTCATGAGGGTTAGCATCATGGAGTCTTGAACAATGGGGTGCATGGGTGAGAAGCCAGAAATAGACTGTAGAGAACTAATGGAGTCGGTGCATATGACGAAGGAGCCATCATCGTCACTTCCAAAGCAATCTTAATTACGAAAAGTTCCGCTGTGTAGACACTACACAGAGGATGTAATTTCGCCTTCATGGAGAGGAGAGAACGCTGCACATGCACAGGCTGAGTTGCACTTTGATCCGTCAGTGTAAATGGGGATGAAGTTGGGGTGGTTCCACCGAAACATAAAAAAACTGACGCTGGTGTTCCGAGGGAGCAAAGGAGGATTTTGGTCGAGATCGTAAAACCGTGTTAACAATAGGAGTGAAAGTCAATCAAGGTGCGTGGGTAGATTATGCAACAGGGTTTGCGTCGGGTAATTTAAAATTACAACCGAGAATAAACTCGTTAAAACGAACACTTAAGGTACGTTTTCCAAGGAGCGACTATAGCGATGATCGCCGGGCGATGATCGCTGAGCGATGATCGCCGGGCGATGATCGCTGAGCGATGATCGCCGGGCGATGATCGCTGAGCGATGATCGCGACAGCCTGCATACGTTGCTCTACAATGTAACCATTTTCCAACACGCGACTATTGCGGGAGTCGCTTACTTTGATCGCTGGGCGATTATGGTATCCTGCCCAGAGAGGGGTAGGAATCGCAGTCGCCAGCGATTATTTGCCGGTGAATGAAGTGATATCATGGCGTGCAGCACCACAAAATTGAATTTTTCATCGGAAGAAGACGAAAAGTTGACTGAAAAGGTGAGAGACCATCCAGCACTGTATGATTTGCACCATCCACTATACCGGGACATACGCGTGAAAGACAATATTTGGAAAGAGATCGCAGAATATGTAAGAAGACCAGGTGAGTTCATCACAATCTAAAATTTCCTTGAGTTTGTATCTGCTATTTCTTGAACAGATCTAGTTCGTTAACCATTTTCAGATCATCTTTTCGATTTGTTAGATAATGACTATTCTTTCACCAGATTGCAGAATTTTTTAATTGTTATATTATGCCATTTAACATTTTTTTGGATGCTATAATTACGATTGATTCCAGTTGATAATGACCACCAAGTGTAGTTATGAATGAGGCTAATGAAGTTCCTTTGCTGCAACTCAGTAAACATATTTGATAACTATTAGCTTAATCCCGTCTCCTGGATGAGATTCTAAGAATTCCCATAGATATACTCCTAATAAGTTACGGACTCTTTTAGTCTATGACCTTGGATTCTTAGCTGCACGGCAAAAAGGGAAAATTTTCTTCGACTGTAGATGTGTAACTGCGCCGGGTTTCTTCTAGCACGAGTGTGGATATAAGCTGTCATTAAATACCTACTACGTAATTCCTAATCGGCAATTGGCTTCACTAATATAATACAATATTTAATTAATTGCTAACTTGGGACTGGTGGATAATAACTTCAGTGGTAAGGGCTTTGTTTCATATCAAGGCAAAGTTTCCAAAGGGTAATTTTGCATAATTTCAGCACCGCTTTCAGTAGGAATCCGATAGCTCCGTGGGCAACACTTTACTTGCATTTCGATGGCATATTATAAATGAGAAAATTTGATGATTTGGTAATTCTTTATTCATAATAATACATTCATAATATTTTTTCTCTCCATATGAATAATAGACAATAAGCATTTTGAATTTTTACGAGCAATACATCCACAAATTACAAAATTTCCCTTGCGACCTCAAGTGATTTCATTTTACCTGTATCTAATGCCTTGGCTGACATATTTTAAATGGATCGAAGTAATTTCTCCGAGTGCTTTATGTATGCTTTAAATTTATCAATAATACTACTTAAATCATTTAAAAATAACATTAAAAAATTGGAGGGCATTAATTTTTGTCCGTTCTGTTCACATGATGGTTTTGCCATCCTACACTGCCCTCTCCAATAAAGTAGTCTGCAAAAGAATCTCTCACAGAAAAACCTTCTTGATTTGCAAAACCTCCAGTGCCAGCCAAACTAATTAGATTTTGACAAGGCAAATCTTTTGCCGGTTCAAAATCACAGTTGGTTTTTCCATGTGATGAAATGAAGTCATCTCTTAGCAGGTTGTGTAAGCAGCAAGAAACGATGATGGCGTCATCAACTCGTGAAGGTAGTAAATGAATGGGAGTGTAAAAAATCCTGAAGGTTTGGGACAACAATCCAAAAGCGTTTTCGGAAACTCGACGAGCACGGCTAAGCCTGTAATTGAAAATAGCTTTTCGCTCGTTAGCTGCTGCATCAGTTCTTGGGTAGGGTCTCATCATATTTGTATGTAATCTGAAGGCTTTATCACCAACTAACACACATGGAAGTACCTTATCAGAACTAGGTAGTTTACGCGGCAAAGGAAGCAGGGACCCAGTAGCAATTTTTTCCCAATGTCTGACCTATCAAAAATTCCGCTATCACCTTCCTTTCCGTAGGAGCCAACATCAATGTACATGAACTTATAGTTGGCGTCAACCAAAGCCAGCAGAACGATGGAAAAATAGCCCTTATAATTGAAGAAAAGGGAACCAGTCTTACTAGGACAGACAATCCGAATGTGCTTTCCATCTATAGCACCCGCACAATTTGGAAAATTCCATCTTTGGTAGAACTGATCTGTTTTACTTAATACTTCTTCAGGCGATAACGGTGGCAAATACAATGTTATTAGCTTTTCTCTCAGGACGCTCAATGTAGAAGCAACAATCTTGCTTATTTCACCGGCAGATATTCGGAATTGAAACCGTAGAGAATGATAAGACTCTCCAGTCGCCAAAAACCTGCGAAAAGTAGAGTATAATTATACTTTTGTTTTTCAACAATCTTTATTCAATACTTGATAAAATGTTTTCCTTCTTTCAGTGACAGATTGTAAAAAACGATGGAAAAACATTAAAGACACTTATGACAGGAGAAAAAGAGCAAGGCCACCGACAGGCTCAGCGGCTGCTCCCGATATGAAAAGAAAAAAGTGGCAGCTAAAAGAAAAGTTATCTTTCTTACAATCAACGGAGGCCCCCAGAAAGACCATATCCAATGAAAAGGATACGGCTGATGTAGAAATCACATCCGAGAGGGAAGTAAGTGAACCCCAACCTGAATGTGAGCAGATCGAAGGAATATGCGTAAGTGGGGAATCTAGTTCCTCGGTGAACTCGGCAGACAGAGTGAATGTTGGTGGAGCCAATAAAGTGAAAAAAAGTGCTAAGGATAACTTTTTAATGCACCTAAAAGAAAGGGACCATGAACGCAAAACTATCATAGAAAGTTTATTAGCGGAAGAAGAGGATGAAGTGGACTTATTTTTTAAAAGTATTGCTAAAACAGTTAAGAAACTTAGTCCAGATTTCATTACCCAAATAAAATGACAAACTTTAACGCTTGTTTCTAATTTTGAGACCGAAATGAGAAGGCAAGTGGAGCGTCAGCTTCCCAGTCCTTCCTTGTCCACTACCTTTTCCACTCCCTCACCAGCAACTAGTGGATTAACTCCACTTAGTGGGAATTCTCTACCAGCTTCACCAAGTGATTATGGTAGGCATGACATTTATGAAGGAGCGGGTGTGAATTCTTACAGTTTTTAAGGTAGTTGCACTGATTTTAATAACCACTTTATGTATCCAAATCATTTTAGAATAAAGAGATTTCTTGTCAACAACTCCAAAATGTAACATGAATTAATTTCCGACTTACCTCAAAGTAAGTGCAAGCTTTTCATCAGGTCTGATTGGATAGGGATGTCTGTTGCAATTTATCTTCCTTATGTCATCCTCTATTAAGCTTAAAATAAAATTAAACTGGGAGGGGTTCAGACGGAAAAATTCGCAAAACTTCTCACTGTCTCCTCGCAAATGGTTTTCGATCAGCATATGTGAGTATCCCTCTTCACTCATTGTTTTATATATCTGATGCTCAGACTTTCTCTTGGAAATAATGATTTTCTCTGCAATGTCGTCGTCGTCTTCTTCCTCACTCAGTAAAAACGCTAGAATACGCCTCTCTTTATTACTCATGCTCTCACGCACTTGCACAGGTAAAGAGTTTGGAGACTACTGGGTTCTCGCTTCAGAAGAAAATCGCAGTCGCTTTTAAGAAAACACCAAGGCGGCCGCTAACCAGCGATCATCGGTCAGCGATCATCGCCCGGCGATCATCGCTACAGTCGCTCCTTGGAAAACGTACCTTTAAGGGTCTGGCTTCCCTAGTCCTTCGATTGAAAATATTTATAAAATGAGGTTTAAATAGTGCGCCGTAACATGGGTGACTCGTCATGGATAAAATTTTGGATGCATAACTGCAAAGCAGCTAAGTCCTACGATAGCACAAGGGAGGTTCCCCTGCATCAGTATAGATGCTGGGAACTGGGCTTGCTCGATAGGCCTCAGTGCAGAATCGTAGCGTCGCGTTACGCGAAGAATTTAACGCTCATAGATACGATGAGCGAGCGGACGCATAAACGAAAGAGCCGTAGTCTAGTTTAAGGTGCGTTGTCACTGGTGCGGCTGGAACGATAATCGTTGAACTACAGTCGTTGGACGATAATCGTAGAGCGCCTGCTGTGCATTGTCTTCAATGGCGCCGTTGTCACTGACGCGACTGTCGCCAGAGTCGCTGACTGCAGTCGTACGGGTCTGCTGCTGGAGCAGTCATAATCGCAGTCGTTGGCCGATTTTCGAGGGGTGCACATGCGAGTTTGATTGAGTGCGTAAGTGTGTTTGTGCAATGTCATCCAAAACAGCTCTAAAATTAAATTTTACACCTGAGGAAGACGAGAAACTAGTAGAGGCGATTTCTCCTCACCCTTTGATTTATGACCTGAGAAATCCCCAGTATAAGGACCAAAGGGCTAAAGACAATGTTTGGGTGGTTATATCTGAAGAAGTTGGAAGATCAGGTAAGTGTATTTCACATAATTAACTAATATAACAAACTAATAACCCCCACAGTTTGATTATGCTCTTTTTTATACTTTAGAATACTTTCTTTCAGAAAATATCATATTTTTTGCCTTACAAAATTTAAAAAAGCAATAAAAAATAACTGTAGTTGATGATACTCGTTTTCTATATCTGGAGGTCTCCAAACTTAATTATTCCTATCGGGAAGCAAATAGGGGCGATTTTTTTACCAATTTTTGGATGATATTTTATACCTATACCTTTTATACCTTTTTTACCTATAGGTTAAGTAGTTTCTTAGACAAGAGTACCTAAAGAGGAATTTAACAATTCGGAGGTAGGCCTTAGTGGCTCGCCTTAAGCGGTATGCCAAGTGATCACTCAATTTACAAGAAATAACTGTGATAGTAAAGAAACAAAAATACAGCAAAACCTTTTTATTAAGACATAAAAATGAACATTTAAATGTTTGTTTCGTTAATAAACCAATAGCGTAAACTCTCAAGACATGTTGGTTTAGGATCTGTCTGTTTTGTGTACACTTGATTCTTGCCAACTTACTTTCCCCTCTTCCACAAAGTATGAGGCAAAAGTGCTCCTCACGGTGAAACCCTTAACGTTTGCATAACCACCAGTAGCTCTTAGGGGGATCAAATTTTCTGTCGGTAGGGCCTCGGTTGGGTCAAGTTCGTAGTTCGCTCTTCCACTACGAGAGAGATAGCCTTCCCTCATCATGTTGTGCAAACAACAACTGACAACTATGACATTGTCAACAGTTTCTGGGAGTAGATTGATTGGAGTATAAAAAACTCGAAATACCTGGCTCAAAATGCCAAAGGCGTTTTCAGAGGTTCTGCGAGCACGGCACAACCGGTAATTGAACGTGCCTTTAATATTGTTTGCAAGAGCATCTTCTTTTTGGTAAGGTTTCATCATATTAGGATGTAGCTTGAATGCGTCATCTCCTATCAACACATGTGGCAGCAAAAGTTGACTGTTTGGAAGCCTTCGTGGAGGTGGAAGTAGAGTGCCATTGAAAAACGCTTTCCCCAAGGTAGATTTTTCAAAAATCCCGCTATCTCCCTCTTTCCCGTAGGAGCCGACATCAATAAACATAAACTTGTAGTTAGCATCAACAACTGCAAGCAATACTATAGAAAAGAACCCTTTGTAATTGTAGTACAAAGAGGAAGACTTCATAGGACACCTGATTCGTACGTGTTTTCCGTCGATGGTTCCGATGCAGTTTGGGAAATTCCATTTTACATAATATTCGTTAGACTTCTCTTCCAGTCCTTCTTTAGAAATGTTTGGTAAAAACAATGGCACTAGCTTCTCCTTCAAAACAGCCAGAGTTTGTTTTATAATACGGCTTATTTCACTAACTGAAATCCTGTACTGAAATCTTAAAGAGTGATATGACTCTCCAGTAGCCAAGAATCTGGAAAAAACAAGAAGTAACGTTGAATTTCTTAGTAATTTTGTAATTACAACTATTTTGTAACTATGACATACTATCTAAATTATGCATCTAAAAGGAAACTTGCATAAAAATATTTGTCTTTTTCAGTTGCTGACTGCAAGAAACGTTGGAGAAATATAAAAGATACACATGACAGGAAGATGCGAGAAAACAACAAAACTGGTTCTGAGGCCCCACCATGTAAAAAAGGGAAGAAGTGGCAGTTACAAGAACAACTTGCTTTCCTCCATTCTGCGGATGTTAAACGAAAGTAAGTTAAATAATATACTAAGGGTTAACGTTGATGGTATATCAATATTTGTATTGAGAATATGTTTTATTCTGGTTAGTAGTGTACCTTCCACGCGCACAGATACTTTGGGCCAACTGTAAACTGTAAAGGCCTAGCAGTTTATGTTTTCATTATTAAATCTTTTATTACGAGCAACAGGTTACCTAGTATTTTTTATTTGTTTTCAGAAGCTTCTGCAACATCACCGAGGACAACGAAGGGAGTGCTTATGACGAAAATGATGACTCAGTTCCTTTCGATGTATCTGAAATTGAGCAAGAAACGCAAACAGATGCAGCAGCTCGATCCTCGCCTCAGTCTGTGCCTCCGAAACAAGTGTCCACCAAAGAAGTCTTGTCTAAGAACGAAACTACTCTGCCAAAGAAAACTACTTTCCGCGATAAAGTTTGTTTTGCAATCGAAAAACGCTCCAAAGAGAGAGATACAATGATCAAGAATCTGCTTGAGAAGGATGAAGAAACAGACGATATAACTTTATTTTTTAAAAGCATTGCAAAAACTGTTCAAAAGATGCCCCCTAGCTTGCAACAGCGAGCTAAGTTGGAAACATTAACTTTAATTTCAAATATAGAATCCGATATGTGGGCGTCACGTCAGGGAACATCTGCAAATAACCAAATGTTTATGATCTCTTCGCCTTCGTCTTCTGATGCCAGTTTAATGTCATCAACGTCCCAATATGGCCAAACTCAGCAGTGTGGTGGGCAAACTTTATCTACCCAGCAGTATGATCAGAGTACAACAATTATGGATCCATACAATATGCCCAGTGGAAAATCTCCAATGTTCACTAACTTCATGAGTTAGTTTATTGAGACTTAATTTGATTTAAAGAGACTAAGTGTATTTGATAATTATTTTATCGGAGTTTATATCTCACATCAGGTTTATTTTTCTTCAAATTACTTTTACTTGTCATTTTGAACACCAGAACAGAACTTATGCGTCTGCTTGTTTATTCTTGTGTTAATAAAATTGTGTTATTTTCAAAATGAGCAATCTCAGTTAATGAATTTACTTTCCCTTGTTCAACCTTCCCTCCTTTGCTGGTCCCATACATTATGAAATATTCTTGAATTTCAGGTCTATTAGGTAATCTTTGCAATTAAATAATCCAACATGATGCGGCTGGGTTTTTATATGCAAAGATGTATTTAAACCTAACCGAAGCATAAAACCTTTATACTCTCACTCCTTAAACAAAAGCTCTACTTGAACCTTTTCCTATTACAATATATGGGTTTTTATAATCATTCTAAAAAATCATTGCTTTACAAAAATTAAATAAGAATAAAAAATATATCCTACCTTAACGTAAGAGCTAACTTCTCATCTCCTGTGATTGGATATGGAATGTAGTTTGAAGACAACTTCTTAAGGTCCTCATTGATTAAACTAGACACAAACTGAAACTGAACTTGGGAAAGTCTAAAGAACTCAGAAAACATTCTCTCATCAGCTTGCAAATGATTGTTTATTAATATTTTGAAGTAACCTTCTTCTGTTCTCTTTATGAATATATTATGTGTGTTAAGTCGTGGTACACTTAACATTTCTAAAATATCTTCATCTTCTAAATCTTCAACTAACAAATAACTCAGTAGCCGTATTCTTAAACTCATCATTCAGTACTTCACTTAGCAACAGTCAAACCTCAACTGAACTAATGTTTATTAATCGCATCAGTGACAATGACCACTGCAACGATCATCGCTCGGCGATGATCGTCCACCGATAATCGTTCAACGACTATCGCTCTGGCCGCACCAGTGACAACGCACCTTTAGACCGCACCAATGTGCGGTACAGTAGGAGCAAGGTGGAGCGGTCTGCTCCCCACGATACGTGACTTAAAAACTTTGAAATATTCATAGACTTCAAACAACTTGTCTTCAGTTTATTAATTTGATCTCGCCAGGTCAGTTTTTGATCCAATGTTAGCCTCAGAAAACGGATCGACTCCAGAAATGGGAGAATACGGTGGAAGTGTACGCATTTGGTTTTCTCAATTGAAAATCGAAAGCCGCTCCTATTGGTCCATTGGTCTAATTTGCTCAACGTGAGCTGGACCAATCACGATGTATTAGCCACCCTGGATGATCTGCAGGAAATTGCCAGGTCATCTACGAACTGAGTGAACAGAAAATAAAAATCAGCAATAAAAAGAGATACCTCTACGGTTGCATTATCCCGCTGTGCTACCCTACAACACTCATGAGCGTTAAAATTACATAATAAAATGAAAGGTCGAGGCAGTTGCCGGACAAGGGATTCTAAATTCAAACGCGTGACCGGTGCTCCCTCCGGCTGATATACGTTGCATAACGCAATCGCCTCAGGGGCGCGCACCGTCACCGCCACCGCTTGAAACGGTGTGTTAAGATTTATTCGGGAGATGTAAAATGCCTTCCGAGCAAAAACTGCCACTCCACCATTGGCTCGTTGGCCACTCGTATCGTCCAATCTAAAAACGTTAAAACACCCTTGTCAGTTGTTTTAAAATGCGTTTCTCGCAGATTAATGCAGGACGGATTAAAATCACGCAGTAAAATGGCTAGCTCCTCCTTGTGCCGATAAAAACAATTTCATTTCAAGATAAATGCCATGATTAAAATATAAAGGGTATATTAAAACGTGAGCGGCGTGATGAATGCTCAGCGCCGAAGTCTGTTCTTCCTATATTTTTTTTGCTTGGAGAAATTCTATCTCCGTTCGAAAAATCAATGTAATTTTCCGGCGTCGCAAACATATTTCAAAGATAACTGCATAAACACCCCAAGCAATCTTTAAAGAATGCTCTTATATAACTTACTTTGCGTGACTTTGCCGAAAACCCATTTGAAACTCTAAATGTAAAAATTATTCGAAAAACGGTATCCGCCATTTTGTAACTGCATGGTAAGAATTTGCCGATGATATTCTTTAAGATTACGTAAAATTAAAGAAATACACCATGGCAAGAGATGGTGTAGTTTTATATTCCGCAAGAATCCACCTATAACTTCACCATCTACTTACTTCTGAAGATTTTCAGAGAAAATTGAAGGCGGTCGTTTTTATAGAAATTTGCACACTTTAGAGCCTCTGTATCTCAGTAACGGGTGGGATCTATATCAAATGAAGTACATATCCATAAAGTTCAATTATTTTTTAGCATATTTGCGAAGTTTAAAGTTTATAACTCAAAAAAGCCATTTTGTAATTTTCTCCGGCTTTTTCCGATTTCCGGCCACTGTGGTTGCGATGAGGCCGAAGCGTTGGCACTGGTAACAGCGCATCGGGTCTGGTATGAATGGTTGTACGGGGACTGATTCATAACCGATGAACACTTTGTCGAGAAGCCGGTCACACTACGGAGGTGGTGTATATTATTTCTCCATTTCGTGTCGTGGTCAGTCGACGAACGTCACACACTCCCTGGGATGCCATCTCATGCTTTATTTCGTCGACTTCCACTTAGAGTAAACCGTAGTGACTTTTAAGTTATAACTCCCCGACAAGTGTTCAGGGTTTGGTGAACCTCCACTGTCACCGGGATATCTCAGTTTCATACTTAGAAACTTTACGCTTTGCGCCTTATTTGCGATTTCGATCAAAAAGGACCCATCTCGTAACTTCTTTGCTTAATTTTTATCTCCTGGCACTGCTGCGGAGAGAACTCTCCGAATTAAGAATAGACAAACTTTCTTCAGTGTTTCCCCATTTCCTTCTGGCACTTCATTATCACGAATTTACTACTTTTCATTTCTCCTCCGTTCGTTTCCGCACGGGATCTTTTAGGCGGATGAAAGAAATTATTACCCATACACACATACAAAATTCCTCCCCTGTACTTCCCACTCACCACGGAGCCACACCGAGATCCGGTGTGGTCAACAGGGCTACCAAAGAGACATACAAACCTTTGATAAGGGAGTCTCTTACGGGTTAGAACCTCAAGCGGGGGCTCTCCTAACCCGCACACCTTAAGAAGACCACCAGCACTAACCCGTCCTGGCGTACGCTCGAAAGGAGCCGCCAAGCTCCCCAGCCGCCACGAGCAGAATGACCGGGACTGGGCTACTTCCCGGCCACCCGTCCAGGAGAGTCAGGAGTCAAAGAGGAGTGTTGGGGGTTTTCCCCTCCCACAGAGGAGGTCCCCTCAGCCACCAGGATCCCCGTTCCCTGCGACACGGGTCGCCACGCACGGCAAACACGCGGGTGGGCTCAAGCAAGATGTTATCGGCTCTCACAGACATTCAGGCCCACAAGACTGTCCGGACGCTACCTTAGTCGTATCAGGTTTTTTTTAACAAGGTTGTCTCCCCGGTGGGCTCGGGTCCGTGGGGGCGCTGCTCCCCAAAGGAAGAGATCGCCCTCTTCCCCCCGTGCGTGGAACTTTAAAATTGTCTCCTTAGCTTCCCAAGAAATGAAGAAAGGAGGAAATTGTGGTTGACAAGTGTTCGAAGATAGAATTTCGTGCCCTCTGAGAACACCAAAATATGCTCTAAATATTTTACGGCGGATTCTTATGACAGAAAAATTCGGTTGTCATTGGCTTAAACTCACCGCTGTCCCGACAATTTTCGACTACCCTGAACAACTTTGCCGCGAAGAGCCGAGGAAAGCACCTGCAAAAAGAAAATTGTTAGATCAGTCACTGGTATGAGTGTTGATTTTGTAAAAAAGTGTGATGTGGGAATCAGGAGACTCTCGAGGCGTAGGTGTGTTCCGAAATGTTACGTTTGAATGGAAAAGTTTTCTCGCCGGTATTTGTTGTTTTCCATGCTTTAAATTCTTCGATTCTGTGTGTTTTTCTTAAATTCTATTATTTATTTATTTATTATATTCTTCATTTCTGAGTGTAAATTTATTTAGCAGGTATAAAAAAAGACCCACTGAGGGACTCTGGAAAGGACTTAAAAGAGAGCTTCGATATATTAAATAAACGCACACTTGATTTCGTGTTATTTTTTCCAAAGAAGGATTTACGTGAATCGGCAGTGTGTTTTGTTGATGCAGATTGGGATGGAGATTCAGAAGACAGGAAGTTCACATTTGGTTTTTTGGTGTAAGTCTTTGGTTGCATTGTACATATAATGGAGTACAAGAAAACAGTCAAATGCACAACTATCCACAGCGGAACTTGAAGCTTTGTGTGAGGGAGCATTTGAGCCACAATGAACAATTGGAGTTTTGGAAGACTTGTGCATAGATAGAAAAAAGGCAGTAATCTTGTTTAAGGACAACCAGTCATGTGTTCACTTATTGTTTTAACTTAAGTACCGTAGAAGGAAACATATTGGCGTTAAGCATTATTTTCTGTGAGATCTTATTCAGAAAAAGATTTTTAATATAATATATGTGCCATCAAGCGATCAAAACGCTGATATGTTCACTAAGCCTCTTGGCACCACACGGCCCGGCATGTTAAGGGAGAAACTAAATGTATTACAGGCCTTTTCAAATTGAGGGGGGTGTTTATATAGCAATTTGCAATAGGGTACCGTAACTTCCCCTAACTATGGTCCTGAAGCACAACTATGGTCCAATTGCTTATGATGACTTCACAGTCTACCGTTTAGTTACAGCCGAGCGCTGCCATGGCTCTCAAAATACTGAAGTTGTCTGCCCTCTAGCGGCAGCGTAAGAAACTGCAAGGACGCGCATGGTAAAGCAACACAGGAGCCATTACGTAAACGTGAAGAGCCGTGTTTTCAACTTTGTTGTCCCACTTTCTTTCGTACTGAGAGCAAGGTAACAGTTATCTCATTTCAGTTTTCTTCATTTATCTTTTAATATATTTGGGATCTATTATCTGTAGTTTGGTCCTTATCTGATGACGTCGTGTGTGAGAAATGTGCAATAACATAAAAACGTGTAACCATGAGCCCATCTATGGTCCAATTTCCAGGATGGACCATAGTTGTGTTCCGGGGTCTTGACTTTTAAAAATAGATTTCTTGTCACATAATTAATAACATGAGCACCAATTAAGAGAAATAAGGCATTTTTTGGTTTTATAGGTAACTTATAGAGAGCAATGAGTGATTGTACGAATTCAAGGAGGAAGATTGGGGGTCGCCCATACAGACCTTATTCTGAAGCTGTGATGCAACAGTGTTTGGAGGCTATCAAAGCAAAAAGACTATCCTCTCGCAAGGCTGCAGTTGTCTATGGAATTCCACGTAGTTCTATAATTCTTAAAATGAAAGCTGTACGGGAAAACAATGTGGCACAACCTGGACGAAGCTGTGTGTTTACTTCAGAAGAGGAGGAATCATTTGTACAGCATGCTATCAAACTGAGCGAGTTCGGATTTCCTATTTCCACGATTGACCTTCGCTGCATTGTAAAAATGTATCTGGATTCATGTGGCCGTAAAGAAGTGAGGTTCACCAACAATTTTCCTGGAAAACGTTGGTCTGAATCATTTGTTCAGAAACACCATGACCAATTATCACAAAGATTTGCAAGTAATATTAAGAGGAGTAGAGCTGCTGTGACCAGAGATATCATAAATTTATATTTCGATAATCTTGAGAAGGAACTGGAAGGTATTGCTCCTGAAAATATTTATAATTATGACGAAACAAACCTGGTTGATGACCCAGGAAAGAAAAGGGTCTTAACTAAACGGGGTTGTAAGTATCCCGAAATCATAATGAATTCAAGCAAAGCGTCGGTATCTATCATGATGTGTGGCAATGCAGCTGGTGAAATCCTAGCACCATATATCAATTATAAGGCTGAGAAAATGTGGGACACTTGGACGGAAGGTGGCCCTCTAGGAGCCAGGTATAACCGCACGAAAAGTGGTTGGTTCGACAGAATCAGTTTTGAAGACTGGTTCATGAATTCACTCTTACCTGAGCTGAAGAAGAAAGAAGGAAGGAAGGTAATTATAGGGGACAACTTAAGCAGTCACATTAGCCCAAAGGTTATTAAGATTTGTGAAGAGAATTATACTGCATTCATTGCCTTGCCTCCAAACACAACACATCTGACCCAGCCTCTGGACTTATCGTATTTTCGCCCTATGAAAATCTACTGGCGACAGATACTAGAGGAATACAAACGATCATCTTGCGGAAGAAAATACCCAACAATCCCAAAAGACATTTTCCCTTCGCTGTTAAAGAAGTTGGTGGATAGGTTGGCTGCCAATGGACCTTCTAATCTGAAAGCTGGATTCAGAAAATCAGGAATGTATCCTCTCAACAGGAATGAAGTATTAAATAGGTTACCGAATAATGAACTCGATTTCTCACTACCATTAGTGAGTGCGTCCTTCATAGATCATCTTGCATTAGTGAGGGCACAAGAAACTCTTACGAACTCTGATTGTACCGGTACCGGTGCTGGTACTAGGAGGAGGAGAAAAACATCAATGTTGAGCCAGGGAAGAGTGTATGTGCTACAAATGATGCTGATAATTCAGCCAACAGTGGCCACGAAGATATACCTGGACCTTCAGGAATTTCAAAGAAGCAAAAGAGATGTACAATACCGGTAAGTGTACATCACATACCAGTACCATACCTAAATTATTCTTCTTTACTTTTATTACTTGCATTAAGGCAATGAGATTCATATTACGTTTTACTTCTCAGATTTCCAAGAAGACGGTGAGTACTAGTAGTGCTGAGGATACAGCATCATTTGTATCAGATGATGATGATACCTTTGACTTGAGCACATCAGAAGAAAGTGATGATGGATTAATGAAGTCTGTTGATGCGACAGTAGTATATGTGCCTCAAGTGGGTGATAATGTAATAGTTCAGTATGAGGGGGAACACTGGCCTGGTGTTGTACTGAATGTGCACAAATCAGGCATCAGAATAAGCTGTATGGAGAGAAGTGGGAATTTTTGGAAGTGGCCAACTGTAAAAGACATTTTAATATACAAGAAATCAGATATTATATGTAAAATTAGTGTGCCAATGAAAGTATCTTCAAAAAGGGATTTGTACAATGTCCCAGAGCTAAAAGAAAAGTGGGGTACCATATGAAGGAGTAGATTGTTCATTAAACTTTTTGTCAGCTGTGATCAGAGACTTTTGAGAAGGTGTTCCCTTTGTATTGTGATTTATATTTTTATTAAAATACTTCTGTATCCTCTTGTGTAGAAAAATGAGTAAAATACATGGTTTAAAATAACGGCATCATTGAACCAGTGTATAAAATTCATAGTGGTCTATAGTTGTGCACATGCCGCACAACAATGTACCACATTTTAGTGTAATGTTTCACCAACAATTTAACAGCATTAAGGCCAACTCTCACAGTAACTTAATTTCTCACATAACCTACCACCTGTAAAAAAAGTTCTGTGAATTTAAGAAATTATGCAATCACGTTAACCCTTTTAGTGCGGCGGGCCGATATATCGGCTTTTGCTGCTCGGGCGAAAAGTGCGGCGGGCCGATATATCGGCTTCTACGTAGTCCATTATTTAATTTGCTATAACTTATTACATTTAAATTAAATGTTGTATGTTTTTTGTTCTTATGAAAGTGTACATTCTCTGCTTTACGCAACAAGTTTCAATTATTTTTATCGTCACTTTTAATTACATTTGACAATGCATAAATGATACCATAATTTCAGTTGGTTCTTTCTGAGTCAGGAAGCACCGCCCAATCTAAGGCTTGATTTTGCTGCTCAGTTTTCTTTTCTTTGCGAACATATACCAGAGGGCTTATAACCTGATAGTTCTGCTATGAAATGGATGTGTTTTGGTGAGGTTGTTTTGATTCAGAACTGCTAACTCAGTATATTGTGTTACGTTTCATATGAAAGGATTACTTTGTAATCATTTTGGTATCTCCTTTCATCCTTCCAAGCTAATCATTTAGACTTTGTGGAATGGAGTTGCACTGTCAGCAGTTCTCTATGTGTTAGGGCTTTATTTTTTTCTGCCTTGAGATAGTGAATACATTGTCCATATTTCGCGAGGAAAGCACTTCTCTCTTATGACCAAGGAGGCTCAGTGTGGTTTTTACCTTGTGAGTGTGCGGTTGTCTCGATAGCTATTTCAAGCATACTCATACGTTTTACTTTTGTTTCGGTTACCTGAAATGGCAACTTCAAACAAAAAATTAGACGAAGAACTTGTAAATTACTTGTTATCACTTAGTGACGATGATGATTATACAGAGGAAGAAGACTTGAGCGAACATCTGAATGATGAAGACAATTCTGACTCTGGCGACTCTGATATTGTGACGCAGAAAAAAAGGCCAAGGATAATAGAGGAAAGTGATGAAGATGATGTGACCAGTGATGTGACCGATGTTATTCCACCACCAGAATTCAACGTGGTAAATGAAGGCCGTGACACCTGGAATACTAACGCCTTCGAGTATGCTGAAATGCCAGGTCCCAAGCATGCGCCATCACCAGCAGCTCACCCCAGAGAATACTTCAATTTGTTTTTCACGTCCGTACTATGGAATCTGTTCACAACGGAAACTAACAGGTATGCTGAGCAGTTCCTTGCTGCCCATGATAAATTGTCGCCAAGATCAAGAGTGAGGCAGTGGCGGAATGTGACAGTAACTGAAATGAAAGCATTTATTGCAATTTTACTAGAAATGGGTATAACAAAAAGACCAACCATCTTTTCTTATTGGGTGAGCAATTCTCGTGCCATACCATGGTTCGGAAAAATGATGTCTAGAGATCGTTTTCAATTGCTTCTTAGATTTTTTCATCTCACTGACAATTCCAAACTTGTTTCACCTGGAAATGAAAATTATGACCCTTGTGCTAAATTTCAGCCCATTGTTGACCATGCTAATCGCTTATTTCGCCATTATTATACACCACATGAACATCTTTGCATTGATGAAACTTTAGTTGGTACCAAAAGCCATTCACAGTTACTGCAATATTTACCAAGTAAACATCATCACAAGTGGGGCATAAAATTCTGGATGCTCTGCGATTCGGTAGCGAACTATTGTCTGGCATTCTATTGCTATCGTGGTGCGAAGAATAAAAAAGATAAGAAAGAATTACAGGAACATGGACTGAGTTTTGTGGTTGTGAAAAAGCTGTTGACTCTAGGTAATTATCTTATGAAAGGCTACCATGTTGTTGTGGACAACTTCTTTTCGAGTGTTGACCTGGCTCGTGAATTATATAAAAATCAAACATATTTGACAGGGACATTGCGAAGAAATCGGAAGAATATTCCAATGGAATTGAAGGAAAAGTTTCGCGTTGGGGAAAAGAAATATGTTAGAAGTGACGCGGTTCTTTTATTAGGGCAAAGGGAAAAAAAAATCCCAAAAAAATCCTGTTCTGCTGATTTCCACGAAAGCTACAGCAAAAAGCGCAAATACAAGTAAGAAGAGGCATGGTAAAGTGAAAGATATAGTGAGGCCAGAAATAATAAATTTATATAATAGTTACATGGGTGGGATTGATGCATCTGATATGATGGTATATTCATATTTAGATGAAAGGCGTACCGTAAAGTATTGGAAGAAAGTTGTTTTTTCGGTGATTGCTCGTATGGTGCTCAATTCCTACATAATATACAAAGAAAACCATCCCACAAAAACAATGACAAGGCTTCAGTATACTGCAAGCATTATAGAGTCCCTTGAGGTGGAATGGCTTGGGAAGACAGGGAATGACTCATCTCCTAGTACAAGTGGACCTAAGGCTGGACTGCAGCAACTTTCCGGGAGGAAAGAAAAAAATTGTGTTGTTTGTAGTGGAAAAGATGCAAGAAAGAGAAAAAGGTCCCGCACAGTGTGTATAAACTGTAATAAAGGAGTGCATAGCATTTGTATGGTGCAGCATAGATGCTAGATGGAAACAAATACAATAAGGCGAGATTCCCTGATGCTATTCTGCAATACACTGAGATGGGACTACGCAGAGGATGGCAAAAAGTTATGCAATTCGCTAGGTTTTTCTTATTTATTGATGATTTTTTCAAGACTTATTTATAATTGTCTTTAGATTTTTCAAAAAGCAGCTTCATTAGAAAAAGTTTTAAAAAATATATTATTTTTGTGTTTGAAAGTAAAAACAAAATATTGTTAAAAATATTGTTTAACTTTATCACATTGAAATAAAAAGATTTATATTTCAGTGCACGTAAAAACATTTTGTAAATATAGACCAGTTCAACCTCATCTACGTAAAAAAAACCGCATATGGATATGTAATAAAATAGCTTTGAATTGTTTTTTTTTCATAGATGCTACATTTTATTAAAAAACCCTCCGCATTTCTCACCAGTACCAGAGGAATAAGGATAGCACTAAAAGGGTTAAGCATTAAAATATGTCAAAAGTGGTATATAGTAGTAGGAAGTTACGGTAGTTTACTAAGATTTTTTTATGTTTTTTAAACAGTTCGTGTTGCTGATTGTTGTTGGAACTTTAAATGTAGTGTATTGTGTGTTGTGTGTTTCTCCTAATTAAAACTGTTCGCGATTAGGACTAAAGGACTGTAGGAGTACATATTTTATCAGGTAGACAACCAATTGCGATCGAACAAGGGATTTTAATTGACTTATGATACGTGGACACACCGGACAGCTCAAGGCAAGATTTTTACGGTAATAACCTTTACAATTGATAAAATTAAAACAATAGTGAGCCATTTTCGCCGTTGCGTAAAATCCAAAAATTTACAGATTTGTAGAGAGAGACTGATAATAATGGGCAAATATGAAGTGGAATTCTGGAGCAGCAGAAGGTGAAGACGTTGCCCGACTATCTGTCGGATCGATCGTTGGAGCTCAACTGTCCACGAGGTGTGGCAATGAGTTCAGCCGTTAGAAACAGGACCAAGGCTATGCCAATGGGCCTAAGCAGAGGTAAATTATTATTTATTTCCTTTTCCTGTAGCAGAATGGGATTACAGGCGTGTAGATAAATTTTCTATCTTAATTTAACCTTCTTAACACCTTGTTATTATTTTAATTAGTATTGGAGATTTCAGGATGGGTGGTACAACTCCCAGGGGCCGACCAAAACCATCAGACCCTCTACAAAGGTTGAATGGAAAACTTCATATCATCATGCCACATTATGAAAAAAAACACATGGACTGTGTAGTATGTTCGAAAAGAAACGTTAGTGGAGGAAGAAGAGAGACAATTTACTTTTGTGAAACATGTGAAAACCACACAGGGCTTCATGTGAGGGAATGTTTTAGAAGGTATCACTGTTTGGAAAAATTTAGAGATTAATGAATATATGATGCTTATTACTCAATCTGAAAGCCTAATTTGTCAAATAAACACTTTATTTTAGATAAATATAAAACTTTATTCCATAAGGTTCTCTTTCTGAAATTCAGGGACATTTAAAAATATAATTCCGAGTAGGCTACTGGTATATGGGCTGAAAAATTCCGAGTGCAAAGGGTTAAGCATGCAATTGAGTTTGTAGAGGAGACAGGAGTTGAGGTGTGCTCCATCACTTTCGATGGCACCACATCCAACACTGCCATGGCTTTGGCCCTTGGGGGCAGACCTCTCCCCAAAGAACATGATGCATTATTTTGTTCTTGGAGAAAGAAAAATATATACGTCGCTCGATCCTTGACATATGTTAAAGCTGGTTAGAAATATGCTAGCTAGTGAAAGGGTGTTAGTGGATGGTCAAGGTAGAGCAATTAAGTGGCAATTTATTGAAGAGTTGGAGGCACTGCAATCTAGCCAGGGTCCCCATGTGGGTAACAAGCTCCGAAAGCAGCATGCGCACTGGCATAGAGAGAAGATGAAGGTGAGGTTGGCTGCACACATTCAGCCGTAGTGTTGCTGACGCCTTAAAATACTTGGGCGGTGACCTTCATCTAGCCACTTTCAATGGTTGTGAAGGAACTATTAAGTTCATAAGACAATTCAACGAACGACAATAAAATATCTTGGTGTACTACTGAATAACAAAATCACTTGGTCAACTGACATCTCATCCGAAATTCAGAGAGCCGCAGGAATCAGCACAGCTCTTCACCCTCTACTAAAGAAAAACTCACCCCTTGGAATCAAAGCGAAACTGCGTTTGTACAACTCCACGATGAAGCTCATCTTAACGTATGCTTCACCGGCTTGGCTTCATGCGGCGCCATCACACCTGAAGAAAATTCAAGTTGCAGAAAATAAAATTATTCGCAAAATAATAAACGCCCCGTGGTTCATTAGCAATATAAACATCAGAAAAGACCTCAAACTCTGTCCAATATTAACCCTTCTGAAATCTCACTTTAAAAAATTCGAAGCTTCTTTCGCTGCTACAAAAACCCTCCGCTACAAAACCTATGGGACTACAAAACACCAGAAAAACCCAAACACCGATATCCTAAATGTGCCCGAAGCCCTACCCACATCTCTAATCCCTAATTACCCTCTTTAAATAGCATAGGTAGCTGAGCATATGTCATTCATGGATGAATTTAGAAATTACATATTGTCATTAAAAACAACAAGTGGAGTAAAACTAGTGGAGAGCAGTAGAGACCTGTTTCCAGGGGTTTCTTGCAGCTCTGGAAAGTGTGAAAAGGCTGGTCTATGAGATCTTGTGGTTACTGGAAAATTAAAGTTTCTATAATTCTAATATACAAAATAAGCCAGGATCATGTGGAAACTTTTTTAGGTCTACCAGAACCAAAGGTGGGCTCAACAATAACCCTACGCTTAGACAATTTCAGGCTGCATATGAAAGGCTTTTGTTAAAAAATGAATTAGGTCTGTTTGCCACAGGCAATTGTGTGCCTTAGGATGGTACAAAAATACTGTGTGTATCTAGTGCCATTCCCTCCAAGAACCCTCACATTCCTAAAGCAGACTTCCCTGGCTAGGATTTGGAGTCCTCTGATGCCCAAGGTGATGACTCCACGTTTGTCACAGAGGAACATAATTATTCCCTCCTTTCAAAATCAAAAGTAATACCAGGATGCGTTGATGATGTTGTGGGTTACATAGCTGGTTTTGTCAGCAGAAAACTGTCCAGGGCAGTCCGGTGTGAAGAATGTCTGCAGACAATACATAATGACAGTGTTGATACATCCCATAGGGTGATTATTGCCAAAAATTATGGTGGACTAACATCACCGACTAAAAGTATGGTACTTATTTGTAAAGTCGTGGAAACAGTGGTTACCATGTGAGTGGTCGCATTACTTCCTCCAAGATAATGCAGCGAATTGAACTAGATTCGATGAAGTAGTTAGTGGAAAGGGTGGATGTGTTCCCGAACATGGTAGATCATGCAATCGATCAATCCCCTCTGAACAACCCTTTATCCACTTTTTTCTGTGATATTTCAGCATGCGTCGATAAGATTGTACAATTGGGGTATAAGATGGTCGCTGAAGAACTTGAGCAAGGTAGATGCAGAAGGTAAAACACAAAAGTGGTTTTGTTTTAAGGACAGAGAGTGTACGTGTGAATACTTAACTGCTGTGTTTATATTTTTATTACCATGTGCAGGACATATTCCTCGCTTAGATTTACTTTAAATCGTTTCTTTCACTTTGACCAACCTATGTCATAAGTAAGGTGTGTATAACTACTGCGTTTATATGCATATGTTACTGTGATGCACAAATACTTTACGAGGATTTATTTTGAATCAAATAATTTATTTTCCTCGTTTATTACGATTACTTTTACTTCATACTTTACATGAACTGTGTTTTCAAATAATTTAAGTCATAAAATTCATTTTTTAGTCCCAAAAAACTTTTCACTAACGGTATTTAGTACTGGTTGCACAAACTTTAACCGTTCCTCATTGAAAGACTTGGACCGGCTGGAGTTACAGTGCAAGTGTGACCATAATGATTGTGTTTAAATGAATTGTTTCATGTGCTTGTCATTGAGAGCACAAACTTTAACCGTGCCCCATTGAAAGAATTGGACCGGCTAGTGTCATAGTTAATAACAATAGCGCGGTGGCCCTCCGAGCCCACACGCCTTCGGCCGCCCTACGGAGACCCCCATATCTCCAGCACTAACCCGTCCTGGCGTACGCTCGGAAGGAGCCGCCAAGCTCCCCAGCCGCCAGGAGCCGATTGACCGAGCTGGGCTCTTCTCGGCCGCCCGTTTTTCGGGGAATCCAGGGCCGAAGTGGGATATTTAACTCCGGCCCATACCGGGTTTCCGACGCCCAGCTGGGTGCCGGAGAACTCACCCACCAGGATCCCTTTCTCCCCCATGTACGGGTCTCCACGCACGGCAAACACGTGGGTGATTCTGGACGCCAGATGTTACGGCTACTCAGAGCAGCAGAGTCACATGCTGTCTGGACACTATCCGAGCGAGCGACGGGGTTTATTAACGAGGTTGTCTCCTCGGTGGGCTCGGGTCGGTGGGATCGCGGCTCCCCAAAGGAAGATATCACCCTCTTCCCCCCGTGCGGGGTTCTTCAAAGTATGTGCAGAGTTGACTTCATTCAGAATGAATGTGCATAGAACGTGCTTAGAACATGCGAAGATCGTTCTCAGCACATTCTTTGAACTAAATTAGGGAACTAATAGCAAATTCGCCACTCTTTCGTTAACTCGTGGTGAATGCAGTTGTGAGCTGAGAAGGGACCCTAGGAACTGGAGTGGAAGAGGCAGCTACTGATTAATTTGGATCAATTGCGACCACTAACGCCGATTTCTTCTGGGTAAGTACGTAGTATTTACCATCTCACTAAATTTGTTTCATTAGTTAATAATACTATTATTAGAATTTTTGGTTCTCAGATTATATGTATGAATTTTGTGAGACTCCACTTAATAGCTAACTTGTTGTATATTCGGTTATTATATCAGTGGTTGCGCTAATGTTTAATCATGTTGGTAGTATTCTTGGCCATTTAACAAATTCCATCATCGCTTGAGGTCCCTTAATATGGCGTAGGTATTTCGTGCAGTATTTGTGGTAATAATTAATACATAAAGATCAATATTTCCCTTTAGTTTAAATGCAATAGCCGAAAACGCGTTGTTCACTGGATAGACTAAATATTGATAGACTACTCCGTTGGACCCGATTATGTGTAAAATAAGAAATACCCGACGATGTGATTAGTGTGGAATTTTTTTCTATCCTTTTTAATATCATTCGGGAACAGTAGAATAATTACTAAGAACGTTCAAAGTTACTAACAAAGACTGAATTTGTAAGTTTCCTTTTCTGTCAGTTCAGAGTGAGCATCTGATTCCCTGCATTTCCATTCATAAAGAAGTTTGAACTTAATTTCAGATCAAATTCACGTTAGCCCTAGCTGGAGGGAAAAAAGGCCTGTTGATATCGCCAACACTGTGACGGGGACGATAATGACAAATTATGGTGCTGCTCATTATGTGTGGGATAAATTAGCCCTGAAATCATCATTGCCCGTGCTGGAAAAGTGCCTCCAAGGTTTGTTAATGAATTTCTGAATTATCAGTTGGCAAACCATAATCGCTTCAATGTACCAATAAAATTTTTTCTTGCAGAGATCATGGAAAGAGTGAGCACACCTGATATTGTGAAGGTGAAGAAATGTGCGGTAGATTTTTAACACTTGCACCATCACGGCAAGGCAAAAATGATCCGCCACTGGCATTTCCCTGTACGTAAGGGCAGGCAGAGCCAATGGGGGAAGAGGTTTACCAATGAAGAAACCCATAAAAACTTTCATTTTTAAGTTTCCACATTATGCTTGCTTCGCCTATCCAATGCCGTGGAATAATTTTTCATGTGGAAACCATTAGTGTATATGGGTATTCTTTTCATGCTATGTGTTGCAGTTCATTTTGATTAATATAGTTTCTGTGCTCGGTGTACTTAAATTTGTTTTCATGTGGAGAGTTTAAACCTTGCTTTTACCGATTTACCATCCATTATTTCCATCATGATTAATAGTTTCTGTTCCTGGCATGATTAAATTTGTTTTCATGTCATGTGTTTTGATGTGGAGGGGATAAAATCTCAGTTGTGTTCAGTCACACATATCATTCTTGAAATGCAATGTAAACAATGTTTGCCATTTAATATGAATGCCTTTTTTTATTAATATAAATTTTTACATAAAACACCTAAATATATTATAATTTTATACCCTGCTCCCTTCCTCTTGGATTAATTTCCAAAATAAATATCTAAGATTCCTCCTTCGCCTGTCCCTAAAATTGGTATAGCACTGAATTTGAAGCAGCTTTGATAGTAGTAGTATTTACATTTAGGGTGCGTCGCGGGCTAGGTCATTTCGCACCACTACTGTGTCATTTAATTCCAAAATTATGTAGAAAGAGTGTCACTGCATATGATGTCTTCGTGCAAAGACTGAGCATAATTAGATTATATTAAAAATATTTATTTCTTTGAGGAACTGAAATGTATAGTTTAAGCATGTAGGGTGGTCTCCTAAAAGGGCTTCTAGGTCTCCCCCTAGATTAATCCGTCTTCGCGAGTCGCGGTACTTAACACAATCTATCAGGATATGTCTGATGTTTAACGGGCACTTACAATCATCACCCAAGTAGCAGAAAACATTTCATGGATATCCAAAAAAGGTTGAAAATATCTAAGTGTCGTTACGTCCAAGTTGTGATATTCTCTGGATATTTTATGGATATTCAGCAATAATATCAATGTAAAAAAATCCAGAAAATATTTATATAATATTTTCGCCGAATGGTGATTATAGCTCTAACTAGTGGCATTCTCAAAATGGAAGTGCGAGACCAGCGGTGACGGCCTGGTCGCCTGTAAACGGAAGTTCATTGAACACGTGAAACGTTTGTTTAGAGAGTCGTGCGAATATTGTCGAAGAGGAATCAAGTGGAATCCGCTGATTTATAGATTACATTTACAAGTGTCCTCATACGGCTGTACGAGACGGTCTGGAAGGTGCTGCTCCTCGGCGGGACGCCGAGGAACTCGGACGGACGAGCCAGTTGGGATAGTAACGCGCAGCCAGTCGCGCAGGATGTGTGTGAGTGACGGGAGTGTAGAGAGACGGTGCAGGTTTTGCTAGGGAAGAACCACACGAGTTGCTGTATCTAGCCGATATTAAAGTTCTAGTTGCATCTAAGTGAAAGTGTTTCCGTGTGTGCTTTGAACTTTCGCGAGATTGGAGCAGCTCGAGGGATATTTTTTTCCAGTTGAACCCGAAACTACCCCCTTACCCGTTAATCACCAACTTACGCGACTAAAATCGAAGAATATTACATTGTCTTACCTTAAGCAGTTACTTCGCCGCTGCGTATGCGCTCACGTCTTCCGCCGTAATTTCTACGTCTTCCGTCGTCATTCCTCCTACTTTTGCCGTCATGGAAGGACGTTGCGATAGTTGTGAAGGAAATTACTTCGACAATATATCGACTTTTCATAAAAAGGAAGACGCCGCCATAACATTTTTACGACGCCACGGTGTCATTGCACCTTCTGTGAAGTGCGGTATTTGTGGTGCTCTCTGTCACTTTTCCGAAGATAGACTTCTCTGGCGTTGTCCAGCAACCCACGTGGTTCCGAAAACTAAGAAAAGGAAACGGTGTAATTATCAGGTTTCCGCTTTGAAAGGAACTTTCCTTTCGGGCCTGCATTTTCCACCCTGGAAACTTCTGATCTTCGTCAACCACTGGCTGTCCAAACACTGGGATCACGACACAATCACAGAGTGTTTGGGCTTCTCAAGAACCACTAGCGTGGATTGGCGGTCCTTTTGCAGCGAAGTTACTGAACACTGGGTAAGAAATCAGTCTCCTATTGGTGGCGAAGGAGTGATAGTGGAGATTGACGAGACCCTCATCGCCAGAAGAAAATATCAGCGAGGGCGCGGTGTTAAACAAATTTGGCTATTCGGTGGGATCGAAAGGCATTCAAAAAAGAAATTCATCGTCCCTTTACCTGAGAAACGTGATCGAGCAAGCTTGGAGCCACTCATTGAAAAGTTCATTCGACGTGGGTCGACGGTTTATAGTGACTGTTGGAAGGGATATTGTAATATCAGAGATCTCGGGTACGTTCACCATACTGTGAACCACAGCGAAAATTTTGTGAACCCCGATAGCCCTGCCGTCCACACGCAAAACATTGAGAGGCTGTGGCGTGACGTGAAGGAGTGGGTGAGGCGTCCCGGGAATCGTTCCGAATATTTGCAACAGTATCTGTCGCGATACTTATTCATCTGTGCCACACCGAAGAATCAGCTACTTCATCAGTTTTTCCTGCAGGCTGCGACTTTATACCCCCCCCCCCCCCCCCAACCATCCCATGTGGAAGACGCGTCGCCCACTGAAGCCGGAGAACTAACTGCTTAAGGTAAGACAATGTAATATTCTTCGATTTTAGTCGCGTAAGTTGGTGATTAACGGGTAAGGGGGTAGTTTCGGGTTCAACTGGAAAAAAATATCCCTCGAGCTGCTCCAATCTCGCGAAAGTTGGTGATTAAAGGGTAAGGAGGTAGTTTTGGGTGGATAATTAAAAATGTCAATAAATGGGAAAATATTCATTTGCGAAAGAAATGACTAGCACCACGTTAATTAGGAGGGTTTTTAACATAGAATGACGAAAAAATTTTCCGTGGAATCGGTGGGGGTTGTTTTCTGGACATTTACCCATGCTACCTCTCCTAATAACCCCTCGACCTTACAGTTCAGAAGTGGGATTGACCAGCGAGCTGCGGTGGAGTTGTTCGTGCACATCCAGCCATCAATAGATAGAACATCAAAAACCCCTGTGCGGACCGAGTAAGGTGAGAGAGTGCGGTTCTAGTTGTAGCAATGACCAGTCCGACGAATGCGTCGTGGGACGGCGAGTGTCGCGTGGGTAGCTTCAACGGGATCCATTCTGTGGAAGGAAGGGACGCGACCGAATTGGCGGGAACATGTCGAGAGCAGGAGAGCGAGGCCGGCGTGGCCAGGGAGCGTAGTGAGATGCACCGAGAGGCTACCGCTAAGTGGGTTCTGCCTGCGTCGACGCCGTATGCCGCGAGAGACAAGACAAGAAAGATTAGTGAAAACAGGCATTCATTTCAACTTCTCTCACACCAACAAGAAAACAAGAACATGGAAGGAACAAACGAGACATCATCGTGTTCAAATACTGAACAAATTGAAGGACCTGCAATGCAAGTTGATGGAAACTTGGTTACACAAGATAAACAATACTTATCTAAAGTGTATCAAGCAATCCATGAGGGTGCTCACAAATTCAAGAAAACCGTTTCTTTAGAGTATGACATCAATGCTGAGTTAATTGGCTCTTTAATCGTAACTCAGCTCTGGAAGTCAAAGAAACATAACACAAAATATAAGGTAGTAACGGTCATTGACAATCAATTCCAATTGGTAGATTTTGAACCTGATTGGGATGCTTTAATTGTATGGGCAGATGCAAAAAGAGCAGAGCTTGATGCCAGATCTTTGTACCCCATTTTATCGTTGGTTCAAATGGCCGCCAAAACCAAAGAAGAAACAATATATCACAAAAACGAGATATCAAGGGAATTGGGGCTTCCTGCTTGGACTGAAATTTATACACAGCTAAAACTAGTGGCAAATAAACTCAAAAAGAGTAGGAATTCGAGTGTTGGACCTTTAATTCATGTGAAGCAATTATTGAAATTAAATAATCTCACAAACAATGAACGTGCACAAATTGGAAACAGTTCTCCACAAATAATTAAACGACATGTCGATGCATTAAAACGTCAGTGCATTTCCGATGGGCAAAGAAAAATTATTGACCAACTGAAAGTAGGGGATACTTCCAACTTGCCGTTATTAATGGCTTCTTTCGTCGCTATAAAGCGACACATCGAGAACCATTACGTACTAACTCCCATGCTAATCCTCAATTCAGCTAAAGAACACCTAGTAGATGCAGATATGACAACCCACCCCCATGCAGCCTCGGAGACCAGGGAGCCAACGAGCAGATTCAAGAGGAATCCGATGCTGTAGAAGAAGACGTCAGCCAACCGCAAGATCGGGCCGAGGACGGCCCTGAAATCAGGAAAGGCCGACTGTCATCATACAGCTGTACGAGACGGTCTGGAAGGTGCTGCTCCTCGGCGGGACGCCGAGGAACTCGGACGGACGAGCCAGTTGGGATAGTAACGCGCAGCCAGTCGCGCAGGATGTGTGTGGGTGACGGGAGTGTAGAGAGACGGTGCAGGTTTTGCTAGGGAAGAACCACACGAGTTGCTGTATCTAGCCGATATTAAAGTTCTAGTTGCATCTAAGTGAAAGTGTTTCGGTGTGTGCTTTGAAAATCCATGCTACCTCTCCTAATAACCCCTCGACCTCACACAAGCGAAGTTGGAATTTGTGAAGCAGCAAGCGGTGATTACGTATTCAGAAACAGTTAACCGGCACTTCACTAACGGTAAGTCTATTATTTCATAATAACATGTTTATGTGGCGTGCCATGAATACTGAATTCCGTGAACTGTATTCTTATTACAGTATTGCGGCTTTCGCAAGCTTACATATGAAATGGCGCCCAGAAGGAAATAATTTTATCTTTTGGGTAAGCGTCCGCAGAATAAATTGATTAAAAGTGAAGTACAAATGTCTTGCAAGGCAAAGATTGTTCATAAAGAATTTAATGAGTGCGAGGCGAATGATTCTATTGACACAAAAACATGTGGTTCAGGAGTAACAAATAATATTAATGTGCCCCCTTTTCCTGGCTTATCAACATATGATTCTAATAATTTAATGTCTCCGTACATCACTCCGCTCCCTGATTTCGTGGGGAGAGGTGATGCCGATGCTGGAGACGCTGATACATCTAACGCCAGTGATGACGAGGGTTCTGTTTTCGAAGAGAAAATGGGAATGACGGAATTGGTGTGTCGAAAGTAAAACGGGCTACCAGGGGTTAGGCGATAAAACATAATATAACCTACAAAACTCTGAATGAGCTTTTATTCGAGCTGAGGAAAGTTGATAGTTTGTCTTCTCTGCCATTAGATGCTAGATCGCTGCTAAAAATTGGCGTGTCAGCAAAATTAAGATCGGTTGCCTTAGGATATTACTTCCATTTTGGATTGAAGACAGGAATAATGAACGCTGTGAAATTTTTGGAGTCGAATCCCACAGAAATCAAGCTCTTAATTGGTATTGATGGTTTTCCAGTGGCTAAAAGCTCCAACAGTCGGTTTTGGCCAATTTTAGCCCATTTAATTCCTACTGAGAATTCCCGTATATTTCCAGTTGGTATAGGGGAAAGTCGGGTAAGATGACGAAGCGGGTAAGATGACGAACTCGATTTTTCTCTTGTGCATTCATAGATAGCAGCATGAGCCCTAGCTCTTCCCGAGACTCAGGCAATTGGTTACGAAATTCACCGCAAAGAAAGGCGGGCCAAATGTTTTTGCGAGCAGTAGCGAGTGAGATGTGTTTTCTTACCTCGTGATTTTAAGTTTTGAAGTTTTTGGCGCAAGGAATTACTCGAATACGGTTAGTTGTTTTTACTCTTACCTATATTTTTCTCAGAATATAACCTGTCATGCAAAGAACCATGTCTTCAGTAGATTTTTAAGATGAGCTAGGGTAATGATAGATAACTTATAAACCAAAATGGCGACGTGGGGTAAGATGACGAGAAGTTTGCTGGTTCGTCATCTTACCCGACATCTTTTTGAGTACCTTTTATGAATAGCTTTTGACGTATTTAAAAAATTGGTTTCGGACTGAATTTTAGCTGGTAGGTTTGTCTATTTCAATAGTTTGTTTTAAGTTTGATTGGTGGTTTAGTTTTAGTTACTTTTAAATTCCTTTGGAAATCAAAATAACTACTGCTAAACCATCAATCTAAAGGCGGATCCAAATATGCGGTCAGCACGTCTGGCGAATGTTTCAGTTGTTATCATATAGAATTATTTTTATTACATTATATTAATGCATACATAGTATATATCTATGAATGTTTTAGGCTTGACAAACATCATGCCACGAAATTACACGAGGAAAAGTGACAGAGGAAAGTGGGATAAGGAGGCAATGGATGCAGCTGTTGCAGAAGTAAAAGAAAAAACCACTAGTGTAAATGCTGCAGCAAAGAAATATAACGTGCCGGAAGCAACTCTACGAAGATATGTTAAGCAGAGATGTGGCCCCAGTGGGAAAGTTGTAAGTTTGTTAGTAAAAAAATATAATTGCCAGAGAATTATTATTTTAAAAATTTATGGATAACTCTTTTATTTGTTTTAGGAATATCCTCATAACTTAGGCAGATTCAAGCAAACATTCACAGATCAACAAATAGAAGAGCTTAGACGATATATAATTGATTTGAACAAAAGAGCTTTTGGGATAACGAAAAACCAGTTTGGGAAATTGTGTTTTTCGTATGCAGAAAATTTAGGATTGAGCCATCGGTTCAATACAGAAAAGAAAGCCGCTGGAAAAGAATTCATTGCGAATTATCTAAAAATTTGCAAGCTATCGCTGCGAAAGCCAGAGGCAACATCGGTAGCTCGACTCATGGCTTTCAATCGAGTAAATGTAGGAAAGTTTTTTGAAACACTTAAAGAACTCAGATTGAACTATCTGTTCAAAGCCCAGAATATCTACAACATCGATGAGACGGGATTTTCCACAGTGCCAACGAAAACTCCTAAAGTGATCTCACCCATTGGATCCCCCCGTGTGATTAAAGTTTCCTCTGCTGAAAGAGGAGTAACAGTCACGGCCTTATGCGGTATGAGTGCCACTGGTACTTACATTCCACCTTTTCTAGTCTTTCCCAGGGTAAGGATGAATTCTGATTTTTTAAATGGAACACCCCCAGGTACCAAAGGAGTGGCTCATGAATCAGGATGGATGACTGCTCAAAACTTTCTAGAGTTCTTAGAACACTTTACTAGTCATGCTCACCCAAGTAAACAAAATCCAGTCCTAATTATCATGGACAATCACGCCTCACATGTCACCCTGGAATCCATTAACTTTTGTAGGAATAATGGAATATGCCTTCTCGGATTTCCAGCTCATACAAGTCACAGGTTGCAGCCGCTTGATGTGGCTTTCTATGGCCCGCTGAAGACTGCCTATAGTCAAGGCTGCGAAGATTATTTGGTTTCTAACCCAGGAGCCGTCATAACAATACGAGAGGTAGGCAGAATATTCGGTAAAGCTTACCTTAGAGTGAGTACTATCCAGACTGCTGTGAATGGGTTCAGAGCTACTGGCATTGAGCCCCTAGACAGCAACATTTTTACTGATGAAGATTTTCAAGCTTCACACACCACTGATATCGTTGAAAATAACCAAAAAGATGCTCCTACCATAGGTATCCAGCCCATTTCTTCAGCCCGTACTACAGACCCCGCCATGTCGGCAACCCTACCTCCACAGCATCCTAATTCCTCAACTGTTCCTCAACAGCCATCTACCTCTTCGACATTGCCTCCACAGCTCCCCACTTGCTCAGCCATACCTCCACTTCCAATGGCCATCAAGAAAACAATCAGGCGACCCAGGAATAAACTGCCTTCTTACCACATTTCTGGAAGTCCTGTGAAACAAGCTCTTGAAGAAAAGCAGAAAGAAAAAGAATTGCTGGAAATAAAAAGGCAGGAAAGATTGAAAAGAAAAGCTGAAGCATTGGCGTCAAAGAAAGCCAAGGGTTCTAAATCTGAGGAAGTAAAGAAAAATAAAACCGTAAAGAGGACAAAAAAAGTAAAGAAAATTAAAAAGCATCAACTGGATAACGAGTCATCAGACGAGTCACCGGAAGAGGTTCCTTCCATGGAGGACGACATAGAGAACGAATCAATATTTGATGAAAAGTGCATTATTTGTAGAGAGTATGGAAAGGAAGAATTGTGGTACCAGTGCTTCAGGTGCAAATCTTGGGCACATGCTGCATGTTCTGGCTGGAGTAATAGCGAAGCGAAAGACACGCCCTGGAAATGTGATTTTTGTGTGTAAATTGTATTTCCTGGTTACTATGTTCTTCTAAATTTTTGTATTGCCAAATTTTCAATGTTTTGTTTCATTAGAATCGACCGGTTCTTGATTTTTTTGTGCTTAAACTTTGACTTTATAAAATTCATATTAAGGGTTAGCAAGCTAAATGTTTTTCTGAATCCTTAAAATAAAACTTTTCCATCTTAACGTACTACTTTTATCTGTTCGTCATCTTACCCACCCCCATTCGTCATCTTACCCCACGCGTGGGGTAAGATGACGAAAATTACACTTTAACTTTGGTGAAATATTTTTCATAATTCAAGAGAGGAATACGTGGTACCAAATTTTTTTATTAAACATAAAGGTTGAAAGAATTGTCCTTTCGAATTTTAGGATTTTAAACCTCTTAATAAATTAAGGGAAAAAATCTGAAGCTTAAGTTCGTCATCTTACCCTACCTTCCCCTATACCGTGGTCATGAGAAACCCGGAAATGCAAACGATTTCCTGGGAGATTTTGTTGATGAAGCAATTGATCTCCTGGAAACTGGTTTGACTCTGGCAGATAGCAGCATTATTCCTGTTAAACTGCTAGGGATATGTTGTGATTCACCAGCTAAATCCTTTGTTTTATGTGTTAAGGGACACACAGGATACTCTTCAGGTACTCGTTGCACAATAGAAGGGAATTTCTGAACAACCGTGTTTATTTTCCTGGCAAGAGTGGAGTCAAAAGAACTCATGCCAGTTTCATTGGGCAGATTGATGAGGTTTATCACAGAGGCGTGTCAATTCTGACAGAAATGACTAATTTAGATCTAGTTAATTCATTTTGTTTGGAATATATGAATCATATTTGCTTAGGAGTGATGCACAAATTGATAAATATTTGGCTGAGTGGTAGAGTACCTAGAAGATTTCCCTCGAGGCAGAGTCAAAAACTTTCAGAAAATTGCTAACATTACGTTCTTCCATTCCTTTTGAATTTGCACGTCGACCCCGGGGAATGGAAGAAGTTCCCAGATGGAAAGCCACCGAATTCCGTCAGTTCCTTTTATACACCGGACCAGTGGTCCTGTCCAAGATTGGTATTGATGGTGATATTTTGTTAAATTTCATGTCACTCCATGCAGCTATGCGCATATTGTTGGACAAAAGAGTCAGTGCCATCCCGTGTGAAGTATGCGCGAAGTCTTTTAGTGCATTTCCATTCTTCGGAATTATTTATGGAGAAGGTCTTATTTCCCACAATGTGCATAATGTTTTGCATTTAGCTGATGATTTTCACAGATTTGGAGCATTGGATTCCTGTAGTGCTTCCAGATTTGGAGCATTGGATTCCTGTAGTGCTAGTAGTAGTATTTGGATTTAGGGTGCGCCGACGGCAAGGTCATTTTGCACCACTACTGTGCTATTTAATTACAAAAGTTATGTATAAAGTAATCTACTGCATCTGATGTCTTCGTTGAAAGTGTACATAATTAGACTTTATTAAAAATGTTTATTTCTCTGAGAAACCGAAATGTACAGATTAAGTTGGTAGGGTGGCTTCCTGAAAGGGTTTTTAGGTCTCCCCCTAGATTATTTCGTCTTCGCGCTTCGCGGTACTTAACACAATCTAGCATGATGTGTCTAATACTTAATGGACACTTACAATCCTCACATTGGGAGGTTCCTTCTCTTCAGTAAAGAGATACGCATGGGTCAGGGGGCTGTGCCCTATCCTCAATCGTGTTAGTACTACTTCCTCTCTCCGATTACTACGAGCTGAGGAGGGCCACGCTGCTACCATGTCCTTGATGCCACGGAGCTTCCAGATTTGAAAACCACATGCAAAAACTAAAACGACTAATAGTAGTAGAATTGAGATAAAGGGTGCGTCGACGGCAAGGTCATTTTGCACCACTACTCAATCGTTTGATTCAACACTCATTATAAATGGATATTTACTACGCAATTTTTAACATGAAATAGAGGGAAAGCTTTTAAATTTTGTTGAGAAGACCTATTTCCTTGAGAAACAAAATTGTACTACTTAGATTGGTGGGGTGGTCTCCTAGAATAGATTCTAGGTCCCCATCCAGATTGAACCGTGTCCGCGCATCACGGTATTTGTCGCACTCTGTCAAGATATGTCGGATGCTTAAAGGGCACCTACACTCGTCACATTGAGGAGCTTGCTTCTCTTCGGTAAAAAGAAAGGCATGAGTCAGAGGGCAGTGCCCTATCCTCAAACGAGTGATAACTACTTCCTCCCTTCGATTGATCCTGGTAGAGGAAGGCCAAGCTGACGTTGTATGTTTGATGCTTCGCAGTTTATTGTTATTCAAAGTCCTCCACGACTCCCTCCACTGTTCAAGTACAACATTTTTTAGTGACCCTCTTAGGTCTTCGTACGGAACTAGCGTTGATTTAATCTCTTCATTAGTAAGAGCTTCCTTGGCCAACAAATCTGCTTTTTCGTTTCCACGTATCCCCGCATGTCCCGGAACCCAAATAAAGCAAACACTTATTCCCTTGTTCATGAGAGTCAGCAGCGTGGCATGAATGTGTTGAACAACTGGATGCATGGGTAAGAAGCCAGAAATGGATTGTAAGGAGCTAAGGGAGTCGGTGCATATGACAAACGAGCCATTTTCGTCACTCAAGGCTTCCACAGCCATTTTAATTGCGAAGAGTTCCGCCGTATAAATGCTGCACAGCGGATGCAGCTTCGCCTTAATGGCTCCATGTAGAGGAGAGAACGCTGCACATGCACAGGCAGAGTTACATTTCGATCCGTCCGTGTAAATGGGGATTAAATTGGAGTGGTTCCACCGAAACTTAAAATACTCACGTTGGTATTCCAAGGGAGTAGTGGAGGATTTTGGCCGAGATAGTAAAGACATATTAACTGTAGGAGTGGGAGTCAACCAAGGTGCGTAAGTTGAGTACGCAACAGGGTATACGTCTGGTAGTTTAAAATCACATCCGAGAATAAAATCATTAAAACGAATACTTACAGGTCTCGTTGCCCTAGACCTTCGATTAAAAACATTTAAAAGCCGAGGTTTAAAAAGTTTGTCGTAGCATGGGTGACTCGTCATAGATAAAATTTTGGATACGTAACTGCAAAGCAGCCAAGTCCTACGGTAGTACAAGGGAGGTTCTCCTGCGTCAGAGTGGATGCTTGGAACTGGGCTGGTTCGAAAGGCCCCAGTGCAGAGTCGTAGCGCGGCGTTGTGCAAAGAATTTAACGCTCGTAGATACGATGAGCGGGCAGATGCATAAACAAAGGAGCCGTAGTCTATTCTAGACCGCACCAATGTGCGATATAGTAGGAGTAGGGTGGTACGGTCTGCTCCCCACGATATGTGATTCAAAAACTTTAAAATATTTATAGACTTAGAACAAATTGCCTTCAGATTATTGATGTGATCTCGCCAGTTGAGTCTTTGATCCAATGTTAGCCCCAGAAAACGGATTGACTCCACAAATGGGAGATTTCTTCCGCTAAGACGAAGTGTAGGAGGAAGGTGGACGCCTCTGACACGGTGGAAGTGAACGCATTTGGTTTTCTCAGTTGAAAATTTAAAACCGCTACTATGGGTCCATTGGTCTAATTTGTTTAACGCGAGTTGGATCAATCTCGATATGTTGGCCACTCTAGATGACCTGCAGAATATCGCCAGGTCATCAACGAATAGAGTGGCCATTATCGGCGTCTGGATGTATTTAGCTACGTCGTTGATCGCAATAGCGAAAAGCGTCACGCTCAAGACGGACCCCTGGGGGACTCCGTTGTCAAGAGGGTAGGGACGCGTTAGGAACTGCCCCGTCCTTACTTTAAAAATACAGTTTGTTAAAAAATTTTGAATAAAAGTTGGTAAGTTACCCCTAAAACCACAATCATGCAAAGTGCGTAAGATTTTTCTGAGCCAAACCCGATCGTAGGCCTTCTCTATGTCGAAGAAAACCCCAACCACGTGTTGGCGGAGGATGAAGGCTTCTTGGACATAATTTTCGATCCTCACCAAGTGGTCCAAGGTGGAGCGTCCCCTTCTAAATCCACTTTGAATATTGCAGAGAAGGTTTCGGCGTTCCAACCACCAAATGAGCCTCCGATTAACCATTCTCTCCATGAGCTTGCATAAGCAGCTGGTGAGTGAGTGAGATCGGACGGTAAGAATTTGGGTCAGTCCTATCTTTCCCATGCTTGGGTATCGGGATGATGACACTCTCCCGCCAGGATGAAGGAAAAGTGCCTGCCACCCATAGTTGATTATAGGTTCGCAGGACTTCCAGCGACGCGGATTCCGGGAGGTTACGAAGAAAGCCATTGTGGATTTCGTCTGGTCCTGGAGAGGTATCATGTGATTCATGGATGGCAGAACGCAACTCCCACATAGAAAACGGAACGTTGTAATCTGCCGTCATGCACGTCTCCTTAAAACAAATAGGGATGGCTTCTAGGCGCCGCTTGAAAGAGCGAAAAGATGGGTCGTAGCTTTCGTCGCTGCTTGTTTTGGTGAGTAGCTGGCCGAAGATGTCGCCGATGACAGGGAGTGAAGTTATGGTGGTTCCGTTGACTTTCAAGTAGGAGACCCCACATTGCTGACGGCTACCCGAAATTTGCTTCACTTTACGCCATACCTGATCTAGTGGTGTCCTAATATTAATACTAGAGACGTATTTCATCCAAGAGATCTTCTTTGCCTCTTTCACAACTTGGCGGGCTTTCGCTCTTAGGCGTCGGAAAGCGGACAGGTTATTAGCCGTGGGATACTTGTTGAAAATTCTCAACGCTTTCTTACGAAGACGGATATCCTTGGCGCATTCATCGTTCCACCATGGAACGGCAGGCCTCGACGTAATGTCCCGAGACCGTGGAACAGTTATGTCCGCCGCGTTGATGATAGCTGCCGTTAAACATTTGACATTGGAGACGCTATCGCGGTTTTTATCACATATATACTTAAAATTTTCTTTAAAACTATACCAGCCGGCTTTCTGGATAACGCAGCTGCCCGGTCTGATAAAATCAGGGTTAAAATTTCGGTCCTTGGAGAGTAAAATAGGGAAATGGTCGCTTCCACTAAGGTCGTCGTGAACGCGAAATGAAATTTTGTTGACCAAACTAATCGATAAAATACACAAGTCGATGGAGGAGAAATCGCCGCTAAAAGAGTTAAAACGGGTTTTCTCGCCGTTATTGAGTAAAAATAGGTTAAAATCACTAATAAAACTTGATAAAATACGTCCCCTGCGGTTGCACTGTCCGGGGGTGCTTCCCCATAGACGATCGTGAGCATTAAAATCTCCGAGTAAAATAAAAGGCTGAGGTAGCTGGTGAACAAGGGATTCTAGATTAAAACGGGTGACGGGTGCACCCTCCGGCAGGTAAACGTTGCACACCGTTATCGCCTCGGGAGCGTGCACCGTCACCGCTACCGCTTGGAACGGTGTGTTAAGATTTATTCGGGAGGTGTAAAGAGCCTTCCGGACAAAAACCGAAACTCCACCATGGGCTCGTTGGCCACTAGTATCGTCCAGTCTAAAAGCGTTAAAATGTTTTAAATATCCCTTGTCTGTATCTTTAAAACGCGTTTCCTGCAAACATATACAGGAAGGGTTAAAATCTCTTATTAAAATTTCAAGTTTCTCCTTATGCTTATAAAAACCGTTGCAGTTCCACTGCACGATAAAAGCCATGATTAAAATATAAAAGAGGATTAAAACTAAAAGGAGCAGTTGAGTCACGAAGGGCGCTTGAGGCGCTTGACGTGACTCTTCTTCCCTTTGCTCTCAATTTTTAAAATATCCGTATCGGATAGGTATTCCAACTCCATTAAATTGGTTTGGCTATTTGGAGCGAAAACGACTAATCAGATCTCCCAATAAACCACTTGAGCAAGTGATCAGAAGGTATAGTGAACTGACTTGTAATGAAATAGAAGAAGGGCAGAAATGAAATCACAACTTTCCAATGCAACAACATTGCAAAGACTTCTAGACCACCTTAGTAGTAATCCAGTAAATCACAAATTTTCCTTTTCCACAACAGCCAATCTGCTTCACCGGTGAGAGGCTTAATATGCTTTGCATGTTCCCATTCCTGGGTGTCAATTAAACGTTGCGTAGTTTCATGTAATTGTAATTAGGAGTTCCGTGAAACTTGGGTACTGCGATATTGATATTTTTTATTCACAGCTGAAATTCCTGTCGATGATAATATTGGTGAAGAATGTGACCCTTTGCAGTGGACTATGAAGCTTAGAGGACCTAAGCCAAAAGAATCTCATTATAGAAGTAAAGGCATCCATGAGGACATGATGAGTGAAAAGACAGCATCAGAGATGGTGGATGCGTGAATCTCACAAGTGAAATTCACTGAAAAGAAATTATTTGTGGATGAGGTGTACTCATCGGACTGCTCAATGAGCTCAGTGCCGCAGTCTGCCTCCAAAAGTGATTCTGACTACGAACCTGAATCTTCTGATCAGGATGTAGATACTGAGCTGTATAATGTAAAAAACAATTCCTCGATGGCCACTAGATATCATGACTTGCATGACAATATGCACTACTTGCGCATACCAAGTAGTTTTTTGTTTATTTTGAGTCTTTTGGAAAAAAGGCTGAGTTTTAGTGGAAAGCGCCTTGAAAAGAGAGATGTGTCCCTTATCCTTAGAAAGGTGAAAGGTAATTTGTCTTTTAAAACTCTGGGTCACCAATTCGGCATATCAGAGTCATAAGCTGCAAAATTATTCAACCAGCATATTAAATGTTTGTCGTCGGCGCTGAAGCAACTAATTAGGTGGCTACCCCGACAAAACTGTTTTTGAAAATTTGCCAGTGGCATTCTGGTCACGGTTCCGGGGAACATATGTCATTATAGACACTTTTGAAATTCAAATCAAAAAGCCATCAAATGCCTTTGATCAATTTGAGACTTATTCAGAATATAAAAAGTGTAATACCTCTAAATATTTAATTCGTGTCCGTCACCATCTCAGGGTTTCCTTGGGAGGTTTTCTGATTCACAAATTACTCTTAAGAGTAATTTTTTTGATGGTTTACCTAAAAATGTACACGTGATGGCTGATAGGGACTTAAAGGATTTAGACACATTGCTCCAAGATAAAGGAATGAAGCTAGTGAGACCGCTTAGTGTTGAAAGTGGGGAAGTTTTGCCTAGATCTATGGCCATTTTTGGGGAAAATGTTGCCAGCCTTAGTATCCATATTGAGTGGTGTATCGGGAGGTTGCGTTTGTTTCTCTTGCGGTTTGCTGGCTTTCGGGCGTCTATGATATATGTTTAGGAATCGTGGTTTGAAAATAACGTTATGCGCTGGGTGATTTCTGATGAGTTGTGTGCGTAACCCATAGTGAGAATGCGTGGTGACTCAGCCGCGCGGGCTGCCAAAGTCCCTCCCCTGACCCCCAAGTGTGATCAAGAGTCGGCGGAACTGCAGACAAGGAGGCTTACTGACTGATAAGTGAAATTTCCGTCATCATTATTCACTATTGTCATGATATTGTTAAAGTTATGAATATATATTTTTTGAATATTTAAAGGTGCATTGTATTTCTCTGGTCCTTCGGGTTTCAGTTGTATGAACATCGTTCCTCTCTCATCCCGCCACATCTCTCCTTATTCAAAATGAAATGCACAAAGTGGACTTGCCATTCACTAATGCATTAAAGTATGTCAGCGGCTATCTTGCTAAGCGCTGCATAGGCAGGCATTCCTGCAGTAAGTGCATAAGTTATTGCAATAGTAATGGACAGAATGTCGACATGGCATCATTATTTTGTCAAAATAAGGCCTATACATCCAACAGCAGAACCATTTATGGTGGACTACTGATGGATTTGTAAAATTTGTTAAGAACATGGAGAAATTATTTGTAAAAACTATTACAGCAGCTAGCTTTGAGGAAGCACATAGGGTATATGATGGTGGAAAGTATGATGAAAAATGTTCCATTTCATCCACCTTGTGAGAAATGTGACAGAGTTTTTAGTAAAACTTTTTGTGATGATGAGACTACCATGCCTTAAAATTTTCAATAGAGATCTCTCTTCTGGATCATTCAGCAAGAAAATAAAATTTAGTACTGTAATAAATTTGTAAAAGTGGTAATAAATGTTTTTGTTTCTAAGTGATGCTGTTTCCATTCAAGTATTCACTGTTCCTACCCCAGTTTAAAAAATTTCCCTTCGTATTATTTGTATTGTGTTGGTCTACAGTGCATTCCATCGAAGCTAGGTGAAGAAGATTTTATTAGCATACTTTCAGATGGCTGACTGCTGGTTGAAAAATGTATCATATTACTTTTTGGGGTTAAAATTAGAGTTATCTTGAGCCAAATCACTAATTTCGTTGGCAACTAATTGGGCTTTGTTAGATCAAGATGCGATAGGCGATTGTCAATTGCACTCACTACCTCACGAGAAAGAGAAGACTTACACTGTTCAACACTGCTCATTGAAACTTTTCCTCGTTGCCAGGATTTGAGGAATCATCTTCAAAAGATGGCGGAGATCTGGATGCAGAATGAGTCATCCTGGAGTCTCTTGTTACTTTTGTTTGCGATCACGTGGCTGTTGACCAGAATGTCAGAGGAGCAGCATCAGGTCTTAGTCTTTCCTTCTTGGAGTTTGACTACATTTCATCTGAAGAAGCAGAGGGTGGCTTATAGAAACATATTTGCCGCTCATCATCCGAGTCAGGCTCCTGAAAGCCTGGAGGCACTTTACCTATACTCTGATTTTTTCACGAAGTGAACATCTTGAATACTTGTCAACCGAGGTGGCTTTCTTCATCTTCTCTTCTCTCAGGTGTTCTAACTTCTCGTCAAATCTGGCAAGTAATTGTTCCTCAGAAAGGGTGTTCCCTCTAGGCTTCTGCTCCTATTCACTGCTAATCCATTCATCCACCTCAATGCCAGATCCAAATGAGCTTTTACACTTCTCGACGCCACCTCTCAGTAGGAGGAAGAAGTATCTTCAGAGGTAGTTTTTTTGTATGAAATTAATATTGTAGGCTTATTTGTATGAAAGTGTAATTATGTCCAACTCATTTATGGATTACTCTTTACTATTTAGTTTATTTATTTTACAGGTAACTTCATCTCAACTGAGCTGGGTTGGGCCAAAGAAGAAGAAAGCATGAAAACTGTTCCATTTCATCCACCTTGTGAGAAATGTAACAGAGTTTTTAGTAAAACTTTTTGTGAGGATGAGACTCTACCTTGCCTTAAAACTTTTCAATTGAGATCATTCTTCTAGATCATTCAGCAAGAGAAGAAAATTTAGTATTGTAAGAAATTTGTAAAAGTGCTAATGAATGTTTTTGTTTCTAAAAGATGCTGTTTCCATTCAAGCATTCACCGTTTCTACCCCAGTTAAAAAAAATTCCCTTCGTATTATATGCTTTGTGTTGGTCTACAGTGCATTCCATCGAAGCTTGGCGAAGAAGATTTTATTTGCATACTTTCAGATGGCTGACTGCTGGTTGAAAAATGTACGATAGGCAACTGATCTGATATTTCCTCATCAAGAACCCTTGTGCTAGCATCATTGCGGTTTATATTTGTAAGAATATTTTCAAAGTTTGAATGGAATGACTTATGTTGGCATAAAATTAGTTACATCAATGTTAAAAGCTGCTATGTTACTGAGGAAGTCAATTTTTTCATTTGAATCAAGTAGGTGGCAATTGAAATCACCAGCAATAATTATTTTGGATAACCTCTCAAGCATTGAATATCTCTTCCATCAATCGCTGGAATTTATCCAAAAACACCCGATATCAGTTTGATGTGACCGATATACCGACACAATGGCATTAGCGCGCAAAACTTACTTCCTCCTGTGCTTGCGGTTGATAGGGATTAATGGTTTGGTCGTGCATTGGTATCCTCGTGGTGTTTACAGTTGAAGGCTTCGTTGTTGTGAGCCATCCAGTCCGAATTTTGCTCATAATTTATTTATTACGTACTACTTATTCCTCGAAGAAGGTTTGTATTATGATAAAGGTGCACTCGAGAGCGGCAATGTACGCCTATTTGAGGTATTTGGATGATGGTGTTCGGGTGATTGTGCACGTGTCGCACATCCAGAACTTCTCACCCAGATTTGCCAAAGACTTCTCAAAAAACGAAATACACTCTGCGTTATGGAGTGCAAGTGAGAAGGATCGAATCAAGGAGCGAGGAAGTGAAGACATGGAGGAGGATTTCCAGTTTCAAGTCCCAAATTTTCTTGTTGGACGGTATGTTCTAGTAAAAATTCTCAGTATTAATGTTGATGTAATTGCAATTACCCATATGTATTTAAATCTCGTACTTTCCAGATACGCTCTTAGAACTGCGAGCAGCAATAAAGAAATCCAGTATACCAGTCGCTAAGATTCGATTTTTGGATGAGGAGTCGGAAACCGATGGTGAGGATTTGATTATTTGAAATTTCATTGCGCCTAAAGAAATATAAATCGTACATTCCTGATAAAGTAATGTATATAAACAGAACATACGTGAAAGAAAATGCTGATCAGGAAACTGTTTATGATACATCCAATTTGTGATTATTTCAAATTTTATATGAAATACAATCTATCATAAATTATAAATTATGTTTTTAATTTCATCGTTTGAGAATCATATTTGTCATTTGTTTCAGGAACATGGCGGTGATCCTTAAATATGCTTAATGTATTTCCAATTTATATGCTAGTGCATATTAATGTCAGCAATTTATTGTTTTTTATTCATATTGTTTGCTATTTTAAAGGACATGTTTAGAATACACCGTTGACAGTTTGTCAGCTGTAGTGATATCATTTCATATAGATATATGTCACGTGTTCGGGCTGCACTTGGTGGAACTGCATATCTAATGTGTGAAATGTGCACTTAGTAATGTTCCAAAAACACTTATTTTTCCGACGCAGGGTTGCGATGAGCAACCTTGATAATGTCTGTATACTAGTCGAAACCGTGGGTTGGAACAATTGTTTCTTTTGTGGAACGTTAGTGAGTGATTTATTTTGCACATTAGATGAAATGGTAGTTAATGTTTTGATACAGTTAATAACGTTTCGTGTCTCAGAGGATTAACTATTTCACTCCGTTAAAAATTCATAGTAGGTTACAAAACCTGGTTAGCTACTGAAGGTGATTGGTTGTCTACAGATGATGTTCAGTTGCCTACTGAACCCGGATGGTTACAGAGGATGTTCGGTTGCCTAATGAACCCGGTTGGTTACAGATGATGTTCGGTTGCCTACCGAACCCGGTTGGTTACAGATGATGTTCGGTTGCCTACCGAACCCGGTTGGTTACAGATGGGGTTTGGTTGCCAACCGAACCCGGTAGGATGTTTCAAAAAGCCTATAGCCTACCGAAACCGGTAGGAAAATTTTCCAGCTGGGCGATGACAGAGTAACTAGAACACAGCAAAGTAACTGATACATTAGCACCTATTAGAGAAGTATGGAATATTTTCGAAGAGAACTGCAATAACAATTATGAACCATCTAATAATTTCACTGTTGATGAACAATTAGTGCCATTCCAGGGTTGGTGCCCATTCCCGCCACCAGCCGTGAGGCTAGCCGATTGACCTGACTGGCTAGGTCGAAGCCACCCGTTTTGCGGTGAAGCCAGGGCCGAAGTGGGATATTGAACTCCGGCCCATACCGGGTTTCCGACTCCCGCCTGGGTGCCGGAGAACTCAACCACCAGTATCCCCTTCTCCCTCACGTACAGGTCTCCATACACGGTAAATACGTGGGTGAATCTGGATGCCAGATGTTACGGCTACTCAGAACAGCAGAGTCGGACACTGCCTGGACACTATCCGAGCGTACGACGGGATTGTCTCCCCGGTGGGCTCGGGTCCATGGGGGCGCTACTTCCCAAAGGAAGAGATCACCCTCTTCGGTACGGTACCGTACGGTGTATATCTCGGCTTCCTTCGTCCGTAAGTATATCTATATGTAACTGAAAACTGAAAACGACGGTGTTAATAATGTACTTAACCATTAAGAGTCAGGTTTGATTCTCGATTTGCATTCACCCGACCTGTATTACGTCACTTCCAAGCCATTCCTTATGGCATACATTACAAAAGAACTGAATCTAATTTTATAAACAAACTGCCGCTTCAATACATGGAACCATTATCAATTTCAGGCAGTTTTCGTGTTGTAAATGTGTGGCTCAGCCGTTAGTCGTATCGGGAAATGAATTTGTTTAGGATGTTTGCGTCACCGTTGATTCACTTTGTTGTTCTCGGTAAAATAATGGAGGCGATAGTTCTTCATTCTTTTATCTCCCATCTTGAAGTACTAGCCACTGAACAGCATGGTTTCAAATAAATAATGTGTCATGATATTATGCTTAGCGTTTATCAATTGTTTTGAGTGCTCCCTACTCTCCTTGTATTCATGTATTCTTTGGTGAAAAAAGTTAGTGAGAACACGAAATAGCGCAGTCGGCAGTGCTCGATAGTACTCGTCACATCGTAGTCAGACGACGTATTAAGAGCTGAGTTTATAAGAACGTTTCGGGGAGGCCTCCTCATCTGTTAGTCTTAACGGGTAATATAAAGGTTAATTTCCGAAAGTTCAAGCAGAACAAGAGATATATTTGTTAGTTTCTGGACTTAAAACGAAGCCGAAGGAAGTAAAGACTGCCATTTTTTTAAAGGTAATTGGTGAGGACGGAGTTGAGCTATTTAATACGTTTAATCTGGAAGAAGAAGATAAGTCAGATTACGATAGAGTGCTATATGAATTCGAAAAATACGCGAGTTCTACAACGAACAAGGTAGTTAAACGATTTGTGTTTAACACGCGCAAGCAGCAAGATGGTGGGCTATTTGACTTCTTTGTCACCGATTTGAAAAAGTTAGTGAAAAAGTAGTAGTAGTAGTAGTGTTTGGATTTAGGGTGCGTCGACGGCTACGTCATTTTGCACCACTACCGAGTGATTTGATTACAAAACTTGTGTAGAAAGTGATCCACTGCATATGATGTCTTCGTACAAAGTGTGTGCACAATTAGACTTTATTTTGTTTATTTCTCTGAGGAACCGAAATGCGCTATTTAAGTTGGTAGGATGGTCTCCTATAAGGGCTTCTAGGTCTCCCCCTAGATTATTCCGTCTCCGTGCTTCGCGGTACTTAACACAATATAACATGATGTGTCTAATACTTAACGGGCACCTACAATCATCTTATTGGGGAGGTTCCTTCTCTTCAGGAAAGACATACGCATGGGTCAGGGGACTGTGCCCTATCCTCAATCGTGTGAGTACTACCTCCTCTCTCCGATTACTACGAGCTGAGGAGGTCCACGCTGCTACTATATCCTTGATGTCACGGAGCTTCTTATTATTAACCCCTCAAGCGCGGCGGTCATTTAATTAAATCCCATCTCAGCGGCCGGATGAGATTTAAATGACTTCGCCTTTTTGGCATAGTATCATTCAATAATTTATATCTTTCATAATATACCATCAGTTTAATTGAAAATTTTAGTAAACTTGCGTAATATAATGCGCTAATATATAATAATTTTTCCAGCGATTTGAAAAAATATTTATTGTTTTATGTATCTCCTTTTATGAACTAAAGAATAAATTTTCAATTTCGAAAGATTTTAATTTGGTTTGGAATAAGCTACGAGATCTCTAACATTCCATCCATTAAAAAAATGCAATGACATGATGTAATTTAGTTATTTGGGGTTGAAAATGTCATAACAGATTGGATACTTTCGATAGGATTACCGGTTTCGCCTACTTGAAAATTTACCACTCCACCCACTTCTCTGACTTTGTTCCATTATTACCGTATCGTTTCATTTAGGTAATCACGTGATAATGTTTCAAACGCCAATATTTTAATATTCAAATGATTTTACCTTAGAAAATCTGCTTTGTTTGACTTGATTTGAAGCAATCCAAACATAATCCCACTGCACATTTTTCACACCAGTACACGCAGTCTCTTCATTTCCCATATTAGGCACAAACTGCACACCTCCTTTGAGACTTTGATTTCTTCCCAGCTGCAGGAATTGTCTTTAGGAAATGTATTTCTGTGAGTATTGGTACTAAATTGTGTAATGAGTGACGGCCATGTCCAAACAGTTCGTATGACGTTGGACATTTCAAAAATATTACCTCGACCAATGGCACGCGAAATGATAAGTCAAATTTTTATACGTGTTTTTCTTATGATCAACATATGAATTTAGGACGGCCGCATTCAATAGTCTCCTAAATAACTTCATACACCTCTTGAAATGACGTTTTCTTTCCATTAGTTACGAATGCAATAACAGGTCCTTGAAATTTACCCCACCAATGAATGTACTATAACCTAACACACAAACAGACAACCGAGTCTCTATTTTGCCTTTCAATACTATTCCAATTTCGTAGGATCCCCAATTATTAAAAAAAACACTCACAGGAAGTACACCCGATGAGAATTTCAACACACTGCCTGAAAGAACTCCACACAGCATGAATGACTCTAGTGGACTGAAGCTCGTGGTTTAGAAGCTGACTCGAGACGGGAAAATATCTCGAAGGGGCCCTGGTACATGCTGACTGTTTAGATGGAATCTTATCTTCGTTGATTACTGTCCAGAAAAAAATATAAAAAAATAAATGCAGAGCGAAGCACATGGCCCCTTCGCCTAGGACGCTAAGGACTAACGAGGCGGGCCAAACACACTTGGGGCTCGAAGTGACGACAAACAAGGAGAAGACGGAGAGAAGGCATTCAGCTTAGAAGATACCATATCTCAAGCTAAAGTAGCTGACCCTTCTTGACGTCTCTCAAGCAGAATAGGCGGATTTTTTCATGATAGAACAGTTGAAGGAAGGCGTTGAGTTTTTGGACCGCAGTCGTCCACGCGCTGGTTTAAAACGGAATTTTATCGAAGCATTTTAAAAACATCTTGAAGGCATAAAGCCGTTATAAATATTTTTTGGAGAGGAAAAACATTTCTTCAAATGATAGAGTAATTAGTTTTAATTTAACATGCAATATCTGGCGGAGAAAAAATATTATATACAGTAGGTCAGGAAGCGTACTGGGTACGCATGACGGCGGCATACGAAATTTAAAGGGCGCGTACTGGGTACGCATGACGGCGTTGAGGGGTTAAGAATCCTCCACGACTTCCTCCATTGTTCCAATACCGCATGTCTTAGAGATGCCCTTAAGTCCTCGTAGGGAACCAGCGTTAAGGCAAACTCTTCGTCACTCAGAGCTTCCTTGGCCATAGCGTCTGCTATCTCATTCCCAGCTATCCCCTCATGTCCCGGTACACACAGAAAACGGATATTCAAACCCTTTCTCGAAAGGGTCAGCAGGAGAGAGTGTATATCTTGCACGATCGGGTGCACGGGTGAGAAGCCAGAGATGGCTTGTAGCGAGCTCAGGGAGTCAGTGCATATGACAAACGAGCCGCCGTAGTCACCTAGAGCTTCTAGAGCTGTCCTTATGGCATAAAGCTCTGCCGTGTACACACTGCACAACGGGTGTAGCTTCGCTCTGATGTTCCCGTGGATAGGGGAGAACACTGCACGTGCACAAGCAGAGTTATCTTTCGAACCGTCTGTGTAAACGGGGGTAAGGTTGGGGTGATTCCATCGGAACATGGCAAACAAACGCTGGTACTCCGAGGGAGTTGTGGAAGACTTCGGTCGAGATCGTAAAAGAATTTTCACCACCGGAGTGGGAGTGATCCAAGGGGGGTGTTCCGAGAATGAAACAGGGTACACTTCGGGTAGTGTGAAATCGCACCCGCGAATAAAATCGTTAAAACGGACGCTTACTGGTCTGGTTGCTTTAGTCCTTCGGTTAAAAACATTTATAAAAACGGGTTTAAAAAGTAAACTATAACATGGATGACTCGGAATTGCTAAAAGTTTTGTAACGTAGCTACAAAGCAACCAGGTCCTACGGTAGCATAGAGGCGGCTCACCTGCGTCGGTATAGATACTAGGGATCGGGCTGGTCCTAAACGCCCCAGTGCATAGTCGCAGACCTGCGTTGTGCACTGAATTAAGTGCATTCAAATACGTCTCTCGAGCGGACGCATACACGAATGAGCCGTAGTCTAATTTCGACCGCACCAGTATGCGGCAAAGTAAAATTAACCCTTTGACTACCAACGGGACATATATGTCCCACAAAGGAGTATTGAGATACCAATGGGGCAAAAGCTTTGGAAAAACCCATATGTTTTTGTCCCAATGGTTGTTTTGGTACCAATTGTTATTTAGGTTGAATTTCCGGCAACAGGTAGCAGCATCTACCTTTCTTTAGTGAAATACCTTTTGGTCGTCACCCGTTAGCTCTCCAGTGAACTTACGCTCGTACTGAATATTCTTTATTTTGTAAAGTTAAACTTCTCATTTTTATAGTATGCACATATCATAATCATTTGACAGCATTCATTTTACGTGAAGAATTATCAATTTCGCATCCACTGAAATTAGAGTGGCATTTATGAATATATTTTACTGTACAACATGTCATTATGGGAACTCTACATGTCAGTGTGCATCTGTATCTTCTAATCGAGTACCAGTGTGCAACTATATCTTCCTTCCCGACTCCTCTATCCATTTGGTAAGTAAGCTTTCGCTAATATTTGCTGATGTAGTACCTAACCTATGGATAAATTTTCTGTTTTGATTCATGTATTTTCTCTGCACCAGGTTTTACCAGCTAAAGGATCGTGTGGACATCACAAAACGTATTCTTCTCCTGTGATTTCAGCCCATGTTCATTTCATGGTAAATGAAAACCTTATATGATTTATATTGTTTTTATCATCATGAATGTTTTTTTACACAAATTTTAACTCTCTTTCAGATCATTGAATGCTATCCAGTGTTTTTCCTTTGTTGCCCTTTTGACCTATGTCAAAAGTTCAGTGTATGCAGTTCATCTCAACCCGCAAGAGTAAGTAAAGAAGAATATATTGTAATAATTTCACAATATCCAATTTTATAATCAACAGAATTTTTTTATTTTTAGACGTGAAAAATGAGCAATAAAAGGAAATATTCTGAAGCAGAGCTTTGCCAAATACTGGATGAATCTGAAGAAGAATATTTTTCGGACGACTCATCAGATGGGGAATATCAGCCCGAACATGAAAGTAGTACAGAGAGTGATAGTGACTGCTCTGGAGTGAGTCAGGATGCTGAGGACAGTTCGTTAGAAGCTCATGGTGTCAATCTCCTGCACGGGGTGAGTGGCGATGAGGTTCCTTATCCGGCTTCATCTAAAAAAAAGGTTTCTAGTGAAATATGCTGGTCTCCACCGAAGGTATTATTTATTCCTAGACACACTGTGACATTACATCGTAGAACAGCCTCATTATGCAACTTGCATATGTCATCTGACGAAATGGCATACTTTCTAAAAGTGTTTCCTCGAAGTTTGATCATTTTTATCAGCCAGTGTACTAACAAACGTTTGGATATATTACGCAAGAAGAAAAATTTGGTCAATCTCTGTGAAACTGATCCAGGGGAGATATTGTTAGTTCTTGGATGCATGCTCGTGATGAGCTACAATAAAGTTCCAAGCATTTCGGACTATTGGTCGCATAATCCTTCCTTGGGAAATGAGGCAATCAAAGGAGCCATTTCACGAAACAGGTTTCAACTGCTTATATCAAAGCTCTACTTCACAGATCCTGAGCAACCTGCCAGCTCCTCAAAGACATACTATATTGATGAGGTAATATCTCGCCTAAAACATACATTTTCCAAGGCTAGAGATGAAAGCCCCTACCAGAGCATTGACGAATCTATGACGAAATTCAAGGGCAGGTCAGCTCTAAAGCAATATCTTCCCCTCAAGCCTATAAAACGAGGAATAAAAATTTGGGAGCGCTGTGATGCAATGACTGGATATGCATATGATTTGAATGTATACTCTGGCAAGGAATTGGGACAAGACCTACCGGAGAGTTCCACTCTGGGGGAAAGAGTTGTCTTATCTCTAACAAAAACAATCAGAAATCCAGATGTTACTCTTGTTTTTGATAGGTTTTTCACGAGCGTGCATCTACTAAATAGTATTCAATATCCAGCAGTAGGTACTGCTATTAGTACAAGAAAAAATATGCCGAAATTTCAAGGGAAATTGAAAAGAGGGGAATTCGAATTTCTTGCAAATCACCAACGAACAATGGCAGCCCGGTGGCAGGATAGCAAAGAAGTAACTGTTCTCAGTAATTGCCATGATGCAACAGTGAATACAGCAAACCGAAAGCAAAAGGATGGAAGAAAAGTAAAGGTAGACTGTCCAGAATTAATTTGCTTCTATAATAAATACATGGGAGGAGTAGATCTTTCAGACCAGAAGGTGGGCGTGTATGACTTCGATAGGCGATCTAATAAGTGGTGGAAAAAAGTATTTTATAAGGTACTTATGTTAGCAGTGGTAAATTCATGGATTTTGTATATGGACACAACCAAAAAGGATGTAAGGCTATTGCAGTTCATCGTGCCTTTGGCAGAAAAAATGATGGCAATGGGTAAGGAACAAAGCAAAGTAAAACGGAAGCGATGCAGAGGCAGACCATCAAAAATAGCAAAGCTTATGCTGAACGTCGGTGACCACCTTCCCGTTGAGGGAAATACAAGGAGACGGTGCATGAGATGTGCACAGAACAAAGTAGAAAAGAGAACAAAAACTCTGTGCACAATGTGTCAAGTGCCACTCTGTAGACAATGTTTCACTTCCTATCACACATAGCAATTGTATTCCCGGTTTACTCTGTCTTTTGAAACTTATAAATGTAATTCCCTTTTCAGTGACTACAATATAATTAGAACTGACATTGTCTGCTGAAACTATTGAGCATTTTTGGATATAATGAATATTTGTTTTATGTGTACCAGTATAATTACTTTCAATCATTTCCTCTTATTTGTAACAAAATTGTTATGTTGATATTTGAAAGAGATTTGTGGGAGTATCTTTCAGCTTTGAGTATCAATCTACAAAAAAAACATCAAGATGTATAGCTAATAAATACTTTGAAAACATCATGGTGTTTTTGCTTTTAGAATGGATTGTTACGGGAATATACAGCCAAAAATCTAACGACCATTGGGACGCATGCATCCCACCCTCTAAGACCAGTGGGACACATATGTCCCACCCTGTAAGACCAGTGGGACACATATGTCCCACGCCGTAATACCAGTGGGACACATATGTCCCACCCCTCCATCTCCGCCCCCCCTGATCAAAAGTTCATAATATTGAATGAATATCTTCATTGGAGTAAACAAATCGAAAATATAATGAAAAAGAGCAAGAAATATAAAGGAAAAAAAAGGTAGTCAAAGGGTTAAGGTGGTGCGGTCTGCTCCCCAAGATACGTGGCTTAAAACTTTTAAATGTTCAAAGACTTCACGCAGTTTACCTTAACAGTATTAATGTGCTCCTTCCAGTGGAGTTTGTGGTAGAGGGTTGTGCCCAGGAATCGGACTGATTCCACAAATGGGAGGTTTCTTCCGCCAAGGTGTAACGTGGGATTTACATGGACGCGAGTGTGAGAAAAGTGAACGCAATTGTTTTTCTCCAAAGAGAGAGGGGCCGGCGGAGGTGTCGCCCTCTACGTCAGGAGTCGTTTCCAGGTGGCTGCCGTGTGTTCGGCGAGGTCGTCCTCCTTGGACCGTGGGAAATACCTTTCCTTGGAGGTGACGGTTGGCTCTTCGTCTTTACTGGTGGGGGTTGCCTACTGTCCACCTAAGATGCGTGCCCCTCACTCGACGCTGGTACGCTTCGGGGAATTTGCGGCCCATTATCGTCGGGCGATCCTCGGGGATTTCAATGTCCCGGAGAATCGAGACGACCATCGGTCTCGTGCTTTTGTCCGGGGAGCCACTGACTGATGAGTCTTTCCCTCCTTTCTAAGAGGCCAACCCACCATTCCCGCTCGTCGAATAATTCACTGGACCTTATGTTCACCGCTGGGGACGCCCGCGGTGTTGCATATGGGCATGAGGCTGCACCGGGGCTCTCAAGGCACGACCTCGTGTTTTGCGCCATCTCCGGGGCCATTTCTCCCCACTCCCCAACGACCGCTTTTTTCCAGAGACTTAAAGTCCATTGTCCTTCCGGCACTCTTGGCGGATCCAGCGCTGGAGTCTCTCGCCTCCCTGAGGACTTGGACGCGTGTGCTGTGAGGGTGAGGGACCTCATTCTATAGGTCTTTGATAGACACGCGCCTGTGCGAGTCAAAGGCCGCCGACTCCCGGCGCCGTGGCTTTCACCCGACATCAGGAGACCTATGGCCCATAGGGACAAACTATACAGGCTCTATACTAAATATAAATCTCCCGCCAACTGGGAGGCCTTTCGAGTGGAGAGAAACGGTGACAAGCAGCTCATCAGGAACGGAAAAAACAAATATTTTTCAGGAAAATGCGGCAACAAGACCTCTGATCTCTGGAAGGTTATCCGATCGGAGGGTGGGACCGGAGCCGGCCCTTTAGGTAATGTTTCCGTTCCCCCCGTGGATCTCTTGGAGACTTTTTCTTCCCGGGGAAATTCTGCAGCTGGCGGCGTCATGCCGACTCCCCCCCCTAACCAATACCCTCCTTTTGCCTTCGTCCCGGTCACCGAGGATGACGTCGAGGAAGCCGTGGGTAAACTTGCTTCGCGCACGTCCGGACCCGACGGTATTGTTCCCCAGATGGTGCGACTTCTCCTTCCCGTCTTGAAGCGGCCTCTCACCCACATCGCCAATGCCAGCTTGTCTTCAGGGTGTTATCCGACTGTCTGGAAGAAGGCACCCATCATACCCCTCCCTAAGGTTCTTTCCGTCGTCTCCTGACCACCTCCGCCCCATTTCGGTTGGGACTTGTTTGGGGAAGGTCCACGATCTCCTGGCCTTGCAGCAGCTCTCTTCGCACGTCTTTCAACACGGCCTCCTGTGCGGTTCCCAATTCGCCTTTCGTCCCCACCACAGCAAACATCTTGCCCTTGTTGGGGTATTGGACCCGATCCGGGAGGCGATGGACCGGAGACACCTCACCGTCTTAGTCTCCCTGGACATCTCCCGCGCCTATGACACGGTGGACCACGCCAAGCTGCTCAGGGTTTTGGAATCCCTGAATTTCGAGCCATCGGCGGTGGACTGGGTGGCGTCCTTCCTCTCCGGGAGGACGGCGACCATCCGCGTTCCGGCTGGACCGAGTCCGGGTTGGAGTCTCTTCCCCTCCGTTGTTCCCCAAGGGTCATGCATGTCCCCCATTCTTTTTAATCTTTTTATAGATGGAGTGGCTCGCCTGCACGTTAATTCATGACGAGTCATGTTGCACGCCGACGACGTGCTCCTGCTGGACGACTCCCCCGCCCCATCCCTGGATGTTTGTGTTCAACGTATGAATGAGGATCTTGCGTGCTTGAATGAGTGGTTTGTTGGGATGGGGGTCTCCGTTAACCCTTGCAAGAGTAAGGCGATGGTGATTGGGAACGGCAGACTTAGAAGCCGTTACTTCGGTCCGCACACCACCTTCTGGGTACCAGGATCCCGTATGTCCCCCACCTGAAGTACCTGGAGATCATTATAGAGGAGGAGCTGAAGTGGTCCCGACAGGTCCCGCAGACCATCTCCCGGATCCACTAGGGTCTGCGTCGTCTCCGGGGGATGCAGTACCGACCAGATAAATATACCAAAATGATCCTGGTGAAGACCCTGCTTTTCCCAATACTAGAATATTGTATGGTCGCGTGCAGCGACCTGACGGGGGAGGATGTACGACGACTGCAGGTGGCGCAGAACGCATGTATGAGCTACGCGTTGCGGCCCGCCTGGGACGATCATGTCACCCCACTAATCCAGAGAGAAGTTGCTGAAAATTAAGGAGAGGAAAACGCTCCTAATCCTCCAGTCCGGCTTGAAAGTGTGGAAAGAAAAGGTCCAAACTTCTATCTCTGCCAATTTGGAGCTCCTGGGACAGCAACACAGGCTGAACACTAGACATTCAGACATTACCTTCACGTTTCCATTTCATATGAGCAGCAGAATGGCTGATTGTGAGTCATTTTTGATATCTTTCGCAAGGGGATTTAATTCCCTCCCAACTAATATTAAATTCGACCCCACGAGAAGACGTCTAGTGAAGCACCTATTGGGATTTTACGCACCTGCTGACTTATTTTCCTTTTAGGTTCTATTTATTCTAAATTGTTGTAGTTCTCATATTTAACAGTATTTCATTACTGGTTGCATAAATAACAATATTTATTTAATGGTTGCATGCATTTTAAACCCAATTTTTTACATTCCATTCATTGAATTGTTACTTAATGTTATATTTCACATAATTATTATCATTCACTTTAATTCTCTTTCTTTTGCTTGTTATCTCCTTACTCAATGCATGCCCTTTTACCACCCTTTCAGATATTGCTATTTCATTTTGTACTTTTTATGTTTTACCAATACTTATATTTATCTGTTTATCTTTGTATGTACTTGTTCACACATCCTGAGCCTGTGGTGTGGTGTAAAAGCAACGGAGGCCCAGAATATTCACCGGAGGATGCAGGAAGTTCTCCATCCCCGCGGCCTCCTGACTTGGCTTACTCTAAAGATCACAATGGACTAAAAACCTTATATATAGGACTGACATAAGTGTCACCCTTCCTGCTTACACCATATCATGTAAAAGAGCCCAGGCCCAGGGGAAGAAGGGGCAGGATTGTTGCCTCATCTGGGCCTGGTTAAATAAACAAAAGGTCAAGTCCAGGTTCACTAGATTCCTGCATGACTGGATACATCGCAAAGGTGAGCGAGTCATTTCCTGCGCTCCACAACATCGGCCATCCCGCTTCGTCTCAGGTAGCACACATCATGGGCCATTGGTGTCGCACAAAATATGTGCTATCTCTGTGCGACGTGAAGAATCTGAGGCCAACATTCCCGATCGCCCATATGGGGAATGGGAAGCTCGTAGCTGGGAGGGACATTCAGTCACGCCTTAATTCATTCCCGGCAGGAACCCGACGGCATGCAGCGGCCCGGGCAGCATTCAGGCGCATCGAGGGGAGTGTCCTTGTGGCGTACTTCGGGGATCTGAACCCTTTTGTCTCCCTCATATGATTCCCCTTTGAAAACTATTTTAGGAAATTAAAAAGGATGGACCCAGGACCCAGTTTTGTAAATGGTTAATATGAATTGCAATTAGTTTTTTTCTGTACAAAGGTTGCCCTTTTTAGTTTGTCATTACTTAAAATATTTCAAACATTACCATTGTCGCTGGCATTTCTGTAACAGGTGGACCTTTCGAACTTTCACAAATTAAAGCCAGATACGATTTTACAGGTGGAGTAGATTTTTCAATTGTTTTCAGTTAATTGTCGATTGTACATTATCAAGTGGATGTCATTTAATTTCTGTCTCAAGTCTCTGACTACAAATGCCACTCACTACTGTCATCAGTGTTAAATTTATCTTAATATAGAAAAAAAGTTAAATACAAGAAGATTTTAATTTTGATTTCAGTGTGAAGAACAAAATAATGACTTCGGAAAGGCAATAGTTGACTGGACAGCGCAGAAATAGCTGCCTTTTTGATTTTTTGATGATGACGACGATGAGTTTTTCAAGATGTTGAATCCCACCATTTCATTCCCAAATAGGACAAAGTTGCGGCAGATGGTACTTGACCGCTATAATAGGATGCGAAAGGCGGTGTTGCAGTTGCTGAAACAAAATAAACCTAACCTGTTTTTCATCATCGATGGATGGACATCTGTAGCTGGGAAATCGTACTACAGAATTACAACTCATGTCATCGACGATAAGTGGGAGTACCAGTCTCTTGTTATTGACTTCGTTCCATCCAACGGTAACCACACAGGAAGGGACATTGTCGAAGTTTTTATGAATACCCTAAAGTCATTTGAACTTGAGCATAAGCTGCAAGGAGTAACCGTAGAGAACGCTTCCGCAAATACTAAATTCATAGAGGAACTCAGCAAGATGCTACCAAGTTTTGATAGCACCGATCAGCATTGTAGATACATAGCCCATGTACTAAACCTTGCAGTACAAGATCTATTAAGAACGTTATCTTTGGAGGACGGGGTTTCAGAAGATCAACTTCTATCAATTGATAGGTTACGACGAGGATTTTCATTTTGAAGAAGACAATAAAGCTTCAATTGCCAAAATGAGATATCTTATTTAAAAAATTAAACAGAGTGAGAAATTACGAAATAAATTCCGTGGCACTTGCGAAGCTGCAGGGGAACCATCACTGAACCTTGTAATAGACGTCCCAACCAAGTGGAATTCAACAGACGATATGATTGCAACAGCACTAAATGTAAAGGGAGGTATTTCAATCCTATGTGATAGTATAAGTGACCTGAAGCGCCTCAAAATCACTGAATCATAATGGACACTGCTGGAAAATGTTCACTAAGTTAAAAAAAAACTTTTTAAGTTCTGACAACTAAATTAGGAGGTGAAAATTACGTCACCCTTCCACTCGTTACCGTTACTTTCAACTTGCCTTTGGGTTGACTCTTTAGATAGAGAGCGCCAACGACCTAGCTTGTCTACGGCCACTTTGTCCGACTCGATGGACTATGCAAGCTTCTATGAGCTTGAAAATATTGTGTAACTTTGAAGAACCTCCAGAGCTTTTAAAACATTTTCTGCAGAGGATAAAACAGAAGCTGGATACAAATGTGCAGACTACCTTGAATAAATGTTACAATTCAAGACTTGTTTCTTCTTACGTCTTTTGCACTGAAACGAACCCAGTAGAGGATGTCAATGAAAATATTCGATGCCCTCATATATGAGGGCTTGATTTGTATATTCAATGGAATATTAGAATAGTTTTGAACACTTGAGAAATGCGTTTAAAAGAAAACGAAGTATACCAAAGAAGAAACCCGAGAAGCTCTCATCTATACCAAAGAAGTATGAAAACAACGCAGCCAGCTCATCGCACACTTTCACAATCCCAAAGGAATACTACTAAGATATTCACATGGAGGTTTGTGAAACGGTGCAATCTTGAATTACTGAGCAGTTTTCATCAAGTGGACTCACACAGGCCATTGCAGTTGAACAAGACTGCTTGCTTTAAGTAAGCAGAGGTGAACTAAATTTTGAAAAATCAACTCAGTTCACAACCTAGACATTAAATACTGCGCTTACACTTGAATATGTTAGCCGATATCGATAATACAAAACAACTGCTCTTAAGATATGAGGTAAAAAATGAGTGACCAGGCTTAAGTCAGTAGGGCCCTTTGATCGAAAGCTGGCGCGTCGGAAGAGGGCCATCGAGAGATAGCAGACGACGCAACAAGCATGAAGCCGTGGTTGGCGCATGCGCGGAGGGGACGAAGCCGAGGACTACGATCACGGCAGGTCGCGCGACGTCCACCTCCTCCTCTTGGACTTCATCGGGGATGGTTCGCCCAAGTGGCTCTCTAGTGGCAACGAGAAAGTGAACAGGTGCTCACAAGAAGTGCTCATCCATCAATTGTGTATTCCAAATGTAAAGGTATGTGGCTTGATCCGCAAGCCTCTTTCACACATAAGATACAAAAACATACTCAATTCAGCTTTTAACATGATGACGACACCTGATGGATGTTTGGAACCCAAAGTATATTGAGAGCAAGACGCGACGCGTGTTTTCATCGAATGCATGAAAGAGGAAGAGAAAAAAGTATTTTCACTTAACAAATATACAATGCCAATTGCACCCGAGTGCTGAAGAGTTCGAATGCTACTGTTTGTCCCATTTGTGAGAAAGTTAGGTAATGAGAGGGTTAGAACCCATGATCATTTGACTGGGAAGTATCGTGGTCCAGAACACATTGATTGTAATATTAAATATAAAATTCCACAATTTCTACCAATCTTTATCCACAATCCCTCACCCCATTATGGACACTTTATTTTTCGCGAATTGAAATACGACGAGAGACAAATATTTGTTCTTCCAAATTCAGAAGAAGGTAATTTCTTTCGGAATGTTTATCGAAGAAAATTTTAGCATACGATTTCTTTATACCTATCGCTTCATGGATTATTACTCTTCACGAATACCATCTATGTTGAGAAATAACTATCACGGTGTGACAGAATATTCTGGAGACGTAGATTATCATGATTTGGAGAGCATACTTCACAATTATACAAAGCAGTACCAATTCCTATTCACCATGGGTGCAAATACGCATTTTTCTAAACCATCCTTCTTCCTGAGGAAATTTGCGTGGCTAATCTAGAATGGTACGGATGTCCCGCGCTAAATAAATTAACTACAAATTAGGGATGTTCAATTGAAACGCATATGAAGGGTGATATAGTTTATGCGAGGAATTATTGGGCTCTGGTAGATGTGTACATATGGGCAATTTTACAGTGGTCCCGATCTTTTCCATAGGTTAGTTCAGAGGACAGCAGATGCTGTTAGAATAGTGATAATCACACGCAAAGGTATACAAGTAAATCTCAAATAGAAACTAAAGAAAGGAGAAGTTGTTAGTCCAAAGTGTGGGAAATTGGTTGCTTTCAAGTGGAAGGATCTACGCGATATGCATTGCTGACTTCGAAACATTCAGACCAAATCCAACCCGTAAGTCGGAATGACAGGCCACAATATGTAAATAAACCTGTATGTGTATTAGAATATAATAGTATGAGCGGTGTAGATTTAAAAGATAAACTTTTAGAATCGTTCTTGCTAGAAATAAAAATGACTGAATTGTGGAGTAAAATTTAATCAGCCACTTAGTTAATACGGCTGTGTTAAATGCATACATTCTATGCCGCACGGCTGGTAATAACAAAGATCAGCAAAGCAAGAGTTCAGAATAAGCTTTTTGTTAGTGAACAAAATCATAGCAATGTATCACGGACAGATTTTAGAACCTGGAAACCTAGCGGCTCCTACTGCACTACTCCACGGAAGCCTCCATCTACAATGAAAAAAGTTCAATGACCAACATCAGGGAAGAGAATAGTGGGGAAATTTTTTTCGACGATAACAGTAGAATGTTGTACCAATGTACTGGTGACGTAAAGATCAAGTTAAATGGAAATAATGATAATACCGTGACCACGATAAGCCGATTGAGGGCGGGAGGGGAAGGACAGAGGAAAAGCGGGGTGATAACTCTTGCCGGCAACGCATTGCCGATTGTCGCTACCTCGCCAACCTATCCGAAAGCAGTATCGCAGTACACAGATTGCGTATCAGTGAAACGAAGTGGGACCTTGTTTGGAATCTGAAACTCTGATATTTCGAGCCATGTATGATTCATAGACGTCTTGACACGTTGAAAACGTCTACAATTAGAAATTGTAGCGCTATTAACTCATAGATTGAAATACTTAAAGATGTCGAAGCAGCCGGTTGCTTACTACTTGTCTGCAGGTAGCACTCATGGCTCCCGTATGGCTGTTTTAATGAAGGGGGAGCTACCAGCCTTGAATTATGCTGGACTGAAGGTAGCTGCCATAGTTTGTGACATGGGTAGCAACAATGCGTCTGTTGTACAATCCCTTGTGTCCACAAAAACCCACCCTTGCATCACGTAAGCCAGGCGAATTATTTTTGTTCCAGACTTATATTTAGGGCACTATATTATGAGTACTCCTACTAAATGTATTTGTTGCCAAAGAAGGGAATTTCTAACACAACTGAATGACACTCACAATTAGAAAGGCGCGTCTAATTGGTGAGAAAGCTGTAAGCAATTTCATGGAAATTCTAGAAGAGAACATGTTCGTGGAAGAGGAAGAACTCTTCCTAGAGAACGAAGATGTGGAGGCAGATTTTATTTCCGATGGTGAGAGCGAAGAGGAGTCAGCCGAAAGCAGCTCGCCCCCGTCGCAAAGTGCCGGTGAATGCTATGAACCTTCACCAAAATCCCCGAAATTCGTGCGAGTTTCTTTGGATACCAAAATTAAAGTGGTTAATCTGTCAAAAGAACACCCGAATTGGTCGCTAGCTACCCTCAAGAAGCGAGGATCCCATTTACTGACCAGGAAATTTCAACTCAAGGCATGGAATAAAGACATTGAGAAAGGAGGAACGCGGTTAGATAAGTGCGAAATGATAAAGAAATGCACCTACGATAGATTTTGTGAGGCAAGGAAAAGGAATGAGCATGTTACGTCCAGATCACTCCAGCAGTGGGCGTTAGCCGTGGCTTATCAGCACATGTCACCAGAATTTCAGTTTTCTGCCTCTAGGTCCTGGCTTATTAAATTCAAAACGGAGTTCAAAATTCGACAAAGAAAAGTGACAAATTATGTTACTCATAGGGACATACAATCATTTGATGATATACTAAAGAGTGCAGAGCTATTTCAAAAGCAAGTTAGTAAACTTATGCCTAAATACGCTCCAGAGTACGTGATAAATACGGATCAAACTAGCTGTGAGTATCGAGTGGATATCAAACGGACTTTAAGTCATCGGGGAGAAAAATCAGTGCTCCTGTGTGCTGGAGACAGAAACAAGGTGACGTATTCGTACACGGCTCAATACGCTATAACCTCAGCCGGTGAACTTTTACCAAAAGTTTTTCTATGTATGCAAGAAGTAGGAGGGGTATTCGGTCCAAGAGTGAGGAAAAATGTCGAGGATTTGGAAGAAAGGTGGAAGAACGTTGTAGTGACTTCCTCCAAGTCTGGAAAATTGACGACTGATGTGTACAAGGTATTTTTGAGAAATGTGCTGAAACCATACGTCTCCACAAATCAATTCCTCCTTATTATAGATTCATGGGGGGGTCAAACTAACCCTGAAATATACGATGAAATATTTATTGATGACAATGACCTGCCAACATGCCAATTAAAAATTATTCCACCAAAATGCACACCGATTTGCCAACCCTGCGACGTGTATTTTTATCGCCAGGTGAAACTATTTATTTCTCGTATTCAAAACTGCTCCTATCTCCTTTAAGAGAACCGTGAAATAAGTTCGAGAGAAGACGAAATACGAATACATTCGCTGGTGCACGACCAACTCTCATCACCAAAATACAAATGCATGCTTCAATACGCATGGTATTCGTCAAAACTTGTACAGAGCAGAAGCTTTTTCCAAAATGTGCGTCAGGTTTGTTTCCCAGACGAAGTTTTGAGGGGGAACTGTGTCTGTGGGAGGCAGTGCTTCATAAGATGTTCTTGGTGCGCATTATAATGTGTTTCGTTTGTTTTTATGATGATTACCACCCAAGTACCTGTTCCCACAAACTCCCGGCGAATGTGAATAATTAGTAAAAGAATGTCAAAAATAGAACAAATTTGCAATGTATGTTCCGCGTTTTTCAATAGAAACTTCATTTCCCTTTGGTTACAATAGAAAATAATAACGTCACGTGGTAATGGGTATTTGAGTACCACAGCACAACCCTCGAAAGAACGGTCATATATGTATGGCGGGGAGGTGGGGGTTATTTGGAGAGGAGGTGGAGTGCAGTGAACGACCTATGGTCGGCAGTGAGAGGGTGGTGTGCAGAGGCATTAGGAATGGGCGGAGGGTTTTAAAACATTCATCGGTTGGGAATCCCTAAAATTTTGTCCCGTGGTGAAACGGTTGTTCCCACTCCCGAATATGAGATGGATTCGCACAGCTGCAACTATGGTACCCCGTGGTGAAGGGTACCTATTGTCGCAAGGAAAACGAAGGGTAGTACGGGGGTCCCATGTTGTGAGTGGAGGAGCCGCAGGCCATTACTCCGGACGCGGGTGGTTTCCAGCAGGTTGCAGGGTGGGCGCCGATGACGCCGGTTCTTTGGAAGTCGGTGGAAAATCCTGGGGAGTTGGGGAGATTTCGCGGCGGTAAGGACATAGAGAAGCTTCGCTCTGTACGAATTCTTTCGTCAACTATGGAAGCGAATGTGAGAAGGGAATTCCCAGCCTTTCAGCCTGGAGTCGTATGCGGTGAAGAGAGGTCATTTTTTGGAAAATGGTGGCGGGCGGGGAAGAATTGGATTAGTGACCATGGTCTATGAGAAAGTAAGTCTTCTGATTTGCCATAATTTCTAACATATGAGGCGTATCTTTCCAACATATACAAAGAAATAAATAAGGTAATTTTGTCTCATCTCATCTCATGTTCACATGACTCGAAATCGCTGGATATTCCGTAACGAACGTAAAATATAATTCTGAAAACTTTGCTTGTGATATTTTGTTTATATTATGTGGAATTTAATGTTATTTCCCTCTCGCACTTTAATTATTTTAGTACTTTGTAAGTAAACTTCTTTTTCCAGCGATGTGAATTGCGAGAGTGTTTGAGAGATAAGGTAATTAATATTCGTTTTGAGTTCTTCCTTATTACAATTGCATGCATGCTGCTGCTCACCACTATCTTTAATGTTAAGTGGACTCGCAATAAGTTCTTTTCATTTTTGATTTGTAAGTCGAACAGTGTAAGGTAGCCAAAACATTAAAGTAAGAGCGAAAACAAACCCTTCCTAGTATTCTTCCCATGTCCGCGTTTGGGGTAACAATGTTTAAATATGTAAAAGCCACAACAGCGATAAAAAATTTATCATTCTGCCAAGGCTTGCTGTAATTGAAATTAAATCGAAATAGAACGATAATGATCAGATAGAAAGTGAAAAAAAAACTTGCACCTTCGGGCCGCGAACGCATGACCCTTAGAATGGAAGCCAACGACGCTAACCACTACACCAGCCCCAATACTGGAGGGAGCTGTGCTGTTTCTGAGACATATTCGTCATGTTCAAAGTACCATGTGAAAAACAATTAATTACTGCTAAACTAAGGCCCATTCAACGGAACGACTTCCAGTTCCGAGAACCGTTCGGCATCCCTAACGCCAAAAAAAATATGGCATTGAAAAAGGCGTAGCAAGGTTCGTGGTCTCCCCTTGTCAGCTTTAATGGAGAAGTATACACACTTCATGATCCTCCTCACCTCATGAAATGCACGAGAAATATGCTCATAAAATATTTCATCGATGGAAAAGTGCATACCCCATTGGAAGTCTCCATCTATGCATAATTGTTGCCAGTAGATATTTGATCTTTGACGAAATTAAAATGTTTTCTTCTCAAACATTATTGATTAGGTTGACCCCGCTGCGGCACGGGTTTCACCCATTGGAAAATGGCAGCATATTGAAAAGGCAGTTACCAGAAGTAGAGGATGCAGCGGTAATGTTATCGCCTTCCCAAAGCTTACGGCAGCATGTTTACGACCTAGGTGGAAGGAAAAGATGAGCGTTTCAATGGCTGCCAACATTTTTAACCATGCTCTAGCTTCTCAAATGGATGTCTTTATAGTGTGTTTTATAAAAGATTTATAATCATACTTTGGAGTCCATTCTGTTGAATAACTGGTTCCATGCTAATTCCGATAAATTTATGTTGACAGGGCTTATGGATTCTGGTGCTGCAGGAACATTACAGTTCCTGGTGTTCATCAAGAAGCTCTTTCAAAGCTTCTGCAGTTTCAGAGGCAAGACGGTGATGATTTATAGTCTCCGTTGTGTGACACAAGTCCACATATTGCCTTCTGGAGTGAAGCACTGAAGATCCTGAGGTTCATGTTACTTAGGAAAACTTCAACAGGAGAGATACTTTTAAATCCTTCTGGCCTGCCAAGCATCATAAAAGTAATAAGACCTAGGTCCCAGGACGGATGGATGTCCACTATTAGGGCTGTGAAATTGCTGTGGGGAAGGCTAAAAAAGGAGAGGTTGAAAAAACTGGAAACAAGGAGGCCGAATCAAGATCCACTAGAGAATTTGTTTAGGAGCATAAGGTTCCACAGTGGATGCAATAGTAACCCTACCACTCAGCAATTTGCGTCCTCGATTAAGACATCCATGCTGCACGGAACTCCCAAGGTCGTAAGAAAAGGTGGAAATTGTCAACTAGTTGATGACACTTTTTTATCAGATTTAGAGGAGCTCGTGCAGCAAATTCCTGTTGAAGTTCCTCAGGATGAGGAATTGAACATTGAATTAAATTTTGAAACAACTGACAACCCCGATGATATCAACCCAATTTCCGGTGAAATGCAGAGGTTGGAATTGTGTAATACAGTCCTCAAGTCTGTGATGACATCTGTGACTTGCAGTGACTGTATTAATATAATATACACTGAAGATTCACTATTTGGGGAGAACTTGGGCAATCATTCTGCGGTGAATAGAGATGGCAAGACTTTTTCCATCACCATTGTTTAAGGATGCCAACGCAAAGTTTGACTACAGCAATACCTAATGTTGCACACAAAGTAGGATTAAAAGGCCTATTTGGACAAGATTGACAGAAAAGTCAACCAGTTTAATATTAATCTCCCTGGAAACGACTGGAAAAAAGGTTTCCTAAGGCGTTATCCTCATGTTCAAGAGCGTCTTGCGTCGAACATCAAATGAAGCCGAGCTGCTGTGAATGAGCAGACTGTGCGTGAATACATATCCAATTTGGAAGAGGCTGTAAAAGACTGTCCTGCAGAAAATGTGTGGAACCTTGACGAGACCAACCTTACAGACGACCCCTAGAAAAAGTCATCTGTCACCGTGGAACTAAATACCCAGAGAAAGAGTGGAATTTTTCTAAATCAAGCACTTCATTAATGCTGTGTGGAAATGCCGCAGGAGAACTTCTGCCCCCATTTGTGGTATACAAAGCAACACAACTTTGGAACACGTGGACTGAAGGTGGTTCCCCCAAGTGAGCAGTAAAACTGGCTGGTTTGATACAGTGTTTTACGGAGTGGTTTGAGAGTACTTTGATGCCTAGATTGAAGAAGCAAAGCGGTAAGAGAGTTGTCATCGCTGATAACCTCTCAACACACATAAATATGGACCTATTAAAGAAATGCCGTGACCAGGACGTTCACTTTGTGTGCTTACCCCCTAACAGCACACATTTGACGCAACCCTTGGATGTTGCATTCTTCAGGCCCATTCTTTGCCTGGAGAAAAGTTCTTAGTGAATGGAAGGCAACACCTGATGGACTAAGTTGTTCAGTATTGCCCAAACACCACTTCCCGCCTCTCCTCAAACGTGCTACGGAAGAGCTTGAGCCAAAATTACAACAAAATCTTGAAAGTGGCTTTAAAAAGAGTGGCATATACCCTTGCGATGTTTAGCCCCTTCTTGACAGGATTGCCAGAAAAGAAGTAGAACCTTCCGCAGTGAGTGAAGCATTCCTTGAACACTTTCAGATGTCTAGGGAAGCCTGTTCAACCCATAAAACTGATTAAGAAGAAAAAGATCAATATGGCTGCAGGAAAGTCACTTTCTCATGCCGAACTAGCTGAAGTAAGTGCACAACCATCAGAACCGCAACCTAGCTTAAGTGGAACGGTTACTCAACATCAGAAGAGATATAAGAAAACGATTTCCTCTACCAAGCACAGACTACAGAAATTAAAAAAGAAGGGTAAAGACTGCGGAGAAGAAATCTAAGATTCTAGCTCCGATGATGACTGGGAAACAGCAAAAAGGAAACTTAGAAAAAATGGAACAAGATCAAGAAGATGAACTTGATCCGGTGTATTCAGAATTTCTACCAACCTTCAACATAATCAACAAACAAATTGGATCTTTTGTTGTTTTTAAGTATGAGGACAACATATTTCCAGGCGTAATTGAATCATTTGATGACGAAGGAGTTTCTATAAGCGCAATGAAAAGGTCTGTGAACAACTGGAAGTGGCCCGAGAACAAAGATGAACTGTACTACAAGTGGGAGGATGTACTAGGAGGTATAGAACCTCCAAAAATGTTGAATAGAAGAGTTGTTTTGCTGTGCCTGAGCTCTTCTATGGTTTGTTCTAAAACTGTATTTAAGTGAATTTTTTTTTTAAGTTTTCAGCTCAGGTAATTTTTTTTTAAGATACATACTTAAGAGAGACATTCCCTTAGGGGCAGCATATTTTAATGAACTGAACAAGACACCCAAGTAGTGTTAATTTAAAGCTGTTCACTTTCCTTCATTAATTTAGTTAAAAAAATATAATTTTCTTTTGTTTTTTTTCAATAATTTACGTGTAAAATTTATTTTTTGGTCCAATGATATGATCCATCTTGTTCAGAGATATTTTCTCTACAAAATCAGCACGTTTAACTTTACCCCAATGCCTTTACAAATAATAATATTGAGGAATTATTTAGATGGAGCAAAGTAACCCACTCCCATGGGTTACTTTGTCCCACTTAAAAAATAAAAAAACACAATAAACAGTTGATTTTCATGTGTTTTGAGGGTAGCACTACACTTTCACATTAGTGTAGAGTACACATCAGTATTTATCCCTGAATTTAAGTGGCAAAAAGTGGTGTTTTTTTATAAAATAATGAAATCAAATACTCAAAAATGGAGCAAAGACTGACGGTATATGATGCAGTTATTGAAAACGGTATAAGAATGTATTGCAAAGGAAAGAAGTTATGATTTTTATTTATGCATCCTAAAAAAGTTCAATGACCAATGTCAGAGAAGAGAATAGTGGGGACATTTTTGTCGATAATAACAGTAGAATGTTGTACCATGGTACTGGTGAAGTAAAGATTAAGTTAAATGGAAATAATGTTAATACCGTGACCACTTGCATGTTACACATCTTGCAATGAATTTGTTGTCAGTCAAAAAGATGACCAAAAAGGGCTCTGTTGTGCTGTTTGACCATAAACAATATTAAGAGTACCTCAATAATGATTTTTTTGGTTAAAGGAAATGTTGACTTCACAGATTGCAAAAGTAAATGTCGATATGTTGCAAAAGTGGGTGTTTCTCGACAAGAAAAAGCAATGCCTGCTGATATTTCAAATGCTGACCTTTGGCACTAACAACTGAGCCACTTGTATCATAGGAGAATGTACGAACTGAGAAGAGGCTTGGTCTCGTGTATGAATTCCGGTGGTGTTAAACCAAGTGCACGCATTACATGTCTGAAAGGCAAAAGAGCTGGACTTGAGTTCTCAAAGCGAGGCAGTAAAAGACAGCCTGGGAATTGTCCAGTGTGATGTAGGTGGTCCTTTTGAGAAAGCATCTCGCGTTCAATATATTGTAAAGATAATTAAACGCATGCTCTTTCCCAACAAATTCATTGGCTTCATTAACACTCTATATTCAAACATGAATGCCAGGATAAAAATCAACAATGGCCTCACCCCAGCCGTTGAAATTAGAAATTCCTTAAGAGAAGGCTATCCACTTTTAGGGCTTAGAATTAACATTTGACTTGTTAGAATTAACATTTGACTTGTTAGAATTAACATTTGACTTGTTAGAATTAACATTTGACTTGTTAGAATTAACATTTGACTTGTTAGAATTAACATTTGACTTGTAAAAGCATATTCAATTGAGAAATATTTGTATCGCTATTCATGCTTCCAATTCTGCTGCATTGTACTCCTTACAGAAAGGCAAAGGACTTATTTTTGTACTATGAACATGTTAATACTTATGTAGGTGTACATGTGAATAAAAGTAGATCAGTCACACACAGTGACCTGGTCACTGGTCCTGACCTCTGCTAACCTTGCTCACAGGCCCTCTCGGGTCATGCTTCCTGCCACCAAAATTGTGCGATTGGGGCTCAGATTAGCAATCAGCAGCAGACGGCTGATAAAACTAGAAATTTGGGTTCAGTGTAAAATTAAATGCCCACCACGAGATGGACAGACTGCAGCAAATGATGCACATTGCTAAATATCCTTATTAACAGATAGGCAATTATGCACTTACAAACACATGTAATACTACATGCTTTCAATACTGCATGCGTGGATTCTCTGCATGCAGTCACCCTTTTAGTCGCCTCATACGACAAGCAGGGATACTGCGGGAGTATTCTTCTACCCCCATCCCGCAGGGGTGGACATCTCACAATATATATGTACCCTCTCTAATGCTAGCTTGGAACAAAGACATAAAACACAAAACAACAGAGAAAAAAAAGAGAAGAAGCCAAAGGCCAGGTGTACGGTCATTTACTTAATATAATATTTTTATCTTTATAATTTCATCATATAAACAAATAAGGTCACAGAATACTAAATAGGAAGATGAAGGGCCAAACTATTACCATGGAGTTTTTATCTATAACCATCCCTAACTTATTTTTAACATATAATGAATAAAATACAACATAAGATAAATATTTCATTGATCCTAAAAAAGATATCTGTTTTAAAAAATCATCAATGCATTCAGAATATGTAGCCAGGTAATGTTTCAGCTCAAACAAAGCCTAGGCATATCTCTGAAATAAAAGCAGTTTTTTGTGTGAACAACATGTAAATGAGGTTTAAGTATGTTCTCGACTATACCTTTACCTGATTGATGAATAGGAAAAGAATGAAACAGCACAATATTACCTGTTTTAATGTCATCAGGAAAGCATCTAGGACTGCGAAAGACAAAATGTTGCGATCCATCTTCCAAGAGAGTTACTGACTTTATTACTGCTAAATATCCTTATAAATTATTAATTTTACTTTCCCAAGGGAGGTACTGACTTTGACAGAACACTTTCTTAGCGACCTTAATAATAGCTCATAAACAATTAACAAAACACCAAACAGAGATTTAATGAATGCAATTCACACAAAAAGAAAGGTCCCCAGATAAAAATGTGGTGAGTAAACAGCCAGGAATCTCTTGTTGAAACACTGAAAACGCCGAGAGGTGCCATTGACAAAGTTCCCTTCTCAACCAAAATTGTCCCTCCCATGGCAAACAAAGGAGTTATTTCATTCCCATGAGCTACAAACCTATGTTCCATCAATTTCCTATGTGCTCTATAAATCTCTTTAGAAATCCATGTATGTAAAAAAAGAGGATGTCGGTTTGTCTGTCTGCCATGCATTTCACACAGCTGCAGCAATTGCAACCAAAGTTAATACATACGTACCTCTCATGCTCCCAAAGCCCATAGTGCCACTTCTGGTGCTGCCTGACGCATCCTATGCATTGCTTTCTCATTTCAATTTTTACGTCACGTCATACAACTTCTGCAGTTGGACATCCTGCCTCATAGGCACACCTCTTAACACATTCAAAAGGAAAACATACCTCGGATGATTCCACATTTGACTATTATTATCCTCTTGGTGCAAACAATTTTGCTGGGGTATGAGTTCACAAGATGCTTTTGGTCTACATATGTACAGACACATTGCCATCACTGCTGTGGAGCAGTGTATAAGCTGATCCTGCGTGCGTTATACAGAACTCGTTTTTGCATTGTTTGCTGTTCAGTGTGCCAAAAAATCCAGCTATGAGATTATGAATTACAAGTTTCCCACTTCTCTGGGTACTATCTTTCCAGAGCAATACCGGATGGACTGCTACTGAGTAAATAGAAATGGATTTCCTTGGGTGCTCAGTATCCAAGTTAACAGAAAAAAGCAAAAGAAACCTCATTAAATTGTGTAGATCTACAACCACTAGAAAAATTGTCAGTGAAATGGTTAGTTCCATTACTCCGTCACTAAAATGGCCATGCTCTAGATGCTCTGCCACTCAGAGGGCCGGCCTCTAGCAAGTAATTTGATGCAAAGAGGAATATGCGCAACACAACTACTCATGATGGGTTACACAACAATAAACACAGGAGTTCCAAGACTAAAGCTGTAAATTGGGAATTCCCCATGCCGCAAAAAATCAACAAAAAGGGCTTGCTCACCAATTTCCTTATACATATCATTGATCGCAATGGAATTGGGTAAACAAAAAGACCCATCTTATATTCTGTTGTTTACACTCTTGAGTTGCTAATGATTCCTGCCCTCTGTGAAATATGCTTTCAGATTGAGTACATGAACCATTACTCTAATGAAGTCACAACCCATGAAAAGCGTGAAAAGCCCAAATAATGAGCATGGCAACTTTTGCATTTTTAACTTATGAATGAATAAGTGAATGACTGAAAAAATTGTTTCAATCCAACAAGAAATCAATCCCTGCCAGTTGCCAAACTCTTTGTCGGAGTTGCGATTTCAGATATGGGTGAATGACCCCATAGCACTGGTGCCACGGTGCAAGAACGCCATTCCGGCTGTGGTTAACTAAAGACATAATAGTGAAGTAACACTTTTTATCAATTTTCGTGCCACAAAATTTCTAATATATACATTCACAACTAAATTTTTTTTCCGATTTGTTCCTTCTATATTAGCTGAAAAATTGGTGCTGGAGTACATATACCGCTGTAGTGTACTGTAAGTGCAATCCAGCACTGCTAATTTTACCATGATGACATATTAATTTTGAAGATACTGAGATGAAATACTCAAACCCACACTGAAATACAAAATGTGGTATAAGTGACAGAACTAAGGAAAAGTCACATTATAGTTTTCACTTAGCAAAAGACGCACACCCCTTTATGCAAGATCAACAACTCAGCTATAACTCATCCCCTTTCCATCAACTAAATAAGAATAAGTTGAACTATGGGAGACATTGAATATGACAATAGTCAAAGTACCATTCTGAGGGCACTTTATATTTCCTACGACCTCACCATTTCTTGTGCTATGAACATGAGGCAATAACCTGATTAGAAACCAGTGAAGAAAATCCGAAGCTTATCAAAGAATAAAAATATTATTTATTAACAAAAAATGTACAAATTAACATTATCACAAGAAGGCCACCAATGATCACAGCACAATATGCATTAATTGGAGTAAGGAACAAATGGAAATTTGATCATTTCCAGTATGTAATTGTAATTTAAAAATTATTTCATTTGATTAAAATATGCTTTATCTTCCATAGTCGCCCCATAACTTGAATTCAGCTAATTTTGTGGCATTATTACACTGCGCCAATATTATAAAAGGCAAATTTTAGCAACAACCACAGACTAGTCAGCAGTGACCTTTTACAAGGTCACACAAATACACATGATATGCACTCCACAGAGGAAAAATTATTCACCGTCACCTGGATTCGACACCAGATCCCTCGAGTCTGTGCCAACTGCATTAACCAATTTGACACCTGGACATTTTCCAACACTGACTTCCAGAGCCATGAGGAGACATAAAAAGCTTTCATCAGAAAGTCTTCTTGGAATTTCCACCAGATTAAATAATTTTATATGACCGTGTGATATGCAAGGAAAATATTTTGCCAGGAAGGACATCATATATGAGGCTTAGTGTAAAATTGCCACCAAAACTCCAAAATTGAACAAGATCCAGCCTGAGCAGCACTATTACACTTGGCACCAATTGAGGGAAACATGATTAATGGCTGGGCAGATTGTGAGAAATTCACTTCCCTTTGCCACCCAACAGAATAGAAATTTAAGTCAGGGACATTCCAACGCATCACCCACGATTTGAGCCAAGAACCCTTCAATCAAGACCTCAAACCCTGTTTATATTAAATACGTGCATATTAGTGATAAGTCATTGATAGGGAGGACATAGCGAGGCATTATGGTGCCATTCCACCAATGCTGAATGGTCGCCAATGGATGCTCAAAAATAAAATGAGAGCAAAATATGAGCAATTCAGTACAAAGATGCTAGCGTATTGGCATAAAGTTTTATCGATTTTGAATTAGCATGAACTGCCTCGAGAGCACACAATGCATGTTTCATGTGCACTTTTTCTGGAATGAAAAATAACACGCATATTAATATTGGATTGGCATAATAAGCTCCACAAAAGGCAGCAAAAGAACAACTAAACTCAATACTAAGCACACAGCAGTTTGCTGTCATTCATAAAAAGAGTGATAGATGGTATCCAGCTCATGTCATTTATCTGAAACACTGCTGAGCTGGGGTGATTTTTTAATAAGTGTTCAATTTAATTCTTCAACTTTTTTCCATAAACCGGCCTTACAGCTCAAACCAATACGAAAACCAAGCTCCTAAAATCAAGTCAATATAAGTAATAGTAGAGGGCATGACTTGGTGGAAGTCCTTATTCATAGGAGTTGAAGGAAAAAAACTTTACTTTTTCCACTCGGCAATCTATTTTGTACGACGTTGGTTTCTTTTCGTAACAGCGTAACATTTCCAAGGTCCGAGAATATTGAAAATCTTATGCTGTAACGAATCCATGATAGGACAACATTAATCACCCAGTGGAAAAAGCAAAGTATTAATTCCTTCAACTCCGACAAAGTCAATATAAATAATTTTTTCACTGTGGAATTTTCACATATCATAATAGAAAACTGAGCATTGTGATGTTGCACCACATAAAAGCTATTACATCATAGAATGGAAGTAAAAAAAATTGAATTCCTACATCTGTAGTGGCCATCATGAATTGATCCCAGATGGTTTTGCTCAAGTCCAAAGAATATAACTGACGACAGCGGACCACCCTCACCCACTCACTGCATGAGGAATTCATCCAGAGCTGCCTTTGCCTCCTCCCCACCGTCATCAAGCTCCACATCATCTAACGATATCGCTGGACCTTCAACCAAACCACGGTGCTCCAGAACTGACTCAACTTCTGAAAAAGTCCATGATCAATCACATGTTCATAATCCATTGCAAAAAACATAATTACTCCAATTTCAAGGAGCACGCTTTGATACTATGAACAGAATTAAAAAATAATAAAACAAATTTTAAAAATAGCTAAATAATGCAAACCAAACAGACCAAAAATTACACTAAAATATATGAAATTCTCTAAACACCAAAACACAGTACCTACTCTCAGTGAAACACCGAAGTTCATTTTTAACCATATTAAGCATGAATTTACGGTATTACGCTAACAAATTCTCATGCTGATACTTAATAAATTATAAACCTTCAAAACTCCATTTTTCCCTAGCCATCCTAACTCATTAATGACATACTCCCGAAAACCAACATGCAATGTTAACTTACAATTTTTGCAGCCAACCAACTACGTCCCTGTCCTCTCCTAAATCATATTATCATCACAAAATGTTCATCGTCATTTGTTTTTCTATTCCTTACATTATACCTTTTACATTTTTCCATCAAAATTGTTTCATTTTATAATTTTTAATCTTTTTGGCAAAAATGCTTACAATAACAACCTCTGTAACCAATCTAAAAATTAACCGTAAGGACATACAATGTGTATCGTATTTTAATTGATGCTGTTTCTGAAGACGCCTGGCTGCAAAACTACTAGGCTGTGTAACTGGTAGTAAGGTCAATAAAAATAAGTGTGGCTAAGTACAAAATATCAGCTGAAAAGTAAGTCTGTGCCTCAATATTTACCCATGAATTAGTCATATGGCCCACAATGCTACAGAGATGTAAGTATCAAAGTTTGATAATGGAAGGAATTAATCAACACCAGTCACAGTTAGCCTTTCAGCAAAACAAGCCGACAGCTTCTCCCCACTCCCACATTAATATGCAGTCCATTCTAAAACAGTTTTCAAGAGGAAACGGATTCGAGGCACTAGCACCATGCTTGATGATAACTTTTACTATGAAAGAAAACTTTCATTGATTATTTGTTTCCAGTTTATTAAACTTTTTAGATGTGAAAAATGTTTCACATTCATAAGGGAAGTTTTAAGGCTAGGGAGCATGAAACCCTTCTCAATTAGGTCTGCTTTGTTTTCAGGTGGAAATTATACATTTGGAGGCAGGAAAATGAAGCCTAATAATCTTGTGTACTCACATCCAACACCACAAATGTTCATGCTATCAATAGAGAAACTAGTTTTGGATATTTGAACAATGTTTCCACGGTTGAATTTCTGGACCTAATTATTAGCATGCCTCAGGGCTGAAGTTTCAATCCATACTCGGGACATTTCGTGATGGTGATGCTAAATGATAGTAGAGAAGCCAATTTTGTATAGTACAGTGAAACCTCGATATAACGACACCTCACGGTGCACTAATAAACACTCGCTATAGCGAATTGTCACTTTACCGGAGGTGGAGCAAATAATAGCCAATATACCTGTTGCGAACAGATATACAGGAACAGGAGTGGTGCGGCGACAGATAAACATCTATTCGATAAACGTAAGCATAAATCCAGACGAAAGGCGATGTTTTTTTGCATCACTAAATTTCCTTACTCAAATAACGACTAACTATTCAAAGAATTTATAAGCGCCGCACTGAATAAAAATCATGCAAAGCATTGTTTCGTCAATCATTATATTTATCGAACGACAGTTTACCACATAAATTTGAGACTGAGCACTACTTTAACTTCATTTCTAACAGATCGCTAGCATTACAGAGGTTAAGGAATCTTCATGTAAGTCTTCCGGCGGTGAAACTCTCGCTATGGCGAGAGCCAACACCGAAAGGGTCTCGTAAAAACGAATTTTTTAACACGCTTATTATAGGGTCAATTGACGGTGCATCGGCTATCTCTCGTAATAGCGGGGGTGTCGCTATATCCCGTACTCGCTTTAACGAGGTTCCACTGTATTTAGCCTATGAAAAGCTGTCTTCAAACAATTCATTTCCCTAACTGAAGAGTAACTCTTAAAGAGTAAATTCATTAATCTACTCTTAAGTCAAATCCAACAGGGTCAGAGTTGCATCAAGCCACTACTAAATGATATCAGATTGAAATATTACACTCATATACAATGAAAAACATTCAGAACACTTCACTTTTTATTCATAACATTTCTGCTGATAGGAATACAGAAACTTGATAAAATTAATATTTTCTGAATCATTCAATATAAATAAAACTAAAAATATACCAACCTTAAAATTGGAACTGAAAGGCTAAAATCATGGAAAAATAACATATGCAATGCATAAAGCAATAATACCTATATGTACATCTGAAAAGTCTAAAGGGGTGAGAAAACGTCCCACCGGATACGAGCACATGAATTGCACTGCACATAGACTATATGCCAACAATTTCTCTACACACAAATAATTCCACTTTAAGGAGCATCTCCCGAACAATATTGTCAGCGAGTTCAATATTTGTGCAGAAAAATCACTCGTCATATCATTTTTCTCCATTGGAATAAAAATCAGCTTTGCCAACCACAACTGAAATGGATTCCACATTCAGATTTGAGCTAGATGATTTCATTTTTTTAATAGAAACAAGAAAACCTCAACAAAGGGGAAACGTAATATCTTCCCTCACAATTAGGAGCTAAGGAATTGGACATGCGCTGGAAACTAAGTCCCAGGATAAGGTTATTTTCAAGCCAAAATATGATTAGCTTGAACTCTATGAGCAACATTACATACCAAAAGAGAACCACTAAAAACCTCAAATAAGAATCACGATTTTCACCTATAACTTTCCACACAATACGGCCTCACACTAACATGCACAAATTTCCCTTCCTAAGATACTTTGAAACCTCACCAATGATTGAAATTTAACACAAATGCTACACCACTCTTGTTCCAAACCAAGTGTATGGCACCAGCATTAAGTTACACTTCTTTCATCTAAATGCCAACAAAAGGGGACAAAGAAGTATTCCAATGCACAATAGGAGATATAAATGAGCTTCAAAGAGGCCAATGCAGTATTACTCCGTAAAAGACAGAAATATGAAGTGCAAGATATGAATTACATCTGATAAAATAATTTACCAATTCCTTTTAACAATACAATGACAAAAATATAAAATATTTACGGTGGGTGCAAGTTTGAAGGCTTCCGCTGAGGTGCCACAATGATCTTAATGACGTATTCATATCTGTACTTGGGTTTGATGGTCACGGTTTAATCGACAAGAGGGTCCCTAAGCCAACACGCCCTAGCATGTACTGCAAAAATGCATGGTTCATCCCAATAGTGAATGCCAAATACATTTTTTTATTATTCTCTTATAAAGTAATTTACCAAAAAAATTGAAGCCCACTAAGTAAGCCTCAATTCTTAGATGTTTAAGGTTTTGATATAAATATTTGTCACACTTGCCCAAATATTAATACATTTAGGCCAAAATCAGGATTTCAGGAATTAACCTTATAAAAAAAAATAGTCCCAAACACAATTCCGATACAAAACTTTTTCTATCAAAAATGTTGACGAGGAAGGTAAAGCAAATGAGTGAAGAGAAGGTAAAATCAACTGAAAGGTATGACTGGTACTCATGTTCACTCTTCCTGTTAAAACTACAAAGATGGGAGTGGAAAGAATCTACACACAGGAAATACCTACATACATTTTAAACGATGAAATTTCTTACTAAAAGCTCAGAAAAATTTCAAATTGAAAGTTTTCATTGATAATGTTAAAATAAATTCACACGTAATTAGCAAATATGAAGAAGAAATTAATGACAGCAAGACAATTTTGTGACAACAAATGCATTATAAATGTTCAACACATTTGAGGACCTTACTTCTTATTGAGAAGCAAAAATGTCAATATGGCATAACGTTCCAAAAAAATTTACTGGCACACTCATAAATAGGAAACACAATGCACACATCTGATGATGCCATAATGGTTACAGACTAAGCACTAACTAAGTTTTAGAATCACAGAAAAGAAAGCCAAGGCAGAAATGGAGGCATGCACTAAACAAATCACCGGGACAATGGCATAATAATTCACAACTGAACTTGTAAAGAGCGCACAAAACAACCAAGCTGATGTGAGTGATTGCTTCCCTCGTCAAAGAAATCAGAATTCGTAAGCTGAGACTTGCATTCCACCCCGAGTCATGCACAAGTGATTTAAATTAAGAAATCCTGGATTAAATGAAAATCAAATGCCTACTGAAACTCATTTGAAAAATATTATAATGGTATCTTCTACAATCCACTAAGGTCAAAGAAAAAACTTTACACTTGAAATATAGAACCCAATGATGATGATGCTCCAGCATTGAAATCCAGATTGCGCAAGTTTTTTCTTTAGCCATAATGGATTGTAAAAGTTACTAATATAACTAATGGAATTCCACAAAGTGAGCACCGTTACCATTTATTCATTTGAAAAAGCTCATAATGGCACCCATACAATTAACTATACAGGTAGCTATTCAATATTGCAAGGGATAGATGAGTTTTCACCACCGTAACTTTAATAAAGCATTTCCGAGACTCCACACTCCTAGAAACTCTTTTAATAAGCACCCGGTGAAAATTTTCCTTCAATGGAACCACTCTATCTTCCATTCAAGAACTTTGCACAAATATTTGCTGCCTGCCCATCAAAAACCGCTAGCACGAAACCTAGCAGATGCCAACCATCACCGATTACTGTGACAGATAAAATGAAAAATGTGTTGAGTTTTGTTCACATTCACATAAACATACTAACATCCCACTTCAACAAACAATCATTCAATAGGGTAGTTTCCTCCATCAAAGAAATCGAAATGCAATGATTTGCGATTCCTTACCCACCGTTAGTGTATTCATAATATACAAATTATTTGGTTTTAGAAATCCCAGTTTAGACAAATGGCAACGGTCAATTTTAACCTCATTTGAACAAGGCCAGATTGGCGCCAATGCGATTCCGCTCTACATGACGTCACAGGGACCTAGTTTCTATACGAGTAGATAGGAGTTTTACATCGTCTGAGAATACCAATGCATGCATGAGGCACAGAGCTCAGGGAAACATCTCTTAATAATCACACATTAAAAACACCTAAGTTCGGAAAGTTTCCTTCGTTTGATAGGGGTATAATAATCCTTATTTAAGCCAAACGCTACCAGCTAGCAGGGTACTCAGAAATACGTCACACGGACTTTTTCCCATTATTCCTACTTAGCCGTCGTGTTTTTGCGCGCTTGAAATTTTTCACTTTTCGTTTAATTGCAAAAAATAGATATCGTCATTTAAAAATCTAAAAGTGTGAAACTCGTACTCCAGGAGCAATATCTTTCGATTTAGGCAATAAAAAAATAATAGGAAACCACCCTATTAATGATGCATATCATCTTCTATTGCTTTCATCTACTGTCCATTGCATTCCTGTGCAGAATATTCTATCAGGTTTTTTTTAACCATCATCACTGTGAACCTGGACTTCATCCAAGTTGCATACCAATAAAAAATCCAAAACCCCAGAATCCAAACAAATCTACACGTCTTCATTCCAACTTGCATTCCTCAAAAACATAGGTATACTCTTAGAATAACAATAAAAATATGAAATTCTGATAAACGAGAAAATGAAGTAGGGAGTAGACTACCCCAGGCAATAGTGGAGATGCCCAATCAAATAAACTGTACATGATCACTTTTGTTGTTTTAGTCTTGATTTCCATACAATACTTTATCTGCATTAATTGTATCTTATCAACTACAACTACCATTTCTTAACAATTTGAGAAAGAATGAATGGCTTTCTAAATTTATTCCTCCAAACTTTTTCGCCACCCCTACAGTGGAGCCCACTTATGACTACTACACTGGACAACTACAACTATTCCTCATCAACAAAGCCATTCTACCACATCAAACATCCTTCAAAACTATATTTTTCCATAGCCATCCTAACTCATTAATGATTTACTCCCTGAAACCATAATTAAATGTTAACTTACAATTTTGGCAGCCAACCAACTACGTACGTTTTAACACATGGCTGCATCAGTAGTCTCATTTACAGTGGAACCTCCCATCAAATGACCTTCCATTGTACCACTCTCCCAGTTGCACAATGAACATGGATTCGCCCACTGTAAATGCCTGCCTTTCTACGGGAAGTCACCCTCAATTGTACCACCTTCAGTTACACCACTTTCCCAGTTGTACGACACAAAAAGCCTTGCCACACTTATCTATTTACACGTAATCCAACCTTGGCCATACGACACCATTCATCTGCCGACAGAAATGTCATGCATTCCATGGAGTAGGCCTACGGTGAACTACACCTTCAAATGTTGACAAAACTGCTATTAATACCAATGCTGGCAAGGCGCCTGAAAACGGGCAGATTATCTCAACCGACTTGCCACTAACAAGCCACCTTGCTAAGAGCGGAACATGGGCAATGTAAGAAATTACAAAAGACGATCTAAGAAATCATTGGAAATGATGATTGGTGCACACCGATAATTCTTCATCAATTTGAGGGAGATTTAAATAGCGATTTTTATACATTGGCTGAGCAAATATGCATCACCTTTTCACTGCACACACCTAATTACAGTACACACCAGCCAGTAAGTATTTTAAAACAAATCCACATGTTCCAGTTATCACAATCTGAAGCCAAAGTAGGGAGAATAAGTGGAATCTAATGCTTCTAATGTTAAGTCTTATAAGGTCATTGACATACAACAACATTTGATCTTAGCCCAATACTTCCACCCTTAACTCAAACTGACCTTCGCAGCAGCAATGAAGAGGTAAATTCTTTGAATTCTGACACCCAAACCACTAAGTGCTTACGCAACCTGCCCTTGAAATAGACATTCTACAGGCTGTCCCTGGCTTTCGCACACTATTTGTTCCTGAAAACGTGCACAAAAATCGAACCATTTAGTTCCATCCTAATTAGGGGTTACGTTCCAAAAGAGTGAAATATTCATACAAAAACCTTATTTTTTGCACAATTTTACTTTAATTAGGTAATGTTTAATAATAAATTAATAATATTCCTCACATTATGTCATTTCTTTTGAAAATACGCAGAAAATGTAAATAAAAGTTAAAAAAATAAAAACAAAAATTCCATTGGTACCGAGTGAAATTTCCTCTCATTGTTGACATGTTGGGAAAGTATGGGTAGATTGGCGACAGAATTGACTGGCAGATAAACTGAGAGACAATCAGTCAAATAACGTATATATGGAATCTAGTGAACTAGAAAACACAATGCTAAGAGAAAAAGAATATAGGGGAGAGAACAACACATTAAGGCAACAAATGGCAAGAAAAGTGAGCGCAGCATGGAGAGTTATGGACGAAAAACAAGCAACGGCCTTTAGTTGTCCAACTGAAAGATGACCCATCGATCACTTATATCCACAAATATTTTGTGTGAAATGAAACTTCCAAACTAATGCACTATTAACAGAGCTAATTAAAAGCCTTCATTTAAGCTCAACGATTCCAGTTGGCATGATTAATGCATCAGCATATTTTTTTACAATGGGGTGCAAACAACCTAAAAATTAAGTATTGCCCAAGAACCCAAAGCATAACTCACCACCATATGCCAGATAAAAATATGCATTACCACCATGGCAACCCATTGCGCAAGATAACTCAGCACAATCAAGCTGCTTCTTATTTGAGCTTCACAGCTAAAAGATACGTATTACTCATGAGAATAATTTGTTTGCAGGAATAGCATGTGTCTATGAATCGATCAAGTGAAAATCACTCATCTTGCCAAGCACTTTAGGAGTCTACAATCAGCTTTTCCTAACTCACTGATATTAAACAGCACCATTAAGTCATTGCGGCATTTCAATTTCTGAAGGGACTATTAAAACCATCCATTCAACACTAAAAGGAAATACCTCAATCCCTACTCAACTCCTCTAAACATCACGTAATTCCCAACTTATTGTTATCGTTAAGTTCAGACCTAAAACAAAGCAGTGAGCACAGTAGACTGCCCCAACATACAAATCTAGCATAAAAATTATTATCCAATTTTCGAGGGATCAAATAAAAACATTTACGCGTGATGACCAAGTGTCACAACAGATTAAACCTGAGAGAAAACTGCAAATTATTTCTATATCACTGCACAATCAAAACATTTTAGTAACAATATTCCAATAGATTTCACAAGTGACAATCAATAATTTAATTATGCACAAAAGCCACATGAGTTATTCATGCTGGAGTACACTGTGTTTGCACTTTCGGGGACACTCAGGTACACAATCTTTTAGATCATTTCTTGCACTCAACTTTTTTGCCTGTTCTGACTGCTACCACGAAAACGTATTAATAACGCTCAAGTCCTTCCTCAAATATGAAATCATATTGTAGAGCATATATTTCTTTTGGAAGAAGGGAAGAACTGTATGGAACAACTGAAATCAGACGCTATACCTCTGCCTTGGCAACGAGACACATAAATGCCCGGCAGCATGGAATAACAACTAATTTTTCAAATATTTGGCCCTTAAATGCTCAATATAACCAGAAATATCCCACAACCTTTCAATCTCCAAACTTTCATTTTTACGATCAATATGTAAATGTACTGAGAAAAATAAAATTTTTCACTAAATCTAATCCTATCTGATTGTTCCCAAAAGTGCATATTTACCGATGTCTCAAAGCTTACAGGAAGTAAAACAGTTGAAAGTCACATACAGAAACAATAACAAAATGGATCCAGTATTAAAAATTGATCACAGAGGAAAAGGCTGAAGGATTTTAGAATACAAATGTTAATGGGATGAGATTACCGAACTTGCATCAATCTTAGTTCAACACAATTCCAACGTAATCCTCTCATTAGATACTCCACAATAGAAGCATACCATTATTTCCGAATTTGTTCATGACTCAAATTTTAATGACTAGCACATACATAATTGGGACTACACTATCTACTTTGAACTGGCTATCTCACATTGCACCATTGTTCGATGAACATTGGAATTTCTTATAATGATTTAACCAAAATTTGATTGCAAAAAATTTTTATAACAGTTGCCATACCTTTCAACAATTCAAATTTTTACCAAATGAATGAATTTAATGCATGCTCATATGGAGCCTTCAGGGCCCCTAACTATGAAATGCTCTAAGTTTTCCATAACTCAGGGTCAGCCTTTACACAAATCAAGATGATCCTTGAGTCAAGAGAAAGACAAATCTAATATCCCTGTGCAGTCTTGAAGGGATTAATAAGTGTCATCTCAGATTTGGGCAGTTGCGGTAACTGGAATCCCAGGAGGAGCAAAAACAGGTTAAAAAATGCTCAAGGAGAAGTATTCTGGGAAAACCCAACAAGTGAGTGAGCAACACAGCACAACGTAGGGATGGACGGAGGAGGTAATGAGAGTGAGAAAGTACACAATGAGCAGACACAGAAGTATTCAGTCATGATAATGACAAAAGAGGACAAAGAGCAAGACAGACAAAACAAGCATGCCCTACAAACCGCCCCAAAATTCACAACCTTTAATTTCTAATTTGTTAACAACTATTTACATTTTCCCTACGACATATCTCTAACTCCAACTCCACAATAACTGAGCATTTAACTGTTTCAATTATACAACTCTGGTGTCTTACTGGGAATCCTTCCTGATGTCTTGTACTGCTGCATATCTTCCTCAAACACTTTTCCAAATGCCTCCTGCCTTTCCTTCAACACCTGCTGGCGTCGCTGCTCATGGTCTCGAACCTTCTCTGCGTGATTGCGCACCAACTCTTCTGTTTGAACACAAAGAGAACACACATTAGACATCGTATTGTCCATACATACTGCCATATGAAACACTTGAATGTTGCAATGCACAAAATACATCGTGGGCATTTCAAAAAATTAATTACAGACAAGCGTCCAAAAGTGCAGACTAGGCGTATGAAAGTCTAGTAAAAGGTGTCAATTTGGAACGTATGAAATTGTGAATAGTACGAAAGTCAAGGTCAGACAAAGCCTGGATCAGATAATCATTTTTTCCATCCCTCAATATTATAGCCCTAGCGATTGGTTTACAGGGACCAAAAGAGTGATAGATTAACGAGCCATCATTTTCTGAATCACACGGACATTCCCACTGCCCTTTTCCCATTCCATCACTTTCCCTATTTACAACTTTAATTCAATTAAAAGCCAAGTGTGGCACTTCAATCACTGTGAGCAGCCATTCGTCCTGATTGGCCGAAGGGCAGTGCCAGTGATGGTTTCAACAATGGAAAAAGGGGCATGGCAAGTGATGGAAAAAGGGATGTGATTCCCATCCTTGGAGCCATTGGGGAAAATGAACGTGTGCAATGACATTTTTTTCAGCCGTCATCAGAGCAATCACTGGATGTGTCCCTCGAAGGAAAAAATGATTGTGTGATTCGGGCTTGAGCACAAATTTTTCCCATATTTCCTCACAAATATTTCCCCAGGAGTGAATTGCATGGACCTCAATCCAAAAAGTCTCGCGCCAATTCATCAAAACAGACATTTGGGGAGCAAGAAATTCAGAAAATGGTGACCATTAAATACTGAAAAACACTATTGTCAAAAAAAATAAATGGAAACACTAAATCACATATCCATTAAAATTTTACAGTGGCACCCAATCAAAATGATTATTACATTCATAAAATAGGAACAGATTCCCTCAGAGATCAGGTCCGAAACAGAATATTAAGTGACCTGGTGCTTGTGGTACAAACCTGGGCATTGTGTACCATAAAATTGTAGAAAATTTACAAGGGTTTTTCGTGTGTGTTGATCACACTGGTAATGTTTTGCATTCACGCGATTTGTGTTCTTCTTTTGTTTTGTTGTTTATATTTACTCGATTATTCGATGAACGGTTTGTTGTCGTATTTTGAGTCTATGAAAGTGAGATAATACAAGACATGAATAATCTAACGGACTATGAGACAAAGTGCTTGGAAGAAAGAAAGAATTAGTAAGTAAAGCGAAAGAAAAAGGGGTAAAGCCGGAAAAAGTAATAAGTTGAAGCGAGCGATGCCAAAGCGGATAAATCCAAATGAATTGAAATGGCGGAGGACAAAGCGAAAGTACGAAAGTACGTGAAGTTGAATAAAACGAATTACTTTTCATGGTCGCTGACCACTAAAGCAATATTGTGTCAAAGAAGATGTTGGGAAGCTGTCTCCCCAGGTTATTTGCAAGAAGGTGATGCTGATGAAATTGATACATTCACATCAGAAGAGATAAAGAAGAATGATAGGGCAGTGTCCCTCATATTATTGACCTTAAATTCTAAGACAATAGATTTTGTTGGCGATGTTAGTGTCGCGGAATTTATGTGGCAGAAATTAGAAAAATTATATATGTACTAAGGCTGGACCCATCAATCAAACCCTATCACTTCCAGAACCGATTTCCATTAAAAAAGAAGAGGATGAACATATGGAAGAATATTTTGCAAATTCTTTCTTCAATTTACACAGGAGATTGAAGGCACCCAAGGCTAATTTTGACGAGAAAACAATCGCAAGATTTATCGACGATGGTCTCCCAATAGAGAAATATGAAGTACTAATCACCACAATAGACCAAGGGGAAGACATTGATCTAGAGGAAGTGATGGCTAGATTAATGGCCAAAGAGGCAAGAAGGAAGAGCCACAAGTCCTTGCATAAAACTAATGAAGATTCCAGTGACATCACTGCTCTAGCTTCTAGACTTGATAGAAGTATCAATTTTGGAAGCAGGAGAGGCTGGAGAAGTGATCCATGGGAGGACAGAGTAATGATTTGAGGGGAGGCTAGAGGGACTATTCTGGGAGAAACGATGATAAGTATGCTAATTTTAATGAAAGAAGGTTTGTATGCTTTGCATGCAAAGAGGCAGGGCATACTGCTCACGAATGCCCGTATTTTGAGGAAAGAAATACATATCATAATAAGGGTAGGAAGTACCAATCACCAAAAAGAACAGCAAGATCTGCAGACATGGAATCAGACTCTAGCTCAAGTAATGCAACTGACAGTGAATTTGAAGAAGAAAGACCACGAAAAAGGAAAGGCATGGTAAGGAAAGCATCATTCAAAACCATTGAGGCAAAGGTTTTTAGGGCAGGTGTGAACACATTAGTTAAGAGAACTAGGTTCTGTAACACAGCAAGAGACCACCTAACACCTTAAGAGGAAATAAAAGCAGCCAATGGGATAGCTACCAATGAAATGAACCGCAAGCAACTTGAGGCTCATTGTTATCGGCTGAGGGAAGAATTGGAGAGGGAAAGAGAAGAGCAAAGCCTCTTTCAAATTCAAGGAGATATGTTAAAATCTTTCTAGGATATTACAAGAAAGGAATTGGAAGAAACTAAGGCCAAATTTCGAAATAAAGATCGTGACATGGAAGAAGAGGCTCATCACTCTGAAATGAACAGGCAGCAGATGAAGCATCTCCTCTATGAGCATCAAAATAACTTGGCAGAACTTAAGGCTGAAAATATGGTGTCCCTTAAGCTGTCTCGGGAGAGACATACAGAAACTGAAGGAAAAGTTAGAAGAAAAGGAAAAAGATCATCAGGAACAGTTGCAAACATTCCACGAGAAGCATGGTGAGGAGATAGTAGAGTTGCAAGAAAAATTCCTCAAGGAGACTAAGAGAATTGAAGACAAGGCTGAGTGAGATCTTACTGCCTTGCAAGATGAGTTATTACTTATTCATCGAATGGAACTAACAGAGGTTGAAGAGCGAAAACATCAACAAATTGAAACACTCATTCAAAACCATGAACAAGCATTCGCTGATGCAAAGAATTATTACAATTATATCACCCTCAACAATCTCTGTAATTGGAAGTCTTAAGGAAGAACCGGAAACTCTGAAGCAGCAAAGCGAAATGATACAGAGGCATGCACGAGATATGGAAAATGAGAACAGTTCTCTGATTGAATATCTTTGCATTACAAAGAAGGAAGTAGTGGAGCTGAAGCGGAACCTGCAAAATTATGAGAAAGACAACATATGCCTTGCTAACACAAGAATAAAATTAAAAAAATTTCAGAAAGAAAATTAAGATTTTTACAACACTTAGGTACAGTTAAATGGTTGAAAGGACTAAACTTAGATGTATGATTGCTGTTGCCACTAAGAAGAGTTAGGAAATACACCATGTAGATGTTAATGCAGCTTATTTTAGTAGTAAACTTAAAGAAGAGGTGTTCATGGAACAACCACCTCATTTGGAAGTGAAGAATCCGAACTCTTACATATGCAAATTAAAATGGAGCACCAATGGTCTACATCAATCTGTCAAAAATTGGAAGGAGGACCTTAACAAGACTATGGAAAGCATGAACTTGAAAGGATCAGGGTATGATTCTTGCATGTGTATTTGCATGGATGATTGTTATCTCACTGGAACAAAAGTGGCCATCAGAAGCTTTATAAGAAGGGGTTTGGTGGAGCATACTCCGTTGGGAGACGACTTGAAATTGGTGAAGAATATTCTTTCCATGAGGGTTGCAAGGGATCATGATGGAGCTGTGTACCTGGATCATGAAATGTACATTGAGGAAAGACTGAAACATTTCCACTTGCAAAATACTACAGAAGTTATGGTCCAACTTTCATTGCCACAGGATCAAGAAAAGCAACATGCTGTCTGCCCATTCAACCCAAAATTATACAGAGCAGGAACTGGCTCTCTATTACATTTATCCAGCAACTCGAGACCTGACATAGCTTTTGCTGTAAACAAACTTTGTCAGAAGAACCAAAACCCATCAAGAAAGGACTGGAATGAAGTAAAAACCCTTTACAGATATCTGAAAGGCACCAAAAATCTGAAATTAGTCTACAAGAGAAATGGTCATCAACTAGAAGTTTATGTGGATGCACATGGGGCAAATAAAAATACTGACAGAAGACCTACTACAGGTTTTTGTCTATCCCTATCAGGTGGAGCAGTTAGCTGGAGTAGTAAGAAGCAGACATCTGTGAGTCTGTCTACCATGGGAGCAGAGTACATAGCCCTAAGTGATGTGTAAAGGGAGGTCACCTGGATCTGTGGATTACTTGAAGACATTGGGCTCAAACATCTGGTAGCAAAACCTATTACCGTCTATGCTGACAACCAGGGAGCCACTGCTGCTTCTGAGAATTGCTTTGTACCCGAGACAAATCCAAACAAATAGACATCAAATATCATCATGTTACAGAACTGATCAAAAATAATTTCATAATTCTGATGCATGTAAACTCTAAGTCAGAAAATATTGGTGTAAAATGCTTAAGTGAACTATAACAAAAGGCTTAAGTGAACTATAACATTGATTATTAATTTGAATTTTTTTAAATCGTATTTTGTGTGACCAACATGGAGAGGTGTTAAATACAAGGGTTCCTGTGTGTTTGTTGGTCACATTAGCAATGTTTCGCATTCACGCGATTTGTGTTCTTTTGTTTTGTTGTTTATGTGTACTTGATCATTCGATGATCGGACTGTTGTCGTTTTTTGAATCAGAATGAAAGTGAGATAATAAAAGACAAAAATAATATACCAAAAATTACATTCACAAAATTGATACAGGTTAAATCTTCGTGACTACCATAAACACCATAACCATTAAAATAACACCATAAAAGTTCTTAAGGCTTCCTACCATCTCCGCATTCCCAACGAATTCCAAAAAACAAATATGTTCCCTTCTGTCAACAGTTATGAAAGTGATAGATCACAAACATAATGGGGATGAAAAGCTTATTCAACAAAGGAAGACTTAACAGAGCAATATATTTCACTAACTACTAATCAAGACCTGAAAGTGATTTAACATTACACCTGGCACTCACATCAATCATGCAGATATTAATTCAGAATGAAAATTACCTTTAACTTGTTCAATTTCCCCCAACTTCTTTTCTTTAAACATGGCCAGTTGAAATCTATGATCTAGCTGCTTCTCTTGCAACTCCTGAGTTTCAATCATATCTTCCAGCTTTAGTAACGATCCTTCCACATCAGCAAATAGTGTCTGAAGAGTCCCTAGCAAAGGCAAATATAAAAAAAGAATGGAGTGTAAATATCACCAACCTGATATACAATGATCAAGCCATTGAAGAAGAGGATAAAAATGTTTTCGAAGGCATATTCGTTCACAAGTTACTCAAAATAAATCTTTAAATGCATTATTTGCTTCTTAGGAATCAAGTCTTGTTTGTCGCATCCACAATTACATAATACTGCAAATAGAAACTCTAACGAAGTCAATTACCTATTTGCTCCATTAACTCCTGCACTCCATTAAGCAATTGAGGGACTGTAGAAATAGACGCACATATGTGGCCCACGGCCACCCACTGTTTCTCGAAGCTTTCGTGAAGGCTTTTTATCGTAGCATCGATTCCCTGAAAGGTTTACAACTGTTAGAGCCGAAGAAATTGTCACGAAATAATTGAGATTCAAGATGTTAAAATATAGACCCCATCAATGACCTCTGCTTTCTTCGAGTTTTCCTCCGTTAGCTGATGAAGTTCACTCCAATTACTTTGATATTTATTGAGTACGTCGGCACCAGCATTGTAGTTAACGTTGTTACTCGTTCGCGCCGAACGCCTTGGAGCATCATTTACATTCAAGCCACGAAAACTGAAAGCAACAGAAACTACTACGGTTAAAATTATCCACGTTTAGCAAAGGAATCTACAGCCACTATTGAGGAGGGATTAGGTCCGCTCCTGTAGACCCCTTTCCGGAGGCAAACAATTAACTTTCATTTCCGTTTGCATGTGAACATGTATTTTTCGTACAAAGAACATATAGATATAACAGATAAAAATCAAAAGACCTCGGTAAGGACGAAAACAATAAAGAAAGTTCTGACCATAAACTAGATGGTTCCGACTCAGAATATTAATCTTCATCGTGAACTTACCTAGCAGCTATACCCTCATGAACTGTGTGTATTTTATCTCGTATGCTGTCAAACATTCTACTTTTTACACAACTTACTCGGGGGGGGTCACAAAAATTCAGAATAACAAACAATGGCTTCAGCAGTGTACCGCAGGCTTCAGCCACATTCGCGAAGCCAACACCGATGGCGCCATTATGCAAGAAAATCTGAGAAACAACAACAAAAACACATCGGATGATTGAATTGAGAATGAGTCGTTCGCGCTTGCGAACGTTTTCAATGAAATAATACATAAAATAATATGCAAGTATGAAACGGCATATTTGCCAGGTGATAGTGTTTTAAATGAGCGTGGAGCTGGCTGATAATAACTAAACGTCATAGAGCCTTATTTCCAAACGAAATAATTTAGTCGTCACTTAATGCGCTAGTTAGCATGCACGATACGACTCATCCCAGTGAACGAAAGTGACCCAGGTGGGTCACGTGATGCATTCGAGGCGGAACTTTGAAATAGAAGTTATATTGCGTTCGTAATACAGGGGCGCAGCTAGGAATTAAGGGTAAGGGGGGTTTTAGGCGAAACTGATACTGGGGGGCTGAAAGTATGGAATACCCGCCAGGGTAAACGGGAGGTGCCTGGGCTCTCCCCCAGAAATTTTTTCAGGTAAATGCCCACATAGCAGAAATACGTCTCGGATACATCTCTGAGACGTCTCGAATATCACATGTTGCGTCTCAGAGACATTCTGAGAGCTTCAGAGGCATCTCTGAGACTTCTCTGAGATGTCACTATGTCCAAAAAAATGGTCTATGAGACGTCTCAGATAAGTCTCTGAGATGTCTCATAAGAGTTTGTACTCTGGTATGCTTTAAATTTAGGCAAAAAAATAATTAAATTTAAATTATACAGTTATGGCCTACTTTTCTCGATCATTTTTAGCAATAAATTTTGTGATGGATGACCTTTTGAAAATAAGAAACCCATATTAAAAGTCGTGATTTTAATAGTTGAAACTGCAGAATTGCACCGAAAAATATTTATGGAAGGCATTGATGGTGTTTAAATACGTTTTTTCATTTTTAATTCCTGAACGTCTCATAATTACATCTCCGAGACATTTGCGATATTCGAGACATTTGAGACCATAGTGAGACGTCTCTGAGAGGAACGTTGCTATGTGGGTGGTTCAAAATGGTGAGTTTAATGGCTTTCTGAGAGATAATTTACCTATCCTTGCACTATTCAATAAGTAATATTAATCCAATTAAGTGAAATGGAATAGACTTAAAATACTTCTGAGCTCTGGAGGGGGGTTTAATCCCCAAACCCCTTCCTCGCTGCGCCATCTGCTACGATGCTACCATGGAAGGAGTCCTTCTTCCATGATACTACACGGGTCACAATACTCAAGTGAATACTTAATTTCACTAATTTAAACGCTGTTGCTCAGAGCTAGTGACAAATTCTTACAGAGAGTGATAAATGCTGGCCATTTTACTCATAAATGCTAAGTAAATGGGGTATTACAAAAATCTGTTTCTGTGGAGTCTTTGCAATCGTGGTACAAGGAGTCAGATAGTGACACGGTCAAAGAATGAAGACAAACACGACTAGGACACTCCAGAAAAGGTAATGGGTGTACATCTACCATAAATACAATAAATCTACCATTTTTAAAGCCTTTCTGTATTAAATCTGTAAAAGAAACCATTTTATAAAATATATTACTATAAAAATATTTATAAAAATTATAATACCGTCCATCAGTCATGTCCTTCCGAGTGTTCAAGAATACAAAGTGACATGCAATGTCCCCCACAACTGTCAAGGGTTAAAATTTTACCCTTCTTAACTATCAGCACGTACAAAAAAAAGCCCTTCACCAAATGTGCATGTAAAAGTCATGCATGTAAATATTCGAAGTTTATATGTTCTAAAATTGATCAATGAGCAATTTTTCTGAACTACCACATCCTTATTGATGTAATGCGTTTATCCAAGCAATGGATGAACTCAAATGAATTTGTCAGTTACAATCGAAAAGGTTATTCTAAGATTAGTCATTATTACCATACTACTACCATTGGTGACATTTTGATATCCCATTTGATGAGAATTTGAACTATTTCTTAACAGTTTTTAAATTTTATTTTAATTGCAACTTTTCATTTGAAAGTTTTAACCCTTAACTGGCAGCCGTTGGGTGGCCAGGAATTCCGTTTGCAGTTGTCCAAGACTTTTAAAAAAACAGGATAGTAAGAAGAGGGTTTTAACTAATTTTTACACTTATCATCGCCGAAAACACTTACTTTGTCAAAGAAATCCTTTTTAAATTTATTATTTTCCAATATTTTGTTTTCTTATATAAAGCAAAGTAAGTGTTTTTATATTTTGGTGGGGGGTCCGGACCCCTCGGACCCCCCTCTTCGCTACACCACTACTGGTGGGACGTAAGAGTGAAAAATGTTTTCAGTGCTTCAAGTAGCATGATAATATTTTGAAGATCTCTCTGCTGAGTTCTTTCCTGGGGTGGAGTTACCCTAGTTCCTTCCCTTCAATTTGGGACACATAACTCAATGGGGTGCCCAGCCATTCTCTAGCCAATGGACTAGAGGCTCAAACTCTTTCTAAGCAGGAGTCCTCGGTCAACTTTTTACATAAGCAGTATTTTTATAAGAGACAATCCTACTGATTTTTTGCAATTCACACTTATATAAGAATAACTTAATTTTTTAAGCAATATAAATTTTTAACAGATTTCTAGAGTTGATAACAAAAAATTTAGTAAAGTACTAAGATTTTTACTCCAGAAGTCTCAATAAAGCCCAGTTAACAGTAATGCTAAAAATTTAATTGAAAAATCCCCTATTCACAAATGAAAACAAAGAATTTCAAAATATAAAAAATTGGAGAATGCAAAAAAAAATTTCTTTGCTAAAATCATTGATAATACAACCCCACTTCACAATAGATTCCTGCTGATATGGATTCCAGGATCATAAATGAGTCTGGCCCAATTGACAAAGAGTGGCACTAGGGTCTCAGTCAGTGCCTGAAAGCCTCCGACCATTGGTGCCTCAGCGGTCACTTCCTTTCCCCACATCAGCTATAGCTGACATCCGTTCATTTGCATTGAAAAATCCACGCCCATGATATTCAACAATAGGTCTTTTGAGTATGAAAATGGCCAATGTTCAGCATGAAAGGGTTAAGCATGCTAGACCTAGGGTTGCTAAGGATATGATATGGATTACGCTGAAAATCAGAGTTCTCTCCGAACAACTAAAAGCTGATCATAGGAAAACGAAAACCTGTCATTCTGTATCTAGTAAGATATATATTTACATTTTAATTATTTTTTTGTATAGTAATATTTTTTTTACTTTTGTCAAAGTAGAAAAATGGCTGCACAAGAAAAAACAGCTACTCCATCCAAGGAGGTGGATACATATTCTGGAGGTGGATTTTTAAATCTAGCAAGAGCTGCACAATTTATGTGTATTAAACATTGCACACATTCTGCATACTTTTCCTTTAAATGATATGACAATAAAAATATTGCTATAGTTGGATTGTTCAAATTTCCCGTATACTGGTTCAATAGAAAATACCGCAACTCAATTTCCAAACTATGGCCAAAGTGGCACCACTTCATTCATTGCAATACTTTTGATCTGACTGTACATGTATAATTTTCATATCTAAGAATAGCTAATATATTAGGATATAAACTCTTGAAATTTATCCACAAAATTTTTATTCACATCAAAGTAACTGCGTTTGATATAAAATGTAGGTCAATAATAACTCTCGAGCACAAGTTTTTGGCACGAATACATAAAATATTGCAGTATCCCCATTTTTATTTCTTTACCCACTATTTGTATCATTTGAATTATTGGTATCATTAATGTTTACATATACATAGATTAAGAGGGCCCTGTTACGGCTAGGACGATTGAATGCTTGGTGGAGCCATATGCAAAACTGCACCCAGTTTAACAATGAGGAACTTGCATGGGTCGTAGATTGCTCTAAAAACTATTTTGAATAAGTCAAATGGATACATTAGCTCGCAAAAATACCTTCAGTTTCTCCATTCAACATCAAAATAAATAAAAAAATTGCATTTAAAATCGAGAAAAATTTCTCTGAGCCGACCACTGCGCGAAGACACCCGAGCGTTGCCGAGGCCAGGCGTGACGTCATAGGTGCCTAAACAACCGTAGGGAGTAGGGAAATACCCTGAGCGCATGGTGTAAAATTTGTTTTGAGGGAGTATTTAGCCGCTCATCGTCACTTTATTTTGTTCTGTTATTCTTGGGCAAGTTTTCCTATTGCTATTGTGCCTAGATTATTACTGGGGATATTAATAATGCGGCATCGGGATGATGAAGTACAAGCGTTTCACTTCGTATGTTTTAGTGATCAGAAAAATGGATGATAACGTTGCCACTCGTTCGAATAGTACACCTGAAATTCATCTACATAATACCCCGCAAGCCGCCTAAAAGGCGTGTGGCATGGGGTGTTAGGACACCAGCCTTTTTTTAGGACACCAAAAATTGATGCCACGACCCTCATGGAATTTGTTAAGACAAATTATTGCTATACGTCGGCGGCAAATCGAGTTGTAAAAGAAACTTTTAATACTGGAGGATAACGATCCGTAGCTGTGCTGTTGACATTAGAGTAAGCTGTGCTGTTGAATTTGGCAACACCGAATTAACGGAGAAGGTAGTCCTATCCGTCCTACGGTACGAATTCACAGCAGAGCAGTCTGCACAATCCACATGTGAGATCGTGAATCGGTTCCGCTGCCAACACACACACAAGCTATAACCTATTTCAATAATGTAGGTAAATCCATAAACAATGTACTAGCATATACCATAAAAATATAGTGGGAAATAGGCAAATACTCTTATCAAAAACTGGATGTCACTGTCACATTCTTATATTCATCACGTACATAACTTACAATAACAGAACTCGTTATGATGAAAACAACTATTTATTCACTGATTTAAACCCTTAAATTAGCCCACACAAGTGACTTTTCTCACTACTATTCGTTGAAATAATGGAATAACAAACTTCACTCACAGTTTTTATTTCAATAGCGTGATCGTGAAATGTCATATCTACGGTGAACAACGGAGATTAGCACGCCACTGACAATTTTTACACTACTGTTAGACATTTATCGATAGCGTAATAGCACCTTTTACAATTCAATCACGATGGAACACTGATAACTCTTGGCCGATATTTTTCAACCTTGTCAAACTTTGTGCATTACAACCACTGGCACTGTGATTATTAGTAGTAGCTTAACGGGAGATGTCACGTTGAAAATAACACTATTTTGGCACAAAAATGTTCCTAGATGTCTCCAATCAGCGAGCACAAGTTGCAATGACTGGAATACACCCCATAATACAAGCACATACAGTCCTAAACGACGAATTCTCCGGTACCTATGAATAAACGGATGAAGTTATTGTATATAAAAGCTAAGCGGACATTAGTAAACATCAAAATCGTTCTAATTACATACTTAAATGAATGATATGCCGTTGATAACATCAACTTACAATTTACGTATCCCCCTTCCAATGGGCGTGGCTCAGACTCCTACAACGATGTTATTTAGGTATTATAAAATTTTTGGTTTAACTGCTCCAGTTTTATATTTTATGCCCTTACTCAGATATTAATATTATTAATAATGCAAAATATGAGGGCTTCCAAGCCTCTATCGTCGGATATTTATCTTTAAATATAAAATAATCAACACGTCTAACAAACGAAGCTCTCACAACTGCTGGCAACTATGTATTACAAACAATCACAACAATAGCTTCGCGTGATGTTTAGGTACCTTTGACGTCATCGAGGCTTTGTCGGCAGTGGCTTGGGGGGTGAGGGAGTTTTTCCCGCGCTTTAAAATTCGTTATATTTATCATTAAATATCTCGCGATGGAAAACTCAGATTTACATGCGGGTTTCTTTGTTGTATTCAGAAAATAATTTTCTGTCCGCCTGTGAAATAAAAAAAATTCATGCAAGTTCCCCATTCTAGTGGTGAGGCTGAGGTTGCTAGGGAGGCAAGAATTCCTAGGTTGAAACAATCATCAAAATCTACACTGTGGGAAATAGGGTGGTTGGGGACAGGAAGTGAGGCAGATGGGGAAAAATATTGTACATCGTGACGAAGGATACATCGTGACATGGAGAAGTCAGCTGTAGTGGAGAATGCTTACTCGGAAGACGGGCATCAAATTTTAATCAACAAGATGCAGGTGTTAGCCCAAGAGAAATTTTATAATAGACGACTGATTCGAGAGGCTATTGAAACTGAGAAATGCCCCCAGAATTTCAACCGAGTTGACAGCGTTAAAGTCAGCCAGACCTGTTAAAGAATCTTCAGGAAGAGAAAATGGCGACTATGTTTCCAGCAAGGTTATTCACCGGCTATGTGGAAGAGTCCACCCGCTGCTCAAGGACAGGGCTGAGAGTTGTGCTGATGTCCGCATCGCCCTCCTCCCCCACTACTGCGGTGGATGGGGGAGGGTGGACGAGTATATTAATTGACAACCAATTCCATATTTTCATTCATCGCCTGATGACGTGCCCTGCAATGGACGCGAAAGCTGGCACAAAAAAGCGCAACACGCAGCTGCTCATGAAAGCCGTTAGCAATGATACAATATTAGGAATGCAAGCGAGGAATGGAGTGATAGGAAGCATAAAGGCGAGAAATTTTTTTGGGAGTGATCAGATTATGAGGATTGTACAGGTTTTTCAAAGAGGTCATTTGCATGGGGTACATAAAGTTTTTGCACAGGTTATGAACCTTGAGAACGGTTTGGTGGTTTTAAGAAAGGAAGAGAGATTTGGTGACTGTTAGAGGGCTAAGAATGGTCAATTACTGAATATGTTTCCAGCAGTGAGGTTATCAGAAAGAAGAGAAAAGAGGCTTTTAATAATTCTATTCAATGAGTACATGCCAGGGCAGTAGGAGGTGGAAAGTGAGAGGATTACAGGAATTTAGTTAGGGTGAGAGACAAGCTGTCACCCATCACACACCTTACAACCCCCACCTTGCTCTCTTTCTTTACGAGGCCATAGAATCTGCAATAACCCTGACTACCTGGAAGTTTTCTTAAAATCTACACCAATCTCTTCTTCCTTGAGGATATCCTGACCACCTTCTTTGCAAGAAAATCTTTCACAAATCCTATAAACCCAGAACTCACCCCAGCAAGAATCTCAAAAACCTATTACTTTCAACAGTATGATGCTGTTCTCATAATTACATGTAGCGTCCCATGTGACCAACTTCCAACTCTCTACCTCTATGAAAAAAATCGATTTACAGCAAATTACCAATTATCAGGGCTAATTATGGGAAGAGGTGGCACAAATAATTGGAAAACACAAATAACAAATAATCCCAATTTTCACTTTAATTTCTTTTGATTTTCATAATTTACGCATGTCAAACAATCTATTACTACGAGGATTGTCTCAAAAGTAAGGTTCCCAACTCTTTAACTTTGCCGTACCTGGTGCTAGACAAAATCTGGCAACACTGCTGTGTTTGCCGGATACCCCACCACCGATAGCCAACAAACAGCGTGGCTCAGCACGCACGATGGCGCCCGTCATCTCCCTCACCACCAGGTGCGAAATTCATGCGGTCATCCGATTTTTGCATGCAAAAGAGTTACCACCTGTAGAAATTCATCGGCAATTGATTGAATTGTATGGGGAAACATGTATAAGCATTAGAGATGCGCGAATAGTATCTGCAAATACTCGAATACCTCTAATACTAGAAAGTATTTGACATTCGAGATCTCGAATAATTATTGCGATATTCGAGTTTGAGAAATCTACTTTTCGACCCATCTCTAATAAACATTCAACATGCCCACAAATGGTGTAGGGAGTTTACCAACGGCCGCACAGACATCCACGACGAACAAAGAAGCAAGAGGCCGTCGATCTCCGACGAAGTTGTGGCGATAATTGAGCAAATCCTGCTTGAAGATCAGCGAATCACCATTTGGCAACTGGCTGCTTAAATTCCTGACGTTTCTGAAGCTTCAACTGTCAGGATTTTGAATGAAAAGCTAGGCTAGCACAAGGTGTGCGCACGCTGGGTGCCACACATGCTTTCAGAAGTCCAGAAACAGCACATCAACTGTGCTCGGAAGTTCTTGAGTGAATACGACGAGAATAGCGAAGACTTCTTGGACTTCATTGTTACGGGGGACGAATTGCGGTGCCATTACCTCACTCTGGAAACAAAACAACAATTGTGCCAATGGAAACACGCCAGATCACCACCACCACCAAAGAAGTTTAAGCAGCAGCTGTCAGCATGAAAAATCATGGCATCGGTGTTTTGGGACCGCCGTGGTGTACTACTCATTGAGTTTATACCTAGAGGGACCACCATAAACACAACAATTAATTGCGAGACCTTGAAAAAGCTCAAGACAGGCAATCCAAAATCGTCGTAGGGGAAAACTCAGCATAGGCGTGAAGCTGCAGCACGATAATGCCCGTCCGCATGTGTTGCAACAAACGAAGGAGTTAATTGAAAAATTTGGCAGGGATGTCATTGACTACCCCCCTTACAGTCCTGATTTAGCACCCAGCCATTTCCATCTGTTTCCAAAGTTGAAGGAGCACCTAGGCAGTCAACGATTCCAGACAGACAAGGAGTGGCAAGAGGAAGTTTTCAAGTTTCTCAACGGGTTGGTGGCTGACTTCTTTGAGGCGAGAATGCAGAAGTGGATTACTTGACAAACAAAATGTATAGAAAAAAATGGCGACTAAAACTAAAGTAACAGAAAGATCAACGTTTCCAGTGGTGTAATTGTTTTTTCTAGAGATGTGCGAATAGTATCCGCGAATACTCGAATACCTCGAATAATAGAAAGTATTCGATATTCGAGATCTCGAATAGTTATGCCAAAGGTACCGTCTCGAATACCTCGAATACTATGAATTTCGCGTCATACACTATCGCTCGCATGTCGTTGGTAGTTGACTCGGAAAAATGAGAACTCTAGTCGTCTAGTGCATGCAGCGCCGTTTTAAGCAAGCTGACGAAATTCATCAAATTCACGGGTTCGAGCGGTGAAAAGAGTTCGACGTGGGGAACCGAAATTGATCGGATGAAAAAAATCCGAAATTCCCAGGTGTCCCTTATCAGGAGAACCTCAGTTCCGTGGGATAGCAACATTGGCGCATTTCCCACGATCCGCTATCCCCATCCATTCAGCGTTCGCCCCATCCCCTCAATCGATTTCCTCTTCCCCGAAAACAAAAAAAGGTCCCGGCTCGTGCAGGGATCGTATTACGAAGACCTCAGCTTTGAAAAAAATATCAAGTTACCGGAAAATAATAGAATCTTGTTTCACCCTTCCCTCTTTCTCCCCACTGACCATTTTCCCGCATCCATCTTTTGATAAAATGAGAGGAGGTGTTTGCCGTGTGTCCTTTGTGGCTAATAATGACAGGCACTTATTTTGAATCTTCCCCAGGAGATGAAACTACCATAGGGAGGAACTCAGTGCCGTGGGATAGTGACATTGGCGCATTTCCCACGATCTGCTATTCCCCTCCATTCAGCATTCGCCTCACCCACTCTTGACGATTTCCTCTTCTCCGAAATCAAACAAAAGATCCCAGCTCGCGCAGGGATTGTATTACAAAAACCTTAGCTTCAAAAAATATCAAGTTACGCGAGAAAAATAAAAACGTGTCTTGCACCCACCCCCTTTTCTCACCCACTGACCTTTTTCTACCTACCTGCTTCGAATTTCCCCCTTTCTCGAGGTCAACTGCTGCATGAGTCATCTACTAGCCCGAAAGGTGTCTAACAATGACTTTCGGCAATTGTTATTACACCTTTATTGGATTGAAATATTAGTAATGTGCGCGTAATTTAAAAAAGAATAAGACCAAACACGACATATTTCTGACTTTATTTAAGCATTTTGCGCAGGAAAATAAATACCGGGAAGAAGAAGAAATACGACGGAGGCGTAATGCTCAAATAGGGTGGTTTCCTATTATTTTTTATTGCCTAAATCGAAATATTAATACTCCTGAAGTACGTATTTAACGCTTTTAGAGTTTTATAAGACGATATCTATTTTTCGCGATTAAATTAAAAGTGAAAATTTTCAAGCGCACGAAAACGCGACGGGTAAGTATGAATGCCGGGAAAAACTCCGCGTGACGTCGTTCTGGTTCCCGCTGCCGCAAGTGAGGTGACCTTGGGGCGAGGCTCTGAGCGCTATTACGACGCAGGATGCTAGCAGGTAGCCGAGTACCATGCTAGCTGGTAGCGCTTGGCTTAAATAAGGTTTATTAATACCTTATCAAACAGACTGTGTGATTATTAAGACATGTCTCCCTGAGCTCTGTGCCTCATGCATGCATTGGTAACCTCAGACGATGTAAAACTCTGATCCTCTCGTGTAAAAACTAAGTCCCTGTGATGTCACGTGGAGTGGCATCGCATAGGCGCCAATCTGGCCTTTTTCAAATGAGGTAAAATTGAACATTGCCATTAGTCTAAACCGGTATTTCTAGAACGAAATAATTTGTATATTATGAATACACTACTGGTGGGTAACGAATCACAATCAATACCTTTCGTTTTCTTTAATGAATGAAACTACCCTATTGTTTACATAAAATTAAAATATTCCATTAATCAGCTAAATTCCTGTTTGAATCCTTTAAAGGCAATCACAATTACTCGCCAAAATCTTGGGTTTCCTGCTGCATAGGCGACCTAGTCAAACATTTTCACATTCATCGTTTAGTATTCGAGGTATTCGAAATTCGAGGTATTCGAATATTCGAGCAATGATTTAATATTCGAATTCGATATTCGAATTCGAGAAATCTACTATTCGACCCATCCCTAGTTTTTTCGAAAAACAAAAAATTTCCTTGTCTAAAAAACTGTGGGAACCTTATTTTTTAAACACACATTGTCTGTTATTTTAGATTGCTTTCCGGAATCATTAAGAGCTTTCTTTTCCCAACCGCGATTTATTTAGCAGCGATGATGTAATTGTATTCATATTCCTAATACTCTGTGCAATGCCTCATTTCCGAAAACCAAGCACCCGTGGCTACAATATCACGGATTCAGAAAAGTGGTTTGCACGAATGCTTCGAAACCACTGCGTGACGTCACAAACTACACTCTTAGGCACAATGCTGCATAATTGCGTCTCGCACAAGTTGCCTGGGATGCAACTGCTGTAGGACGTGGATCTGTGACCACTGGGCACGATTACCCATCACGATGCTTGGAAAACATGAACACAGAACTCCCGAGAAGGCAATGGGCACTCGATCATGCCAACAGTTAGAGTAGACGTACAAGTACACTTGAAACATTTCTTGGCAGCAAGTAAATAAAATAATTCCAGGGGGAATAATTCTTCCGAGGGGGAATGGAAATAATTAGCCCCGTGTAGCCTTTCATTTCAATTCAAATATCTCAGTGCTTTTAAATCTGATTTCATTTTTTATAAAGATCGTGGAAAATGTCAATGGAGCATGAACTCATGCACAGATAATCCACAACACGAATAAACTGCAGCTAAAGTCAATGCAATTAAAATGGTGATGGCATAAATGACTCTTTTTGTGAAGCTGCCTCACCACTCATAGCACTCCTGAGAGCCGCTCGCACAATGCGACTCAGCAAAGCATTTCTGGGTTGAGGGGAGGGGGAGGAGGGGATTGGAAGAAAGAGGAGGAGGGGAAGGTGGTGTTTAGGGGGGATTTCTGAACACCCATTTAAAATGCAACATTTCCTGGATCACAATTTGAAAAAAATGATTTCAAATCAATCACATATTGCATAGTCACAATGTTTAACACGTGATATAACTGAGGAACCATTTCTGCCAATACGTTGTATCTTGCATGGAAGACGGAAAATGTATTCTGTCTCCTATGCTTAGAGATGACGGCAATTTTAAAAATTCTGTTGTAACAAAATATTCTCTCCGAAACTACATGATCATGTTAACAATTCATAGTTAATTTAATCGATTTATCTTAGTTGTTTGTGTTTGAACAAATGTTCATTTTTGTCTCGTATTATTTTCATACATTGCCGTTGCCAAAAACTTTTACATGAGCATCTTCCATCATTTCTCTTTCACGATGCATGAAACACGCAAGAGAGAGAATTACGATAAGGGTCATGTGAGGTTCTTTAGAGTAATGTCCAGAAAATGAATCAGGAGAATCTTTCAAGAGGCGCTAAAAGGTGAGCAGTGAATAGCGCCATGTGCTCCCTTTGATCCGCCAAACGTGCGATGAGCCTCGTACGGAAAATGATTGTGGAAGGAGTCGTGTGCACATGGAGCTGACTTCCACCACTCACGACTCCAACATTCACTGTGTGCGGAATATTTTTTTGTTACCATTGCAGTACTTAAGGTTCATAGTGAGCAAATCACGGTGACTATTATTTCACTGCATTCACCGTCCTTGCTAAATATATTAATAATAGTAATTAAAATGAAATTTAATGATAAATTCAAATGGTTGAACTTGGTTGAATGGTTATAATGGCTGACAAAAAAAGGGAACGGAGTAAAGACTTATTCGGCTTAAAAGGCTTATTCGTTGACAACAGATGATAAGTTGTGGCTACACTGGACACTTGTTGTGAATGGAATTACCACCAACAGATGTTTAGATTTAATGGATCGTCCTTACCAAGAGCATGTTCATCTTGGGAATTCCTTCTCATTTCATACAGGAATAAATCATGGCGACATGAAGTACTGGGGGGAGGAAAGGCATCCAACCTGGCATTCATTTGTGCATATTTTCGCTCCAAATTCCATTTAAGAAATAACAGTGTATCCGTAATTTCGTCTCCATAAAGCCTTTCTGCAATTTCCATGGCTGAACCACAAGGTTTTCTACGAAGACCACACTCTGACTCTCCTATCAAGACTCTGGCAACAATTTCTCCAAAAGAGTCAGCAAAATACTGAAGCGTGTTGATAGCAATATGCCAAATAATGTTCTGGAGAGTGCTTGTCAACCCACTACAGGTAGATTGATCACTAATGACCAATTTGTTCAAGTGAACCTTCTTGAACATTAAAAACACTTCAACCTTTTTGGAATCGATAAAACCAACTGAAAAAAGACGCAATGTATCTTCCAGGAAACTTACAACCCTTTCAAAATGATTACTGATGAAAAGACTATTTAGCCACAGCTTAGCTATACTTTCTTTGTAAGCATCTTTCAGCATCTTCCTTGCAAAAAAGAACTCTGCAAAGGTCCTGTGGATAAACTGGTATTCTTCACCCTTTCTGGTCACCAAACCAATGTTACAAACTCTTCTCAGTTCATCACTATCCATTTCAGTTGAAGTTTTTTCCAGCATCAACTTGAGAGCAAACTCCTCCATTGTCTCAGCAAGTCTCTCCTGACCCAGCCTGATGAAGTCTTCCGACTGGACATTGCCAGAACCACCGGCCTTTTCCCTGCCATATATTTTCATCTTTAGGTCAAAGAATCTCTGGTAGAGATGCCCTAGGTTCATAATCAAGTTCATTGCAAATGAGTCATCAAAAATGAGGGCAGCAGCCATTTGGATATGCAATGGTGTCTCAGTGAATCTATCAAGTCTATGCAATGAGGTTTTATGGCAAAGTACAGCTCTTCTGGCCACTTGAGTGAACTTGAATCTCTTTTTTAACAGTCTTTGCTCCTTTTGAGAGCAGGCCAGCACTTCCTTCATCCCACACATTAGTTTTTTTATTTCTCCATCACTGTCATTTTCAACCCATTTCTCAAAGGTCTCAATAGACTTCTCCAGCTTCACCTGCCATGCGAGAAATGGAAGGCTATTCAGGAGCTGGTTCCAATATTTATTCAGAAAGGTCACTTGGTCATCCTCACTAAATGGGATCAACTGGAAAGATATCACATCCAAAGCCTCCTCAAGATCATCTTTCTCATGAAGTCGAGTTGAGACAAACAATTTGATATTTTGATTATGTCCGCGGAGATTCTTGATTAATGAAGTTACGACAGCTTTATACTTTGGACAGATTTCATCAAATGCATCAAAAATGACTACAATGTTACTTTTTGCCTCAGAATATGCCTCAAAAACTGTTCTCTCAAGTGTGGAATCAGCACATCCAACCATCTCATATAATAGATCCAGCACCTCTGTCTTTGAAAATGAAACTCTGCTAGCATTGGCCTGAAGATGTTTCTGATTTGTTTCTAAACTTAAATCAATGATGGAAACCCATTTCTCTGGATGACAATCCTTCATTTCCCTCGCAAGGAAGTGCAGGTACGTGGTCTTACCAGTACCTGGATCATCAGCTATCAAACATGAATCAATGCTTTCAAAGACAGAGGGTTCAAGAAGACTCTCCACTAACTTTGAAGACATTAAACCCATAGCATGGCACTGCACTCCGCCATTGTCATTTTTGACACTCACAGATTTAACATAGGCAAACATGCCCTGCCTGAATTTCAAGCAATGTAACATATTATACATTCTCACAGTGCTAAGGTTTAATGATATTTCCTGAATAACCGACTCCATAGTCTTATTTTCAGGTAATGGATGCAAGACATAGCAGCGAACAGGATTCTCGGTGGAAATGCCAACCCACTGCTCGACCAATGAATTATGAATCCCAAGACTGTGAAGATAAGTGAGTTCCACACTGCTCACAAAGAAAACATCTTTTGGAAATCTCTGAAGCATATCTTCAGAGAAATCCACATACTTCTGGGTTAGTTTTCGGGGTACAAACCATCCAGGATGTTTTAAAACTACATTATCCCCAATATCATTGACCAAGGAGGGTGGTTTGCACATTGCTATGTCCTCATTCTCCAAAAGCAAACTTATGTCGTTAACATCCAAATTCTGCAGCATGAAATTCTCAACATCACCTCCACTCACAGAAACAGAGATTAAAGACTCCAGTCTCACTGATTTTCCACCAAATTGGACCACCTTCCCTAGGGCACTGTGTTTGGTTTTTTGAGACAGATCACTCCAAAAATATTCAAGATTAGCAACGTTTTTAGGAACTTGAAACTTTGAATTTACAAGTATGTAAATGCAATCACTAAAATCTCTGAAATCATAACCAGGGCATAAGTGATGTCTACAGTCACGATACCTACAAAATTGAGGTGGCCTGTCTTCATCCCAGGATATTACCAGAGTCTCAATGTCCCTGGACTTGAGGCTCTTTATGAAAAAGTCTGGAGAATTTTGGTATAGAGACCAGTTGACAAAGAATGGGGCAACCTTACCATGTTTCTGGAACATTAATGTCAGGTGGCTCTGAGCCAGCTTCACATTGGTTGATCTAATTACTTGTAGATGATTGTGCTTACCAACAAAATCAGAAATTTTCTTGTCAATGTCATCATTCACCCGAACCCAATCTACTTGAGATATAAGCTTCTGATGCTCTATCACCCACCTTCCTATGATCCTATCACTAGTAATTATTCCATCCATGTATTCCATGAAAACAGGCTGGACATCTTCCAGATAAAAGTCTAACAATGATCTGGCCTGCTCTTCCAGAAGAAAGAAGCCATCTTGTGGACTTCTGCCATACTTCACAATCATTTCAGGCACACGAACTATAAGCTCCATTCCATGATGGCTTCTGTCATAATTCCACACCTTCCGGATTATTTCATCACAGTTAGTTAAATGTCTCACTTCTTCAATCACTCCGTCATATTTCTCTTTACTTTTTGCATCATCAGATGCGTACGGAAGACCCCTGTTCTTGAAAACCAGTGTCATGGCAAAGTGGCACATTTCGTGAGCCATATTGCTAGCTATCTCTGCCATACCAGTGAGTTCATTTGCCAGAGCAGCAATGCTTATTTTACAGCGATCAAAGTCTGATGCACCATGGTCTCCCTCATAGCAGGAGGCTTGTATCCTGTTGATACTAGCACTGCCAAAATCAAAGGCAATCTGCAAACCAGGGACGTCCTGCAACACCTGCATCAATGTTCTGGTGATCTCGTTCTCATCCAGGTACTTGAAGTAGTCAAAGGCAAGGGCCAGCAAATCCTTCCCGTAACTGGTACTCCCCCTAACAGTGGCTTTGGACATGAGTTTCATCACATGACACCCTTCCATTGGAACGAGCAGATTCCTTAAAGCACATTCACACATCACCTCATTCAATTTTTCCTTCTCCTTCTCATCAGATGACACATACTCCATGTCTTGGTCCAGCAAGTAGGCCCAAGCATCAAAGTTACCATTCGCAAGAGCTGTGTACAAAAGAGAGTGGCCCTCACTGTTCACATAATAAACCCACTTTCCTCGCTCAAAGGCTTTCTTCAGGTCTGGGCTAAGGCCTTCACCCTTGGTGGACCCATGAACTTCATCCCTCTCATGGAATAGTGCCCTCAAGTCGCCATCTGCTGAGATGAGACTTTGAAGGTCTTTCACTTTACTCTCTCCTCGGGGGAATTTTGAGTCATTATCAAACAAGACGCGCACTACCTTTGGGTCACTCGAAAGATCCACAGCTGTCCTGCCATTCGCTAACAAGTCATTCACCTCTGCACCACATGACAACAGCAAGGAGACCATTTCCAGTTTGCCAAGTTTCACAGCTTTCAGGAGTGGTGTCAATCCTTCAGAATCACACCTACTGGTCAATAGGTATCGTTTTGAGTCTGAAATCAATGATGCACATTCGTCTGAAGGATACTGAATGCCAAGAAGTAGGGCCAGCATGGCAACATCAGTTTCCTCAATGGCATCATTGATTATGCTCCCCTTTCCACTAGGAGCAAACACTGCAAGATCTAGCGATGTTCCATGATCACTCATTAATATTTCCTTCACCTCCTCCTTTCCATTTGCTTTGACTGCAGATCTTAGTTTTTCAATTATATTCACTGAGGCCATGATAAATGGACTGCCACAACAAATTCCAGACGAGACCACAAATCAACATCCTCCATTTACAAATCAGTGCTCATAAAATCCTTATCCACCTATCACTTTCTCGAGTAATCAATAATCCTGGAAAGAATTAATTCAAATAATGTCAGCATCGGACAACATTGAATTACACTTTATAACAATGGTTAATTTTAAAGGAAAAGAAAACAGGAAATAAATTTTGAATCAGTGTGATGAAACAGAAAAAGCTACTAGGTCTTAGTAGACATGTAGTGTAATAGAATGGTATTTTGAGAAATTACAATTTACAAAATAATGATTAACGAGAAATTATGACCAACTACTATACTGTTGACCCAGGTTTTGACTTATTTCAAGGTTAGGGGTCTGGTATTAGTAGCTTATAAGATAAGGTTAGAAGATAAGATTTCATGAGATAAGAGGATGCTTACAAAACTTGAGGTATTCCAGCCATATACAGTTGAAAGGAATAAACATATGCATTTTCAAAATACATACATACATATTCAGAACAATATGCAGCCTAAGTTTCAGAGAAAAGTTTTGATGAAGACTTTCAGAAATTGAAGAAATAATTCTCATCCATAAAGGTATTGGAAGTCTTTTAATTATGGTCTTCCCATAAACAGAGCCTCTATAAACATTCCTCTTCTTAAGGTGTTCCACGTTGAAACAACTTCCCTTCCTAAATTTGTCATATAACCTGTGGACCACTGTTCTTCTAAGGTGAACACCATGCTCAAAGAAAATTTTACGAATCGTTATGATAACTGACATTCCGTTTAATACGTCTCAATTATATCCGCCCTGATCGTGGGAGTAAGGCTCTTCATGGTGCCTCTTTCCACTATGACTAGCAACGAACTAATTCCAAAGAGACATGCAGCAGAAGAGTTCCTCAAATGGGTGACATTGCTGCTCAGGTAAGGTGGCTTGCATGAAAATGAGTGGCCACCAAGAAGACCCGACCAAGGAGACATTAGTTTCCCTGATATATCAAATCATGCCTTTGACCCCATTACGACCTTTGGAGGTCAAAAAATCAAAAACACTGATAAATGAACTGCAAAACTGACTTGAGCACCCTTTAAAATCTATGGTTCAACACGTTGGTTGTCACGATGGCCCGACGTTTACTTCTATGACCTTCGACCTCAGTATTAGCCTTGGAGGTCCAATAGTGGATAAGACAAGTATTTGGACAATACCAATGAGTTGAGCACCATTTAAAACCCATGGATCGACACCTTTGTTGGTATTCTATTCTTTTTGCCACCCTTATGACCTTGACAGTGACCTTACTGGGTCAACGATTGAATTTTCGTAAATAAAAGTGTTATTTTCGGTTTACTCATGTCCGAAAACCTAAGAATGGACATCTTGGTCAGTGAAATTCAGACTATTTTCTCTCTCGAATTTTTTAACATTGAAACCCCATAAGGCAAATTCAAAATTTTGGTTTGGGCCCACATTGTGAGGTCAAAATTGTAAAATTTTGCATACACTCTACAAAACTTAGGACCTATCCCCATAAGTATGCAAATTTTCAAGAATATTGCTCGAGGGGAAGTTACTAAAATTAGAGGTCAAAAATGACACACGACCCTTGGGACAGTCTGTACGAACAAGATGGGTCATTCCATGTCAGTTCATCCAGGCATGACACCCACCGACTCGAATTTTGATGAAACTTGGCAAATTTCATCCTTCCATATAGGAATGAAACAGTGTAAAATATTTCTTGGCTATCTCCACTAGTTTTTTTTCACAACCATTTGAAGTTTGGGCGAAACTGCAGTTTTTCAATGAATGCGGTCTCCAGGGGTACTTGTACCTCCAGAGGGAAAAAATTTGTCTCAGCCAAACTTTTCATCCAATTGCTATGAAAATTAGCAGGTTTACTATATAAGTCTTGAGGATCCTAATTACCAATTGAAAAATATCCTGAAGGATATTGAAAATTCTCAAAGCTCAGAAATTTCATAAGATTTTAGAAAATGTTGCGTCCGATGACAGGTAGAAGGGTCTAGTTAGGTACAATGTAGCCAGGTAAGAAAGGGAAACACCTACATCACTTGTGAACAAAAGAGTTCCGTAAAGAGGGACGACGAGCGTGAAGGACCCAAAGGAAGAATCCTTTGTTCAGGTGATTCGAAGAAAGGGCTTGTTTTGGTGGTTCAGGCTCGTTTCAGTGCTCCATATGCACGTGACAACATTGTATGACTAGGCGAGGGTGTGAGGTGCGTTTGTGGGACAGCGATTGGCTGCAAACCATGTTGGCGCATGGTGTACCGCCTGAGAGGTGCTGTTATCCCGCAGAACGCAACATTGCATCACAAGTTTGGGCTAAAGCCGGTGTCCCACGGTCAAATTTGCATCAAAATTTTTGGACTAAAAATTTTGACGCATAAATTTGTATGCAACGGAATGGGGGTCTCCAACAATCCATCTCATTTGGACCAAAAGATGGCAAACGAACGAAAGATGATATTTAAGTAAACAAATGTGGAAGCTTGTGAAGTGGAGGATTCTGTCCTTCTGAGCAATTTCGCCTCTTGAACATTAAAGAGGCGAAAAAAAGAAAACTGAGGGAGTGTTGGACTTGGCCTTGGCCAGTAAGGGGATATGAATGCATTGGAATATGCGTGCTCACCATGCTGGAGAAGGAGTCGGTTGCCGATGTTCCCATAATTATTGACATTAATTGACGATGGGTGAAGATATTTTCATGTCCCTCATCAGTAAGGTTGAGGGCAGAGTGAAACGTCAGGATACAAACGTGAGGCAGTTTATTCCCGTAAAGAAAATATTATTTATAAATGATGGACATTTTAGCTGAGATGATGTTATGAATAGTGCTGTAAACCTGCATCGAGATCACATTTTTTTCTCTCCTAATTGAGCAGTAGCAAAAAATAAGGTCTTTATCCTACAATCATAGTGTTCAAAACAGGCAGCTGTAGGGTTTCACAGGTATCATCCTCATGTCATATTAGTCATATCTCCAGCTGCTTGCTCGCTCAGAATCGCATGCCCTCCACAAAGCTAACCTGTAGAATTCGGCCTCAATACCTTAAGTACTGTATTTCTCCGAATATAGTCCCCCCCCCCCTAATTTTGAGGCTTCAGTTTCGGGAAAAGTAAAAATATGAGTTTGAATATAGTCCCCCCCTTTACTTTTACCATGGGCATTTTTGGAAAAAAAGGGGGACTATATTCAGACATATACGGTAAATCTTTTTTTCTTTCCAAAACATTCTTCAATTTTGAGTCTAAAAGAACACTTCCTTCTCATTAAAAATGAACTCATAATTACGGATTTCCTAGTTGAGAGATTCCATCTCCTATCGAGACCAATTTTTACTCAATTTTACTTTTAGAACCACACCAGGTGATGAAATAGACGATCACGAACATATACATAAATATATTTGAAATAATTTTTTGTGAATTCATTTTGCGGTATGGTGACATTATAGATTCAAAATTAAACCTTTTAGTATTCCGTACAGTATTTATGAAAAAACTCAACCAGTTTCGACCTTTTCAGGTCTTTATCAAGACGTTAATGATAATGATAATGACCTGAGAAGGTGGAAAAATAAGTCATAGCAAATTAAATAATGGACTACATAAGAGCTGATATATCAGCCCACTGCACTAAAAGGGTAAAAAGTAGATGAAGCATGCATATACTAATCCTTCCATAGTGTGTATCATCCATTTGTTCACCTTCAGTTTGTGTCGTTTGCATTGGTCACCTGACTGCGACTATCTGATTGCACTCAGGTGCAGTGATGGGCACTGTGCAAGTGAGTCAGTTCAAATGTGCGACTCAGCAGATAGAGCTGTGGGGCGATAAGAGTCTTATTCGGTGAGTCGCAACTCTCTCCCCTCCGCAGACAACTCCCTCCGTTGGACTCCATGCGCACATGACTCCTTCCACAATCATTTTCCGTACGAGGCTCATTGCACGTTTGGCGGATCAAAGGGAGCACATGGCGCTATTCACTGCTCACCTTTTAGCGCCTCTTGAAAGATTCTCCTGATTCATTTTCTGGGCATTACTCTAAAGAACCTCACATGACCCTTATCGTAATTCTCTCTCCTGCGTGTTTTATGCATCGTGAAAGAGAAATGATGGAAGATGCTCATGTAAAGTTGTTCGGCAATGGCAAATTTATGAAAATAATACGAGACAAAAATGAACATTCGTTCAAACACGAAAAACTAAGATTAATCGATGAAACTATTTATGAATTGCTTTCATGATCATTTAGTTTCGGCAAGAATATTTTGTCTCCACAGAATTTTTTAAATTGCTGTCATATCTGAGCACAGGAGACGGAATACATTTTCCGTCTTCCATGAAAGATATAACATATCGCCAGAAATAGTTCCTCAGTTAATATATCACCTCTTAAACATTGTGACTTTGCAATGCGTGATTGATTTAAATACAATTTTTCAAATTGTGATTTCGGATATGTTGCATTTTAAATTTTCGCTCAGAAATCCCCCCTCACCACATTCCCTTCTTCCCTTTCTTCCACTCCCCTCTTCCCCATCCCCTCAACCCAGAAATGCTTTGCTGAGTTACACTGTGCGAGCAGCTGTCAGGAGTGCTATGAGCGGTGAGGCAGCTCCACAAAAAGAGTCGTTTACGCCATCACTACTCAGGCGACCAATGCAATCGACATGGATATTTTTATCAGCACAGATATCAGGTGACCAATGCAAGGGGATATTTTTGTCACCACCACCTAGCCATACTTGGATAATGATCTCCATGAGGTGGAGTGGTTTAAAGTGCTATTGGCACTGGTTTGTTGACAGCTACATCGCCAAACACTACTCACGCCGTAATTAAAGTGTTGTACTCATAAACATCACCATCGTCAATAAAATTAGACTTATGTTACCTTCAGGACACACTAAAAATCCTTTTATTACATTGAGGAATTCTTTTCATGCTATTAATATAAATATTTCACATATAACTACATATTTACTCTTGATGATACTTTAACACTTTCAGGGCGGATGACATATATATATGTCATGAGGGCTTTTCCACTCAGGCGGATGACATAAATGTATGTCTTTGGGAGTTCGTTTTTCCGCTGGTCACTGGGGTGCTCCGAGCACGCCTAGCGTTACTTTTTCACCCTCCCGCAGTTCGGGAGTGACCTTACACCAATGCGGAAGTGTCCGTTTCTAGTTCTGTGTGTTCCTTCATTTTTAGTGTTTTTTTGTTTACTTTAGTGCTATTTTTGGAACAATTTGGCAGGTTGAGATTTTTCTTTTCATTTCTTTCACCTCTTTTTCATTATTCTTATCCTAAATATCATCATCATGTCTTACATATAGATTATTTTTTTAATTTGTTTTTTTTTACCTTCATTTTTTATTTATTCATATTTTATGTGCTATCACAACAATTATTAGTAGACTAATTTTTTTGTTTAAGATATTTATCCCCGTTTCATTCTCACTACATTATAAAAAAATGATCTTAGTGCGGTGGTTCAGTTAATTATGTTATATTTGAATTTCTTTCTTTAGGAACTTTTTTATTATTGCAAATTACGTTTATCCTGGGTGATTTTTTTGGGTCTTTTTCCAACTTTTACGGCATATTTTCTCATGCGTTTCTCTAGGTCAATTACCAATCCTCTAATTCATTTTGATTTTATTTCATTTTCTGAGTTATTCATACGTGTTGGGGTTAGTTGCAGATTTTCTTCCTTTTCATAAAAAAATAACATATTAATCGCGTATGCAACACTGCATTGCATTATGTGCAGTATTGGTCTGTATTTTTTTAAATCGTTTATTTGTTTCCTTAGCTTTGTAAACGAAATTGCGGAAATAAATAGATAAACTGAGAGGTATTTTAAGCATTACGGCATTTAACCATTATTTATTCCCTTTAAATAGTATTTTTATCTTATTTTTTAATTTATTCATATCTTATGCGCAACCACAAAAATTATGATCAGACTTAGTTTTTGTTAATAACGTGTACATATTCCCGTTTCAAAACTTACTATTTTATTCCAAAATGTTTCCATGCCGTCCATAAGGTCGTATTTTATACTTTATTAATAATTTTGTAAGCCATTATTGCAAATTACGTTTTTTTTACATATTTTGGGTTTATTTCCTAATTTTACGGCATATTTTCAGTCAATGCTCCACATCAATTACTTGTCCTCTGTTCATTATGGTGTTTTCGTTTTGTAGGTCATTAATACATTCTAGTGTTAGGTACAGATACAGTCTTAATTTTCATAAAAACTAACATATTAATCACATATGCAACACTCCATTACACAAATTGTACTATTTTGCTGGCTCAAGGCTCAAGGTTGGAGTCCCTCCCTACCAGCGGCACTCCCAGGGATTATTCAACTTGCAAATGATATTTTCTTTGAAATAATCCTCTCATAGACGGAGAAAAATGCAGAAAGCATTTTCCTACAAAATCCTTCACCAAGGGCCTTCACTAAGGGCATAATGGATTGGAAGCCGTTGGGCAGGGGGAACTGGAAACTTGACTCGGTCTTCTTCTCCACATGGGCGCAATTAGGTTTAACACGATTTCTAACGATTGGAGGTCAGAATTAGTGCCAGTACCGATATTCAGGAGAAAATGTGCCGTGATAGGTTTTTAGGAATGATGCATGCTCTTCATTTCTACGCTAACCGTGAAGGCATCCGTAGGACAGTGACTACGATTTGCCCAGAATGTGAAGGTCAACCAGGGCTCTGTCTAAGGCCTTGCTTTCAAATATATCATAAAAATTTGTGAGAATTTTTGTTGAAATGTTTCAATTTTGCAATAACTCTGAGGTAACATAGATTTGCTTTGATTAAAAAAATGCTTATTCCATAAATTTATATTTTTCTTGCCGTTCATTGTGTGCTCTACTTCGGTGACCTGAAAAAATTAAATCTACGGCCGGTGAAACAAAAAAATACACGAAAAGACTAATTCCAAGATATTTTCGTCATTAACCTAAGGAATCAACGGTAGAAGAAGTATTATAAACGGAAATATGAAAAGTTCACTCCTTCATACAAGGGAAATTGCATGCGTGTAATGTGGGTTGCGTGAATTCTCAATTACTGGTGACGGGTGGCATACATGTATGTCATTAAGGTTTTTTACAAATTGCGTGAAATAGAAACAAAAAAAATTGCAAATTCTGTTGCATTACTTACAAGACCACCGTTATAAAGGAAAATCACCCTTCCGTCACTGGAGGTTTCGGTGAAAATATCATCCGCATTGAATGTGTTAACCGTGTGTGGACACTCAATGCTATTTGGCATGTAATCTTTACCTTATTAATTTCATGAGGACTATTTCGAAATTATTTATTACAGTAATTTCAACCAGTTTTAAGTAGGGATGGTCGGATCGGATACCTCGGATCCAAATATCCGCAGATATTGCCCATCATCGGATACATCGGATCTGGATCCAAAATTTTGAACAATAGCTTCAGTGAATGCAATAAGGGTGGAAATAGTTCCAAATCTATCTTCGAATGCACCGTGGCATGCGATTTTTTCCAACTCATGAACCGTTTTGTTTGAAAACTCTCGCAGAGGTTACAAAGGAGAATTTCAGCCGCGGAAAATAAAAATAGCAAAATACGACTGGGAATCTCAGCGTCAGGAATTTGAAAATGCATTCGATTCTAAAAATATCTGATCCAAAAGATCCGGCTCCGAAAATCAAGGATCTGATCCGAATCCGGATCCAAAAAAATCCGGAATCAGTCCATCCCTAGTTTTAACACAAAATCTGCATTTTCAGAAATCTTAGCTCATTTGTTTGTAATTCATACAACAGCAAATTCCTCACATAGAGCTGATATCAATTGCAAGAGCATGAAGAGAACAATATTTCCCAAGGGCGGTTAAGACATTGAGCACCTTTGATAATGGGGCATGGCCGAAGTTCCCTGCCCCACCCTCAGACTGGAGAGATTGGCAATGCTTAAGTCAAAAAGGAAAAGAAACCAAGTCGTGAGGGTAATGGTCGAATTCCACGTGATGTTGACTCCAGTTCTGAATAAAGTAGCGAGAGTAATGTTTAAGTTCCAAGTAGTGTAGACATTACTTTTCAGAGTAATGAAGAAAGTGAGTCAGAGGGAGGGAGGAAGCAAGGAAGGAGAAGCGGAAGCAAGCAGGTATCCTATTAGGAATAGATTGGCTAGAAAATTTCGACCTGCAATCAACCTTTGTCCCTTTGCAGTGACCCTCAGGCAATACAAGAAGCTTTATCCCAAAACAAATAAAACACTGGGGAAGTGCTGAATGAGATTCACTGATTAAGAAAGGAGTTTTGCCTCTTTTGAACTTGCCAGAAGATAAGGAGACGATTCTGTGTACATGGGTGTTTAAGCAGAAAAAGAATGCTGAAAGGGAATTTGTGCCTCATAAGGCCAGGTTGGTAGCAAAGGGATTCACACAAAGGTATGGTACAGATTACCATGAAGCGTTCTCCCTGATTGCAAGCAATTCCACCATGGGGTAGCAGAGCACTTTATCATTAGAATTGGTCTTAATAATCTATCAATTGGAAGTGACAGCACCATTGGTTCCAAATGGTGATCTTAAAGAAACAATCTATACGGAGCAGCCAGAAGGATTTGTAGTTGAGGAGTCCGAGAAAAAGATGTATGTATGTATAAACTGCATAAAGCTATCTATGGCTCAAAATAGGCATAGGAGTCTTAGTATGATACGCATACAGGTATACTCAGAGGCCTAGGTTCTAAGAATCTATCTATTGAGTCACGTTTCCACAAAAAAGACAAGTGGCCCTACCCTTTCTACCACTGCTGTGCTAAGTCACTGATTTATATTTATTTATTTATCAAATAGTCCACATACAGCATAGTTTGCCATTTTATAGTGACACAGTATAACAAAAATAAAAGCACAAACACAATCAAACATAATTAATTTAAACAAATAACAATACATTGAAGTAAGCTCTTTGACCTTAAGAGTTTCTATTAAGGTAGGAAAGAGCACGGTTTGTAAAGGAGTGGTTTGGAAAGGAGAACGGGTCAATGTGATCTGGAAGGGAATTTATGAGGGAAGAGAGGCGGGAGAGGATGGAACGTTTGGTTAGTGATAATCTGGGAATGGGCACATGGAGGAGCGAATGCGTTCGAGTGGGTCAGCATGGAACTTTAAAGTTTAGATCGGAGATGAGATCGGGACAGTCTATGGAAGAGTTTAGAATGCTATGTATTAGTTTTAAATCAGATTTTAGGATTAAATTTGGAATATTAGATACAGAGAGAGTGTGCAAAACAGTATCAGCGGACATATTACGAAGATGAGGGGCTCTGCACTTAACTATATTAGTGAAAAAATTTGTCACACTTTTAAGAGCCAAAATATTGGATGGGGCTGAGATTGTCCAAATGGGGGAGCAATACATTATAACGGGAATGACAATAGTTGAAAAATATGGGCGTAATGCTATCGGGTCTGCAATTTCTGAGAAGCGGTAGAGGAGGCCAAGGAGAGACATAGCTTTGTTTTTAATTTTTGTAATATGCTCACAGTAATTTAATTTTTGATCCATTAAGACACCTAAGTCTTTGATGGTGGAGACTCGTCTGAGGGGAAGGGAGTTTAAACTGTACCTGAAATCATAAGGGGACTTTTTTAGCGAAATGGAAATTATGTTGCATTTATTAGCGTTTAATGGACTAGTGTTCTGAAAAAATGATGGTATTGTTGATGAATTAATTATATCATTGGGAAAACATATTGAGATCATAAACCTTGGAGAAGCTACGGGAATTCTGGGTATAAGATTAAACAGGAAAAGTCAGGGAATAGAGTTGGATCAGGAGGAATACCTTGGCCGTATTGTCTAAATTTGATATGATGGATGATACTGTTCCTACTCCCATAGAAGAAGGTTTGAATGTAACTCATGATGACCCAAAAACTTGCCCTGAAGTTCCATATCAAGAGTAAATTGGCTGTCTCGTGTATGCAATGATTTGCTTGAGGCCCGATATTGCCTTTGCAGTATCCAAGTAAAGTAGGTTTAACCACGATTTCATATTGGAACACCGGACCAATGCAAAAATGATATTTGAATACCTGAAGGGAAATATAAATTATAATATTGCTTATTCTAAATCAGGAAAATTTACTGAGGGATATGCAAATTCTGACTTCGCCTGTGACAAAACAAATCAGATTGTCTTATTGTACGCATGTGTTTCAGTTAGCCAATGGAGCAGTTGCCTGAGAAAGCAAAAAGCAGGGATGTTTAGCATTGTCTACAACAGATGCTGAGTTTGTATGCTGGACAACTGGCACAAACTAGGGCATTATCTCTCTACCATTACAAAAGAAACTCTTGGAAAGAACTGCGTTGAATTACTCGAAAGAGATGCGGTGCAATTTTACAATCATAACCAGTCTTCAGTGAAAAATGCAAATTGTGGAGACATCAAGAAAAGATCGAAACATATATGCATCATACTGTAAAAGGGGCTGTTGCTTATGTGTGAACAAAAATACGGAAGCAGATGCACAAAGGGTCTCAACAATGTTAGAAAATCGGAACTTTAATTAATCAACTGAAACTTGTGTCACATGGAACTATTGAGGGTTTTACACTTGTAGCATAATTGCTTAAGTGACGATTTTGTACATAATATAGTAGCACGATATTAACTGCTGTTTTTATAACCGCTTAAAATATAAATAAAAAACAATACATTTCGGCAACCGCCCATAGTATTGTTGTTCTTTGAACAAAAAAAGTTGTTTTTCAATTCTGAAAGAATTTAACCGTTCCGAATTCATCTAAAAACATATATCACAAAGCTAATGGTTTATTGGGGCAATATATTTACAGATAGCTCCGGAAGCAACAAGTGGTTGCCGTGGGTTACTTTCGGAATAGGACTCAATTCTATAGTAATGAACAGTGAAGCATATGATATCGAGCAGTATCGAAAAATCGGGTAGCATACCTTTACCGATGCTTTACAAAACCGCATGATCAATTACCAAGGATATTGAAGTAACCAGCCAAACCCAGTAACTGAAAAAGACCGTACCCTCGCTGAAACTAACAGATATTCTACCGACTAACGATACATTTACCATGGGCGAGTATTTGACGAGCCGGGTACAGAATCCTTAAGGAGAGCAAAAGCCATGCAAAATACCTGGAATAATGATTTTCATGTCAAGGATAATACCTTCGGTTTGTTTATTTACCTGCGCTCTTATGAACTTCTGTTTGGACCATTGCTAACTCCTAGATCAAAATCGGGCATACAAGATTGCACACCACTCAAATCCGTCGTTATTGCTTCACATGGCTTGGAGCATTGACAGCGAGGGCGAGGGGCGAGGGCGTGCAGTGTTGCAGGAACAGGCACACGATTATATGATTATATCTTCACAGATCAAAATTGATTGGAGGACATCGAGGACATGGACCACATGGACCAAAGATTATGTTGGACCAATGTATGCAAGCGCCAATCGGCACGAGTTGAAAGAGAAAAGGATTAGTCGAGAGATGTCACTACTAACAAAAAAATTTGGATGGCGGCTTTTCAAACATTTCGTGAAATGTTCTCATTTTTAAAATGACATAATACTTATACATTCTTTCACATTCAAACACAATTTCTCGTTTTGAAGTTTTTGGTATCCCGCAGAAGGCGAAATACTTTCTGTAAATATGAGACTGGGATCTCTACTGCAGGATATGGAATATCTTGCAGAAAATCCTCCCTGTGCCTTGGCAATCCTCCGAAATGCATTTTAAAGAAATTTTCATGGGATAAACCTGGCTAAGGAATATTTGAAGTTTTAATAAAATCCTATAAAGTTTTAAGTCACACAACCTTCCAACCGAGGCAGATATTTTTGTAATTATTTTGCAATGTGATAAACATGAATTACTTGATGATACATGTATGCAAAAATGAACTTATAGATATCCCACACAGCACATCGTTGCCAAAGGACGTCCGCTGCGCATCCGCCGCGTCCTCTCAGTGTCCGCGGATTTTCAGGACAGCCAGAGGACAACCGCCGGCTGCCCTGGCCATAGAGGTATCTGTAGGGGGGATAAGCGCTCTGAGGTGAAGCCAGGCATAACGGTACTTTTGCGCATTTAGCCATCATCTACATCTACATAATACCCTGCGAGCCACCTCTAGGGTGTTTGGCAGGGGGTGATCAATCACCAGCATGCATTTGGACTCCCACATGCACACCACACCGTCCAAAAAACGTCCCCCCAGTGAGAAATGGGTGGTGGAATCCACGTGGAACCCACGTGGAATCCACGTTGAGTGGTGGATATTTGGTGGTGGTGGATATTGAGTGGTTGGACCCACGTGGAATCCACGTTGATTTCAAGTGGATTTGTGGTGATTATCATAAAATGTTAAACAGAATTTCTAATTTGTGAAACTTAACTCTCTGGTGACATTTCGTCATTTATCATCCTGAAACCACGCTAGTTATGTGAAAATGTATCGCACATTCTATTTTTATATAATTCGTGGAAAGGCAGCCATGAGAGCACATGAAAAATCGTAGACACATATATAGAAGGTTTAGATATAGAGTGGTTGAGGTTTTAATGGTTTTAGGACAGCACCTACTGCTGTTTTAATTTTTCCACCAAATTTCCACGTGGGTTCCACGTTGATTCCACGACCAAAAACACGTGGTATCCACGTTAATTCTCCACGTGGAACCCACGTGGATTCCACCACCCATTTCTCAATGGGCCGTATAATAACAAACTATACTACTATATGTATGTTGTTAGAAATAGAATATAGAATAGAAATTCAGAAACATGCATTAAGTTTTACACAGGTTAGTAGGCTACACTACAAGTCATGCAATCTATTTACGAGTTCTATTGCTGCCGTTAAAATCTCTTATTGATCGTGGAAAAAATGACATTCGGAATCTGTCTGTTCTGCAATCTATCTCTCTTATTTTATTTATATGATCTGATCTTCCGTAGTACGTTGGCGTCCGCAAGATATGGTTAACTTCGTCAGAAAAGACACTGCTCTTGAATTTATCTAAAAGGTTTAGTCTATTTTTCAATCTACGGTCCGACAGAGATTCCCATCCGATTTTATCTAAGAGGTCAGTTACACTAACAAGACTATCGTAACGACCTTTCACATACCTGGCACCTCTTCTTTGCACGCGTTCTAACTCTGTTATTAAGCCTTTTTCATGAGGGTCCCAAACACTGGCAGCGTATTCCAAATGTGGTCCAACGAGGGAAAAGTAAGTAGCTAATTTCTCTCACTTTGTCGTCGCACTTTCCTAATATTCTTTTAACAAAACCCATTTTACGATTAGCTTGACCGGTTATTTCTCGAATATGTTTATTCCACGATAGATCATTATTGAGTCTAACGCCTAGATATTTCACGGATTCAACTGCATTTAATTGGGTACCTCGAATGATATAATTACGCTGTAGGGAGTTATTCTTCTTCCAGAAATTAATTACGACGCATTTTTCCAAATTTAATTCCAACTGCCAAGCATCGCACCAAGCTTGGATAGCAGCAAGGTCATTCGTTAGTTCATCCATATCTTTGCTGGAACGGATTTCTCTGTAAACTACAGCGTCGTCTGCAAATAATCGTAACTTACTGTGTACTACTTCGCCAATGTCGTTTGTGTAAAGAAGGAATAGGAGTGGGCCAATGACACTACCCTGAGGAACGCCAGAAGTGACTCTAACCTCATTGGAGACTGCACCGTCTAATACTACTCTTTGGACGCGGTCGCTCAAAAATTCTCTAATCCAGGAAATGACATCTTCGTCTAGACCATAAGATTTCAGTTTTATTATTAACTTTCCGTGGGGTACTTTATCAAATGCCTTTTTGAAATCAAGAAAAATCGCGTCTACTGGAATGTTGTCTTCCCCGGAGACTAAAATATCGTGGGCGAAAAGCGCCTACTGAGTTTCGCACTATCTGCTTTTCCTGAATCCATGTTGAGTTCCCATTAATAAGTTTTGCGCGTCTAGGTGTTTCATTACCGAGCTGACTACGATGTGTTCAAGGACTTTGCAAGAGATGGACGTTAAAGATATCGGCCTGTAATTAGATGGCTGTTCCTTGTCTCCACTTTTAAATATTGGCGTTACATTAGCGATTTTCCAGTCATCAGGTACTTCGTCTTCGTGGATTTACTTAATATTAACTGCAAGTAATGGGCAATTTCTGAGGCTAGTTCTTTATATACGCGAGAAGGGATTTCGTCTGGACCAGGTGATTTATTTGGACTGAGCGATTTCAATATATTTTCTATTCCGAGCGTACTAATGTCAATAGCTGGCATCTTACGTATACAGGGATTGTCATCGGTCTCGGGTGAGTTTTCGGAAGGCTCCATGAACACGCTCTTAAAGTAGGAATTTAATAAATTGGCTTTATCGTAACTGCTTGTCAACACATCTCCATTGTCGTTTCTCAGCGAACATACGGTAGATCGTTTACCTTGAACTTCCCTTACATATGACCATAATGCTTTTGGGTTATCCTGTAACTGCTCTACTAGTGTTTTTCTTTTAAAATTCGTGAACGCATTCCTGAACGCTTCCTTCGTGGCGGCTTTAGTCATCCTATATTTTTTAATTATTAGCTCGCGTTCATTAGCGGATAAATCCGTGCTGACTTTTTTCATTTTAGCATGACACGCTCTCTGTCGCCTCAATGATTTTCTCACTTCCGCGTCGTACCATCTCGGTTCGCTGCCTTCTTTTACTATTTTACTAGGGATGTAGCTATTTATTCCCGAAGTTACGAGCGAAAGAAAAGCTTTCCAAGTATTCTCTACATTTAACTTTAATACTGAATCTTGAAACTTGGGGAAAGCATTTTTCAGATGACTCTTAAACCCATCAAAATCAGCTCTTTTAAAAATGAAAACTTTACGCTCTTTTTTTAAGTTTACAGCGGTATTTAGAGAAAACTTTGCAGGGTTAAAGTGCGTTTGGTGGGGACATGAAGCAGGTAGTCCCAGGTTGGGCGTGGCCACCCTCGGAAGGGTCGCTAATCCTCGACCCTTTCCTCGACGAACTCACCTTCGCTGGCCCACGCCTTCCACCCTACCAGCGGGGGGCCTCCTTCCCTAAAAGTGACCGTTCCCACTGCAATTTGAAAATCAATCAATCTATCCAATAATCAAAAAATAAATGTTTTCATCGTACTCCTGTCAAGCGTGCGATCAAGTACGTCTTTGAACCGTGTTTCTGCGATGAAAAATAACGATTTTGTTAACTTTGCTGAAAACGTGGTTTCGGACCACCGGAAAATGGCAACAGCGGTTTGAAATGGGCAAGGTAGCGGGCTGTTTGAATGAGTTACGAGCGTGAGTTTGGCCATGTGGTACCGTTCAGTAGCACGCCAAGGCTTCAGTTAATTTACCAGAGTATTTTCTTACTCACCAGCTACTGATACTAAGTTCGCAGGCTTTCAAAATGTCAATCTTCCATCGTACTGCAAATGATAGCAACGGTATCTCAATAAGTAGATCATTACGTTACTCGCTATGATGACTACCCTAGAGGTGCCTAAGCGGTGTGAGTTTTAGACGGTGACTGCGAATATTTCGGAGTGCGTACATACCTCACGGTTCGTCTACGTCTACATAAAATCCCGCAAGCCGCCTAAAAGGCGTGTGGAAGGGGGCGTTAGGACACCCCCTTAAAGATATCCATTCTAAATTCTTTACGTTAGTCTTGTTAGTGCAAATACCTCATTGATGAACTCGAATGGAAATCTCTATCAGACCGCAGGCTGAAAAATAAACTGAACCTATTAGATAAATTCAAGAGGAGTGTATTTTCAGACGAAGGTAGACATATGTTACCAATTAACGCCATTATACCACGGTAGATCAAATCATATAAATAATATCAGAGAGATAGACTGTAGAACAGACAGATTCATTGTCTTTTTTCCCACGATTTATGAGACTGTACCGACAGCATTTCCACGATAGATCATTATTGAGGTTTCGCATGATCTACTTTTCCTGAATACATATTGTGCTCTCATTAACAAGTTTTGCGCGTCTACGTGTTCTACATCTACATTTTAACAATACCCCGCGAGCAACCTCTAGGGTGTTTGGCAGGGGGTGACAAATCACCAACATGCAGCATGCAAGAGGACCGCCACATGCACACCGCACGGTCATATAAATATTACGCATACTAGTAAAATATACATGTTCATAAAAAAATTGCTAATGGTTATTTATTCGTAGAGCAAATACATACAAGGTTAGAACTATGAAAAAAACATGCAATGAGTGATCCTAGCGAGCGACGCTATTAATCCTATCAATTGAGACGACGTTGCTATCCTTAATAGAACGAGGGAAGAATGACATTTTAAATCTCTCTGTTCTGCAGTTTATTTATTTTATTTTATTCTCACGATCACGTCTACTATACTACGGTGGTAAACGAAGGATATGATTCTCGTCGTCTGAGAAAATATCTTTTTTTTCCTATCCCTTTTCTAAATCCGTGCTGTTCTTTTACTGAAAGATTTTAGCAATCTAAGTAGAGGTTCGAGGTTATCGTAACTCCCAGGTAGTTCACTTAGTATGTTGCCTTTATGTTAATACCATCCACAGATTAAATATGGCTATAATTGGACGAATTTCGCAAGAAATGTACCGACATGCATTTGCTCAGATAAGATCGAGTCCCCACTCTTGGCTCGACAAATGAACGTTGTTTAACGCCGATGATAGAATTTCATAGTCAGAGTGGTCCATAATTTCGCGATAGATGACAGCGTTGTGACCAAATAAACGAATTTTACTAGTATGCGGGAGCAGAGATCATTAATGTATACAATGAACAACAGGGGGCCGATTACCGAATTCAATGAATCAAACAAGAATTTGGCTTCTACTTTCCCCAAATTATTTGTTTGTAGTGTAATTAAAAAACAGTGGCGCCGACTCGCTGGGGCTTGAGGGGGCCCGACTCCCCTCAAAAATTCATTATGGGTGTGAGGAAAAAATGTCAGGCTTGTCGATTTTCCCCGGATTGTCTACATATCGACATTCGAGTTATCACGATTCTAATGTTGATCATATGACTCTTCTAAAATTCTTATAAACTTAAAACTCACTAATTATAAAATTTCCCAGTGCAAGATCCCCCCCCCAATATTTTTTTAAGTCGGCATCCCTGATTACACATCGGAGGGAAAGGACTTGGTACTCTTCTGGATGAAGTCAACGGAGGCCACCCCCTGCCAAACACCCAAGATGTGGCTCCCACGGTATTGTATAGTACGTACTTGGGGTTAGACACAGGTAAAATGATGCTGCATGTGCCATTTTATTTCATCATTTCATTGCCAAGTTGTTAAGTTATAGAACGAATGATTCATTCTAGAATGTAGAGGAGAAGGCAAAATATTGTTGATATCTATAATTTTCTCTACCCACCATCTCCATCGCGTTTGGTTGGCATCTAGCTGGGTGACACTGATGATTATTAACAAGTCTGCTACCACTATGAAATTGATTAGCCAAAATATGCAAAGCAAAGCAAAAAAATATAGGTAGCAGCCCTGAAAAGAGCTTTGTTATGATGAATAGATGCAGCCATAAGCGTTTTCAGTTCCTTTACATACTACTTCTAAACATTTGTGTAAAAGCACTTGTGCGCTTTCACCAAATCACGAAATAGGTCCTCCGTCGTTGAGAGCCTGGATCGCCAAACAAATTCTGTGAGGAACGATTCCAGATTTCCCACACGTAATCTGCCGGTCCTCCTCCTCAAGTCCCGTTTCATTACTGACCACACGCTTTCGATGTTTTGCATGTGGGTGCTTCTATCTCCGGGACGAACAAAATTCTGAGAGTGGTTGACGGTATCATGGATGTACCCCAAACTCTCCAGACCGGCGTACCCTCGCCACATATCTGTTTTAATCGTCGTTCCCATTCTTACGTATTTTGTTATTGCCTCGTTGAGAGTGGCGGCATCCCTTTTCTCCACGACGCAGAGAAAGGTCTCCCTGGTCTCCCGGTCAACACCAATAAGGACCCACTTCGTTTGGCAGAGACGACCGCGGTTATATTTTCGACGCCCGAATGCGCTCTCGTCGATCTCGACCACGTGCCCCGGACCGCCTATTTCTACACTCGTTTCCTGGAGCTAGGTGAAGACCATCTCTTGGAAGGCCCCGATGATGCTGGAAACCGTCCTCCGCTGGATGCCTATCTCCTTAGAAATTACACAGACTGGATAGCGATTAATCCAGCCTATGACTACGGCAAGGACATCCTCCGGTCTAGTGGCAAACCATTGAAAAATGGTTCCCACTGTGATGGAGGAACATCTCCGGCATGTAGCCAACGGGCATCTAAATACAGGCAGCCTCCCCTTCCCCTTCGAGAGGGTAGTTCTCATGCTCCCACAGACGCAGCTAATGGTGTCCGGAATGAAGCCCCAAAGCACCAAGAATTGCACTATACCCACCACCCTAATATGGGCCTTAAACGCAGATATGCTCTTACAGAACTCCATGTCACTGGTTTGGCAGTTCAGTAGAGAGTAAAACTTTGCACTTAAAACCCTCTTTTTATAAGGGGCCATGCGAGCGTTGGAAAGTGAACGCGAGCACCTTAACGTATTTTCGCAAGAATATTTTCTTAAGAATTCGTCAATTGTCGTAATGACAAGTATTCTTTGAATTTCGCCAGACGTCAGTGACATCTAAATGCATTTATCTACCACTAAGTCCTATTTCAGCCATTGCGGCGAAGTTCTTTGTAGACAAGGACTCTAGAACGCTAACAAAAATGCACCCCATGAAAGACCATCCAGATTAGTCGTGCAATTTGCATTGTACAGGGAGGGTCGTGGGAATGAAGTCGAGGACGGAAATTCCGATCTGGACTCTCAGCCTAATGACGGTCGGTCAGGACTAGCTTGGGTTTCCAACAGGTAACAAAAAATTAGCTGGTGCAAACGATAACACAAAAGCTTTCATAACTTTTCCATGAGCATATGAGACAGCAATTTTTTGAAAATTTTAAAGAAGAACGTAGTTTTCATTTTTAAAAGAGCTGATTTAGATCGGTAAATTTCATTTCATCGATTCATATGTAAAATGCTTTACCCGCGTTTCAATAATCACTAATAAAGTTAAATGTAGAGGGTACTTGGCAAGCTTTTCTTTCGCTCGTAGCTACATCACTAATCAAAATCAAAAGGAAGTACATCTACGTAATAATCTGCGAGCCACCTCTAGGGTGTTTGGCAGGGGGTGATAAATCACCAGCATGCAATTGGACTCCCACATTCACACCACACGGTCCAAAAAACGTCACGTATACTAACAAATTATACCACCACATGCTGTTAGAAATAAAAATAAAATTAAGAAGCATGCATTAAGTTTTACATAGGTTAGTAGGCTACACTACAAGTGAAACGGGACATGCATTTCCATTTATCAGCGGTATAGAGCCTGTGAATAGTCTATTCGACAAAAGCAAATCAGAATTATTCCCGAATCGCAATAATACTGCTTCCGAAGTTTTAATCGTGGCTGTGGTTAATTGCCGTAGTTTAAGAAATAAGATTCCCGAATTCCACCATTTAATTCATAGTACGAAGTGTAACGTCATTTTTGGAACAGAAAGTTGGCTAACAGATGATGATTCAGACAATGAGATCTTCCCAAAATCGTTCACTGTTTATCGGAAAGATAGAATTAATCGAGTTGGGGGCGGAGTTTTTATAGCTGTAAAGAATTCAATCGTCAGCCAAGCGATAACCGTAACTGAGACCAGCGTTGAATCTGTGTGGTGTTTAATTAAATGTCCAAAATTCAAAACTATTTTATTATGTTCGTATTACAGACCACCTAACTCAGATATAACGTCAATGTTAGATTTTCAAAATCAAATAAACAGCATAGCATCCAAGTATCCTGAAAGAAACTTGATTGTGGGTGGAGATTTCAACGTACCTTCTATAAATTGGGAGACTTATAGCTTCATTCCTGGTGGAAGGGATAAAGTGATCTGCGAGGCTTTATTACACACATTTACATCTAATTCATTGTTTCAAATAGCATCCGCACCAAACAGAGGAGAAAGTATTCTTGATTTATTAGCGAAAAATATACCACATCAGGTAGTAAACGTTGGCACTGTCGAAGGAATTAGTGACCACAGGGTAGTAACTGCAAAGTTTTCTCTAAATACCGCTGTAAACTTTAAAAAAGAGCGTAAAGTTTTCATTTTTAAAAGAGCTGATTTTGATGGGTTTAAGAGTCATCTGAAAAATGCTTTCCCTAGTACCCTAAGTAAAGTACCCTACGGAAAGTTAATAATAAAACTGAAATCTTATGGTCTAGACGAAGATGTCATTTCCTGGATTAGAGAATTTTTGAGCGACCGCGTCCAAAGAGTAGTATTAGACGGTGCAGTCTCCAATGAGGTTAGAGTCACTTCTGGCGTTCCTCAGGGTAGTGTCATTGGCCCACTCCTATTCCTTCTTTACACAAACGACATTGGCGAAGTAGTACACAGTAAGTTACGATTATTTGCAGACGACGCTGTAGTTTACAGAGAAATCCGTTCCAGCAAAGATATGGATGAACTAACGAATGACCTTGCTGCTATCCAAGCTTGGTGCGATGCTTGGCAGTTGGAATTAAATTTGGAAAAATGCGTCGTAATTAATTTCTGGAAGAAGAATAACTCCCTACAGCGTAACTATATCATTCGAGGTACCCAATTAAATGCAGTTGAATCCGTGAAATATCTAGGCGTTAGACTCAATAATGATCTATCGTGGAATAAACATATTCGAGAAATAACCGGTCAAGCTAATCGTAAAATGGGTTTTGTTAAAAGAATATTAGGAAAGTGCGACGACAAAGTGAGAGAAATTAGCTACTTACTTTTCCCTCGTTGGACCACATTTGGAATACGCTGCCAGTGTTTGGGACCCTCATGAAAAAGGCTTAATAACAGAGTTAGAACGCGTGCAAAGAAGAGGTGCCAGGTATGTGAAAGGTCGTTACGATAGTCTTGTTAGTGTAACTGACCTCTTAGATAAACTCGGATGGGAATCTCTGTCGGACCGTAGATTGAAAAATAGACTAAACCTTTTAGATAAATTCAAGAGCAGTGTCTTTTCTGACGAAGTTAACCATATCTTGCGGACGCCAACGTACTACGGAAGATCAGATCATATAAATAAAATAAGAGAGATAGATTGCAGAACAGACAGATTCCGAATGTCATTTTTTCCACGATCAATAAGAGATTTTAACGGCAGCAATAGAACTCGTAAATAGATTGCATGACTTGTAGTGTAGCCTACTAACCTGTGTAAAACTTAATGCATGTTTCTGAATTTCTATTCTATATTCTATTTCTAACAACATACATATAGTAGTATAGTTTGTTATTATACGGGACGTTTTTTGGACGGTGTGGTGTGCATGTGGGAGTCCAAATGCATGCTGGTGATTAATCACCCCCTGCCAAACACCCTAGAGGTGGCTCGCAGGGTATTATGTAGATGTAGATGTAGATAGCGAGTAACGTAATGATCTACTTATTGAGATACCGTTGCTATCATTTGCAGTACGATGGAAGATTGACATTTTGAAAGCCTGCGAACTTAGTATCAGTAGCTGGTGAGTAAGAAAATACTCTGGTAAATTAATTGAAGCCTTGGCGTGCTACTGAACGGTACCACATGGCCAAACTCACGCTCGTAACTCATTCAAACAGCCCGCTACCTTGCCCATTTCAAACCGCTGTTGCCATTTTCCGGTGGTCCGAAACCACGTTTTCAGCAAAGTTAACAAAATCGTTATTTTTCATAGCAGAAACACGGTTCAAAGACGTACTTGATCGCACGCTTGACAGGAGTACGATGAAAACATTTATTTTTTGATTATTGGATCGATTGATTGATTTTCAAATTGCAGTGGGAACGGTCACTTTTAGGGAAGGAGGCCCCCCGCTGGTAGGGTGGAAGACGTGGTCCAGCGAAGGTGAGTTCGTCGAGGAAAGGGTCGAGGATTAGCGACCCTTCCGAGGGTGGCCACGCCCAACCTGGGACTACCTGCTTCATGTCCCCACCAAACGCACTTTAACACTTTGCAGTTACTACCGTATGGTCACTTATTCCTTCGACAGTGCCAACGTTTACTACCTGATGTGGTATATTTGTCGCTAATAAATCAAGAATATTTTTTCCTCTGTTTGGTGCGGATGCTATTCGAAACAATGAATTAGATGTAAATGTGTGTAATAAAGCCTCGCAGATCACTTTATCCCTCCCACCAGGAATGAAGCTATAAGTCTCCCAATTTATAGAAGGTACGTTGAAATCTCCACCCACAATCAAGTTTCTTTCAGGACACTTAGATGCTACGCTGTTTATTTGATTTTGAAAATCCAACATTGACGTTATATCTGAGTTAGGTGGTCTGTAATACGAACATAATAAAATAGTTTTGAATTTTGGACATTTAATTAAACACCACACAGATTCAACGCTGGTCTCAGTTACGGTTATCGCTTGGCTGACGATTGAATTCTTTACAGTTATAAAAACTCCGCCCCCAACTCGATTAATTCTATCTTTCCGATAAACAGTGAACGATTTTGGGAAGATCTCATTGTCTGAATCATCATCGGTTAGCCAACTTTCTGTTCCAAAAATGACGTTACACTTCGTACTATGAATTAAATGGTGGAATTCGGGAATCTTATTTCTTAAACTACGGCAATTAACCACAGCCACGATTAAAACTTCGGAAGCAGTATTATTGCGATTCGGGAATAATTCTGATTTGCTTTTGTCGAATAGACTATTCACAGGCTCTATACCGCTGATAAATGGAAATGCATGTCTTATTGTCTCACTATCAAAATGACTTGAGCCTTGACTGCCTTTGAACGTATTGCTCGACTGAAGCTTCTCGTTTTTAAATGTAATACCTGAAACGCTGATTTTTCTTTCTACTTCTCTATTCTCATTTCTGGAAGAATTTTTGTCTGTGAAAAGTTTTGAACTTACCCCTTTATTTTTCAACCCACTAATATATCTACACTCTGCCCTACTCTCTACTCTAAAAAAGACCTACAGTGCTCAAATATGCTACTCGCTACACGACTAGCGGATTCGGCGTGTAATGGTCTCCCGAACGGTTCAGAGGGATCCGACACGATCCGATTGCCGGCCTAAGGTCCACGAAGGAGGCTCCGATGTCCGTGCAGAAACGACGCAGCCTCTGGTTTATGCCTTCCACTCGGCTCCAGACCAGAGAACCACGATCGATCCTCGGGACAAGACTACAAATCGAAAGCTCTATACCGACCCCGATGGTCCCACCCACCCGCTTCACTTCGGCATTCAGATCCCGGAGGGAATCTAGAATTTCCTCAGATCCACGGAAGGTGGCATCATTGACGCCGACATGAGCCACAACCCGCAGTCTGGAGCACTTCGTGCCCCGTACCGCCGCACCAACCGCCTGCGTCACCTGAGGAACACCGCCATCAGGGATGCACCATGATATTATACGGTCGCTTACACCCTCGCGGTCTGCCCTCTCCCGTAACGGGACCATCACACGACGGACATTGCTACTCCCTAACACTATGATCCCCCCCTTCCCACTCTGACGCCCCTTCCTAGGTGCTGGTTTCGGGGTAGGAGTAGGCACGTAGGCACCTCGGAGTTTCCATCCGACAGCAACTGGTACCTGTTCGAGACGGGGACGGGATTTGCCTCAGCATCCCCCAAACCCCGTCTTAGAGTGACACTACCACCGTCCCTCCGAGACACGACCCTTCAAACCTCAGATTTACGGGGTGACGTGACTCCGTCATCGAGAGATGGACCTCGAGGAAGGCTCTCGATCGACCAGCCGCTATTTGCAATCGGGCGAACCCGTGCAGCCCCTGGGGCACGGCGACCTTTCGAAGAACCACCCCTCGGACCATTCCCCTCAGCGGTATCAGCCACCCTTTCAAACTGGGCCCGAAGTTCCCGCACCATCGTCTCCAACGCGGCAATGCGGAGCCCCGCTTCGTCGATTTGCCGTAAGCTTACACGTTAAGAAAATATTGTTTTTTTTTCTGAAACCAGTGGCTACAGAAGTCATATAAAGGTACGTAAATATTTATTAGTGTGTTTATTTTTATGGATACTATTATCTACATCCGGAAACATTCCGTTTGGCAGATATATGCTATTTAAACTTTGCATTCGCAGATGGTTTGCTGCTCGGCTTACGGGTGCGATAATCGCACGGAAAGAAGGAAAACAGGTCTTACTTTCCACCGGTGAGTAAAATATAGAATAAAATATTTAAAAAAATGCAATATTGCGTGAGATGTTCGCTACACCTGATACTTATTGAATTTGTTACCTACAACGTGCTCGTGTTTGGGGTGCCCATTGTTACAAAGATGATGCGGGCAGTTAACAATGTCAATTTTCCCATAATTCCAGCTTCTGCCCTTTGTAATTACCTTAAGGTATCACCGCGGTGTCCGCGGACACTCTTAATTACATTATTTGATTGTTATTCTCTGCATATGTTAAACTTTACGGGGCAGAAAAAGGGTAATTATTTTTAGTACCTTAATTTAAAAAGATTATCTATGGTAATATTTTTTGGAATTGGTGTATTCATAAAAATAATGCTTATTGTAGAGGAAATTTTTCCATTTATACCTATTCACTTTCGCAGCCTTCCTTTCTACTTTCTTCAGGATATCCTTGGAAGTTTGCTGGTCCTTTTATTAAGCCATTTCCGAAAACCTTTCACCATTTACTTTCCTGTGATGAATCATGAAGAGTGGCAGTTGCTCACTGGAACTTGTTTGTGAGGCATTTTCGTTAAAAATGCCTTTCTCGCGTGTGGTGCCGGCATGCGAAGGAAACGCCAGCAGGTCTAGACCCAAAGTTCAAGTTTTTAGCTTTCCTATAGATCTTGGGTTGAAGAAGAAGTGTATTTGGGCGATAAGAAGAGACAATTTCACCCCTACGAAAAACATTATGGTATGTACCCTTTCTCCCTGAAATTCTTTGGACGTAATTTCTAGTTAGAATTGGCTTCGAGATGTTGATGAACGACTCAGGACTGAAAGTGCTGATTTTAAATATTTTAGCGGCAATTCATTTGAAAATTCTTGCATTTTAGTTGTCTTTTTTGTATTCTGTCGTTCGGTTCTGTCGTGCAACAAAGCTCAATGAAAAATGTTCTTAATTATATAACATGCATTACTAATATATTAATATTTATAACTTTCATATTTAAATATATAATGTATTAATATTTTTACTTAAAATCTTTTCTTTTTTAAGAAGAAGAAAAAGCCAAAGAAAAGTTTCTAAAATGTTTACGGCCTAAAATGGACAGGTTTCCTAATTTTGAAACCTTAAGAATGTTAAACACGAGACTAATAAGACTGTGGTTTCCTGTCCTATGTAATCTGCTTGTTACCTACAAGAGACGATTTCTTGCTACAGTGAAATTTTTATATACTTCATTATTACAGGAGCAGTGCTGGACAGCATGTCAGTCCCTGAAAAAGATGTGGAGGTGGCTATCAGAAACTCACTAAGGCACGCCAAGTGACAGCAGCAACACGGTTGCAGGGGAAGAAGAAAGTTAAATAATTCGTATGCAGTTTCTTGCATTGGATTATTTGTAGAAGCCAAATAAATATTGTGCATGAAATTGATGCCTTATTTATTTAAATTCTTGTCTGGACCTATTATTTATTAGTATCGAACAAAATGCAATCCTAACCTAAACGTGTCCTGAAGGTGTCCGGAGCGGACACTTTCAGGACGTCCATAGGCCACCTTTTTTACTGACATGCGGACTTGCAGCGGACATCCTTTGGCATGAATTCGGACGTCCTACGGACGTCCATAGGCCACTTGGCGGACAGTCACCGGATGTCCTAAAGGTGTCCGTGTGCTGTGTGGGTAATAATGGTGGTATATTATTATTATGAAATTCAACAGATTAAGGTAGGTTTCCATGGAGTACTTAAGAGGAATTCTGGGAGTCTTCCCTTTCTTTAAGCCAGGAATTTCGTTCGGGGGACTCCAAAACCAGGGGGGAAATTTTTTGAAAAACCGAGCACTAAGTAATGTGTTTTTAACTAATGTTAATACTTTTCATAATCGAAAAAACTTAAATTGTTAAAGAAACATTTTGTAAATTCCTGATTTTTCAATATTTTGTTTTCTTTTATGAAGGACAATATGTAATTGTGTTTTTATACTTGGGGGGGGGGGGGTTCGGACCCCCCGGACCCTCCCCCCTGGCTACGCCACTGCTTTAAGCACTGCCATCTTCAATAGAGTAGTTTCCTCCATCAATGAAAAGGAAAGGCATTGATTGCGATTCGTTACCCACCATTAGTGTATTCATAATACCTATACAAATTATTTGGTTTTAGAAATCCCAGTTTATAAGGATGTTAATGGTTAATTTTAGCCTCATTTGAAAAAGGCCAGATTGGCAGCCATGCGATGCCACTCCACTGAGATTACCAATGCATGCATGTGGCGCAGAACTCAGGGAAACATCTTTTAATAATCACTTATTAAAATTATTGTCTATGGTCGGAAAGTTTCCTTCACATAGCGCGTAGTCCCCAATCCGAGAGCGCGGAGCACCGCGAATCTTGCTATAATTACTACGTAATAATGCTGAGCTAAGTCTGGCTTGTAATTGGGTTATATCTTTTGGGGAGTCCATAAAAAAAATCAGAAAATATTTATGTTGGATCTAATGATTATTTAGTGTGTATTTTCTGCGTACTTGCCCCGATTTTCACTGTTGGAATGCATTTTAAGGATTATAAGACTAACATAGCGATAAGTTGCGGTGGCCTAGTGGCGTAAACATGCTGCTGTGATGGTAATGGTTGTTAGATCGAGTCCACATCGCGGGTAACATTTCTCACCCTAAGGGCCCTCAAGGCCCCTCCCATATGGTCCATAAATTGCGTTCCATACAGTGTGCTGCTTTTAAAGAGTACTTACACTAAAGATGGAGGACTGGTATTCTTTTCTTCAGATGGCTGAGTTATTTCAATTTCAAATTCCATTAATTCAGCATTGATTTGATTGACCTCAGTAAACCATTTGATTGTTATTTTTTAAATTTACTAGCAAATTTAACTTCGCCATTGCCGGTCCAAAGCCAGGATGCAAAAGAAGGATGGGAAATTTATTCTAGAAACAGTGTTTCGTATTTTTTTCTTATTTCGCGCGTAATATGAATTAATATTTATGTAAGTGAAATTGCTTTATAAATATAATTTCGCCATTTCAAACAACAAATTTGAAGGATTCAAGTAGCTTTATGAGAATTCTTCGGGAAAATATTCTTCTAAAAAATTCGAAATGTTTCATTTTCATGTTTTTAGATAATTCGTGGAGAGCAGGCGCAAATGAGGAGAGTGTGGATTTGGGCGTCATGGATCTAAAATATGTTAATAATATAAATCGTAAATACCTAGAAGTATGCTACTGTCTGTAAAAAAAAAGCAAGATACTCGAGTTTGAGGAGCTCTAGCGTCTAAATGAAGCAATCGATTTCAGTGCAATAAAAATCATACGAAAGAGAATTTAGTTCTTCGTTATATCATGTACTTTAATCTTTGGCTCAATTGTATTTCCTGTACTTAATTTTTTCTCGAAAAAGTACCCGTTTTTTGCGCGTAAAATCAAGGTGCCCAACTTTGAGCGCTTGGCATTCCCGTAGTTTTCGTTCCTATAACTTGCAATTTTGATATAAAGAAGCCTCATCTATTGCTAGCAGTTTGCCGAAAACAAATCGTTTATACTACAAAAATTAACGGAGTTGTTGTAAACAACGCAAACCTCTGCTAACTTCGAAACCAGTGAGTCAATTGAAAATTGATTGGTACTGTTGTCTTTCGTGGAATGTTAGTAATGCAAGCACATATGAAATGTATATTAAATATCAATAATGACGTCAATATCACTTATTATTTATCTAGATGTTTCTATGCGCGTACCGGCAGCTCCGTCGTGGGAGGGGGAGGCGAAAAAAGGCGCGTGGTTGCCACCGACTCAGCAGAGGGCGCGCTTCCTTTAAATGACCAACTCGTACGATGAAAGTATCGTCGTTGCACCCTTCAGGTAAACTTAAGGTCAGGTTGGGCTGAGCTTCCATCTAAATGCTTTTCTACGACGTAAATTCTAAGCCATAATAGCGTAAATTTTATCGGATGGTAAAAAAATTTTGTACCTAAATCCCATGTCTAACAGAATGGATCTTAACTATGGTAGAGAGAAACGTGGGCAATCGGGAACATTCTCTAGGAGGTAATCCATCATTCCGCGTAACGTAGGAAACATATTCCTCAAATAGAAACCGTGCACTGTCCTCCTTATTACTCCAATCGTGAAGTCGTCGATGAAGATCTTAGGCCTTCCCAAAAGACTCTCTTCTGTGCCGTAGGAAGGTCACCACTTGTGTTCTCCTTTTCACAATCCTTCTGTTTCGCCGCGACTCTTTTCACTGATATCAAGCTGATGCCAAGACAATCAGACACAGTTTGATACACAGGATATCTTTTGTCCATACTTTTTTCTGCTTCGCAGCGAAAAAAGCAAATTCCACTCAATACCATTTGGACTTCCGTCTCCGAAAAACCCGTTCTTGGACGATTGATTCACCGAGGGAATCTGCACTAACAATAGTCGAATCATCCCTAAAGGTAAACGTTTTAAAGCAACCAGCGAATGATTCATTAACTGCTAGGGTACTGAGAGTCACGATGCGCTATGTGGCAACTGCGCACGACTTCGAGAGACTCTATTTTCTGTTGCTTTGTTTAGGCCATTCCCATCAGGCAGGGAGAAGGCGACAACAAGAGCTAAAAACAAAAATAAATATAAAAAGATATTGAATATACTGCTGACCATTAACGTGTATGATCTACGTATTTACATTACTAACATTCTACGGAAGACAACGGTACCAATCAATTTTCAATTGACTCACTGGTTTCAAAGTTAGCAGAGGTTTGCGTTGTTTACAACAACTCCGTTAATTTTTGTAGTATAAACGATTTGTTTTCGGCAAACTGCTAGCAATAGATGAGGCTTCTTCATATCAAAATTGCAAGTTATAGGAACGAAAACTACGGGAATGCCAAGCGCTCAAAGTTGGGCACCTTGATTTTACGCGCAAAAAATGGGTACTTTTTCGAGAAAAAATTAAGTACAGGAAATACTATTGAGCCAAAGATTAAAGTACATGATATAACGTAGAACTAAATTTTCTTTCGTATGATTTTTATTGCACTGAAATCGATTGCTTCATTCAGACGCTAGAGCTCCTCAAACTCGAGTATCTTGCTTTTTTTTACAGACAGTAGGAACATTGAAAGATTTCATTCCCTTTAAAGTATTTGTGGGTCTATGATATAATGCCCTTTTGCTGAAAACCCTAAAAATAACCCTAGAACTTCGTTTAAAAGTTCTATAGGCATTACAAAATGAAAGGAATATATTGATGAACTGGCATTTAATGCAATGGTAACAATTAAAAAAAATTAAAATCGCACTAGTAACAATAAACTGACCGCAAAAGTACACTGTGATGGGCTGCCTTCGGGAAAAGGGTCGAGGATTATATTTGCCCAGTTGCCGAGGAAAGGGTCCGGCACCCCGCTACGAAACGTCATTAAGGGGAGGAAGCGACTACCTGGACAGTCCCAAGCCGAGAAAAAACTCCGTACCGGGCGAAATAGAAATGCTCAAACCCTTCGTAGAGCCAAAAGCAACTTCCCGTTAAGGAGCCCGGCGCGAAAGGGTTAAAAGAGGCATAGTCTGTAATTTCTAAAGAAATTTTAAAAATTTCATTTGTCAAGACACCTGATAAATAACCAGTCGTTTAAGACGCTAAAAAGGGGATGGGGCAGGCATGCAGAACACGGGGGCTTTGGGAGCTTCAAACTCCTCAAAATTTATCCCCCCCATCCCCTCAACATTTTTTCTGTAACGGCGACACGTCAGCTGAGGAGATCACTAGCCGAGCTATCTGACCATCCATTTTTCGATGAATTGATTTGAAGGGGGTACATCGAAGACTTGCCAACCACCCAAACATTTCGGGGAGGAGGGGCTTTGAACTTTATCCCAATTGCGACATTTCTTCCGTTAAATAACGATTATTAGTACATACACCGAGAAAAATAGAGTATTTTAACCAAATAACACCCTGCGACCAAAACGAGCAGGCTCGTTGCTCTTGGGGGTTTAGCCTTTTCCCCCCCAATTTTTTTTTACTTTGGCGATTACCCGCAATAGTTACATTTTCGTAGGACACCACTAGCCCAGGGGCACCTATCCTCTCACATTCCATGCTTTGACACAGTTACATTCCATCACGTATGTCAATGACCAACAATTAGTTTGAATATTCAGCATTATTCAAGCGATGTGTATAGCTGATTTAATGTTTGATTTCCCAGAGGGTGCAAATTCACAAAAGATATCTGTAAAGGCAATGCCACCCAAGCACCCCTGGAGCATATTGGTATTAAACGGTATTTGGAGGAGGCGACAGACAGCTAAGGTCGTTTGTGCCATGAGGGAAGGATAGGCAAGGAAAGGTGGAGAGAAACCTGGCGTCGGAATGAGTTTACTCTAAACACCTCAAGCGCGGCGGGCATTTAATTAAATCACATCCCAGCGGCTGGATGAGATTTAAATGACTTCACCTTTTTGGCATACGATCATTCAATAATTTATATCTTTCATAATATATGATCAGTATCGTTGAAAATTTTTGAAAACTTGCGTAATACAATGCGCTACTGCATAATAATTTTTTGAGCGATTTGAATAAATATTTATTGTTTTATGTATCCCCTTTAATGAACTAATGCATCAATTTTCAGTTTTGAAAGGTTTAAATTTGGTTTCGAATAAGCTGTGAGATGTCTAACATTCCATGCATTTTTAAAATACAATTACATGATGTATTTTAGTTATTTGGGGTTGAAAATTTCATAACATATTGGATACTTTCGATAGGATTGCCCGTTTCGCCTACTTGAAAATTTATCACTTCGCCCATTTCTCTGACTTTGTTCTATTACTACCGTATCATGTCATACAGGTAATCACGAGCAAATGTTTCAAACGTCAATATGTTAATATTCAAATGATTTTACCTTAGAAAATCTGCTTTGTGTGACATGATTTGAAGCAATCCAAACATAATCCCACTGCACATTTTTCAGACCAGTACACGCAGTCTCTTCATTTCCCATATTAGGCACAAACTGCACACCTCCTTTGAGACTTGGATTTCTTCCCAGCTGCAGGAATTGTCCTTAGGAAATGTATTTCTGTGAGTCTTGGTACTAAATTGTGTAAGGAGTGATGGCCATATCCAAACAGTCCGTATGAAGTTGGATATTTCAAAAATATTACCTCGACTAATGGCACACGAAATGATAAGTCAATTTTTGATGTGTGTTTTCTCTGTGAAAAGAATATGAATTTAGGACTGCGGCATTCAATAGTCTCCTAAATAACTTCATACACCTCTTGTAATAGCGTTTTATTTCCATTAGGTACGAATGCAATAACAGGTCCTTGAAATTCACCCCACCAATGAATTTATTGTAACCTATAGGTTAGCTAACACACAAACAGAGTTCTGAGTCTCTTTTTTGCCTTTCAATACTATTCCCATTTCGTAGGATCCCCAATTATGAATAAAAATACCACACGCAGGAAGTACACCCAATGAGAATTTCAACACACTGCCTGAAAGAACACCACACAGCATGAATGACTCTAGTGGACTGAAGCGCGTGATTTGGGAGCTCCATCAAGAGACGAGAAAATATCTCGAAGGGGTCCTGGTATACGCTGACTGTTTAGAAGGAATCTTATCTTCGTTGATTACTGTCCAGAAAAAAAAATAAATGCAGAGCTAGGCACATGGCCCCTTTGCTTAGGACTAACGAGGCGAACCAAACACTTGGGGCTCGAGGTGACGACACACAAGGAGAAGATGGTGAGAAGGCAGTGAGCTTAGAAGATACATCTCAAGCTAAAGTAGCTGACCCTTCTTGACGTCCCACAAGCAGAATAGGCGGCAGTTTTTAAGATAGGACAGTGGAAGGAAGGCGTCGAGTTTTTGGACTGAATTCGTCAACCAACTGGTTTAAAACGGAATTTCATCGAAACATTAAAAAATTTCCTGAAGGCATAAAGTCGCTATGAATATTTATTGGAGAGGAAAAATATTTCTTCAAAAGAGAGAGTAATTAGTTTTAATTTAAAAAATAATGTCTGGCGAAGAAAAAATATTATATACAGTAGGTCAGGAAGCGTACTGGGTACGGATGACGGCGTTGAGGGGCGTTGAAAGGCACCAAGGCGTTGAAAGGCACCAAGGGGACCACAGCTTAACGTCCCATCCGACGGACGGAGTGCTGCGCTTGAAATATCCTCCACACAGCATTCAAGCAGCGATCGGGAAGTTTATGAAAATTCTCTGCCTCTGCTGAGATTTGAACCTGAGCCCACGGGTTCGGAAGCCAACACTACCCACCACATCAACCCGATCCCCCGGAGGCATATTTCTGTCTGCTTCCCTAAGAGAGGAATCCTTGTTAGTACCCTTGGCAAAAAATGAAAAAATCGTATACACGCCTACGTATTACGGTATTTATGCGGATAATGCTTTTCTTTCCCCAATTAATTCACTGAGCTAAACTACTAAAATTGATTTTATGCAAAAAAAATAAGTTTGCAAACTCCCTCATGCACACTACATTACATACAATCATTTGCCCTAAACAACATATCTACATATCCCTATCGATAATATACCCATCTTATGTCTAAACAGCAAACTCCTATCACCCAAATTTCATACTATCATTCACAGCACACCAATCTCTCATTCTCATTAAATCACATATATACTTATACATTCATACAAAATGACATGCCCTGTATACTCAGAATTTTATGATTCACACTAAACAACATACTCATCATACTAAATAAAAAATACTTAGTTACATAAAACAGCACAATCTAATTGGCACAAATTACACCCTATTTCACAAAAACAGAGTATCAACTATCAATCACATTACACAAATATCATTATTCACACTAAATTAGACACCCTCATTTTCACTACTCAACATGTTCACACCATTCTCACTAAATTACATACCACCACTCAAAAAGATATACCCTCTACTAACTAACAAAAATAAGTAATTAATAAATTTTTCTACAGTTGTATGTTAACTAAGTAGATATTTAGAGGTAAAGTTGTGAATGTTTTCTTTATTAAAAATTTCAAATGGAAGTCTAAATTTGGAATGGAAACTATATTGGTTTTAGCAGGTCCATATAATAAAAACAAATTTCAAGTTTACACTTATCACAGTAAAATATAAACTGAATAGACAGTAAGAGTTAAACATATTTAATGAAACAATATTTACAGTTAAAAAATGAAAGACAATGTTTTTTTCAAAGTGCAAATCACAAAAACAGGCATTTTTAATTATTTCTCACAGTAGCGAATGAGCTCAGCAGATATTAAAGATTACACATATTTATATTTTATAGAAATTAACAAGGTCAACAGTTGAATAGAAAAATGACAATTCCATTTTCAGATAGTAAAAATAGGTTATTTGAATTTTAGTAACAATGATTAGCCAAACTCTTAAATTGAAATAAACAAAATATTGGTTTTGGCAGGGCAAGATAAAAGAAGTATGCGTTTTTTCTATGCGAAACTAATTCACCAGTTTAACACTTTGAATTAATTAAAGGTTTGCATTCGCTCAAAGTAGTCCGCTAATACTGTGAGAAATACTAGAAAGAAAAAATGCTTAATTAAATGTGGCAATTTTGTATAGATCATCTTAAAAATCTATGAGAAACATGACTGTCCGCTGTTACACCCCCTCTCCACGTTGAGGACGCAGCTGGATTTGAGGGGGACATGCACTACTCTACTACACTACCCAAAGTCTACGATAAAATCAAGCACTACATCTACCATTCACAAATGCAATAAAAACAAATAGAGTATATATTCCCACCATGTAACACACCCTAAATCACACTAAAGATCACACTAGCGTTCAAGCAAAATAAATTATACCCTCATTCACGCTAAATAGCATTCTCTCATTCACATTTAACAAATACTAACACTAACACTAAATGAACCAGAATTCGCATTAAATTACACACTCATTCGCACCAAAGCAATACGCTAATTAACACTAAATAACACAGTCATCCATACTAAATTTCATACTCTCTTTCACACTAAAGCATAGGTATACCCATACTCACACTAAATAACATTCATTCATCCACACTCCATCATATTCACTCATTCTAATTCTAATAAATGAATACCTCATTCACACTTAATAACACACTTCATTTCGCACTTATTCAATAACCTCATCAACATCGAATATCATTCACTCTAAATCAATACCCTCATTCACACCAAATAATATAACGTCTTTCACTGTCACTCATAAATGTATTCACACTAAAAACATATCCTCATTCACAGTAAATAACGCACTCATACTAAATTAATACTTTCACTCGCAATATGTAAATTACCTAATCTTTTCACACTAAATCACATACCGTCTTTCACGCTAAATAACATGTCCTCATTCATACTAAATAACAACTATCATTCACACAATATATAGCATACGTAATTTCATTCATACTAAATTAATAACTAAATCACACCTAAGAACATACCATCACTCACACAAAATGACATTCTCTCATTCGCACTAAATCATATACCAATTTTCACTCTAAATAACACACTCCCATTCATACTAAATTAATAAGCTCATTCACAAAATATAACATACGTAATCTCATTCATACTAAATTATTAGCCTAATTCACACCTAAGAATATACCATCACTCACACTAAATGACACTCTCATTCATGCTAAATTAATACCTTCATTCACACTAAATCATGTACCAATTTTCACGCTAAATAACCCAATGCCATTCATACTAAATTAATAAGCTCATTCACACAATATAACATACGTAATCTCATTAATGCTAAATTAATAACCTAATTCTAACCAAAGATCATACAATCATTCGCAATAAATAACACCGTCATTCACACCTGATGATATAATCACATTCGCACCAATTGGCATAGCTCATTCACTCCATACAGAACACCCTTAATTTAATACTCTCAATCACACCATATCACATTCACTCATTCACACTTAATCACATTCACTCATTCACAGCAAAACACAGTCAGCACAAAAATCAAAAAGGCACATAAATTTGAAACAGATACAAAATATAGGACAATATAAAATCAACGTCTGCACACGGCCTGTCTTCATCGCTTGAGTCTTCAAACACTGAATGTTCCTCTTGTATCTTCAACTCTTGAGGCTTCAGATGTTCAGGTGTCACTCTATGTAATTAGTTCCATTCTTAATTTTGCTGAGTTCCTATGTAACTTCACTGAGTCAATGTAAGGCAGTATATGATTTCTTTATTCCGAAAGCTGCTACTACAGGGCCCATGATTGAAGGCTACCGTACTCCTCCTAAAGTAGGAAAAACATCGAATGTACTCAAGAATAAGATAAAAAGGTGTTGAAAAAAGGACGTAAAATACCACTTTCTTGGAAATGAATAATACTATTTTTGAGTCCAGTCAATTGAGCATTTTTCACCTTTGGAAAGTAGAAAGACTAAAACTGCATATGGGTTGTAATTTTACCCTGAGACTTGAATTCCGAGGATTAGAAAACCCATCCTTACTTTGTTTGCAAATATTCTTAACCACTGTTACTATGTGTAACATTCCAAAAAATAGAATTTACATTACGTTGGGGAAGCTGTTTGATTATAGCTTCATTTGATTTCAAATTCTTCAACGGCGCAACAAATACTCATTTAAAATATGAAAGTGTACGATGGCATGTTAAAATTTCTAAAGAAAAAGTCTGCATACTCAGGGGCGCAGCTAGGAATTAAGGCTAGGGGGGCAACTAATACTCAGGGTGTAGTTTCAGGCGCAACTAATACTTGGGTTGTGGAATACCCGCCAGGGTATGTGGGAGGTGTGGGAGCCCTCCCCCAGAAAATTTTAATATTAAAAGTTAATAAGCTCTCATAAAAAAAAATTTTTTTAAAACCAGCCTTTATATTTAGATTACAGGGGATGAGCAACGTTTATATATGACACAAAGCAAAAAAACTCAGTGACCCCGAAAAACCAAAAGTGACGTATTAAAAAAGTCACTATATTTATTAAATTTTCAGTGAATGGTAAGCCCCCTATGTTTCAAAATGCCACCCCTATGCTTTTAAATGCCTACTATGTGGATATGCCTAAAGTGGATAACTTTTACTGTGGTCGCAAAACACGAAAATCGACCATTTGGAACTTCTTAGATCAAAAACATGTTTTGGGGGGCTATAGGTTGACTGGGGGGTGGTTAAAGGGGGGTTGGAGAGAAAAAGTTATATTTTCATGTATTGTCATCGGAAATGAAGAAGTGTGCAAAATTTCAGCGTTTTTGCTTCACAGGAAGTGAGTCAAATTTGAGTTACAAGATTTGTACCAGACAAACAGACAAACAAACAGACAGGTTGGTGAGTTGATATAAAGGCTGGAAAAATGGTGAGTTTCACGGCCTTCTGAGGGATATTTTATTAATCCTCACACTATTCTATAAGTAATATTAATGTTATCGGGTGGGTTTAACCTCCCAAGACCCCTCCTACACCACTATGCATAATTAGTTACGACATTTTCCTCTAAATAACTTATGCAGATATTGATTTTAGTTTGCGAAACTTGGGAAAGAAAAGTATTTTATGAGCTAACACTCTCAAATGCTTTGTAAAATCTTATCTATAAATTCTTTTTGATTATTGATTCATACATTTATTTAGACAAATGAAATCAAAGCTATCTATAAAATACAAGGTGTAATTTGAAAAGAAATATAAATCGTAAGCATTAGATAGAACTTTTCTATAATAAGAACAAGATTGACGATTTAATATTGAGGGTAAACCATCGCCTAACGAAATGGGTATATTTTACATTTTTCCAACAAAATGAGGGCCGTGTTACAAAACGAAATCAATCCATATGAAGGGGTATCTATCCCTCGATCCTCGCTTAAAATGCTTACAGAATTGTCGAAACTCGGGTCGGTATATGCAATTGCATTATGTGGAACAGGCGAAGGGTTTTATTTTTATTTTACTTATCAGACACCAGTTTGGTAGCCGTTCAACTCAATCCATGTCCAAATATCGGAACATAGAATTATTGAATTACTCAGTGGCATAGCCAGGAATTTCGTTCGGAGAGGGGGTCCACAACCAGGGGGGAAAATTTTGAAAAACCGGGCACTAAGTAATGGGTTTGAAACTAATTGTAACACTTTTCACAATAGAAAAAACCTAATTTGTTTAATAATCTAATAAAAAACATTTTGTAAATTCCTGATTTTTTTATATTTTGTTTTCTTTTATGAAGGAGAATAATTGGGTATTTACATTTCTGGGGGGGTCCAGACCCCCAGCCCCCCCTCCCGTGTAATTGAAACGATTAAAGTTAATAATTCCAGTGGCTACGCCACTGGAATTATTAACTTTAATCGTTCGTCACATGTTTCATTCTTGAAAACAATTGTCCAAACAAGTACTTTTCTCACGTGTCAATGAGCCTACAAAGGCCTCGCGTATCGTTTTCTGCAAATAGCACGAGATCCATGGCAGGAGTAATTTTTGCTTGAGCATGACCCTTTTCTGAACCCTTCCTCGCCCTATTGGAGATAATCCTGGCCCTCGAAAGAGAGCGGACACAGCATGAGGTTCTTCCAGAAGATTTGATCAGTCTTAGTACATTTTATTAGTTTACTAATTCGGAAATTCAGAGCTAAATAAATACAGTAATCGTGCTCCTTGCGGTAAAACTTCTGAAGTGCGTCTTTTGATTGAGGTTCTAAGAATAACGCTTTTACGAGAAGCAAAAAGATTTTAATGGACTGCATACAGAAGATTGGCAACGCTGAAGGTGTTCAAAACGGTGGGGCACGCTATTTTCTCCCCCTACTCCGAATTTTTCACTTCCCTACGTGGATGTGGATTACTGACGGCAAGGTTTGAACAGGTTATTTTGAATTTTGTGACTATTCACCAACTTAAATGTATTTCTCTACTTGCGGAGGGATGGATAAGAGTAACTGAGCTGATCGCAGGACAAACGTACGCAGTGAGTTATTCCATTTAAGAGAAAAGTTAGTCGAATCATGAATTTTATATAATAGGGAACTTGCATATATTTCAGATATAATCAAAAGCCCCAAAATTATATGAAAATATATGTTTGCATACCACGGTGAAAGTTATTTTATTATTTTATGACGTGGTTTGCGATATTTAATTCATCAAAGTTCACGAGAATTTTCAAATACACGTGAGAATCGAAAACGCCCGATGATTGGCTGGTAGAAAAGTGAGGTCATTATTTAGTACGAGGAGGCACGGCCATGGTAGTGGTTGCATACTTGAATACATGCGACGGCGCGGTTATGATTCATTTATTGAAGTGCAGACATATCCGAGTTGTTAATTTTGACTGCAGGGCTATTATTTGATGTATTTCTCCTTCATTGAAAGCGATAGACTGCGTAAAGATTAAGGAATATGGTTATTCTTAGGCTGATCCTAGCAAGTTTCCTGTTACTGATTCCATCATGGTACCGCAGGGTATTTTAGTGAAACTGTAGACTTCCTCGCCGCCGAAAGTCGATGTCGAGAAATTGAATGGTAGCTGATGTGCATCTGAAATGTTTTTCGGTTCATAAAAAAGTAAGACTTGCAAGTAATATTGGCGAAAGCGTATGTATGCTCATGTGAAATGTGTATTCTTTTGGTAGTCCGGTCTAGAGTCTTATGGTGAACTTATTTTCCACCTCGAAGCAGTCAATGATGCTTTCAACTTAAAAATACCTTTCCTGGGAGGCGATAGGAAGCTCTTTAGGACTGGAATCTGAGCGAGCCAGACTACTAATTGCTTCAATTTAGTAGCGATAATATGCATGGACGAATGGTTAAAATAGCACTTAAAAAACTGGATTGTCAAAAATAATTATACAAGCCTCGGAAACATCGAACTGAAAATTTTTAAGAATAAAGTGAAGCATGAAGAAAAAGTGACAATCAATATTTGAAGTCAATCAGAAGTGAAAAAAAATATCATTAACCATGCAGTTTAATGGAAACTATTATAATTATTAGGAGGAAATGATACTGCTGGCAGCAGTTCCATGAATCTTATGTTAAAATTAAATATGGATATCGAATTTAATTCAATTAAAAACAGTAAAATTAACGGTAACCGTAATGGGCTGCACTCCAGAAGCATGGCAGAGAAGGGTGAAATGCTTAAAATTTATTCTTTAATTTTATGAATTCATTTATTTTCAAATGTTATGATGTGCTCTAAAAAAAACAGCAAAACTAGGGATGACAAGGTCTCCAAAATCTAATCCTTAATTGATACGAGTTATTTATTTCTTGCTCTAAAGGCAGCAGCGAAATCTCCATAAACAAAGAAAACATCCTCTGGAAAATAACGGAAAGGAGTTAGCCAAAATTAAAATATGGCCCTTTCACTTTTATTGCAATTCGAACACATTTTTAAAAATCTGCAAGGGCCAACAGAAAAGACGTAATGAAATGTTTTTCTTACCGCTTGGCGTGGTCAGCACACCGTCACAATCCGAATTATCCTGATTTTTCTGCAAGCTGTATGTCCGAGATGACTTGCGACTGAAGAGAGATAAAATATACAGTTATTGAATTTCCCACCTGGATTTACATATTTTCCATATAAGTGCACTGAAATTCACTGGGACAAGAATAATGACCTTATATACATCCGTGCGCAAATTCAATATTAGTTGTACATAAAGAGCATGTATTGTCTTTGCACTGAAGTTGAAAGGTGTTTCATTTCAATGTGGCGGCATGGGGAATCAGTCTGATGTTAAGAAGGATAAAAGAGAATTTCTTAAAATTAGTTAACCAAGTTATAGAAAAAATAGTGATCTCTGACCTCAAAGGTAACTCATGCGTGTGTTTTAGTGCGATAAATTAAGTGCTGTATAAATTTAATTCATTCCGTGAAAACAAACATATCAAACTTACAATATAAATAAACAAAGGGTTTTTCTAATAAATAGATAATATTTATTGTATATTGTTGTCATCTTTGTATTTTATATTGTTAATGTTTTCTCTTTCATAGCCCTGAGGATGATTTTACATAAATCGAAACGCTGGCTATAACTTGGTTTCAATTGACCTAAACTCCATGAAACATCATAAAAAGTTAATTGAACAAGGTCAAGAATAGAAGAGGAAAAGTAGTAATATACAAAATAGATGATGTGAGGGGAGCTCTACCACGGGTATCGAAAGCATAATTTATTTATAAAACTATAGTGTTTTTGTAGTATATATTTTAAAAAATTCAGCTATAATTTTATTAGTAATATGTAAGAGCAGTTTCATTTAGATTATTATAAGGTGCGAGACGACGAGGGTCGCCTCGAACGGACTTCCTCTGAGACCCAGCCATTAAGCACGTTCCTGCTGTCATCGGAAGAGTCGCCTGACAAACGATCCCTTCGGTGACTCCAGGGCGTGGGCTTGTGGCTGCTAGGGTCGGCAGTTGGTGTTGTGCAGCGAAACAAGGTGTATGGCTTGGGACTGAATAAAGGAAGTTGCTTGTGTGACAGAATTTGGACTTGTTCCCTGCTTTGTTTCCCCCGAACCCCTTTACCGTCGGCGAAGACGACTTACATTTGGTGTCCGAAGTGGGGGATCTTTGCTAAATATTAGGGGAAGCAACTGCAAATCAAGTCACAAATAAATCAAGGATGACGGGTCGGATCAGCTTATCGGGCCGCGAGATGGACCTCCAGCAGGCGGTGGATGAGCTATCCGCGCAACTGAGGATTCTCAAGGAAGAGAACGAAGGTTTTCGGGCCCGCGCGGATAACACGAAGGGGGAAGGACAAATCACGGGGAAGTCATTCTCGATGGTATCCTCCATTGATTATTTCTCTGGCGCCGCGGGGGAGAACGTGGAGACGTTCTTCTCTCAAGTGGAGCAGGTGGCGAAACTTAGTGGTTGGAGCGACGACGACAAGTTAAGTGTGGTCACCCTACGTACCCGCGGGGGGGCACTAAAGCACCTGCGGGCGAAGGAGAGAGCAGGGGCTGTTAAAACATATGATGACGCTCGGAAGTCTCTGTTAGAAAGGTACCGGGGGGGGTTAAAAACCGACGGTTTTACAGAGAGATGCTTGCTGGCGTCCGCATGGCACCCAGGGAGCGGATCGAGGAATTTGCGGACCGCATTCGTGAATTGAACAGCCACACGTGGAGGGAGGAGGAAGATGCCGCAGCGGCCGCGATACGCCAATCCGAAGCGGATGAAAGAGCTTTGGACGCGTTTTTAAACGGCCTGCCGGGCAGAGTGGGGGAACATACGCGTCTCGCAATGCCGGAAACCTTCGATGCAGCCGTTAATGTGGCCGTGCGTATACGCGAGGCAGAGAGGAGGGCTCATTCGGAGACGGAAGAGAGAAACGTTTTCACGATGCGTGAGGGAGTCTGTCATGCTTGTGGGCAACCCGGACACTTTGCGAGAGAGTGTGCAAACAGGGGTGGAATGCGGTGTTTTAACTGCGGTGGACAAGGACATTGGGCGAGGAATTGCCGAGTGGGGGGGCGGATGCGCGTCGGGGGGCGCGTTGAGCCGTCTTTAAACGTTTCCGGGGCCGAGCAGGCCGCCCGCCAAGGCCCCCGGTAAAGACTTTGGTTCCATGTGTGCACCGTGAAGGGGGAATGGAGGACTTAGCGGTGATTGTCACGTGTGAATATAAGAGGCGGCGTATGTTAGTGGACACTGGGGCCCAGGTGAGCCTAGTGACTAAGGAGTGCTGTGGGGGGCAAGTTCTACGTAGGTCTCGTTTTAGGATAAAGGGTCTGACGGGTAGATGTATTTGGAATTATGGAGAGGTAGTGCTTCCGGTATGGTTCGGAAGCGATGTGCATAATCTTCGGGCCCAAGTAGTGGACACCTTGGGCGGGTATGAAGGCCTTATTGGTATTGACTTCCTTCGTGAAACGGGGGCCGTTATTGACGTGAAAAAGGGGGAACTCTCAATTGGGGGGTCAATAATTCCCTTGACCGAGAGAGGAAGAGCGAAATCCGGGGAATTCGCACCGCAGTCGGAGGAGGCATTTGGAAAGGGGCCGCGATGTGCGGTGACATCTGTGGGGGGATTTACGACGGGGGGCGTGGCTTCCACCGCCAGAGGGGGCGGGCCAAGAATCATGTCATGGGAACGACCGAGGGACGCGTCGACGGCCGGCCCGGGAGGGAAGCCAGAGGTCGCCGAAAGAAATTTCGACAGCCCTCGGGCGGGAAAACCAAGGAGGAGAGCAAGGCGGCAGCGCGGAAGGAAGCGGCGGAGGGCGGGCGGAATGGCTATCCTGCCGACGGACACTTCGGTGGGACAGGCGGAGGGGTCGGTGGGGCTGGAGAGGCCTGATTTCGTGGGTCATGAGGGACCTTGGAGCCGCCGGCCACGTGTGGATGTGCCGGTTCGACTCCCAGCGGCGGAAGTAATCCCAGCCCGTTCATCGAAGCTCGTATCCCTCCCCTTACCCGGGCGGGAGTGGACGGAGGGAGAAGAGTGCGTGCTGGAGCCGGCTCTCGAGATGGAGGAGTGTTTAGTTGCCCGGTGTTTGTGTCGGGTGGACGGGGAAGGAAGCGCGAAGGTGCGCGTGAGTAATTATGGGGAGGCGGCAGTAAATCTATGCAAGGGCACAGTGGTGGCGACAGTGAGCGATGTAGATTTTGTTCCTAATGAAAGATTCTGCGGAGATGATATTGAGGGTGCATGCGATAGGAACGTGCGCTCTGTGGAGAGTACGAGTTTGTGCGAGCTTTCGGATAGTGACATTGAAGGGAAATTGACGCACCTGAATGGGGGGGGGAAAAGCTGTTATGCGTCCCCTAATAGGAAGGTACAGGCATTTGTTTTCATTAACGGGAACACCCCCTGCGACCCACTTGGTAGAGCACCATATTCCTACAGGTGACGCCCGTCCCATTTATCGGAGACTCTATCGCACTCCGCATCATTTAAAGCCTTTAGTGGAGGATTTTGTGAAGGAACAGTTGGAAGGGGGAATAATATCTCCTTGTCACAGCCCTTGGGCCTCACCCGTTGTGATCGTGCCAAAGAAATCTGAGGACGGAAAGCCTAAGTACCGGTTCTGCATAGACTACCGTGCTTTAAATGCAATTACTAAACCGGATGTATACCCACTTCCAAACATTACGGAAACCTTGAACTATTTGGGGGGTGTAGGTATTTCTCGACCCTCGATCTAACGGCGGGTTATCACCAAATTCCCATGGCCCCTGAGTCACGCGAGAAGACTGCCTTTATTGTAAATAGCGGATTATACGAATACCAACGTATGCCAATGGGACTAAGAAACGCGCCAAGTGTATTCCAACGTATGATGGACGGAGTCTTCAGGGGAATGACCCCCACAGAGTGCTTGGTGTATCTCGATGACGTTATTGTATTTGGCGGGTCGATTGAAGAGCATGCAACGCGGTTGGGACGAGTGTTTGAGAGGCTCGAGTCGGCCAGGTTGTCCTTGAAATTGACAAAATGTCACTTTGCCCTTTCTCAAGTAAGCTATCTAGGCCACATTATCAGCGGAAAGGGTATTCAACCGGACCCAAGTAAGATGTCGGCGGTAATGGACTTCCCCACCCCCAAGACGGTAAAGGAGACATAATCGTTTTTAGGAATGACTAATTATTACCGTCGATTTGTTAAAGATTATGCCATCCTCGCTCGCCCGCTTACAATGTTACTGAAAAAGGGAACTGCATTCGTTTGGGCTCCGGAGTGCGACGAAGCAGTGGAAGGGCTAAAACGGGTGTTGACGAGCAGCCCAGTGTTGGCATATCCAGATTTCTCCTTGCCTTTCATCATAGCGACGGATGCAAGTAATTTCGCGATAGGTGCCGTCCTATCACAGGTGGTCAATAATGAGGAGCACCCGATCGCATTCGCATCGAGGCAATTAAAGAAACCGGAAGCGAATTATACGATGACGGAGAAGGAACTTTTGGCCATTACGTGGGCGGTGGGACACTTCCGGTGTTACATCTACGGTCGGAAATTTACCATTTTGACAGACCACGCCGCGCTCACTTGGCTTTTTGGATTAAAGGACCCCAGTAGCAGGTTAATGAGATGGACTTTGAAATTGAGCGAGTACGATTACGAAGTAATTCATAAACCTGGTAAGACCCATGCAAATGCGGATGCCTTAAGCAGGAAGATTCGCCAAGTATCCGTGGAAGAGGTTCTAAATTTTCGGAAGGAGCAGGAAAAAGATCCCGAGTGTATTGAATGGAAAGGAAGAGAGGGATTCGTGGTCGATGGGGGTATACTATGGAAGGAAACTGCAATGGGAAAAAGAGTAGTAGTGCCTCGCAGCTGCCGGAAGAAAGTGCTCCGTCAGTGCCACGACCATATACTGTCAGGACATTTAGGTGTACAGGCAACAGGAAGTAGGGTTAAAAGGGACTTTTGGTGGCCATCCTATTCGCGAGATGTCAAGAAGCATGTAAAGGGCTGCATTGCATGTAGTCAGAGGAGCCCTTATGGTAGGTGCAAGGCCCCATTACAAGCACTACCAGCAGCGAATAGGCCTTTCGAGTTTATTGCAATAGACATTGTGGGTCCCCTTCCGAAGACAGAGGAGGGTTATAGGTATATCTTGTCGATACTTGATCATTTCTCGAGGTATTTAGTGATGGTACCATTAACAGATCAGAAATCTGAATCCGTTTCAGTGGCACTAGTGAAGCAATGGATACTGAGGTTCGGAGTGCCGGAAACACTTCTTACTGATCAGGGAACTAATTTCATGTCAGAACTTTTTCGACAGGTCTGTAAGTTGTTACGAATAAATCAGTTGAGGACGTCACCCTTCCACCCAGAATGCAACGGGCGAGTGGAGAGAGTTCATAGAACTATTGCGCAGATCCTCAGTCATTATGTCAATTTAAGAAACAACGATTGGGGGTGCCATATTGACTTTGCCGTCGCGGCCTACAACTGTAGTTTTCATCGTAGCACAGGTTTCACCCCTCATGAATTGGTATTTGGACGTCAAATGATATCGCCTTTCCAATGCATCGGAGTTGGCGTATTAGAGAAAGAGCACCCCGGGGTGTCTGGATTAAGGGACAGATTAAAGGAAATGTGGGAAAAGTGTGCGAATAATGATCGCATAGCAGAAAGGAAGCGGAGAGAGGCCGTAAAGGGTAAGCGTTGGCAATACAAGGAAGGAGATTACGTGTTTTTAAGTGATCCTTGTATGAAGGTAGGGCAAGTGAAAAAATTTCATAAACCATGGAAGGGGCCATACCGCATATTAAAAGTGATGTCGACATGTAACCTAATGTTGGAGCTCCCATTCCGCAACCTATTGGTACACAGGAATCGCGTTAAACCCTATTTTGGCCCCATCCCCCCTCCTAGTTTAGGAACAGCTGATCGCAGGCCAGGCAGGCCGAGGAAGGAGCGGGCATCGCCGCCCTCCCAGCCGTCCGAAGACGCCGCTGATACTTCTGAGGCCGAATGGGAGTGCGAGGGAGTGGGCGTGGTCGCCCCGGCCGTCGGGTCCGACGATGGGTGGGACACAGCTGAGGAGGAATCATCGTGCAGCACGGAGCCTCCCTACACCCCTCCCCCCCAAGTGCATCCATTGCCGGCCGAACGTTCTCCCTACTACCTCAGATCGTAGGAGCCAAGTGTTGACCCTCCTCCCTCCCCCCTTCCTGAGTCGGCGGGAGACCCCTCAGTGTCCCCTCCGCCCCCACAGCCTTCGCCGTTGGGACGCTCCCCTTATTTCCTTCGTCCACGGGCAGCTCGACCGTCGGTGGAGGGGGTGTAATTTGGGCAGCGATGATGGAAGAGGGTGGTGGCTGGAGGAAACGTAGAACCCGAGAGCTATCGCTGTGTCTGGTTTATGTCTCTCATTTGTTTTAATTTTTGTAATTTCTTTTAATTTGGATTATTTTGGGTTTGGGACATGTACTTATTATATTCTGGATGGGTTGATTTCTTTGGTTTAATTGCTTCGGGAGTGTTAGAAACTCACTTTGGGGGGGATGTGGATGTAAGAGCAGTTTCATTTAGATTATTATAAGGTGCGAGACGACGAGGGTCGCCTCGAACGGACTTCCTCTGAGACCCAGCCATTAAGCACGTTCCTGCTGTTATCGGAAGAGTCGCCTGACAAACGATCCCTTCGGTGACTCCAGGGCGTGGGCTTGTGGCTGCTAGGGTCGGCAGTTGGTGTTGTGCAGCGAAACAAGGTGTATGGCTTGGGACTGAATAAAGGAAGTTGCTTGTGTGAGAGAATTTGGACTTGTTCCCTGCTTTGTTTCCCCCGAACCCCTTTACCGTCGGCGAAGACGACTTACAAATACAAGAAAAATATTGAGCCAAATTTCAATTTTCGTGCTTAAAGAATACATAAATACATTTGAATAGATCAAAATTAATTGATGGTATTTAAGTATAAAAGATAAGTTATGTTCTGAAAAAGGACTCATGGAAATTCTTTAGGGAAAGAACTGAATTCATCATGTAGGCATGACAAAAAAATCACGTGTATAAAGTGACTATACTACCGATGAATAAAGTACTTAGACTTTAATAAACTTTGAAAACAATGAAATGAGATTAATTACATTATATGATCATATCGGGATAAACATTTTTGTAGACCATGCGAATGATTCAATATTGATTTATCAGAACAGAAAGAAATATATAATTGCTAAATTGGGGGAAGAAATTAAAAAAGCAATAATTTCTGAATTGTATATTAAGCATCTAGAATAAAAAATAGACGCATTAGGATATAGTAAAAATTAAACTGATAGCCGAAGAACTTATCGACGATTACAATCATACTGAAATTGGTTGCCGTGAACGCATGTTGAGCATAAGTGCAATAAAAACGTCATATCAGTACATAGTGGAATAGGGTAAAAGCAGAGGATTATCGAAATTATGTTGCATGCGAAATGTTGGACGAAATTAGTGGTATGGAGTTATTAACTGCTACGCATAAACCAAACGTAATTGTATCATCATGGCATGGAATTAAATATAATAATAAATCGAAACAGAAAATGGCATCAATGAAATATATTTACAAACTTTGTTCTTACCGATTATGTTGGCACTACCGAAAGAATTTCTTCGTTGATCCGTTCCTTTGTTCTATCGCCTGATGGTCTTGGTCTTGAGATGCCTTCATTTATACGGCCGCATTGATGTCTTGAGCCTAGGGAATGAGCGGGTTAGTACATGCATGGAAAAAAATTAGCCTTCCCTCAAGGAATTGCATATGCTCACTATTACAATGCAGGGAAAGTCACCATGACACAAGGAGGAAATTACCACATTTCCATCCCAGTGACACAGTTTAATCCCCGTGTTATGGTTTACAGCGAAAGCCAGACCTTGGTTCGATACAAAATAACTATAACTAACGCAAGCTAAATAACCTAGCCTTACTCGACGCAATGATCACGGCCCTAAGGGCCAAAAACCTAACCTAGTTTTGAAGCTGGGGTCCTCTTCACGTGAAGTTCCGATGTCTTGAGCCTGGGGAGAGAGTACACACAAGGAAAATAAATGACCCTTCCCCCAAGGAATCGAATACGCCCCAATACAATACACGGGATGTCACCATGACACTAGGATGAAAGTACCACATTTCCATCCCAGTGACACAGTTTAATCCCCGTGTACTGCAATGGTGTACAGCGAATGCCAAACCTTGGTTCGACACAAAAAAATATAACTAACGCAAGCTAAAAAACCTAGCCTTACTCGACGCAATGATCACGGCCCTAAGGGCCAAAAACCTAACCTAATAGTGAAGCTGGGGTCCTCTTCACGTGAAGTTCCGATGTCTTGAGCCTGGGGAGAGAGTACATACAAGGAAAATAAATGACCCTTCCCCCAAGGAATCGAATACGCCCCAATACAATACACGGGATGTCACCATGACACTAGGATGAAAGTACCACATTTCCATCCCAGTGACACAGTTTAATCCCCGTGTACTGCAATGGTGTACAGCGAATGCCAAACCTTGGTTCGACACAAAAAAATATAACTAACGCAAGCTAAAAAACCTAGCCTTACTCGACGCAATGATCACGGCCCTAAGGGCCAAAAACCTAACCTAATAGTGAAGCTGGGGTCCTCTTCACGTGAAGTTCCGATGTCTTGAGCCTGGGGAGAGAGTACATACAAGGAAAATAAATGACCCTTCCCCCAAGGAATCGAATACGCCCCAATACAATACACGGGATGTCACCATGACACTAGGATGAAAGTACCACATTTCCATCCCAGTGACACAGTTTAATCCCCGTGTTTTGCAATGGTGTACACGCATGCTAAACTTTGGTTTGACACAAATAAATCTATAACTAATGCACGGGCCCATTTTCTTCGCGTCGTCCTCTTGTCCTGTAGTCTTCTGTCTTATCCTCCTAAATTTGGAGGTCGCACGAATCACACGCATCATTTCGTTGTTTGTACGATTAAAACGCAGTTTTTGCTCAAATACGCTACGCGTCGGATATATCGCAAAGTTCGCGCGCATATCGCTCTTTTTCTTCGAGCCCTCATTGCTTTTTTTATTCTTAAATTCCAACCTGTAATAGGGGGATTAGTGAACATACACATAAAAAACAATATTGCAATATAAAATTATACAAAAAAACATTGGCAAATCAAAGAAATCGTAATGCACACATTTTATGGTAGGTACCTTTATGCATTCATTTCATAGTTCCCTATGCCGGCTTAATTTTTGTATATTTGGGCCATTTGGTCGCCACACCTATTGGTACCTTAGGTTTTTTGTCGACTTTTGGAATTTTGAATTTGTGCTCATTATACCAATGATTTATGTGAACGTTTACTTGAGATCTCATACCAAGACTCAATTATTCATGAGTCTATAGCACTTCTACCATCACCATAACCCTTATTTCATTATATCAGGTCTATTCTCTTGAAACACTTATCTAAGAGAGACCTTATATCACCTTCATACCTAGGTATATACCATGCTCATGAGCTTTTATTTGGTTTATTCTGCGAAGGAAAACTAATTATTCACGGCATGCAGAAATAACTGAATTATATAAAAAAAACCTCAGCGAAGAGCGGCGTCCTGCGCTTCCCTGCAAACCCCGATTTTTATAGGAGATCCAAGTTCCACAAGCATGCCTTCCCTATTAGTAGGTGATAGAATAAATATTGTGGATCCTCCTTTGTGTCAGCATTTCAAATTCTCCAGATAACTGCACTTTCTTTTCACTCCTGATAAATATTTTTCTTCATCCACCCTGAAATAGATAAAAATATAAATTTTATTGCAATTTTCAAATTTATCCATTCATTTAAAATTAAGTAATTCGCTACTTATATTAATTAATTCATCAGATTTATACGCCAAATTGTCATTGCCATTTCATACTAGTAGCCTCGTTATAAATTTGTTTCTAATATTCGTTACGTGTTCTCGCAATTCAGAAAATCGAAACCAAAATTTTACGCACGTTTCTTGGCTCGAAGACAATGGCTTAAGATTATTTGTTCAGTAAAATATTATTATTTCTGTAAGCACATTATTACCAATGACTAAGTTTTAGTAATAATTCAAGTGGGGAGGAATTTATTCGTCAAGAGGTTTGAAATTGTGATCATTTAAATATTTTAAAATTGACATTGAGGGCCCCTTTTTCCGCCTAAATGTGGTGTTTACATCGAAAAAAGGCATCAATGAAACCAAAGAGAAGGCTGCAAGAGACAACATCCAACGAGAAACCATTAGTTCCTATATTGCGATTTGCGTACGACATAATACTCGTGCTCCAGTAAGAGACGTAGAGGGATTCGAAAAATATGTGTAAATAAATATGGAATGGAAAATGGTCAAATATAGAATAAAAATTAATAAAATAGGAAAGCAATAATGGTAACAAAAAGAGGATATACCTGCAGGGCTATTCTGAAAAACGGGGCCGTAATGATGCATATTCAGTCTGTGATCTCCAGGCAGTGATGCTCAAGGTGCTGGAAATTGTTCACTAGCAGTAGTGTTGGCTGAATGGACAACCGTTGGAAGATTAAGGTAAGGAATAATGGGAAAAGATAGTGAGCCAAAAAGTTTTACCACGCCCAGATATCAACAGACACGTCAGCAGAATAACCCAAGCAAACGCGGAAATCCTACAAAAGCACGGTACCTAAACTTCCAGCAATTTAAGCAGTGAAGTATGAACGAAATTTTATAGGACTTACATAAGGAACATATTTTTTTAATGGTTGCGATGTTATTAAGATGACGGCAGCTGATAAGTCGAGGTTGGAAGCTTTTAAAGAGTCCAAATGGATAGATCGTGGGAATAATGAGTAAGTCTTAAGAATAGTAGGACAGAAGTCTCATCAAAACCTATGGAAGACGATGAGAAAATTTAATCAGCCCTATCAAGATACGCGTAGGTCTGATGGATATTATCATTTGTCGCGTTCAGCAGATACTCACCGGGATCAAGGGATCACGTAGTGATCTGTCACGTGACCGAATAGCAGACACCTTTAAAATGGGCGGTAATGTAATACCTGTTTAAGTGTGCTAAGCGTATTTGGCACCAATTTCCTAATATCTCGGGAAACCATTGAAAAATATGAAATACCTCCGCGTATTGGATTACTTATTTATTTTCCGCATAAGGTATTGTTTCACTTCTTGATTGGGATTGTTCTGTAGTCTTGCATCATGAGGTCCACTTACATTGCGAAATTTACTTGGAACTACTCTCGCGTATTGTTTTTGGAAGTCGGCTACTATCCACCATTTCAGACAAGTCAACAAGATGGGTGCCCGATCCGTCTCACCACCATGCTAGTATAGAGGCAATTGATGTGATATAATTTAATTAAGCCAAGTTTATCTATTGCTGTTGGCTCCTATTACTGCCTGAGTTCGATTTTCAAGGAATTAGTGGAAACGATTTAAAAGAGAACAGTAAAAGTTGAGGTTTCCCACATATTGCAGGGGTGAATGGTTAAAACGGTCAAATTCTTTTCTGAAATAGAAGAGGATCATAATGGTTTTACCATCATACGAATTATTGCACAACGGATATCATCAGTAACTAAAAGGAACGTGGATAGCGCGCTGAACAGGGACGGTCTGGGGTTATTGAGGGCTCATGAACGGGGGCCTCCTTACCTCCCTAGGAAACTGCACGGAAATAAAAAAATATTCTAAAGTAACCTTTCCGAAAATTCCTTTCAAATAAAAGTATCAGGATCTCTTTTATGGTCTGACACCTTTATTTTATTTTTTCATGTTACATTTTTAAACTGAGTATATTGTAAAAATGGCAAATAATGACAATGTATAACTTCATAATCGCAAAAACACTTCCTTTCAAGTAATCAGTGTCATTTATATAACACCTATAATATAGGATTCACGATCAATGCGAGCATTGTGGGGAAACCCTAAGCTAGGGGCCCTCGGCGATTGCCGACCTTACCAGACCGCCCCTGGCGCTGAAGCCTTCACGAAAAGTATATTGAATTTGCCGCCTTGGCAGAAAGGTAATCAGTCACTTTGCGATGAACAATTTTCTCAAAGACTTAAGGGGTAAGGCATTTAGAATCGACATTGGGCGGAAATCAGGAGGGGAGGAGGGCTTTCGGACGTTGTTGACGCGTCTAACGAGTGCGTTTTCCGTATTCTAGGAAAAACTGAGTTGGGTACAGAATAGTTGAATATTTCAAGCAGTTATGATGACAATTTTTTGGGTAATTTACGAATGAAGAAATTCGAAATTCCATCGACCCCGGATGAGTGGGGTAGGGAACGGGCCAGTGGCGTAGCGAAGGGGGGAGGGGACGGGTGGTCCGGATCCCCCCCCCCTCCCCCCCGAAGTATAAGAATTACGAACAAAATTCACGGCTACCCCACTGGAACGGACCTTATATTTTGGATAGCATTTATAGAGTATTGTATTACAAATGGAAACCTTAATTATAATTTTTTTTCGCTCTTTTCAATAATTATTGAAAAGCGCGAGAATACTGTTAAAAGAGGTGGAGAGAAGGCGTTCGTTTGGATTATGGGAAGAAGAAATTAAATGCTTATTAAGTTTACAACTGATGACTTCAGGCTTAACTGTGTAAAACCTTGCCATTAATGAAAACGAAAGAAAAAACGTTCGGTTCCCTAGTATATTTCATAAAACACGACCCGGGTTTCATATCATAGTTAACCTGACGATGATACAATGTAATGAAAACCGAGTCGTGTTTTCTCAAACATATTGTTTCGTTTCTTTACGGACATCGAAGCCTCCTTCGTGGACCTAAGGCCGGCATCCCGATTGTGTCAGACCCCTCTGAACCGTTCGGGAGTCCATTACACGGCCGAGTCATCTAGCTGTGTAGCGAGGAGCATATTCGAGCACTGTAGGTATTTTTTAGAGAAGAGAATATGGCAAGTGTAGATAAAATAGTGGGTTGATAAACAAAGGGGTAAATTCAAAAGTTTTACAGGTAGAAGTTCTTCCAGAAATGAAAATAGAGTTGTAGAATGGAAAATCAGCATTTCAGAATCAGCAGTACCAATTAACAGTAATACACGAAGTAACTTTAAGCAATGGAAACGTCTGTTGAATCATGATTTCAAAGGCAGTCAAGGTTCAAGTCATTTTAACGGCTAGACAAACTCTGCAGTTCCATTTATCAGGGATATAGAGCCTAAAAATAGCCTATTCAATAAGAGCGTATCAGAAATAGTCCCATTTACACTAGTTCCGAAGTGATAATCGTGGCTGTGGTTAATTGTCGTAGTTTTACAAGTATGATTCCTGAATTCCACAATTCATGGTACAAAGTGTAACGTTATTATTAGAACTGAAAGTTGGCAAACATATGATGATTCAGACAATGAGACCTTTGATGAGAGGGAGGGATCGAGTCCGCAGTAATCACACTTGGAAGAAAATCCTCCAACAAATTTAAGCCGAGTATTGAAGTCCTTTATCGTGTGGGCGACAAAAGAACTTCCACACCTATCCGTTCGGCAAAATATCTCCCTTAAGGGGGTTCTATCCTAATTCCAAAATCCAAATTTAACGGTCGCCGGATTTTAGTTGCGAAGTCGGCCGCTACGGTCAGTGGAATGGGAAGCCTCCTTGGGCGGAGGGGAGTTTAGTCGCTGACCGAAGGAAAAAAAAGGAAAGGACGAGGGGTCGAGCTTCGCTCCGAGCGAATAAAACACCCGGCGCTGTATCAAATTTCACTGCGGAGGTGCGATATTGAGAGTGGTCGGGATTCGGAGGTTGATTTTTGCTCTCTGGTGGCATTAGTCCCATCTCAGCCACTCGGTTGACGTTTCTTGGAAGAATCCAAATACGCGCGCTCTCGACGAGGCTGGTAAGTAAGGCCGGCTTCTACGAAGAAAGGCGATTACTTTAATTGTTCTCTCGTTATTCGACTCCCCCTCGAACGGGAGAGCTGGTCAACGTTCGCATCACAAAAATTTTAAGTGCTATTTAAAGTATCGTAAAAGTCAATTACGCTAACCGAAATGCGCGTACTTCGTGAAACTTTTTTTAACGTCCAACTTTAAATTTTTACGTTATTCCTCAGTATGAATGAAATAGTGATCACCCACGTCCATTTGAAATCGTGTATTCAATACCGTTACTTTATGAAACATGTTTATTCAGTAATCATAGCGTTACAGGTAGAACACTAATGAGAAATATGACGAGTAATGAATGAAAGAAAACTGATTTTCAATCATTTTTAATATATATTGATTTATATGGCAAGAACATCATAAATTGCATATTGCATCATACATCGCATACAGCTTTTATAAGGCCAATAACCCTGAACAGATCGCATCGGGTCATATTGACTTTTTCCTTCGATGTTTTTTAATAAAATGATGCCGTATGAATTAGAGTTTTTCCTGTAATTTTCTAATTTCTTGTAATTCTAACTCTAAGTAACGTTTAATATTCAAAGTGTTCCTTAGTTTTGCTGCAACCGATGTTTTGACCCGACGCGACCGTAAGTGGTGCAATTTATTCTCGCTTCCGTTCCATCGTGAAGACGATTAAAATTCATTCGCTCGCTTTAGGATTGATTAAATCGCCGATGGTCCATCTTCCTGGAGTACACCCATGTGCAAAAACTGAGTGAGATGAATCATCAGCATTTCGCCCCTTTTTGCGCAGAATTACTAGATATAATTGTGGGAATCACAAATCTCTACTTAAATTCTGTTTCTGGAAATTATGCGAGAGATCGTGATACCAGGCAGGTGAGTGAAGATGATTAATTGGCTTTTATTAGTCTCCTTTTTCTCTCAGGTGCGTATAAAATTTCCAATGTTGATATTAGTGAGATTTGGAGCAAAGAAGTCTATCAAATTTTTCCCTTACACTGAGCTATCGGATTTTTTTTCTACGGTGCATTATTTTTATGACCTAGATAGTCATAGACTAGACTAGAAAGTAAGAAAAGTGACTAGAAAGCCACAGTTACTGAGTTCATTAATAAAATATCCAACAAATTTGAATTTGCAAATACACCATCAGAATACATCACGATCCTTGAGCAACTTATATCATTTCGATGCCGATGTCCTTCAACGCAGTATTTATCCAAAAGCCAAAGAAATATGGTATTGAAGTCATTACTGTGGTGGATGCTAGGAAATTTTACCTAAAAATTGAAATTTATATGGGCACGTAGCCAGATGCCCTTTCAAAGAATCCAATTCACCTCATGAAAGTTTCAAACGCTTAGCTGAACATATTGAATGCAGAGGAAGAAATATTACCATTCACAATTAGTGTACCAGCAGTCTTTAACAGTAGAACTTTATCAAAAAAAGATTGGCTATAGTAAGGACGATGAGTAATAACAAAGCAGACGTTCCTCCTGAATTTCTCCCAAGAAAAAATAGAACCTAACATCATGGGCGAGGGGCAGGGGGGGGGGGGGGGCAGCTGCCCCCTCCAGAGGCAAAAATCTCAAAAGTATTTAAGCAAAATCAGTACTGAATTGAAACGAAAGTATCCAACAAATTTTCTGTAAATCCACGGAAAACGATATGCATTAGTAGGTTTAAGATATGTAAGTAAAATAAAAATATTTTTTCTAGGAAATGATATCATAAACTAATAAAGCGCTGTTATTATTTTCTTAAAATATTTGTTCCATTCACCTTTTCCATGCTAAAATGTCGCAACTTGGCTTGCGCCCCCCTCTAGATCATGGATTGCCCTCTCCCCCCTAGTTATGACCCTGGGTACGCCCTTGTCTTACATCCATCCCTTTTTGGCTTTACTCCCGACACTTCCGCGTTGTAATGCCTACGTTTCAATAAAATCCCTGTAGTACTTATTTCTGCCATTATCCATGAGGCAAGTATTACCGCCTCTAGTGGTAACAAAATGCTTATATATTAACATTATATCATTTTACAATACTATAAAGGGGGTGTGGATTCAAATAATCACCTTCATTCAAATTATTACAGTATCGACCGAAGAACGAAAATGTGTCCCTTTCCGTGGTATTGTCTCCCTTATCTGACGCAAAGCGACTGATAACCTTCCAGTATTGTTTGATTTCTCTGCGATTTCCCTCAACTTGTTGCAGTAGTTGCACAATAAATGATTTATGCACTCTAACTACTGGGCAGTTGATACCGTAGGGCAGTACTTCAATCAATTTCTTCGTAACGCTACTGTCACCATCACCTACGAATGAAATGATAGTACGTATTATAGTATCTTCCAGAACAATGACACTGCATTATTCCGTGCCTTATATTATCGTACCAATTATCCAATGATATTTTAATTCGCGCATTTTTATACCTGTTTTGAACTCTTCGACTAATATGTCAGCTTCCATTGCTGCCGAGGATTTGCTGCAATTTTTGTAGCTTAGCTCTTCCACCTCCGACTTTTTATCTCTACTTCTCGCACAAATACAGCAGTATCTGTTCCTCACTTCAATAAACAAGACCTTTTGAGTTCGAAAGCCGCCAACAAAGGCCTGTGAAATGAGAGAGAATTTTAATTGTAATTCTACCAAAATGTAGTTTAAAATAAAAAAATACATCCAATATTGTCCTACAGAAGAATCCCTATCTTACTCCAAAAGCAGATTTTAATGCCAGTATGTTGATAAAATTCATCCTGCTACGTTTGGGCAATAGTACACGTTGTTGGACTAGTATGCTTCTGAATATTTCTGCTCTTCTAGGTACCAAGGGATTATAGGTATGAAATCATAATAATTTGTCAACAATCCTAAGATTGATTTGGCGCATATCTCCATTCTTCTCTCGTATCCGCTAGCCTCCTCATAGCGACATATTTCTTCCCTTTTGCATCCTTCATAACCTGTCCAATGTAACTCATTCGGGACCGTCCCATTGCCTTTCTTCCCTTCCACCTGTCCTTCTATGATTGTTTTCATCAGGCCATCATGTCTCATAATATGTACAAGTACGTTGTACCGTCTTCTGCTAAAGGTTTTAAGAAGACTTATATGCTTTCTCCCACTTTCTTAGCACTCCTTCATTACTTACACGTTCGATCAATTTTATCTTCATCATCCTTCGGTAGAACCACATTTCGAATGCTTCCACTCTTTGACTTCTCTGCTGAGCATATGATGAATTGTTTCCTTACTTCTATGCTTGTAATCTCAGGTGTTAGAAGAAGAGTCATCTTTTCGTAGTAAACCCTCTTCGCCAGCGCTATCCTACTGATTATTTCTTTCTTGCTTCGTCCATCGTTGGTAATTCGGCTTCCCAGGTAAGAAAACGCTTTCACCTCTTCTAGCTTTTGATTTCCTTGCCTAATGTTTGTCCTAGCCTCCTCTCTTTTGCTGCATACTAATATCATAGTCTTCCTTTTGTTAATTTTCAAACGATATCTGGCAATATTCCTTTCTATATTTGTCAAATTCTTCTCTGTCTCGGCTATGATTGCTATGCCGTCAGCGAATTATAGCATACTGTTTTTTCTCCGTTAATATGGACACCCAAAGACTTCTCCATCCAATCACCTAAAATTATAAGGTTTTCTTCACCTCTTACCTGTTTGATTACTGCTGTGATATCTTCGTAGACGCCTTTGACTTCTTCATCCTAGTAGTCCGTCATAGATATGTAAAGCTGTACCACTACGGTATCTACCGGCTTCGTCTCTAGCTTTACCATAATTATCCATTTATTTAGGGCGGAACCTTTTCCACTGAATTTCGATCGTATGCCCCTTATCTTTTATATAATTAACGGAAGGAGGAGGATTTCTCGGAGTTTTTCAAAGTAAATTAGTAAGTGCATTAGAAATAATTTATCCCCTGCGAAATTAAAGCGTTGGTAAAGTCGAATCCATTAGTTCGTAATCAGACATGGCTTAGTCCCAAGATGAAACATTGAATGAATTACACACCATTTGTACGTTGAAGATGTTGTCATAACATTGAAATCTAAGTCACAATAACTTTCCTTATAATCGTGGAAAATTTCAAGTGTTTATTTCAATATGGAAAAATTCCGCTCCATCACGTTCGAATCTTCGGATTTTATTTGTAAATTGAAGTAAGTATATGTTTTAATGTAGAGCGTTTGAAAACCATTAATCATTCTACCAAATAAAGTTGTTAAGCATGGAACGGCAACTAAATATTATCTTCCGCACAGTGGTTAGAGTTATTTATGAAAGAGGATATTCCCGCGTCACATGCAGAAGGTTTTGTGCTCTCACTCATACAAAGTACTGCATCGAACAAGCAACTTTGTACGCAGTCACGCGCCCGAGTGCATAGTTAAATACACCAAGTATGATATTCGACATGAAAAAATCATTTGGCTAACCTGGGATTCGAACCCGGATATCCCCGATGGCCGGTCAAATATGCTACCAATTATAGCGAAGCAACCTTTTTACTTGAATATGAGATTCTCTTTTTCCTTGTGTCTAAGATTCGCCTAGAAAAAAAAAATATTTGGTAATGTAACTGACCGGCAATCGGGAGGATCTGGCTTCGAATCCTGGCTTAGCGAAATGTTTTTCTCGTGGCAAATAACAGTCATGGTATACATGTATTCTCATTCATGTTTAATAATAGTGGAGTATAAGAGCAAAAATTCCCTTCGAAATAAAAAAAAATGGGAAACATACCAAGTAAAAGACCTAACTTCAGTGCAGGGTGCCATCCCGGAAGGGTTATACAGTGTACTGAGGGGTAGCGGAATATTGATCAGGTAATGTTCTTGAGAAATTTTAGTTTCTTCCCAATGACTACAACCGCGCTGCAGTGATGTTAGTATCATTATAAACTGAAGAATTTTTAATGAAATTGCATTTAGTTGCCATAAATTTCTGGACGTAATATTATGCCGAAGAATTACAACAGTTAAAGTAAATGAGTCTACCTGATCCTGCGCCCTGGTATTTTACATGAAGTATCGCATATTTTTTATATCGCAATGTGGTCGTTTACTCTGACACGTAATTTTAGTTAATAATTCGGTCGATGGATGGGTAAAAAAACTAACTACCTCGTCCAGTCATTCTCACAAAAATTAGAGTTGAAAAATCGCGGAAGTTGCCGCCCACTTCCGAGAAAAGTTGCATTCATCATCAGTTTCGGTTCATTACGACCTGAAGTGAGAACCATTCATTGAGAGAATCAGTCGCTCAGAAGAGTGTAAGCAGCGCGTGAAACAGGTTGTTGGTGAGAGATATAACGCTAACAGTTTTCATAACTTCACTCGAGCGAAATAAATATCCCACATTCGAGTTTTATCCTTGTGTATTGGTTATTTTCTCGTCACACCTGCTACGCAAGTATAATTCTTGTCTTATACTTGCAAAACTGGTTCGCGGGTTTATTGGATCTCATGTATCTATTTTTGCTTACAAAAAGCATATTTACGCAAATAGGAGATAGTTAACGGTTAAATTTGGTCATCTAGATGTCATCGCTGTATTACATCGACCAAACATCAACCCCTGCTTAGTGATACGTTGGTTCAAGTTAAAATTCTTTCTTTTCGGTGACTCACGTAATAATTAATAATAGTAATTTTAATAAAGGTATATTTTTTATAAGAAAATAACTTATCGAAGTTTTCTCCCTCGGTTGCAAGTTATCGAGAAACATATACGCCGGAAATGCGAGACAAATAAACCAACGTGATACTTTAGCTATCGTGTTTTGATGACATAACGGTTACTTTTGAAAATGTTTAGACACGAAATGAAGGTATACACAATATATTGCCTACTTGGTGAAATATTTATTCTTGGTTAGCGTCGGCAAGAACTTAAAAGACAATGCTGTAACCTAGAACCTAACTGATAATGTGCAGTATATTCTCTATATTCATCTTATTTTCAATGGTTGGTTACAAGGAATTAATATATTATAGTCATAGCCAATACATTATCGAGAAGTACTTAATTTAAAGCAGTTTCTCCTTCTACAGTGTAAATAGCATCTTTTGTTGTACGTTTGGAATAACGAAAATGATGAAAATAATTTGATAGAGTATTTATTAGCTGCATCACGTTTTTACATATTTTACGTGAATGAAAATATGTGTCTAAAGATATAAAAACTGTTAATAATGTAGCACACTTAAAAAGGATTATTCCTAGTACTTCTTTTCTACCTCCCCGCAAAAGATATGCTTCCTCTTTTCTCCTCAATTGGTCTTCATATTCTTCAACCTCTTAGATTTCCTTTCACTTTCCTTGCATTAGAACAGATAACTTGAAAACTCGTGCTCCCCCCGTTTCAAAAACACCGCTCGCAACACAACACAGGTCTTCTGATGATGAAGAAAAAAAACTGCTGGCTCGCTGGGGTCCGACGATGGGTGTTAGAGGGGAAAGGAGGGGACACAAGAGACGTTGGAGGGGAAGTAGCGAGAGAGACTGCTGTGGGGTGGGAAGCTCTTTCCTTGAGAGTGGGGGATCACACAGCAGCGCCATGGAAGAAAAGATCGTAAGCGCATGACGTTGAGAAAACACGCTCGGGAATTTGAGCTACAGCGTGGTTATTGTAAAGACGACATTCATGAAACGTAAGCGTGAGCTTCACAAACCTGAGTGAGTGAGTGCGTGTGTCCTACGCGGCCTTTTGTTCCTTGGAGCAAACCCGCGAGGTGCGTGAATGAGAGCGTGTTTTATTTATTTTATTATTTGTCCTTTTCTATTGTTGTGGGTGGGTCACTGTCGGTAGCGTGTTTTTCACAAACCTGAGTAAGTGAGTGCTTGTGCGTGTGTTAGTTTCAAGTTTGTATTTCCGTTAGTGTCTTATTTTGTCCATCACTCCCCGTGTTAACATTATTACCTCTCCCATTCGCCCATCAAAGAGTACGGTCTTGGGAAATTAATTTTCTTTCAACTGTTTAACGGCCGTAGTTCGTTCAATCCCTTATATGAAAATTGCTTTCCCAGCGTTTCAAGAATCAATAAAAAAAAGATAAATGTAGAGGGTAGTTGGAAAGCTTTTCTTTCGTTCGTTACTTAAGGAATAAATAGCAACACCCCTAGTAAAAAGAAAGAAGGTAGCGAATCGAGATAGTATTACGCGGAAGTGATAAAATCATTATCTACCGTATGTTCGCTGAGAAACGATAATGGAGCTTTGTTGACAAGCAGTTCCGATAAAGCAAATTTATTAAATTCCTACTTCAAGAGCGTGTTCAACGAGCCTTCTGAGAACTCATCCGAAACAGTTGACAATCTCTGCATACGAAAGATACCGCCTATTGGCATTAGTGCGCACGGATTAGAAAATATATTGAAATCACTTCTCATTTAATTGCGAAAAATAGATATCGTCCTTAAAAGCCTAAAAGCCTTAAATGCGTTCTCCAGGAGTTTTATTTCGATTTAGGCAATAAAAAATAATAGCACACCACCCTATTACTCGAATGGATGACTTTTTTGGCTAGCTAAACTCGATAGTGTGAACTGTTTAGTTTTCTTAAATATTAACGAGTTAGTCAAAGCCTTACGAGTTCCCACTCCCGGTGAAAAAAACATTTTTCACATCAGGAACAGCAATGGAAACTCCACTGCACCCAGCAAAAGCCAACATATTAATGAAAAGCCTCGAGAATACAGAATACGTCGTACGAAATGAAAATGTGGATAAGATACATCAGAGGCGGATTGAGGTCGTTATTTAGGTTGAAGTTAAAATATTTCTGCCGCGCCTTAGTGGTATGCAATTCCGCATATCGAAATATCGTCAGGGGTCTGATATACGTAGAGAAGGGGCTTTTAGATACCAGTTAATACTTTTTAAACATTTTTCGCTTCATAATCATCAACAGTCCTCAATTCAAAGATTGAATCGAAGCAGAGTCCCCTTATCGCCTAATCTTTCGAAACCTTCATAATGCTTCAGCTGTAAATACTTCATCGCCTGATCTACGAATCTCACCCTTCGTCTATCATCTCCTCTAGTCCCTCCCTTCCACCTGTCCTTCGATGATAATTTCCATAACTCCATATTGTCTCATGATGTTGCAGATTTTGAATTGTCTTTTATACACTACCGAAGGTCATTAAAATAAGTATCTTCTCTCCTTCCCATCCTATGAATTCCGCAATACTCACACTATTTACCAATTCGATCTCTATTATTAATCTATAATATCACATTTCGATAGCATCTAACCATGATTTCATCTATTCCACCATAGCCAATGCCGTACTGCCATTAACATCCATGCTCCAAATGTGCGTCATCATAAATTTCCTCCCAAATTCAACCCTTATATTTTCAGTTGTAACGCGACTCTTCTTTTTGACGAATGTCCTCTTCGCTTGGACTATTCTGATGATTCCGCGTTTACGGGATGAAATATAAAGAATTCAAATAGAGAGATTACGATGTTTTAAGTTACTGCACGTATTACGGGGAACAAGACCGTCTCCACTAATTTATCCCGATCACCATTGGACCCATGGCAAGGAGAAACTATACAAATTCTACAGTTATTTGAACTGTACTAATCCCCATTTCAAGTTAACGAAATGGCAACCGTCGCGAAAGTAAAAGTTTTTATACATGAACTTATCATAATAGCAATATATATACAAAAGGAAGACAGTAAAAATATTAACAGCGATACCGGCCTCAACGGAAGTCACACGTGGCAATCAAAAATCCTGGAAACAACTTCTAATACTCCAAAAGGCCTCCCTTAACCACCTGAGGAACACAAAATATGAGCAGGAACGAAAAAGCCTGCCTTTCTAGATTCTCTTGAAATAAAAGCGACCACTATCTGTCGGGAAACGTTGGAGCCATCCAAACAGTGACACTGAGGCATAAGCAAAATGTTTAAATATAATGGCGCAAACAACCTTGAATTTTTTTTACGAAGATGCAAGTAATGATTTGATATATATATAGGTATTATCAATGCTTTGGTCAAAGTAACCTTTCCTACCCAAGCACACTCTGCGCTCAACAATCGGAAGGAGTGCTGCCCCCTCCACTACAATTACAACCTCACTGCTTTTACGTCATCTAGCAACACACCATTGGCCACATAGAGCTAATATTTGTGCTTCCACCAATCAGCGAAGAGTGCTCAGGCGAGAAGCGGCCGAAAAAGCCACTCTCCGAAGTGATTGAGCTGCAATAAAGGCCGTTTTACACGTAATTGTGAAATCTGACGTATTTGCGAAGGCGCAATCAAAATTGCGTCGTATAAAGCGGTATTTGCTAGAACACATGCAAGAATGCGTGATTGCAAGAAGGTAAAACATCCCCCGCTATAATTCAAAGCTCTGATTCTCGCAATTCAAACGTTTTTCCATTGCTAACCTGCGCAATGACGTGCCTCGTGTAAAGCGGCCTTAAGACCCGGTCGCATTCAGTGGGAGATTTCACAGCTGTTGCGTAGCCAGTTTTTGAAATGGGGGGTTTATCGGAGATTACGGGGGTCTTCCTAGGTGTCTGGAAAATACCTAAGGTCAAAGAGGATTTGCAACCCGGAAAACTCCCTGTGGCTACGTCACTGGTTCACACCCCTGCCATGCACCAAATGTAATGAATGAAAAAGGCTCCGTTATAGGTACTCTTTATTATGCCAATTTCAAATTTCCCATCACTCAGTGCCTCTTATTCTATCTATGATATTCCCTCGTCTAGATTAAGTCAATACATACGCATGCCGATACTGATACAAAAAAAGAGAAAGTATTATCCTTAAGGTCAGTATTCTTTATTATTCGTCAGGTTGGAAATATTGCCAGCCTGGCCGGATAAAACATTAGAGGGGGCCGTAACTTACACGCGGGCCGCACCATCGCTGCAATTGAAGATTCTCCTGCCGGTTGCTAAGTGTGCTGCGAACAACTCCTTACGTAAATGTTTTCCAAATTCCCCGCTTGAGTCGCGGAGAAATAAACAATTGTTAATCATAAAACCTGAAATTATATGCGTCATAATATAATGCGCCTATCATATCATTCAAATATTAACGTTGCCACGTAAGTTAATAATATTATTTGTTAACAAAGAGAATTCACCTCACGTCGTGCAGCGGGTATTTTTGAAAACCGATTGAAAAGCACCCGCACTGCCAAGATGTAGCATACTTCTACGAGACGGACTATGGCCATCTACTCATAGTTTCGTAGGTCATGGAGCTGTACTGTATTTCCAAAATGTTTTTTTACAAATTGAGCGGCGCCACTTTCGCCGCAGTTTGGAAATTGAGTTTCTGCATTTTCTATGGTACCAGAATGAGAGACATTTGAGCAAAATTCCCATCTCCCGCAATATTGCTATTTCTAATTCATTTAATTGCAATGTATGTGGTATATTTGCAACGTTTAATATCACATGAATTGTACAGCTGATTATAGTAAATAAATACACCTCCAGATATTCAATTTATTTCCTCTCGTAAATTGACCGATTCATCGAAGTAAATTTTCATGCAATTAACGCAGTAGCCTTATGATGAGAGTTAAAGAACGTACACTACAAAAAAAAGACCAGCCGCAGTTCCACTACAAATAATAGCACACAATTCTAGTGTCACAAAATGAAATTCAGTTTGATTTGGCGACAGTAGAAAACTGTTTCGTACTCGTGCATGACTTAGGAAAACACGTAAGGTGACGCCTTCGATGTCAGTGAGGGAGTTAGCACAGCGGTGAAGAAGCGGACTTTCCACTGCAGTCAAATGGAGGCAGTTGCCCCTTTTTTTTAACTTTTCTTGTTCTCATAATTTTCGCGTTATGACTTGCGGTCGAAATTTCTACATGAAAAAAATAGTATGAGTAGGTATGACGATAATTCACTTTTTGTGGCTTGTTTATGGCATACCGGAAACTTTTTTCGAGCGACTAAAATGATCAAGCTCTTTTAAACAACTCTGCTCACCTATAAACTAATGGCTCAAAGAAACATCATTTGGGACTGTTGTGCCCTCGGAGTGTACACATACAACGACGATTTTCGGCTTCTGCACATTGGACCAAGTTAGAAATGGCCGAGTCCGAGATGGGCCTGATTGGTTGACTGCTACGATATCGTTTGTTTTTATATTGTTTAATTGGATACTTTAATTGGCAAAGAGCGCTTTCCGCAAAAAAGGATCTTCTTATATCTGAGAATACAAGCATAGAAGAAAGGAAATTATTCATCAGATGCTACGTATGGAGTATATTTCTGCATGGGAGCGAGGCTTGGACGTCGGCAGCAGCCGAGAAGTCGAGAGTGGAAGCATTCGAAATGTGGTGCTACCCAAGAATGATGAAGATAAAATTTGATGAGGAAGTGCTCAGATGAATGGAAGAAAACCTTAAGGAGAAGACGAAACATCTTAGATGGCCACATTTTGAGATATAATGGCATAGTGATAACTATTTTGACTCATATTGAAAACTTTTTTTTGTGTCATCTGCATAGATTATGTTGATGTTCATGACATCTCCTATAAAAAGTGAAAAAGTATTATAATTTCGCATCCGAACCCCCTCCCAGAACTTTAGTTACTACCGCGCAGGATATAGACCTACTGGGCCACTGAGGGACGCGACGTATTGGTATAAGAGATAAACGGTGAGTCCAAATATGAATCTAAAGATAGGAAAACCCTGACACGGAGCCCGAAAGACAACACTCCGACGTCCTAACGTGAGCGTGGAAGTGAGTTACCCCAGTACATTCCATCTGCTAATCTTAATTCCAAATGGGCTCATGCTCTTGCAGTTTGACTCCAGCTTCGGTAGCTACGCCGCGTCCGCCTCGTCCGCTTTTGGTGGTATACGCGAGAGGGATGCAGGTCGCTGTATGTGCCAACCTCACAAGTTTTCACCGACCCGGCTACATCAGTTAAGTGGGACTCCAGGGTGTCTACATACTTTTGAAAACGATAGTACATCCCTAGCGAAAAAAGAAAAGAAGATAGCGACCGAGATGGTATTACGCGGAAGTGAGAAAATCATTGAGGCGACAAATAGCAATCCATACTAAAATGATAAATGTCAGCACGTTAATTACCACGAGGTAGTGATAAAAAATATAGGTTGTCTAATGCCGCCATGAAGGAAAAATTCGGGAATGCATTCACCAATTGTAAAAGGAAAAATGCTAGCAGAGCAGTTAAGGGAGAACTCAAAGTATTATGGTCTTATTTTACGGAAGTTCAAGATAAAATATCCACCGTATGTTCTCTGAGAAACGATAATGGAGATTTGTTGACAATCAATTCCGATAAAGCAAATTTATTTAATTCCTACTTCAAGAGCGTGACCACTGAGCCTTCTGATAACTCATGCAAGACAGTTGACAATCTCTGCATACGAAAGATGCCGCCGATTGACATAAGTGCGCATGGAATTGAAAATATACTGAAATCGCTCAGTCCAAATAAATCACCTGGTCCCGACGAAATCCCTTCTCGCGTGTATAAAGAACTTGCCTCATATATCGCCCCCTACTTTCAGTTAATATTCAGTAAATCCATCTTGCAACTCGAAGAACCTATTGATGGGAAAATTGATAATGTAACGCCAATATTCAAAAGTGGAGATAAGGAACAGCCATCTAACTACAGACCGATATCTTTAACATCCATTTCACGCAAAGTCCTGCGCAAAACTGTTAATGAGAACCCAACACAGTTTCAGGAAAAGTATATCATGCGAAACCCAGTTGGAGCTTTTGGCCCACGATACTGTAGTCTCCGGAGAGGACAACATTCAGGTAGACCCGATTTTTCTTGATTTCAAAGAAGCATTTGATTTTGCTGCAACCCAGCGTGGTGCAATGCATGGCAGTTAGAATTAAATTCGTAAAATATGCTTAGTAGTGAATTTCTGGAAGAAGAATAACTCCCTACAACGAAGCTACATACGAGTAATCCGGGGAATCCAATTAAAGGCAGTTGAATCCGTGAAATATTTAGGAGTTAGACTCAATAACGATCTATCGTGGAATAAACATATTCGAGAAATAACAGGTCAAGCTAATCGTAAAATGGGTTTTGTTAAAAGAATATTAGGAAAGTGCGACGACAAATTGTGAGAAATTAGCTACTTTTCCCTCGTAAGACCACATTTAGAATACGCTGCCAGTGTTTGGGACCCTCACGAAAAAGGCTTAATAACAGAGTTATAATGCGTGCAAAGAAGAGCTGCCAGGTATGTGAAAGGTCGTTGCGATAGTCTTGTTAATGTAAACGACCTCTTAGTGGGAATCTCTGTCAGACCAAAGATTGAAAAATAGGCTAAACCATATAGATAAATTCTAGAGTGGTGTCTTTTCTAACGAAATTAGCCATATCTTACGGACTCAAATATACTACGGAAGATCAGATCATATAAATAAAATAATAGGGATAGACTGTAGAACAGACAGATTCACGATGTTTTTTTCACTGATCAGTAAGAGACTATAACGGCAACGTTAGAACTCATATATAGATTAGGTGACTTGTAGTGTAGTCTACTAACTTATGTATACTTAATGCATGTTTCTCTATTTAATTATTATTTCTAACAGAATGTGGTAGAATGATTTGTTAGTATACGTAGAGTCTTTATGTCCGTGTGGTGTGCATGTGGGAATCCAATACCTGGTGATTGATCACCCGCTGACAAACACCCTAGAGGTGACTCGCAGGATATTTTGTGGATGAAAACCGAGTCGTGTTTACTCAAATATATTAGTGGGCCTAACAAAGTAAATTCTTTCATTTTCCATGCACACACAGTTTTTCAGGGAGATATGCAACATGAGGCCATTGACACGAGGCCGAATGAGACCGAAGGTTCCTAAGTTCGCACCAGGTTTCAGTTGGGTCACTAAAGATGAATAAAATTTGTGAGTAATAGAGGCGGCGTAGCTCCAAACCCCGAGTCTTAACTAAGTCTCGGCGTTCCCGGAATAGCCAAAATAACCTTGGTTGGATTGTCCGAAGGAATATCCGTTGGAGTCGATTTTTATCTGATATTGTCTTCATAAAAACGGGGCTAAACTATGGGGATTTACGGCGATTTGGTATACAAACCTAAAGAAGAGTAGCCATAAATATATTAATTTCAATATTAGAATTTAAAATATGTAGTTTGGCATCATTACAAATTAGGTTAAACACTTTATTAAAATCACGGGAGGAAAGTTCCTCATGGAACATAATAACATTTAAAAGTTTTCCACATTCCGAAACGAGAAAGCAGGTGATAGCAAACGCGGAAATTTAAAGCGATAGGTTTGGTATTGCAATCAAATCGTGGGCAGAAAGAATGAGGCTTGGGAACAGTAAATTATTTTCTCAGGATCGTCAACAAAAATGTCAATAGTGATGGAATTCTAATGTGATGCTACCGAAGAATAATAAAGACAAAGTGTTTCGCTCGAGTAAGCAAGTAGGGAGTGATAAGATGAGTGGGAAAAGAGAAATATTATAAAAATCAACCGAAGAAGATAGAACTACGAAATCTGTCTCATTATGACGTCATGACGTCTACATCATTCAGCGCTTTCAAGCCAGTAACACACTAGAGAATAATATCCCAGTCAACAAAACAATTATGGCCACACTGTGGCCGAATTTTGGTTTACCATTGGCACTATGGCTATGGTTAGCCACAGCTTGCCATTTTATGGCCAGACAGGTTGCCGTGCGGCAAGCCATAGTTTGGTTTGCCAAACGTCCAAAACTATGGCCACACTGTGGATCGTCTCAGGAATGCCACAGATTGGCCAACCAAACATTTGTAAACATAAGTGTATTACGGTTGCTTTTAATACAGATTAGTTGGTAAGTTATTAAAATGAAAGTTGATTGATTCAATTGATATAAAGAAAGTTTATTATCCACACTTAAGCCACATTATGGCAGGCCACACTTCGGCCACATAGTGGCCACAATTCTTGTGTTGACAGGGACATCATCTGAGGCCAAAAGAATGACTTCGTTAGCCAAGAATACCTTTCAATCAAAGAAAAGTCTCTTCGTAAATTTCATGGTTAATGGTAATTTGTTGGGTTACCCAAAGAAGGAGGGATACATGAAATGGGTAGACCAACGCTAAATTAATTGAGAAATTACCGTAAGAAGCCCGATAGGAAAAATAACTAACGCAAAAAATCAAAATATGGAAGCGACACTAGTCGGTCACTCTCTCATGCAACACGACTTCATACAGAATATTACAAAAGAAAAAAATCCTTGCAAAAGACAAATGAAGACCGAGAACTTCATGCGAATAAGTATTGGCGGTGGAAATGGGATGCATATTTAAAAAAGAATGAAATATGTTGAAAGAAAAGTTAAAAAATGGAGTTATGTTGTAAATTATAGCTGCAGCAACGAGAAACAACATATCCATTATATAATATAAACGACTAATGGTAATATCTAGCACTTAATATAAATTCCGATACCTATTTGCCACGCAATACTACTAACGGAGTTAAGGTTTAGAATTAATTATATTTTAAACCCTTTATAAAATTTCGCGTAGCCAATCTCAATGCGTATTTCAATAACCAGGGCTTAAAGTTATTATTGATTCCTAAGTATGTCAATCTTTCCTGTAAATCACCCTCTAGGCATCAGAGAATTAAATTGAAGTGTTGAAATTACGACTTGTAGTTTATATTTTCTCATGGATTCATCGCATTTCAACCAAGTCAAGCCTGAAACGATTACATACGAGGTGCAACATCTCCACAAAAGAAATTCTGCAACATCTACAGAAATATCTGTGGAACATTCTTCCATTTCTGCATGGACAATAAAGGTTGTCCAGATTTCGCTAGAAAGCACGCCCTTCTTGGCCTTGGAGTAAGCGAGTACCCTACCCCTCCTAATCCCATTCCCTTTCCCTGTCAGAGTTCAGCGGATAGAATACCACAGGGATACAAGGCGCCGCTGCTTAAAGGGTATCGGCTGAAGAGCATTCGACTCCAGCAACGAGGGAAACTTTAGAAACAAGATGTACCTAAACAAAACCATCTTTCGAACTACCAAAGTTTTTAGCCAAAAGACTAAATAACCACGTCGATAACTATAATGGTCAGCTTCTCTCTTCCGCAAAATTCAGGAATCAAAGATGTGAGCAAAAAGTTACAATTGTTTAATCCTATTTTCAACAAAAATTTTCAGAAAATAAATTCGATTTAAATATCTTTGGAAAACAATTAAGTTACAATAGGTGCTATAAACGTAATATGAAGTGTCTATAAGCTTAAAAAAACAGGCGGATATGTTATTTAGCTGTTACACGCAAATACCTATAGCAAGGAACTCTTAAATATAAAGAATTCTCTACTGAAATAAATCTAAATGCATGCAATGCAAATCGGAATAATTGAATGATTAAGTTTAGAGCTATTTCCATAAGTTTCACCATACTGTAGATACTAACGCAAGGAAATATCAAAAAGCTGTTGGCGTTGCAAAGAATGGAGATCATTTCAGCAGATCTTTCGTCAGTTTCTACTAGACAAAACTATTAATATTATATTATTAGGTTTAAATGTTGTCGAAAGCCAATAAAAAGTAGCATCGGGGCATAAACGTCTTAATGTTCCAAAGGAACCAATCATCTAATTCACCAAGTGCCAACATACTCAAAGAATCACTCGTCAAGGGTGTTCAAAAGGCGTTGATATCCATAACGATTGCACAAGTGAAGTTAAATTTTATAAGCCACTTTTGAAAAAATGAACTGAAGAATATCTGAAGAATTGCATCAATATACCTAATACACACATTTCCACGCATCTTTTACGCTATTTTCCCTGGAATTTGAAATTTATAAGAACTCCATGCAAGGCGGTACAAGCCAAATTAAAAAAAATTGTTTCTGCCTACATTTTAGTATATAGCGATGTGAAAAATCTTTTATTTCAAGTAAAGACGAAGGATTAGCATTGACAACAATTTGGCGTATAACATAATAAAATGTTGTGTAATATTTAAAAATAGAAATTAGCTTACCATTCATTCCTCAGGATCACTCTCCGATGCACAAGGATTTCAAGAAATATCATTCGTATAACTGACAGAACACAAATTTCACAAGGAATGGATGCACTGAAAATAATCAGAGAAAGACAAACATTAACACAATGCTTACATCATGCACGAACCGAGAGTACGATATGAATAAAATTTTAATGCATAAATACTATCGCGGAACCATCCGGCTATTACGATGACAGATATGTTTAGGTAAGAAACTAAATTGGTGACAAACGAAAGTAAATACACTAATTTATTCGATAATTCTTCCTTTATGATTGCTAAGGTGATGTTAGTCAACGGTCGGTGAAAGAGAATTTAACAGAAAAACCGAAAGGACTTTGCTGGTTAAATTCTGAGTAAATTCTCGTATATTTGCGATAAAATTAAGTAATCACAACCACTTGTCGACTCCAACAAAGGATAGGCGTTTACTTTAACTCTCAAAACGAAATATTAAGGAACATATCTTGAAGGATCTCCGAAAAATACCATGTCACTGAAAGCTGCAAGGTTTGGCAATCTGCGGTAAAATGGATCAGCCATACAAATATTCAACTATCTTGGTGGCAAAATCCCGAAAATTCTTTTGCAATTTTCTTGCGGCAAGAGATAAGACGACATGAAAACTCGATTAATATCTCCTCTAGCCAGCGGTTGGGGTAAAATCATTATTGTTTTAGCTATTCTTAGTACCCTTAAAAAATCACTCAACAAACACGTACGAATGACCTTCAAGCACTTCGTCGACGAAACACAAACACTCAAATAAGATAAAATTAAACAAAGTAGACCTTAGTGAATGAATTATCATTATAAATAAAACCTACGGGTTGCTTAAATAAACAGTTTTCAATCATCTGATACGTGAGAAATGAAAACAACATTACAGAAACTAGATTACTGGGCATCGTGCTTAATGATGAACAATGTAGACGTATCTCGTATCACAATAGCAATCGAAAGGTGAAAGTGAAAAAACGATAATAAAATAAGGCACGGATTGGAAAATAATCGCCACAATCCTCGCATCTTTGGCAAGAACAAATAAATCATACAAATCACTGGCGAAGATATCACGGAAACACCTCCTTCAAATCTTGAGGTTCTTTGCTAAGGGTAATTCATGTTCTTAAAAGAAATAAAGCAAGTAGCTAATGCATATTTATCGGCATTAATCAAAGCAAATTCACATGAATGTTAAACACTAAAATAAAAAAGTAATGGCTTAATGTGACATAGGGAACCGGTAAATTAACCATGGCTTAGGTACTTACCTCTTTACTCGAAGACGACTATCACCAAACTGAGACGGGTCGACGCTCCCTAAAATTCGGAGATTGAGCAGGCACGTGATTGGATAACACCAATGACGTCACGAAGATAAAGCCAATGCATTTTCGTAAATATATTAAAAGAGAGTTTTAAGTTTTAAATAAATAAATAGTATATGATTGAAATTAATTTTAAAATGTAATATTTTATATAAAGTCATTTAAAATAATTTAGTTTTACTAAAAACTAGTATACTTTCCTTGTGTTGCGTAATAAGTTCGATAGTTTCATTGCTTTTGACTCTCCAACGGTTTCAGTGCTCTATTCAACCAGACGTCGCTTAATTCCATTATCGATCCTCCCCACTCCCCAACTTTGGCGGAATTTCTTGTCTTGTTAACCGTCACAAGACTATGACTCATTCTGAAGTGTCATTTCAAAAACTACTTCCGCACTGTCAGTGTTGCAGTGTCTACACCAACGGACCACTGTCCCTGACTTCATGAACATCGGCGTGCACACAGGGCAAGCTTGAGAAATTTGAAAGGAGTGAGATGTGTGCTTGTGAGGTCAGAGTAGGATGATAACTCGTTGTGAACAGCGGCTTGCAGGGAAGAATTCTATTGATTAACAGTGAATTAGTGAGTGAGTGAATTATTATTTTGTGGGCTTTTATTGCTATCATAATCTGCATTCCATTTCTTAGTGCGCCGATTGCCGGAAAATCGCTATCATACCAAAAATGTGATCGATTTTTAGCATTTTATGATTCAATTGCATTCGTTAGCTATCCACTCAGAAACTTTTCAAGGAGTGATACTGGTATGACTGATATTATTTCAAACTTAAATATTCAACGATAGATTCTCATCGTCAGGAAAAACCCGTGTAACTAATTTTTGAATCTCTCTCTCCAATTTTTGTATCTATCTTTCATTTTTGTTATCGTATATGCATTTTTGCGGCATACTTCTTTGTTACTGTTTTTCTGGGCAATGACGCTTAAGTAATTGTATTGGATCTGTTTTACCGCTTTCAGAGAATGTGAGTACGGAGTGATGGGTAAAATTGGTACGGACGTGCTTGAGGAGCAGAAATACACGAGAGAGATCACGATTACGTGAATGTTGTTGTGCAAGTCCTATGAATTAAATGCCGTCATCATAGAACAGCAATCCGAAGGTGAGTTTGACGCAGCTCTCCACTCAGTTCTCCTAGGATCTATAATTTTAATATTATCTAAAATCGTCTAACCAAAGCAACCTTCGCTCTGAGGCATTGGGTGAGTGATGACATTAATTATATTTTTTTACACCCCTGAAATATATTTCCACAACCAAATTTTCAATGTCGAACTACGTGCCGTCATCATAGTAATGGGCAACCCCGATTAATATTCCCTTAATTTATCAGGTTGCATTGGATGGACTATCTGCATTGTTTTTCACTGTTCAGTTTCAAAAAGTGTTTTTAGTATTTCTTAGATTTCTCGGGTTACCTCCCTTTTTCTCAGATTTTAAAGATTTAATTAACATCCAACAGATGTGTTCAGTATTTGACATTCTCAGTCGCCGTTTTTTGTATTCAATCATCTCAGCATCAGTTATTTAGCTAAAGATGATAATTTAATTCTAATTATCTATTTAAACCATGAGATTCATACTATAATTATGTGGTAAACCAACTTCCATAAACCTTTCTCATGTTAATCCTTTTTGTGCAATTTTCTAGTATCGCTGAATTAAGCGTTTTCTGGGTATTAATCCTAGTGTTCGTCGGGTCTGCTATCACAGATATGGGCCCGGAGTGAGAAGAAAAATGGTGCGAGAAGAACATATGCTACGAGTACGCCGGTGGAGCAGAAATTCACTGGAATAATCCTTAATACGTGAGTGCAAATATTAATTGTTATTTACATTCAGATGAAATTGTAATCTATGCAGGGCAACCAATCCCCTCCTAGGCTTTGCGTCGTCACACACTCACAAATCCTAAGAATAAATTCTCCAAAAACACATGATTCACCTCCTGTCCCGAAACGTTTAATTCTTATCTCAATAGCCCACTATTTCTCGCTGGCGGCACTCTACACCCATAAGAAGTGATAATTTTGGGAATATTTCACAGTGTTTTGTACTTATTCTAAAATAAGTGGGCACAGCTAAATAGTTCAGTAGATAAGAGGACAGGGAATACGATAACTCTATACAAACATCCCTGCTGAGGTTTCCATCTTGGGGATTAAATTTATCCTTAATTGAAGTCTATTTATGACTTGATTCATTTCCCTTGCTAACTTTCGCCATTTCCCCTGCTAACTTTCGCCATTTCCCGCATTAGTACTTTGCTTGGGGTTTCAATGTTGACATGGAATTGCGCATCTCTTGCATATAATGGAGAAAAAAATCGAAATTTTGATTATATTCACTTAAATACATTTTCACCACCGATGCAATCCGTTGAAGTAAGAAGCGACTATCAGACCGATTCTATTCCTTCCGCGACCTTCAATTCTCTGCGCAATTCTGAGGAACCGTTTGAGCCCCCACCTCCGAACTCCTTCCTCAAGCCTACCTCAACCGACGACGTCAACTGTGAATGGACGACCTTGTCTTCAACTCAAAACCCCCAGCACCCGTTTCTTTCCAGCTGATTGCATTCGTTCAAAGCACAGTACAGCGTCGCTATGTAATCAGCATTGTTTAGGGACCAAATCCACATTATCAAAAAGTTTGGATAGACATTAAACGTGAAAAAACATTCGCTAAAAAATTTGAATTCACTATGGTTCTGTCGTTAAATAGTTATAGTCGATAAATGAAACTTTTTATATGAACTTTTTTTGCATTATTTCAATGAAGCATTCCTATACATGTATGTATGTATGTATGTACTTTTTAGTCACTTCATCTTATGTTCCGCTATATTAGAATCCACAGCATAAACGGTCCAGTGTTTTGACATCCGGCTTAATAAGTAATGATCTACTGTAGCTTATGTCCCACAAATATTCTCTTAAAATGGAAAAGAAGATTAAATGCTAAATTATTATGTGAGAAAGCTCAAGAATAAATATTTCAAGCTCTCTTGATTGGAATTTTAAGTTGTTGTGAACCAACAATACCTTAGAATAAAATAAAATTACTTTGTTCTATTCCACACTTTATTTTAAATAGTACCATCGGGTTTACTGCGTCTCATGCTATCATTAGGTCATCATCATGATGAAGCAGTTTCACGAAGTAACGCCTGATACGGTGTCTTGTATTACAACAATACCTTCTTTAAGAATGTCATTCCATAGCTATTATAATACGAGAAGGAGAATGCGCCGAAATGATAAGCAAAATATGTACATAGGAAAAGTCTCTTTGAATTTGTGGACGTTTTATAAACATTTTGTAGGTGTGGATGCGTGTAGAGATGACCGCTTATTTTATGTATTTTATAGAACAATGGCTGCACGTATGATCGACGGAATGAGGATTGGTAGAATGACGGTGACGTAACCACTTCGGTCCCAACATACGTCGAGCGTCAATGGTAATTCGGTATTGCATCACTTAACTTCAATGCGATTAGCGAAAAGGGTGGATTATTTAGGTGAAATTGGGTGCCAAGACCCAATGGCGCAGCGAGGGGGTGGTGGTTTTGGGGGATAAACCCCCCCCCCCAGAGCTCAGAGAAATTTTTAAGTTTAATCCATTTTACGTAATTGGATTAGTACTACTTATGGAATAGTGATAGGATTAATGAAACATATCTCCGAAAGCCGTAAAACACACCATTTTGAACCATTTATCTCATTAAATTCCTGGAGGAGGGCCCCTGCACCTCCCGCTTACCCTGGAGGGTATACAATACCACACACCACTAAGTATTAGTTGCGTCTAAAACCCCCCCTAGCCTCAATTTTTAGCTGCGCCCCTGCCAAGACCTATCATTCGAGGTAAGCATAGTAGCCTTTCATCGGTGAGTCAATTTAAAAATATTTTAATATACTGTGTGTTCATTTTTGGGTGTTCCTAATTTTTCCCCCGCTCATTTTCTTTGAAATTCCGTCTTCACGTTAAATATTCGATAGGTACATGTGTTAATTAAAGAGATTACTAGCTATTCGACCCCTCCTAATTCTTACTCTAAGACGGGGAGGCGGCATAATTAAAGAATGGAGAGTGCAAAGTGTTTGTAAATGAGGAGGAACGACGAAGTGCTGGAAATGGTGGATAAGGAGAGACAGCTGAGTTAGATGAGATACGGAGTATGAGGAGGGTATGGATGGGGGGGGGGGAATACCTAGCGAATAGGGGATGTTGAAAACGGTGTTAGAAGTTAGAATGTTGGGTAAGAGAGGGAGGGAATGGGATTTTTAGATAGAATGAAAGGGAGTAGGCCTTATTGTGAATTGAAGAGGGAAGTGCTTGAAGGAAAGGGAGGTTCCCAGGATGCTTCTTAAGTACTCCAGGAAAATTTATCTTAAACAGTTGAATACTTTAATAATAATAATCCACCAATAACAAAATGATGAACAGATGATAAGTAATTGAGTTCGTCAGTGGCTTAAACTGAAATATAGGTGGGAAATAAAATCTAAGGTCACATCACTCAGAATAAGTATTACGTTATCTTCGTATTCATTCGTTAGCTCATTCCCGGACACTAATATCACTCAGGAAGCGAAGCTTTTTTTTCAGAAATGACTAATTATTGATCAGATCAATCAATGACTTATTCTATAAATCATAGAACAAACCGCGCATCTCTTCTGAAATTGAATTTAGAGGACTGAAGATCATTATGTTCTTTTCACTACGTAGGCATAACCATCTCACTTAATATCCTATTATCTCAAGTGGAATTTTAGCTTGTACCATCTTAAGACTATCCAAAGCAGAGTTACGGAATTTTAAGTTCTTGCGAACCAACAATACTGTCCGTAATTGAAAGGCCGCTAAACCACGCCTCCGCATCTGAGAACAACAAACCAACTGAGAAGGGTTTTTTCTTCGGAACGGTCTAAAAGGAGTATGTTGCTCATCGAGGAAGGTAATTTGAGCATCACAATGATTTTTATAATGGGGCAATTCACGTAAATGCATTCTGCAGATGAAGTGAGGGCTTCGGGCGACTTCGTAACTCAACTCCGTGAGGAATTTACGCTTGATAGGAGGCCAGGACTCTTGCGCACCTCATCATAACAGTAACTCTGTTGTCAAATTCCATTCCTCGAATAACCACATACTCATTTTCTACTGCACAGTAGAATATGCTCTCCCTCCCGACTCAGAGGGTTTTTCGATGGAGAAGACGACCGTGTCGTCGTTCTCATAATTTTTCGTACGCTCTTTCGACCGTAGAAGATTAACTTTTATGTTTAAACAATTTTTAATGATTCATTGTCGTCGTCGAATAAACAATTAGTAAAACGATACACGACGTGACCCTACAGAGCTTCGGCAGAATTTAATACAAATGCTTAAAGTTTATCTTTTTTTGCGGCGACAGGAGGTGCTTTTTGTGTCCGGGATGTACTAATGCTACACCGTGAAGGTTAAGAATTCTAAATGCACCCAATATGATTTATAAAGCGAATATATTGCTTTTCTCACCCCTGTAAAAAAATATAATATTTCGAATAGTTTTAAAAATGAAAATTATTGTTACTTGGTTGTTTCCTTGGATCTGGAGCCATTTCACTCTTTCTAGGTGAATGAATTCAAATCATAAGATCCTTGTATCATCATTCCTCTTCTATAACTCTCGTAGCGACACAATAAACTGCACAATGTAACTGTACAATCAACTCAAGATGCTTCCACACGCACACCATCCAACATACTTAACAATATATTATTCACTGAACAAGTGATTTCCAAATTCAGATATTTTCGTACTCCACACAAACCAATTCACTTCACAGTGCCTTACATAGGCGGATCCAGGGGGGGGGGCACGGGGGCACGTGCCCCCCCCCCCAGACGCTGAAAAAATGGACGAGATTTTTATCACGGTTCCGTTACCATTACGTTCGTTTTATTTTGTGTTTTACGGAGCCTCAATCATTTAAGCATGGAGCCCAAGCTCAGTGGACAGATTTTCCGTTCATTGGTCATAGTTTGTTCATAGGTTCATAGGTCATAGGTTCATTGGTCGCTAGTCAGCGTTCGAAAAAAAATCGCCCAAGTGGGGAAGGGGCTCGTGAACGGCCTTAACGCCTGCAAGTACGAGCCATCCGTCATACAGCGGTGATATTCTATCCGTCGCAGGTTCTCTCCTTCCCCTCCAAGCGTGGACATATGAGCAAACAGCTTTAAAGGCACCCTCTGAATAGATCGCTACATTGTCGCAACTACTGGTGTTGTGTGTTCTTTTCTCTGGAATTTTATCTGGGACGAAGACCGCGATATTGACGATGAGGAGGGCGAAGACAATGTATTTAGGGACGCAGTATATGGGACGGCGACTTCAATGTATTCTAATTATATTAAAATAGACGAATCAGCGTAAGCGCGAGTGTGAGACGACTGAGCGGTGGTCGAAGGTATGGCCGAGGGTTCGACCTCAACGCAGTCAGTCAGGAAACTCCGGCCGAGTTAGTTTCTAGTGTTTGTTAGAGTTACAATTACGTAATTTAATGCGTAACGAGTGATATTATCCACAAATGAGTGACAAAAATAGAAAAAGGCAATATAACTTAAGCGCGTATTTCTATAAAAAAAAAGAAATACGGACGATGTTGTTACGGAGCCTGGTAATGGGATTGAATGTGATAGTTCTCAAGTGCATCCCTTCTCGCTTGCGGCACCTGCGTCGATGTCAACACATGGAACACATCTATCGGCAACGCCAGCCACCGCTAGTAACAAGCTGCAGGAACTTGACATGGGTAGGTATTGTGACGCCCCTGTTGGAACGATTTTGATCTTTTGTTGGTTAAAACTTATGTTGAACTGCCGTTGGATTGTTTTTCCCGCAAGACTGTAATAAATAGACCACTAAACGAATGATAATAACATTGATTGTAGAAATTAAATAATACCTCTAATTTGTGAACTAAGTTCTGAGATCTTTACCTTTTATCTTATTAACTAATTCAGTGTCTGATTGTCATACCTTCTTAATTTAGTGCATAAGGGTTGCTATTATTTATATTGATTGACAAAGATAGAAAAAGACAGTAGTTTTTAATTGATTATTTATTTTACAAAATAAAACAGACGGTACAGTTGCAGAGACTGGTAAAGGGAATGAATGTGAGGGTTCTCATGTGCATCCATCCTCGCTTGTGGCAACTACATCAATGTCAACACATGGAACACATCCACAGGCAGCTTCAGCCATCACTGTTTACATGCTGCAGGAACGTGATATAGGTAGGTATTGATTTTAATATTTTGTTGGTTAAAAAAAATTAAAACTTATTTTGAGTTGATGTTTAAATTTTCTTTGTATTACAATCATTACACTACTAAACTAATAATAAGAAAATTAATCCTCTAAATTAAGTGTACTTAACAGCTTTAATTTCTTACGTCGGGTTATTGTTTTAAGTTTAAATTAACCAATGAAGTAGTTGCCTGTTTGCAGAGGAAGAAAATATCTCCACAGCCTTTTTAATGGGGCCAAGGAATGAAAAGGGAAGAGGGGGAAGGAAGGAGTATATGCGAAACAAGGGAGCTCTCTATCACATGTAAAAAAATAAAGAAATTTAAATTATAGTAAATGACACATTCGCACACTCACAATGTTAAAGACAACCGTAACACTCAAAACTAAGGGAATCGTAGTAGAAAAAAATAAAAACGAAAAGTGACTAACGCAATCATTCACTCGCGTTTCTATACAAAATACAAAAGTATACAAATAAATCGTGAGTTCAATGGAACAGAAAAGAAGGGTTTATAGGTATTTCTCCAGCGCCTGTGACCCTTCATGCACACACGAAAAGAATAAAAATAAAAGTGGGGGATAACAAGGAAAACAAATAAGTAAAGTCAATAAAATTAAATTGATAATAACTTTCAAGCACTTATTCACCTGGGTTCGCAGACAATACATATAGTCACCTTGGTGACTGTCATTCGTGCATTCACATACATGCAATGTTCAGAGACCCTTTTCGAGGAAGAGGAATTCAAAGGACTTCTTTTCCGGAATACGGTTTTGGAGATATTTATCTTCCTTTGTATTGCTTACAGCCATAAAGACATTCATTTCATTGTTCAAGTCATTATTTGTGCTACTTATGCAAAAATGACAACAATTTAGTCTTATATTGTAACATTTACTTACAGCTAGACTACTAACCAACCAGCAGGACAGTTCAGTTCTTACAGATGAAGAAAAGTATCAGTGGCTGAAAAATACTTGGCAACCTACATCAGACTTTAAGTTTCCACTGTTGAGTGAGGGGAGAAAAAAGCGGTTTTTTCAAATGAGCTGGGTAAAAGGATATGAATGGCTAGCATATAGCAATATTGCCGGAGGAGGATTGTGCAAAGTGTGCATTATTTTTGGTCGGCGTGAGGGAGGTACAAATGATGTGAAGTTGGGAAAGTTGGTGTCGGAACCACTGAAAACATATAAGAAGGCCACTGAAACAATCAGACACCACGAGAGCACGAAATATCACCAGGCAAACATGATAAAATCTCATAATTTTTGTTTGGTAATGGAGGGAAAATCAATGGACGTTATTGTCCAAATGAGAACTCAGGAAAGGATAACTATTGAAGAAAATCGTAAAAGACTTATACCCATCATAAAAATAATTTTATTATGTGGAATGCAAAACATACCATTAAGAGGTCATAGGGATGATGGCGATTTAGAATTGGAAAGTTCCTATGGAGAAGGCAATTTCCGAGCATTGTTGAAATTCCGAATTGATGCTGGAGATGAAATACTGCGTGAACATGTTAAAACGTGTGCTAAAAACGCTTCCTACATCATCAAGTCGACTCAGAATGACTTGATCGAGTGCTGTGGGGAATTAATCACTACCAAAATAGTAAACAAAATTAAAAAGGCCAAGTATTTTACTATTATAGCCGATGAGACAACAGATGTTTCTGTTAGTGAGCAACTGGCGATTTGTATTCGCTATTTCGATGTGGATAAAAGTGAAATTCAGGAAGACTTTCTAATGTTTGTTGAAGTTGATAAACTTACAGGGGAAATAATTGCTCAGCATATTCTGAAGGCGATCGAAAACCTCAACCTAGATATTACATCGTGCCGGGGTCAAGCATACGATGGAGGAGCCAATATGAGTGGGAAAATAAAAGGTGTTCAGGCATGCATATCTAAAATTCAGCCTTTAGCCTATTTTACTCATTGTGCAAGCCACCGTCTCAACCTGGCTATCAGTACTGCCTGCACCGTTCCCAGTATAAGAAATGCCGTAGGAGTTATCTCAAGTGTTGCAACTTTCTTTCGTGAGTCAGCTCAACGAATAAATCTCCTCAGGGAAGAAATGCAAGCTCATCTGCCTACGGAAAAACAAAATATAATTTAAAAAATGTGTGAGACCAGATGGGTGGAAAGACATGAAGCAGTTTTGACATTTTTGGACGTCTTGCCATGTCTTCCTGGAATTTTGCAAAAAATGGCTGAAGAAGGGGTTAGAAGTGCTACACCTGCATTTTCGCTGCTCCAGGCTATCATGTCGTCGGAATTTCTGGTAAGCATAGTAATCCTCGCTAATATTTTAGGAATCACGCTGCCTTTATCTCGATCATTACAAGCCACTGAAATTGATATACTTTCCGCAGTTCAGCTTGTCAATGCAACCACAGCCAGTCTGCAGAGACAACGTGACACTAGCGCGGATGCATTTAAAAAATATTTCAATATGGCAGAGGCCCTTGCAAAGGAAATGGGTACAAAAATCACCGCCCGCAGAATTACCGGCCGTCAAAAAAATAGGCCAAATATTCAGACTGAGTCTATTGAGGAGTACTACCGACTAACGATGTATATTCCTTTTATAGATTACTTGTTAAAGGAAATATCATCCAGGTTCCCTAAATCTGAGCTGAAAAAAATCGGACAGTTGCAAAAGCTGCTGTTCCATAAATTCAATGACGAAGATGTTGAGGATGTTTTGCAAGGTGCTGACGCATATAAGGAGGATCTGCCTTGTTTTTTAGCTTTGAAGGGAGAGCTAAAAATTTGGGAAGAGATAAGAAAAAATACTATGCCTAAGTCTCCAGCAGATGCCTACAAAATGGCAACAGCGCTGCCAAATATTAGGACTCTCTGTCAATTGTTATGCACGTTTCCTGTGACAACTTGTACTGCCGAGCGATCTTTCTCCACCTTACGACAATTGAAAACATATCTTCGTAGTAGAATGACGGAAGATCGCTTGAATGGACTAGCCCTTATGTACATCCATCAAGACATTGCATCGAAAATAGATGTTAATGAAGTACTGGACGTCTTTAGTAGAAAACATAGGGGAAAACTTTCATTATTGTACATGTGAATAATTAATATTGCCGTATTTAAAGCTGTTATATTAAAATAAAGGGTATAATTTGTAAAATAATTGTAGCAGTTGTATTTAATCACAAATGTGAGAAGACCATTTGCCTTCTGACCGTTTTCCTTGTGCCCCCCCCCCAGAAAAAAATCCTGGATCCGCCCCTGGTGCCTTACGAACTATTTTCGTATTTTAGATGCACACATATTAAATAACTTCCTTCATGTTATTGGAAATTTGAAATTATTACCTCAAAAGACGGAAATGGCACACCACTACGAAATAAATTCCAACACTATCCTCACATAGTTACCACGCAACTGAAATATTTTCCGAGTGGCTTCGCACCGTTCCCATATTTTTTTCACCCTCGACTCTGGACTGCGTCATGCTGAAGGCCTAAAGACACGACCTCTTTCTACGGATAGTGCAAGACGGCAGTTCACAACCTTTTTAGTCCCTAAGCAAGAAAGCAAATACTGCCGGTTGAGCAGGAGTGATGCGTCGTGTTAAACGCACGAGTGAATGGTAGCGATGACTGTGTACGGAATATAGGGTAATTCTTCCCTTGTAGAACATTTCCAATGATGATATGAAGCGAGGGATAAAAGAACAGCCCTCACAGCGACATACGATAGAGTGAACTCAAAATTGAAGTAATACGGTGAGACGGGGATTCATAAATCCATACAATGGAATAACGTGCGCCATATTTCGCCATCAGCTGAAGCATAGTCACCCATTAGACGTGAAGTAAGTCAGGCAGTTTACCAGCTGTTGTTTCCCCTCAAAATAAATGAAATACTGGAATTTAACCGCAGGGCAAATGCAAGCGATTACTAATGAAGCTTTGCACGGTGCCCCTATATAACCAACTTCTTCTTGACCTAGGGTGGGCTCACCCCGGACTCGGACATTTACTATTCTTTGTCGACTGCAGTTGTTTAGTTATCCCATCACGTTGGACGGAGATTTCCTCCATCGATTCCTCAGTATATGGGATGTCTAAATAAAATTGAGTGTCGTCTGTGGTGTACAAACTCTCGAAGCGGGAATTTAACGTGTTAGCTTTGTCAACATTTTCGGTGACAAGTTTACTATATTTGTTGGATAATCACATTTACAGTTGAGGATATTCCCTGAAGCTCTCTCGCGTACGACCAGAAAGATTTAGGATTTTCTTTCGGAATTCACCGAGTCCTTTTTTCCTTTTTGCTATGCCGTTCGCATTAATTTTTTGGTTATTGAGGGCTTTGCAGCGTAACTTTCTTTTGCCTTATACAGAATATATTGGGCTCAGTTATTTTCAATGACTTTAAATTTATTATTTGAATCGTTCGCGTTTATTGTTTTGCACCATCATCCGTAGTAACTTTCCTTGGAAATGGCTAGAAAGTCGTGATAAAGTGAAAATTTTCGCTTACATTTCCACTGATTAAAATATGCGTTGACCTGTTCATTGTTTCATGTTCCGTGGTATTACAATCTATTCTTGCTGTGCCGTTTTCTTTATTTTTGTGTCTTAACAATGTTTATCGTTTGGTATATTTTCACGGGGGTATATTTCTTACGGAGTTCGCCCAAATATCTTTGAGTTTTATTCTGTATCCGCCACTGTTAGGGGTCGAGGGGTTATCATGTATCTGGGATCTGTGCATGCACTTATTAAAATTCCAGACTTCGCTTTATTTCAAATAAAGTCGACAGTTGGTGCACTTGCATTTAAGTATTAAGTGTTGATTAACGAGTAAGTATTAAGCCTTAATCACACAAGGTCATTATTCTTGTGTTCCAGAATCATAGCTGCAACGATAGCATTACAGGCACCAAAAAAAGTTATGGCTCGAACCATCATTTTCTAATTCATTCGGTCATTTTTCCTTCTCCGTCACTTTCAGACTATAATGCTCCTTTTTTATTTAAATCCAAACTTGGAGTTACAATCGCTGTTAGTCAGTGGCGTACCAGGGGGTGGTGGGTCTAGGGGGTCCGTAACCCCCCCCACCGAAATATACAAACACAATTATTTTCCTTCATAAAAGGAAACAAAGTCTTGAATAATCAGTAATTTTCAAAACATTTCTTTAACAAAGGAAGTTTTTTAATTATGATAAGTGTTGAAATTAGTTTAAAACCCATTACTTCGTACTATATATTTTTTTAAATTTCCTCTCTGGTTTCGCCCCCCCCCCCCCCCCCCCCCCGCCCCGAACGAAATTCCTGGCTACGCTAGTGCTGTTAGTGGCATTATGTGATCTGATTGGATGAAAAACGATGTCAGCGACGGAAAAAGGTACGTGCCGATCGTGTTGGGAAAGGGATGAGATTCTTCATTCCTGGAGCCATCGACGCGAAATGGTCGCGTGAAACCGCATTCAATAATCATTGGCCACGTCATTGGAGCGATCGCTTTGGAGGTCAGGGGCGGTGAGGGGTGGGTCGGTGGGGGCCCACCTTACCCGGGAATACAGGTAAATTTGGAAAATTCAAGGAATTTGCATGCCCGGAAATGGATTTTGACGCTAATATTCGTCTTAAAATACCAGATTAAAGTTAATAAAAATAGAGATTTCGAAAAATAAATATCATGAAAAGTGAGAAATTCACAGCTCATAAAATTTGATAATGTAAAGTATTTTTATTATCTTTAATTCTACTTTTTTTTACCCAGAAACTGAACTGAAATCTAAACAAAACTAAAAAAACCTTTCGAATAATTATTTCGGAAAAATAATATTTTCGGAAAAGCATAGGGTTCTCTTTAATCTTACGGTGTTCCCACTCTAATTAAATTATAAAATTCCGGGTTTTTTTTTCCAGGTTTTCATGGTCTCAATATCTTCAAATTCACAGTTTGTAGATAAGCCATTTTAGGAAGAAATATTGATCACGTGACAATCATCGACCGCACGTTAACTACAAATTAGAAAAACGCGACAGACGCCGTTAATATAAACGCAGAAATGAAAGTGCTCTCTCTCCTCACATCACATATCGTTTGAAAATTTCTGCTCTGGCTTAAGGTTGTGAGCGGGTAAATAGAGGGACCACGGAAGACCACCGGTGCGAGGGGGAAGTTGAGAAGTGTCTGAATTTTCGCATGTGTTAATGAGCACTTTGGTTACCAGTCTTCCGGCTTTGGTTCAGGCTTAAGGTCAATGTATCATTATGACACACGGGCAAATAACTGCGCCTCGAATATACGTCTGTAGATAAATCCGTGGCCATGTCTGCGCGTGACTGACTTTGAAATGGCATCGAAATATCCATTTTTCTTTTAAATCTGTGAATCGTATTTCTTCGATCTTAAAATCAAGATTGAGTGATTTTCAAGGTTTTATGACGAAATTCACGGCTTTTTGAAAATTGAAGCTCTAAATATGTTTTTATTAACGAAATTAGATTTTATTTTACGGGGAGGTAGAGCAAAGAAGGGCCCTCTTAAAATTTTGGATAAACGGGTCAAGAGGGTCCTAAAGGATAAAGATAAAGAAATATTTATTGTTCTTGGACCTTTATGGTCCACTAAGAACATACAAAGGCTTACATTCATATTAGAGCTCAGCGCACAGAAGAATAAGATACATGCAAAAAAATAAAAAATAAATTGTTACAAGTATTGGATGTACCTCCCCATTAAAGCCTCGTGGGAGATTTGCCACCTGGGTCCGCAGAAGGGGGGCGCGGGCTTCTTTTCGACCGCCGACCAGGTGGACATATTAACTGTGCCTCATGCCTTTCGCCTTCTCTCTTGCAGGGAGCCATGGGTAAGAGCGGTGGTGGACGCAGGAATTTACAAGGCCGTTCAGACGAGAACCCGGAAGGAAGCAGAGGAGAGAGACATCGCGGAGTACTTCTGAGGAAGCATGCGTGCGGAGTTTGGGCGGTACCGTTTCGACGTCGCACAGTGGTCCGGATCCGGAAAAAGGTGGACAAAAATCATTTTTCCGACTTTCTTGAAAATCGCTTAGACTATACAAGTTATGTAGTAATATATCTGGGGTATCATCTCTCATGCTTAATTTTTTATTAAAAAAATTGTTTGCTTAGATATATTGCGTCAAAGTAGCACTATTTCTAATGGAAACTCGATTTTTCCGTTTTTTCGAAAATTACGTATTTTAGATTTATTTTTGACTTTACACCGCCAATTATATTCGTAAACTAACTTTGCAATATAGTAATATAGACATTGCACTGTCATAAAATATAGATTTCAACCTTTTAGAGATGTTGATGATTGCTGTAGAATTATTTGAAGAGGAGTAATTTTTTTCGGAAAAAATCGCATAAATGTTGAGTTATAAAAAAAGTGACGTCGATTTGCGCGAATTCGGCTATTGGTGACAATGAAGTACAGTATTATAAAGATATTAGTAAAGAAATCAGCTGCAAATCTGTGCGAGTCAGCGAATAACAACGATTTATGTTCCTGGCCGCGGTAGACGTGAGCGTCGACACGCTAGCATCAGCGCAGTGTAGGCACATGGTAAAATGTGTCTCCCAATGTTTCATGGGCCAGAATCACAAAAATAAGAATTTTAGCATTTTAAAACCTATTTTATACTTTGTAATCATCCAAACTTTATCTGTGTGTGGACCAATAGAATAATTTCGGAACAATTTGAATTAGGTTAAGCGCAGTTAGGACGCTGGGAGAGGAGATAAAATATTTTCTTCGATCGCTTCTCTGAACGACTTCAATCGCGTTTTGGTAATCTATTGAAGTAAATACGACAGGCAATAAGACATGCACTGCTGCTGGGAAAACCCACTACCGGCTTCCCTTTCTTTCAATCCGAAGTGGCAAGAGACCCGTTACCCGAACACGCGCCGGAGCTTAGGGAAGTGGGAAGGGGTCCTTAGTTGGGACATTTTACTATCTTATAACTTGGTGCACCACCCAACTTGAGTTTATTGCTATCCTAGGGGCGGTCTTACCTGCATGTGAAGCTGCACGTGTTAATAGATGAGGTCTTTACCATCCACCCGCCTCCTTTTGGACGGGTTGTATTGCAGGTCTGCCGCTAGTATGCATTTTCACACAAAATCTAAACATTTCACATTTCTCTTTACGGGGTCTAACCCTACTCCTACAAGTTATCCAGGAGAATACCCACATTTCCATGGGCGAAGATTTCTCCTCTTTTTAACCCCGTCCAAATATCGGTCGTAACATTTTGGTACCCTTCAGTTTCTCCTTTTCTGTCGATGTGAACACATACCCATCGCTAATTGAGAAGTCCTATTTTGGCTACAGTTTTTGTGATTTACAGTCATCTCCCAAAGACGTTATAGTGTTGTGATAGCTAAACAAATTGCGAGCTATTAGTTCCTGACAACCACAGAAATAAGGATTAATGAGCAGGTGTACTATGTGTCATTTATTACCGTTTCTAGTCTCCGTTTTTTTAAATTGGTCTGAGACGAGGTACCGAACTAATTTTTCATATTTTCCCTTCTATTTGATATTTAAACTTTGTAGAAAGAAGATTGTTTTGTAGCTTTTTACAAACCACTGTTTTTATTATTGACTGTTAAAAATGTCATGGACATTTACGCGGCGAGAACTGCACGAAAAAATGCTGGAGAAAAAAGAGAAAACCATAGTTGCTCGAAAAAGGAATTTGAATGCATATCTAGAGGGTTGTTTCAGATTACACGGAGATGAGGAGGCAAAACTTGAGCTTATTAATTTTTTGAACATGAAATTTTTTTATTCCGACGAGAGAAGATGGCGAGCTAGTTCGCGATCAATCTCTCTTTTTGGAGAGAAATGGCACCTGTTTGGACAAAATTGTTGATTTCCCTGATGTATTTCGCAACCTTCCAAGCACCTCAGGTTCGTATTTTCCTACTATTCTAATGGTGACATGAGGTCCCCTGGGATATTGCTCTAGTAGTCTTACTTTTTAACAGGTACTTCCGATATAAAAACGGGTAGGCTCTTACTTTTTACTACGCGCTCCAAAATTAGGAAAACGAAGTTGCTTGAAGTCAATTAATTTTAAGGAGTAGAAAAAAAGTTAATCTTTCAATTCTCAACAATTTTGAGATCTCTGTCTTGCGGATTTTTGGTTTATCCGGTAAAATTTAAAAAGTTCTGCTTGGATACAGCGGAAAATTTTGTGAGACATTATGGATGGTTTTACATGCCACCCACGGAGCACAAAGTATTAATACATGGTACAGATGTCATCGAGTCGGCTCTTCTTCCTATTGGAGAACTATCGCAGGAGGCCCAGGAATCTCGCAATAAAGATATTAGAAAATATCGCGAGCATCATATATATATATTTTCGGAGACTGATCCTAACATCGGACCCTTTTATTAGCACATTAGGGACTGACTGAACAAATGCCGGGGCCTTAAAGATCTTCCGCAGGAGGTTCGAGATCTCTTGGTCTTGCAAGAGTCTCAAAATTCTGCGAGCGAATTCGAAGAGGAGGACGGGTGGGATTCAGAAGAATCTGATGATGCATAATCATAATACATAATTGTAAGTTTTAAGGCATTAACCATGATAGTATGAGAATAAAAGTCACTTAAATACTATTTTGACACTTATTTAATAATTACTTTTAGTCCATACAGAAGAACCTCAAGAAATCTGGAAATCGCATCTCTTTAACGTGAGTCAATGAACCCAACAACCCTACTTTTAGCCGTTTTTTTGTTTATTGACTAGTTTCAAAGATAATTAACTCATACTTTATAACTAATTATCATTCATTTTCATATTTTATCATGATTTGCGTTTGTCTATACAATCAGCGTTACAATTAGCCAGTCAATAAGTTAAAGTTCCACGATATCGCCTAAAATAATGTTTTTTTTCGCAAAAATAACTACAGAAATGAAAATAGCATGCCAAAAAACATAAAGAGAGCAATTTTCAAAGACATACATCGAAAATCTGATTTTTGTCCAACTTTTTCGCGATCCGGACCACTGTGCGTCGCTTCTTTGTGGTCCGACGCGAGAATGGCGTCCAGCCGTTTGGCTTCCAAAATTGGAATGTCGCGGAACGGGAGTGACGTGAGGAGGGAGTTTGAGATAGTCATTCCAGCCCACGGCAGAGAACCCGACGTCGTTCGAGTTCCCCCAAACAAAGCACGCTTGCTGGGTAAATTGTGGTGCGACGCAGTGCGGCATCAATACCTTGCCCGTCTTTTGGCTAAACCTGACCAGTATTTGAATGCATTTCGGCATCTCCATTTTCTAATCACTTCCTCTGCATGGGGCGCCAATACTACATTTTGCGACTGGCGCTTCGTGCACAGGGCACGTTTAGACGTGGAGTCCTCGAGATGACCTCCGGTGTAGGAGGTGTGGGTGGCAGAGTGCCGCACGTGTTGAACCACTGTCAAGTGCATTCAGGCGCGGGGCGGTGCAGACACGATGCTATCCTGCATCGACTCGCCGGAGAGGTTCCTCGCGTGGGCGTGGAAATCCGTGTCGATCGCACTCCGCCTATGATCGACTCTGCCCTCAGACCCGATCTCGCCGTCGTAGATGAGGGACGTAGAAAAATCGTCATTGTTGACGTCACGGGGCCCTTTGAAAATCGGAAGAATGCCCTGGATGTCGCCCGGCAAGCAAAATTCGAAAATTATTCTGACATCGCACAGCAACTTGCCGATCGCGGGTACACGGTTTCATTGAGTGCACTCGTAGTAGTTGGGAGATTGGGACCCCCAAAATTGGGTTGTTTTCCACGACCTCGGAATTGCCAAACGCAGCGTCGGTAGGATCGCGAAATTTATGATCTTCGACGCAATCCGATGATCTTAAGGTTCACGGATGGTTTTGTAAATATTTACGTTTCGCATTTTATGAGCCAAATTGTTTATCCCACTACCCGAACGCTCCCACCCGGTTTGGGAACGAACTACTCTCCTCGAAACTCTAGTGATGACGACGACCCTACATTTTAATAAAATTTTAAAACCCTGTGTGTTATTTATTTAGTTGTGAATTAAAAATTTATCTGATTGAGACTAATGTTATGCCCAATGTTGAATACCTTGAATTTCCTTCAAACATTACCTCGTTTAAACTAATCAAGACTCTAAAGACAGAGACGTTTTCGGTATCCCTTTTGTTTATTAACGACCATAAGTCGCAATTATAATTATCTCTTATGACTTTTTCAGGGTGGATGACTTGTCCAGTCGTGTATCGACTTCATTGTTGTAATATTTAATTACACCTGGTGAAAAAACCTTCAGCAAGGTTAAAAAAATCTCCCCTACTAGCCGAAATTTATTTAACACTAGGAGGACGGGAGTTTCGCGCTACCTAGAAGGACGGCTAGGGGTCATTTGACCCCTAAAATGTATTTAGGAATAAAACGCCTAATATTTATCCAACGTTCAGTTTAATCGTATTAATAGTTGAATCAGTTCATTAAAAAAACTATTTAATATTATTAAATGTTATTTCCATCGTCAAAAGTTAATAACAATTATTTTAAAGAATCATGAATTCAACCGTATTTAGTAGTCGATTGCAAATCTAATAATGAAAAAAACATGCACTCAATACAAAATTTGTTACATTTTTAAACAATAGGCGTACTGCGTTTACAAAATTTCAATTAAAATTTTTAAAACTTATTACTTTGTTGTAAATCTCAGACGGACAGTATTTTTTCAGCGCTGATTCCACAAAATATTTTTTTGCACTGAATACGTACATTGGACGATTTATTCATCTACATTTTAATCTACACACTAACACGCAAGCCGCTTTAAAACGTGTGGCAGGGGTGTTAGGACACCAGCTGTTTGCACATGAAAAGGAATTTGGAAAATGCAAAGGAAATTGAGGCATTGCTTCTATTTGATGGTACTTGGCACCTTTTTCTTTTTTGTGCCCGTGGAGAAAAGGCTGTTGGATTTGGAGAGGTGTGAATAAATTGATGCATGATATTCATCATATCTACTCCCGCTTTGTTTTTTATTATGAAATAGGATGGTCTCTGGTATTCTTTTATTCGTTTCGGAAATAGTGTCGTCTGAGATCATGCTGCTGAGTAAAAGTACATTATTGTTCTATTGTTATTATTATTATACGTAAGACTTTGGCCTAAGGTATTTTTGAACACGTGCTTTGAATGGATTACATGGCTATTTTAGGGGTCATGGATATTCGTGCGTCACGCCTGTTTTTTCAGATTGTCCGTGCAAGAGAAGTTTTCCATTTTTTTATGATTTTCTGCCAGCTGGATAAATAGAAAATAATTGTTACAAGTTACATTTATTCCTGGATTCTTGTATGCTACGGTCACTTTAGTAAATATTTATTTGCCCAACACTTGATTTGATGGCCATTCATCATCTTTGCCACAATATGGATATTCATTTAGGCTGTATTTTCATTTCTTATCTGTCAAAACCGAGTACATACTCGATTCCAAATTTGTCTGGTTTATTTGAAATATACCTCATAAAAGGATAGCTGAATTTTGTTGGATAGAGCTGTGCATTTGCTGTTACGCCAAAGTTACCATCGAATTCACTATTTTGGACTTCGTCGCTTCCATCACACGCAAATGTTGATGGATTGGTCAGAATGTCCTTGAACTGATTTTTCCGATTCACTTTGAGACTGATCTTCAATATTCCCTACAGCTATTCGAATCGCGAAGATTCTCTTCTTATGATATATTTCTCGATTTCTTACTTTCTTCCTCAACTCGCTACTGATATGCATGCGAAAAAATCTACAAATTAAAGCCCATCATGGTAGAATCTTCTCAAGTTGCATTGGAGGTATAAAAAGCTGGAGAGCATTAGAAATTCGTACAAAAGGACAAAAATTTCAAAAGCGCTAACGCTAATTGCCGTTCGAAAGGCAGGGACTCAACCACCAACCGTATCCTGATTCGTATCTTCCGAGAACCTGCAGTAATGCTTTTTCTCCAGCCTGCGTGCGGATTCCAAGGGTAAGATTTACAGTGGAATTTTACAGTCCACCCAATTCCTCCGCTCTCTCAAAAGGAGACAGAATTTTTCCCCAGGGCGCAGTGTGCAGTCAACCCGCCCCAAACCCCGACGGGGTCAGGCGGCACTAATGCTGGACACACGGCAAAGGGGCAAGGCTAAGTGACAGTGCCGTCAGGCCAGAAAAATGAAACAGTTATTCGTAAACTTGATGAGGCGATATTGAAAATAATGTCTCTAGGAGCTCTGAATCTTGGCCGACAGAAAACAGTCATGGGATACGTGACGATTTTCCGGTGTGGATAATACAATTATCATTGAACAATAAATAAAACAAAATTAAAATATCATAATTACATGAATTTACGCCAATCAAGGTTTGAAAACGTTTTATTTCCCTTTGCTGCCCGAAAAAATCGAATGATTGAGCACAACGAGTCCCTGGGTTTTTGAATACAGATAGGAGCCCTTGGGACGAAACTGGCATTGAACCGGGTACTTCCAGGTTCAAAATGAAGAAAATCATCTACCACACTAGCCTCTTGCTGATTATATGATATATACATGGCACTAAAGTGCACACGGGCAAGAAAATAGCGCGAAAACCAGTTGTGGGTCAAATGACCCCTAGCCGTCCTTCTAGGTATAACACGTTATAAAAATTTAAAACAAAACATTATTGTTGAATTTTTACTAATTTATCAAAATATAGACCAAAATGAACAAAGTCTAAAAGTTTCAAGATTAAAAAAAATATTTTAATAAGAGAAAAATAAATTTGAATTCTGAAAATGGGTCAAATGACCCCTGCCGTCCTTCTAGTGTTAAACAAACTAGAAGATAAACTTTTTCAAAGTGAAAACCCCCTCATGAATAATGTACACTATTGGTTTCGTTATGTCGATGACATTCTATGTTTATGGACAGGAACGAAAAGACAACTGGGACATTTCTTGTAGCTGATCAATTCTTTGCACCCCAACATCAAATTCACGATGGAATTACCAGAGGGACATTCTTTAAATTTTCTGGACCTTATTATTTCAATTACAAACGGGAAACACAAGTTCACTATTTATCGTAAACCCACGTGCACCGATCAGGTCATGCACTCATCCTCTAAACATTCCATTAATCAAAAATTAGCAGCCTTTCACTGCATGCTGCACAGAGCATTAGCCGTACCTTTAGAGCCAACAGCTTTCATGTCAGAAATTATCACAATTAAAAAAATTGCAGTCGCCAACGGTTACGCTGAAAAATTAATCGACGATTTACTGGCAGGCAAAATGAAAAAAATTTTAATCAAGGATTTTTACTCCTCAACCACAAATGACAAAGGATCGTGGCGACGCCTGAGGTATGTAGGACAACCTTCTATTAAAATAGGAAAGTTTCTCAAAGAATTGAACATTCATCCGGCTTACTACAATAACAGGAATCTAAAAAGCTTGCTTCCACCCATCAAAGACTCCATAAACCCAGCCCTCCATAGTGGGGTTTACCAACTAAAATGCAGTGATTGTGGCGCCAAATACGTGGGACAAACGGGGAGGAACCTAGCCATTAGAGGCGAAGAACACAGACGAGACTACATCAAGAAAACGGGGATGTCCCAGTTTGCCTCCCACCTCCTTGAAGGACATCAGGCGGATTTCACCCCGGAGTTGCTGCACCGTGTGAAGAAAGGGTCACAAATGGACATCAGGGAGCAACTGGAAATTTTAAGAATAGTTAAAAAGAAAGAGCCCATCACTAATGACCACCTTTTCCCATTCCACTCCCCCCTCCTGGACATCCCAATTTTGCACCCGAAAAATAATCCCCATGACGCTAACCCACGCCGCCTTCCCTAAGTACATTCCCTTTCCTCTCCCCCCCTCCCCCCTCCTACGCGAAGTGCAACAATGTAGCGCTCTACAGACGTCTCCTCTCCACCCCTTTCCCCTCTCCACCCCTTCCACTGTTCCCCTTTTTGGTACATAACCCACAACGACGCTACTTGTACTGCTAGTCCTATGAATATGATACAGTGTATCGAAACTAGTCAGGAAAATAAAGTTCCAAATTGTAGAAACAGCAAAGTTTTTCATTCTCAAATCAATAAGATGGATTTCTACAACGTGAAGGCCTCTACTATTCAGTGCATCATGACTATTACTTTATAAATGATTTTTTCAAATTGACATGCATTTTTTACTAACTATCAAAATTTACTTTTGCTTAATAAAGTACATACCAACATACAGCGTTCCCCAATCCAAAATGCTGGTCCAAATTCATTTTTTCAAATTTTGTGAGGAAATTCGAAATGATGTTCTTGGGTTCCATGGTGTTAGTCTTACAGTATGCACAACTATATTTTTATGAAAGATTATCAATGCAGTCAATGGAAGCATTTTGCATTCAGAGTGACAATGATGGTTGCTTCAAATAAGTAAGTTAAGGAGAGGCTCAACTTCAGGAAAGTCAGACTTCAGATAATATTTTTAGCCAAAACATTTTGAAGCAATTGTAAACATTGGTGAATCAGGATTTCTATATTCAGTTAGCTTTATGTAAATGAATGTTGTTTATTAATTCAGATACATTTTTATTGTTTTTACCTGAATTTTCTAGTAAAATTTATAAAACATTGCTTTCAAAGACAATTGCAATCTCGGAGTGTTCTGCATAAATAAGAACCTTGGAACAAAGTAAAAATCCCGCTAATATATGCTTATGCTTCCTCAAGAATTATTTAATTCTATGCCATGAGCTGACCCAGGTACGTAGGGTATGAGCCTGTTTTGTAAAACGCATATTTCCAGGTACAATTTAAAGAAGCGATAGCTTGGAAAGCCTATTTTTGAGGTGGTTGGTCAATGAAATACAGTTTGAAGTGTATCGTTATCAGCATCAACCTCTTGTCGTTACATTACCAACCCGGCAGGTCTCAACATACACCAATTGTTTTGACATCCTCCTGTCTTACGCCTCCTCGTTGGTTTCCTCGTAACTTGTTTGTCTGTTGTCACTTTCGTCTGTTTTTCCTCTTCTGTTTTCTCCTTCCATTTTTCCCTCTACTGCTAATCTTAAAAACCGTTTCCCTATCGCAATATATCCATCCAATATGGTAGTTTCCTTCATCAAAGAAAACGAAAGGCATTGATTGCGATTTGTTACCCACCATTAGTGTATTCCTAATATATTAATTATTTGGTTTTAGAAATCACAATTTAGACGAATGTTAATGGTCAATTTTAACCTCATTTGAAAAAGGCCAGATTGGCGCCCATGCGATGCCACTCCACGTGACGTCACAGGGACCTAGTTTCTATACGAGTGGATAAGGGTTTTACATCGTCTGAAATGGAAATCATCATTTAAAAATCTGAAAGCATGAAATGCATACTCGAGGAGTAATAATTGTTCGATTGAGGAAACTAAAAATAGGAAACCACTCTATTAAACAAAAACTTCACAGACATTTGACAATTTAATTAATGGAAGAAAACGAGTGTCTTGAAATCGCTAGTTGAGCACGTTGAAGCAGAAGTGCTCATCCAAGGGCGCATCCAGGGTCTTAAGTAGGGGCTAGTCATGGTCTAGGGGGGAGGGGCATGGTCAAAAGGGGGGCAAGCCAAGTTGTGACATTTGAAAAATAGTTTTATTTTAGTTAAATATCTTATACTAATATATATCATTTTTCCTGGGTTTTAAGAAAATTTGTTGAATAATTTCATTCCAATTCAGCTCTGATTTTGCTTTAAGACTTTTGCGCTTTTTGCATCCAGGGGGGGCAGGTGCCCCCCCCCTGTCCCTTGCTGGGTACACCCGTGTGCTCATTGCAAACGGAACCACGAGCGAACTAAATCGATCGTTGGAAAAAAAATCTCCGCTCTCTGTCGACGATGGCGCCACAATACCAGTCAGGGTGATTGACGTGCAATGGCCTCCACCGATATTTGGCGGTAAAAAAATAATAGGAAACCACCCTATTCCCCTATCGTGTAGTGTGGTTTTCAGTAATGTTCTCTCCTCCCCAACCCTTTCCAACACATCCTCACATCTTACTTTATCTATTTCAAACTCGCTAGCATCCATCACTCACATGTCTCAACATCATATCCCTTTCTCACTTCTTCCCTTTGGTCCACGTTTCCCGTCCATACAACGCAATACTTCACACATGACATTGCATCCGAGCTAAAAATAAACTCCTCCATTGAGGGTAGTCCCACCCTATAATGAGGGTGAGGGAAGGATAGGACTACCCTTCCTAAACCCTTCAGCAAGGGTAGACAGAGCGTATTGGCGGGTAGGCCTTATCCTTCCTGGAGTGTGGGGGAAGGGTAGACAAAGGGTTGGGCCAGTCTCAATGAAGGGTAGAGGAAGGATGAGACTACCCTTCCTAATCCGTTCAGCAAGGGTAAGGGAGCGTATTATAGAACATTGGCGGGTAGGCCTGGAGGTACTTGTGAGATTATACCTACACAACGGGACTTATAGTACAAAATCTTTACATGTGAATATCTTTCAAACCCAGGCCTATGTGGAAGAAAGCCATGACTTTTTTCTACCACACCTATTTAGTTTCAGAAAATAATATCGGCATTCAAATCCCTAGCATCAATTTCGTGATGTCTGCTTGTCAGCCACAAAGATAAATTAAGTCCAAAATATTTTAATAAAAGCTGTTCTGAAATAGTTTTTTTTCACGCAATTATAGCTACTATTGTGTGTATTACTGTCTCTAGGGGACTTTTAAAGATTAGTTGTGCAGCCCGTCTATCTTTGCTATCAAAGGCAGCTTATGTTCTTTTACAGTACTTAGTACTCTCGAGCTGCAGTAGCGGAGATACTTTTAGGATATGTTTTACACTTACCCGATTGGAACGGATGGCAAGGGAAGAAGTTTCAAGGGAGGGTAGACAAAGGATAGTCCAACTATAGATGAAGGTTAGACGGATGGCAAGGGAAGAAGTTTCAAGGGAGGGTAGACAAAGGATAGTCCAACTATAGATGAAGGTTAGACGGATGGTAAGGGAGGGAGTCGCAGGGAAGAGTAGACGAAGGATAACCCTATACTTCGCTTACCCTTAATAGATATTGGACGAAGGATAGACGGATGTTAAACGAAGGAGGTCCCAGGAAGGGTAGATGAAGTATAGGCCTACCCTACCCTTACCCTCCATGAAGTGAAGAGCGCGGGTTGGACAAGGGTAACTACCCACCATGATGGGTACTACCATTCCTTTACCTTTCTTTTACCCACCATGGGGAGGTTTATTTTTATCAGGGATCAGTCCCTTTCACTCGATCAATTATAGGTCCATGATATGTTGCATTACGCCTTCTCTTCTTATTAAATGCTATTGTTGACTTCTTCTGTACCTCTCTCCTCCGACTTTTGTCAGCATGCCGAGATATCTTCCCTTGATATCCTTTCCTAGACAGGGGCGCAGGTAGGAATTAAGGCTGGGGGGGGGGGGGGTTTAGGTGCAACTAACACCGGGGTGTGTGGGGGTATGGACTACCCACCAGGATAAGCGGTAAGTACCTACGTGATTAATAAATTGCAAAATTTTAAGATAAACGGTTCAAAATGGTGAGTTTTACGGCTTTCTGAGGGATATTTTATTAATCCTTACACTATTCTATTAGTAATATCAATCGTATTCAGTAAAATGGATTAAACTTAAAAATTTCTCTGAGCTCTGCGGCTTAATCCCCAAACCCCCCCCCGCTGTGCCACTGGTCTCAACTGATCATCTCAGACCTGAATATAACTTTTCAACTGGTGTTCCTAAAGCAAAAAGGTGTGTTGCTTAATAATCCAGTTTTAGCTCATTGGTCGTAGACTCCCAGATGATGCGATCCGTTACCAGTATAGAGTATAGTCAGCTATTGTTTGTCCTAACATGCCTTTTCTACCCACTTCAAATCTTTGAGTGAGATTATAGCCATTTTTCCTGCATCCCCAACGAATTTCATAGCATTGCATTTCTGAAGAAGTATCATTTAGCATAACATAAATTTTACCTTTACTCGTATTACACTGTCAGGTGATGTTAAACCCAGAAATGAAGGTTTCAAATTATGAACATTTCGCAGGGTTTCAAAAATGTGAAAATAAACTTTTATTCTGGAATATTGGCATTAAATATAGTATAAAAACAGGCAATTTTACCCTCAGTTTCCAATTTAGTGTCAAAAAATTTAATATTTAAATGGTACAAATTCCTTTTCAAAGATTGTTTCGCTGTTCCCGCAGAAAATTTACTTCATTAGAATGAAATGCATGTCTTGAATGTAATAAATATTATTAGACAAAGTCACAAACCGCTAGAGGAAAATTTAAGGGGTATTTTAGCGGATTAGCTGGGAACAATACCTTTTAATTGTGTGGATTATGAATTAGTCGGATGAGTTCAAAAAAGTTATTCCAAGCGATTAATATTTACATAAAATATACAACACTAACAAAGTAAAAGTAACAAACAAAAACGCAAATAAATTTCCAAGGATAATGGTTCTGAAATTGTATCATACGGTATGAAATAAATTATATCTTTAATAATAAACTCCTGCTAGGCAATGTAAAAACTCAAAATATAGTTATCAAATTGTGAAACTTTCGTAAGAATTCGTAAACGTGATAGACTTTTTTGCAGGATTATTGGAAAGATAGCATAAAAACTTGCAAAAAAACTCAGTTTCAAATTAAATGATAAAAAAAATAAAAAATTAAAATGTAAAAACTGATTTTCACAGATTGCTTCGCTTCCGTGAGACTTCACCAGGATTCAAACCCAGATCCCCAGCATTCTAGTCGAGTGCTTTAACCAGTTCGGCTACCGAGACGACATCATTACTTATGGATATCTGTGGAAACTACTGGACTAGGTGTTGCTGGACCGCTGAGCATATGGTGCCAAGAGCAGTGCAACTCGTGCGCACAGCGCCACAGCCGGAGACCAAATACCGAACTTTGAACACGAAGAGGTGTTCGCTTTGCAGGTGACTCCCGTAAAAGTTATCATCGTGGCCTATCCCGGTGTACTTAAAATTAGAATATACGATTTTGAGATAATATTTACTATTATTACATAGAGCCAAAACGGATGAAGATACAATTTTTGTTTCGCCTTACATCTCAACACCGTAAGAAGTGGCAGAGCGAACAGAGAAGGCCGCTGCCCTTTTCCGAGAAAAGCAAGTGTATCGCATAGGATTGTGGAAGATTGTTCTCTTCTGTATTTGATCCCCAGACATAACATACTCCACGCATCATGTGCGACTGAGGATAATGTCTAAGAAGTCATTGTACTCCTTGCTTCTTGAACTGCGGATATATTTTCCTGCGAGCATATAGGCACTAAGAAAAGCCAGGAATAATTTAATATCAGAAATGTATTCGGTATTATTAATAGCGTAGACATTCTAATAAGCACAAACCCTTGGGCAGTTATCTTAAACATCTCTTTAAAATATTAGGGAATCTATGTATTATCAATAGAAGAAAACAATTTACCGCTCATCGAAGAAAGGAAATTAACTACTACAAACGGCCTACCCAGAGTAGTAGCGGATACTGGAAAAAAAAACTCAGAGGGGGGGGAGGGCGTAAAAGATATGTTGAGCTACCTTTACTTTTATCGTAATATAAAAAACTAATCAAGTCACATGCAAAGTGTAAAAATTTATAGTTAAATCGATTATACACATGTACAAGACAAATGATTTAATAAAGTCACAACTGTGGTTCTGCGAAGTTCGTCAATGCAGGAGGACCCGAAAGGGGGGAACGCTCCCCCCACCCCCATATTTATCCACCACTGACCGAGTGGTTTTTTCGATATCCATAGATTGCAAATGATGAATCTTTTGATCGCAGCTTGGAGTTCTTCAAAATAGCTTTTTCACCTTTTTCTTTAAGCAATATGGAGCTTTATTGCAACATGAAAATTTCAATCTCGACAGTACCCTACCCGCAAGTTAATATTAGCATAGAACTACTCCTGGTAAAATTATTCGTTGACCAGCCACTGCCCATCTATCCTCATAACCAGGCCTCCCCTTAGCCTTCGTACTTTGATCGAAAGGTTTTAGATGGACGGAAGGTATAGATAAGAAGGTCTCTCGTCGTCATGGGCACTTCCTTTCCAAGGGGTTCAAGATGCTATTTGACCGTCATGGCACAAGACCTCGCTCGATCAATGATAGTATTTGTCATTCCTTGCGATAGAAGTGCGCTTAATTGTGGTGGCATGGCCAATGCGTCGTCTATTCGAAATTGAATTTTTTCGGCCCATAGGATGGTATGACTTGTCATTCAGGAACCACGTTAATATATTTCTATACTTCCAAGCGCAACATTCAATAGTAATCATCGTATTATAGAAGAAAAATATTGCAGCAATAGCGCAATTTAAAGTTTATTAATACTTGCTATGAACAACTTGTGATGAGCGTGTTATAGTGAAGTGAAGGCTGTATCGCGTGGTGATGGAAGACAAAATCATCACAATTATGACGCCAATTTTCCACCCAGTTCACATTAAATAAGTGTTGTTAGAACTTAGCCATCGATATCGTGCTTTTCTTTTGAAGTTTTATTGAAAGTGTAAACACCTTTCGGGATTCAGGAAGATTTGACATGTTTTCCGGAGCCTGCATGAACCAAGCTACGTGCATTTGAAGCGTGACAACTATGAGATTAATGCCGATATTAAAACGAAAACCCCGAATTCATTTTTGTAGAAGCAAAAAAGTGTTTATTGCCGACGAATTTTCCATTTCTCTTTGTTGTTAATTGGAAAATGAACACACTCCACTCGCCATTACGCCTTAAAAAAAAACATGACTGACGCCTGACGTGCTTAAAAACATATCGCCATTAACGGCGTACTATACAAAGGTAGACGACTCCACTTTATAGGATGTCCCTATGAAGTGATGCAATCTAAACGAGTTCTATCCTCAATAGGTACCACTTAACTTTTGCAATCGTCAGTATTATCATGAATAATACCAAACCTTCGTTTTTCGAATATTTTGCCACATTTATTTTGAAATAGCGAAAAATATAAGAGAAAAGTTATTTATTTGATATCATTCGTCAATTGGAATATAAAAATTTGGTTAGCAACCCCGATTGGGTGCTTTCCATAAAGGCGACTCTCGTGTCACCTTGTGTTAACTTTAGTCAATCTTAGCCGGCCACGAATGGAAAGCACCGTATGCGCAGTAGTACTTAGTGAACACGAGTTTAGAACACCGGGAAAATCCAAAGAGAACGATGTAAGTGATTCAGAATGAAGATCTGGAATGTTTTTGTTTATATTAATGAGCAATGTTGGATTCTGATCATTGGTCATTTGGATTGTTCTGTTGACCGTTTAAAGTAAAACCTGTGTTGAAAATTGTATTTTATTTTAGATGAACGAAGAGCAGTTTATAGCCTATGTAATGGAAGAAATACATAGTAGCAGTAGCAGTGATGATTCCGAATCTGGTGTAGAAAGCGGAACCCAGAGTGAAAGCCAGGAATCTGGGGACGATGTTATCTTAGAATAAGAACTCCTTTTTCCTGTGATGAATTTAATAATGAACGGACAGAGACTACAAAGGGTTCATAACTTTTTGGAAATCGCTTATACCAAAAGTGACGAGAAATTAAAGAATGGTATTCGATTACAGCGGAGGGTAGTGTACATTATATTAGGTAAATCATTAATTAATACAATTTTAAACATATTTTTGTTAAAGTAGCAGTATTCAAAATTGAAACGATTAAAAAAAGTCAACATGTAAGCACCAAGGTGGCTCCCAGGAAATTAGAACGGATAAGTTTATAAAATGGCAGTAGAAATCCCTGCAGTTGATGTGGTCGATTAAAATGTCTGTAGAACCTCAGTGCAAATGTAACGGTGGACAAAAATAGGACGCGTTTGTGATAAGTCTAAGGCTGTGTTTCTAAACCTTCCGCTACGCCTCTTTTTCAATAGAAGTCATTATGTAGTAACTTTTCTATTATTATTAAGGAACTGCCATCAACAGAACGTCACGTTTTATATGACAGGCGCCAAAACAACTATGCATGCGCAATTCCTCTGTCCGCTGTCTCAAATTCAGGTTTTCGTCAGAGTCGGTGTGAGTCCGCCTGTGTCGGCAACTCCAACGAATGGAAAGCAGAAAACACGACTTGTGTCGACGCATGTCAACTTGCGTCGACGAATGGAAAGCACCCCTAGCTCACTTCTGCATGAAATTCAAACCAAATTGCCCGTGAGCGACGCGAGTGGCGAATTTTGAAACGAAGTTAAAATGCGGTGGGTGATGGGAAATCTAGAGGCCGCTTTGAAGATCCTCCACTCTAATATTAGCGAGCAAATCCATTGCCCTGGCATTTGGAAAGTATCAGCTAAGCATCTCCGCGAAGTGAACATCACCTAACAAACGGAGCGATGCTTTTTGTGCTGTCCCTCGGGAGACGGAGGAGAATTCTAAGCACAAAGAAAATACTGAAAAATACCTAGGATAGACCTTTTCTGAAGGTTGAGTGAATTAGTCAAATTGTCCCTTAGAGAGAGTTTTAGTCTATTCACGCATGAATTAGATTCGAGGGTAGCGGACAAGGATATTCTTAGAGTGGCGAGGTGAAGAATTTTAAGTGGTTATACCTGGGTTGGGGTGGGGGAGTTACTTTGAATTTGCGAAAGAAATTTATCGCATTCTGAGAGCTGTTGGATATTTAGGTGAATCGATCAACGAATCATTCGTTGCGCGATGAAAATTAACCGTTTCTGCGGGAGATATCCCTAATAAGAAGGCGATATTCGCGCGCGGTTTGGGAAAAAGTTTATGAAACCAAAGGGTCACACTTCAAGAGAATTAGTCTCGCATTAACCAGAAATTGAACGCTTTTGCAAAAAGAAAAATAGCAAGAATATAGGCTATGGCTTACCCTGATTGAGCTTTAACAACATCTCAACATGATATCTTTTTTTTCCTGATGTTACAAATGGAGTTCAATCATAAATTACCTTAGACAAACTATTTTGAACATTCTCAAAAATTTCTAAGCTCCTAAGCGGAATATAAGAACTATTCAAAATGGCAGCATCATCACAATCTCCGGTAAATAACTGCTTTAGAGTCAGTAGTATGGTGCAATCCCATTATAAGGGGGACACTTATTAACTCCCAAACAATGAACGTATTTCGATAACTCTGACGTCATCCGACTTCGATCCCAAATTCATAAGTACGGAATAATTCTCCATGTATAGTGAGATGGACTTTTCGAGTTAACGACTGCAAGGAATCGGAAATGCGCCTCTTCAGAAGATGATCCAAGTCAAACAACTGTTGTACCCGTTATAACAATGAAGCTAGAAGCATTTGCTAACCGCGATTAACAAAAAAATTAACAAAAAAAAACTCCCGAAAACTAACGACTTTCACGATAACAATACGATCATCAAGTGCTGACCAGAATTGTAGTCTTTAAATCTCAAAAGGATAATGCGAGAATTTTAAGTATTCCTCTGGACAAATGAAGTTGTGACTATAGGACACCGCCCTTACGACAATCACCTGATAGCCTTATTCAGCTCAGTCATTCTGCGATGTAAAATGAGAATATTAATCTTGAAGGCCTACGGATGACCTCTATCACTATGCCTAAACATAGGACATAATACTGAATGCGGGTGAGGTGACTTCATAATGCTGGTACAGGAAGAAGGCAGTGATATGGACAAGTGAATAAAACAAACAACCAAAGACATTTAACCATGCGATTAACTTACCTATTTACAGTCAAAATATCTCAAATGCACTTTAAAATGCACCTTACGTCCTGCCAGCTGACTCATTCATACTCCTGGATAATTAATACTCACCGCTATGAATTGCAGTCGCAGGCGCGATATAAAATCAAGGATTTGGAGGACAAAAAAGGCTGTTCCAAAAAAAACTCAGTTCATCCCTATAACTAAGAATCAATCGAACTCGAAATAAGGAACAGTATACGGAATGTTTAGGAATTCCGTCTCCCTGAAAACAAATCGACCAATTGAAGTGACATAAATCAATGTCACCTGCAAAATAAATCATGCATTGAATTCTGCTAAAAACCCTTATCAAAACAACTCAAATTAAGTCTGCCGATTTGATTGTTTCATCTAATGTCTCGGATAACATCACTCAAACCAAACCAGTTTTAATGTTAATCTAGCGAAATACTGAGGTTACCATCTTGATATGTTGAGAGTTAGTACCCATAGCAGATCCCCTTCTGACATTTCCTGATCACTCTGATATGGAAATTTGATCACCCATCGATGAATAACTGTGGGCTGAATAGTGGCGAACCCTAAGAGTGTCTCGAAAGTGCACCACCATAATTTTAAGGGCAAACCCCCCTCCATTTCAATCTTAACTCTTCACGATCTATATTCAATTCCTAAACTCGAAAATGGCGCATTTTTTCCAGTCGTCATAATAAACAATATTTACAACTCCTGGTAACGTGGGCTTGTGCGCCTCCTTGAAAAAAATCTGAAGCGCCGTAGCAAAAACACGAATTACGAATAACACATGAAATCTTAAAAATTTAACATCGGCGAGTATCAGCACTCCTTTAACAGTGAAAAATTCAACTGAGGAAAAATATTACTGCTGACCGGAATTCGAGACCGAATATTATGTAATAATCGAATGAAGATAGCATTACCCCTTCATCTCGTGGGGATGACTTACTACCATTTTATGCACGGGTGAACTCCGGTGGATAATAATTCCACCCACCACTATACTCAACATTCCCGCTCTGTTCTTCGAAAATTTTTGCAAATGACTGTTCAGACGTCAGTTTTGTCGCTCATTAATCCATCGTCACTATATGTCCACCCTAGCGAACGAGGTATCTCTCTCCCGTAATCTAATTTAGCACCACATTCACCACGAGTGAACTAACGTTTCAGCACTTTCTCCCGCCTAGAGTACTGATTCGAAAGCAAAATAAATGCAAAAAATTTTAACTTAGAAACCATCGAATAATTGAAGAAAATACAAAACCGGTCTAAGACCAGAATTTGAATGCGAAATCCCGATCTGAGATCAAAGGAAGACACGAAAATTCGAAAACATATAACCAGGTGAGCGTGAAAGATGAGTTAGCCATATTAGTTGCAATTCCTACCATCTTCCGCCTCAATACCAGCATGAAAACCACACACATGAGTGCACTAAGAATAGAAGATCATAAAAAAGCAATAAGGGGATAGAGAGAAAGAGACAGGGAAAAGGGATAGGTTGCATGGGTTTCCTGTTGCCACCCAAAGGGGTACCATGCTAGCATCGCTGGACCCAATTCTCGGCCTTCGTCATAGAAGCGACGAAGTCCGAATGGCCGGCCCCATCACGCATCTCGTATCTACACCTCTCATGATGATAGATACGAGAGACGTCCTACTGTGCCATGTTACAGCCCCGCCTTCAAAACAGGCGAACGAAAGGCTGCCTTTGGAAGTAAGAAATGACGACACAGTATTGAAATTTCCATAACAATACTTTATTACAGCATGTAGAATCGCATATTGCTTACAATCAGGTTCAATACAAATAAATAACTACCATATAAAAATTACATAAAATTGAAGGTCATACACAAGCATCCATTAAACATCAAAAAAACGAAAGGATACAGTAGAAAAACAATATTTCACATTGAACCAAAATAAATGCTGCTATATTATCATTAATGGGGGTTTCATAGAATTGCCTAATGCCTTTAAGTGTGTGTGTTTGAGGGTCACATTAATTGCCTAATATCTTTAAGTGTCCTACCTAACCCATCAGCTAAATCACTTTATTCTCCCTCCGTTTCTCTAATGGGTTTATACTCTGCACGCTCCAAGAAGATATTTAATTACCACTAAACGACACAACATATTTAGATAACGGGCGCGATACTAAATTTTTAATGATTTGAAGAATATTTTTAACGTAGCTAAGATAATTTAAAACTGTCAGAATAATCTTATTTAATTATGGTAATATTTACGGAAATTAATTTATCACAGCCACCTGAAAAAAAAAAACACACACGACATAATGAAATCACAGTACAAGAAATAAGCACTATTGAAATAAGTTGAAGCGCAAAAATAATGAAAATATACTATTTCTTTAACTATTATCTCGTCCACCTAAAAAAAAAGAAACTACGCACACTGCAAATCGCCCTAATCAAAGTAACTTCAAATTAGGCAATTATGAATTCAACGTGAGAGAATTCGCAATATCATCATCTTGGAGCAATGAACAGAGTATAAAATGTTTCTCTAAAGCCCCGTCGGAGGGCCCTACCGCGAATAGACCATGTCTCGTGAAATAGCCTTAACCACCCTACACACTGTGTGCCCTGGAAGAGGAGTCGATCCCTTACCTCGAATCATCTGCAAGGTCCCTCGGCGGAAGAACTCTGCTTTCCATCGGCGATCCCACGACGCGCTGCACTAATCACACAACTGACCATTTCACAAGAACACTATCACACTCACACTGCACTAATCACTCTCTTCTCTGCTGCTTGCTGCACTTATGATGATCTCGCAGAAGGTGTTGGAATTTGAGGAGATCGAAGCTACAATTAAGTTAAACGAAGGCAATTGATAGATAATTTAAGAAAATCATGCTTTGAAAATTACGAAAGAAGAAATTTAAGGGAAACTGCGTGCTTCACAGAGAATATCAGGAGGAGAATCATTTTTTCCCAATTACAGAAAGTTTACTGCATTTAGAAGACAAACGAAGATAAGTCAGAAGTCGTACATGTAATACCAAGCATGGTTCAAATTTTGGCGATGAAATCAGATGATAGTGAGAACAATATGAGTGAAATACATGAAAAACGAGAAACTATACTGGCCATACCGATGATCAGCAAATTTAAGCCCTATGATGTAGAAGAAAGTAAAGATTGTAGGACAGAGTTTATAGATACACATTCTGAGAAATAATCTTTGTCCCCGTGAAAGACGCGTGCATTGATAAGATTCATAAAGCATTTTTTAGAGCATGAGAGAACCCAGAAGAAATTGAATGATGGAAAAAAACAATATAGATTAACAACGGTCAACATTGGCGCAAGCCGATTTTGTGTAAGAATGTCAACGAGGTATAGAAAGACTCAGTGAAGAAAGATTCAGGTGCAATGCCAGTAAATAGAGCTTTGAATAAGAAATATGGCACAATAAAATGCAGGATAGCGAAGAATATGAACAACTTGCGAAGCGCTTGAAGTAGAATTGGAGAATATTCGAGCGAAGACTCAGCTGGGAGAGCGTTGGGCATGGCGTAGAAAACTGAAGAAATGACCGAGACGCGATGACTCCCGACGCCCTTGCCTGAAATGAATGGATTGAACATATTTTAATATCTAATTCATACTTTGTACTTCGATACAATATACGATACATTATATAATATACGATACTATATATTTTCATATCCAATTCTAATTTAGTACTACGATACAATAATTAATTACTACCAGTAGAATTTGATATGGATTATGTACGAGTCATATATTACGAGGGTAGTAGTAAGGCCCATGACATTGGCAGAGATTGATAAACACTACGGAGTAAAAGCACAAATATTCACGAGTATACACGATAACCGTATCACAATCTAGAGTATTTCCAAATAATGATTGCAGACCATTGAAATAATTTTTGTTCTTCGTCATTCAATTATCGACTTACATTTTGAAAGCAGGAGACGAGGCAACCACGATGTCCAGGAATCCGCAGACACACCAACGCTTCATCTTCCACATTACGATCACAGAGAAGCATTCACGCATGTTAACAGCACGGCAGACGAAGAACCATTGAGAATTAGAAGTGAACGCTCTTTGCCTTATATAAAGATCTAGAGCCGTTGGTTGGGTGGAAAGGGGAGAGGGTAGGTAAGGACAGGGGTCCGTCTAATTCGGCATGAACACTCTGGAAAAATTGAATCGCAGAACTCTCGTTGAATGGTGTTCGTGAGGATAACGTGGAGAGGGTGGGAGAGGACATTTTTCAAAAGTGGAGAAGATGACGACATTCTTGAGAGCTGGCGTCAAACAACTGACAACCACAAGACCATTTTTCTCCCCACTCCCCTTAACGCCAATATTAAGGAGCTGCTTGCAGTCTGGCCCGCTTACCGATAGCCGTCAAGAGGCCGAGAGCGCGTTCGATGACTGCTGTGTCCCGCACAACCCGAAAATGCACCCTCCGAATGCTCAGGCGGAGATTGGATTTCGTCCGATTCGACTTGGAGGTAAGCAATAGAAGCGAATGGGATTTTCCACAGGCCCAACGACAGAGAAGATCGTGTTCACGGAATGGCTAGCAATGCCGATTATGTCCATACAAACAGAAGTTACCTGTGCTTGCAATACGGAATTTTAATTTTTACCCGTGTTACTCACCTATCTCTGTTTCCAGTTGGTATCAAAACTTATCTTCGAAGACCCCTAAAAATTTCATTGCGTGAATTATAATTTATAAATGGAAACGTTATAAGAATAGCCAATGAAACACAATAGAACGCAAATTTTGGATATCATACTAGGTTCATAATTACTCATAAAGTCTATTTCTTATCAACTGAGAGAATCATGAACGGCTTAAAATGGTGTTTGGAAAAAGGAGAAGAGAAAGACAGGAGGGGTAGGAAGCAGAGGAAACCAGATTTATGAGTAGTGACGCACATTTTAAATATCCTCAATGGTTTTCCTCAAATATGATATCATCGCAAAACTATCACCCTTTTTTAACACGTAGCAACGGGCAACGGATATTTAACCATTATTCACGTTCATGACGCGCCTGACTATACATCCTAAGAGTGCGGCTTCTTACTATCTCTAAGCATAGATATGTTTTATAACTGATTTCAAAGAGTGATATTACATTATTTGGCATGTATCGCGTGACCGTATGAAATATTTGTCAACTCTATGTACACTCAACTAGAAATAACGGAGACCTCAATGCAGTCGGTCCCTAGTGGAGCATTTGGGGGGCGGGGGGAGGGGCTGCATCCCCCTGTAATTTCTTGAAAAATTGAAAAGATAGAGTAGACCTTATCATGAACTGACGAGGGAGGTCCATGAAAGGAAGGGATGCTGCCGAGATACTCCAAGCGAATTTGCCCTGATCGGTAGAACACTTTAATAATAATAATAATAAGGATCCGGTATTCAAAATGAGGATAACCTGGTCCAGAAGAAATCCCCTCTCTCGAGTATTAGGAGACTGCCCCCTCCTCAGGGAAGGATTTAGAGGGGGTCACAGGGGTGATGATTCCCCGACCCCTATTCTTATGAAAAGTTTTCAATTTATATCAGCCCAATAGTTTTCGTATTCTTGTAAAGGAGTGAATGGGGTGTTTATGCAAATTAATGGCTGCAAGTCGCAAAAGCGAGAGAAGATTGGGTTGTATTTATCGTAGAGCGAGTATTCCATGGTATTCCATGCTCCCTGGACCCAGGACATGACACCCCCACCACCACAAATCTGACGCCCCCACCCCTAATATTCTAAGTTAATATTCAGGAAATCTATCAAGCAACGTGAACTACCTGTTGACTGGATAATTGCCAATTTAATGCCCATATTCAAAAGTGGAGACAAGGAACAGCCATCTCATTTCTGACAGATATCCTTAACGTCTGTCTAATGCAAAGTTCTTGAACACATTGTTGTCAGCTCAGTAATGAAACGACTAGACGCGCAAAACGCAATGGTTTATAGAACGTCCAAAGTTTTGTCTTCTAGTGATTAATCCTCACGCCGTATTCGTCGAAACGCTTGTCTAACGCATCCACTAGAGTCTGAAGACCCCTCGCTGTCTGTATAGTTAACGCCTGATCCAGTGGCGGATACAGAAAAACTCGAGGGGGAGGGGGCGCAATAGATATCTTGAGTTACTTTTACTTTTATCCTAATAAAAAATAATCAAGTCACGCACAGAGTTTAAGAAAATTTTAGTTAAATTTATTACACACTTATGCAAGACAATGCCATTTTATAATATATATAAGTGGTTCTGCAATGTTTGGCAATACTGGCGGGCCCGAAAGGGGGGGGGGGCGGGCGCCCGCTACGCCCCCATCTGTATCCGCCACTGGCCTGATCATCCGCGAACCTCACTTTACCTCGAGATAGGCTGAATGAATGACCTGTGAGAAGACGAACAAGGTGTGATGATTTAATTTGCATTACGAGTCTGGTACAAAAATTAGGTTCATGGGCTCGACATCGCCGTTTAAACCTTTTAAGAGAATTAATCTTTTGCATGTTTTACACGGTGATGAAGACAAAGTCAAGGATATTTAGAGGGACCCACATTCGACGATTGCCATAAAATCACGGACTCAACCTTGTCAAATCCGGCTTCAAATCTAGGCAGTGGCAGAGAATAGTCAAAGGCTGTCCGATCCACGTACTTGAGTGCTTTGAGAAGGGATCAATTGGTGACAGTTGTCCACCGCCGATTGTCTCACGTTTATGACGAACAAATGAAATGGAGAAATAATCCGAACTCTGTCAAAGTTCGGAGACGAGCAGTCGAATTCGGATATTCTGGACGATGAGTCATCGAGATCACCTACACTCTCACTACCACATTGTGGGTCATACTCGCCACGTGCGCAGCTAGGAATTAAGGCTGGGGGGGGGGGGTTAGGTGCAACTAACACAGGGGTGTGTAGGGGTATGGAATACCCACCAGGATAAGCGGTAAGTACGTGATTAATAAATTGCGGAATTTTAAGATAAATGGTGAGTTTTACGGCTTACTGAGGGAAATTTTTTTAATTCTTACCCTATTCTATTAGTAAAATCAATCCAATTAAGTAAAATAGATTAAACTTAAAAATTTCTCTGAGCTCTGGAGGGGGGGTTTACCCCCAAACCCCCCCCCCCCCCTCGCTGCGCCACTGTTCCTAGATATCTATACCTTCTAAACTCCTCTATTCTGCCCAAAGGGACATGATATTCATATTTTGGCCATCATTCACTCTCATAATTATGAGAACTCTAGTTTTCTCTTTATTTTTATTTCATAGTTCTTTTACAAAAAAATTTTTATCGTTCCTCGAATTTCACGGTTGTTATCGGCAATGATCCACGTCGACGGTCAACGTTATGCCTAATGAGGAGTAAATTGTGAAATTTTCATGAAAATGACTTTTACTTATCCTTCCGACCGACTTATTACCACAAGGACGCACGTGAATAAAATTTAAAAAAACAAATGCTGAACGCAACCCTTTTTTCGAATTGTTTACAAAATATCGCATTTACTGATGAAATGCTTGTGTTTTTTAAGGTCAATGTATGAGAATGTGTAGATTTCTTGAGTCACATTAGCATTGAAGATTTTTTCCGTCGGGTTAAATCGAAAGAAGTGCCATTTCCACCTTCCTGTGACGCCTCTACTCTATCCCTTCAGACCAAATACCTTTTACTAATAGGGTGTTTCCCATTATTTTTTTTTATTGCCTAAATCGAAAGATTATTAATCCTGGAGTAAGTATTTCACGCATTTAGATTTTTAAATGTCGATATCAATTTTTCGCGATTAAATAAGTGAAAAATTTCAATTGCGCGAAAACGCGACGGCTAAGTATGAATGCTGGGAAAATCCCGTGTGACGTCATTGTGGTTCCCGCTGCCGAAAGTGAGGTGCCCTTGGGGCGAGGCTCTGAGCGCTTAATATACGCAGGATGCTAGCAGGCAGTGGCGCCGACTCCATGGGGCCTGAGGGGGCCCGAGCCCCCCTAAAAATTCGTTACAGATGTGAGGAAAAAATGTGTAATGCTTGTCGATTTTCCCCGGAGTGTCCAGATATCGAGATTCGAGTGATCAGGGTTCTAATGCAGATCATATGACTCTTCTCAAATGAGTGGCGTGGCGTGGTTCTTCTACGTGGAGTGGCATCGCATGGGCGCCAATCTGGCCTTTTTCAAATGCGGTTAAAATTTACCATTGCCATTCGTCTAAATTGGGATTTATAAAACCAAATAATTTCTATATTAACAATGCACTAATGGTGGATAACGAATCAATGCCTTCCGTTTTCTTTGATGAAGGAAACTACCCATATTCTGAATCTATCATTACTGAATCGCAGCAATTTACTGAGAGCGTAAAAACTGTGTCAGATTGCCAGGTGAGTGGATGGGTTCTTGTTTATCCCAGAATATATTTTAAAAATAATCCACCATGTGCCTAACCTAAAATTTTACTGGTCAGAATGCATTCGGTCATTCGAGTGGGTTCATATTTGCTAAAATTTTGGCTCGCGGCTGAGCGGCGCCCTAGCGTTTGTATTTCCCAATTCAACGAGTTTCGAAAACCTCTAGCAGACGCGCCGGCGCACGGCGACCGAAGCCGAAGCCTCTCTCGGGGGAGAAAAAAGCAACTCCCATCCCAACTTCGCCCGCGACAACTCCGAGGAGAAATGTGGTCTAAGAATCGCAGACTAGCCATGCCTCACTCTCTTAAATAATTTGCTTTAAACATTTTTATAGCTAGCCAAAAATTAATTTAAAATCCATGAAATCATGAGTGCTAGGTTGTTACAAAAAAGTTCGATGTTTGTTCCTCATGCAATGGCTTACTATCAATAATTTGGAATAATGGAGAATATTTATGGATAATACTAGTATTAAAGAAAATTAAAAGTGAACTTCTGTTACAGTCAATTGCTTTTTTATTTGTGTTATTATTTGTTCAAAATTAACACCGTTTTTCGTTAATTTTTTACCTAATGGTGGGATGAAAGCAGTTACCGCCGCTTGCCGGTCCTGAGATATTTACACTTGGAGTTGGACTGAAGTCCATATTATTATACTGAAAATAAAAAATCATGCTCTAACATGCACCACTCAGATTTTTTTGAGACAAAGCTAAACGATGTCGGGCGTTTGTCGCGCCCCTTGACAAGCAATACACGGTGTAGGCACTCGGGGACAGAAGCGTGACATGCGTAGCGGTTCGTTTGAGTGACTGTATTTTCCCTAAATCTGGAGTGCATTGAGCTGAATAACTTATTATTTGCGTTGCCTTTATGCTATTGACTTAATTATATTCCAATCTTTTACCCTGAGATCTTTATGCGGAAGCCGCGTGTGGACAGCAATAAGCATAATTGTGCGCTCATTCCCCAAGCCTTTGTCCTCTGAAACTACCCCTTTATCCACACATATTATTTTACTATGTATAAGTGCAAATTTTTCCATTCTTCAAATCGGGTTTTCCCAAAATATGCCGTCTATGCGATTGGCTCGCTCATTTCTAGCCGAGTGCTCAACGTCAGATACCCTTCAATACCTTGTTGAAGTTAGTGCTGAAGGATGTTCACGGTGTAGTTTCCCAGTTATGGATACAACGAAAGGGACTCGGTATCAGCTGAAATTTCAACTAAATCCTAACAGTTCCCTAAGTTGTACGATAAGAGAGTATAAGTAATTTTATTCCCAGAAATATTCTAATGTTGGCCTTGGAATTTGAAATTGAAAATGGTATAAAGTTGATATTAATTGTAAATGTCTTTAAAATATAGTGTAAGTGTTAATAGTATTTTTACTTGAGGGATACTTTTCAACATCTTTTTTTAATCATCAGGTTTTTCAGTTTAATTCATTAAAATTTCATTTTTTTTAATCATTAAAAGTTCTGTTTAATCATCAGTTTGGATGTTATTATTGCGTGAGTTGGTAAACTATTAGTAATAGACAATATGTGCAATCCTCTTCCAGGAATTTCGGACCATTTCGATTTCTGTAACAATAATGCCTGTTCGCTGTCCGTTTGAAGTCTGTTGATAGAGATTTAGTGAAGAGAGTATGAACAGCCTACGAACATTCTCGGGCCACACACAAATGCGAACAAATTAAGAACAGCCTTACAATATTTTGTACTCAGTTTGCAGCCCTAACAGGCAGGCGACAAGCACTTAGGGAACAAAAGAGAACAAGCTCTTAACAGGCAGGGGCCAGTTGGTTGTATTTTTCACCATACAGGGAACGAACAGACAGCATTGAACAGGCACTCAACAGGCAGGGCCTGGTTGGCTGTCCACCTCTCCCAACCAGTGGTGGATTTAGGGGGATCGAAGGGGTCGTAACCTTCCAAATGTCATTCATTAATATTGTTTATATTATTCGTTTATTGTGCGATTCATTTTTTCCATAATTAATTTAAACTTTTTAAATTGTTCAATTTTATCGGCTGTTAAGAATAAAAGCGAAATTTAAAGCTCCAAATGCAATTAATATTGGTATTTTACAAAAGTTTGCACGGGAGAATGCCCCTCTTTCACCAGATCATGAACCCCCCAAACTTGAATCTGAATCCGCCCCTGCTCTCAACTGAGAACGAACAGACTATAGTGAATAGGGTCTAAAAAGGCAAGGGCCGGTTGGTAGTATGTTTCACCGCACGGGGAACGAACAGACAACAGTGAACAGGCACTGAATACCCTATCTATTCCTGTAACAATAATGCCTGTTCGCTGTCAGTTTGTAGCCTTTTGGAGATTTAGAGAACTGAGTATGAACAGCCTGCGAACAATCTTAATTTTAATTAAGTACGAGGAAGTTGAATTGAATCCAAAGAAAATATCATCGGCGTAAACAGTAATTATATCTATATGATCTTGTTTTTTCTCGGCGAATATTTCTTATAAATATTTCTCGGGTTTCTAGCCGAGTGAGACTTTTTTGGTCTAACGTTTCGACGGAACACTCTTCCATCGTCCTCAGAGAATGAATGTGCTGCTGTGTTCAGCGCCCTCGCTGAAATCGGCCCTCGCTGAACACAGCCTAACGGAAGATCATATAATATCTTTCGATGAGGCTCGAGTGATCTCTAAGGCACCTTTGTTTTGGGATCGTCTCCTTAAAGAAGCCATTGAGATCCGGCTGGAGAGGAATAAAGTAAATCGCGATTCTGGGTACACGATAAGCACGGAATGGAAACCGTTAATCAAAAAGATAACGGACAGAAGGCGCCAACAATGCCCCCCGGTTTGAACGGCTATATAAGCACAGGAAGGCAGGCCTGCAGCACATTCATTCTCTGAGGACGATGGAAGAGTGTTCCGTCGAAACGTTAGACCAAAAAAGTCTCACTCGGCTAGAAACCCGAGAAATATTTATAAGTAATTATATCTGCTTGAATGCATTATCACGATTACCATCAACCACATATGACAGCTAATGAAGTGAGCACGCAAAGCTATCATGGATTATGCACGATAAATACTTCGCCTATTACAGGCAGGGGACGGTTGATTGTGTGTTTCACCGCACAGGGAACGAACAGTGAACAGGTTCTCAACAAGCATTTAAAGTGCTGCCACCCAGGGGCGCAGCTAGGAATTAAGGCAGGCGGTTTAGGTAAAGTGACCATACGTCCTGGTTTACCCGGGACAGTCCCGTTTTCAGAACTCTTGTCCCGGTGTCCCCACGATGTTCCCCGGGACAGGCAAAGGTCCTAGTTTTTGACTTGCATCTGTGTGAAATACTGAAACGTTTATTTTGTGTCCTTTTATAAATTTGATGCCCCAAAAAATACGGCATTTATTCAAGGTTATTAATAACAAAAGACGATAAAAATTATTCCATCAGCTTTTTACATGTTATTAAAAAGTGAATTGCTCTTAACATAGTTTAGCCACAAAATTGTTAATGGCTAAACTATGTTAAGAGCAATTCACTCTTCACAAAAGTACAAATGGTTTAAGAATTTAAAAAAGTGAATCTTTGTAAAATGTTTTACTTCAGCGAATTCACTAATATGTGTTCAGTATGGGTAGTCCTGTAAAATTTAAATGTCTTGTCAATTTATAACTGTGATTGTATACTTGTAAAACTGTACAGTATTTAACGCAAAAATAATTTAAATTTGTACGTAGGTTTCCGCGGCGTTGTTCACGATAACTGCTAATTTTCGGGTTCTCCAGCCGCGTCTATCGTTTATGGTTGACAACAGTTTCGGGAGCCATCCTGCTTCCGTCTTCAGGTCGAAGGTGAGATGAAAACTTCTTCTTACCATCAACCACATATGACAGTCTAAAAATTTATGAAAACTTCTCACCTTCGACCTGAAGACGGAAGCAGGATGGCTCCCGAAACTGTTGTCAACCATAAACGACAGACGAGGCTGGAGAACCCGAAAATTAGCAGTCATCGCAAAAATAAGTTTATGAGTAAAATATACAGAATTAGAAAATTAATAAATAATCATGTCACTAATGGTGCTAGTGACCTTTCTAACTGTCTCAATCGTGATACTGAATGGAAAGAATACGGAGGGATAAAAATCCGACATTTACGACGTTAGTGTCTATTTTCTAATTTCTACATGTAGTTAACCGTAAAAAACACAAAAAAGTGAATGTTTGAAAGTCTTCCATGGTGAAATCACCTGACCATTTTAAAAGGCGATGTTTAAAATTTACATACCCTACCCCTAAAATTTCGCCCGAAAATGCTTAAGTACGCTGTGTGTCCCGCTTTGTCCCTTCCAAGACATGGTCACTTTAGTTTAGGTGCAACTAATACCGGGGTGTGTGGGGTGTGGAATACCCACCAGGATAAGCGGTAGGTGCGAGATTTATAAATTGCGGAGTTTAGAGATAAATGGGTTCAAAATGGTGATTTTTACGGCTTTCTGAGGGATATTTCATTAATCCTTACACGATTCTATCAGTAATATCAATCCAATTAAGTAAAATGGATTAAACTTATAAATTTCTCTGAGCTCTAGTGGGGGTTTTACCCCCCAAAACCCCCTTTGCTGCGCCACTGCTGCCACCTACCTACAGAATAAAGCAAACAACACCGCCGATACTGCTATCTTTACATGCTTACGTGCAAATGGTCGACTGGTTGGTCGGGAGAAAACATTTATGTATTTCAGTAATATTTATCCTGTGCTTAATTCCCGCAGCATTGAATGAAGTCATTCGCGCATCCATTCAGTGATAGTGAAAGTCTTCATGTGATATTTGTTCTTGAGTGTGTTCACTTAATAATTTATTCAGTGTATTCAGTTTTTGAGCGATTAATTATATTTGTATTTAATTTGCATTATGCGTACGTGTGTTACGTAGTCGTTAACAACCTAAAAGCATTGTCAGAGGACTGTGTTTTTTGTAGCCTTGTGATGTGCGAAGTGAAATCACCTTGTTCATATGTAAACATTAATGGCGTGTTTCTCTTTTGAATCATAAGTATTATACGGGCATTTTTCATAACCCCAATTGTGTAAATTGAAGGAAGTCTTTCTTTGATAAGGACATGTGAAATATTTGTTTGTATAGTGGTTGTTCTGCTAATGATGAGAAAGCTTGCTTTTCGATAACTATTCAAGATTTTTATAACTGATGGAAGATGTGGAAAAGCACAATAAAAGTTTTTCTAACAATTCTTCAAATGAATTTCAACTTTAAATTCCATTTTTACATAAATTATGTCTTGTCTATTCCCAAATTAGCAACAGCGAACAGGTAAGGAACAAAATATGCGACTAGGGAGAGAACAGGCAAGTAACATTCTCACAGGCATGAAACAGACAAGGCGTTCCAATATAAATTCTTCCAACAGTCGCCTGACTGTTGTCACTTGGACAGTAAACAGGGATCTAACAGCTTAATTAACAGGCAGCGAACTGACAGCACAGTCCCCCACCTGTTCACTGGTTGTGGTCCAACAAGTAAGGAACAGAGAACGCCGCTTCCTTAACAGAGAGAGAACAGGCAAGTAACGGAGTGAGATAACTATGTCGTCGAATCCATTTCGAAGACTTACGACGCCTCTATGGGGAGGAATTCCGACAGCAATTGAAGAAATCCGACAAACTCCGAATCAAGAAGTCATCGCTTCTATGCCAACTGTCTTTTCTACTACGTTGCTGAGACCAGCAGATCCTGCCAAATTTTCTGAGACTTTATCACCACCTTCGCTCTCAACACACACCCCGGATTCTTCACAATGCCAGCAAGCAATTACTACGAGCCGCTATTTAAGAGACCCGCCGTGAACTGGACCACGTTGGCAAGGAACTCTACAGCATACACATCATTCTCGCCAATGCCATGAGGAAGGAAGATTTCAAGAGGCTCGACAGGATGACGGCATCACACATGATCGCAATGGCAGACACTTGTACGAAGGAGAATCGGAAGAGGTTACAAAATTCGCAGAAACCCTACAATCCACAATGCGAGGCACAGGTCATCGTAAACCTCTCAAAACACCCCCTGGACCCTGCCGCCCAGTCGATACTTCAAAAAGGATTCCATTACGTGCTGACGCCAAAGAAAATTCCAGTGGAAGAAATCATTAGCGGAGCAGAGAGCGCTACTGGTCACTTGCCGCCCAGCGAGGCTGAGATAGTTGGACAAGACGCCCGCCGAATACATACTCAGAATGAATAAGAAAAGCCAGAAGCATAATTCCACCATGGCAGAGAGAGAAGCCCTTCGAAAATTGAAAGAAAATGACAACATCGTGAATTTACCAGCTGACAAAGGCAAGGCGACTGTCGTCCTAGAGAAAGAAGAATATGATAAGAAGATAGAAGAACTACTTGCGGAAGGACCTTATCAAAAGATCGACAGAGATACAACCTCTTGATACAAAAGGATAGTGACAGAAATAATAAATGCTTATATACCGGATCCCGCCGAGAGAAGAAGAATCAACCCACAGGATCCGAAAACTCCTTGTACCTACGGCCTGCCAAAAATTCATAAGGAAGGAGTGCCCCTTAGGCCCATTGTCAGCGCCATTGACTCACCAACATATAAACTAGCGAAATGCCTGGCACGGATTTTAGAGCCTGCAGTAGAAGAATCGAAATCATACGTGAAAAACTCTCAACTTTACTTCGGATTATTAGTCGCATTAAGGTAAAAAAAGAAGACATTATATTCAACTTCTACGTGACATCGCTCTTCACAAATATTCCTTGTGACGATCGGCTCGAGCCGGTAAATGTCATCAAAGACAGATTCGGAGAAAACATCGCCAAGCTGACAGAGATTTGCCTTAAGAGCACTTTCTTCCAGTGGAGGAATAATTTTTATCAACAGACATATAGAGCAGCGATGGGTTTCCCTCTCTCCCCAGCAATTGCAAACATATTTGTGAAACACATAGAAGCAACAGCAATTCAGAACGCCGCCAACACGCCTAAGATTTAGGTTAGATATATCGACGGCTCTTTTATATTTGCGTCGCACGGCAAGGAAAAGTTTCAAGAATTGCATACTTATTAGAACGGGATCAACGACAACATAAAGTTTTCAATGGAGGTGGAGGAAGACGGAAAACTGCCATTCTTGGACGTTCTCGTGGAAAAGAAGACGGATAGAACATTGGGGCATACAGTGTATCAAAAACCAACAGCCACAAATCGTTACCTCCACGCTTTATCTCACCATCACCCAGCGGGGAAATGGATTCGACGACAGAGTTATAATAAAGTCATCAAAAAGAACGAGATCAAAAACAACACCGCAGAAGCCGCGAAATCATCCACAAATGATCCTAGCGACTAGAAGAAAGCCTTTCTGCCACGCATTAAGGAGACGACTGACGTTATAGGAAACAACCCTACGAAAATTACCGATAAGGACAATTTTCTCGCCTCACATAGAGATAAAACATCCCTTAAAAACCGTCAACGATAGAACACCACTACGAGTGGAAGGGGTTTACCGAATTCCTTGTCAGACCTGTGGTAAGAACTACATCGGCGAAACAGGCAGATCGGTAAAACACGCCTAGAAGAGCACGAGAGAGCGATTCGACTGGGGCAATCAACAAAGTTCGCGGTTGCCGAACACGCAGCGCTGGGTCACACAATCGACCTCAAGGAAGCCAAAATCCTTGCCGAAGTAAAAGGTTTTAAACAGAGACTCATCCGAGAAGCAATTGAAATATCCAAAGAAGAAAAGAACAATTTCAACAGGGACACCGGCATTGAAATTAGCCGCACATGGCAACCCGTAATGAGAAATAACAATCAGCAACGCACTCCTCGAGCCTCCCGCTCCCCTCCCACCGCCACGGATACCTATATAAAAGAATTTAAATTCCCAACTCTTCAGAGTCCCTTGAGAAAGCCAGAGTCCTCTGGATTGTTGATAATACACTACTGAGGTAGTAGTGTAGAGAACTGCCATCCAGAGGACTCTGGAGAAAGCGACCAGCATCGGTCGGGAAACGTTGGAGCCACCCAATAATTGACACGGCGACAAAGTCCAAAAGTTTTTATTCATAATGATGAACACCCGCGAAATTTTTAACGATGGATTAATATTACTTATAGAGTTAATATTAACAAAATAGCCCTTAGAAGAATGCTAAAACTCCCCATTTTGATATATTTATATGAAATTTTTTTTAGGGGAGGGTCCCGCAACTCCCGCTTCCCCTGGTGGGTATTCCACACCTTCAGACACCCCAGTGTTTTGCGCCTGAAATCCCCCCTAGACTGAATTCCTAGCTGCGCCCCTGTGTACAGTCACTTTCAAAAGTTTTAGGGCTAATTGTGGCGCCACTTCTGCTCCTCTAGGAAATTGAGTTTCCCTTACTACTTTGGTTGTCATTGGCTACGCACCGCAAATATTTCCTTTTCGCATGAAGATAGAGGCACCGAGAGAGAGAAATTACTTGCAAATTTAAAATTCTATTTCGATTTATTGAATATTTCGTGTGTATTTTCTGCGTACTTGCCCCGATTTTCACTGTTGGTACATATTTTAGGCATTATAAGACTGGCATCGCGATAAGTTGCAGTACGTGCTGCTGCGACGGTAATGGTTGTTAGATCGAGTCCACATCACGGGTAACATTTCTCACCCTAAGGGCCCACAAGGCACCTCCCATATGGTCCATAAATTGCGTTCCATACAGTGTCCTACTTTTAAAGAGTACTTACACTAAAGACAGAGGACTGGTATTCTGTTCTTTGGATGGCTGAGTTATTTATGTTTCAAATTCCGATAATTCAGCAATAATTTGGCTGACCCCAGTAAATCATTCGATTTAAAAGAGGCATAGTCTGTAATTTCTAAAGAAATTTTTAAAATTTTCACTCATCAAGACACCTGGTAAATAACCAATCGTTTAAGAAACTAAAAAGGGGAGGGGGCAGGCATGCAGCCACAGGGGGGGCATTGGGAGCTTCAAACCCCCCCTAAATTTATCGCCCCCATCCCTTCGACTTTTTTTCTGTAACGGCGACACGTCAGCTGAGAAGACCACTTGCCGAGCTATCTGACCCTCCTTTTTTCGAGGAATTGATTTGAAGGGGGTACATCGAAGACTTACCAACCACCCAAACATTTCGGGGAGGAAGGGCTCTCAACTGTATCACAACTGCAACATTCCTTCCGTTTTATAACCATTACAATGAGAAAAATTAATCAGTAATTTAACTAATATCACCATGCGACAAAAACGAGCAGGCTTGTTGTCCTCTGGGGTTTAGGCAACCAACATACCACCCAAACACCCGTGAATCATATTGGTATTAAATGGTATTTGGAGGAGGCGATGGACAGCTAAGGTCGTTTCAACCATGAGGGAAGGATAGCCCAGGAAGGGTGGAGAGAAGTGTTGGCATGATTTTACTCTTAACAAAAGGTGCCAAGGGGACCACAGCTTAACGTCCCATCCGACGGTCGGAGTGTTGCGCTTGAAATATCCTCCTCATAGCATTCTAGCAGGGATTGGCCAGTCCATGAAAATCCTCTGCCTCCACCGAGATATGAACCTGAGCCCTTGGGGTGAAAAGCCAACACGTCAACCCGATCCCCAGGAAGCATTTTTCAGTCTGTTTCCCTGAGAGAGGTACCCTTGTTAGTACCCTTTGGAAAAAATGCAAAAATCGTATACACGCCTACGTTTTACAGTATTTATGCGGATAGTGTTAATCTTTCCCCATTTAATTCATGGAGCTAAAATCCTAAAATTAATTTTATGCAAAATATGAATTTGCAAACTCCCTCGTTCACTCTACATTGCATACAATCATTTGCCCTAAACAACATATCTACACATACCTATCGATAATATACCCATAATATATCTAAACAGCATACTCCTATCACCCAAATTTCATACTACATATCATTCACAGCACACCAATCTCTCATTCACATTGAATCAGATACTTATACATTCATACTAAGTAACATACTCTGTATACTCGGAATTGTATGATCACATTCAGACTAAACAACACACTCACAACTCACACAACAACAAAACACACACACACACAAACAAAATAAAAAACCCTCATTTACACTAAGCAACATAATCTAAACGCATTAAACAAATGCCTTTATTCACACTAAAATAGATACCCAAATCTTCCCTCTTCAACATTCCCACTAAATTACATAGAACCACTCAAAAATATACAAGGGAGAGTCTAAAATTGAAATGGAAACTATATTGGTTTTAGCAGGTCCATATAAAATAAATAAAAATTAAGTTTTCACATCTCATGGTATAATATAAACTGAATAGACAGTAAGAGTTAAATACATTGAATGAAATAATATTAATAATTAAAAAATGACAGACAATGTTATTTACAAAGCGCAAATTACAAAAATAGGCATTTTTAATTATTTATCTCATTAGCAAATGAGCTCAGCAGATATTAAAGATTAAACATCGAAAGATTTTACAGAAATTAACAAGGTCCACACTTGAATAGAAAACTGAAAATTCCATTTGCAGATAAGTAGTAAAAATTGGTTATTTGAATTTTAGTAACAATGGTTAGGCAAACTCTTGAATTGAAAATATAAACAAAATACATACATATTGGTTTAAGAAAAAATAAGCATTCCCTTTTCAAATTATTTATTTATCAAATTAGAACATTAAATATGGGGATGAGTTGGTCAGTTAATTATGATTGAATGATTAAATTTAGTTAAAAATAGCAATATTAACACTTATTAAAAAAATGAAAATGCACAAGTCATAAATAACATAAATAAGTGAATTAAATTTTGATTTCTCACAGTAGCACATAGCATAAGATGTGTATTATATGTGTGAAATTGGTGTATCATGCCATTTAACAGTAAAAATATCAAGGCGCACAGAGTAATTGAAATATAATTTATTGTTGATTAAATTCACAAATTAATCAATACAGATGGTGTTTAAAACCAGAATTACATATATACGAGGAACAAATATAAATTATTTGAGCTTAAAACTGAGGCAATTAGAACTCTGACACATGGAAATAATTTCATATACACTACCATAAATACACTTACATCACCAACTGCATTAGCCAGCGGAAAGTCATGCATGTAAACAAATTCACCAGTTTTACACTTTGAAATAATTAAAGCATTTGCATTCACTCAAAATAATCCGCTAATACTGTGAAAAATACTAGCAAGAAAAAACGCTTAATAAAATGCAGCAATTTTTCTGTAGATCATCTTCAAAATCTATGAGAAACATGACTGTTCGCTGTTACACCCCCTCTCCACGTTGAGGACGCAGTTGGATTTGAGGGGGACATGCACTACTCTACACTACCCAAAGTCTACGATAAAATCAAGCACCACATCTACCATTCACAAATTCAATAAAAAATAACAAAAGTAAATATTCCCACCATGTAACATACCCTAAATCACACTAAAGATCACACTGACATCCAAGCTAAATCAATACCCTCATTCTCGCTAAAAAGCATTCCCTCATTCACACAAAATTCCATACCAAAGTTCAAACTGAATCTCATTCACTCATAAACATTTAACATACACAAAAATTCAAACTAAATGATCCAGAATTCGCATTAAGTAACACACTCATTCAAACCAAAGCAATACCCTAATTAAAACTAAACACCACATACTCATCCATACTGAATTACATATTCTCCTTCATGCTAAAGCGTAGGTTTACCAATATTCACACTATATAACATTCATTCATCCACACTCCATCATATTCACTCATTCTAATTCTAATAAATGAATACCTCATTCACGCTAAATAACACACTTCATTTCGCACTTATTCAATAACCTCATCAACATCGAATATCATTCACACCAAATAATATAGCGTCTTTCATTGTCACTCATACACATATTCACATTAAAAACATGTCATCATTTACACTACATAAAACACTCCCATTCATACTAAATTCATACTTTCACATACTGCCTTTCTCACCAAATAACATGTCCTCATTCATACTAAATAACAACTCTATTCACACAATATATAGCATACGTAATCTCATTCATACTAAATTATTACCCTATTTCACACCTAAGAACATACCATCACTCACACTAAATGACATTCTCTCATTTGCACTAAATTAATACCTTCATTCACACTAAATCATATACCAATTTTCACGCTAAATAACCCAATGCCATTCATACTAAATTAATAAGCTCATTCACACAATATATAGCATACGTAATCTCATTCATACTCAATTAATAACCTAAATCACACCTAAGAACACACCATCACTCTAACTATAATTGACACACTCACATTCATACTAAATTAATAAGCTCATTCACACAATATGACATACGTAATCTCATTCTTGATAAATTAATAACCTAATTCTAACCAAAGATCATACAATCATTCGCAATAAATAACCCTATCATTCACACCTGATGATGTAATCACATTCGCACCAATTGGCATAGCTCATTCACTCCATACAGAACAACCTTAATTTAATACTCTCAATCACTCCATATCACATTCACTCATTCACACTTAATCACATTCACTCATTCACAGCAAAACACAGTCAGCACAAAAATCAAAAAGGCACATAAATTTGAAACAGATACAAAATATAGGACAATATAAAATCAACGTCTGCACACGGCCTGTCTTCATCGCTTGAGTCTTCAAACACTGAATGTTCCTCTTGTATCTTCAACTCTTGAGGCTTCAGATGTTCAGGTGTCACTCTATGTAATTAGTTCCATTCTTAATTTTGCTGAGTTCCTATGTAACTTCACTGAGTCAATGTAAGGCAGTCTACGATTTCTTCATTCCGAAAGCTGCTACTCCAGGGCCCATGATTGAAGGCAATCGTTCTCCTCCTATTGTAGGAAAAACATCGAATATACTCAACAATTAGATAGAAATGTAATGAAAGAAGGATACCAAAAATACTGCTTTCTTGGAAATGAATAATATTATTTTTTAGTCCAGTCATTTGAGCATTTTTCACCTTAGGAAAGTAGAAAGACAATAACTGCATAGGGGGTTGTAATTTGACCCTGAGACTTGGATTCCACGGAGCAAGGGCGTACCTAGGATCAGAACTAGAGGGCAAGCTGTGGTCATTGCAAATTGTTATACATAAAAGGTTGTGAAAGGAAAGTTTCAAGATAATTATAACGTCGCTTTATTATTTTTTTAAATTATTCACTCGGAAACAAATATTTGAATATTTGTTTTATTCTGGTATCAATTTTCTTGGATTAAAAGAAAATTTGTTGTAAATATTCATTTTTAACTAAATTTACTTTTGCTTCTAGGGTGGGGGGCAGCTACCCCCTCTGGTCCCACTCTGGGTACGCATCTGGGTATGCGGATTTGATAACTCTTCTCTACCTTTTTTTTGTGTAGATTCTTAACCACAGTTACTTTGTGGAACCGACCATTAACGTTCTGAAAATAGATTTTACATTGCGTTGGGGAAGCTGTTTGATTATAGCTTAATTTGACTCCAAATTCTTCAACAGCACAACAAATACTAATCATTTAAAATATTACAGTGTACGATGGCATTGTTGATATTTTTACGTTTAAAGTGTGCATACTCAGGGGCGAAGCTAGGAATTAAGGCTAGGGGGTTTCAAGCGCAAAGAATTCATGGCTGCCTGGGCAACGACACCTAAAGTAAACTTTATTTTAGGTGTCAAGCTATTCAAAAGGGAGGGGCACTCTTGTGTGTTTCAAACAATGCAATACAATATATCTACCCAATTTGCGTCAAATTTGTAGGCACTTCAAGCGATGTGCGGCCACTTCTACTCCTGGTTTGCAGATAGCCGGGGGAAGTGGCGCAGCGAGGGGGGAGGGTTTGGGGGATGAAACCCCCCCCCCCAGAACTCAAGGTAATGCTCAAGTTTAATCAAATTTACTAAAAAATATTCAATGCTAATGTGACTCAAGAAATCTACTCATTCTCATACATTGACCTTACATAACAAAAGAATTTCATCAGTAAATGCGACATTTTGTAAACAATTCGAAAAAAGGGTTGCGTTCAGCATTTGGTTTTTTGACTTAATTCACGTGCGTCCTTGTGGTGATAAGTCGGTCGGAAGAATAGGTAAAAGTCATTTTCATGAAAATTTCACAACTTACTCCTCAATATAGGCATCACGTTGGCCGTCGACGTGGTGATCATTGCCGATAACAACCGTGATATTCGAGGAATGATAAAATATTTAGTAAAAGATCTATGAAATAAAAATAAACAGAAAACTAGAGTTCTCATAATTATGAGAGTGAATGATGGCCAAAATATGAATTTCATGTTCCTTTGGGCAGAGTGGAGGAGTTTAGAAGGTATAGGAACAGTGGCTAGAACTAGGAACAGTGGCGCAGCGAGGGGGGGGTTTTGGGGGATAAACCCCCCCACCAGAGCTCAGAGAATTTTTTAAGTTTAATCCATTTTGCTTGATTGGATTGATATTACAAATAGAATAGTGTAAGGATTAATAAGTTATCCCTTAGAAAGCCATAAAAGTCACCATTTTCAACCATTTATCTTCAAATTCTGCAATTTAATAATCTCGCACCTACCGCTTATCCTGGTGGGTATTCCACACCCCCAAACACCCCGGTATTAGCTGCACCTAAACCCCCCCCCCCCCAGCCTTAATTCCTAGCTGCGCCCCTGGCCAGGGGCACCATTTTCTCCCCATACTCCGAATTTTTCACTTGTCCACATGGATGTGGATTACTGATGGCAAGGTTTCAATAGGTTATTTTTAAGGGTGGTACTATTCACCAGCCTAAATATATTTCTCTACTAGCTGGATGGATGGATAAGAGTAACCGAGCTAATCATATGCCAAACATACGCAGAGAATTATTCCATTTAAGAAATAAGTTAGTCGGATCATGAATTTAATATAATTACCCAGGGAGAGACAAAACAGTCAGGTACGATCAGACATCCACAGTAAAGAACACAAATGTATCATTAGTCAAGTACCATAGCTTTAGGAGTAAATCGTACGCTTACATCATCCTTAGATGGCACTGAATTGACTTAGATAATTATTGACTTAGTAGGAATAGAACATGCATTTGCCTACTTTACAGGAGTATAGCGAAATATTTGTCCTATTCCCATGCTCAAGATCGGCCTTTATATCATCGCAGCTGTTGTTACATAATCCCGATTACATTTGTCATTGCATCATAGTAGGGGCGGATTCAGTATTAAATTTTGGGTGGGGGTTTGTGACCTGGGTCAAGGGAGTATGGAATACAGGGGTTGAGAGGGGTGTTTTTTATTCGTAAGTGCTACACTATGCGATAAATACAACTCAAAATTCTCTCCCGTATGGGACTTGTTGCCATGAATTTGTATTTGTATATACACTCCCTTTGCTCCTTGACAAAGATACAAAAAGTACATGCTAAACTAAATGAAATTACACATTTGATAAAATTTGGTGGTGGCTCTTGACCCCTGTGATCCTCCCTAAATGCTTCAGAGGAAGATTAATTAACGACAAAAAAAAATTCCTCAAAGTTAACTACTCCACAAGGGCGTGAGGGTCGAATTGGTGGGTACTTCACTAAAAAAAACTGATTCCATGTGGCACTGCCTTCATCTCATCAAAAAGTAAGTCAGAAGACGATTTTTGAAGGAGAGGTTGACGTGAAGAGGGTATAAGGCAGCCGCAAATTAGTTACGTTGAAAAATGCGAAGTTGTATTTAAACATGGAAAGGTTAGCAAATGCCAGTGTTAACTGCGTCAGACCAATCGTCAAAATGATGACTTACCCAGTGATGATTATCTTCAGCTTATACAATTTTATTCCTTTTACATTCGCAAAGCTGAAAACATACTCTCGTGACTGGACTATGTTTCCAATCGATAACGAGGGACGAATGGTTAAAATAGGACAAAAACGCTGGATTGTGAAAAATGAAACAAGTTTGGGAAGTATCAAACAGAAATTTCAAGAATAAAGTGGAGTGCAGCAAAAATGACCATGAATATTTGAAGTCAATCATTAGTAAAAAATAAAAAATGAGCATTAATCTTGCAGTTTATTGGAAACTATTATCATTATTAGCAGGAAATGATACAGCTGGCAGCAGTTCCATGAATCTTATGCTAAAATGAATTATGGATGTCGACTATAATTGAATCAAAAACAGTAAAATTAACGGTATCCGTAATGGGCACTCCAGAAGCATGTTATTTATTTTGTTCATTTATATTTTTTTATTCATGTTCATTTATTTTCAAATGTTACGATGTGCTCTAAAAAAAACAGCAAAACTAGGGATGACAAGGTCTCCAAATTGTAATCCTTAATTGATATGAGTTATTTATTTCTTGCTCCAAAGATAGCAGCGAAATCTCCAAATACAAAGAAAACATCCTCAGGAAAATAACGGAAAGGAGTTAGCCAAAATTAAAATATGGCCCTTTCACTTTTATTACAATTCGAACACATTTTTAAAAATCAGCAAGGGCCAACAGAAAAGACATAATGAAATGTTTTTCTTACCACTTGGCGTGGTCAGCACACCGTCACAATCCGAATTATCCTGATTTTTCTGCAAGCTGTATTTCCATAACCTACGAGATGACTAGCGACTGAAGAGAGATAAAAGACACAGTTATTGAATTTCCCTCCTGGAATCACATATATTCCGTATAAGTGCACTGAAATTCACTGGGACAAGAATAATGACCTAATATACATCCGTGCGCAAATTCAACATAAGTTTACATAAAGAGCGTGTATTGTCTTTGCACTGAAGTTGAAAGGTGTTTCATTTCAATGTGGGGGCATAGGGAATCAGTCTGATGTTAAGATGGATAAAAGGGAATTTCTTAAAATTAGTTAACCAAGTTATAGAAAAAATAGTGACCTCTAACCTGAAGGTAACTCATACGTGTGTTTTAATGCGATAAATTAAGTGCTGTATAAATTTAATTCATTCTGTGAAAACAAACATATCTAACTTACAATATAAATAAAGAAAGGGTTTTTCTAATGAATCGATAATATGAGGGGAGCTCTACCACTGGCAGGGGGTATCGAAAGCATAATTTATTTATGAAATTATAGTTTTTTTTAGTATATATTTAAGAAAATTTCAGCTTTCATTTTATTAGTAATATTTAAGAAAAATATTGAGCCAAATTTCAATTTTCGTGCTTAAAGAATACATAAAAACATTTGAATAGAACAAAATTAATTGATGGTATTTAACTATAAAAGATAAGTTATACTCTGAAAAAGGGCTTATGAAAATTCTTTAAGAAAAGAACTGAATTCATCATGTAGGCATGACAAAAAATCACATGTATAAAGTGACTATAGTACCAATTCAATAGTACTTAGAATTTCAGAAACATTAAAAACAATGAAACGAGATTAATTACATTCTATGATCATATCGGGATAAGGCAAGGATAAACATTTTTGTAGACCAGGCGAATGATTGAATATTGATTTATCAGAACAGAAAGAAATAGATAATTGCTACATTGGGGCAAAAAAGTAAAAAAAGCAATAATTTCTGAATTGTATATTAAGCGTCTAGAATAAAAAATAGACGCATTAGGATATAGTAAAAATTAAATTGATAGCCGAAGAACTTATCGACGATTACAATCATACTGAAATTGGTTGCCATGACCTCATGTTGATCATAAGTGCAATAAAAATGTCATATCAGTACATAGTGGTATAGGGTAAAAGCAGAGGATTATCGAAATTATGTTGCATGCGAAATGTTGGACGAAATTAGTGGTATGGAGTTATTCACTGCTACGCATAAACCAAACGTAATTGTATCATCCTGGCATGGAATTAAATATAATACAAAATCGAAACAGAAAATGGCATCAATGAAATATATTTACAAACTTTGTTCTTACCGATTATGGTGGCACCACCTAAAGAATGTCTTAGTTGACCCGTTCCTTTGTTCTATCGCCTGATGGTCTTGAATATAAGATGTCTTCATTCTACGGCCGCGTTGATGTCTTGAGCCTAGGGAAAGAGCGGGTTAGTACATTCATGGAAAATAAATGACCCTTCCCCCAAGGAATCGCATACGCCCCATTACAATTCACGGGAAGTCACCATGACACTAGGAGGAAAACACCACATTTCCATCCCAGTGACACAGTTTAATCCCCGTGTACTGCAATGGTGTACAACGAATGCCAAACCTTGGTTCGACACAAAAAAACTATATCTAACGCAAGCTAAATAACCTAGCCTTACTCGACGCAATCATAACAGCCCTAAGGACCCAAAAGCTAACCTAGTTTTGAAGCTGGGGTCCTCTTCGCGTGAAGTTCTGATGTCTTGAGCCTGGGGAGAGAGTACATACAAGGAAAATAAATGACCCTTCCCCCAAGGAATTGCATACGCCCCATTACAATACACGGGAAGTCACCATGACACTAGGAGGAAAATACCACATTTCCATCCCAGTGACACAGTTTAATCCCCGTGTAGTGCAATGGTGTACAGCGAATGCCAAACCTTGGTTCGACACAAAAAAACTATAACTAAAACACGGGCCCAACTTCTTCGCCTCGTCCTCTTGTCCTGGAGTCTTCTGTCTTCTCCTCCTAAATTTTGAGGTCGCACGAATCACACGCATCATTTCGTCGTTTGTACGAAATAAACGCAGTTTTCGCTCAAATACGCTACGCATCGGAAATATCGCAAAGTTCGCACGCATATCGCTCTTTTTCTTCTTTCTTCGACCTCTTATTGCTTTTGTTTTTTTAATTCCAGCCTGTAATAGGGGGATTAGTGCACATACACATAAAAAAAACAATATTGGAATATAAAATTATACAAAAAAACATTGCCAAATCAAATAAATCGTAATGCACACATTTTATGGTAGGTACCTTTATGCATTCATTTCATAGTTCCCTATGCCGGCTTAATTTTTGTATATTTGGGCCATTTGGTCGCCACACCTATTGGTACCTTAGGTTTTTTGTCGACTTTTGGAATTTTGAATTTGTGCTCATTATACCAATGATTTATGTGAACGTTCACTAGAGATCTCATGCCAAGACTCAATTATTCATGAGTCTATACCACTTCTATCATCACCATAACCCTTATTTCATTATATCAGGTCTATTCTCTTGAAACACTTATCTAAGAGAGACCTTATGTCACCTTCATACCTAGGTATATACCATGCTCATGAGCTTTTATTTGGTTTATTCTGCGAAGGAAAACTAATTATTCACGGCATGCAGAAATAACTGAATTATATAAAAAAAAACCCTCAGCGAAGCGCAGCGTCCTGCACTTCACTGCAAACCCCGATTTTTATAGGAGATCCAAGTTCCACAAGCATGCCTTCCCTATTAGTAGGTGATAGAATAAATATTGTGGATCCTCCTTTGTGTCAGCATTTCAAATTCTCCAGATAACTGCACTTTCTTTTCACTCCTGATAAATATTTTTCTTCATCCACCCTGAAATAGATAAAAATAAAAATTTTATTGCAATTTTCAAATTTATCCATTCATTTAAAATTAAGTAATTCGCTACTTATATTAATTAATTCACCAGAGTTATACGCCAAATCGTCACTGCCATTTCATGCTAGTTAGCTTCCTTATAAATTTGTTTCTAATATTCGTTACGTACGTGTTCTCGCAATTCAGAAAATCGAAACAAAATTTTTACGCACGTTTCTTGGCTCGAAGACAATGGCTTAAGATTATTCGTTCAGTAAAATATTATTACTTCTGTAAGCACATTATTACCAATGACTAAGTTTTAGTAATAATTCAAGTGGGGAGGAATTGATTCGTCAAGAGGTTTGATATTGTGATCATTTAAATATTTAAAAATTGACATTGAGGGCCCCTTTTTCCGCCTAAATGTGGTGTTTACATCGAAAAAAGGCATCAATGAAACCAAAGAGAAGGCTGCAAGAGACAACATCCAACGAGAAACCATTAGTTCCTATATTGCGATTTGCGTACGACATAATACTCGTGCTCCAGTAAGAGACGTAGAGGGATTCGAAGAATATGTGTAAATAATGGAATGGAATGGAAAATGGTCAAATATATAGAATAAAAATTAATAAAATAGGAAAGCAATAATGGTAACAAAAAGAGGATACCTGCAGGGCTATTCTGCAAAACGGGGCCGTAATGATGCATATTCAGTCTGTGATCTCCAGGCTGTGATGCTCAAGGTGCTGGAAATTGTTCACTAGCAGTAGTGTTGGCTGAATGGACAACCGTTGGAAGATTAAGGTAAGGAATAATGGGAAAAGATAGTGAGCCAAAAGGTTTTACCATGCCCAGATATCAACAGACACGTCAGCAGAATAACCCAAGCAAACGCGGAATTCCTACAAAAGCACGGTACCTAAACTTCCAGCAATTTAAGCAGTGAAGTATGAACGAAATTTTATAGGACTTACACAAGGAACATATTTTTTTAATGGTTGCGATGTTATTAAGATGACGGCAGCTGAGAAGTCGAGGTTGGAAGCTTTTAAAGAGTCCAAATGGATAGACCGTGCGAATATAATGACTAAGTCTTAAGAAGAGTAAAACAGAAGTCTCATCAAAACGATGGTAGACGATGAGAAAATTTAATCAGCCCTATCAAGATACTCGTAGGTCTGATGTAAATTATCATTTGTCGCGTTTAGCAGATACTCACCGGGATCAAGGGATCCCTCACCGGTGAGCGAACGGTTATGGCGATCTGCTGAACGGCTGCTGCGTAGTGATGTGTCACGTGACCGAATAGCAGACACCTTTAAAATGGGCGGTAATGTAATACCTGTTTGAGTGTGCTATGCGTATTTGGCACCAATTTCCTAATATCTCGGGAAACCATTGAAAAATATGAAATACCTCCGCGTATTGGATTACTTTTTTATTTTCCGCATAAGGTATTGTTTCACTTCTTGATTGGGATTGTTCTGGTAGTCTTGCATCATGAGGTCCACTTACATTACAAAATTTACTTGGATCTACGCTCGCGTATTGTTTTTGGAAGTCGGTTACTATCCACCATTTCAGACAAGTCAACAAGATGGGTGCCCGATCCGTCTCACCACCATGCTAGTATAGAGGCAATTGATGTGATATAAATTAATAAAGCCAAGTTGATCTGTTCCTGTGTGCTCCTATTACTGCCTGAGTTCGATTTTCAAGAAATTAGTGGAAGCGATTTAAAAGAGAACAGTAAAAGTTGAGGTTTCCCACATATTGCAGGGGTGAATGGTTAAAACGGTCACATTCTTTTCTGAAATAGAAGAGGATCATAATGGTTTTACCATCATACGATCCATTGCACAACGGATATCATCAGTAACTAAAAGGAACGTGGATAGCGCGCTGAACAGGGACGGTCTAGGGTTATTGGGGGCTCATGATGGGGACATACGTACCGGGGGGTCCTTACTCGCAAAATTTTAGGAATGTAGAATTCATGGAAATGGATTTTACGTAATTCTGGCTCTTAAAATATGGAGAAAAGTTAATAAAAAATGGCAATTTCATAATTAAAAATGCTATGAATAGTGGTAATTTCACAGCTTATGAAGTTAAATAATATATTATGGTCCAATTATATATTTATCGTCTTCATTGGAATCAAGCAAAATTTAAAAAAATCTCTAAAATAACCTTTTAGAACATTCCTTTAAAATAAATGCGAAATATTTTTATGTTACATATTTACACTGAGTATTTTGTAAATACGGCAACTAATGACAATTTAGAACTTCATAATCACAAAAAACTTCCTTTTAAGTAATCTGAGTCATTTATATAACTCCTAGGCTTCAGGATAAATGCGAGCATTGTGGGGCAACCCTAAGCTCGGCAGTCCGCCCCTGGCACTGAAGCCTTCACGAAAACTAGATTGAATGTGCCGCTTTGGCAGAAAGGTAATCAGTCACTTGGCGATGAACATTTGTCTATAAGGCTTTAGGTAAGGCACATAGAATGGACATTGAGCGGAAATCAGCAGGGGAGGAGGGCTTTCGGACTTTGTTGACGTGTCTTACGAGTGCGTTTTCCGTATTCTAGGAAAAACTGAGTTGGGTACAGAATAGTTGAATATTTCAAGCAGTTATGATGACAATTTTTTGGGGAATTTACGAACGAAGAAATTCGAAATTCCATCGACCCCGGATGAGTGGGATAGGAAACGGGCCAGTGGCTAGCGAGCGGGGGGTCCGGACCCCCCCCCCCGAAATATAAAAACTAGGGATGGTCGGATCGGATACCTTGGATCCAAATATCCGCGGATATTGCCCTTCATCGGATACGTCGGGTACAAAGTCGCGGAAGACATCGGATCTGGATTCAAAATTTTAAATAATAGCTTCAGTGAACGCAACGCGCCATAAGGGTGGAAAGAGTTCCGATTCTGTCTTCGAATGCGCCGTCGCATGCGATTCTTGTCCAAGTCATAAATCGTTTTGTTTGAAAGCTCTCGCAGAGGTTACGTAGGAGAATTTCAGCCGTGGAAAATAAAAAAGGCAAAATACGACTGTCACATAGTGTGACTCTTCCCAAGAGATTGAACAATCATCGGGGGAATCTCAGCGTCAGGAATTTGAAAATGCATTTGGATTCGAAAATATCCGATCCGAAAGATCCGCCTCCGAAAATCGAGGATCCGATCCGAATCCGGATCCGAGAAAAATTCTGGATCTGTCCATCCCTAATAAAAACACAATTACTTTCATTGATAAATGAAAACCAAATACTGAAAAATCGTGAATTTACAAAGAATTTCTTGAATGAAGTTTTCTCGATTATGAAAAGTGTTAAAATTAGTTTTAAACTCTCTACTTATTACCCTATTTTTTTAAACATTTCCCCCCTGGTTTTGGACCCCCCCGAACGAAATTCCCGGCTACCCCATAGGGACGGACCTTATAATTTTGATAGCATTTAAAGAGTAATGTATTGAAAATGGAAACCTTAATTATTGAAAGACACGACAATATTATCAAAAGAGGTAGAAAGAAGGCGTTCATTTGGATTATGGGAAGCAGAAATGAAATATTGATTAAGTTAAAAACTGAATTTGGGAAACCGTTGGCCAACTTCCAGTTCCAAATATAACGTTGCACTTCCAGGGACGCCGACTTGCAAAAAATATTGGGGAGCCCAAACCTGGGATCTTGCCCCGGGAAATTTAATAAGTAGTGAGTTTTACGTTTTTTTATGCATTTTAGAAGAGTCATATGATCAACATTAGAACCCTGATAACTCGAATCTCGATATCTGGACACTCCGGGGAAAATCGACAAACCTGACACATTTTTTCCTCACGCCCATAACGCATTTTTGAGTCGGCGCCAATGTACACTTCGCCCCATGAATTAAATTGTGGAACTCGGGATTATATTTATTAAACTACGTCAATTAACGACAGCCATGATTATCACTACGGAACTAGTGTAAATGCGATTCGGGACTATTTCGGATTCAATGTCACGTTATAGGGAAAATAAACCCTGGTTCTTCGCTTACGTGGCACAAGCACTGAGATCCTTTCGCACCCAAGAAGACAAACAGAATAATTTCCTCGGTAAAATCGTAGAAGAGACTATTTTTCAACTAATTGGAAAGAAGCATTAGTGGAACATCCCGTGTGAACTACTTCGTAGAAAACGTTTGCGCGGATGTCGAAGGGAAGCGATCCTCAACAGTGCAAAAACCCCTTCATACACCGAGGAAATAGAGCAATAAGCGGTATTTCTACAAAAAGATAGTTATGAATCGAGATCAAAACTTCTTTAACGCTAGATAAGAATCATAACACGATGGTTGGGTTTTCGGGTACAATAGGGTAGTGCCCGTCGCCACCGGGGCGCTCCGCCACACGTGTCCCCTTTCCAGTGTTTGAGCTGATGGGAGTTATAAAAGGCCTAGGAGGGCGTGGGGAGCAAAATATGCGAATAGTGTTTAGAATTTGGTTTTCCTAGAATTAATATATAATGCTTTGCAGCCGCCCGCTTCCCGAGACAAGAATTTGACTTGCCGGCGCAATCGTTAAGTCCATTGTATTTCTCACGAAGGTAATAAGGAAATCGTAATGTGCCCTTGGAAAAATTGGAACAATAAGACTAATATGGCATGCTAAATGTATGCAGTATATGTGAGTGTAGAAAAATTTAATTTCGTCTCACTTTTATCGAATTATCCTCGACTACAGCTAAGTCTGAACAAATGTTCGCATCTAACCACCACGTCGGGCGGTTGGAAATTCATGCACATAACTTGATAGGAGAGGCGGGGTGGCAAATTAGGGAAGGATTCTTCAATTGATAACTAAATTTGACACTTTATTTTATAATGTGGTGCTAAACACTTCGTGAAGCAAAGTGAAAAGCATCAAGTTTTCCTCTACATTACGTTTAAAATAGGACATTTTAATTGTTTAAATAAAAGTAATAAAATTATTGCTATAATAAAAAATCGCTACAACGGATTCTAAAAATGTTCATTTTTATGGTGTAATGATTTAAATTTAAGCATATTAAAACATAACGCAACAGTAGCAAAACACTTCAGTCAATTTTTTCAGAAAATGGAAAAAATAATTTGAGATCATTTTTCATTAAATTAACAGACGTCTCCTGCTTTAAAAATATGAATTATAAATGAAATTATTTCAGTAATATGGTCACTGATAATTCTATAATTTGAAAATTTAATATTTTTTTCCAAATTATGAAGTGAAAAAAATCATTTTTGGCCAGCATTTTTCGATTTCAGCCCACTGTACGGCGGGGAGTATTAGATCATCAGCCGCTTGCATATAAAAATTCCTTTATCGCGCGGGTGAAAAAACAATTCCCACACCTATCCGTTCGGAAAAATATCTCTTAATTTGTCGTTTCTGTCGGACCCAGAAATGTAGTGGCGTTCTAATATCATGTTCTTCGAGTCAAATCGAAACTTGAAGCTTTTACGTGGCGGAAGGGCTCCATGTTCACAATGAAAAACACTTTGTTACTTCCACAAAATTCACAGAGTTACTATTTTATTACCGGTTTTTCAAATTCATACAATATATGATCTCTGCATTTCTCCAGGGTTTTCTTCCGCGTCAGATTGTTGGTTGACAACAGTTTCGCTGGCTATCCTGCCAGCGTCTTCAGGTCGAAGGTGTCGGCTGTTGGTTTCTGCCTCGCTTCTATACTGTAGGCTGGATGGGAGCTGCACTGTGATTGGCTGTCTGACTGGGTGCTTCTCTCTGGTTGGCTCTAGGCCCAGGATAGCCAGCGAAACTGTTGTCAACCAACAATCTGACGCGGAAGAAAACCCTGGAGAAATGCAGAGATCAAACCATCGCCGCGGAAACCTACGCTCTATCATACAATATATGGTGGGGCAGGTATATATATAGTGGTTGTTAATGTGGGGGTGGGGGAAAAGGTTTGGATTCAAGCTGGGATTGGTAATTCGTGGAAAAGAATAGGGGGGGACACAGTTTGTCAGGTGGGTTGTTGGGGTGGGGGATTTTGGAGGGTGATGAGTAATAAGGGGGATGGGTTGGGAAAGGTTTTGTCGTTAACAAGGTTTCCATTTATGACTATTTCTCGAATTTGGAATTTTTCTATTCTCGCCTTGGAAATTCGAGAAATAGTCATAAATGGAAACCTTGTTAACGACAAAAACTTTCCCAACCCATCCCCCTTATTACTCATCACCCTCCAAAATCCTCCACCCCAACAACGCACCTGACAAACTGTGTCCCACGGAATAATGAAACTGAAATCTTTGGGAGATGAAGCTGTCATTTACTGAGTAAGAGAACTAATGAGCGACCGCGTGCAAAGAGTAGTATTAGACGGTGCAGTCTCCAACGAGGTTAGAGTCACTTCTGGCGTCCCTCAGGGTGGTGCCATAGGCCCACTCCTATTCCTTCTTTATGTAAACGACACTAATGAAATAGTACACAATAAGCTACGATTGATTGCAGAAGACGCTGTAGTTAACAGGGAAAACCGTTCAAGTAAAGATAGGGATGAACTAACGAACGACCATACTGGTATCCAAGCGTGGTGCGATGCACGGAAGTTAGAATTAAATTTGAAAAAATGCATTGGGCGAGTGGTAGTTTGGTGGGGCCAAGATCCAGCCAGGCATAGGGGACCCAAGCAATGGTCGAGAGCAACCCTTATTCGAACCCTTTCCTCGGGCACCCAGATATTATCCGGGACCTCGGGAGACGGCCAAAACAGCACGAACCCACCCCTACGGATATGACCTGTCGTAGTATATTTTTTAATTTGCTAATTCCAATATTTAGAGGTAAGTAAAGGCACTAATCGTATTCCTCGCGGTTGAGCGATTAAATACGTCTTTTGATCGAGGTTCTACGATTAAAAGCAAGGATTTTAAGAAAAGTGATCAAATTAACGCCGATTGCCTCCAGAAAACTGCAACGTCGAAATTTTGTGAAGGGAAGGGAAAAGAAAAAAATCCTTTCTCTTCCCCCACTCCACTTTTCAGCTCGACCACGTGTATGAACGTATCCGGAATTCTCGGTGAGACCGAAAATTTGTTTGGCAGAGTGAGAGTTATAACCATCGTACACTATTTTATTTAATATTCTACTGCGGATCTGAATCTACATAACTCCATGCGAGCCAACGTTGATGGGTTTGGCAGGGAGTGAGCAATCACCTGCATGCAGCGTGCAAAAGATTACACACAAGCACGCTCCAAACGGAACAATGGAGAAATAAAAGCACGCAATCTACATTTACAGAATACCCTGCGAACCAGCTCTAGGGTGTTTGGCAGAGGATGATCAGTCACCAACGTGCAGCATGCAATAGGACCGCAACATGTGCTATGGGGGAAAAAAGTAACCCAGCAAAGTTTGTGCCGCCACTATCGCTCCGCAGGATAGTGGTTTTCCTTTCCAGTGGGTTGTTATTTCTTAGTCAGTGAGTGATATCCAAACAAGGCAAACCATTTCCTTTCTTCGTCGTCCAAACACGCGACCGATCACTCCCAAGCCAGAGCGTGACTCGCGATGAACTCCGAAGAATTGAGGCGCATTCGACGGCATCATGTGCGCACATTGGGAACGCTCCTCTTCAATTTCCTTTACGTATCTCAACTAAAATCACTGCGGGCCATAGCAAGCTTTCTCTTGAGGTAAACAAGACAGTCAACGAGCAGATTCGATGGGCCACGTATTTGAATGTAGTTGATTTTGAAGAAGTTTTAGCTTTTCCGCGTTTTTCTTTCGATCGAGAAGGATATGTTCCTATCTTTATTTAAGATGCCTTTGTCAGCAGGCGAAAGGATGAAAAGCGGTCAGCTTGTTGAAGGCAGGCTTATCGGATGCGAAATGTTCTTTTTGCCATTGGCTATGAAAAAATAAAACGTTTAATTTGTTTTACGATTTATGGAATTTGCCTAAAAAAATTTGTCGTCAATCAAAGTTGTAGCAATCACGTGCATATCATTGAGGAAATTTTCAGTCGCAGTTGACTAAAACCTTTCAAAGTGATAGTTGTTTAGGTATCACTGGTCAACACAGATCTTCTTCTATAGAAATTGTTGAGTGATCTGAGAAGTATTTTACACGCTGATACCGAATCTGTGATTAGATTCATTCTATCACATCTAGTTTCTGTAGGACAGCTTATTGTATGCTTTTGCTTTTACGAAAGTAGTACCTCAATTCATTTATATATCGTGATAGCATGAGCAAGTGAAAATAAAACTTTCCTGCCAAATATGTCATCCTACGATGTCATGCCTTCCTATACTGTCAAAATATGTTTAAAATTTTACTCTCCCATCGTTTTGTTCGAAGCAATGCTGACTCAGCTGCCTCTTCACATCAGCAAGTGACCAGCTGTCGGCGCGTGAAGACGTTTGTTTTCTCTGAAGATAGTTTGAGAATTTTGTTTCTCGCGGGAAATTACAGCTTATTACAATGGAATCGCTGGAAGCTTTGATCAGGCCTAGATAGTGCGTAAACCATCCTCATGACTTTTGTTATTTATACTGTGAGATTACTTTTATGGCTCAAAGGCGGAAAATTACTCCCTTTTCCAGACAGTGTTATAAACTTTATGCTGACTGCCTGTTGGGCGGCCAAGATTAAGGATGGGCTCCCTATGTGTTGTGTGGCACCATTGTAGATCTTCTTACTGGTTGGACTAAGGGAAAACGTCATGAGGAATTAGCCGTCTTCATGAATTGGCAGATCATTTTTCATACTGTTATTTAAGTTGAAAAAATGAAAGGAATTATACCAAAGTCAAAACACACAGTAAAATATCCAGACAACTTTGAATCAGCGATACGACCGTTCTCTACTATACGATTCAGAAAGTAATAAAGAACGGTATAATACGGATTTGGAAACTCGAAGAATCCAAATTTTGGACCGAGTAACCGAGATGGACCTCATTTCACAACGCAAGCGGATTTACATGATCTAGTGCACGATTAAAATTTTATCCAAAAAGCCGGGTGAAATCTTTGGACCACAATTAAAGGGTTGGAAATTGCTGGATCTGAATACAAAACTTTTGATGTCGTGATCTCGCCATGACGAATTTGATTTGATTTTTTCTCCAGAAAACCATTTGATTTTTGCAATGATGTTCTCTCTGTTACGGATACTCTTAATTTTGAATTCAACACAGATAATTAGCGTCTGTTCATTTATTACTTCCAGGTTATTTTAAAGGCTAATCTCTTACATAATGGCAATAAGCTCCCATTAATACTGTTAACTCATGAAACTGAAATGAAAGAATCTTACGAGAATAAGTAGTTGCTTTTTGAAATAAAATCACTACTAAAAATATAAATGGAAAATTTTGGGCCACTTAGAAGTAATTGCAATAGGCTTACAGCTTGGCTATTCGAAATGTTGTTGCTTCGTCTGCTAGTGAGATATCAGAGAAAAAATTGCCCGGAACGTAAAGAACTCGTTCCTGGATCCAAAAATGTCCTTTGCCAGCCTTTGGTCGTTCCAAAAACTATCCCTTTTCCACCTCTGTATATTAAATAAGGACGTATTTAATTGTTATGAAATCTATGGACAAAAATGGTGCTGGTTTTTCAAACAAAACGTCCTTCAATTAAGCGTGGAAAAGATCAAAGAATGAAATTGTATTGGGCCACCCATTACGGAAGCGCTGAAGGATTCGGAATTTCAACAGCAATTGAGGTGAACAGAAAAAAGCGCGCGGAACGCATTCAGATATGTATCTGAACATTATTTAGGAAATATCATGGATAAAAATTATCACGATCTGGTGGCTAATCTATTTCAATCGTACCAAAAAATGGGCTGCGATATGAATTTAAAAATGTATTTTCTCCTCTCAAACCTTGCCATTTTCCACCAAACCTCAGCGCTGTTAGAGATATACACAGTGAACGTTTCGACCAAGATATTTAGCATTTTTAGAAAAATAGAATCAAGGAAATTTCAGCAACATGTTAGCACATTACTGATTGATACTGAATAGGGACCTACCAGATGCTAAATATACGAGAAAATCCTATGAAAGTACCTATTTTTTCAACTTTTTTAAATCGCGGTTAATTTGCTTAAATATCCTCGAACCCTTATTTAATTCGGTTGTCCTAAAGAAACTAGACGTGATAGAAAACATCTGAGCCCAGATTTGGACGAAAAGCACCTCTAGGATCACCCAAAAACATCTCTTAGACAGAAAAATAAGTTTTTTTGTTTCCCAGTGTATTTAGAGTAATTCCTGATGCTCAAAATCGCTCCTCGCTATTGCTGCCTTGCAGATTACGTCTTGCGAATATTTATCTCGTAAATTTTCAGAGACGAGAAAATGAGGAACCGGAGATGGGATTTAGGTGAATTTTATTACGAGTGCCAAAGCAGGTGCGAGGAAGGAACGGAAAGGAGGGTTAGAGGGAGATTGCGGGTAAAAGGAAGGCACAAATCCTAAGGATATCGAATACGCCAACATTCTAGAGAGGAGTACGAAATACGTTCGAGCCTTGGTGCGAGACAGGCAAATTCACCGTCACGACCTTGCTGGCTGAAAGAAGGGGAATCGTAAGCCATTAGAAGGGGAATCCATTCTCCTGCGAAGAGACGGTGGCGGCACAAGCTTTGCTGAGATACTTTTTCCCCCCAGAGTACTTACACCTGTACACTAAAATGAAAAAGACCCACGCGGGACTTAAATGTGAGGAAATACAAGGAATGCGTTAAAATTATAAAACATTGAAATGAGAGACGAAGAAAACACTTAGGGAGGCGTTGAGTGAATTCAAAACAAAAATATTGGGCGAATATTAAGATGAAAACTGGTGATATGCAAGGGAGGTACAGGGAAATAGCGCTACAATCCCTTCACTCATAAATGAATGCGGCGATAGTGACGAACAATTGAGATAAAGCTAATCTCTTAAATAACTTTTTCAATTGTGTCTTCTCTAATTCACGACGAATATATCAACACCTTTACCTCGACTCTGCCAAGAACAAATGCCGTCCATTTCAAGCAGTGGTGAAGAAAAACAACTCAGCTCTATTAATCCAAAGAAATCGACAGTCACTGATTTCATTCCAGTTCGAGGGTATAAGGAATCAGCATCATAGATAGCGCCTTACTTGAAGATAGTGTTCGCAAAATCTCAAACAGAACACACAGTCCCTAAAGATTGGAAAACAGCGAACGTCACGCCTATATTTAAAGGTGGGGATAGGGAAAAGCCTAGTCATTTCCATCCGATTTCACTTACTTCCATTTCACATATCTATTTCTTGCAAAATATTGGAACATATTATTTTCAGTTCGATAATGGGTCATCTAGATAGCCAAAATCTGTTAGCAAAAGAACAGCACGGATGTAGAATGGCAATGACTGTGCTTGAGAATGACCTGACGGTCGAAACGTGTCATACTTTCAAAATAAGCCCGCGGAAAAAAGCCATCTCTCTGTTCTTTCAATACTATTACTCCACGCGGTCATAAAATATTACGCATGATGACAAAAATACGTGCATCTTCCTGAAAAGGCAAAACTTGACAACGGTTAGTTATTGTTACAACAATCCAAGGAAGATTAGGACAATAGAAAAAAAACATATTCAATGAGTGGACCTAGCGAGTGACGCCATTAATTTTATTCATCAACATAATACCCTGCGAGCCAACTGTGGGGTTTTTTGGCAGGGGGTGGCCATCCGAGTTTATCTAAGAGGTCAGTTAACAAGACTATCGTAACGACTTTTCACGTACCCGGTAGGTCTTCTATGCACGCGTTCTAACTCATTGTCAGTTATTAAGCCTTTTTCGCGAGGGTCCCAAACACTGGCTGCATATTTTAAATGGGGTAAAACGAGGGAGAAGTAGCTAATTTCTCTCCTTTTCGCTGTCACACATTCCTAATATTCTTTTAACCAAACCCATTTTACGATTAGCTAGACCTGTTATTTCCCGAATATGTTTATTCCACGAAAGATCATAATTGAGTTTAACTCCTAGATATTTCATGGATTCAACTGTCTTTCTTAGGGTGCCCCGAATGATAACTATGTCGTGGGGATTTATTCTTTTTCAAGAAATTCATTGCTACGCATTTTTTTTCCAAATTTAATTCTTACTGCCATGCATCGCACCACCCTTGGATAGCAGGACGGCCGTTCGTGAGTTCATACCTATCCTCGCTGGAACGGATTCACCCATGATTTACCCGTAAACTGGGTTCAGCGTCATCTGCAAATAGCGTTGGACGACAAATAATTATTTGTTTTCGAGCACTGATACCATTCCTCCTGATTCATATGTAGAATGACGTCCTAAATCCGAATATCACATCCGTTTTCCGTTGAAATTTAATTCGCATCGGCATCACATCCTTTATAGATCTGGGATTCTCTATTTTCCCCCTGACAATCGAAAGCCCACAAATGGCTTATTTGAATTTCTACCTTCATAATTTTAAATGTTTTATGCAGTTATATTATATATTTTATTTGATCTTTCAGTAAGTCTTCCTCCTCATGCACTTGAATTTATACAAGAGGTTTCATCTAGTATTCAGTCTCCAGTCTGACAGAGATTCATTTCCGAGTTGTTCTAAGAGGTCAGTTACACTAACAAGACTATAGTAACTACTTTTCACGTACCTGGCAGCTCTTTTTTGCACTCGTTCTAACTCTGCTTTTATTACTATTTCATGAGGATCCCAAACACTGGCAGCGTATTCCCAATGGGTTCTAATGTAGGAGAAGTAGCTAATTTCTCTCCCTTTATAGTCGCATTTTCCAAGCATTCTTTCAACAAAACCCAATACACGATTAGGTTGACCAGATATTTCCCAAATATGTCTACTCCGCGATAGGCCATTATCGAGTCTGACTCCTTGATATTTTACGGATTCTTAAGTCTCTAACTGGGTAGCCTGAATGGAGTAGCATTGTCGTGGGGAGTTATTTTTCTTCCAGAAATTCATTACTGCGGATGTTTTCACATTCAACTCGAGATTGCATCTGGACCTGGTGATTTATTTGGACTGAGCGATTTCAATATATTCCGTGCGCACTAATGTCAATAGGCGGCATCTTTCATGCGTGGAGATTTTCAACTGCCTTGCATAAGTTCTTACAAGGCTCGCTTAACACTTTGTGGAAGAAGGGATTTCATAAATTGCCTTTATAGGAACTGTTTGTTAACACATCCCCATTATCGTTTCTTAGCGAGCATACGGCAGATAATTTACCTTGAACATCCCCAACATAAGACCAATATGCTATTGGAATATTCCGCATTTACCCACACCTAATTTTTCTTGATTTCAACAAAGCATTTCATGAAGGGCTCTACGGAAAGCTAATTATGAAACTGAAATCTTACGGTCTTAATGATTATGTCATTTTTTTTATAAGAGAACTTTTAAAGCGTTCACGTGCAAATAGTAGTATTAGACGCCGCAGTCTCCGTCGAGGTTAGAATAACTTCTGGCGTCCCTCAGGGTAGGGTCATATGCCTAACAAATCCTCTTCCTTGTATATATCAACGGTATTGGTGAAATTGTAGCCAGTAAACTTCGATTATTTGCGGACGATGCTGCAGTTTACATGGAGATCCGTTGCAGTAAAGATAGGGGTTAATTCAAGAAAGACCTAATGGCAGTACAAGCATGTTGCAATGCGTGGCAGTTAGAGTTAAATTTGAAAAAAATGTGCAGCAATGAATTTCTAAAAAAAAACTTCCCCGCAACAGAGCAATTTCATTCAAGGTACCAAAGTGTCTAGCAGGTTAATATGGTGAAAAATGCCCCCCAATATTTTGAGAAATAAAAAATATACACTTGAAGTGCATCCAAAATTATGTGTTTATCCAAAGTTTCAGGCCTCAACAATGGAAAATAACCCCAGAAAAAATTGAAACACGATTTTTAGTTTTTTAACCATATCTCCAGTTTTTGTTTTTGCAAAATCGTTTTCTTGATTTTAACTTGTGTTCACTATTATGGTCTACCATCCTGATTTTGAACCATACTGAGAGCAACTATTGTTGATCAGTTTCTAATATCATTGATAAAGAATAAACATTAACATAAACAATGCCTATCACACTTTATAAATTAATCATAATTATTATTTATAACCATACTGTTAAGTAATACACAGAGCACAAGAATAACCGCATTGAAAGCTTCCTCGTTCCAGATGTGGCTTCCAGAGATAAGAAACTCATAGCAAGGGCTTGTCTGCCTTATATCTCAACCGTGGCCGGGAAAATATCGAGGATTCTAGCAAAACGGAATATTGAAACTATACAAACCACCGCAAAAACTGCGTGGGGATCTAGTGCGTGTGAAGGACAACTTGGGACTCAGAACACCTGGAGTTTACCGTATCCCATGTCAGTGTGGGATAGTGTACATCGGAGAGACTGGGCGCACGATAGAGACACGAATTAAAGAGCACAAGAGGTGTATAAGACTGTTCCATCCGGAGAAATCGGCCCTCGCTGAACACAGCCTAACGGAAGATCATATAATATCTTTCGATGAGGCTCGAGTGATCTCTAAGGCACCTTTGTTTTGGGATCGTCTCCTTAAAGAAGCCATTGAGATCCGGCTGGAGAAGAATAAAGTAAATCGCGATTCTGGGTACACGATAAGCACGGAATGGAAACCGTTAATCAAAAAGATAACGGACAGAAGGCGACAACAATGCCCCCCGGTTTGAACGGCTATATAAGCGCAGGAAGGCAGGCCTGCAGCACATTTATTCTCTGAGGACGATGGAAGAGTGTTCCGTCGAAACGTTAGACCAAAAAAGTCTCACTCGGCTAGAAACCCGAGAAATATTTATAAGAAATATTCGCCGAGAAAAAACAAGATCATATATCATACTGTTAAGCTTTAACCCTCCGTCGGACGCAATGGTTCTGACAGGCTCAGCGCAAGTGTTTCCTCATGTTTCACCATGCCGATAGGTGGCAAAGAACCCTTTATACTCATAGTAGCTGTTCGTTTTGTCACGCTATGTCTAGCTTTTCGCATTCACGCCAACAGGTCAGTGGCGGATTATTAAGCATAATTAGGCAAAATAATGGTAAAATGAAGCGAAATAAAAGCACTAGTGGGTATATAATATAGAAAAATAAAAAACCCCAATCATATAGAATTCACATGCTAAAGTACTTTACATGTAATAATACTTAATAGCCTAAAGAGTAGATTAAATCGCACCTTGCTGGATCGGTCTGGGGCAGGATGACGGTGTGTATAGGGGTATAAGATATCATTTATGGGTTAGACTACACTAATAATGGTGCTAAGTTCAAAGGTGTACTACAGAGCCGTGATAAGAGTTAATTATATTATTGTTGCACATCTCTTCCTTTTAGGCACATTGCGCCTGAACTCAGCAATTCCAATATTGTGCCTGACGTAAGATGAAGCTAGTCTTTAAGCTTCGAGAAATACAAAGTCTGCCGAAAATGATTGTTTTCATATCTCCTGACTATAATTAACCATGAAGTTATCCACAGCATTTGAGCCAATTCCCTAATAATGCGAGAATATGACTGAATTTTCGGTGACCAGTTTTCGACGAAGCGATGACACTTAATCATTGTTGATGCCAGTAATAGGCATTGTCTAACTTTTCATTTTAACCAGTGAATGTAAAACAATACAGACGAGTCAGGTACAGCACAGAGAGAGAAAATTATTCGGAGAAAATTGCTAAATTAGAGGCTGCTTTCCATGAATGTTATAATTTCAATGAATGTTCCGCTGCATATAAAAGAGCGTGTACGTTGTAAGGGTTAGTCAAATTCAGTGGAAATTAGTGGGACAGTCGAAGGATCTCGTCCGTTGACACTTGGTATCGCTGAGATGGAAAAGGAACCAGAGGCAACACATTAGAAAGGAGCATTGGTGGCATTTGAGCAATTATTGTGTTCCAAAGGAACCAGGCTGCTGCCCTATGCCACACGAAGTTGAGTTATGGAGGGTTCCATTTCCACGTTGAGGAATGCGAAGAATTATGATTTTCTATAGTAAATAACTGACAGGGTTAGAGATTGTAATGCTAACGATAGTATAATGAAACTTTTATAGTAACAATATATTTAGTTTTTTCGATTGAAAACTTGCTCTTTCCTATGAATGATATTATACATTGGAGATATTATTTAAAATTATTTTGCGATAAAGCATAGCTACTGTAACATATAAATACATTTTTAAATTGCAAACCCGTTCTATTTCTCGGTTTTTCAAATATGGACAATTATGTCTACAAGGAGACAGAATATGGATAAAATGTTTTAGGCGCGGCATTCACTGCAAGGAAGTAATCGGACTTAAAAAGTTGCTTGACACAGCTTAGTTTATGAAGGAATTTCTAAGGAAATTAATGACGTGGTCTTGCCTAATGATATTTTGTGGCGTAAATTCTGTACTAGTGTGACTTAGGCTGTTTTACATGCTTCGAGTATAGCGGTGAATTGCTACAACGCACGAGAGAATGCACTGCTGCTAGAGGGGAAAATAGGCCCTCTTCTAATTGCAGGCACGGATTCTCGCAATTTCAACAATTTTTCAACATTAACCTGCGCAATGACTTGCCCCGTGTAAAACGGCCTTTATACATATTTGAAAAGACGATGTATCAATTATCATGACTTCTGTCATATTTGCGCGGAAATTAGGAAATTAAAGCTTAACAGAATGTTTATAAACAATAATTACGATTAATCTAAGTGTGATAGGCATTGTTTATGTTAATGTTTATTCTTTATCAATAATATTAGAAATTGATCAACAATAATTGCTCTCAACAATCAAACCAAATATCCTCCTGAAATGCATAGATGCAAATGGCGCAAAGCAGTTATTCGTGTTTTTGACAGTGTTCCACCAATTTTAAAAATATGAAAAAAATCGGATTATACTTTAGGGGATTGGTAACAACATATATTTATTTCTATTGTCTATTGTTTCCTAAAATTTTTAATGTTAAGTTAAAGTTTTAAAAGTCTAAAATTTAAAGTGAAGTTAAAGCCTAAAGTTTTTAAAATTTCCAAACTTACGTTAAAGTTTAGTTTTCGGTTCAAAAATTTTTGGAAAAAATCCGGATGGTAAACCATAACAGTGTACACAAGTTGAAATCAAGAAAACGATTTCACAAAAATAAAAACTGGAGATATGGTTAAAAAACTAAAAATCGTGTTTCAATTTTTTCTGGGGTTATTTTCCATTGTTGAGGTCTGAAACTTTGGGTAAACACATAATTTTGTATGCACTTTAAGTGTATATTTTTTATTTCTCAAAATATCGGGAAGGGGGGGGGGGGGGAATTTTGACCATCTTACCCTGCTAGACCCTTTGAGACTGTAGACTACGTAAAGATGATGGAGTTAGACTCAATAATGATATATCGTGGAATTAACATATTCGGGAAATAACAGGTCAAGCTAATCGTAAATTAGGTTTTTTATGAGGATACTAGAAGAGTATGACGACAAAAAGAGAGAAATTAGCTACTTCTCCCTCGTTAGACCCCATTTCGAATACAGTACCAATGTTGCGATCCTCATAAAATAGGCTTAAAAACAGAGTTAGAACGCGTACAGAGAAGAGCTGCCAGGTACCTGAAAATTTGTCACGATAGTCTTGTTACTGCAATTGACCTCTTAGAACAGCTCGAAAGGAATCTCTGTCAGATTATTTAACTCCAAGAGCAATTTATTTTCCGACAAATGCAGCCATACCTCACTTGCGTGCTGCACACTGGCGATTCATCACCCCCTGCCAAACACCTCTGTAGGTGGTTTGCAGAGTAGCTGTAGTAGAGGTCTATAGTGGTAGGTATTGGCTTGATTCTGTATTCTCCCTAGGCCATAGGAGAGCCTCGATAGTAGCGTCGATGATATAAACCTTCTTTTACTGATTAATTGAGATTTTTAATGGCTTATTGAAGTCTCTATTACAGTAGAATTTCTTTGCTATCTATCATGCGATTTCTTTAGATACGGGAAGGGGCTATCTCGCTTAAGTCTCACCTGAATGAGCTTTCACCAATACTAAAGATACACTTTTTGTAATTGAGCACTGTGCTTGGATATTAAAACAAATGAATGTCCACGTGTATTTTGTTGTGATATCTAATAGTAACAATTAATGACCGTGTGGTGTACATATTGCTGTTATCCAACATGCTAAATGTTGGAGATTGATCACCCCGTGCAAAGCACCCTGGAGGTAGCTCGCAGGGTATTATGTAGATATAAATTGCATGCTTTTATTTTTCCACTGTTCCATTGGTGAGCGCGCTTGATGGGATCCTGGTCATTGGTCACCCCCTGCCATACACCCAGCAGTGGCTCGCATGGAGTTATGCAGATGTTCAGAATTCTGGATACACTCATATATGTGGACGAGCTCAAAAGTGGAGTGGGCGTAGAAAAAGGATTTTTCCTTTACCCCCACCCTCACAAAATTTTGGCGTGGCAATTCTCTGGAGGCGCTTGACCATACCTGGCTGGATCTTGGCCCCACCAAACTACCACTTGCCTACCATAGTACTGAATTATACTCAATTATGATCCATCGTGGAATAAACATAATCGGGAAATAATCGGTGAAGCTAATCGTAAAATGGGTTTTGTTAAAAGAATATTAGGAAAGTGCGACGACAAAGTGAGAGGAATTAGCTACCTCTCCCTCGTTAGACCACATTTACAATACGCTGCCAGTGTTTGGGACCCTCATGAAAAAGGCTTAATAACAGAGAACGCGTGCAAAGAAGAGCTGCCAGGTACGTGAAAGGTCGTTACGATAGTATTGATAGTGTAACTGACCTCTTAGATAAACTCGGATGGGAATCTCTGTCAGACCGTAGATTGAAAACTAGACGAGACCTTCTAGATAAATTCTAGAACAGTGTCTACTCGAACGAAGTAAGCCATATCTTACGGACGCCAATATACTACGGAAGATAAGATCATATAAATAAAATATTAGAGATAGACTGTGGAACAGACAGATACAGAATATCTTTTTTTCCACGATAAATAGAGATTATAACGGCAGCGATAGAACTCATAAAGAGATTAGATGGCTTGTAGTGTAGCCTACAAACTTATGTATACCTTAATGCATGTTTCTGAATTTTATTATTATTTCTAACAGCGTGTGACGTAGTACAATTTGTTAGCATTTGTAACGTTTTTTGGACCGTGAGGTGTGCATGTGGGAATCCAATTGCATACTGGTGATTGATCACCCCCTGCCAAACACCTTAGAGATCGATCGCAGGGTATTATGTTGACGTTATGAAAACCGGGTCATGTTTACTCAAATATATTAGTGAACTTAACAATGTAAATTCTTTGATTTTTCATGAACTCAAGTTTTTCAACGGAGTTATCTAACGGAAGGCCATTGACACGAGGTGGAATGAGACCGAAGGTTCCATAGTTCGCGCCAGGTTTGAGTTGCGTCACTTATGATGAAAAAAATTTGTGAGTAATAGAGACGGCTTAGCCCCAAAACCCGTGTCTTAACTACTTAAGTCTCGGCGTTCCTGGAATAACTAAAATACCTTATGCTCGATGGTCCGAAATATCCGTTGGAGTCGATTTCTATCTGATATTGCCTTCATAGTAACAGGGATGAAATATAGGGATTTACGACGATTTGGAATACAAACCCAAAGAAGAGCAACCATAAATATATTGCTTTTTATATTACAATTTAAAATATGTAGTTTGGCATCATGATAAATTGGGTTAAACACTTTATTACAATCACGAGAGGAAAGTTCCTCATGGAACATAACAACATTTAAGTTTTCCACATGCCGAAACGAGAAAGTAAGTAACAGCAAATTTGGAAATTTAAATTGATAGGTTTGGTATTGCAAACGAATTCCCGGCAGAAAAGGAATGATGTTTGGGAATAGTAATCTATTTTCTAAGGGTCGTCAAGAAAAATGTCAATAGTGATGGAATTACAATGTGGTGCTACCGAAGAATGATAAAGACAGTGTTTCGCTCGAGTAAGCAAGTAGGAAGTGATAAGATGAGTGGGAAAAGAGAAATATTATAAAAATCAACCGAAGAAGATAGAACTACGATATGTCTCATTATGACGTCATGACGTCTACGTCATGCAGTGCTCTCAAGCCAATAACATACTAGAGAATTATATCATCTGTTGCACTGAGGCCAAAAGAATGACTTCGTTAGCCAAGAAAACCTCTCAATTAAAGAAAAGTCTCTTCGTTAATTTCAGGATTAATGGTAATTTGTTGGGTTCCCCAAAGAAGGAGGGTTACATGAAATGGGTAGACCAACGGTAAATTAATTGAGAAATTACCGTAAGAAGCCCGATAGGAAAAATAACTAACGCAAAATATGGAAGCGACACTAGTCGGTTACTCACTCATGCAACACAACTTCATAAAGAATATTACAAAAGAAAAACTCCTTGCAAAAGACAAATGACGACCGAGAACTTCATGCGAATAAGCATTGGCGGTGGAAATGGGATGCATATTTAACAATGACATGAAATATGTAGAGAGAAAAGTTAAAAAATGTAGTTATGTTGTAAATTATAGCTGCATCAACGAGCTACTTAATATAAACTCCAATACCTGTTCACCACGTAATACTACTAAGGCGGTTAAGGCTAAGTTATATTTGAAACTCTCAATAAAATTTCGCGTAGCCAATCTCAACGCGTATTTTAATTACCAGTGCTTTAATTAGAAGTGGTTCCTGAGTACGTCAATCTTTGCTGTAAATCACCCTCTAGTCAGTAAAATCATACATTAAAATGTTGAAATTACGATTTGTAGTTCATATTTTCTAATGTATGTATCGCATTTCCACCAGGTCAAGCCTAAACGATTACATACGAGGTACAACATCTCCACAAAAGAAATTCTGCAACATCTACTGAAATATCTGTGAAATATTCTTCCATTTCTGCATGGACAATAAAGATTGTCCAGGTTTCGCCAGGAAGCACGCCCTTCTTGGCCTTGGAGTAAGCGAGTACCCTACCCCTCCTAATCCCATTCCCTTTCCCCGTCAGAGTTCAGCGGAAAGAATACCACAGGGATACAAGGCGCCGCTGCTCAAAGGGTACCGGCCGAAGAGCATTCGATTAGAGCAACGAGGGAAACTTTAGAAACAAGATGTACCTAAACAAACCCGTCTTTCGAACTGCCAAAGCTTTTTCAAAAGACTAAATAACCACGTCAATAACTATGATGGTCAACTTCTCTCTTCCGCAAATTCCAGGAAGCAAAGGTGTGAGCAAGCAAGTTACAATTATTTACTCTTATTTTCAACCAAATTTTTCAGAAAAGAATTCCAATTTATATATATTTGGAAAACAATTAAGTTATAATATGTGCTATAAACGTAATATGAAGTGTAATCTATAAGCTTAAAAAACAGGCGGATATGTTATTTAGCTGTTACACGCAAATACCTATAGCAAGGAACTCTTAAATATAAAGAATTCTCAACTGAAATAAATCTAAATGCATGCAATGCAAATCGGAATAATTGAATGATTAAGTTAAGAGCTATTGCCATAAGTTTAACCATATTATTGATACTAACGCAAGGAAATATAAAAAAGCTGTTGGCGTTGCAAAGAATGGAGATCATTTCAGTAGATCTTCCGTCAGTTTCTACTAGACAAAACTATTAATATTATATTATTAGGTTTAAATGTTGTCGAAAGCCATTTAGAAGTAGCATCGAGGCCTAAACGTCTTTATGTTCTAAGAGAACCAATCTTCTAATTCACCATGTGCCAACACACTCCAAGGATCACTCGTCAAGCGTATTGAGAAGGCGTTGATATTCATAACGAATACACAAGTGTAGTTAAATTTTAGAAGCCACTTTAGAAACAAATTAACTTTGCAAGGAAACTTCGTCGCCTAAGTCTTAAGAGTTGCATCAAGAAACCTAAAAGCACAAATTTCCACGCATCCTTTCCGATATTTTCCCTGGAATTTGATCTTTTAAAGAACTCCATGCTAGGCGGAACAAGCCAAATAAAAAAAATTGTTTGTCCCTAGACTTAAGTACGTAACGCCGTGAACAATCTTTTATATGAAGTAAAGACGAAGGATTAGCAATGGAACAATTTGGCGTATAACATAATAGAATGTTGTGTAGTATAGACAATAGAAATTAGCTTACCATTCATTCCTCAGGATCGCTCTCCGATGTGCAATAATTCCAAGAAATATCATTCGTATAACTGAAACACCACAAATTTCACATGGAATGGATGCACTGAAAATAATCAGAGAAATACACACATTAACATAAATCTGTTATCATGCATAACCGAGAGTACGAAATGCCTAAAATTTGAATTCTAAAATATTACCGCAGCACCATCCGACTAATACGATGAAAATTTTAGGCGAGAAACGAAGTTGGTGAATAATGAAATTAAATACATTAATTTATTCGATAATCCCTCCTTTACGATTACTAAGACGATGTAAGTTAACGTTCGGGAAGAGAAAATTTAACAAAAAAAACCGAAAGGTCTTGGTTGGTAAAATTCCGAGTAAGTTCCCGAAAATTTACGTTTAAGTTAAGCAATTACGACCACTTGCCGACTCCATCAAATGATAGGCGTATATTTCAACTCTCAAAACGAAATATTAAGGAGTATATCTTGAAGGTCTCCGAATAATACCATGCCACTGATAACTACAAGGTTAGGCAATCTGCGGTAAAATTGCACAGTCATACAAATATTCAACTATCTCGGTGACAAAGTCCCGAAAATTCTCTAACAGTTTTCTTGCGAATACAACAAAGACGACGTGAAGACTCGATTACTCTCTCCTCTAGCCAGCGGTGGGGCTAAAATCATTATATTTTCGCTTTTCTCAACACCCTTAAAAATCACTCAAGAAACACGTGCGGATGACCTTCAAGCACTTCGTCGACGATACACAAACACTCAAATCAGATAAAATTAAACAATGTACACTTCAGTGATAGAATAAACTCAACACGACCACTGGATCGCTTAAATGAACACTTTTCCTTCATTTGATACGTGAGAAATGAAAACAACATTACTGAAACTAGATTACTGGGCATCGTGCTTAATGATGAACAATTTAAACGTATCCCGTATCACAATTTCAATCGGAACGAGAAAGTGAAAAAAACGATTTAAAAAATAAGGCACGGATTGGAAAATAATCCCCACAATCCTCGCATCTTTGGCAGGAACAATGATATCATACAAATCACTGGCGAAGATATCACGGAAACACCTCCTTCAAATCTTCAGGTTCTTTGCTAAGGGTAATTCATGTTCTTAAGCGAAATAAAGCAAGTAGCTCACGTATTTTTGTCGGCATATATCACAATAAATTCACATGAATGTTAAACATTAAATAAAAAAGTTATGCCGTCAATGTGACTTAGGGAACCGGTAGTTTAAACATGGCTTCGTTACTTACCTCTTAACTAGACGATGACTATCACCAAACTGAGACGGGTCGACGCTCCTGAAGATTCGGCGATTGAGCAGGCACGTGATTGGATAACACCAATGACGTCACGAAAATGAAGCCAATATAATTTCCTAAATATATTAAAATAGACTTTCAGTTTTAAATAAATAAAATAGGATATCACTGAAATTAATTTTTAAATGTTTTATTTTATAAAAATTCATTAAAAATAATGTTTTTTCAAAAAACTAGTATCCTTTCCTTGTGTTGCGTAAAAAGTTCGATAGTTTCAGTGCTTTTGACTCTCCAACGGTTTCAGTGCTCTATTCAACCAGACGTCGCTTAAGTCCATTATCGATCCTCCCCACTCCCTAACTTTGGAGGATTTTCTTGACTTGTTAACCGTCACAATACTATGACTCATTCTCCAGTGTCATTTCAAAAAGTACTTCCGCACTGTCAGTGTTGCAGTGTCTACACCAACGGACCACCGTCCCTGACTTCATGAACATCGGCGTGCACACAGGGAACGCTTAAGTAATTTGAAAGGAGTGAGATAATGTGTGCTTGTGAGTTTAGAGTAGGATGATAACCTATTGCAAACAGCGGCTTGCTGGAAAGAAATTCTCGTGATTAACAGTGATTTAGTGAGTGAGTAATTTATTATCATTTTGTGGGCTTTTACTGCTATCATAATCTGCATTCCATTTCTAAGTGCGCCGGCTGTTGACAAATCGCTATCATAGCACAAAAAATGTGGTCGATTTTTAGCATTTTATGATTCAATTGCATTAGTTAGCTATCCGCTCAATGTCTTCTTAAGGAGTGGTACTGGTGTGACTGATACTATTTCAAACTTAAATATTCTGTTAGATTCTCATCGTCAGGAAAAAACCGTTCAAGTATTTTTTTAATCTTTCTCTCTCTTATTTTTTGTATCTATCTTTCATTTTCTTTATCGTATGTGCATTATTGCAGTATACTTCTTTGTTACTGTTTTTCTGGGCAATGATCCTAAAATAACTGCATAGTATGTTTTACTGCTTACAGAGAATGTGAGTACGGAGTGATGGGTAAAATTGGTACGGACGTGCTTGAGGAGCAGAAATACACGAGAGGGATTATGATTACGTGAATGTTGTTGTGCAAGTCCTATGAATTAAATGCCGTCATCATAGATCAGCAATCCGAAGGTGGGTTTGACGCAGCTCTCCACTCAGTTCTCCTATGATCTATCATTTCCATATTATCTAAAATCGTCTAACCAAAACAACCTTCGCTCTGAGGCATTGGGTGAGTGATGACATTCATTATATTTTTTTACACCCCCTCAAATATACTTCTACACCCAATCCCAAATTTTCAATGTCGAACTAGGTGCCACCATCGTAGTAATGGGCAACTCGGATTAATATTCCCTTAATTTATCAGGTTGCATTGGATGGACTACCTGCATTGTTTTTCACTGTTCGGCCCCTAAAGTGTTTTTAGTATTCCTTACATTTCTCGGGTTACCTCCCTTTTTCTCATATTTTAAAGATTTAATTAACATCCAACAGATGTGGTCAGTAATTGACATTCTCAGTCGCCGTTTTTTGTATTTAATCATCTCAGCATAAGTTACTTAGCTAACGATGATAATTTAATATTAATAATTTATTTAAACCATGCGATTCATACTATAATTATGTCGTAAAAATACTTCCAAAAACCTTTCCCATGTCGTTCTCTTTTGCGTAATTTTGCAGTAAAGCTGAACTAAGCGTGTTTCTCAGTGTCTGGGAATCTTAGTGTTCGTCGGGTCTGCTGTCACAGATATGGCCATGAAGTGAGAAGAAAAATGGTGCGGGAAGAACATTTTGGTACGAGCACGCCGTTGGAGCAGAAATTCACTGGAATAATCCTCAATACGTGAGTGAAAATATTAATTGTTATTTACATTCAGATGAAATTGTAATCTATGCAGGGCTACCAATCCCCTCCTAGGCTTTACGTCGTCACACACTCACAAATCATAAGAATAAGTTCTCCAAAAACACATGATTCACCTCCTGTCCCGAAACGTTTAATTCTTATCTCAATAGCCCACTATTTCTCGCTGGCGGCACTCTAATCCCATAATAAGTGGTATTTTTGGGAATATTTCACAGTGTTTTGTACTTATTCTAAAATAAGTGGGCACAGCTAAATAGTTCAGTAAATATGAGGACAGGGAATACGATAACTCTATACAAACATCCCTGCAGAGGTTTCCATCTTGGGGATTAAATTTATCCTTAATTAAAGTCTATTTATGACTTGATTTATTTCCCTTGCTAACTTTCGCCATTTCCTGCATTAGTACTTAGCTTGGGGTTTCAATGTTGACATGGAACTGCGCATCTCTTGTATATAATGGAGAAAAAAATCGAAATTTTGATTATATTCACTTAAATACATTTTCACCACCGATGCAATCCGTTGAAGTAAGAAGCGACTATCAGACCGATTCTTTTCCTTCCGCGACCTTCAATTCTCAGCATAATTCTGAGGAACCGTTTGAGCCCCCACCTCCGCACTCCTTCCTCAAGCCTACCTCAACCGACGACGTCAGCTTTGAAGGAACGACCTTGTCTTCAACTCAAAACCCCCAACACCCGTTTCTTTCCAGCTGATTGCATTCGTTCAAAGCACAGTACAGCGTCGCTATGTAATCAGCATTGTTTAGGGACCAAATCCACGTTATCAAAAAGTTTGGATACACATTAAACGTGAAAAAACATTCGGTAAAAAATTTGAATTCACTATGGTTCTGTCGTTAAATAGTTATAGTCGATAAATGAAACTTTTTTATATGAATTTTTATTGCATTATTTCAATGAAGCATTCGTATACCTGTATGTATGTATGCACTTTTTAGTCACTTCATCTTCTGTTCCGCTATATTAGAATCCACAGCATAAACGGTCCAGTGTTTTGACATCCGGCTTAATAAGTAATGATCTACTGTAACTTATGTCCCACAAATATTCTCTTAAATTGGCAAAAAAGTTTAAATGCTAAATTATTAAGTGAGAAAGCTCAATCTGAAATATTTCAGGCTCTCTTGATTGGAATTTTAAGTTGTTGTGAACCAACAATACCTTAGAATAAAATAAAATTACTTTGTTCTATTCCACACTTTATTTTAAATAGTTCCATCGGGTTTACTGCATCTCATGCTATCATTAGGTCATCATCATGATGAAGCAGTTTCACGAAGTAACGCCTGAGACCGTGTCTTGTATTACAACAATACCTTCTTTAAGAATGTCATTCCATAGCTATTATAATACGAGAAGGAGAATGCGCCGAAATGATAAGCAAAATATGTACATAGGAGAAGTCTCCTTGAATTTGTGGACGTTTTATAAACATATTGTAGGTGTGGATGCGTGTGTGGATGACCGCTTATTTTGTGTATTTTATGGAACAATGGCTGCACGTATGATCGACGGAATGAGGATTGGTAGAATGACGGTGACGTAACCACTTCGGTTCCAACATACGTCGAGCGTCAATGGTAATTCGGTATTGCATCACTTAACTTCCATGCGATTAGCGAAAAGGGTGGATTATTTAGGTGAAATTGGGTGCCAAGACCCAATGGCGCAGCGAGGGGGTGGTGGTTTTGGGGGATAAACCCCCCCCCAGAGCTCAGAGAAATTTTTAAGTTCAATCCATTTTACTTAATTGGATTAGAACTACTTATAGAATAGTGATAGGATTCATGAAATATATCTCCGAAAGCCGTAAAACTCACCATTTTGAACCATTTATCTCAATAATTTTCTGGAGGAGGGCCCCTGCACCTCCCGCTTACCCTGAAGGGTATACAATACCCCACAACACTAAGTATTAGGTGCGTCTAAAACCCCCCCTAGCCTTAATTTTTAGCTGCGCCCCTACCAAGACCTATCATTCGAGGTAAGCATAGCAGCCTTTTATCGGTGAGTCAATTTAAAAATATTTTAATATACTGTGTGTTATTTTTTCGGGTGTTCCTAATTTTTTCCCCGCTCATTTTGTTTGAAATTCCGTCTTCACGTTAAATATTCGATAGGTACATGTGTTAATTAAAGAGATTACTAGCTATTCGACCCCTCCTAATTCTTACTCTAAGACGGGGAGGCGGCATAATTAAAGAATGGAGAGTGCAAAGTGTTTGTAAATGAGGAGGAACGACGAAGTGCTGGAAATGGTGGATAAGGAGAGACAGCTGAGTTAGATGAGATACGGAGTATGAGGAGGGTATGGATGGGGGGGGGGGAATACCTAGCGAATAGGGGATGTTGAAAACGGTGTTTGAGGGAAGAATGTTGGGTAAGAGAGGGAGGGAATGGGATTTTTAGATAGAATGAAAGGGAGTAGGCCTTATTGTGAATTGAAGAGGGAAGTGCTTGAAGGAAAGGGAGGTTCCCAGGATGCTTCTTAAGTACTCCAGGAAAATTTATCTTAAACAGTTGAATACTTTAATAATAATAATCCACCAATAACAAAATGATGAACAGATGATAAGTAATTGAGTTCGTCCGTGGCATAAACTGAAAGATAGGTGGGAAATAAAACCTTAAGTCACATGAATCAGAATAAGTATTACGTTATCTTCGTATTCATTCGTTAGCTCATTCCCGGACACAAATATCACTCAGGAAGCGAAACTATTTCCAGAATTGACTATTTATGGATAAGATCAATCAATGACTTATTCTTTAAATCACAGAAGAAACCGCGCATCACTTCTGAAATTGAATTTAGAGGACTGAAGATCATTATGATTTTTTCACTACGTAGGCACAACCAGCTTACTTAATATCTTATAATTTCAAGAGTAATATACCATCTTAAGACTATCCAATACAGAGTTACGGAATTTTAAGCTCTTGCGAGCAAGCAATACCATCTATAATAACCCACGCCTCCGCATCGGAGAACAAAAAACCCACAGAGTAGTGTCTTTCCTTCGGAACGGTTTAAAAGGAGTATGTTGCTCATCGAGGAAGAGAATTTGATCATGGCAATAATTTTCATAATCGGACATCAACGTAAATACTTTCCTGAGATGAAAAGAGGGCTTCGGACGACTTCGTAACTCAACTCGGTTAGGAATTCACGGTTGATAGGGGGGCGTGACTCTTGCGCACCTCATCATAACAGTAACTCTGTTGTCAAATTTCATTCCTCGAATAACTGCATACTCATTTTCAACTGCACAGAAGAGTAGGCCCTCCCTCCCAACTCAGGAGGGTTTTTCGTTCTCCGATACGAAGACGTGGTTCAGCGGCATTGCCAATTCGGCGTCTATTCTGGACAACAATTTCGACTCCTACTTTGGTAGTGTTCACTTCTGTAGGGAGAGTTTCGTTTTTGTGGTTTATTTTAAGTAAGACAAACGATATAAACATTTACTTACATGAAAATTTTGGAATTTTTTTTCTTCATATAGCGTACGTAAATTTGATACTCCTGTACTTTTCTACACCTCGGAAATTGAAATCTAACTTTCGGCCATTAAAAAAATCAAGGAATCGGTTAATTAATTTTTGAAAAGCTATTTGCAATGCGAAGATGTCGTCCTTCCTATGAAAATACGATGAAATGTACCAATCAAATATTTGAAGAAGACGACCCACAGTGGGCTGAAATCGAAAAAAGCTGGACAAAACCTCAAAAATGGTTTTTTTGAGTATGGAAGTTGAAACTTTGCACAGTGGTTGCCAACACATTAGTGCATTTTTTGACGCAAAATATTTTTCTTAGGCTAATTTTTTGTATAAAATACATAGCCTCAAAGTTGAACAAATTTGGCGCAAATTGCCCGCTTTGAATTTTTTTCGAAATTCAGCATGTTTAAACTAATGTCACACCTTTAGTAGTAATTCAATAGCAACAAAAATTTATAAAATTATTAAGCGGCTTGTCATCATCGATTACCCTCAACTTTCACGACTTAGTTGTTGTATTTGTGACCAATACGATACAAAATGGCGGACCCTGTTTTTCGTCGAATTTTTGTGTTTATGTAGGATTTTAAAAAAAGGATCACCGAGTTACCTCGAGATATTTACACCACATATACAGCAAAGTATATAGATTATGATAATCGGAAGTACAGCTGCGACCACCTGCGACGCCGAAATTAAGATCGATTTTTCGAACGTGCGGCACCGCCCGGAGCTGGCTGCTGGCCACGGGAATTGCCGTACTCGACGGATGTTGGATAGTGAATCATTTTAAGCAAATTCATTGTATAAAAGCTATGATATACTATTACTACATTTATTTTCCTTTTGTTGTAACCTGATTTTTTTACTGTCTTGTAATATTTATCGTCGATGCAGTACAAAATGGCGGACGCTAATTTCAGTAACATTTTTGCCCGTGTGTGGCTATATAAAAAGAAGGACACCGAGTTGCTCTCATATATTTACATCGTAATTGCATCAAACCTTTTAAGAGTCTTCATCCACGGAAATAATCTGCGACCGTTCGCAACAAACTAAATAAAATCGATGTTTTTACCGTGCCGCGCAGTCCGTGGCTGCTCCCTGGGCTCATGGAATGTCGTGGCGCAGCGTACATTATAAAGCGCTATGAATGCATAGCCTTTGCGGAGGATGTATTTAATGTTATTATTAACGATATAGGCTTTTAGGCTTCTTTCTCAGTCCTTCCATTTTGATAAAAGGTAATCAATGAATATTTAAATGAACTCTATGTACATGTAATAGCATTACTCCGAGTCGGTTGATAAACTGTCGCTTTCACTTCGAGGCTGCAGGATTTCTGGGTCATCGTCATTTAGTAACAGTAAATTCCTCACTTCTATCGGCATTCTTCGGGATTTCTTCGTAATTAGGGGTGCGGCTTTGGATATCACTAGATCCGAGGTCAGGAGGAGCCGACGAAATAAGTCATCGTTGGTAGATATTCTAGAGTGCTTCTTGCTAAAGCTTTCTCGATATTTTCTGCTATCTTTATTGCGTGCTTCAATTGCTTCTTCAGATAATTGCCCTAGAGCAAGAATCATCTCTGAAGCTATACCTGCTCCGTGTATTAGGACTTTATGAACGGTTGGGGGCACCATAGAACTCATAAACAAATATTCCTCCGACCTAGGCTCTTGTTGCCAAACTTGCTTATACTGTGAATGCCCAGAACTGCCGTCGAAACTATATTTACAAATCAGAGTGCACTTCAATTCACTTCTGGCATCAGAAACAGTTGCCACGCAAGCTAGAAACCGTGAGGCAGTGTGCGAGAGGAGAGTTTACTGATTGATTTCGCACGATATTTCTATAATCTCTATGCCATCCGGGTACGCAGCATTTTTAGCAAACCTCACTCTTTCATAGTTCGGGTATAATTTATGACAATGGCTTTCAGCTATTTTCCGAAGACCCTTTTACTGGTATTTTGTTAGGTGCATCGATATGATAACAGAAAGAGCCTCGTCTTCTGACATCATGGAGGAACCTGAGATGGGTGTCTTCCATTTAGCTAGGACTCTCCTTGCTCTTCTTAGATTGGTCGTCGTAATTTCCTTCACTAATTTGGAGGCCGCCTCATCTCCTTCCTCTCTTAATGTCATCGATGCTGCAAATGATTAAGTTGCCGCCGAGTTAGAAGATCTAAGACTTTCAGTCTTCCTCCTCTTAGTTCTTTCGCTAACTTTATCATTTTTTTCTGGGCGTCCACCAGATTATAATGGGATCAAAATGAGTAAAAAATCGCCCTTAAATCCATTGAGATAATGCAACAACTCAGGTCACTTATTAATCGCATATACTTACCCAAAGAATTTGAAGCTCTTGTCAATTCTAGAACGTTTTCTGGTACATATATAGGTGCTTTCAGCCACTCAATATTATTCCTCAAAAATCTTTCATTGTTTCTACTGCAGGATTCCCATTTCCTTTGGTAGCGAATCAAAAAATATCGTTTAAGAGAGTCACTAAGGCCCTTCGTAGCTTCAATATTACCTTGCGCGTGAAATTTTTTCGTCAGATATTAGGTACATTAAAAATTCATATCTCTCCGCAAAGGATTTACATCCGCATTTGACAACTTTTTTATGAAGCAATAGACGAGTTACCTCGAGACCAGACATTTTTAAAATTGCTCCGAATTTGTTGTTCAATTCATCACTGGTTCTATTTCAGGCAAACGAGTTACCAATAACAAGTAACATCATGAAAATTAAATAAAGGGTCAATTCTAGAGGCGTTAATGGTAAATAAAAAAGGAGAAATTGCTTATAGCACGAGGCAAATATAAAGAACTACAAATGAAAATCTCTTACCAGTTTGGATGATAGATGCCTGGTGAATGAGTGATTGACACCGCCAATGCAGTTAAAGCAGAAAACCGATGAGATTACCCGGAGTTCTCAATATCAAAAGAGCGTGTATCCGAGTGCTTCCAAAATCACCACAGCAAAACTAACCCTTTCACTGTATATTCAAAACTAAATTCATATATGCATTTCTTTCTGGAAACGGAATTTCCGAAAAAAGGTAAAAGGGACCGCACACGAGCAACGTGGGGTAATAAAAAGACCCTTTTCGCGACTACCACATGGGGTGGACGGGCAAATACCAACCACCTGCAGGCTGGTCGGTTGGTTGTAAAATCTATTTTGTCCTTGAGGTTAGAAGCAGGCTAATAGAGTCGTTTTCCCATCCAAGGGGTAAAATGCACGAGCGGATTTCTCAAAGAGAAAGAAAAGGGCAAGTCAGCTAGTTTGCATTCGGGAATTTGGTAAATTGTCACTAGTCAGTAAAAATGGACAGAGGAATGAATTCATTTACCTAAAGTGATAAAAAACCAACTTGAATTGAAAAGGGTAATAATTATGTTGGAATAAAACATATCCACAGCAAAGACTTCATAGCGCTTTATGATTTACGCTGCGTCACGACAATCCATGAGCCCAGGGAGCAGCCGCGGACTGCGCGGCACGGTAAAAACATCGATTTTATTTAGTTTGTTGCGAACGGTCGCAGATTATTTCCGTGGATGAAGACTCTAAAGGGTTTGATGCAATTACGATGTAAATATATGAGAGCAACTCGGTGTCCTTCTTTTTATATAGCCACACACGGGCAAAAATGTTACTGAAATTAGCGTCCGCCATTTTGTACTGCATCGACGATAAATATTACAAGACAGTAAAAAAATCAGGTTACAACAAAAGGAAAATAAATGTAGTAATAGTATATCATAGCTTTTATACAATGAATTTGCTTAAAATGATTCACTATCCAACATCCGTCGAGTACGGCAATTCCCGTGGCCAGCAGCCAGCTCCGGGCGGTGCCGCACGTTCGAAAAATCGATCTTAATTTCGGCGTCGCAGGTGGTCGCAGCTGTACTTCCGATTATCATAATCTATATACTTTGCTGTATATGTGGTGTAAATATCTCGAGGTAACTCGGTGATCCTTTTTTTAAAATCCTACATAAACACAAAAATTCGACGAAAAACAGGGTCCGCCATTTTGTATCGTATTGGTCACAAATACAACAACTAAGTCGTGAAAGTTGAGGGTAATCGATGATGACAAGCCGCTTAATAATTTTATAAATTTTTGTTGCTATTGAATTACTACTAAAGGTGTGACATTAGTTTAAACATGCTGAATTTCGAAAAAAATTCAAAGCGGGCAATTTGCGCCAAATTTGTTCAACTTTGAGGCTATGTATTTTATACAAAAAATTAGCCTAAGAAAAATATTTTGCGTCAAAAAATGCACTAATGTGTTGGCAACCACTGTGCAAAGTTTCAACTTCCATACTCAAAAAAACCATTTTCGAGGTTTCGTCCAGCTTTTTTCGATTTCAGCCCACTGTGCGACCGTGTCGCCGTTCTCATAGTTTTTCGCACGCTCTTTCGACCGCAGATGCTAAACTTTTACGTTTAAACAATTTTTAATGTATCATTGTCGTAGTCGAATAAACAAGTAGTAAAACGATACATGACGCGACCCTACAGAGCTTCGGCAGAATTTCGTACAATTGCTTAAATTTCTGCGTTCGGCCTTTGTGGCGGCAGTAGCGAGTTGATTTTTGTGTCCGGTATGTACTAATGCCACATCGTGAAGGTGAACGATTCTAACAAAACCCAATGTGATCAATGAAACTAATATATTTCTTTTCTCGCTCCTGAAAAAATATACTATTTACGAATAGTTTTAAAAGATGAAAATTATTATTACTTGGTTGTTTCCTTGGATCTGGAGCCTTTTCACTCTTTCCAGGAGATTGAAGGCAAATCATAAGATCCTTGTATCATCATTCCTCTTCTGTAAATCTAATGGTGACACAATAAACTGCACAATGTAATTGCACAATCAACACAATATGCTTCCACACGCACACCATCCAACACACTTAACACTATATCATTCACCGAACAAGTGATTTCCAAATTCAGATATTATCGTATTCCACAGAAACCAATGTACTTCAAAATACCTAACGAATGATTCGCGTGTTTTATATGCACACATTAATATGTTATTTGAAATAGTTACTTCACAAGACGGAAAAGGCACACCACTCAGAAATGAATTCCAACACTATCGTCATATGGTTATCAAGCAACTGAACTATTTTCTGAGTTGCTTCCCACCGATCCCAAATTTTTTCCACCCTCAACTCTGAACTTCGTCATGCTGAAGGCCTAAAGACACGACCTCTTCCCACGGATATTACAGGACATCAGTTCACAACCTTTTTAGTCCCTAAGCAAGAAAGCAAATGCTGCCGGGGAGACGGGGACTCATAAATCCATAAAACGGAATAACGAGCGCCACATTTCGCCATTAGCTGAAGCATAGTCACCCATGAGACGTAAAGTAAGTCAGGCAGTGCACCAGCTGCTGTTTACACCTAAAATTAAGGAAAGGCAGGAATTTAACCGCACGCTCAAATTCTAACGATTACTCATGAAGCTTTACACGTTGCACGGTACCCCTCCATAACTAACTTCTTGACTTAAGGAGGGCACAAAAAACACTTGGTTAGATAGTAAAGAACTAAACAAAAAATGTAAATATGGAGCTCACGGGATAGAGTTTGCTCAGATTTTCGATGGGACATAGCCCATCTTTCAAAAGAGAGGAGAGGAACCGCTAGAGAATTTTTTCCTGCTGAGATGATCACTAGCCCAGAGGCAACCCTCCTCTGGCCCTCCATTTTTCGACATAATAGATACATTTCATAATGTCGGCCAATAGCCAACGATGAATTTAACTTTAGGTACTATTCAGGCGGAACGTACAGCCGATTTAATGAATTTTTTTTGTTTCCCAAAAGACGCGAAATGGCAACAAAATAACAGTATATGGAACGCGCATACCACACCGGCATCCCAAAGCATACATTTGGAAAAATTAATCCGCGTTCTAGGTTTATTTGAATTTAGGGCAGATTATATTTCAATATACTATTTTAGATAATTGCGTAATAGTTCATGGTTTTATTTTTTTACACAGTATGAATAATAGTTTATTATTATTCCGGAAAGGAGTGATCAAGAAGAGCCTCTATTTTACTATTATCACATTCCTCTCTGCATTATTAGTGCCAAATCATATTGTGTGATATGAATTACTCTTTCTACTCCCCTTCGTATATTTCTATCGATGCCATTTTTAGTTTAGATTGCGATTTGTAGACAAGTATCGAATTATATGTATAGAGTTTGTATTTTTTCATTACTCTATAGAGGAACCACGTAAAAGATAAAATGTTGAGGCCTTACGAGTTATAACAGAGGTTCATATCGGAGGCGGATCCGGGAGTTTTTTTTTCTGGGGAAGGCACAAGGGTCTGACAGGTCTTCTCATATTGGAGATTAAAAACGAAATACAACTACTGTACAGAATATTCCCTTAATTTTTATATGAAAGTTATTAATACTAAATTAAATGATTGAGGCTTTGTAATATACAAAAGAAAAGAAACTAATGATAACTGTATTAAAAATCTTGTCAATTTTTTCAGCGTCTGGGAGGAGAGGGTATGTGCCGTCATTCCCTCGTAGTAGGTTTGGGGTTACGGGTGCGTCGACAGCTAAGGTCATTAGCACCATGCGCAATCAAATTGTGACATAAGCATATACTATAATTTCAATTTAGTGCGGCACTGTTGACAATATTGATGTAAACGTCAAGCCAATCAAATTGAATTCACCAGACCAGTTTTCTTAATGAATTCTATGACGCGGCATAGGTAGCCAGGGTCATCGCCCAGAATACATTCTAGGTTGCCCCGGACGCCTGTCCTGTCTCGCGTAAGCTGGTACTCATCACACTCCGTTAAGAGGTGTCTCACAGTCAGAGGGCAGCCACAATAGCCACGTCGAGGTGGGATCTTCTCTTCGGTGAAGAGATAGGAATGTGTCTGAGCGCAATGACCGATTCTCAGTCTAGTATTGATGACTTCCTCCCTACGATTCCTCCCAACAGAAGAGGGCCACATTGACGTAACCGTTTCGATCATTCTTAGTTTGTTATTCGTTACGTTCGTCCATACCTCACTCCACTGCCGTAGAACTATTCTGCGCATGGCAGTCTGTAAGTCTTGATAGGTTACAGAAGTCGAAGCCTGCGCCGGCAGCGTGAGTGTCGCCTTTGCAGCTGCATCTGCTTTTTCATTTACTGCTATTCCCATGTGCCCGGGAACCTATAGGAACGACACTTTGCGTCCTCGTTTACAGATATTATATAGGGCGATTTGAATGTCTTTCACGATAGGGTGCGTCGGGAAAATAGTGGAGATAGATTGCAGCGAGCTCCATCCCCAACGCCTTCTTAATGGCGATGAGCTCCGCTGTGTATATGCTACACAACGGGCTGAGTCTCGTCTGCATGATGCCGTGGTATGCCGAGGACACTGCGCAGGCACAGTCGGCTTCCGACTCGGATCCGTCTGTATACACGAGTCGACTGCCCTTATGGCGACTGACGAATTCATTAAAATGACACTGATACTCTGAGGTAGTGGAGTATGCTTTCTGGAGTCCTTTAAAAGCATCATAAATTTTGGGATATGGAATTATCCATGGCGGAATGTCGGGGTAAACGATTGGAGCTACACCTGGGAGTTGTATTCCGGATGCTTCGATGAACTCTCTCGATCGTATACATAGTGGCTTAGTGGCTCACGTTCTTATAATAAAAATTCTTAAAAACTTTGGATTAAAAACAATGTTAAAACACGGGTGACCTCTTGAGGCTAAGATTTTCGCCGCGTAGTTCAACATCAGGATGTTTCTTCGGCTCTGCAAAGGCGGCTCTCCAGCGTCTGCATAAATGCTGAGCACCGGGCTGGTGCGGAAGGCACCAGTTGAGAGCCGCAATCCTATGTTGTGCAGCGTCGTCAAGGTTCTTAAAATTGACTCGCGGCCAGACGAGTAAATAAAACTCCCATAGTCCAGCTTGGACCGAACAAGTGCGCGATATAGTAAAAGCATCATGCTGCGGTCGGCGCCCCATGAGGAGTGGGTTAAAAACTTTAAAATATTTAGGGTCCTAAGACAATTATTTCTTAAAAACTGAATATGTTCCCGCCAATTTAATCGGTGGTGTAGGGTCATACCTAGGAACCGAGCCGACTCCACGTACGGAAGGGGTCTGCCATCCAGTTTTAAAACTGGAGGTGCAAAGTAACCTCTCTTCCGGTGACAATGCACACATTTGGTCTTTTCCGGTGAAAATTTAAAACCATTTTTCCGCAAGCAGTTGCCTAGGTTATTTAATACTAGCTGTAGTTGTCTGGCTACAGATACAAGTTTGGACGACCGGCAAAAGATTGCCAGGTCATCCACGAACAGCGAGCTCATCGATCACACAATCCGCCACGTCATTGACGGCTATCGCAAAAAGTGTCACGCTCAATACGGAACCCTGTGGTACCCCATTTTCCAGGGTATAAGATTGCGATACGTCTCGGCCTATTCTGACCTTAAAGGTTCGGTTCTTTAAAAAAATTTCAATAAATATTTGCAGATGGCCTCTAAATCCCCATTTGTGGAGCGTCAAGAGTATTTTTCGGCGCCAGACCCGGTCATAAGCCTTCTTTAGATCGAAGAAAATACCAACAACGTGCAGACGAAGGACAAAGGCCTCCTGGATGTAGTTCTCTGTCCTGACAAGGTGGTCAACTGTCGATCGGCCGCGTCGGAAGCCACATTGGACATTGGAAAGAAGGTTTCGACGCTCCAACCACCAAACGAGTCTTCGGTTCACCATTCTTTCCATTACCTTACACAGACAGCTGGTGAGGGATATTGGACGATAGTTGTTCGGATCGGATTTATCCTTGCCCTGTTTTAAAATTGGAACAACTATAGATTCGCGCCAGGACGGTGGAAAGCTTCTCTCTGCCCAAAGTTGATTAAAACATAATAGCACTTCCATTAAAGCTCTCTCTGGAAGATTCCGGAGAAAGGCATTATGGATCTCGTCCATCCCTGGAGACGTGTCACGGGAAGCTGCGATTGCTGATTTTAGTTCCCAAAGGGAAAATGGGACATTGTAGTCCGCCAGAGTTCCCCTCTCAGCAAACGAAAGTATGTGCGATTCGCAGCGTCTCTTCAAGGATAGGAAGGAATCATCATAGTTGGCGTTGCCGCTAATGTTAGCTAGCTGCCGTCCGAATATCTCGCTGATGGCGGACGGTGAGGTTACGATGTTGCCGTTGTTTTTAATGCATGTGACTCCAAACTGATGGTGGTCACCACAGATGCTCCTCGCCTTTTTCCACACCCTCGACACTGGTGTCCGGCAGTTTATCCCGGATACAAATGACATCCAGGAGTCCTTCTTTGCCTCTTTGACCACCTTTCGGGCTTTGGCTCGAAGACGGCGAAAGGAAGCCAAATTGATGGCTGTTGGGTATTTATTGAAAATTCTTAGCGCTCTCTTGCGTGCCTGAATAGCCTTGGCGCAATCGTCGTTCCACCATGGAACGGCAGGCCTTAAACGGGCGTGTCCTGACCTTGGCACACTACTATTTGCACATTCGACGATACTCTTTGTCAAAAAATCAATATTCTGGATACCACAGCGGCCTTCGTTAAATGAAAAATGGAATGATTCTTTAAAAAGAGCCCCGTCGGCTCTCCGGATACTCCAATTGCTAGGGCGTAAGATATTGGTGTTAAAATCTTCCTCTCTATTAATATTAATGGGGAAGTGATCACTCCCACATACAGGATACCTGTAGATCGTCGTGAACATTCATTTGGACTTTGTCCATTAATGTGCTCGAAGTAAAACAAAGGTCAATAGTCGAATAATTGCCGTTAAAACTATTAAACTTAGTTTTCTTTCCGTCATTTAATAAAACCAGGTTAGAAACTGTTAAAAACTGCGATAAAATGCGTCCTCTCCGATTGCACTGTGCCCTGGAACTACCCCATAGTGTATCATGGGCATTAAAATCACCTACTATAATAAAGGGTTTGGGCAGTTGGCAGATGAGGGCGTCGAAGTAAAAAAGGGTCACCGGTGCCCCCTATGGAAGGTAGACGTTACATAAGGTCACCGACTGGTGGCCGTGCAGCGTTACCGCCACCGCCTGAAAAGGCGTGTTAAGCGCCACCCGGGAGGCATGTAGGGTCTCCCTTGTGGCGATCATAACACCACCGTATGCCCGTTGGCCACTCGTGTCGTCAAACTGAAAACATTAAAACCACTTAAAACACCCTTTTCCGTTGCTTTAAAATGCGTTTCTTGCAGACAAATGCACGCTGGATTAAAATCACGCAGTAAAATGGCCAGCTCCTCCTTGTGCCGATAAAAACTAGTGATGGGTCGGTTCGATTCCTCGATTCTCGACCAAGAACCGGAATCGAAAACGAGTACTTGCCAAGGTGAAAAATCGATTCCGATTCCAGTAGTACTTCAAACCACAAAATATACGACCGCGTTTCCAACAGTCATTTGAATTTTTGCGCCACATAATCGTGATAACAAAACACATATCTTTTAGGAATGTACGAGTACTCGAAAATTCAAGTCAAGTCGAGTAGTTTGTACTCGACTCGAGAGCTTCGAGTAGCATTACGAATGTCGAGTCGAGTAGTTAAGGTTTCAGAGCTTTCGAGTCTAGTAGGTCCGGCAATCTGCCGACAGGAAGCGCTATCATGAAACTCATGTAATAATGCAGTTTTTAAAGCCGATAAGTCATTCTAACGCCATGGCCTGGTAGTTTCAGCTTGCCGAATGCACTATAGTTGTCGACATGGGCGCCGAATACCTTTACGGCAGCCGCGGCGGACGATCGTCTTCCTACCCGGCGCGCACTGGTCCGAAATCGGAAAAAGCTGGAATGAAGTCCAAAATGACCTTTTTGGGGATATAGACTTGAAACTTAGCGTAAATACTCATAAATTATTACCGGATATAGATTTATATGCCGTTTTACATAAATACGACCCTTTAGTGAGATACAGTGGCCCAAACATGATCAATTTTTCAATGCCACGCGTGATATCGTTTTTCCTCAAAAAAATCTTTGAATTTATCCAGGTGGTTTTGCGTTGGTATGAGTTTTATGGAATGAAAAAACGCAACATTCCTTTGACCTGGTGCTTTTCCTATATTTTCAATGACTTTTGAAGATTTTGGCTCTCATCTGTCTGGTTTTACAACGCAAAATGGCCGACCCGTTCTTCACGTGAAATGTGACATAAAGTATACATTATCTTTCGTTTACGAAAAATATAACTCGGAAAATTTGAACCACAATATAAAGTAGAGATTTCTAAAGATTACTAAGTAGAAATCTTGGAAAAAATTTTGCGACGGAGGAAATAAGAGCGATTTTTCAATCGCGCGTCAAGGCTGACCTACACGCCGCGGACCTCAAGGGCTCGGTAACTGAGGCCGATTTTTCAAGGTTTTTTAAAACGTTAGTCTTGAAAATCGTCATGTAAAGCATGGATAATAGTCTTAATTGACTTAAAACACTAAACTGAGGATGTTAAAAAGGATTATGTATAGTTCGAATAGGCCATTTAGCGCATTACTCGAAAGAAAATACTAAGGATTGGATGTTTTTCGGAACCATCCCACGCATGAGAAATATGGCTCGGGTATTGAAGTAAAGTGAAGAAATTCAGTCAGCATGCTTAAGAGAGAGAAAAATGAACTGTTTCCATGAAAGGCAACAACTGATACCCTTTTTCCCTTTCCACCTTCGCCGAGGTGAGTCGCGGGGAAGGGGGAGTTTTCATCTCACAAGGCATCTTATAGCCTTTTTTTATTACTGCGTCCGTCCGATGTGATATTCATTTGTAGCGTTTAGTTTCTTTCTTGAACTTAAAAAAAGCAAGAGATTTTAACGCTGATTAAATGACGTGAGAAGTGTAGAATTTTTTTGGCTCTACAAAACTAAAGTTTAGTTCTATTGTTCGTTCGCTTCGTCTACTTGAATTCCATGAAGATTCAAGGTCCAAATAAATCGTTGATATAATTTTTAATAAAAATTCCAAAGTCTCCAAAATCTTGCAATTTTGGTAGGAAAGTACTTGCCCAGTCACACAAGTGTGTAGCGAAACCCAATTTTCTGCAGGCAGTAATACTGTAACATGGAGATGTCAAAACCTGCTGGCTGAGCATGTAGAATAATTGGATTTTCTGCTTGAGAATTGGAAAGGACCAAATATTACATGATTCATATACTTAGTACGTAATATTTACTATAGCTGTGAAAATTGCTATACTCAGGGCTCTCCCTTGTAGTTTGGATACATATATATGATCTAAATATTACTTGGGGTTAATTAATTTCAATGTTCCCTATGGAACAGTTGAACACACATTCATTTTCATTCATCTCCTACTTCTGACAATAACCATCAACAACTCATTATATTTTCCTTCTGACATTAGGCTAGACATTCATCATAGAAAATTGGGGTAGAATATATTGTAGTACGCATTGCTGTATTGTCTGGTTCAGAAATTATCATACTCGACTCGATACTTGCGAATAATTTTCAACTCGTCTCGAGATCAAAAAGTGCTACTTGGAAATCCCTTTTATATTCCGAAGGAGCAAATGCAGACTAGGGAGCCTGTGACAGGTACATAGTCAAGATACAGTGATGCATTTGGAAAAGTACCCAAAGTCACCATAGCAAACACTGTTGAAGCTGAAGTGGAAGCTTATTTATCAGAGATGAATGCACCAACAAATTCCTTCCTTCGGAAATACTGAAAGACTTGTATCTCCTACCCAAGGCTGAAAGTATTAGCGAAGAGGTTTCTTGCCATACCGCCACCCACTGTGTTCAGTGAAAGACATTTAGTTCTGCAGGAAAAATATGTGATGTAAAATGCAACAGGCTTTATCCTGACAGAGTGAAGATGCTTTGCTTTCTGAGCAAAAATTTAAAGTCTGTAAAAGGAGACTAAATTTGTGAGACATTATTGATAATGATAATATATTATCAATAAATGATAGATATTAAAGGAGATACTTTTATTTTAAATTTAAACATGAGTGCTAATATTCTAAAGTGATACCTATCATGTAACACCACTTTTCAGGTATGTTCTGTTTTGAAATTTAGCTATTATATTTTAATTACATAGTGATGATATGAAAGATGCTTTTGTTTGACTGACTCTTTCACAGAGTAATATTTTTTAAAGTGATTTTCTTGTTGCCTGGAATTAAGTGATATTTTTCTTTGAGCCTATGGCATCAGAATCGATGGAATCGGTATCGGTAGAATCGGAATCGAAATATCAGAATCGGAATCGGGATCGGAATCAATAAAATTTTGGAATCAACCCATCACCAATAAAAACCATTGCAATTCCATTGCAAAATAAAAGCCATGATTAAAAATATAAAAGAGGATTAAAACTAAAAAAGCAGTTGAGTCACGAAGGGCGTTTGACTTTACGAATAAGGAAGGGGGGCACCTTTTTCAGGTTCTCCCCTTCCTTCTGGCACCTCATTACTAGGTAGCGCTGACTAGCGCCGTGAACTTTAACTCCCCCGTCGTCTGGACGGGATCTTTTGGTTGGAGGTAGAGTTTCTTCAGCCATCCAAGTACATTAAAGCCGTATCCCAATTGGCCATTTGGCTATGCCAATTCCAGGATTTAGCCATGACGCCATCTTGGAAGGATGTCCCAACTCGTTAGCCAGCATTATTATTATTATAGTATTCTACCGATTAAGGTAGGTTTCCATGGAGTACGCAAGAAGTGATCTGGGAGCCTCCCTTTCCTTCCAGCACTGCCTTCTTTAACTCACAGTAAGGCCTACTCTCTTTCAATCTATCTAAAAATCCTATTCTTTTCCTTCCCCTCCCTCGTTTCCCTAACATTCTACCCTCTAACACCATTTTCAACATCCCCTCACCGCTAAGCACTAACTCCATCCATACCTTCTGTCTCCTCCGTATCTCATCTAAAAGCTGTCTCTCCTCGCCAACCATATCCAGCACTTCGTCATTCCTTTTCCTCTCCGTCCATTTCACCCTCTCCATTCTTCTCCATACCCACATCTCGAATGCCTACAATCTTCTCTCGTCTTCTTTCCTCAGTGTCCACGTTTCCGCACCGTAGAGAGCTACACTCCAGATCAAACTCTTCACTAACCTTTTCTTTAAACTCTTACATAACGATCCTCTTAGAAGCTCCTTCCTGTTCATGAACGCCTCCTTCGCTAATGCAATTCTCTTCCTGATGTCCTTACTACTGTATCCGTTTTCCTCTAACGTACTGCCTAAATAGTTGAATTGCTCAACCTGCTCAAGTTTTTCACCACCCACCTTTATCTTGAGTCTCACATTCCTCGCTCGTAAGGGAGGGAATTTAGGCAACTAACGCGGCCGCCAGATTTAGGCATCGAGGAGTGCATCCTTCGCCCCACTTTTCCCATGATTCAAAGCGTGCAAAGCGTCTTCAGGAAGAAATCAGAGAAAAGGCATCATGACTGTCAACAAGGGATAGTACTTGTTGGCAAGTAGTGTTGATATTTTGAGACTTGTTGGAATAATTATTAATTTTTATTTTGTTTATAATAATGAAATTGCGTTAATAGAGGTGTAAGAATTACGGAGAAATTAGTTAAAGAGAAGGTGGCGTTAATTTTATTGCCAATTAATTTTTATATGTTTCTTATATATGTATATGTTATTTTAAAACTTTTTATACCGATCACATGTTATCTTTTGCTACCCGTTACTTTTTTGACGTGTTAAATAATGCTTATTGATGTTTATATGCTTCTAATATATAATTAATTATGTAACACTATGTCTAAATTCTTATTTATGTGACTTTTTTGTACATTAGGTTAACACCCGTAAGAACAAACATTTATTATAATATGTTATTGGACAAAGTCCCGAAATTTGAATCGGAATAAGTAACAAAAATTAAAATCTACAGTGATTATGAGATGATACCGAAACCTGATTTATGTACGTAAACCATACTTTAAATAGAGTTTGAAAATAATTCCCAAGTCAGACGGTAACCGTTTGAATAGACTAAATAGACCTGTTCTTAATAATACAAAACTAGAAATTAAATTGCTAAAATATAGGAAATTCGAAAAAGTACTTGGTTGAGAGACGATTGAAATATTACAAACCTATATATTATAAACCTATATATACCTAAATATTACAAAAAGGAATATACGCTAACATTTCGCCACAAACTTAGCTAAAACCTCTTTTAACAAAACCATACGGAACTAAAAATACGAATTAGAAAGTATACCCCTACTTTACTATTACAAAAACAAATAGGTTGTCTAAGATACTAAAATTATGATAAAAATACTCTTCTCCGGCATCTAATACTCAAAATCACTTGACACATCACATTTTAACAATTTTGGGTGGGTTTTGTTCATCATTTGTTCAAATCATTCCGAATATCTCTTGTTTTGCATTGGCCTAGTGCCCAGTAGATGGCAGCACCTGCGTAAGGATGTCCCCAAGGTCGGTAAAAGGCAGGTCGTGTCACGCTCCCATAGTGCATTTCGGTTTGATCATCTTGGTTCCCACCTGTCTGTTGTTTACATGGTGTTTGCATAGGGCATATGAATTAATTTCAAAAAATTGTGTGCTGCAGTGCTCCGATTTGCTCCAATTCCACGAAAAACGGAGTATGAATATTTCGTTTTCCTTCTGATCGTAAAAGAAAGGCTCCTTGGTCGATAGATTGCAGAAGAAACAAATGGAAATCTACAATAACATCGCACATTGTGAGGTAAGGAAGTGACAATATTATAAGTATTTTTTGCCTGTATTTGTACTTTGTAAATATTTATATATTCAACGTAAGTCTTAATAATTCTAGCAATAGTCTATGTCAATGAGGGAACGTCACATAGTAGAAATATAGGCTTCTCAAAAGTTGTTGACAACGCTGTTGTCACCAGCATATTTTGATACGGATTCATCACGCTTTGCCTTGAAATTATGTTAAGTAATGCAAAAGTGCCAAACTTTTCAATGTTATTTATTACTTCGGGTCATGTTTCATACGGAATAATACGGAAATGGTGCATTTTCATTGTAAATTAGTAGAATAATCGGATCGTATGTAGGCTCGCTTGCGCCAGTATACATTTCTTCAATTCAGTTTTATACGTGCAATGGATAATGCCTTCTCTGTTCAGAAATTCCTCAATTTTTACGAATATTATTATTTAGGTTTGTTTCACTGCGGAGAAGTTAAGAGTGTCGTCAACAGGATGGTCGCAAACTACATAAACAAACTGCCGTTCCAACAGCGATTTCTGGAAAAAGGTATGTATTCTGAAGATTAGTTATACAAAGTTTGAATAAGTTTACATAGTTTTAATATTACAAATTGGCGACAGTCGAATCTAGTCTTTTCTAATAATTTCAGTTTTTTATGCACTTTTGGAAGTCGTAATAAGATGTCCTGTTAAACTCGTGCATTCGTTATACGTTATGCATAGAAATTCTTGCATCCAAACAACTCGGATATCAACCCGTGTGCTGGAGGAGAGTTGGTGGAAGAACCAGACGTTCCCGACTGTCAACAGGACGAGATGTTGGTGATTAATTAGGAAATCCGGATGCTGAAAGCAAAAGTAAGTGTATTATGATATTATGGAAAAGTATTTACAAATTATGATTGTGAAGTTCAATGCAACCATGTACGAGAAAGTTATATGCTTTACTCGAGTTTTAATTCTGCTAGTGTGAAGTAAATTTATGAGTTATGTAGTAGAATATTGAATTATCACTTGTTACGTTATTTGTTTGGCTTTCAGTTAACTTTTTTGTATCAGTGCTGTTGAAGTGATATTTTCATGATACTGGATATTATGCACACCGAATTGCAGTAACCTATAACTTCATACATGGACTCCTTCGCGTATAAATTTATATAAAGCCTATGTACCGTTTATAAAGTTGTCTGGTAGTTTTTGAGAATGTCGCAAAGTATATCTTCATTTAAAGGAAGGGTCTATTGACAGGAATTTAATTAAAGTGTGGGCTATAGGGATATCAATATATGGCAGTTCAATTATTTGACAGTTATTTGAGTGCAGTCATTGTGTGTTGAATTCATGGGAATAAGGACATGTGGTATTATGTGAGGTTAAGTTATTGAGAGTGTAACAGTAGTGTGGGAAAAATAGACCTTAAATCTATGCTATCATTCATTTACTGTGTAAATGGTGCAACAACATCAGCCCATTTTATTGTGGATTAGTGCAAAAGTTGAACATTATATGGCCAAATTCATGCAAAAAGTAATAAATATTCAACATTGTAATAGATACTAATCATTATATGTGTTAATAGATTACCCACTGTAGGATGTGAATCAATACGGTGAAGCCTAATGAAAATGACCACATACAATTTATAATCTGATATTATTGTGATGAGCATTGCTTTTCGCAGGCATTACCTGTCCTTCCTATGCAAACTATTTCCAAGGTTGTTCCTATTATTTCTGCCATTTTTTCAGGTTGAACTATGATGAGCTAGTCAGGTGAAGCAGCAACAAAATAAAAATGTACTCATGAAAGCATTTGAACTGTGGAATGACTGCTGGATAAATTAAGGAAGCAAGTGACCGTCTTATGAGGAATACTGCCTAAGTCTTGGAAGCTGTTTCATAAGTACACAGGTGTAAGTAGATGTTTTTTTCCATTGTCCTCCCTTGCAATCGCAAAATATTGTTATAAATTTATAACATATTACCAAGGTTGTTTTTATCATTATTGTCATCCTTCTAGGTTGAATGGTCTATGGTCAGTTGAAGCGTGTACATATTACTCATGAGAGCTGGTAAAATCATTGGAATTGTAGAATTTTGCTGGATAATTTAAGGACAATGTGACAGTTTCCTGGGGGAACATTATTGAAAGAAGTCATAGATGCTGTTCCACAACCATAAAGGTGTAAGTAGATGTATTTTTTCATCCAGTCCTTCCCTTGCTACATATTTCCATGGTTGTTCTTTTAATTCTAATAATTCTTCTAGGTTGATATATGATCCATGGTCAGGTGAAGTGTGAACATGTTACTTATGAGAGCTGGTAAAATCATTTGAATTGTAGAATGTAGATAGAGAAATTAAGGAAGCAAGTGAGAGTCTTATGGGGAACATTGTCGGAAAAGTTTATGAAGCTGTCTCATAACCACACATGTGTAAGTAGGTGCATTTTTTCATCTTGTGTTCCGTTGCAACATATTCCCAATGGTGTTCATATCATTATTATCATTCTTCTAGGTTGAATTATGATCTATGGTCAGTTGAGGCATTAACACGGTATTCATGAGTGATGGTGAAATCAGTTGAATTATGGAATGATGGCTGGAGAATTTAAGGAAGAAGTTGGTTGCCTCATGAGGATTATTTATTAAAAAAATGGTAAGTCATGCAAGAGAATTAGAACTTGTTTCAATAATGTTAATGTGCACATTTTTCCCACCCTTTTATAGGCTACAAAATATTTTTGTAGGATTAGTTTGGGAACTGGGTAGTATTTAGTAATGGCATGAGCTAGCTTGTGTTATTTGAGAATATGATACCTTATATATTGCTATGAACAGCCTTTCATATAGCTGGCAAATGCTGAATGACATGTTAACTTTATTCTCATGTTTGGTTAATATGTGAGATTTTACAACCTGTGAAAGTTATGTAGCATGTATTGTTTCAAATAGTGTTTGTAATTCTATTTCAGGTGTACAAGGATTTTATTTGGATCTTACATCAGGGAGAATATCAGTTTATTTTAAGAAGTTGATGACTTTAAGTATGGAATTGCTGGCATTTGGTATACTTTTTATAATGGTTTTTATATGTTGTGTTTTCTAGCAGCCTGGTGCAATGGTTATTGATGAACTACTTGAAGAACAGTTATTCTTATTCCAGGATGATAATATGCATATTATAACTATCCCTCTTAATGATCAGTGCACACTCATATGACTTATGTGAATATAGATACAGTTTTGTGATTAACTTAACCGTGGAGATTGTAGTGAATTATAATATAAGAATGTGATTATGATGAGCCTGGATGATTTATTTCTCTCTCCATCAATGCAACATTATTAGTATAGTTTGACTGCATATTGAGATGCACCATATCTTTCCTTTCGGGGTTATCTCCTGCATTTAGCTCGGTATTAATCATTTCGTTTCATTTAATACCCATTATGTCTGTACCCCACCCTGTATCTATAGTGCATTTCAACCCATAATATATCCATTAAAATTAACACATGAGCGAGGTATTCTACTGGATTTGTAAAACTACTTCCTACAATTTAACAGGCTTTATGCTTCAGTTATTTACATCCATGATTGTCTTGTCATTGTTAATTGTCTGAGTCTAATTGCTCAATTTGGAATGCATTTGCTCCGTGCAGCATTTGCTGACTTAAAATCAGTGATTGAGTTTGGAATCCATCCTATTCTAATTAATGTTCTGATGTATATTCATTTATTGCAGTTATTTGTAAAATCTTTAATGTACCTAAAGGCTCACCTGAGTGCACACTGACATCACTGTGTCAGATTATTTGCCGTGATTCTTGGAATATTTGCATGCGGATTATTCTAGTATTACATTCATTATTGGGATTGGCAATATTTACATTTTCTAACTAAATAACATAGGCCTCAACTTTAGACAATTAATAAGCATTCAATGAGAGTTTATTATTATCATATGGACATGTTATCACTTTCCTAGGTTCCTTTGTCATCTATGGTTTGGTGAATTGTGAACATGTTAGCCATGAGAGTTGTTAAATGATTTGAAGAATGGAATAACATCTGTGTTAACTATGGGAGCAAGTGAGTCTCATTCGGAACATTGTGGAAACAGTCTATGAAGATGAATGATTGGCAAGCATGAGTAAGTAGGAGCATTTTTCATTTGTCTTGCCTTTTCGAAATGTATCCAAGGATGTCCTTATAATTATTTTCTTTCTTCTAGGTTGATCTGTCTTCAATGGTGGAGCAAATGAGATACCCATCAGGGACATTGCTTTAGGAAAATCTTAGTATTTTTGACCTGTGGGGATGGTGAAGTCTGATTATCTTTGGTAACGTTGGTGAAGTAAGTTTGATAAGCTGTCTCTAATCTGTCTCTTAAGTTAGATAAAATCAGGGCAAAGCTGTTATAATGCAAGTATATAATGCAATGCAAATTATAATGCAATGCTGGTATATGCTATTGGAGTATATGAGGCCTTATGCATTGCTGTGAACTTGTCATTTTGCAGGCATATGGTAATGGTGAATGGCATTTCAACTTTATTTTACATATTTGGATAATGTGTGAGACTACTGCAATCTGCAATCCTTGGAAATTATGTAATATGTACTGTTTCCGATGGTCTTTTTAATTGTATTTCAGGTTTGCAAGGATTTTATTAGGATCTTACATCAGGAGGAATATCAGTATATTTAGAAGTTGATGATTTTAAGTATGGAATTGATGTTTAGTACAATCCATTTATTTTAAGATATTATTCTATGAACTACAAACACAATTACATAGTTCTGATTTTTTCGGGATCATGGTTTAAGTGTTGTTGGGTATTCTATACACTGACCTATAATGATAACTTGGATGAACATAACTTTTTCCTTTTGAATGTTGATTTCCCATGAACATACTTGTGCATCTCAAATTGAATGGTTTGTTCAATTAATTACATTGTTAACTCTTCGGTTTACTTTGTCTCATGGTATTTATATGTTATGTTTTCTAGCAGCCTGGTGCAGTGGATAATCATGAACTATTTGAAAAACTGTTCTTCTTAATCCGGGACAGGATACTATGCATTAAGTGGCAGGCTGGATTTGTAATCCTGAGGGTGATACCTGTTGTGTGGACCTTACTGCTACATTTGCCAGCATTAGCAAAATCATCATTCCTTAAAGTCTAGACATTATGGCAGTGCACCTTTAAATGGATGTTTTAAAAGCCTTAAATTATGTGCATCTGTTTTGAAATTAGTTTGATCAAATTGTACTACTATTTCAACAAAATTATATTTTATTTATTCTGGAAAAATATTCTATTGCCCATGACTTTCTGTTTTAATGATCAAACATTACTTTATATGACTGTAATTGTAAATAGTTATGTGATTTACTGAACTGTGGAGATTGTAGTGAATTTTATTATAATATAAGGATGTGATTACGATGTGCCAGCTTTTTTTATTTCTATCCAGCAATTCATCTCAATAAGTAGGTATTTTAATTGTTAATGGTCTGGGTGTAATTTGGAATGCATTTGCTCTGTGCTGAATTAAATGCAGTTGCAGTCAGATTATTTGTCATGATTCTTAGAAAATTGGTAAGCAGATGGTTCTAGTATTACATACATGATTTGGAGTAGCAATGTTAATAAATTCACAACCCTCTTAGATCAGTCATCCTATCGCTTGGTTTGGGCATTTTTCGAGAGTCGAACCAAGGTCCTCAGACTAAAATACTGCCATATAATATAATTTTAATAATTTAATTTTTATTTAATAAAATAATAAAAGTATTATCAGGTATGCTATAATTTCCTATAACCTTGGGAGATTTCATGAATCTAACTTCATAAATGAAGGAATGAAACATGGTTCCTTGTACCTATTCACCCGGATCGCTGAAGACAATTTTTGTTGTGTGGGTTGGGGATTTTTTCAGAGTTGAACCGAGATCTTCAGGGTCGAAAACCGCCCTTATTATCTAGTATAATGTAATTAACTATGATCGTGGAAAATTCCATGCACCGGACTTCCTAATTAAGGAAGTGAGACATGGTTCCTTGTACCTATACACACGGAGCGCTGTAGAACGAATGTTTTTTTCGCTTGGCTTGTAAATTTTTCCAGAGTCGAACCGAGGTCGTCAGACTAAAAACCGCCCATGTTATCAAGTATACTATAATTTCCTATGACCTTGGGAGATTTCATGAATCTAATTTCATAAATAAAGGAATAAAACATGGTTCCTTGTACCTATGCACCCGGAGCGCTGAAGTAAGAAAATTTTTGTCGCGTGGGTTGACAATTTTTCTAGAGTCGAACCGAGGTCTTCAGTGTCAAAAACTACCCGTGTTCGCAAGTATATTATAATTATCTATGACCATGGAAAATTTCATGTACCAGACTTCCTAAATAAGGAAGCAAGACATGGTGCCTTACAACCCATGCATCCAGAGCGCTGCAGTGCGAAATTTATTTTTCCCGTGAGTTGACAATTTTTCTAGAGTCGAACCGAGGTCTTCAGTGTCAAAAACTGCCCGTGTTCGCAAGTATATTATAATTATCTATGACCATGGAAAATTTCATGTACCAGACTTCCTAAATAAGGAAGAAAGACATGGTGCCTTACAACCCATGCATCCAGAGCGCTGCAGTGCGAAATTTATTTTTCCCGTGAGTTGACAATTTTTCTAGAGTCGAACCGAGGTCTTCAGTGTCAAAAACTGCCCGTGTTCGCAAGTATATTATAATTATCTATGACCATGGAAAATTTCATGTACCAGACTTCCTAAATAAGGAAGAAAGACATGGTGCCTTACAACCCATGCATCCAGAGCGCTGCAGTGCGAAATTTATTTTTCCCGTGAGTTGACAATTTTTCTAGAGTCGAACCGAGGTCTTCAGTGTCAAAAACTGCCCGTGTTCGCAAGTATATTATAATTATCTATGACCATGGAAAATTTCATGTACCAGACTTCCTAAATAAGGAAGAAAGACATGGTGCCTTACAACCCATGCATCCAGAGCGCTGCAGTGCGAAATTTATTTTTCCCGTGAGTTGACAATTTTTCTAGAGTCGAACCGTGGTCTTCAGTGTCAAAAACTGCCCGTGTTCGCAAGTATATTATAATCATCTATGACCATGGAAAATTTCATGTACCAGACTTCCTAAATAAGGAAGCAAGACATGGTGCCTTACAACCCATGCATCCAGAGCGCTGCAGTGCGAAATTTATTTTTCCCGTGAGTTGACAATTTTTCTAGAGTCGAACCGAGGTCTTCAGTGTCAAAAACTGCCCGTGTTCGCAAGTATATTATAATTATCTATGACCATGGAAAATTTCATGTACCAGACTTCCTAAATAAGGAAGAAAGACATGGTGCCTTACAACCCATGCATCCAGAGCGCTGCAGTGCGAAATTTATTTTTCCCGTGAGTTGACAATTTTTCTAGAGTCGAACCGAGGTCTTCAGTGTCAAAAACTGCCAGTGTTCGCAAGTATATTATAATCATCTATGACCATGGAAAATTTCATGTACCAGACTTCCTAAATAAGGAAGCAAGACATGGTGCCTTACAACCCATGCATCCAGAGCGCTGCAGTGCGAAATTTATTTTTCCCGTGATTTGACAATTTTTCTAGAGTCGAACCGAGGTCTTCAGTGTCAAAAACTGCCCGTGTTCGCAAGTATATTATAATCATCTATGACCATGGAAAATTTCATGTACCAGACTTCCTAAATAAGGAAGCAAGACATGGTGCCTTACAACTCATGCATCCAGAGCGCTGCAGTGCGAAATTTATTTTTCCCGTGATTTGACAATTTTTCTAGAGTCGAACCGTGGGCCATAGACTCAAAATACAGACGTATCATAAATTTCCATTTTATTAACTATTTATTAAAAAAATTTCATGTCCCTGCATCGATTACGTTGTGAGATAACCGTGTTCCCTTTTACCTATGTCTCCCATTTAAATGCACGTAAAATTTGAATTCCCGCCGCGCTTGAGAATCAAGATGGCGGATTACATTGGTCAAGTGCGTGACACGACCTGGCTTTTACCGACCTTGGATGTCCCAATTCATGCTCCCTTATGGTTGGCTGCCCAGAATCTGGCTGGCTAAATACATTATGCCTAATGGCTAACGAGTTGGGACACGGCTTAAATTCATCCCCTGGGCTCCCCACCCACCACGGAGCCACACATTTGGGACGCCACCCGTAAGCCGGAATGGACGTCAGGGCTACCCAAGGGATATAGGAACCTTCGATAGGGGGTCTCTTTTGGGTTAGAACCTCCAGCGCGGTGGCCCTCCGAACCCACACGCCTTCGGCCGCCCTACGGAGACCCCTATATCTCCAGCACTAACCCGTCCTGGCGTACGCTCGGAAGGAGCCGCCAAGCTCCCCAGCCGCCAGGAGCCGATTGACCGAGCTGGGCTCTTCTCGGCCGCCCGTTTTTCGGGGAATCCAGGGCCGAAGTGGGATATTTAACTCCGGCCCATACAGGGTTTCCGACGCCCAGCTGGGTGCCGGAGAACTCACCCACCAGGATCCCTTTCTCCCCCATGAACGGGTCTCCACGCACGGCAAACACGTGGGTGAATCTGGACGCCAGATGTTACGGCTACTCAGAGCAGCAGAGTCACATGCTGTCTGGACACTATCCGAGCGAGCGACGGGGTTTATTAACGAGGTTGTCTCCTCGGTGGGCTCGGGTCCGTGGGGGCGCGGCTCCCCAAAGGAAGACATCACCCTCCTCCCCCGTGCGGGGCATTCCCTCGTCTTAAATCCGCCAATGGTTAATATTATCACATCATTAAAAAGCAGATCACGCATCAGAGGCGATTATCTCTCGCAATAGGGATGAGAACCAGTCTTTAGCTATAGCAATACGTTACTGAGCGGAAACTTTCTTCAAATACTTGAATACGTGCTTGCTTCCGAGAATTTGACTCGATCCTCGGTAAATTAAAGCTTAGATCATCGTTATCTACCAAGATTTTAACTTTTAAACTGTTCTGCTAACATTCTAGAGACCAATTTGACATTATGTCACCTCCGGTAGGTGACATAATGATTACTCAGCAGCTGCTCATATGGCCCGTACCCCCCTAATGTGCCAAGTTAGCCATATTGTCGGCTGCGGCATGTATACCGCGGGCGGGTACGCGCTCGAGAGTGACGTCGCACAGTGGGCCAAAACCGAAAAAAGCTGGCCAAAAGTCGAAAAATGAAGTTAGCGCAAATCAACCAAAAACAGTTGATATTTATTATTAAGCATGTACTCTTTAAGATAGGGTGCCATACAGAGCATAGAATGCGTTAATATAATTTTTACAGCTGGTCAAAGTAGAGCATGTCAGAGAGATTTTAGTGACCTGATTTTTTCCGTTGAAAATAGCTAAATTTGTGGCTTCATTACAGAGTCGTTGTTAAGAATATTGGTTTCAAAGTATTTTTATCCATAAAATTGATCTTCATTAAATGAATAGAGACAGTTTTTGTTTAATTTTACTACTTAATTAATATTTTCATAATTTTTCAAAAACTGTGTTGATTTTCCATGAAATTTTATGTTTAACGGTAATTATCGTTTATATGTACATCGAAATACACGGAGTTATTTATACTGTGAGATAGACAAAAGCATATAGAACAATGTCCAGAATGCAGTTTTTGCGATAACTTGCGATCCTAATTTTAACAACCATATTTATATGAATCCACCCCGGCCACTCGGACCACTGTGGCGGCCACGAAACGGCGGCGGGACTAAGCGAGGAAAGGATATGATATCCGTGCATAAAGACGACGGAATGCTTGTTCAATGACATTAGTCACTTGAATACATATTTTATGGATAATAATCACCTTGATTTTTGCATATTATACTATAAATGGCTAAATTCAACGTACATCTTGGCGCAGATAACAGTTTCTTGCTAAATTGGTGACTGGCAATTCTACGATTAGGAGGTCATTGGGAGGTTTCTCAGCAGAGTTATGGGCAGAGTTACAGAGTTTGAAAAGATTTTTCCAGAATTTCGGATTTCCCTCAAGCATCATGGGCAGGCTGCGGTCGAGGGGTTTAGGGAAGGTCATGCACGTGCAGCGGCAGGCGCCCGCGCCGGCTGGTTGAGGATTTGCGACCCTCCGTACTTTCTGGCCCGACAATGCTGGTTTTACAACCTTGCCGGTAATGACTCTTTTCTACTTCCCCTAATTCATCGGTAGCTATCCCAAGTTATGCTTTTTACACGTTTTTGCCTCTTGCCGACCCTTTCCGCCACTTGTTCCGACAAATGGAATTCTCGGTTAGTGCCCCTAGGGGTTTTCCGGTTCTTTTTGCCTACCACATGCATCAGTTGTCCTAGAGAGAGTGTCGAGTGAACATCCACTGTAAGTGACTGTGCTGTGTTATAACACTGGATTGATCTGTCAACGTTAGAAGCACTTCAAAGGAGGATATAGTTGTACCTGGGAAGCAAAGCCTCCTTGCACCCGCCTCCGTTTCGTTGTGACTACAATAAGTGTACTCCTCATTCATCGAAAACGATTTTACTCTCCATTGTGGTGAGAAGCAGTGCTAATGGTAAGCAAAATTTTCATTTTTAAAATGGATTCCTAGTTGGAGTCCGCAATTTTTTTTTTGCTACCCATGTACGACTGATGATAGTTGGGCTGTCGATGGAACTAATTACCTGATATTTTTTTATTTCATATAGTAGTGTTTGATACTAAATTTGTTAGAAACCATGGAGAGTAGAGAAGTGACGGTTACAGCTTCATGACAAAATTGTGGAGAAAAAAAGTACCACGGCACGTGAGAAAAAAAATGTTGTGATAGATTTTTTGATTGAAAAATATCGATTGAATGGAGATGCTAATTTAAAAGGTATTTTGACGAAGTGCCTACAAGCATACTTTCTCGCAAGATATTTTGAGAAATGGAATAAGGCGCAGCGAAGGGAAAGCTACTTTAGAGTAAATAATAGCAAATGGCTAGAGGAAGAAATCAAATTCCCTGAAGTAGTGTACAAATATCTTCCTGCTACCTACGGTACGTTCATTAAAATTTTTAATGAATAGTTTTTTTTACATAGAATCGCTTTTCTATGTCACTAATTCGTATTTTTACAGATTCACCGCAGGACACCGTGTTTGGTAGACCTGCTGCGATTGGCTCGCTCATTTCTAGCCGAGTCAGTCTCCTTTCAGTATTCCTAGTCGAATTGCCGAATGACGTTCACAGAGTAGTTGCTCAGTTATGGATGCAACGAAAGTGACTAGTCAAGATTTACATAATGTGGTCTTGGCAAATAGAGAGGGGACTATTCACAAAGTTTTAATACATGGAGCGGGAATTGTGAAACATGACATTCTTCCTATTGGACAGCTTTCCGAGGAGACATTGGGAGCCCGACACGAGGAAGTTAGAAGATCAGAACATATCGGGAAAAACATACCAGAAAAGTTTCAACTCAAAATTTAACCTTATGGACTCAAAATTTACCTTATGCACAACTATTTGACAGCTACAACGGCAGAAAAATTCTATTTTTCCCTTGATATTTCCATAGCAGAAGGTAGGCATGCCCCTGTAGAGTTTGCTTCCCGCATCACATTAGCCTATTTTAATTGTTATCGCCCTTCTAAACAATATTGTGGCCTACATAATCCTAAATAAGTTCAATTGTATTTTTACAATACACAATTTGTAAAAAGTTTCGTTAATTTACCAATTCTTTAGACTCTAGCGACTTTTGGCCAGCTTTTTTCGATTCTAGCCCACTGTGCGTCGTAGTCACGCTTGTGGGATTCGGGGAGGCACCTGGAGCCAGCAGCAGCAGGATTAGCAGCATGTTGTTTCATGGATTATTTTCCGTTACATTTGAGGGTAAGCTTGCATCAATAGTCAAATCCAGAGGTGCCGCTGGGTGTGCGATTAGTCGTCTTTGGGAGCGTTGGGTTGCGTCTGAACTGATTAGACACAAAGGCTCAAATTTAATTCACAAAGGCTACTAAAATATAAGCGTAGTGGTGAAAACAGACATCTATTTGAACGTAACGTAGTATCACAATGTAACGCAGGTCAACTGGAGCTAAAAAAAATAGACGCGCGTCCGATATAGGAAGATAAAGATTCACTGTGCCTAAAGTGTGCCTTTTTCGACGGTCAGCCTGGAGCACAATGTATTTAGTGCACTAATTTCAAGCGTTGGGCTCATCAGACATGTGTGAACAATGAAATCCGCGTACTATTATACAAGTGCAATAATTGTGCTGATCCTTTGTATCTGGACAGTCACAAAAGTTAACTCGTTTGTATTAGCACGCCAGAAATCCTAATAATTTAAAGCTTTGCCGTTGTTTTAGTAAAATGGTTACATATATTGAAATATATTTCTTGATAACCATTAGTTTTATTTTGATTTCCTAAAATCCTACTAGTTCAGCTTATCAAAAAATACAAGAGCCAACGTGCCCCAGCCACTGGACCAACTTACTCCGATGTAGTGGCAGATTGGCCCACCTGTCATATGCCCAGTATTTATTTATTTTTTTAAATTTATAACTCATATATTCAAGTTAAATATATTGCCACCCAGATTCAGAAAGACTGTTCTATAATTTAGCAATAATTTCATAAAGTTAACTATGCATAAATAAAAAATATTTAAAACTAAAAAAAAAATAGGCCAACGTGCCCCGGTCTCCCCTACTCGATACTTCGTAGAGGCAAGTGCATGTCTAAGATATCAACACAATAAGCCATTCCTCTTCGGAGTGAGGATGTCAATATATCTTATCTACTTGTGATATCTAAAAAAACCGGTTTTATTTCAAAATTTTCCTCCATGACTCCACAGTCCACATCCTTACTTGCTCATTGTTAGCACACGCAGGAAAAAACCTTTTATTCTCAAGAGGTTATGACAGGTTCTGGGGCCAGGGCGTATTACGAGCCTATAGAAGAGGTTACGGAGTTTATAAAACGGTCGTAGGTGCTGTCGGGCGAAATGGCATCGTGATATAATCAAGACGAAACGACTACGAAAGTTCCAGTGCTGATCTAAAACAATCATTTCGCGTGGTCATTGCGAGTAAAGGCGGAGTTACCTTTACGTGATGCTTGGGAGGGGATAGTCGGCTACGAAGACGCATTGGACGCATCACTCACTCCAGGCGAAGTTCGGAGGCGAGCCAAAAGCAATGCCATCGCACTGTCCATTCCTTTTTAAAACGTTAGGTGATGAATTTTTGGGAGTTATTGCTGACTGTCCGACCGCAAGAGAAACATGGAAGATTTTAGACGATTTGTGCAATAGAGAAGGGCTGATTAATGGCGAAATGATACTGAAGGAGCTTACACACTGCACCTAAACTCCGGAGATGCCCATTCAGGAATAATTTGAAAAAATGCACAATTTGCAGAAGAGAGCAGCAAAAGGTGGATTTGAATTGTCCGATAAACAAGTTGCGGGAATTATTCTCGGAAATTTGCCGGAAGAATACCAAGGCTATATTCAGTCCTGGGAGATAAGATTCAAGTAAGTTGTCCACAGCTTCACTGAAATCAAAGCTTATTACGGCGGAGAAGAAATTGCAGTCGATCATCGGAGAAATCGGGGAAGATAAAAATCACGCATTCCGAACTGTTCAGAAGCCTGCAATGAAAGGTAAACCGAGAGTAGGGGAGACCGGGGCTAGTTGGGTACAGGGGCTAGTTGGGTACAGGGGTTAGTCGGTAGAGTCGCCATTTTGTCCAGACGGAGTGAGTGAGGCAGTTGAAACTCGCACAGTCTGTGCGTCACCGCCCGCCCATCCCCTCCACGTACTGTCAGTTGTTTGCTGCACGTGGCGTGGGAAGGAGCCGAGTTTTTCTGTTTTTCTTACCGATGAGTAACTTTTAGCTGTCCTAGTTTGTTGATTTCCAAGCAATACCTATTTATCGTATGGTACACACTGTAGTACAGTCTTAAAGTTTATCTATTTGGCTACAATTTGCTGTATTCTAATTTATTTCCCCTCTAAAAACAAAATCTGCATGCTTCATTAAGTAAAAAATACGTAAATTATTGACTTAAACTCCAGGAAACATCATTTTATATATTAAAATAAGGTCAAGAAAAAGGAGAAAAATAATAATAGTAAAAAATACGGCAATAGTTGGGTACATAAGTGACGGGGCTAGTTGGTACGGTGTACCAACTAGCCCCGCATGTCCCAACTAGCCCCATCGCCATTTTAATTAACCAATTAGTTAGAATTTCATTTAAAACAAGATGTTTATAAAAACTATCTTACGAAAATAGACTTCTTCTAATATTAGAGCCCAAATACAACAGTTATATTATGTTTCAACAAGCCTTTAATTTAACAAAGCCCATAGGCTTTTAAAATTAAAGTAAGTTTGATTTTAAAGTTAAAAAATGATAAATAATAGATTTTATAAAGTAAGCCTTAGCTTAATCGAATTTTTTGGTTGCTCTAGGTTTACAAAATGGCGAGGAATTATAAAAGGAAAACCACTCGTGGGAGTACTTCACCCGAAGTTATGCTTGAAGCAATAAAAAAAGTAATTTCTGGGACCATGACTTTGAGAGGAGCCGCAAAGCATTATGAAATACCTCTGAACACGCTGCATCGATATCGCAAGAAAAAAAAACCAGATGCTGAAAGAGCGACCAATCAAACTTTAAACGAAGTGGAACCTGGTATGAATCATAAAGAGGAAAATTGTAAGAGAAGAGGTGGCACTGCATGCATATATGTGGCCTAAATGTAAAAAATACAGGGTGCCGCGTTTCAACTGTCCGAGTCATTACCAGCATATTCAGCAGGTCAAGGCAAACAAAAAATGTCATATGGTCATAAATAAATCATCGGGTTATAAATAAATGAACAGTATTAATTTTAAGTTAGAAATTTGTACAAATTTGTTGTGATTGCCACAAAATTAGCCTGAATTTTACTAAATAAATTGTAACTGTTCATTTATTTATTAATTGTTTAAAATATTTATAAATAAAAATTAAAATCATCATTAGTGCTATAGCCTGTTTTTTTCAAGATTGTGCGTTGGCAGCTCCGGAAGACATTCCAGTGGTTGATCCTGACGGGTTGGAAGCTCCGGAAGAGATTCCAGTGGTTGATCATGAGGAGACTGTTACCCATCCTAGTTCCCCTCCTCAGCCTACTGGGTCAAAGCCAAAACAACATGTACCCTGGACTTCTTACGGATTTTGCCTGCCGCGTTTGGTAAGTAGGCCTTTTAATTGCTAAACAAACTTATCAAACTCGGTATAGATTATTTTTACTAATGGTAACTTTTTTTTTAATACCGGGGCGCGTTCTTTTAATGCATATGCAAAAGAACTAATATCAGCTGCTCATTTTGTCCAGGTACTTACTCTCGAGCAGGAGGAACTACTTGCTGACTACTTGAAGAAAGCTTCAGACATATACTTTGGTCTAACTCCCAGAGATGTCCGAAGATTTGCTTACACTTATGCGATTGCCTGCAAGAGAAAAATCCCGGGAACATGGGTTGACAATGAAATGGCTGGGGTAGACTGGTTGACAAAATTTCTTAAACGGCACCCGAGTTTATCAATAAGATCCCCACAAGCTACTAGTTTTTCACGTGCCACAAGTTTTAATAAAACAAATGTGAACAAGTTTTATGATAATTTAACAACTGTGTACAACCGCCTAAAGATAGGCCCTGAAGATATTTGGAATGTCGATGAAACAGGCTTCACAGCAGTCCATAGGCCTGATAGAATAATTGCTCGAAGAGGCTTCAGGCAAATTGAAAGCCTGACATCAGCAGAGAGGGGGACTTTAGTGACAGCTGCTTTTGCAGTAAATGCATCTGGTAACTCGATTCCTCCTTTCTTGGTGTTCCCAAGAGTGAAGTTCCGTGATCATTTTATTAGGGATGGACCATTAGGATGTGCTGGAGACGCCAATCCATCTGGATGGATGGTTGAAAAAAACTTCCTCAATTTTGCAAAACATTTTGTTTCTTTTGCACGTAGTTCAAAAGATCGGCCTTGTCTGCTGTTACTAGACAACCATGACTCCCACTTATCAGCTGAGGTTCTAGATTATTTTAAAGAAAATGGGGTAACACTTTTATCCTTTCCCCCTCATTGCAGCCACAAGCTGCAGCCGCTAGACCGTTCTGTCTATGGACCACTAAAAAAGTATTTTAATACAGCCTGCCAGTCGTGGGTGGTCTCTAACAAGAGACCAATGACAATACATGATATTCCGGGTGTCCTAGCCAAAAGTGCACCTTTGGCTTTGACTCCATCCAACATACAATCTGGATTCAAAGTTTCGGGAATTTTTCCTATGAATAAGTAGGGATATTTTTACTGATGAAGATTTCATGCCTAGTTTTGTAACAGACAGACCGAATCCGAATGAAACAGATAAAAACCCAACGTCAGCTCAAGAAAGTCTGGCGAGCTCTTCTTTTCAGGCTTCTCTGCCAAATGAAAATATGGCATCACCTGAACCTGGCCCATCTACATCATTTGCAACGCCAGAACAGGTCCAGCCTTTTCATAAAGCTGATCCCCGAAAAGGTACCAACAAAGGTAGAAAGAAGCGGTCTACGGAAAAATTAACAGACACGCCTGTAAAAAACCAACTATCCGAAGAACAAAGACAGAGGAAAATCAAAACTCAACATGGTCAAAACCTGAGCAAATAGATGAAAGGTGTCCAAAGAAGCTCAGGAATAGTAAAGAAACTGTTCAAAAAGAAAAAAAATGTGAAGAAAGAAAATCAACAGGCAAAAAAGAGGACCTTAAAGAAGAAGCTTCACAAGTACTTTTTAGACTCGTCAGAAGATGAGGGGGAGGAATATCTCTGCATTTATTGGTTGGGGAACTATAAAGAATCAAAAGCGGGGGCAGGATGGATACAATGCATTAAGTGCAAAAAATGGGCTCATCAAAAATGTGCTCCAGGCGATGCTATCTATTTTGTTTGCATTAACTGCAATGACTTTGATGACAGGTCCTCAGATTAGAAAATGCAACATATCAATGTTAGTTGTGGCCTAATTTTGCTATCAAGATTAATTTTTAGATAGTTGGTTTTTAGCAATTGAGCTATTTTTTATATTATGAACAAGTTAAAGTTTTTTTGTAGGACTACTTATACAGGGTGGGGCAGAATGGACTCCCTATTTTCAGACAATCACTGTAGAGTGCGCAGGTGTGTTAGCGGGGTGGGAGTAGTATCGTTTGGTGGGGGAAGCGATGCCATTTCTTTAGTAATCGCCATGAAGTGGTCTGGTGAGCATCGAGGCTTTGTCATAGAAACGTTCTTTATAAACAATAATAGGGTATTGGCGACACAGAGGGCTTTTCGTAGGCAGTTTGGTTTGGCTCGTCATAACAAGGTTCCTGATGCAAAAACCATGAGGAAATGGATCACTAGTGTGCGAGCGACAGGATCTGCACTTCCTAGAAAACCAGCCGGGCGACCTAAAAGTGTTAGGACACCTGAAATTATCGTGGCAGTGAGAGCGTCCATTGAGCAGTCCCCATCGCGCTCTGCGCGGAAACATGCTGCTGTCCTAGGAATATCGTCCAGAACAGTAAGGCGAATTTTACACACTGACCTTCACTTACACCCCTACAAGATGATGGTCGTTCAAGAATTCAGTCCACAAGACTAAAACGTACGGATGCTTGCAATGCAATTTTAACCTCTGTGCAACCCGACGCTATTCTGTGGTCTAGCGATGAAGCGCATTTTCACCTCTCCGGCACAGTTAATAAGCAAAATTTTCGGTACTGGGCGACTGAAAATCCTCATGAACTTCACCAAAGACCTCTTCATAGCCCCAAAGTGACAATTTGGTGCGCCGTGTCCTCCATAGGCATTATTGGGACTCACTTTTTTGAATCTCGAGGTTAACTGTTACTGTTATCTCTAAGCGTTATTGTGAATATTGTGGAGAACTTTTTTCAACCTGAAATGGAAGAGTATGGTCAGCAATATGGCACATAAACCTATTGGTTTCAACAGGACAGTGCCACGGCTCATACCGCCCTTCGTTCACGCCAAGTCCTGCAAAGACAGTTTCCCGGTCGCCTAATCTCATTACGAGGCGACGTTCCGCGGCCCCCTTGCTCCCCGGATTTGAGTCCATGTGATTTTTTTTCTTTGGGGATATCTCAAAGCTGAGGTTTACAAAGTCCGACCAAGGACCTTGGAAGCTCTTAAGGAGGCAATCACAGATGTCATCGTTGGAATATCAGAAGATATGCTGAGAAGAGTTTTCGAAAACTTTTTTGAACGACTCAATATGTGCATCGCTCGCCAAGGTCGTCACCTGGATGAACAAATTTTCAAATTCAAATAAAAATAAAATGGCATTGAATGTAGTTTTGGGAAATATACACGTTTTAAAACTATCTTTGTTAGTTTTTTCACAATTCACCCGTCAAATCAAGGAGTCCATTCTGCCCCACCCTGTACATTTAAAAACAATGTTAGTTGTAGCCTAATTTTGCTACCAAGATTAATTTTTAGATAATAAGTTTTAGCAATTGAGCTATTTTATTATATTATGAATAAGCTAATGTTTTTTGTACTTATGTACTCATATACATTTAAAAATAATGTCTTAAAATAAAGTTAAGTTTTGTTTATTGACATATTGTATTGTTTTTTGTTAACCTGAATTCTTTAATATTAGTGCACCAACGTGCCCCGGTCTGTGTACCAACTAGCCCCTTATATGGTACGCGTGTATTGCTTGGGAATTTTGTTTATTCCGAAATTACTAATTACAATTGGTGAAAACACCATAGTGCTTAACGTAGCCAAAGAGTCCCTTTACACACTGGTATTTTTAGATTTAAAAAAACGTGTATGGAAAAAATTAGAAAATTCATGGGTCAAAAGTGTACCCAACTAGCCCCGGTCTCCCCTACAATCAATAGGCGAGGGAAGTAAGGTGAAGAATGGAAAGGGAGATGAATCAAAGAGATTTAGAAATTACTCTAACGATACAAGGTTTTTTTTCCTGCGTGTGCTAACACTTATAACTTCTTCTCCTCTTTTAGATATGACTCATACAATGCCCTGCATTACTAGCATTCTGTCGTCCATGAATTTTCTATTTGACGTCTGGTAAATCTCTTTAATATCCTTAAAAATTTAGTCGCCGATTGATTACTTGTAAAATACTAGCGATGCAAATACACTCAATAACTTCTCCGGAGTCTGAGACGAATTTGTAAATAATTCTCTATGCTCTCCGTTTTATAAATCCAAAAATTAAATCTCCATAACTTCTTCCACTGGGTTTTTATATACGGTCAATTTTTAATACCAGTTTTTTTATATTAAAATATAATTCGTTGTGTTCATTTAAGGATAGTTGTGCTCATTCTTATTTTTTAAACAAAAATGTACTTAAACATTGAATTTTGTTTCTGTTTCAGTGTGTGTGATTCCAAATACCCCTGGTCCTATATTTTCGTCGGATGTCCGACTTTCTAGGACTTTGTTTTCCATATTCTTCGCTGATATTGGGCAACCATTATATAATTTCTCCAATGGCTATCAATCATTGATCGTTGGTGCCAAATTTGTCTTTTTTTCTCAATTTAGGTTGTCGCAAATATTTCAAGACTTCATTGGGGTCGGAATCATAATTAAAATGGACAGGTGGGCTTAAGTTTTCCCTCGGCCGGGCGTTCCCGAGCTAAATATTGCCCATTAACCGCGCACTCGCGCACTTCCCGGGCACGCAAAAATTTAAAAAATATTAAAAGATCTGTACCTTATCATGAGTAACAACAAAACCACAGCCGATCCTCTTCCATCCTGCCCTTCCATTGCCTACAGAAGAGGCACCTAACTGAGGTAACATTTTAAGATCCACCCGCCCCCTCCTCCGCCATACAATCCCCCCACCTTCCTCCCCGTCTCCATGAAACCGCCCCCGTTGTAAGTGCTACCCCTGCTACGCCCCACCACCTCAGCAGTCATCAATGGATCCTCCTCCACACCGTCTTGTTCTTCCTTCAACGTTGTTTACAGACTGTATAGTAATTTTTGCCCCTCGTATTACATAGAAGAATGTACCACACCCATATCCATCAGAATGAATAACCATAGACACTCTTACAAAACTCCCCCCTTTCTTGAACCCATCCCCAATCACACTGCCTCACACAACAGCTGTTTCGACGTTTTTCTCTAACCTCCATCGAAGTTCTGCCAGAGAGCGTTACTACGTAATTGTCATACCAGGGTTCAAAAATTCAATTTGAGGTAAGTGGACCGTTCAAAGTCCTCACATGGTCTAAGAATTCCAAATTTTAATAAACCGTACTTGTTTCTCCTCATACTCCAACCATTGTTTACGAAAACGCCGCGGAGTTGAGCTATCGTTTCATATGAGCAAATGATTCCATTTACAGAGCCATTCTATTATTGAAGATTTCGCAACTAAGATACGATTTTTCTATGAAAATTTCCAGTTAACCATCCTCCCAAATCATGACTGTATCTTACCAATCCGTTTAATCAGTACTTGAAAGTCACATTTTCACGAAGAGGAATGTAACGCAACAGTGCGTCGTTTTGATGTCAGTCAGTGGCGATTGACATACATTTTTTTCCGCTGACCAAAATTGAGGTACGCGGGAGATAAATCGTTTCGTATCCAAATCAAGTCCATTCCAAGGATGAAAGTTCAGTATAAAAAAATTCCCCAGTATTCACCGTTTTTGTTCCTCAGCGCTGTCACTGACTGACATTTTAACCTTTGGTATTGCTCAAGTTTCAAATTTTGGTGCGTGCTCTTCATTGGCCCCGACTGGTACACTAAATTCTTGGCATAATATGTTCCTCGAGTAATAATGTTACATGAGTTTTATTGTTCTTACAATAAAACTTATATGTTTGTTAGTAAATTATTTGTTTATACAGCGGAGTATTTTCCCCCCCAATTGTTGACTTCGGCATGCCGCGTATCACCGTCACCTTCATTGTCGTCGCGTCGCTTCGATACGTTTGTTGTGAAAGCGGGCATAGAAGCAGAATGATTGTTGAGATCGTTACTTGTAGCATATGTCAGGATTGATTAAGATGGCAAAGACGGGAGCAGAGAGACAGCGCGAGCATCGTGAGAGGAAAAAGCAAAGCGGTGAATGCGAAGAATTAAATAGGAAGAATAGAGAGCGGCAATGAAGTCGTAACAGATCATGGAAAGGGTGGTGTTGATGTAGTTGGGGGCAAAGGCAGAAACATGACCTGGGAAGATTTTAAGTCGGGTTCTTCTCTAATAAATGCAGTGCAAGTGTGCAATTAAAACAGCAAGAAAATAAAATTTGCAGAGATCCCTGTACAGGGCATTTCTGCCTCCAATGAAATGCTGGACTAACAGTGGCACGGCATTTAACCCATACGAAATACACTCTTTGTTCACCATGTGGAGTTAGTTGCTATAAATATAATTAAAATGTCTCCTTAGACAATAGATCGAGCGTCTCTTTTTTGTGTGTTTCTGTGTTTTTTTAATAGTCAATTTTCGTCCGTTATGTACACACATTATCGCTTAGTGCGCTTTTCTCAAGATTTTATCTATCTAACTAATCCTTACAATAAAATCATTATGTATGAAAATAGTACAAGTACGTAACTTATCCGAAAACACTAACTGCCGCCGTATGTTTCTTACTGCTAGTTAAGTTTCATTTAAGTGAATACATGCCGACATATTTATTTAACGATATTTTAAATGATTTGTTATTTTATAAGTTTAGGACTTTGATTCAGTTATTACTATTTTAAACGCGCCAAAGAGTATCCCAATCAAAAGCACAGGAAATGGCAATTAGTGGTACAGAGGAATTCGTGAAAGTTTAACCAAAATTGTTACTTGGAAATACTTGTGTTCACACCAGGAAATTATAATAGATATAAACATAGATGGTCTTCCTCTTCAAATCAGCTCTAGGACCGAGTTTTGGCCTATTTTGGGGCGTCTCGCTGGTGCCTTTTCCAATCGCAGTTTTTTGTGGTAAAGGTAAGCCTGAAAATTTAAATATGTTCCTGGATGATTTTGTGAAAGAGGCTGGGGAGCTCATGCAAGGAGGTTATGCTTATGATGGCTGGATTTCTCCTTTCCGTATTCGTCATTATATTCTTTATGCTCCTGCAAGAGCTTTCGTTAAACAATGCAAAGGTCACGCTGGATATGCTGCACGTGAAAAGTGTACTGTGAGTAGCGAGTGGATGAAGGACCGAATGACATATGCAGAGATTAACCCTTCAACGGCTAGCGTGCCCATATATGGGCACAGCTGCAATGGTCTAAACAATTACGTATAAATTCCGACCCAAAGATTGTAGAGCATGATGTCTCCGCCAGAAATGATTAAAATGCATCACTTTATTAGGCCCGTGTGTTTACAACCAGCATTTATACCAGCAGTTGACTGTGGCACGATAAGTATTCTTAATCACCCTGTTTGAGGCGGAAAAAAAAGAGGAAAAATGGCGGAGTGTCTTCAGCAAATGCGATTTTTTCCTTTTTATTTTTGATACTTGGCTATGTATTTAATCTTATCCTTATAATTAATGTTGTCAATTTCGGTTTCTTTTGCCAGCATTGTGATATATTTCGTACAAGACAAGAAATTTGAATTTATTTTTGGGTGATCCCGTATGGGCACGCTAGCCGGTAGCCCGGGCTGTCTTTTTTAGCAGATGTTCATGGCTACAAGCATCGTTATTTGGTCTGTTATCAAATAATTTCGATGCCAAACGTTAAGTTTGCTTCAACCTTTCATTTTTTCCTTATTTCATCTCATTTAAACGACTTAAATATTTTTTGCTTTATTTTCTTTGTAAAATTTCCATTAATTTTTAGCAAAAATACACTTTTATTCGTGGTACTTGCATTTTACTTTGCTCAAATATCAAGTATGAAGAATGTTAGGGTTATTTTCTACCACTGGTATACATACCCAACAATCGGGGCCATGATGGAAGGGGAAAGGATGTTTGATGAATACAATGATGAAGCTCATGGAGAAGTGCTTTGTACCGCGAATAAAACTTTGAAACTATAATAAGTAGATTAGTTAGCATTCAAAATATAGGTATATTTGTTACTGCAACATAGTGAAGGCTGAAATAATCGATCGTATTGTGACGATAGCATTTATTTTGTATTAATATGTCTTTCGTTAAATTTTCCACCTAATTTAATAGATTAAATATGAAAAATGATATTAATCAGAATTTGGCTCACAAATATTTAACGCGGTTCTCGGCCGCAAACATGAAACGACTATTCTAATTCCTTCCAGTTGTCATAGTAGTGAATGAAAAAATCGGAAAGGACCAAAAGAAAAATTATGACTCAACAACAGGCTCAAAACAAGACGAGGAGGAAGACAATGGGTGCGTTCATCCAGGCTAGCGCTGAGCTAGCGAAGTGAAAAGCGCTGATGTATTAGCGCTAGGTTCGGGTGAACGCCGTGCTGTTGCCAAGGGAACGACATAACACCGCGCGTATGTTTGAAAACAGTTTCAGGCGTAAATTTGGATAACAACCAAAATGGATATTGTGCTGAACATTTTATTTAATGAGTTGGACGATTATAATGACAACATTTTAAATGGCATAGTACCGGCAATTCGTCAGTTAAATGATGCCGCGAATGCTGTAAACATTCTTGAGGAAGAAGAGGAAACACCGGTCCGGAATGTGAACTATTATGAAACTATCATTCCCAGATATCCACCATATCCAGATAGATTTTTTTGAACATTTCCATGTATATTTTTTTGATAAGTTCTTAGGGTTTCTCAAACTACCGCTAAAAGATATGATAATCGGGTAAAAATATGGGTTTAGTTCACATAGTTTAGATTTGATTGACGCTATTAGTTAGCGTTCAAATTTAATCATTAAGTTCAAAATTTCAATTTTTAATGTTATTAATTTTTAAATAGTAGACCCTCATGAATGGGTTTTTCATCAATGTTTATTATATTTTTCAGATTCTGATTGATAAAGTAGGAAATAGAATGGAGAAGCAATCGGTAATTCCGGTAGAAAAAAAAGTTCTATTTGCCGTTTGGATGTTGTCTAAACCGGAATCTTTTCTTGCATGCTGTGACCGATTCAATTTAGCCAAGAGTACAGGCCACCTAATATACGTTGATGTATGCAAAATTTTAAGAATGATAAATGATTACATAAAGTGGCCAAATGTAAATGAATCGCATTTAATCGCCGAACACTTTGAACAAAGAACTGGTTTTCCTGGAATGATAGGAGCAATAGACGGGTGCCATGTTCCAATAAAGTGTCCTCAAAATAATGCTATTGATTACTTCAATCGGAAGTCATTTCATTCAATTGTATTGCAAGCAGTGTGTGATCATAGACTTAAGTTTTTAGATATTTTTATAGGGATGCCAGGCCGTGTGCATGATGCTCGAGTGTTTCGAGTGAGCCCTTTATACGACCACATAAATCGTGAGGATAACCCCTTGATTTCTCCGCAATTCCACCTAATCGGTGACAGTGCCTATCCTCTCATGATGAATCCCCTTGTGCCATTTAAAGACAATGGACATTTGACAGATGAACAAACAAATTTTAACTCTGTTCTCAGTGGAGCCAGGAGCAAAATTGAACAGGCGTTCGGGAGGCTGAAAGGGAAGTTTAGACGTGTGAAATACCTTGACACGAATCTAGAATATGCTAGTTTGACAGTATCAGCAGCATGTGTTTTGCACAATTTTTTGATTCAACATGAAGTTGATCAAAATTATGAAAACCCACCATCAGGAGACGAAGAAAACATTGACGATGCTGTACATAGAAATTTAGCGGAGCCCCTGATGAGAAATGCGCCAACTGCAGCCGAAAAGAGAAGTAGAATAATGAGGGATATTTTCAACGTGCACCCTAATATAACGTTGAATATATTAAATGCTATTGAGAATAGGCAAGAGTTTTAAATGCACGGAAAATAAAAACTGCTTAAAAATTTAATTTAAAAAATATGTTATTAAATGAAATCATACTCCACTCTGGTTAATACGTGTAATGTATTTAAAATATTGTGCAACCAATCATAAATGAATAAAAAAACAGGAAAAATTTAAATATACATTGAAATATTGGTCAACGATTAGCACTGTTCTTCTTAAATTCCTCCAGTATTTCCCTGAGCAAATTGTTCTTTTCTCCTCGAAGGTGAACACTTTTTCCATAAGTTTCATTCAAACTAACCACTTCATTAGAAATTTTCTCTTGAACTTCAATGAACCTTTTTCTAAAGTTTGTCAATTCTTACATTTTTCGACGTTTCACATCAATAACTTCCCTTGTTTCACTAGTACGGCTATTGCTGACAGGATCAGTTAATTCACTGGATGTGGATGGTTTGGACTGTGAAGCACTGGCAAGCAAGGTTGTTTCTGAAGGCTGAACGGGAGGATGATTGGAAGGGAGAGAGGAAATGAGGTGTTGTGGGTGGATGGTAGCATCTGGGGAAAAAATTTCATCCATCGCTGTAAAATATGGCCAGCTGACTCTTGCACGTCCCGTTTTGTTTGCATTGTCCTTCGCTGATTTGTATGTGACTTTTAAATTCCTAAATTTTCGGTCGCAGGCTTCTGGGGTGGTTTTGTGGCCAAACAAGTTTATTTCCTTTGATATTTTTTGCCAAATATGATTTTTTTATATTTTTGGATCACGAAATTTTGACGCTTCTTTGCTGTATTCTGAAATTAAAAGTTTGGTGCTGCTATCGTCCCATTTGAATTATGAATCCTCCGCTGAAGTGCTAGTTGTTTCCTGTTCGGTTTTTTTTCATTCGTCTCCTTCTCGCCGTCTGAAGATGCTTTCATAATTTGCGTTAAAACGCTGTTTCTGAACGAGTCGTCTAAAATGATAAAATTAAATAGGGTTTAAAAATAAAATTCAAGATTGGTAATACATAAAACCTGGTCAATCAGAGAGCTTCACCGTAAAGCGATAGAGCGAACAGTTAAAATTGATGATTACCGGATTCCATCAATGGAAGCAACGCCGAAGATATTTCGGAATGGTAGGTCTTCCCACCGTGGGTAAATTCAAGAGTTATCACATCCTCTTCGGCCATATTATTTTTAAAAAGTGTGCAGTTTCCCTTTCAACAACAAAAACCTCGAAATACCTCGTTCGAATAACCTCGTCTGCAGTAAACACGCTATAGCAACCAATCGGGAATCACCGCTAAGTCCGCGAGCATAGGAAAATTTCGCTGTTGAAAATGGCGTCCGCTGGAGGTAGCGAACTCCTCAGCGGAGCGTTCAATCCCGAGAAGCGCTGTTCGCTAGCTAAGCGCTAGCCTGGATGAACGCACCCAATGTTAGCCATTCCGCACACGGTCCTCCTCCAAAACGACCATGTCGAACCTTGATCACATCGACCACATTGAACTCGTGGCCAAATTTTCAATACGCACGCATAGGCACGAGATGACATGTCATCCGCTAAGAATATATTCCTCAAAATGAATTTCGCTGCATTTCCCGGTAAATCCCCGGTTGAGGTGCTCGAAATTGTAACGTCGCACAGTGGGCGGAAATCGAAAAAAGCTGGCCAAAACCCCAATTTTTCACTATTTTTTTTAAATCCAAAAGTTACGTAGTATTGTTCTAGAATGTCTAGACACCCAAATACGTTTACTTTTTAAAATTTATTTATGCTCTTTATATGTGTAATATCCTTCGAAAAGCGATAAAAAATCGCGAAGTTCCAAATTACGTTTTTTTTCAAAAAATCTCTGTATGTTGCCTTGGTGTGTGAACAAAACATAAATATTGTTCTATTGGCGAATACAAAACGATAATATATATCTTTTAGATACTATAACGCTATTCATCGTGGAAAACAACACTTTCTGAATGGCCATTACATATTAATTAAAAATTAACTGTTTTTCGTTCAAATTTTAACTAAATCAGAGATAAACTTACTTATCTCCGCGGAGATATTATCATCAACAGTTAGAGCGAGGTTTATTCTATGTAACGGAACGATAAAATCCTGCGCATACTTGCAACTTTTCCACTTTTGTTGATAAATGTAAAATAACGCACGGCGCGTAACGGAGCGGCGTCGCAGCGCTCGGGACAGAGGGTGTTCTGATTGTCTAATTCTTTGGAAAACTAGGATTGTAATCACACTGGCCATTCACTTTGCATTTTTTACATATTCCCTTTAATGCTTTTTGGGCGATTCCCAGCAACTGCGTTTTAATCCTTTCCAAGAACTCCGCAGTGTTCAGACCCTGTCCGCGGTTCACCCAGACGGCAATAAATAGCCCTTATCACTGTCCCTTGCCGTCTTTTGTGTACAGCGGCAACTGGTTCCTGTGCGTAAAAGCTTTTAGGGGCACGTGCAAGGAGTATTGGTCATAAAATGCATTTTCCTAAAATTAATTCCTGAATATTGGTTACGAGTGGAGGCCTCGACGCCTCGATTGGAGGAAGACCAATGACGCTTTTTGAGAGAGCAAGTGATAGGTCCAAAAGAAGAAAAACAGAATGATGTGAGAAGCAGCACTTCGAAAAAAGAATTATGTGTGGCAACTTCAATTCAGTTACGTGCCACAGGAGATGATGCTGCAGAAAAAAATGTTAAATTAGCAACAAAAATCACACCAATCAGGGCCAAGAGAATACTTGACAAATGGAGAAGGAAATAAATAGCTCAATCAGAATTATCGGGGGAAGAGGCTATTTCCCTTATTGTAACGGGCCATCTGACAAAGACGCAGTATATATATTAATTCGTGAAATGGCGAGAAAACATGGCCACAAAATATACCCAAGTTACGACCAAATCAGTTTGGCAAAAAGTGCAGCATATCCTGAGGGATATCTATTTCTGAAGAAAAATGTGAAGTTAACTTGCAGCCTCTATTAAATCACACAGCCTCTAGAATAATATGTAAATGGGGTTTTAAGGGAAGTTCTGGCCATTCCCAGTACAAGCAAACATGTGAGACTCCTAATGAAAGATACGAAAGCTTGTTCGCGACCTCTCTTGTACCACTACACTGTTAAACACTACATCAGGTAAGCACATTTAGAAATAGTAGTATTAGCACCACACAACGTTCTCATTCTGAAACGTAAATAATAGTTTTTTTGATACAGGCAAATCTTTATGGTCTAATCCTCGCCCATCATCGACCAGATTTTGTAGACCAATAAGAATTCGATGGACCCGAGTAACGAGAGAGGTTTCCGTGGAAGAAAAAAGGTATATTAGTGAGCAGATAAAGAATCTTTGACCAATTCAGATATGGCATATAAAGAAAATGATAATAACTCGTTTTTATCAATTATTTACTCTTCAATTTATATCTAAATTCTTTCATTGCTTGGTTTTGTAGGTATGCTATGCATTGGCAGAAACGAGCAGCATGAAACGCTATATGTCAGCTGCAAATATATGAGGCTGTATTTACTAAATATTGTTGTTCCACGGCCAAAATTTATTCGTGGTTCTATATGCCACCTACTGTGCATTAAGTTTTGATTCACGGTGCGGCAGTTATTAAGGACGCAATTATTCGTATTGGCCAGCTTTCCGAGGAGGCTTTGGAAGCAAGGAATAAAGATATTCGACGATTTAGAGAGCATCACTCGCGAAAAATAGCCATACTAGCCACTAATCACGAACTTTTTCACGGAATACTTCTTACGTGCGACCCATATATTTCATCTACTCCAAAATTTGGTAAAAATACAAAGAAGAATGTACCTGAACTAGTCAGAAAACTTCCTTTGACGAAGAAATTGATTCAGATGCTGAAGATGAAGATTCTGGATCAGATCTGGATTTTGACTTTTCATGCGCCTACTTGATTTTTTATCGTTAATATTATATTTATTTCATTCATAAAAATAAAAACTCAAATACGATAATGCGTTTAATAACTTTAAGCCTCCCCATTCTCTATAGATATAAATAAGCTTATCCTCGAATATTTAAGATTTTACTAAATTGTGTTCGTGAGAAAGTATTAAACTGCTAATCCGTATTGAAAATAGAAGACTTATGAAGTAAATATCAAAATATTACACTGATGGAAAAATATTTGGGGTAAATTACCAAAAATTAGACCAACCCATCTGATGACGCAAAAACGGCCTCTCCGCCATTTTGTTTTTAGAGCATCGTCTTGTAGAGATAGAGTCCCAAAAACACTAAAATTGGATTCTTCAGATCAAAAACTTTTAGAATCACCACAAATTAGCCAAAAATTCTTCCACAGAGGTTTTGGCCAGCTTTTTTCGATTTCCGCCCACTGTGCGTCGCTTCCTTGATGTTGGGCGTGATTAATTATGCCATGGTCCTTGGATTATGCATTGATATTTTTAGGTTTACATTGCTGTTTTTGAGTTTTATGCATTTATGTTTGAATTGTATTTTTGTTTGCATGCATATTAATGTTTATATTGCTGTTTTGGGAGTTGAGGGCGCTATGGTGATCGGAGTGTAAATAAGGGATTGTTATGAAGAGAGCCATATTGGAGGCAGGAGAGAGAATAAAGCTCCATAGATTATAGATGTCTTTTATTGTAAGAGATTAAAAAAAAGGGTTGCGACATCACAAAATGTTCATGACGGAAGAAATTGTATTCTTCTCTGTTCTATTCTATTCTGAGTGGTTATTGCTGTCTGCAGGAATTACTATTTTTGGGGAGAGTGGCGATGACGCCCAAAATACTCCTGTGCATAATGCCATTCGCAGGGTTGCATAATAAAATGAGGGTTTTTTTTTCACTGTGCAAATATTAATCGCTAAGATAAGGGAGGCAAAATGTGCACTCTTAGGCCATTCATAAATATGATGAAGCGCGTTTGTTTAGAAAACTATGTGCCAACCCCCGTGTGCTAAATTACGATAAATCCATGATAAAATATTTTGGAAATCATGGCTGCAAGCAGTCAATACGGGGTGAACCTACAAGTATCGGCTTTTAAGTGTGGTGCTTGAATACTCCGTAACCCCTCAAGCGCGGCGGGCATTTAATTAAATCCCATCTCAGCGGCCGGATGAGATTTAAATGACTTTGCCTTTTTGGCATAGTATCAATCAATAATTTATATCTTTCATAATATACGATCAGTATCATTGAAAATTTTAGTTAACTTGCGTAATATAATACGCTACTATATAATAATTTTTTATTTTGAACTGGACGGAGGTCGAAGAAAAAAATAACTACCATAAATTCGTACGTAAATGCTCTTCCTATTTGCTTATCATGTTGGACAATTAACTAGAGCAAGCAATACATTTTCCATTTATTTTAACAATTTATTTACTAGCTTTCCTCTTATAAGTCAGTTAAAATCTCAAGGATATGAGGTTACTGGAACAGTTCGGAGGAAAATACTTCCAAAAGTATCCCACCGAAAAAAAAAACAGCTAGCTAAGCAGCCCCGCTGCTCCCATGATTTCGCACGGAGACAAACGAGAATATTGTTGTTAGATTGAATAACTATTCGGTGGTGACTGTCTAGTCATCTTGCCATGGTGTACACCCACTCACAAAGGTCATGAGATTCCGATGTGTTACCTCAAAAATGATACAAGTTAGGCAGCCAGGGGTGTTCTCTAACTGCAATATATACACGGGCGGAACTGATATCAGGGATCAAAATATCAGCAGGTAAAGGAATGTTATCAGAGGAATAAAATGGTGATGGTCCACATAAAGCTATCTCCTTGATGCTGTTATTGTGTCTGGATCTGAACGGTAAATTATGGTTGAAATATACCGAGGTAAGCCTTTAAGCGAGAGATTGCACAAGAAAAATAAAGTATAATGATTTGAGTTTAAAGTATAGTGTCTTATAGATATTAAAGTATAATGACTTCAAATTGGCAAATAAAAGAAATATTATAGGGTAAATGCAAAAATTTATGTCGTATCACGCAGTAAAAATGTGAATTATGTATGTTCGAGAGATTTTTCTGCATAATGCAGACCGGTAGCCGGAACGGCAACCGTGCCCATATGGGCACACCCCCTCAAGCAAGAACGAATCAACAGAATTTTTAAACAAAGTGTTTATCTGAATGCTTGGGCAGTAATTAAGAAGTTTTTACAGGAAGAACAAAATAAAACTTCGAAAATAGACTCCGCTGTTAAAGGGTTATTTGTCCTCTTCGCACAGATGAATCATTTCAAGGAAGAGACCAACTAGAACACCATTTAAATGCTCCTGATAAAGGTATTGATGGTCATGATAATGGTAAATGGAGAACTCCATTGGAACTGGTATGGTTTCTCAGTTTAGATTGGATAGCTTCCATTTACTGTACGGGGAGTTTTCAAGAGGCTTTTAGGAACATATATTTTGTGGCCAGGTCCATGGAAACTTGTGTGAAACTGATATTTCTGACAAACCTGTGTCAATAAAGTCATGATTTTCATGTGAATTTAATAGATCTCCAAGAAACCTTCAGGAAAGGAATCTGTATAAGGGAACAGAGTGGAGACGCCTTCTCTCTTATGACGGCATGTTAGTTTTTAAACATAGAGCATTAAATGTGAACATTTACCAGCAGTTTTTACTTCTCCATTGTGCCATTTTAATTCTAGCCAGCCCTTATCATGTCCAGCAAAATGAGAAAATTGAGAAGGCAGAAGAATTTTAGGAAGCATTTATTAAACGTTGTGTATCGACCTATGGCAAACGTTTCATCTCATATAATGTCCATTCACTAAAGCATTTAGGAAATGAATGTCGTGAACATGGTGCCTTGGAGTAATTTTCAACTTTTAAATTTGAAAATAAATTAAAATCATTAAAAGAATCTCTCTTATCTGGTTACAAACCACTGCAACAGCTAGCATTCAGGGAATTCAAAGAGATGATAGCAAAAAGATTCTGAGTGAGCCAGAAAATGATGTTAAATTAATCCAGAAATTTAGGGATCCCCTTGAAGAAGTGCCAGGAATTCAATACAAAAAGTTACAATGTAATAGGATAACTTACAATATAAAAAGAAAGTATGACTCATGTTGCAGAACCAAGTCTGGTGATATCATTCTCATTAAAAAATATTGTACATAGTCAAGAAGGAAAAGTGATACTAATTGGAAACAAGTTTCTTTGACAGGATGATTTCTATCATTATCCTTTGAACTCCTCTAAGTTGGACACACTTAAAGTTTACAGACTTGGCGGCAAAACATTGCACTTCGACTTGAATGATGTCCAATCCAAATGTGTTTCACTACCTGATGATGAAGACAGATTCCTTTGCATTCCTCTTCTTCATTATTTCCGACATTTATTTCATTGTGAGGTAAAGTAACATGATATCATATTTGCAGCAGTAATTTATAAATGTGTGAATAATAACAAATTTAAATCATCTATTAATCTAATTAATACTTATGTCACCATTTCTTTTTTTTTCAGTTTGTGGTGGTGAATTTCAAGGTGAAGATGTTCATGGTGTTGAGTTTTTTGCAGCACCTTCGAAGAGGATCAACTTTGCTGAACAAGGTGGACCTACCATAGTGAAAGAGGAAATACAAATATACTGTCCTCCTCAAAGTACTCCTCCAAATATTGCGACAAAGATCTCAAGGAAGGGGACAGGTCCGCAGAGAGACTGGAGTGTCCACTCAGCAGTTGTGAAACGATATTATGGTAGGTCAATGCAATTAAGCTTGAGTAGTTTTTTTCAAATCCTGTTTGTATTTTATTATCTTCAAATGTCTGAATTTTAATTGCAGCCTCTTATCTAGATGCAAGGCAAGGGACAAGGCTTGCTGAAGAGACGTCAAACCTTAACATTGACGAATGTGGCAAGAGGAGGAGAAGCAAAAAGATGAGAGATATGATGAATCATCCACTGATGATGATGAATGTAGCCATCATTAAAATAAAGTGAAACCGCCGCCACATTTTTGGCAAGGAAATAGCAGTTCCCAAAAGTTGTATGAAGGCTGATAATAACCAGCCATAAACTTCGACTGCTAGTGGAAGGAGGAAGGCTCAAAGCACAATCCAAAAGAGAAGGATACGGTGCACAAATGAAAAAAGCGTGCATCAATGGAAGATGATGAGCCAATTCTTGTAAAAAGACAGAAAATAATCCGCAGTAATTTTCAACATTTCTCCGGTGAAGACTCAGCTGCGAAGACTCAGCTGGACGAGAGATTGGCGGAAATGATACTCGTCACCCCCTGATAAAATTTCGATGGTTTGCAAGATAATATTTACGTACGCTTTACGAATATAACGAATGCTACTTTCCACGAGTAATGATCTTTTGGTTGGGATGGTATAAGGAAGGACATAAGCTCCTGGCTATTTGGTATGTTTGCATGATACACAATACGAATACAATACAACACATACGTAGTGGTCGAGGGTTTAATGGTTTTAGGGCAGCACCTACTGCTGTTTTCATTTTTCCACCAAATTTCCACATGGGTTCCACGTTGATTCCACGACCAAAAACACGTGGTATCCACGTTACATTACCACCTAATCTCCACCGTAATTTCCACCACCCATTTCTCACCGGGAGACGATCCGCTTCATTTGTCCTTGCGCCTGATAACAAAACAAAAACTGTTGTACATCAGAAAGTACGTGACTCAACAGAACACATAAGGGTAGACCGGGGCACGTTTACGCAGTGTCCATTTCCAACCCGGGTTATAACTAGCGCTCCACAAATCATGACTTATAGATGTTGATTCCTAGGGGCTATTCACGAGATTTTGAGCGTCAGTCAAGCATCGGTCTAGCTTTGCTTAAGCATGCCCCAAGAACGCCGTGAACATGCCTCGGTCTACACTGTGTAGATATAATAAAGAAAACGTCTTTTTAACAAGCCATTGTAATGCTTATTTTCGTAGATCCGGGTAATTTTTTCTCATTTTATTGTAATTAGTCAAAAATTATTAAAAAATCAGCACATCCGCTCTTGATTTAAAAATGGTATAACTAAACTGTTCATTGATTATTAGGCGGTACAAAGTTCGCCGGGTCAGCCAGTATACTATAAAGCCCACTTCCGACTACTCACTCATACAAATGTTTGGAGTGAACGAGAGGATATTCGACAAAAATTCTAATGACGCCCCCTCCTCAAATGTCTGAAACCCTAACAAGAATTGTGAAAACACTAAACTTCCTATTATTTATCTGTCTATTCATTTAAAATTGAGAGTGGCGATTAGTTAAAAAAATGGCCACCAAAATTCGATGTCGGCGCGGCGATCATTGGAAGGAAGATGGGGTATGTTCGGGGGCCTCACAAATAGCGCTCTGAGCGAGGTCATGACGTCATTATTCGGTATCGCCGACGTCATTACTACGCGCTTTGAATGCTATCGCCACAGAGGTGAGGCACAAGATGTTATCAGCCCCAAATTGCGCTAACTGGCTTCCCGAACGCTCGTTGTCATGTCGTTGTATACAAATACAGACACGGAAAAATGGCGGCCTCTTTTGAATCAGTGGAAGTGCGTTTTGAGGACCAGCTGTCGGTGGAAATTATGTTGTGGCGAAAGTTTCTTCAGCTGATGCCGAAAGAGCACAAAATGGTAAGTGTATGTTTTCTTGAATACATGGTTTCATGGGAATATATTCTGTTTTAAATTTGCATTTTAATTTGCTTAAGTAGCATAATGTCGCGTTAAGTTTTTGAAAGTCTGAATACTCGTTTTATGTGCCGTGAGAACATAAATTATTTATGATTGATGTTCATTACTCTTGAATTCATTAACAAAATTCCTCAGGTTATTCTCGGTAAAATCATCTTCACGGCAAGAATATTGATAAGTGAAAACCAGCTGTGGAATTTAGTGGGGGCTATTTGAGTGAGTGATAGCCCCTAAGGTTTTCGGGAATCCCATTTTATTTTGGTTTTCTATCCTGAGGTAATATCTTTCTGTTATTTGTGATACTTATTATATGATTCCTTATTTGTTAATTTGGGCATAATATTTTTTCAATTTTCTTTTTTTCTAGATTTGGACTATGCCCAGGCTATAATGGAGGCCGCATTGGCTCAAGGCAAGCAGCCTGACGAGCCAAGACCAGGATGCTCCAGTGATAGGGCAGATTCAGATGTGGTCTCTGGCTTCTAGTGGCCTCATGCCGCCATCCTCCTCCTCGTAGAAACTTACAGAGGGTACGTGGGGGACTTAGTTGGCGGCAAAGTGAGCCATTAAAAAGGCCTGGGAGAGAATTGCCAGAATTTTGTAAACAAATGGCCACGACGCGACGTGACCGGGCCGCAATGCCAATCAAAATTTAATGGCATGAAAAGAACATATAAGTGCATTAAATACCATAATGCGAAGTCCAGCAACGGCCCCAGGACGTGGCCGCACTTCGAAGAGATGGAGAGCATTCTGGGCGAACGGCCTAAGGTTGGAGCCAATCGCACTGGCCTCTTCTAGCTCCGGTGTTCTCAAAAGGAGCCGGACGGAAGGGGACACCGTGGGCGATGATGCGCCTTCAATGCGATCACCATCACCTAAGAGGCGCCATGGGAAAAAAGAAGACCTCGCCACAGCAGAATGTTCTTTCCATGAGGGTTGCAAGGGATGATGATGGAGCTGTGTACCTGGATCAATAAATGTACATCGAGGATAAACTGAAACATTTCCACTTGGAAAAAGCTATAGAAGTTATGGTCCAACTTTTATCGCCACAGGATCAATAAAAGCAACAAGCTGTCTGTCCATTCAACCCAAAATAATACAGAGAAAGAACTGGCTCTCTATTACACTTATCCAACATCTCGAGACCTGACATAGCTTATGCTGTTAATAAACTTTGTCAGAAGAACCAAAAATCTGAAATTAGTCTACAAGAAAAATGGTCATCAACTTGAAGTTTATGTGGATGGAAGTTGGGCAAATGAAAAGACTGACATAAGATCTATTACAGGTTTTTGTCTATCCCTATCAGGTGGAGCAGTTAGCTGGAGGAGTAAGAAGCAGACATCTGTGAGTCCATGGAAGCAGAGTACATAGCCCTAAGTGATGTGTCAAGGGAGGTCACCTGGATCTGTGGATTACTTGAAGACATTGGGCTCAAACATCTGGTAGCAAAACCTATTACTATCCACGTGGACAACCAGGGAGCTATTGCGGTTGCTGAGAATTGCATAGTATCCGAGAGGTCCAAACACATAGACATCAAGTATCATAATATTGGGGAACAAATCAAAAATAATTTCAGAATTCTGGTGCATGTTAATTCTAAGTCAAATCGTGCTGACATTTTTACGAAAGTTTTGAACTGTAAGTTGAACAAATATATGCGTCAACGTCTAGGGCTTAAGTGAACTATGAAACTGATTATTAATTTGATTTTTTTAATGTGACCAACAAGGGGACGTGTTAAATACATGGATTCATTTGTATGTGTGTTGGCCACATTAGTAATGTTTCGCATTCATACGATTTGTGTTCTTCTTTTGTTTTGTTGTTATGTTTACTGAATTATTCGATGTTTGTATTGTTTTTGTATTTTGTATTGAGTCTGTGAAAGTGGTCGAATAAAAGGACAAGAATGTTTTAATAGTGGTTTCTTACATACTTATTCATTTCTTTATAACAGGGACCTGGGGGTCTATTCTCTTACTCGAAGCTCCCGCTCCGGTAGCTTCGAACTAGCTACCAAAATTGGCGACCAACCTTATCTCGACGGAGCTTTCTGAGGACCACAACAGGAAGTGGTGAAAAGTCTGGCGGTAGGAGACTATGAGAATTTATATGAAGCATATCAATGGAAACGCCGTGTTTGCTGACGTCATTCTGAGAACCAATGAAAACACTCGTAACTAAATTTTCCCTGTTTCTATCGCGAACAAGGATTTTGAATTGGGTAAGCATCATTGACATTCGCAAGAAATTTCAGATTTTGCTGTTGTTTCAGTACTTTCACATTTTGCTGTTGTTTTTTAGTAGCGAAATGTAAGTAACGGCTTTTACTGTAAAATGAAAGACGATGTATGTTGTCAGGTGCATTTTTTAACATACGTAGAGTTCATTCGATAAATTGATGTGTGGAATAATCAGCTTATTTCTGTTTTAAACAACGTTTAGGGATATGGATGACGTATCGAAAAGATCAAGAATGAAGAAAATACAATCCAAGGTAATGGTCAACTACATGACCGACAATATAAACCTCGCGAGAGGTAAGTTTGAGGGACTACAAGGAAAGTTGTTAATGGCGAAGATGTGGGAGGAGTTATGCGTTATTCTTAATTCACATGGCCCTCCTAAATCAGTGGATTTGTGGAAAAGAGTGAGTATTTTCGTTATGTTGTGTATACTGACAGCACGTACTTGCTACTTACAATGTCATATTATTTTTTCATGCGGTTTTCATGATCACTTGTAGGCTTGGAAAGACCTGAAAGGGAAGACTAGGCGAAGCGAGCAAGGATTAATGCAGAGTATGCCGCAACAGGCAACAAAGAGGTAAATGTTGGTAGGTTTTCGTTTAGCACTTGCATAATTAGGAATTAATAACTTTATTCTCATTATTTACTAAAGGGTGCTACTGCTCCACTGTCTTCGATGGAAGAGCAAATACAGAATATTATAGGGCTTGAAACCACGCAATCCATGTTCGAGACTACTTCTAGGCCACAAATAGATGTATGCATAAATATCTTTTGTGGTTCATGTGTGTAGGCCTTCAATTGCATGAATTTTCAACTATAATTTTTTGATTTAGGTTCCTTGTGGTGATGTGAGCATTAATGAAGATGTCGTTGAAATGCTGGAGGTTGGAAAATGCAATTCCATACTTAATGTTGATCATTATAAACCTTTGTTAAAAGAATTTATGAACGATTGTGATGATTTAGTGCCTACTAAGAATTAAACGAAAATTCATGAATATATGTCATGTCGTGACAGTAATTTTGTTTTTTGTAGGTGGAGGTGTCAACAACTCTAGTTCATGAACAAGTAGCTAGTTGCAGTGGCATAGGTGTGTCATGCACTAAAATATTGATTCTTCTATTTTTCATCCACTACAAACGCATTTATCATCTACTCAAAAAGTCAGGATGGGCATGACCTCTTATTGTTTACTTATATCTTATTTTCATTCATGTATAATTTTATTTGCAGGGAGCGTTGGAACTCTACCTCAAAGTGAGTAAAATGTACACGATCGCTGTATTTTTAAACATAATTAACATATTGGAAATGACTAACCATTTCATATTTTCATCTAGCTTCTCTGATGAAATGGGTATGTATAAATCTTTGTTGCTTATGGAATTCATTGGTTTCTTAAATTGGTATGTAGGTATTTCACATTAATCATGAGTTTTTTTTTCCCTCTACAAATGAGTATATACATACATTACATTGTTTATATGTATTTTTGAATGTATACTATAATTGTGTATTAACAGGCTTTTGAATATATATGAAGAGTTGCCTCATGGTTCATTGCGAAGGAGGGATACAACTAAGCTCCCCTTAAGTCAGGAATAAATATTTTTGAAATTTCAATGCTGTTCATGTTATTCTTTCCCATCCCTCAGCTTATCGGGCACCTTATCGCAATCTTGTCTGCTAAAATAGAGAACACAAATAAATTTATCATGGAATCTGAGATGGAGAATAGGAAGTTCATGCAGGTAAGCAGTCATTAAGTTTTTTAAGATATCACTAGAGGCATTATTTCCTTAAGGCAGTGTGGAGGAACATTATGCGAATACATAATAATGTCTTTGATGATATTTTTCAGACTCAGGCAGAAAATTCTGCTTCAATGGCAGAATCAATGAAAGAGATGGTTTTGTTGACAAGGGAATTGGTGAGTGGGCAGAGGAATGTAGGGGCTTTACTACAGCAGATTTCAGTTAATCAAGAGAAAATTCTTTCGGAAATTAAGAAGAATGCGGAGAGGATCGCAGTGTTACCGATGGATGGTAAGTTATATGAAAGTATAGAGTAGTTGTTATGGTACATATATGTAATAGCATTTTCTTAATTTATTATGACATTTATTTTTCAGGATAATTTTATTTTGCATCATGATGTAAACAAGCCACCATGTTGTTTGTTGAAATAAAAAAATTAACAATGGTAGTGAGGAGGCAAGAATGGTAGTGAGGGACGCGGAAAAGAAATACACAAGGGGAGTCGTGGGTTGAGAGAGCTACGAAAAAGAGGTGTTTTATAAGATCGGCAGAATAAGAAAAAAAGAGAGAACGCAAAGAAAAAGGAGGCGCCCACAAGAGAGAGAACCGATAGAAGGAAGGACGCGTGAATAAAAAAAAGGTGGAGAAAGATCGAGAGGGATCGTGGAGGAAGATATATCCGGCAGAGAGTGGAGTTGTGGAGTACTGTACCATCCGGCAGTGTTTGAGTGGAGACGCGAGCAGTGAACCCGATAAGTAGACTTGAATGGTTATTATAAATACACAAGGGGAAGAGTTAAAAGCCCATTGGAATATAAATGGAAGTTATGCAATCTGTTTGTTAAAATGATCGATTGTAAATTGGGCCCAATTAGTCTTACTTCATGATATTCCGAATATAAAAGTGTAAAAGTGATATTTTGTGCATGTTATTTCATAATTGTGTTTCTATACCCTAAGATAACACGAAACCAAATAAGTAGGAGGTTAGTGTTACATTAATTGGTAGTGTTACAATGACTTCATTTCAATTAACTTTTATTTTATAAGAAGCTTGTGACCGATTATGGCGACACAAAGTTTTAAAAACTCTGCATGATTGGGGTTTTAGGGGCAACCTTTTAATTTTTATCAGGAATTTCCTAGAAAAACGGGTATTTAGAGTTAGGGTCCACAACATCCTGTAAAGCTCCCGCACCCAAGAAAATGGGGTTTCTCAAGGTTGTATTTTAAACGTCACGCTGTTTGCTATCGCAATTAACAGCATTGAGGAATGCATAATACCTCCGGTAATTGGATCCTTATTCGTCGATGACTTGGCAGTTTTTTGCCGGGCATCCACGCTCCATTCCGCTACGAGGCAAATTCAGATGACCCTCAATCGGATCGAGAAGTGGTCCAACTACAATGGTCTTCGATTCTCGCCTGAGAAGACAAAATGCATGCACTTTTACCGAGTACGTGGAATATTCCCTATACCATCCCTGTTCCTCGGCAGAAAGAAGCTACCTTTTGTGCAGACGACTCGTTTTTTAGGGCTGACATTTGACTTTCGGTTGAATTGTCGCGACCACATTTCTATTGTCCGGGACAAATGTTTTAAAAATTTGAACGTAATGAGAGTTTTAGCAAGTACGACATGGGGTGCTGACCGAACCACGATGCTCATGTTGTATAGAGCTTTGGTGAGGTCTAAACTTGAGTATCGATCGGTTGCCTACTCTTCGACCCGAGAGTCCTATTTAAGACCTTTGAAGACGGTACACAATGCTGGCCTCCGGCTGGCCACTGGTGCGTTCAGGACTAGCCCGATTACTAGTATTTACGCTGACTGTGGAGAACCACCGTTGTACATCCGGAGAAATATTTTAATGTGCAATTATGCTGCCAAAATTTTATCATTAAAAGATCACCCTTGTTTTAATGCAATTTTTAAACCTAGATTTATGGATGTTTTTAACCGTAGGACAAGATCTACGAAGCCTTTAGGCGTGAGATTTCGTAATTTTATGAATGAAGCTGAATTTCGGCTACCCGAGATCATCCTCCAAGGATGCTCAGCTAACCCGCCGTGGGTCATTCCACGACCAGATGTTATTTGTTCTTTAGCGCGGGGAGCTAAGTCCTCCACTTTGGATTTGGAGTACAAGCTCCTTTTTAAAGAAGTTCTCGACCGCAAACCGCGGCTTATACCCATTTATACTGACGGCTCAAAATCCGAATCAGCTTGTGCCTGCGCCGTCATTCCTTATTATGGCGGCACGATCCAAGCTAAACTCAACCCGCTCTGCAGTATATACAACGCAGAACTTCTTGCCATAAAATATGCTCTGGAAAATATATCTTTACGCAAGTCCTATTTAATCTGCTCAGACTCCTTAAGTGCACTCCGTGCCATTTCAGATTACTACCCCTCTCATCCCTTGGTGCAGTCCATACAAGATACCCTTTACTCTTTGAGCAGGAAGGGCATTACAATTTCTTTCATGTGGATCCCGGGGCACGTCGGAATTCGAGGCAATGAGATAGTGGATGCAGCAGCGAAGAAGGCACTTAGTAAAACCAACATCGATTTTGATGGGGTCTCCTCCGACGATCTAAGAGCCGCACTGAAGAGAAAGTGCATGGAGCAATGGCAAGAGGTGTGGAATAATATCGCCGGCAATAAACTAAGAAACATCAAAGTAGAGACGACCGCTTGGTCCACCTCAGCCAGGAATAGTCGTAGGGAAGAGATCGCCCTCACTAAGCTTAGAATTGGTCATACCGCGCTCACACATGCATACCTCTTCATCGAAGAGAAACAACCTCCCCGCTGTGATAGCCTCCTGTGAGACACGTTCTGGAGGAATGTACAAAATACTCTCATGAACGTAGGGAACTAGGTGGAAACCAAGATATACCAACCGTTCTGGGTAATAATCTGGATAATGTTAATAATGTAATGCAATATATCATCAACACAGGCATAATTAAACTCTTGTGACTTCATACAATGGGATACCCCTTTTTGTTGGCAGCTTAATAAGCTTCCTTAATAGAACTCAATAAGCTTCCTTAATGTAAAGGAACTATGAGCGGTGCAAATGACCTTGCTGTCGACGCACCCCTAAAAACTCATCCCTACTACTACTTCTTCTAATATATACTTAAGGGTTCTTAGGGAAGCTGTAATAACTTGATCAAAATAAAAGTTTAATAACACACCGAATTCAATGCAATATGCTCTCATTTGTCGTTCCGGCTCGAATCACTGTTTATTTATTTTAAGCATAACTTCATAGCAACAATGCAAAACGACCAATATAGGCGACAGAGGAAGCGTCAACGGAGCTGTGAGGTACTATCCGTGCACTCCCGCGCAGGAGTTAGGGAAGCGTGTTCGGGGTTCAGGAATCTCGGAGAGTGAACCGGGAGTCAATGAAACCACACGGAACGTGTGGAACTCTCCGTTGACGCTTTCTCTACGCTCGAGCAAGCGTTCGATTTTTACCAGGGTACAGATTCACAGAAGACAGAATAAACAGCCGCACACAATTTTTTTTAAATCTTTACTTTTCATTATGTCAAGAAGGTTCCATCAAGTCACGCCTGAAACAAATACTTTTATTACATAATACTAATTATTAATTGAAATGTATTGGTATTAAGTAATACCGCAAATCGCGCAGTGTGTGGATTGATAGCTCAATATAAAAATAGCCGCAGGGAATATCCGATGCGTTGCACAGCCGTAGAAGCGAGCATTCGTCGATTTCCCGCCAAGAAGCGGAGCATTGACGTTTGTGTTCTGCTCCGGCTCCATTGTCGGAGCGGAGCACTTCAATTCCTGCTCGAGTGGAGTTCTCGCAAGAAATGCTCCGCTCTGGAGTGGAAAACCCAGGTCCCATTGTCGTCGCTCCGCTCCGGAGTGGAGCAGCAGGAATTGAACTGCTCCGATCCGACAATGAAGCCGGACCATAGCGGTGCGGAGGAGCGCTCCAGGGGGTCTATTCTCTAGCTCGAAGCGCGGTATCTTTCTGGTGGAGAGATGCTTAATTAAGCTACTTGCTCCCACTTGTATTCTCTAACGCTGAAGCTCCGGCGAAGGAGCTAGCAGAAGCTACCGGTAGCTTGTTAGGCTCCAACCCTTATTCTCTATGGGCTGTGAAGCTACTTCCGTAGCTCCAAACTAGCTATCACGGTAGCTTCGCGAAGCGCGCCCTTGGGACCCTGCGCTTCAGCTAGCTACCATAAAAATTCCCGTCATCCAAGTGGCGCATGTCGCTAATGTTTTGTTCTATCCCGTCAGAATTTTTCTTAGCATGGCTGGCGGTGGATTGGTAAACGAGAAAGGTGTTGACTATTTTTTGTTGTTTTTCCGTAATTATTTTCTTTGTTGAGTTCGCGCATGCTGCGGAAATTATTTGAAGCCTTTAATTGTTGTATTCTTAACAAAGCAGTGGGAATGAGTGATACACTTCGTGACTATTCATGTATGTGTCGGAGTGAACTATCGATCTCGCTATCTTTTTAATTTCAATATTTTGAGTAGTTAAGAGATTGTGGATTTTAATCATTTTATTTCATGTGAAAAATTATTTTGCATTAACTTATTGCTAGTGTGAGGACAAAACTTAGATTCAGTGATTGTTATTGATGTTGCGAGAGAAGGTCTGTTTTTGTGATGATGCAAATTGATGCCTTATTACCAATGCAAATGTATCCACTGTACTGAGGTGGATGTTTTATTTGAGCAAGTGTCTATACAATGATGGTTAAATTAACTGTGTATTTTTAGCAAAGGTCTTTCTAAAGTAATCCTTGTTGTGAAGTGATTGTGTGAAGGGAGTAAAGAGAGACATAGATGCAGACCGTCGGAAAGAGGGATATTTTTATGCGTTATAAGGCGGTGTAAGGTGTTTCATGATAAATTTTAATAAATATCTTGCTCCTCCAATGAGCGAGTGTGTTCATGATCTCATTCTGCTTTCATTTGTGTGTCTTTGGCCTTATATACCCATGTACTTGTAAGAAATTTAAGTGTAGCCACGAATATTCTTTAAGTCCTAGGAGGAAGTCATTACAAAAACAACAATAGTGGATGACATTCATATTAATAGAAGGAACTATAGGCTGGTTGATCATCTTCTTGGTCAAGTTGAAATGAATCTTACGCTAGCTACCTATACCCAATAGGGTAGCTAGTTGCGCATACCTATAGTATTTTGTTCAATTCTCGAGAAAATGGCGCTTTTATTTAATTTGAGAAGGCTGATGCTGATGCGGGAGATGGAAGTAAATGCGATGGTAGAGCTCAATGTGGAGCGAAGGAGATTGCGAGATTCGCAAAACGCATTCGAATTACCAGAAGAAACGTTTAAGCCCTTCTTCAGGGTAAATAGGGATATAGCGTTGTATCTATGCAATACCCTAACACCAATTTTGATAGGAAGAAGGAGATGCGGATTGAGTGTTCGCACACAGGTGAATTGGGTAGTTATTTATCTCGTGCGTGCCTTCTTGGGCATCGGGTCCAATGGCCTTTGAGATAATTACCGCGGCATTCGGCTAATACACCCACGTAGAATATTAGCATCGTATCAACTAATCAGTTTAATATGCCTTTACATAAATTATAATGGGCAACTATAACCATACATCCAGCCGTAACATTGATATTAAATATTTTTTTTAAACCTTTACTACCTTTTGAATAACATACCCGGCTGACATAATCTACGTTTTGGTTACTCTGCGATTCCTAGCTGAGGGATCCTATCAAAAGGGCGTTGGCCAGGATTTTTTCATTGCAATCAGCCAGCCGTCGACGTCACGATGTTTAAAGGCGGTGACGACTGCTATGGTTGATATTCTGTCAGAAGAATGGGTGTCATTTCCCCAGACCAATCAACAGAAAGCCATGTTGGAGCAAGGGTAAGATCATAATTGTTTCACATGTGAATGAGATGATGAATAATATAAATATACATAATGATGAATTTATATTAAATTTTACTTCTAACCTCATCTTCCTTGGAGTCATTGGCTTTCCGGGGGTAATTGGGGCCATTGTCTGTACCCACATTGCTATTGTTACACCCGAAGAGCATGAGGAGTCCTATAAAAATCACAAGGGATTCTACTCCCTCAATGTACAAATGGTAAGAATCGATGTGATCTGATACTTAAACATGATTTTAATAAGTTTGAAGTACAAGCTGTAATTGATTTCCCTGGAAGGCATGCAAAATTTTCTGAAACAATTCTGATTATTTTGGAATTACTATTTGTCTTCAGATATGTGACAGCCGAGTGAGGATCATGAATGTTACTTGTTATCCAGGAACTGTTCATGACAATTTTATATGGACGTATTGCCATGCCCGCACCCAAATGAGGAGGAGCCATGAAAACCGAATGGGTTATTATTACCTGATTGGTGAAGTACTAACATTTACCATGGCAGTACCGTTGCTAACCATCTCATATGGAATGTGATGAAGCAACCTATGTCTTCCTAAACATGTCTCTTATGTATATTCTATGATTTTCACTTAATCTTTTTTTAGCTATTTGGACTCAATCCAATTTTCTTTTCCCACTCACAATAGGTGATGCTGGATATGCCCTAGAAGAGTGGTTGCTCACACCCCTGCTTCATGCGGTAGAGGGTACCCCTGAGCACCGCTACACCAGGTCACTATGCACTGCACGCTCAGTGATTGAAAGAGCGATTTGGGCTTCTGAAAGCTCGGTGGAGGTGTCTCCTCAGAGACAGAGTTTTGCATTACAAACCGCAGGTCGCATGCAAAATAATTAAGGCTTGTATCATTTTGCGCAACATTATGATATTCCTCAGGTAATCTGAATGATTAGTCACGTTTTAAAGGTACATATTTAGTAAGTGAAAACCCACTCAAAAATGTTCAAAATTTTGAGTTAAAAAAATTTGTTTAGCTTTGAATCATGGAATTTCGTTTTCATATAATGCCAGATATGGAATGCTGCCACTACAGGAAATAGACAACTCTCCTCCATCAGATATTAATAACCACCGTGCCGCTGCTCAGAGAAATCGGGAAGCTATAATAAGACGATATTTCACCTAGGATGTAAGAAGATAACAATTATTTTTTTTCTACTGATGTTTTCAAATTTCATATGCTCAGCACTTACAATATTTTTGCAATGGTAGTGATATTTTAATTGAATTGTGTCCATTGAAGTTTAAATTTTAAATCTTAAAATGTTAATTATTTTGTGCAATTTATTCTTTTCATAATTAGTTTAGCAAAAGTGTTTTCCCCAAACAGACATTATCATGGCATCGACATTATTTTCTCAAGAGTAACGATGTTGATAAATGAGTTAATATTTGATTCTCTTGAAGATAAAATTATATATTATCTTGATACAATTTTTGACGACAAAAGCTTAAATAGGTTTTTACTATGTTTCCACCTTGCAGGATGATGCTGTGGTCAAGGGATCATAGTGGGTTTGTAAATGATAGCAGGCTGACAGTAGAGTAGCCCTCAGCCTCTGCAAACCAACTCTTTACCAACTTCCTTGGGGTAATCCTGCTAAGATATCTAACTTAAGGATTTCATAGCAAAAGTAATCAAATTCCTGAAATGTACAAACATGACATTATTTTTCCTGGAAAAAAATGTACTCACTCCATTGCTTTATCTTAGCTGTCCATTTCAATGGGAAGCTAACCATAAAGCATTGAACACATAGAGAGCAAAAACATATTCCCCTCAACTGGGTTTACCCTGCGAGTCGACAGTTTCCCAGGATATGCCACGTGGAGGCACCCAGCGAGAGTTGGTTGTCAGGAGAGATCAATCTCTCTGGGCCATCTTCATTAATAAGATGCGACTGCTCAGAGAAGACATAGAATATAAATCTCATCCTGACACCCCAAACACCCCGAAATCACAAGTACAAACTCAAAAAATCATAAAGCAAAATGAAATAAAAACTTTTTTGAAATTAAATTGAGTATAATAGTGCCACTGCTTCAAAAATATTTAATAAAGAAATTATAAACTCACAAATTAAATTAAAACTCCATGAAAATATTAAAGCATAATGATTCAACTGGTAAAACGAAAGTAAAATTAAACAAGAATACAGTTTGTAGCGTCCAAAGGTTGGCAGGCAATGCCAACGATTGAGGGACTACTTAATTAAGTTATTATTATCCATCATTTTTTTATATCATAGTGGCCCCTGGCAAATGGAGCAGTAGAATGCCAAAACAATGACATAGTGAAAATATTAAGGATTGCTGGTGCGTCAAGTTGGAAAGAGGAACTTCTGATATATCTATCCTCATATGAAGCCAATCCCAACTCAAAAACAAGCTGCCCAACAGCCAAGTTGTTTTTTGGGAGCAAGATTACATCAAACCTTCCAGATTTACAGTTATATTCACACGAGGACCTGATATTAGATAAGGAAATTAGGGACAGGGTGGTAATGTTAAAGGGCAAAGGTAAATTGTATGCTGATTTAAACCGTCACGCAATGCCTAGCCTTGTGTTACCAGGGGATGTGGAGTTAATGACAAAAGCAAGGGAAAACACTATCTACTCCCTATAGAAAATATCCTCTGACCGTTACAGAATGTCAGGTAAATTCGGTGTTGATTTCACGAGGGAAAACTTATAGAAGAATTACTAATAATGTCAAAAACAATGTTCAGAGGGAACAAGGAAGTGATCTGCAATGAGGTGACACCAAGGGAGAAAATAATATATGGAGGAAGGCGTTCACAACCTAGTCCTGTGAAGGCTGGAAACAATGAAGGAAAAACAGGACAACAGAATTGAGGTGGTCAATGAGACAACATAATAAACCCAGTTATTTACAATATTGTACTGTGTAGGTCACTGAAAATATATTCATTATTTAGCATGTAATCACTATTGTAGAAAAGGGATGTAGTATCCTAAGGTTGACAGCCATAGTTTATAGTACACCGGGACTAGCCAAAATGATAACTTTTTCGGGAGTACCCACAATGCACATTCATGCTAAAAATCCATTGAGAAAAAATCATACACCTTGATCGGGATTCGAACCGGGTCAAGGCAAATGATTTTTTCTCTATACTAGCAAAAAGGCTTCGTGTATGAAGTTGGTTCTTCTGACGAGATGATCCATTGTCGATCGGTTGCGGCGAAAACCACATTGAATTTTGGAGAGAAGGTCACGGCTTTCCAGATACCAAACCAGGCGTCGGTTAACCATTCTCTCCATTATTTTACAGAGGCTACTTGTTAGTGATATGGGGCGGTAGCTCCCAGGATCGCTGCGATCCTTACCCTGTTTAAGGACAGGGATGACTATAGATTCCCGCCGTGCATCCGGGAAAGATCCATCATACCAGATCTGGTTGAATGTTGACAATATATCAGCAAAAGCCTTAACGGGGAGATTCCGTATGAAGGCATAGTGGATGTTATCGCCACCTGGAGCTGTATTCTTCGAGCATGCGATTGCAGCTTCGAGTTCCCATAGACTAAAGGGCTCATTATATGGAAAGTCTGCTTTATTGCCAAAATTCATAGGGGCTGCCTCAGCTATCCGTCTCATTGATATGAATGCCTGGTCATAATTTTTGGAAGAGCTTACTTCAGCGAAGTGCTCCACAAATGCTTCCGCCACTTCCTGTCTGGAAGTTACAATTTTGGGTCCCGCTTTTAGGCCAGCGATAGCAGTGGACGTTCGGCTTCCAGTGATTTTATCCACCTTTTCCCATACCTTCGATATAGGAGTCCGACAGTTTATTTGGGACGCATAAGAAATCCACGAAGCCTTTTTGGCTTCCTTGATTATTCGCCTAGCTTTGGCCCGTAGTTGACGGAAAGCTGCCAGGTTCATTGTCGTTGGGTATTTTTGAAAGATCTTAAGTGCTCTTTTCCTTGCGGCAATAGATTCTGCGCACTCGTTGTTCCACCATGGGACGGGTGGACGCCTTGCAGCTATCGATGTCCTAAGGTCTGTTCACTTTATCTTTGCGGGTGAGCTGGTGCGGCTTAACCGAGTTGGGGTGAGAAGAGGGAAAGTTTATCTACACGTGACTTTCCCTCTTCCAATCAGCAGACAGTAGGCGTGGCCTAGCACTTCGGAATTTCAGTCGCTCTCAGACCTCCGTCGCGTCAACTTCGTGAATCTGCTAGCTGTGTTGCCAAATCTCGCGCGTTCTCTTGGTGCTCTTCGATTCTTCCATTTAAATCCAACTTATAACTTACTGTTCCTTATTCTTCCACTTCAATCCTTTTCCATCGCCTTTCCAGAAAATTTTTATTCACCTTTTGCATTCCCATCAGCACCGACTCACTCCCTCCACCTATTCCCTCTCAGTACTTTTCCGATCCCTTTCTTAACAAATCCTAACCCTTTTCCTCAACTCCGTATTTACTTTTGAGTATTACAACCAATATATTTTTGTATACCTCTGATTTAAAAGATTAAAATCCAAGCGTGTTTATTGAAGGCTCCGAAAGTGACTCCGAAAATTAAGACACTGACGGGAGGGAAGACGAGGAGATTGATTTATTAGCCACACCACTCCAGCAATAAGTACAAAATAAATTATGTAATAAAATACCCGTCGTGCTACTTTTCTCCATTCTTTTTGCATCCTCATCCTCACGAATTCCCTTGCAATCCCCGTTTATCAGAATGTTACGCTTATGTATGCCTTTCACCAGCGGTCTCGCATTTAACGGACAATATCCTGGCTTCTGAGATGAGATTATTCTCAATCCCCTCTAAATAGGTAGCTATACATTGTATGCATTGTTTCGCCGCCGGGCCCAAAATATCTGTGGCCACGTATGAGTCACACCTTTTCAGTGGGACATTAGGGCGCCTGTGCACATTTGGCAACGTTAAGGTCGCTCCTGCTCTCTCTCTCTCTCGGTACTACCCCTCCCCCTTCAGCGAGGCCCTCCGATAGTTTCTGGGATCTCACGAAAGCTGACCCGCAGAGATAAAATGAACAGATAATAGGGACGCTAGCTTCGGCAGCATCCAATATAGCTTTCGTAAGGGTTAAAACATTTTCAGCTCCATTTCGGTCGTCAGTAAATGTAAAATTGAAAAGATTTCTAAAAAGCGGCCAGTCCCCTTTTTTAATTGTCCAAGCACGGGGTCCGTTAAAATCGCAAGTTCGTCTACTCGGTTTTGAAATAAAAATCGGGAAATGGTCGCTCCCGCAGAGGTCGTTATGTACTGACAGCTTTAATCTAGCTCCTAAACTACAACTATAAAAACACAAGTCAATAACCGAGAACTCTCCATTATGACTATTGAAACGAGTGTGTTCGCCGTTGTTGAGTAAAATAAAATTAAAATCATTAATAAAATTAGCTATTAGCTTTCCTCTACTATTAGCTTGTGTTCTGTTGCTTCCCCAAAGGGAGTCATGAGCATTAAAATCCCCCAACAGCACGTGTGGTTTTGGAAGCTGAGCGACTAGCGACTCAAGGGCATTCTTGTTTACTGGTGCCCACTGGGGCAAGTAAATATTTGAAGAATGTATTCTTAACGGTATATAGTTGCATTCATATCTTTCCTTGTACAGTATAGCTTTCGATCTACTCTTTCCTTTGCCGAGATTCGCCGTATTCATAAACCGCACATTGGCAGTGGTATGTATACTGCACTCAACCTGCATAAAATAGTACGCAAACTGCATAAGAGGATAGGGGTTGGGCTATTTCCCCTCTTAGTTGGTATCTTTGGGGAGGAAGACGCAAAAAAGGCGAGGATATACTACCCATGGAAAAAAGGCTTGATCCATTCTCCTTGACCTTCTCGACAATTGCCAAATGTATTTAAATATCCATGAAATGAACCTCAACTTCAACATGTGATATTGTGTTCACTTAGTTCTCAATATTCTCCTATCATTTGAAACTGCCAATGTAATACATATGATGAAATTTAAATTGCTAGCTGTGTACAGAGAGAGACTGATTAAGATGGGCAAGCATGAAGAGATTGATGTAGCTCTGGAGCAGAAGGCTAAGAAGTTGCCCAGTTATTTGTCCTAACGCTCACTTGACCTCAGCGGTCCAAGAGGTATGACAATGACTTCAGCCATTAGACAGCAGGACCAAGGATTCGGCAATGGGTATAAGCAGAGGTAAATTGTTACTTCTTTCCTTTTCTGTCGCATAATGGGAGTCCAGCCCTGTATCTTATGTCAATCTTCTAAATAGCTTATTGTTTTTTAAATTGGCAGTGGCGATCTTAACCCTTCCAGTTGTGACGTTACGTCGTTAAATCTGGTCGATGGTTCACGTAAGCCCAGACATAGGGAAAACTCCAACCGTCGGTCACAAGCTGGATCAGGGAAAGACTCCACAAACAAAAAATCAGCTCACAAGAAATAAATTGCCAAAAATAATTTACGAGTATTTTCTTTCAATATCTATTCCAAGTAGAGTATTCAAATTCAGAAGTATTACAGAAAACAATGATGATAACTAATGATCCCATAGGAAATATTACCAACTAAATACCAGCAGTATAATTTTTCTAAATCGGCCATGTCCCACTAGCCATGCGTCCAACAAGAAGGCCCGAGCAGAAGAGAGCTTGGCTTTTGCACGACGAGACAGGATTGAGGGGAGGGGTTTTTCCAAGGAGCGGAGGGGTAGTCAGGGCGATGTTCTATCCGCTGCGTCACTGCCCCTGTTGACAGGCTGCTCCGCAAAACATCATCCCTGGGTTGGATTGAACAGCATACCAGCCAGAATTTTCCCCTCAAACTTCTGGGTTGGAGACATCAGTCGAATCAGAGTGATATTCATTGGAACACAAGGAGCGGAGAGACATAGCGGGGTGAGGTGTTGGAGGGAGAGAGAGTTGTGATAGGACCATGGTAATACTTCTCACTCCAAACTGCATACTAGAGACTCATAACCCATTTCCCCTTGCTTGCCAATGAGTAAGTATTCCTCCGCAGTAGTTCTATATAAGTCTTGGATTGCAGGTAGGCTGGGTTCGGGGCTGGGTTTCTGGATGCAGGGTTTCTGGATGCAGGGTTTTCTGGATGCAGGGTTTTCTGGAGGCAGGGTTTTCTGGAGGCAGGGTTTTCTGGAGGCAGGATTTTCTGGAGACGGGAGTTTCCGGAGACAGGAGTTTCCGAGACAGGAGTCTCCGAGCCATTGTCGAAGGGCCTTTGCGCGAAAATCCTTTGCGCAAGTTCTGCGGATAAGTTCGGAGGAATTTCTGGGGGGGTACCAGAAATTTGGGGGGGGACACTAAAAAATGCCACACAGTCATGACGTCCATTAAAATGGACACACATATTTGGGGCCCCTCCCTGAATAGCTACATTGTATCAGAGGTGATGAAACACATTGTATTTATCCACTCAACCTTCCTTTGCATTACTAAGTTGCAAACTCTTACTTACGAGCTTGAGCTTCAGAAGAGTGAAGATGGCTTCAGTTGAAGATGGCTGCCCGTAGAGGACGATCTGCTGGTAAGTGGTATTTTATATTATTTATAATTAAATAACTTGGTAGTTCGCAGCAGTTTTTGTAACTTTATTATGAGAATGAAACATTGTTTATTCCTGATAGACTAGCTTATATACAATATTAATTATGTTTGTAATATAAATGCCCTGAAATATGGTGTCAATTTTAATGGACATAATTACTCAAAGGCTGTGCATGTGTTTAAGCTATTTACTCATATTTTTTGGACTTATAGGTACTTCAACCACCAGAATACTCAGAGAAGCGGATATACTGGACATAATCAATTATGGAAATGTCTAGGAGGTGGATTTTCTTGACAGTAGCGATGATGAGATGCATGATGAGCGTAAATTTCGTCATATTACTGAGGAAGGTAGGTGTCCTTAGTTAACTTTTCCCTTGCGATAAAAGTTAGCGTCGCAAGACCTGCCGTTTTGACCTCATAGGAGGCACCGCGTGTAGTTTTATTTAAGAAATATGGCTGTCGCAATGAATAGTGGTGGTGGCATAGTGTGCTGTGATACTGATTAGACGGTACTGGGTTCAAATCCTGGTGAAGCCTATATCAAAAATGGCATCAATAAATTCCTGCATTGAAATCCATTGACTCTTGGAGCCTGGTTACAAACTGAAATTGACGCAGGGAAAGAAGCTGGCCCCTACCTTGCGAAAGTATAAATTTCACTTACCATTGGCTTAGTACAAGGCGAGCTGTATTCTTACCAGCCATAGCCAACCTTAGTGTTTCAATATTTAAAAGTAACAGAGAGAAATGTTTTTTTTTTAGTTTGGGTTGGTTTCAATGGGAGTAAATAAAGCCAACACACTAATTGTAAGTGAACAACTGAAGTAATTGAAAATATAAATTGTGAATTATGCCACCATTTTTATGTGATAAAATTGCTTCAATATCAATTGCCATTTTCAATGTTCCTATTAAACGCTCTTTTTTAAAACATGCTTCATGAACTAATCTTTCCCAGTAATCTATAAATTCGAATGTAAAGCTATGAATGTCTTCCTCCATTACACCGTAATATCCATATTTGCCGGAGTTAAGTTAGAATGAAGTTGAGGAAGAATTTTGAAAGTTAACTAGTAAATTTGCCAATTAGAGCCAACTGTTTTGAAAAATGATTTCCTTTATTTTCCGTCACAGCACATCTAATGTAATAACTATTTTCTAGGTAATGCTGAAATAGAAAACAGTAGTGATTTGGCAGAAGATGGCGCAGATATGGCTGACATTTCTAATTTGCCCAAAAAGCTATCGGAAATGTACCAACTGACTGAGAAGAAGAACATTGGTTGGCATAAACATCGTTTGCCTAGCTCGCCTCAACACCAAATTTGGGATGCTGCTGAGGTAGACCCTCCTGTTGACCTATTGTCTCCTCGTGAGTACTTCAGCAGGTACATCCCTCAGGAAATGATCGACTAACGTATGGTGGAAATGACTAACGTTTATGCTATACAAACCGATACAGCACGGTTCAACCCCACAAACAGGCAAGAAATTGAAGTGCTACTTGGGCTCCATATTATTATGGGAAATCTTGGTTATCCAAGGGTAAGGATGTACTGAGATAGTGCAATTGGAATTCAAATTTTGAAAGAGTCTATAAAATATTAATAGGTTTTACAAACTACGGAACAATTTGCATGTTGTAAATAACTTGGAAGTGGATATAAGTAAGGATCGATTTCACAATATTAGACCTCTTTACAATGCCATTCGATCGCGCTGCTTGCAATTAACTCTTGTAAAGGAATTGTGTGTTGACGAGCAAATTATTCCTTTACAAAGGTTCCCTAAACAATACATTAAAGGAAAGCCTTCTCCGTGGAGGATCAAAGTATTTCATTTGTGTGGAAAAAGCGGACAGTCATATGATTTTCTAATTTATCAGGGGGCGACCACTGAAGTTGAAAAAGAAATACAGCAACAAATTGGACATGGTGCTTCAGTTGTACTGAATTTAACTGACAGAATATCAAACACAAACCATGAGTTGTACTTTGACAACTTTTTTAGCTCCTATCACTTGTTGCAAATTTGTAAAAGGAAAAATATTCTGGCAACAGGAACTGCAATAATAAGCAGGTTTTCTAAACCCCCACTAATGTCCGATTCGGAAATGAAAATGAAGGGCAGAGGATATTGTGAGGAAGTATACAGCAGGGACGGTGATGTTATTCTAACAAAGTGGATGGACAATAGACAGTTATGATGGCCTCCAATTTCATTGGAAAGGGAAATATGGATGAAGTGAAACGCTGGGATAGGAAAGAAGGAAAGTATGTCCATATAACTAGGCCTGAAGTAATTAGCAGTACAATTCTAGCATGGGAGGAGTAGACAAACTCGATTTTTTAATCACCTTGTACAGAACATTCATACGGTCACGGAAATGGACTTTGCGCATGTTTACGCATGCACTTGACCTTGCTCTAGTCAATAGCTGGCTTGAATATCACCAAGACTCCAAAAACATGGGGATATCAGAAAATTTATGCCTCGATTTGCTTCATTTCCGAATGGAAGTGGCTGAATATTTGATTAAATAACGGAAATATGATACGAAAAGGGGTCGCCCTCGTAGCACCAGTGAAACGCCAAGTCCTAAGGTACAAAGAAGGGACTTTAAAGGGCTTTGCTCAGATGCTCGCTATGATGGTATGAACCATTTTCCTGAAATGGATGGCAAAAAAGAGGCTACAAGATGTAAATTGGTAAAATGTTCTGGAAAACTCATGTGTACTGTTTAAAATGTAATCGCCATCTTTGCTTGACTAAAGAAAAAAATTGTTTCAAAACTTATCACATGAAATAAATTAAGTATGTGAATTTAATAATGTTGTGTATCAATAAATAATATTATAAAGAGATGAGAAGTCGATTGCAGATTGTGATCTACGTTGGACACCCACATCATTTGGTTAGTGGAATAAGTGTATTGCTGCATGGATATTCAATAGATAAACGTGTGAAAACCATATAGGTATATCGTATTTAGTGCCCCGCCACTCAAGTACCTCTATTTTCTCGCCGGAAAAGTTGTTGCTTGCGCCCCAAAGGACAACAATAAGAGAAGAAAGTGGTTCATGACCTACGGAATGGAGTTAAATACTTCATTTCCATTGTCAACGGGATATTTCTCAACGTATGTACACTCTTGAATCAGGGTTACCGAAGCGTTTTATCAATACGCCAGTATTTCTCGGATGCCCACCAAATTTAAGATGTATCAAATAAATGTAAATAACCCTAGAAATGTACCTAATAGTCCACCGTTTGTAGGATCATATACATAAAGGAAGGTTGCTATTCATGAGAATAAATACTCATTACGATTGAATCACGGCAGGTCAACTGTAGCAAAAAAATAACTGGAATTACTTTTGAATCAGTTTATGCTGAATTTTAAGGATTAAATGTTAAAGGCCTCTGCATTTATTTTGGGATTACTCCATGTATGTTGACTTTACTTGAAAACATTAACACCAGCATTCCAGCTGAAGTCTTCAGGTCGACTGCTGCATCGTGGCGAATACCTTCAAATAAACATTGAAAGTTCACTTCTGAACAAAACTGTTAACTTAAATGGTTTGTAACATTGAAAAATATTGATTTTAATTATTTATCCCAACTTTGCTCGTGATTATAGCGCTAATAAGAACTGTAGTTGTTAGTTTTAAAAAAGACTTGTTTTGATCACCGTTGTTTGAACCGCGCGGGTGACGCCCTTTTTCGCCTGTTTTCCGACAAATGCCGTTCGGCGTCGCCGCTGCTCCTGCCCGGATGCTCGGCGCATGCGTTCCGGTGCTGTGCTTGGTACGCGACTGCTGGCCGTCGCCTCGTCCACTTTGCAACGAGACTCAACCCAGAAAGGCAGACTGTTGGAGACCATCCAGGCGGCCAAACGCAAAATTGTACTTCAAAAGAGCGTCAGAATAAACCCAATAGCAAAATTAAGCCAGGGATTTAATTTATTTTAGTTCCTGCAGAAACAACCGTTGTGTTGCACTTGATCTGATTTTTTCCATATTACATTTCATTTTGCAGCTGCTGTGTTTAAAAAAACTGCCTTTCTCGCGCCTCGAAGTAGCCAAAAAAACAATAAAAGTGTGGCTGAAGAATGCTCCGTACAGGAAGTGATTCGTGAGAAAGAAAAAATTACATTATATGCAATAAAACCTCTTCATATCGGTGCCGGATTAGAGCCGGTGTCCCATGTACGTATATGCCATGCTGGCAAGAATGCTGGAAATTAAAGTGGCAGTAAATGCTACCCTCGCCAATCATCCAAAAGGCAAATTAAGCGGAGATGATTGGAAAAATATTGAGGTGTACGTAAAAGTGCAGGGCCCCTTCAAAGGAGCTACAACCACACTGGAGCGCCAGCAATATTGTACAGCCTCAATGTTTATTCCAGAATTGCTCTTTGTGAAGAACTGCATGAGCAGTTTTGGAAAAAGCGGCAATGTCAACATAGAAGCGCTTGCGCAAAAATTACTGGAAAGTCTGGACAGCAGGTTTGAAAATGCGCTTAAAATGATTATTATGTCGTTGCCATGTTTTTGGACCCACGCTTCAAAAACCGTTTACTCAAAGATGAAAACAGGCTAAGAGTTAAACAACTCGTGGGGGAGGAAGCGGAGAAACTCCTTCCAAGTCGGGAAGAGGTATCAAAAAAGAAAGCAGACACACCTAGCTTAAAGAGATGTGCCGCAGGTTTGTTATGCACCTAATTTCATATCAAGCATCGAGCCAAATGCGACTTGAAAGTAGTTAAATAATCCATAAAACTATCTCTTCATTCACAGAGCAGGAGCCAAAATTCATGTCGTTTCTAAAAGAACTTGTGGGAGAGATGGAAGAGGAGCCGTCGATACAGCACGATTTCTGGGACGAATACGATGACTATATTGCTGGGAAAGTGGCAAATCAAACATCCTCACCTATGGCGTGGTGGAGATAACCAGAGACGATTCCCAAACTTGGCCGTGCTCGCCAGGAATAACTTGAGTTGCCCCGCAACTCAAGCGCCAAGCGAGCGGCTATTTTCTCGTACTGATGCAATCGTAGCGGAGAGAAGAACTTGCTTTAGGGCAGATTTAGTTGAAGAACTTTGTTTTCTACATGACCATCATGAAATAATGATGAAAATTATTAAACAGTAAATTTGAAGTAGAGTTTAATTTTTCATTATGTTGTTATAAATTTCATTTTTTGAGTGGCGTTGCTCGCGGCGCAACCAAGCGTTCTGGTTATGTGGCCTTTTCCCATTGAATGTCCGGATTCTTCTGCCTAATTTCCAGCCATGACGAGCTGAAATTGTATAATAAATATACGTGGAGGAAAATCTGCAAATAATTAATAGTAATATTTTTGTAATACAACCCACTTCATTCTCTGCAGTGGGATTGTTTCACAATAGTTAATAGAGCATCCAGCCAGAGATATGAAATTTTTTTTGTGCCAAGGCCCGCATTGAGTTACCAAGAAGATATACTTTTTGGTCTAGCTTAAGCGAAATTTTGTGGGAAAAACTGGTGCCTTTGCTGCTTCAATGGCTTACAAATTTAATGAGTTGTTTAAAATTTCATTTTTTGTAATAACTTTCCATGGCTGTGCCTTTCTAACTTTTCCAATTTCCTTCAAAATTGTTCGTGATTATTTAACTTTTTAAACCAAAGATCGGCGTGGTAACTTTTCTAACTCTTTTCAGCCACAAGCGATTATTTCATGAAGCGGGAGCCGTAATTCTGTTGAGGCAACATCCTTAAACCCTCTACTGTCGATTCCGATAATTAGATGGCCAAGTTTGTAACGGTACGGATCGGAGTCGGCCCGACGCGTAAATTAATAAAATCGCAGCTGGGTTACGTCCGCGCGCACACTCGCATTTTGGCATCGGGGAGTGAAAGGCGGCACTAAATATCTGGGTGGAGTGTTAATTTTATGTTTAAATGTATAATATTTGTGTTACAAAAGTGAAATGCAGTGAAAATGTGTTAAGTTGGATTTCCGGTAGAGGCGACGTTGTGGTTCTCTCCCGGAAAGCATTCGAAAACCCGCCTCTAACTTGTGTGAAAGAGGGCGTTAGTGGGTGAATCGGAGGTGTTCATGGGTAGAAGAGAAGTGATAAAAGGCGACGACGCGAGGTCTAGCTCTCTCTCTCTCATACGCGCTGGCACTAATCAAGTTGAATTGTGAGGGCAGTGACAAGCAGTGGCAGGCCAACTTCGGCAGGTGGACGGAGTTGCACGCACATGGACGGCTGGCGAGGGGTGGCTTGGACATCAAGGAAGGACTTAAGCTTAGAATTTCCCAACGCCCTAGAATTCCTTAGCAATCCAGATTGTCCCCTCCGAAAGTCCCTAGTGAACTCTCCATTAAAGGCCCTAGTGAATTCGCTGTTGACCTTCGCTCCGTATTGGGTTATAAAATTAGTTACATTGAGGTTATGTGGTAAATTAATTTTTATTATGTTTTTGTACCAACGAAAGGCATAGAAAGGCGTACTTATACCAAAAAGAAAAAATTGTACCCATAAAATGTTTTTTTAAACAATTTTACCTAAAAAATAAATGTTTTAGGTAATAATATTTTCCTCAGCATTCATATGTCTTCTAATCCATAATGATGTTCCTGATAGTACCTCTATTCATTTAAGTTTACAAAAAATTTTTATTAGTTAAATGAATGTGAATTATTATAATTTAAGTAGTTAACAGTTCTGTTATAATTGATTATTCACAATTAATCGTTTTAGAGTACTTCTATTTTCAGAGCATGATGCAGGCAAAGGAGCCAATGTCAGGGTGTCTCCTGAGCAGCGAGCCATGATGCTCCAATTTATGGAGGAGCACCCTGCATTGGCTCGCAACCAGCTATGCGGCCCACAAGGGGCTGCAATCAGACCAAAGCAGTGGAAAGACCTGGGAGATAGCCTCAATGCTTATCCCAAAGGGACCCACTACTGTAGTGGCACTACCCACTACCCTTTCATAATCCACCCACTACTCCCAATAGTACACCTTCGCCCTGCGGTCGTCCTAGATGCAAGACCTGCCCAATTTTTACCCCTCCTTCTATCCCTAGTCATCTCGTCTCCTGTCTACCACCACCCCCTGCGGCCTCTTGTACTTCCAAGAATGTAGTTTACCTCATTCAATGCCAACACTGTCCCTCCTTTTATATAGGCAAATCCTCAATCCCCCTTAACCAAAGAATCAATAACCACAGGGCATCATGCACTTCCCCTGACTTTGCGTCCTTCCCGGTGGCGAAACATGCGGCCACTCATCAGCGTCAATTCAATGATTGTTACAATGGGCCGGATGAATAAAAGTTGAGCAAATGCTTACGTCAAAAGGTCGGAGCATAAGCATTTGCTCGGAGCAAAAGGTCGGAGCATAAGCATTTGCTCAGTTTCGTATGAATAAGCTTTACCTTATGCTCAGGAGCATTTGCTACACTTTAAATACCTTTTGCTCAATATTCTAGCAATGGTTCTCGCGACAACATTATTTGCGTCCCGTGTGGCGGTGCATTCTCGTTTTGAATCGTTCAAAGCTACAGTCTAAAAGTGGTCAGTGTAGTGAGTACACGCAGAATATTGAGAAATGGAAGACAAATCCGAAAGTGTTTTAGAGGATTGCCATGTGGAAGGATACTCATCCAAGTTGCTGTTTATATCCCAGCAGATTATTAAATATCCTGAGATATTAGAGAAATCTCAACTTCCTCGTATCAAAGTGAAAAAAGAAGAAGCGCTGAAGATCATTTCGGCCTGCTACGAAAATAACTTCGGTGAAATTCTTTCCGTGGGTCAGCTTCAAAAAATAATTAACAATATGAAGACTAGGCTTCGTAGAAAGACCGACTTGAAAAGAACGGGGAATAAACGCATTCGACTTCAAGAATGGGAGAATATGCAGTACACAGCAATGGAGGGCTGTAAGAGCTCAGAGGCAATTCTACCAGGAAATGCTGGAAAGTACTTCTCAGACAGACAGCACTTATTCGTGTAGTAATGAGTTAAGTTTCACTCAACTTTAATTTTTTTCTGTAATTTTCTGTGGCTTTTGAAACATTCATTTACCATTTATCAAAATGAAAACTTTAAGAATTAAATACTGACCTTTTATTTCTACCTTCCGTTCTTTCACTCCGCTCTACTCTTGCTCTTGGTTGTATATAATTCTTGCAATATTACTCCGTTTTTGGCAACCTCGTTGACGTAATTCTCCTTCATCAATGGCTGCCTCTTCATTGACGTCTTCTTCCTCCTCATTTCCCACGAAGTCATCATCTTGGAGATGTTTTGCTACATTATGAAGCACAAAGAAACATGCAATGATGGAAGGTATCCTTTCAGATTGTACTCGGCAGACGTACTGTAGAATGGGAAATCTTCTCTTTAACTGGCCGAAACATCTCTCAATTATTACCCGTTCCCTTTTGAAAAGTCGGTTGTATGCTCTTTGCATTGGTTCCACAGGATTACGATAGGGGGTCATCAGCCACGGTTCAATGCCATATCCGTCATCTCCCAGTAGTACAGCATCGTTAAATTGACATAAACCAGCACGAGCATCAGAATTTCTCCATATTCTACTATCATGTACCGACCCGGGCCAGCTTACGTCAACACTCGTGAATATTTCCCTAGCGTCGCAAGTAACTTGTACATTTAAACTGGAATAACCCTTTCTATTAATGTATTCGTCTCCATGAACTGCAGGCTTTAGAATCTTAATGTGTGTGCAGTCAACAACACCAATGGCACTAGGAAAAGATAATTCGGCTTGCCAAAACTGTTTTGCTTCATCTATGGCGTTTTGGGAAGAGGGAAACTTAATCCACATGAGCCTTAGCAATAATTTTTTCCATAACCATTGCCACAGTTCTTGAAACGGTTGTCTGATGCACCCCAACCTCTTCTCCAATACCTCTTTGGAAACCTGGATCGGCAACATATCTCAGAAATATTTTCAGTCGATGCTCCGATGAAAGAGCACCACCTCGAGTCTCACTGTTTTCTCCAAGGTAATGGTTGGCAATTCATTGCAAGTTGTCTTTATTGACGCGGAATAATGCTTTGAAATCGTCGGTGAATGGAGAAACACGAGTTTTATAACGTTTTTCTAATCGCACATAAGGTACGTACTCGGCCATCGCGGAAAAGTTTTAAGGTGCATCTACCTCGGAGGAGAAGCATTTAAAACGGAGCAAATGCTCACCCGCAGAAGCATTTGCTACACTTTATGCATACAAAGTGCTAGAAATGTGAGCATATGCTCCTGCTCCACAATTAGAGTGAGCATTTGCTCATGCTCCGTGAAAACGTTGAGCAAATGCTTGTGCTCCTGATTTTTATTCATACTAAGTGAAGCAAATGCCCCAAATTTCGCGAGCATAAGCTTTTGCTCACTTTTATTCATCCGGCCCATTTGTATCAGTTTTGGCCTCCCTTCCCCCACAGACCACCCACTCAAACTTAATTCCATTGAATTAACGTACATATGGCTATTCAAAGCATTTCTTCCTCCCGGCATAAATATCAACCGATAATCCCTTAATTGCCTCAGCTCACTCTTTCCCCCCCTCTTTGGACCCTACCTCCCCTCTATTTCCCCTTCCCTCAGCTATCCTTTACCTAAAGTCTCCTACCTAACTCTGAGGAAGGTGGTAATACGCCACCGAAAATTCAGTACTTACTGTGAATATTTTTTTTATCTTTTTTTAGTGCGTTCTGTGATTCTGCTGAACCTAGGGTTTTTTACGTTGCATATATATTCGAAATACCTAATTGGTAGAGAATTCTGTCCATTTCCTTGATATAAACTCTTTGCACCTTAGCATATTCTTTGCTTGGGATATATACAAATATATTTTTTAATAAAAAATATGCTGACTCTATATATATATATATATATATATGTTACTTATGAAAGACACCACAGGTGATATGAATATAAATAAATGCCATGATAGGCCACAAAAACACAGACACAAATAAAAGAGGACTCACACGTTAGTTTCTTTCAAATTTTCGACCTCTTAGGGTCTTCGTCGGGAGGGAGGCAAGAAGAGACTGAGGACGAGGACAGAGGATGTCTAAAGGCTGAGGAGATTAGGATAAGATAGGGGAAGGGAGAGGATGGGGAATGGGGGATAGGAGAAGGCTATGGAGATCAGTGGGCCCTGTTAAGGCCAGGCGGGTTGAATGCTTGGTGTAGCCAAATGGAAGACAATTCAAGCGTTTTTAATTCTAGCGGTGAGGCGGAGGGTGGGAGAGAGGCAAGTATTCCTATGTGAAAGCAGTCATCAAATTCTAAATTATGGGAAAAGGCGTGGGTAGGGACAGGAAGCGAAGCAGATTGGGAAGTGGATTTGCAAGAAGCTCGATGGTTGTTAATCCGTAGGTTGAGTGAGGTGGTGGTTAAACCAATGTAGAAGGCGGGGCAGGAATTACATAAAAGGATATAAATTACGTTACTGGTTGTACAGGTGGGGGATGGAGTGGAAGGAAGCGGAAAAGTGAGAAATTTGTTAGGAAGTGGCTGGGTAATGAGGATAGCACACGTTTTGCAACGGGGTCGTTGGCAAGGGATAGGTAAAGAGCTAGTACGGGTGGTGAACCTTGAGAGTGGTTTAGTCGTTTTGAGAATGGAAGATAGATTTGGCGGCCGACGGAAGGATAAGGATGGACAGCTAGAGAAGATTTTTCCAGTAGTGACATTGTTAGAAAGAATCGGAAAAAGGCTTTTGATGATTCTGTTCAAAGCCTGCACGCCCGGGAAGTATGTGGTGGAAAGGGAGAGATGTGTGGTTTGTTTCTTGGTATGAATTTTGGGTTTGTAAGTATTGTGTAGGATTTTCTTACGCAGAAGGTTCTCAGGATATCCTCTACGAAGAAGGGAGTGGTGAAGATTATTAAGAAAAATGTCCAAGGATTCGGGATTATTGCAAATTCTGTGGCCTCTTACTGAGAGAGAGTAAGGAAGGGATTGTTTAGTGTGTGAGGGGTGACAGCTGTTGAAGTGAAGATATTGTTGTTTGTTAGTAGGTTTAATGTGGACTGAAGTGATGAAACTTTTATTTTCTAGGGAAATGGTAACATCGAGAAATGTTATTCGGGAGGGGGAATGGTTAGAGGTAAAAGATAGTTCGGAGAATTCATTGAGTGCTGAAATGAAAGAGCTCAGTGAGTCTTCTCCATGAGGCCAGAGAAGGAAGATATCATCTATATAGCGAAGCCAAAGTGACGGTTGAAGTGGGTAGGATGATAGGAAGGATTCTTCAAGGAGACCAAGAAATAAATTTGCGTATGAAGGGCTGAATCTGCTTCCCATGGCGCAACCTTTGATCTGCAAATAATGTTTATCGTTGAAGGAGAAGGCGTTTTTAGTGAGGATTAGGTGAGAGAGATCGATTAAAAAGTCAGTGCTGGGTATCTGAGGTGTAGGTCGATTGTCAAGAAAGTGTCGAAGGGAGGCAAGGCCTTCTACATGAGGTATAGAGGTGTATAGTGAGGTCACGTCGATAGTGACCATAATGATGTCTTTATCAACCGGGAGAGAGGTGGAATGGAGGCGATTGAGGAAATGGTACGTATCTTTAATGTAGGAAGGAAGGGAGTGTACAAGAGGCTGAAGATAATAGTCAATAAAGGAAGAGATTCGTTCTGTGGGGGAATTTAAAGAGGAGACGATTGGGCGACCAGGATTGTTGGCCTTGTGAATTTTCGGTAGAATGTAGAAGTGAGGGGTTCGCGGATGGGGTGGAGATAATAAGGAAATGTCTCCACTAGAAAGGCCCTCTCTTGGTGCTTTCCTTTTTAAAAAGGATTGGATGTTTCGGTGAAAGGCAGGGTTGAGATCATGCGAGGTAGGTGTGTAGGAAGAGGTGTCAGAGAGTTGTCTTTGGGCTTCGGTTAGATAGTCGGTGGAGTTGAGCACGACAATAGTAGATCCTTTGTCTGAGGAAGTAACGACAATATCAGAATTTTTTCTCAGATTGCTCAGTGCTCTTTTTTCGGTAGTGGAGAGGTTTGTTGGAGGATGAAGAGAGTTAAGAAAAGCGGGGTCCGAAACTTTGGAAAGAAGGAGATTGGTGAATATTTCTACAGGGTGATTGGCGGGAAGAGGTTTCGGTTCGTGAGGCGAAGGAGGTTTGAATTTGGCTAGAGAGGGATGAGAGCTAGGAGTTTGAACAGCGGCCGGAGCCGTTGGAGAGGACTGAGCGTCCCAGAAGAATTTCCATTTCAACCGTCGGCAAAACTTGATAGTGTCGCTTACGAGCATCACAGGATCGACTTTGGGTGTGGGCGAGAAAGATAATCCCTTATCTAGCACGGATATTCAAATTGCCACCTGACATTTAAAAAGTTAGTTTATGAGCTGAAGCTAATCAACTAAAGTTAACTCAGCTAAGTTTAAAATTTGACAAGCTGAAGAATTAACAAATTTTCAAGTACGTGCATTGAAATGAAATAGATTCTATCATTCATAAATTGATTAATACATCAGAACTCAGTGAACATCAAGTATAACAAATTCGAACGCGAAAATAATGCCTTCTCAGAGGAACATGAAATATCTTGTTACCTCTAAAGAGCAACGGCCACCATATTGGAGCCCATTAAATTCTCTGAGGTAATTATACACTCACTAATGAAATAAATCAGTCTTTACGATCGATAAACTCTATATTCATGGCTGCGTCAAACAATATTCTGTTATAGGAATTGAGGGAGGATTTAGAAGTACAAAAGATTATTGCCGTAGAAAGGGTAGCAGAATCGCAGGAGCGTCAGGCAGCTGCTGAAAGAAAAGCAGCAGAACATACTACATATCCACGCTCAGCAGCTTCGCTGCCGGGAAATTCACTGGCCCACTTGGTTTTGAGAAAAGCCAGCGCCAGTGGCAAACCCTTGCTGCAATCCTAAACGAACAAGGGGGATATAAGGAGGCAGAGCAGTGGAAGAAGGTTAGTAATTCAAAGACATAAAAGATTACATTTTAAGTCTGTCAAATGTCATAAGTAGACCTGGAGGGACCTGAAGAGAAATATCAGAGCCAAGGCTGCTCGGATAAATGCTGCCTGTAGGGAGACTGGCAACAGGCCTGTGAGGGAGACCCTTTAAGAGATGGAGGAGAAATGCCTCCCCATCTTTGGAAATGAAGTGGCGGTAGAGCTCCCCGGTCAGGACTACTGTGATGGCATTCCAGTGAGTACAGAAATTACACATTTGTGTACTGAGGTAAAAGTTACCGGAAATTATATGTAAACATATGGAATGAGATTGGACAGTAAAGACAATTTCCTACTACTTTTAATTAAATTCACAAATACTTAGGTTTGAGTGTAGCACAATTCATCAATGGCTTAACAATGAATTCTATTAGTTACAGGCAAATACACCATTTTATTTTTTATTATACATTTCAATCATTCACAGAGATGGAAATAATCATGGACGACTTATTCCATAAAGAGGATCAGAGGACTGGCAGGCGTAAGTTTTTTATTGTCTCAAATTGCCACCTGACATTTAAAAAGTTAGTTTATGAGCTGAAGCTAATCAACTAAAGTTAACTCAGCTAAGTTTAAAATTTGACAAGCTGAAGAATTAACAAATTTTCAAGTACGTGCATTGAAATGAAATAGATTCTATCATTCATAAATTGATTAATGCATCAGAACTCAGTGAACATCAAGTATAACAAATTCGAACGCGAAAATAATGCCTTCTCAGAAAAACATGAAGGTGGCCTCCAAAGAGCAACGGCCACCATATTGGAGCCCATTAAATCCTCTGAGGTAATTATACACTCACTAATGAAATAAATCAGTCTTTACGATCAAATATAAACTCTATATTCATGGCTGCGTCAAACAATATTCTGTTATAGGAAATGAGGGAGGATTTAGAAGTACAAAAGATTATTGCCGTAGAAAGGGTAGCAGAATCGCAGGAGCGTCAGGCAGCTGCTGAAAGAAAAGCAGCAGCAGCTGAGCTTATGGCTGCTGCAAAAGGAAGGAAGGCCTGAGTTCATGTGGAAATTGCATCAATATCCTGAAGAGAGCTTCATGTTTTTTTAGGGCATTTCACAATGATTTTATTTTTATATTTGAAGTTATTGTAATTTGATTTTGTTTAATATACGCCTTATACCGAATATATTTATTTCATTCACAAGATTAAAAATTAATTAAAATTATAAATAGAATGAGTTATTACATGGGTAAACGGCACAGAAAGAATAGATTGTAATACAACGGAAAATGTTGCGAGACCATTTGAAACCCGCCTTAAGGGGCCAACTTATAGGGTTGGTTGGAGGTGGCAGAACAGTTCGAGAAGTAGCTGACATACTAAATGTGCCCAGAATGACAATTTATTATTGAACAAAATCCACTAACTTATTATAACTTTCTAGTATTCCATTATAGTTAATGTAATTAATTATATAATTCTGCATGGCTTTTAAACCTCATACCACTCTTGAGTAGATTGATTGTTAAATGTAAGGATAGATGGATATATGTGGAGTGTATTGATTGTAATGCAGCGATTGCAATGGTGTATACGTGGGGAAGACAGGAAGAAGCTTTGAAATCAGGAAGAAGGAACATGTAAGTGCTAACAAATATAACAAAGATAAAAAAGTATTTTTGCTAAACACATAATACGCAACTGCCATTGGAGCAATTTTAAAAATGAATATTTAAAAACTTTTGCAATGACCGCCGTGAATTGGACTCTAGAGGGCAGTTGGAAATTTTAAAAATTATTGAAAGTCAGGACAGTACTATGATAAATGAATATCTTTACCCAACCATTTCTCCTATTCTGATGTCAGTTTTTTTAAATTTATCAGGTGACTAGGTAACAATAATAACATAAATAGATCGTAAATTGCGCCTGAAGATGATGATAATTCATCGAAACCCGGCTCGTGCTATGTAAAAAAGAAGAGGCATAAGTAATAGTGTATTATTCAAGAATGGTTGACACGCTACAGGGAGGGTGATGAGAAACTCAATGACAGCCGTCGAAGCGGGAGGCCACGGGCGACCACGGGCCATATGGAGGATGAGAGGGTTTTAAGGATGATCGAAGCTAGGCCTCGATCACTCGGAGAAGTTACTGCACTCTCGAGGGAGGTGCAGCTGGAGTGCAGCTATCAGACGGTGATAAGGCGAGTGATGGAAGGTACCACCAACCGGCACAGAAGCCTTTCCTCGCCGAGGAGCAAAAAATGTCAAGCATTACTTTTGCGCAAAATAACCTGTTAAATGACCAGGTATTTTGGGACCTGGCCAGTTTTGCAGACGAGAAGTTCTTCCGAAGCGACCAGCAAGGAAGGCTAGAGTTGTGGAGGCCAAGAAATACGCGGTAAGTAAAAACATAATCATTAATGCCGTTTTTTTTTAAGGGAAACCATTTATCAGAACCATTCTTAAATTTATCGCTAAACAGATACAATCAGCGGCACATCCTCAGAAGGAACTTCAGCGGACGCTTCAGTAAAAGTATTTGGGGAGCTATGACGGCTGCTGATGCAGGCCCATTGGTGCCCACTCCACCAAGAATGAACAAGGAGCAATACGTTGCCATTCTGATGGAGAATCTTCTACCTTACATAGACAGTGTCGTGCCACCCGGAGAGGATGTAACGTTTATACACGATAATTGCCCAATAAAGGCTAATATTGTAAAGGATGTTTTAGGAAGAATCCTCGAATACATGTTCTGCCGTGCCCACCTGACTCACCCGACTTAAACCTTATTGAACACTTATGGAGTATTATGGTGAGGGAATGGGAGAACGCTAATGAGCGGAATTTGGAAACTCTAGTATACCATGCCAATGAAATCGGGCAATCAATTGGGCGCCGTCCTCACGTCAGTGAGCAATTGGTTCATTCCTTGAGCTCCAGACTTGAGGCGGTCTTAGAAGCGAGTAAAATCTCTATTACTTTTCTGAGTGCATTGGTGTCGTTTTTTCTTTTCGGGGCAGAACGGGTGGGGCGGAATGGGAAAGTAAGAAAAAATGGAAAAAATAATTATGGGATGAAGAGACAACCATATGTTTATACTGCGGCGATTTCATTAGAAATCAGTTGAAGGCTGGGTCGCCTGTTCCATTTGTAAGAAATTGGCTCACAACTCGTGTGCAGGAGTGGATAGCGAAGGAGATGATTCTGTACTCGTGAGTGAATTTTGTGATTACGCTTCAAGCAACTGCTCCTAAAAAATCATTCAAATTAAAAGACAAGTAAATAAATACCAAAAAAGAGCATTTCTTTCAATTTCACTCTCAATTTTTTCCTTCGATATTAATATCATGCATCCCAGCTTTCTTGCTGTCTAGCTTAAAATCGACATTTTCTAATAAAAAAAACTTCATTATCACTTGACGAAGACATCTCGACAACTGAGGTCTAGAACTTGTTTGCAACTTCTAACGTGAAAGGCCGAAAAAATTGCCCGCGCTTGCAAAAGCCGGAAATAAACTGCTGGTTTTCAGGCGCTTTTAACCACCGTTTTGCGTGAACGCGCGGTCCTCAAAATATAGAAGTTTCAGCAGATGGCCTTAATTACTTGGGTGGCTGGATAGCAAAGAAATTAATTGGGACCCATCCTTATTTAGGGAAGAGGACCCATGAAGTGGAAAAAAAATATTCACTTCACTTTCAACAGAAGTCTAATGGGTAATAATAATAATTTCCATGGGTAATGCATTTATCATACGGTGGTCTTGTGCTGCCATCAGAAGACTTCTTCTCAGCACTTAAGAAGTTAAAGTGCATGTCTACTGTATTAACCAATGGGGTCTTGCCATGAGGTACGGGACTGATAAAAACTATAACAGATACTTTGAGCAAGCGTTCAGAATTGGACAAGTTTGTCATTAAAACATTTGTAAAGCAGAGGGTTTTCATTAGGATGAAGTATTTTAACCAAAGAAATGTCTTGCATAAGAAAAATACAATTTGTATAAAGATGAAAAATATTCTTCATTAAAATACTTTTAATGTATCGATTGTTTCATTGACTCTTATTTTCAGTAATGTATATACCTTGGGCAATTTGTAGGTCAATCTGGATTTAGCAGTATACCAGATAAAAAAAAGGTAGGCGTGGCACTGTTGAAGTGTCCATGGTTTATTTTGGTACCACATGAGGAGGGTAGCTACTATTGAAAGCTCCTATCGCATCAAAGTTCTCTTGCAGAGATTGCTGAAAGCCAAATAAGGAATAGTTTTCGTTAATGATGTTATCAACCTGGTGCTTACTCATAGCAAACTACTTAATTTTAGAGGTAAGGTCACTTTTGTTATGTGGGCATTTATGTCATTGTGTTAAATTTGATAGATTGTAAGTGGTTTAAGGTACAATTAATGACTGAAATAACGAAGTTACCTTTGCAACCAATGAAATAACTGGCAATATTGACATCTGATTGTTCAGTATTTTTCTCGATTGGTCATGGTTTTTTGAGGTACATTTAATGCATACCAGAACTTCTCATTTGACGCTAACATTTTCTTTGAGCAGCCAAAACACTAAGGCTCTACGTTTAAGCTGTTAGATAGATGGCCAATAGTACCCTTTATGTAAATGTTTCGTCAAAAAGTAATTTCAGCATCTCCATTATCATTATAAAGAAGAATACTAAGCATAGGAGATGTAACTCTGTAAAATAGTCTCCTGTCTCGCCTACCCTTTATCCTCGATTATGAAATTCAGTTTCATCGCTGACGTAATTTGTTTTAGATAAAATTGAAACAAATTTCACTAAAACCAAGGTTCAAAAGGGAGTTGACATATCATCTTTCTGTTCAACGTATCATTAATAATTTTCTAGAGCGTACATCAGTCGTCATTCGGTCTTTGATTCCTTGCTATCATTAATTTGCTTTTTTCAATGCATCAACAGGTAGATCGACATAAATATTGGCTTATCGCCGACATTGCCGCATCACGATCCCTCTGGAACAATCTAAATCACATAAACCTTTTTTTTGCGTCTGTCTACAAACAATCCTATACATACCTTAAGTACGTATCGTTATGCATCATTAAATTTTATTATTTGAAATAGAGCAGGGCGCCATTTATTTCTATAACCTATTGGTTGATATTTTGGACGAGTTTATTTAGACAAGTAGAGAGACGACCTATTTTCTTTAGCGCACGCCAAACTTGAGGCCAGAAATCTTATTTGTTACAAGCTATGAATGAAAGAACATTTTAGAAAAATGAACTTTTTCATGTATAATAAGCCGCATTCCCTAAACCAAGTGAGCAACGGCCCAGGGAAATTCAGGGAGCGTGGGTCTGATGGTCGTCGGTGACGTCAAGCCAATGGGAGCCCGATTCGTGAGTGAGACAACCTTATACTTTAAGGACCTTGACGTGAACGTAACCTAAGAAATGCGGCCGTAAAGAATAGTGCATTAACCCTTCCGTGACTGTGCCTAGAAAACTTCCGCGAATCTCATGGTGTATCTCAGGTACCTCATTAATTATTCATAATTTTATATGTTGTATTTTAATCTTTCCTGTAATCCAACACAATGGCTCTTTTTTCAATGATATAATATCTTGTTTTGAATAATTTATAAATACATTGTTAGCTTCATTTAGGTTTTTGAACGAAATGCCAGGAATCTTTCATATTTTGCTATTGTAACTGCGTTCATTGACTAGCATACTATGGGGCAATTCCACAAAATTGTAAACCTCAACACTATTTTTTCTAAAATTTCAAACTCCTATGTATTATACATTTTTGGAAAGCTAAAAGTACCAATTATAAAGTTCTAGTATTTGTTTTAGAAAATATTGACATAATAAAAAGATATGGTACTTTGTTTTTCAATTTTATTTAGTGTTTTTCTAGTTGGTTTGTGCAATAACGTCTTATTACTATAAATGGAATAAAAAAGAAAAATCATATCAAACCAAAGTTAATGTTTTTGGTTGATTAAGGAACCAAATAAAAAATTCTTGCCATTTACAACTTTATAACTCTCTTAGTTACCATGACAGAGTAGTTCAACTTTGAGTTACATTTCGTTCTACGTCCGACACCAAAAAAGGAGTTTTAGTTTTATAGCAGTCACACACATTTTTTTAAACTATGTAAGTTCAGATTTAAAGTGAGTTTATCTATAGCTAAAAGACCTTGCAGTTGAAAAAAATTATGTCCAACAGTTTATTTTCTATATTGGTGTCGGACGTAGAGAAAGAAGTCTACGTCCGACACCAACCTTTAAATGCAGCAAAATTCATTTATATTGGCTGTATTAAGTTTCAATTTTTATACTATTATCATCATTAGTAGGAATTGTGTTTATTTAAACCAAAGTTAAGCATAATCCATGTAGGATAACATAAAAATGAAATCTGGTATTAATAATTTATTATACTTTGAGAAAAAATACTTCACCAAAACAGCAATGCTGTAAACCACATTAGGCTCACATTGTTAAGTGTTTAGCCAAGCAGGTTGGTATTTCAGTTATAAATAAACCTTCAACCAGCAAATTTATGGATAATGATGAAGTTGATTATAAAGAAGTGGTAGAATTTTACAACAGTGATGTTGTGACCTGGCAGGTAGGTCGGAAGGACCGTGTTATTTACAGAAAAAAATATGAGCAAAAAAAATAAAATACACGATACAGACTAGATACCTTGTTGCGAGTTTAAAACAAGATTGGACAATTTTCAAAGACAAAAACCCAATGTTAAAATTGGTCTGTGAAAATTTTGCAGCCTTCATCCTAAACATGTTAAATGTTTCTCAAACATTCCACATAACGTTTGTGTTTTCTCTTATCACGAGAATGTTCGCTTGTTACTAACAGCCTTAGAGCCACATACAGGACTATCAACAAAATACAGAACATTTATATGCAATGTTATTTGCAACTCAGAATCTAAAACCTGTATGTCAAAAAAATGCAATGATTGCGTAAATCAGATAGATCTGTTCAAACGTATGGGTGACATCGAGCCCTCGAAGTACATTCAATGGCAAAAGGTTGATGGACAGATACAGAAAGTTGAAATAGTTAGTTCTGTTAATTAAGCATTTGAAGAGTTAAAATCCCAGATGAAATATTTTTTGATAAGTACATACATATATCAAAAGAAGACAGGCTGCTGAATTTAAAAAACTTAAAGCAGAAATAAATGGAATTAAAATACTGATGCAGATGGATTTTTCGGAAAAATTCCACCATTCTTCATCAAAACGAAATTTAGTCGGCCCATTGGACTCACAATCAGGCTACAGTTTTCACAAGACACGCTTGAATCTCTGAAGGAATCAGCCAGAGCTGTGTTATTGTATCCAATGACCTTGATCACACAAAAAATCAAATTTATGTGAGCTTTCTTCTGATACATCTTAAATCTATTTATCCGGATATTTCGACGGTACACATTTTTCTGGTGGAACGTCAGTCCAGTTCAAGAATCGTTTCATTTATTTCTGTTCTTCCTTTACTTCAGGGTAAGTTTGACATTAATTTACACTGGCACTATTTCGCAACCTCCCATGGGAAAGGGGTGGTAGATGGGATTTGAGGAACAATAAAGAGAAGTGTTTGGAATTATGCCAAAGTAAATAATACAGAAATCGTTTTGAGCTCTGCAGAAAACTTTGCTGATGCAACCTTAAGATCCCCCTACATTATGATCAAGTATTTGTCTAGTAATGATGTGCAAGAAAAGACACATGAAGTGCAACATGTCTGGGAGTCAGCCATTCCGATCTTGAACACACAAAAGGTGCACTATGTGACACCAGCTGGTTCAAACCAATTTGTGGTAGATGGCGAAACAATTGACGACACTACGAAACGCAAAGAAAGAGTAGTACTAAGACTTGATTCTGACAGTGAAAAGTCAGAACCTAAAGTTTGTGAAGATTTTGCAACACCCATCACAAGCATAAGTCTTAAGGACCTATAAGTAACAATGCAGGACTGGGTTGTTGTAAGGTATGATGCCTACTATCCAGGCGAAATTTAATCTGTTTTGTGAAATGAAGCCGTGAAAGTAATGCACTGTTCCAAGTCAGGTTACTACTTCTGGCCTGTCGATGAATACTGCATTAGTTATTTAAAAACAGAGATTATAAAGAAAATTGTGGCTCTTGAACTATACGGAAGAACAAGACAAGAATATAAATTTAAAAGTATCATAGGACCAGATTGATTTAGTTCAGGCTAATTTATAATTATATTTTAGGGTTTAAATATTGATATACCTATTACTTCTGTGGAATAATCTTTTTTAATAAGTACTATATTGTAAAAATAAAAATATAATAAGAGTTTAAAATTATTTTCCTCAAAAATCCATTTAATATGTGTACATTCTACGTCCGACACCTTAGAAAAGTATTTCTTGAAGTTAAACTACTCAATCAATATAGGTGAAATTGGTCCCATTTTGAAGCTCAAGTTCCATTCAATAATCATAATTTTTGCGATTTGCATAGGCCCACACAAATCACAGAGTTTTGAATAAAAGTTTGAAAAAGAATAAAGTACAACTTGTGCACTTTACGTCCGACACCAAAGAAATTATTTTTTTCCAGCAATAATTAAACATATTTTTGCAATGGATTATATGTCAAAATGTTCCTAGAAAAGTGGTCTTTCAAGTGATATAACTCACAACTAATTTTAATACTTTAAAGTAAATGATATTTTACAAAACAATGAGAATATTTTTACAAATTCTACGTCCGACACCATGGAACTGCCCTATGACAAAATAAGTACAAAAGGTGAGTCACGCAACAAAGTCATGTAGAATGTTGGCGTAATTGAAGTTATAATATAATAAAATTTATTGCATTCAACTTTTATCCCATCACTCATATAACAAACAAGTTTTTCTTCCCGTCAACAGGTGTGTGGGTTAACTCAGATAGCACAACTATAATCATTGAAGTTTTCAAACACAATTTATATGTAAAAAAATCATTCGTCGCTTAAATAATGAGCTAAAATACAAAAATTATCAAAGGAACAAAATAAAAAATAAAACAATTATACAACGTTAACATAATTTGGCGTAACTGAGTTACCCCGCACAGTCACGGAAGGGGATAATCAAGAGTTTGTGATGGTTGATATTGGCAATAATCAACAAGTTAAACTGATTCTCCCACACAAACCGGCTCCAAATATCCCACCCCAAGAGGACACTGCCAACCAGCAGCAGTTTTCCTGGGATGATGCAGCCACTAAACTTTTTTTGGGGCTTATTTTAATTTCAAGGAAAAGTATGGGAAGAGAATTATTACTCAAAAAAGGCTATATGAGGCAATAGCATCAGAAACGCAGAAGCATGGTTATTCCATTTCTGCAGTGCAAGTACGCTATAAATACAAGTCCCTGGAGAGGGCATTTAAGTTAAATGTGACATGTAATAAAACGGGTAGAGGCCGCAAGATACTAAATTATGAAACGTAAGTGTATTTTTTACAGCATAAGCTTTATTTTAATGTCATCGCTTAATTACTCCTATAATAATATTCCCAGGGAACCACAGGATTTTCGATAGCTCTCTCTCACTCTCGCGGCGAGTAGACGTATTCATCTACGCTCCGCTTCTTCGAGCGATTAGAGTAATTAATTCGCAGTGTACCTGCGTCTATTATAGTTAATCTTGCTTGTGGATGGTTCCGGAGCTGTTATGTTTTAAAACAGTTGAAATCCGTTGATTTTTGGAGTTTTAGCGACCTTTTGTGTGTTTGGCCTGCCGACAGCATCCAGGTTCAAGTCCCTCTCTTGGGGCGGCTTTGACCTACTTTTGGGGCATTGTGTTAAATAGTGCTGCTGTTTGTGCTTCCCTAGTGCAATTTTTGTACACCCCTGATGGTTTTTGATGTATTACCAGTGTGTTTTTCTGTTTCGGTTTTACAAAGTTCGGTTCGGTTTTCGGAGTGAATTTTTTTGTTATTTTGGGTTCTACTTCATTTTGTCGCTCCCGATCTTCATTGATCAGCGTAGCGGAAGAGTTTCTCTTTCGTTTTATGTGTTTAAATGTCCATTTTGGACCATAGTTTTCATTATTTTTTTAGTTTTATACTTAGTCAGCGAGCACATGTAAAAGTTCGTGAAGTGTACCATTTTAAGTTATTTGAGTGCCAAGTGCAGTGAATGTTCCTCTAAAAGGCGCATTATACTTAAGTATTTTACGTTTGACACCCAAAAGTGCTAATTCAGTGGGGTTTTTCACCTATTTTTTTCTTCTAACGGTTTTGTTTACTTTTCGCGGACGATCGTCTTTTGTTTTTGAGTTCACGACTCCTTACACGCCGTACTTTTCGTGTATTGAGCCTCTTCTGGGAGTTTTTTGGAGTCGTCCAGTGCAAACCCCGTCTCTCTGTGCCCCTCGGAAGTCTTTTTATTAATTTTTGTATACTTGGCTTATGTGGCTTTTTCATGCTGGACTTAGGTGTGTGATCCCCCCATAAGCTTAAGAGTTAGCCCATACCCTCTGAGCATTGGTAGATTCGTTAATCAAGGGGGTTCTCGTCTGTTTACACAATTTCTATTATTTTTGGTCGTGGATATGCATACATTTTGTTCAGTTCAGGAGAGCGCCCCTGCAGCAAACCCCTTTCCAGCCAAAATTGTTGTCAAAATTTCTACAACTGAACGAGCACAGCTAGTTTACCCCCCCCCCCTCCCCCTAGTTTTGATTCTGGGTACGCCCATGTTTGTTGGTGATGACTTTTTGATGAATAAGAAAAATAGGGAATCTTAAAAGATGTCATGATCAGGAGCATGAATACGATTTAAATGTAATTCGATTAAAACAATCTATAAATCAGGAAAGGCATTAAACTCATTACAAGGACATATACATTGGAACTATCATAAAGTTGCCTTATCATTTACTTAAATCAAGACAATTGTTTTCTAGATCCTAATTATGGCAGAGAGCCATCCGTGAATGTGGAAGAGGGTTAGTACTCCCAGCTAATGAACTATATATGAGAACCAAAACTAACTATTACCTATTCTTTCATCTTACTCTATATGAGCTAAAGCCATTAATTTTTACTGCAGCCAATGCAGTTTGGGAGCGACCCGCTGTGCTGGCAGAGCAGAGGGCCAGGAGAGATGGGAAGAGAAAAATAAAAGACACTCTGGGAGAAGTGGCATCTGCACTTGCTGCACTGGGGCACCATTACTCCGTGCAGCAAGTGCGAAGTAAATTGGATGCCCTCAAGAGGAGGTACAAGGCCATCAAAGACCACAAGTCGAAGAGTGGCAATGGTGCTCCCCCACATTTGGAGTTTTTAGAGGTATGCAGAAATTTAAACATCACTGTTACTGAATGAATCATCTATGAATAATTATTTTGAATGATGCATTGCCAAGTTAGGATAATGCTCCTTCATTACATTTACTGAAGTTATTAAATAGCAGAGTGTGAGAATAAATATCTGAGTGCAACTGAGAATTTGAAACCAACTAAAGCCATTTTAATGAGAGAAAGAGCAGAGTGCTATCACCCATGATCTATGACCCAAATTACATCTATTTTTCAGTCTATGGACGATATTTTTAGAGGCCAAGCGTGGGTGGCTCCACGCTCTACCGCTTCCAGCAACGACGGGCCATGACACTAGTGAAAGTGGCAGCAGTGGAGAAAGAGGTATTTTTTACTTCCTTTTTATTCATGTTGGTTGCTTGTAGTAGTAGTAGTAGGTTTGGGGTTACGGGTGCGTCGACAGCTAAGGTCATTAGCACCACGCGCAATCAAATTGCGACATAAGCATATACTATGATTTCAGTTTAGTGCGGCACTGTTGACAATATTGATGTAAACTTCGAGCCAATCAAATCGAATTCGCAAGACCAGTTTTCTGAACGAATTCTATGACGCGGCATAGGCGGCCAGAGTCATCGCCCAGAATACATTCTAGGTTGCCCCTGAGGCCTGTCCGGTCTCGCGTAAGCTGATGCTCATCACACTCCGTCAAGAGGTGTCTCACAGTCAGGGGACAGCCACAGTAGCCACATCGAGGTGGAATCTTCTCTTCGGTGAAGAGATAGGAATGTGTCAGGGCGCAATGGCCGATTCTTAGTCTAGTAATGATGACTTCCTCCCTACGATTCCTCACAACAGAAGAGGGCCACATTGACGTAACCGGTTTGATCATTCTTAGTTTGTTATTCGTAACATTCGTCCATACCTCAACACCCTTTTACCGTTAGGACCACGACTTATTTTCTGAGGAACGTGAGGATGAGCAATCGCCCGCAACAAGAGCTTCTTCCTTCCTTCGTGAAAAAAACGGTGCGACGGATTGGTCTGCTTCGAAGCCAACAAAAAGATCCAAAATTGAGAGGTGCAAATAGCCGAAACAACTACTAGGACCACGCGTTCCGCCCTTTAGGGATTGATGCTGGGGTGCAAAAGTAAAGCCATTAAAAAATTTTGAAATTGATTTTTGACTTTTGTTTCGTGGAGAACAGATGAACATGATATGAATATTTTATACTTGTGACGGGTGTATATAGGTTCAAATTTTTGCTAAGAATGTTGAGATTTGATGACATAAGATATCACATAGGTAGAAATGCTATTATGATAAAAGCATGTAATAAGCATAATTACTTGAAATAATTACAGGGAAGCGTTTTTTAGTTAAAAATACATTATTAAAATTACCGAAAATAAATAGTTTTTTATAACAATTGTTTTATTAAATCCTACGTTCCTAGTTCTGTGGCAACCCTAGTATTATTTCTTTCCATCTTTATTTTCAATCCTAATTTAATATTTTTTCTTTCACTGACTTAATCATAGTGTGAAGATTCCACAATTCTAAAATCTTCGTGCAAGTATTTCATGTTGCATCAGTTAATTCTTACTCTCGTAAATATATTTCTTGGAGAAATCCTAAAGTTAACTATTATGTCTCTGAGAAGAGCAAGAAATAACAGGTGAATTCCCAAACAAATTCCAACCCAAGAATAGATTGGTTTATTTAGAAGACTGAATGAAGTATGGTGGAAATGGCCAATCGAATGGCATTACAGAATCATCTCAAGTCATAGAAGCACACCACTTTCCACAACCGTCCATCAATTATCATGAATCCATCTAATCTCAAGAATCGAGAGAGAGGGAATGTAAGACTGTTGTGCCAGCGAGGTTTCCCAATTTCACGAGCTGTCATTCCAGCAAAAGTTGACACCATCCACTACAGACTGCAATGTTCCTCATTATTCTCTTGGGTCACTCTTAGGAATTTTGAAGAGGCACTCTTGTCATGCTTTGTTGCCTAAGTAGTAGTAGTAGTGTTTGGATTTAGGGTGCGTCGACGGCAAGGTCATTTTGCACCACTACTGTGCTATTTAATTACAATTGTTATGTATAAAGTAATCTAATGCATCTGATGTCTTCGTTGAAAGTGTACATAATTAGACTTTATTAAAAATGTTTGTTTCTCTGAGAAACCGAAATGTACAGATTAAGTTGGTAGGGTGGTCTCCTAAAAGGGTTTTTAGGTCTCCCCCTAGATTATTTCGCCTTCGCGCTTCGCGGTACTTAACACAATCTAGCATGATGTGTCTAATACTTAATGGACATTTACAATCCCCACATTGGGGAGGTTCCTTCTCTTCAGTAAAGAGATACGCATGGGTCAGGGGGCTGTGCCCTATCCTCAATCGTGTAAGTACTACTTCCTCTCTCCGATTACTACGAGCTGAGGAGGGCCACGCTGCTACCGTGTCCTTGATGCCACGGAGCTTGTTATTATTTAGAATCCTCCATGACTCCCTCCATTTTCCAAATACCACGTTTCTTAGAGATGCTCGTAAGTCCTCGTGGGGAACCAGCGTTGAGACTAGAACTTCGTTATTCAGAGCTTCCTTGGCCATAGCGTCTGCTATCTCATTCCCGGCTATCCCCTCATGTCCCGGTACCCACAGAAAATGGATATTCAAACCCTTTCTCGAAAGGGTCAGCAGGAGAGAGTGTATTTCTTGCACGATCGGGTGCACGGGTGAGAAGCCAGAGATGGCTTGTAGCGAGCTCCTGGAGTCAGTGCATATCACAAAGGAGCCGCCGTGGTCATCTAGGGCTTCTAGAGCTGTCCTTATGGCATAAAGCTCCGCCGTGTACACACTGCACATCGGGTGAAGCTTTGCTCTGATGTTCCCGTGGATAGGGGAGACCACTGCACATGCACAAGCAGAGTTATCTTTCGAACCGTCAGTGTAAACGGGGGTAAGGTTGGGGTGATTCCATCGGAACATGGCAAACAAACGCTGGTACTCCGAGGGAGTTGTGGAAGACTTCGGTCGAGATCGTGAAAGAATATTCACCACCGGAGTGGGAGTAATCCAAGGGGGGTGTTCCGAGAATGAAACAGGATACACTTCAGGTAGCGTGAATTCGCATCCGCGAATAAAATCGTTAAAACGAACGCTTACTGGTCTGGTTGCTTTAGTCCTTCGGTTAAAAACATTAATAAAACGGGGTTTAAAAAGTAAACTATAACATGGGTGACTCGTCATTGCTAAAATTTTGGAAACGTAGCTACAAAGAAGCCAGGTCCTTCGGTAACATAGAGGAGGCTCGCCTGCGTCGGTATATATACTGGGAATCGGGCTGGTCCTAAACGCCCCAGTGCATAGTCGCAGACCTGCGTTGTGCACTGAATTAAGTGCTTTCAAATACGTCTCGCGTGCGGACGCATACACGAATGAGCCGTAGTCTAATTTCGACCGCACCAGTGTGCGGTAAAGTAAAATTAAGGTGGTGCGGTCTGCTCCCCAAGATGCGTGGCTTAAAAACTTTAAAATGTTTAAAGACTTCAAACAGTTTACCTTGACAGAATTAATGTGCTCCTTCCAGTTGAGTTTGTGGTCGAGGGTCATCCCCAGAAAACGGACTGATTCCACAAATGGGAGGTTTCTACCACCTAGGTGTAACGTGGGATTTACATGGACGCCCCGAGTGCGAGAAAAGTGAACGCACTTTGTTTTCTCCAAAGAGAAAAGGAAGCCGTTATTTTGGGTCCATTTGTGAAGTTTATTGATGGTGAGTTGCGCCATACGCGATGCATTCACGACCCTAGATGATCTGCAGAAAATCGCGAGATCATCCACAAACAGTGACCCTAACACTGGCTCCTTGATGCAGTGAGCTATGTCGTTGATCGCAATAGCGAACAACGTCACGCTCAGAACCGAGCCTTGGGGAACTCCGTTGTCAAGAGGGTAAAAATTTGACAACAACTGTCCCGTCCTTACTTTAAAAACACGGTTGGTTAAAAAATTTTGTATAAAAATGGGCAAACAGCCTCTAAAACCCCACTCGCGTAATACGCGTAGAATCTTACGTCGCCAGACCCGGTCGTAAGCCTTCTCTAAGTCGAAAAATACACCGACTACATGTTGGCGGAGAAGGAAGGCTTCTTGGATGAAATTTTCAATTCTGACCAAGTGGTCCATTGTGGAACGGTTCCGTCTGAATCCGCATTGTATCCTAGAGAGGAGTTTTCGACGCTCCAGCCACCAAATGAGACGTCGATTTACCATTCGCTCCATTAACTTGCACAGGCAGCTGGTGAGAGAAATCGGCCGGTAAGAATTCGGGTCAGCTCGGTCTTTTCCATGTTTTGGGATGGGGACAATGACGGACTCCCGCCAGGACGGAGGAAAATCCCCATTGGCCCAGAGCTGATTAAAAGTTTCAAGGATTTCCAGCAACGCCGATTCCGATAGATTTCGGAGGAAGGCATTGTGGATCTCGTCGGGTCCTGGGGACGTGTCGTGGGAGTCATGGATGGCAGATTTCAGCTCCCAAATGGTAAATGGCATATTGTAGTCTGCCGTTGTTTTAGGCTCCATAAAGGATATAGGGACGTTCTCGAGCCTTTTCTTGAGGATCGCAAAAGAAGGGTCATAGCATTCGTCGCTGCTCACTTTGGCGAGTAATTGGGCGAATACGTTCCCTATCGCAGCTGGAGAAGTGATAACCTTTCCTTCGACTTCTAGGAAGGATATACCTAGATGCTGGCTGCTACCCGATATGCTCCTCACCTTACGCCATACCTGTGCAAGTGGAGTCCTGTGGTTGACACCGGAGACAAAATTCATCCAAGAAATCCTCTTTGCGTCCTTTATTACCTGACGCGCTTTCGCTCTTAGTCGCCGAAAAGCGGAGAGATTATTTGCTGTAGGATACTTGTTGAAAATTCGGAGAGCTTTCTTACGTTTTTTAATGGCTTCTGCGCAGGTTTCATTCCACCATGGCACCGCATTTCTTGGAAGGATGCTTCGAGATCGTGGTATGCAAATTTCGGCGGCTTGAATGATGCTGGATGTCAAAAGATTTACGTTTGTTACACAGTCGTTGTTTTTATCCCACACGTAGTTAAAATTTGAGTTAAAAAGATGCCAATCAGCTTTCCGGACAATCCAACAGCCTGGTCTAATAAAATCGGGGTTTATATTTTGCTCCCTTTTGATTAAAAGGGGAAAGTGATCGCTCCCACTAAGATCCTTATGCACAGAGAGTTTGAGTTTATTGACCAAACTAGTCGATAAAATACTCAAGTCAATGGAGGAAGAATCGCCGCTATAAGAGTTAAAACGGGTTTTCTCGCCGTTATTGAGTAAAAAAAGGTTAAAATCACTAATAAAACTTGATAAAATACGTCCCCTGCAGTTGCACTGTTCCGGGGTGCTTCCCCATAGACGATCGTGAGCATTAAAATCTCCGAGTAAAATAAAAGGCTGAGGTAGCTGGTGAACAAGGGATTCTAGATTAAAACGGGTGACGGGTGCACCCTCCGGCAGGTAAACGTTGCACACCGTTATCGCCTCGGGAGCGTGCACCGTCACCGCTACCGCTTGGAACGGTGTGTTAAGATTTATTCGGGAGGTGTAAAGAGCCTCCCGGACAAAAACCGAAACTCCACCATGGGCTCGTTGGCCACTAGTATCGTCCAGTCTAAAAGTGTTAAAATGTTTTAAATATCCCTTGTCTGTATCTTTAAAACGCGTTTCCTGCAAACATATACAGAAAGGGTTAAAATCATTTATTAAAACAGCCAGCTCCTCCTTATGCCGATAAAATCCATTACAATTCCATTGTAATATAAAATTCATAAAAAGGGTTTAAAAAGGGTAAAAGATAAATAAAAACAGAAAAAAAAGGATGTCAATATTGAAACTTGGAGCAGCATTAGCCCGGAAGTCTGTGGAATCATCGCTTTAAGCGACTTTTCCTTCCCTTATTCCTGACTTTTTCGATCTCTGTGTCCGAAATACAGAGATCTTCGTCTATGTCCTCCTGCATCGGTTCCATACCTTTGCCGGAGGGACCAGGAGAGGGAGTTTTCTCTCGCTGGTCAGGTTTTCTGGTGGTTTTCTTTGTTGTATTTTTGGGAGACACTACGGAGGAGTTAGGGGTGTTTTTTTTTGTATTGCTATTGTTACTCGCATTTGTTTTTTTTAATAAATCTATCTGCTTTTCAGGTTCCGTCTGTGTAGAAATGGTGCACTTCTTAACTGGAGCAGAGGCGATTGCGGCAAAGGAACGCGAGAAAGAGGGGGCACTAAGGGCTTTGAACTTTTTCCTTGCCTCCAGGTAAGATATTTTTTCCATAGTTTTTATTTCCATAATCTTCCGTTCCTCTTTCATTTTCGGGCAATCGCGAGAGTAAGCCGCGTGGGTACCCTCGCAATTCACGCAGCAGGCCGCTTCCGCACATTTGTCCCCATCGTGCTTGTCCTTGCCGCAGCGCGGGCAGGTGGCCCTGCCCTCACATCGCGGTGCGATGTGGCCGAATTTTTGGCATTGGAAGCAGCGCATCGGTTGAGGGAAGAATGGTCGCACAGTTACAGATTCGTATCCTAAGAAGACTTTAACGGGCAGTTTGTCTAGAGCGAACGTGAGAATTACTGACGTGGTATTTATCACTTCACCGTTTCGCTTCGTAGTCAGTCTGCGGCAGTCGATGACGCCCTGGGGGGCCATCTCTCTCTTGATCTCTTCTGGTTCCACGTAAAGAAGGTCGTAGTGACTTATTACTCCCTTAGAGGTATTTAGAGTGCGGTGGATCTCGACTTTAACTGGGATGTCGTGTAATTTTTCAGTTTTAAGCAATTTTTCAGCTTGGATGTTGTTCGCAGTCTCTATTAGTAGGGTACCATCTCTTAGTTTTTTCACCGAATTTGGCTCTCCAGTAATTATCGATTGCATAGCTTTTTTTATGAAAAAGGGAGACACCTTTTTCAGAGTGTCACCTTCTTTGGCGCATTTCATAGACAAAAAACGCTTCGAGCTTTCAAAAGACTTTTCTCCTCCGCCCGTGTCCGGGCGGGATCTTTTTGGTGGAGGAAGAGTAATCGTCTCCATGAATGTAAGAACATAATTCATCCCCTGGGCTCCCCACCCACCACGGAGCCACACATTCGGGACGCCACACCGAGATCCGGTGTGGTCGCCAGGGCTACCCAAGGGATATAGGAACCTTTGATAGGGGGTCTCTTTTGGGTTAGAACCTCCAGCGCGGGGGCCCTCCGAACCCACGCACCTTCGGCCGCCCTACGGAGACCCCCATATCTCCAGCACTAACCCGTCCTGGCGTACGCTCGGAAGGAGCCGCCAAGCTCCCCAGCCGCCAGGAGCCGATTGACCGAGCTGGGCTCTTCTCGGCCGCCCGTTTTTCGGGGAATCCAGGGCCGAAGTGGGGTATTGAACTCCGGCCCATACCGGGTTTCCGACGCCCAGCTGGGAGCCGGAGAACTCACCCACCAGGATCCCCTTCTCCCCCTTGTACGGGTCTCCACGCACGGCAAACACGTGGGTGAATCTGGACGCCAGATGTATCGGCTACTCAGCACAGCAGAGTCACATGCTGTCTGGACGCTATCCTAGCGTGCGAAGGGTTTTTTGACGAGGTTGTCTCCCCGGTGGGCTCGGGTCCGTGGGGGCGCGGCTCCCCAAAGGAAGAGATTACTCTCTTCCCCCCGTGCGGGGCTTTGTTGCCTAAGGACATTGCTCTAACCCCCCAGATCAGTAAATTTAAGAGGTGTTCCTTCAGGAGAATATTGTCATACAGGGTGAAAGTATGTATTAAGAAAGGTATCTTATAGCATTGACAGTGACCCTGCAGAGTTTTAACTGATGGCGGGCATTGATGGATTTTTAATTTCAAAGAGTAGTAGGATCAACTTTGGCCCATTTTTTGTGATGCTGTAGGTGAAGGTAAAGCGCTAAGGACTTATATAACAGGATGCTATTATGGGATTGAAAGCCTGAATCACCTGTAAGTTTTCTTCATGACTTTGTGGAGGAGATTAGAGGCCTTACTATATAACCTCTTCAGTCCGGAGGTCCACGCATGAGGACCTCATTTCATTATTTTTTCTTCCGAGCATTGTGCTACAAAGTAACAATTTTGACGCGTGTTCCGCCTCGACCAACCTTGATCCTCAATGTAATAGAGACCGGAGTGCTATTCAGCACACCGTTTTCGAGGTACAACGTGTTCTCTCAGTCGTGTCCTGGTCAACGTGCAAAATGGCTTCATCTTCCGGACTTCGTCGTGATAAGTGCTTATTATTTACCTAATTAATTCAGTCTTGGAGATTATGATTTTTAAAATTAAAAATTTAATCATGTTCAATAAATATTCACTAATTTATAGTTTAATTTATTTTCACGATCATACCAGTTGTTTAAAGAATGGTCCTCGTATGTGGACCTCGGGTCTCAAGTGAGATATCCTTAATTTTTGAAGTGGATTTGTTTCAGGTCGAAAGTTACAAACTGACGAGGAAATGCGTGCATTTTTGGACGACAGTGGTGCTGATCTGTCTAGTGGCGATGAGATGGAATCTATTAGCATGAATAACAGTACCAGTGGGGAAGAAAGTGGAGACGAAGACAATTTTTTAGGACATCAGGAAGTCCAAATTGAGATACCTTCATTACCTAAATATCAATGATATGCAGTAATTTGGTTGGATTTCAATATCTGATAATTTTATATCGATTTTTATTAGATATTATTTTCACTTGGGGTGGGGTAATCCAAGTAACAATGGAACATTACTCTTCCTCTCCCTTTTACTCCTCCTTCATTTTCTTTGCTCCAATGTCCTCCTCTCCACCCTTACTTTGGTTACGGCTTCATGACCTCTCGTTTGGCAGACTTATTTTCCAATATTAATCCCAGGAGTTATATTCGACAACTACTTTGTTTGTACAAAAACTGTTCTATGGGAATGATTGCCAGTTGAAATCAAATTTGAATAACGCTCTGGCTTCATTTATGAGCTATTAATTGAGTAACGGATGTACGAATTAACTTAATATGTTTTCCATATATTCTCTCAACTTATTCCATAGATCAATACTCCTTCGCTTATTGCAAAATTTTCTTTATTCCTAGAATGCAAATGAAAGGGCCTCCCGGGGACGAAAGTCTTCTCACAGAACATGAGGAAAAGAGAGGAGTATTGTCGTCTTTTCTGGAGTATTTGCCGTTAGAGTTTTGGGAAGATGCAGCAAAAAATACGAGTTTCTACTCTGTGCAGGAAAGAGAACTACGATCTGTGAAGACTACCGCAGAGGAGTTGATGCATTTCGTTGGGATACATTTAACAATAGGATGTCTTGGATATCCTCAAAAATATATTGGCAGCGAGGCACCGAAGTTCCAGTGATATCTAATTGTATGTCAAGAGACCGGTTTTTTGAATTGAGACATTATTTGCATTTTGTGGACAATCAAGGTGTGCACGACCACAATGGAAGAATGTGGAAAGTGCGTCCATTTTTTGATTTTGTAAGAAGTAAATGTGTAACTTTACCCAGGCCAGCTCACATGTCATTGGATGAACAAATGGTACCCTTTTCTGGCAGATGTTTGTTTCGACAGTATGTCCCTCCTAAACCGAATCCACTTGGATTGAAATGTTTTGTACTCGCAGCCTCAGATGGGTTAGTGTTGGATTTCTACATGTATACTGGCAAAGGTACTGTTCCCGAAAATGACTTGAAAGAAATGGGTCTGGGATCTTCCGTGGTAAAGTTACTTACCCTAAGTGTACCGCAAGATGGAAGGCACTGTGTTTACACCGATAGATTTTTTACCAGCATTAACTCCATCAAATACCGCAGGAAAAATAATATCTTTCAAGTAGGAACAGTAATGAGGAACAGAATCGGACCAGTGATAAACAAGTTAAACAGTGACAAAATCCTCAAAAGAGGAGAATGGGACGAATTAGTAGAGGAGAGTGATAGCACTTGCCTCGTGAAGTGGAAAGATAATAAATGTGTTTTAATGCTGTCATCCTGTGCTGGTAGTCAACCACTCTCTACTTTTAAAATGTGGAGTAAGGAGGAGAAGAAAAAGATTGAGGTACCCCAGCCATACGTTGTAAAAATTTACAATGAAAAATAGGAGGTGTAGATTTATGCGATAGGTACATGTTGTACTATGGATGCAATGTGCGTACTAGAAAGTGGCCCGTGAGACTTTTCAACCATTTTGTTGATTTGGTGACTATAAACTGTTGGATCATGAGCCAAAGGCACTACAAAAAGGAAGGCACTCCAAAAAAGGGCACCACATCGTTATTAGATTACAAAATGCATTTAGGAAGAGCACTGACCCTGTATGACAGAACTGAAGACACCCAGCGGCGTCGAGGACGACCACGATCAAACCCGTAATCACCCAATGTGGAGGCTACCGGCGAAATAGAAGAGCCAATGGCTAAGCTACCGAGAAAGATGGTATCGCATCCCATTCCAGAAGTTCGGATGGACCATATTGGGCATATACCCATTTATATAGAAGCGAAAAATGCCTCTAAATGTGCAAAAAATGTCATTCGTATTTGTGTATAGTTAAAAAGAATTGTTTTGAAAAATAACATAAAAATTAAATGGTACCTAACGCCAGTTAAAAAAACAGTAATTATTTGAAATCCCTCACAATGAACCATAAAGAAGTGACGCAAAAATAAAATGCATGATTTTGCTTTGACCATTCTTTGTGTTATTAGAGCCCTGAGGTCCACAAATGAGGACCTACCATTATGTCAAAATAGGCTGGTGAAAAAATTTTTTTTTGGAAATTTGGTTTTCAGCACTCCTTGCATGGCCATATTTCAGTAAATAATATTTTTTTAGGCGATACCAGCCCCCTAGAACTCCCTATCCCAGCCCATTGGAATCCATGTTCCTTTTTTGAAGCCAGTTCATGCGTTCTCCGCTTTGGTTTGGGGGTATCGCCACCAGTAGAAGAGCCCAACCTGAAGAGCCCTGAGTATATGATTCAGCGTGAATTGCGATCGAGAGTACATGTTTAGAAAACTTCAATTTCAAGATTGAGCGAGCTACGGAGGCTATTTACCACAGAAATATAGTTCGTTTGTATTAGTGAACGTAGAAATCGATTTTTTTATTTAAATTCCGATTGTTTATCTCTTTCGGAGAGATGCCGTGGTCGTGTGTTGTGCCGAATTGTTCCACCGGCTATGGCAGTTCCAAGACGGAATACTCGTTATTCAAAGTCCCGACGAAGCCAGAGATACGGAATTTATGGCAAAAAGCCATTCCTCGACAGGATTTTACCCTGAAGGACAGCCACCGGGTGTGTGAGAGGCATTTTTGGGAGGAAGAAGTTGTCCGGAAAATAGTCCATAAAGATGGAAATGGAAAGATACTGGCCGAGGTAAGTTATATTTTTTTTATCCTACGCAAGAATGCAAAGATGGGTTTTGATTTATTACATTTCGGATGTAATATTTTATGTAATTTTTATAATTGAGAGGAGATTGAAAGTAATCACGTGGGAGTAAGAGTGAATAGTTGGTTTTTGAGGTCGAGTTAAATCTGTAAGAGATCTTTTAGTTTTGCGAAAGAAATTAATAGACAGGATACCTGTGATAGATGTAGAATTCATTACATTTTCGCTTTTTTAATTTTAGGTTAAAATACAGAAACCGAGGCTTTGTGAAGGCGCAGTTTCCTGGCAGTTTCCCGATAGTTGGAAAGTATTTTACTCGTTTTGTCGTTTTGTTTTGTTCTACGACCTGAGGTGTCGAGTAGATGGTGGTATTGTAAACCCTTATGTGTACCGGCAAATTGTTGTTAAGGAGGATGGCATTGTGAAGTGCTCTATTTTAGGGAAAGAGGTGAAGATGAATGATGATGACTTGGTTATAAATAGTGAAAGTGACCTACTTAAGGCCATTACTATGGTTAACAACTCACTGGTTTGTGGAGGCAGTGTGTTATCTGGAAGCTGCCCAATCGAAAGTGTGTCCATTTATACTGATGCTCTTGGGCGATTGAGGCACAAAAAGTGTTCCATCGTTATTGCAAGTGGGAACCAGTGCAAGCATTGTTCTTGCGTTGTACGCTTAGTACAGCAAAGACGCCGTAGGCAGGTGAGGCACCCTTGTGGGTCTTTCAAAAAAGTTGGCCTGCTGAGGAAGAGGTTGAAGGCAGTAAGCAGGAGTAGGTCACTTCTTGAAAGTAAGTGTGCTCTGTATAAAAATGAGTTGCTGGCCAAGGAGGACGAAATGAAGGCCTTGAGCATGAGAGAGCTGGAGGAAAAACTTCAGCACAGAGAAATCCCCCAGACTCAAGCGAGATGTAGTGAAGGAGATATTGGCTGCAGCAAAGTGCAGAAGTAAAAACGGACGCCGATATTCTGAGGATTGGGTGCCGATGAGCTTTCTCCTTCACATTAAGTGTCCAAGTGGCTACACTTTCTTGCGTGAGCATCGAATACTTCCTCTGCCTTGTACAAAAACGGTGAGGAAGTATCTCTCAATGGTTAACTCAAGCTGTGGTTTTGACCTGAACTTTTTTGAGCTTTTGCAGCTTAGGGTCAAGGAAATAGCACCAATGGAGAGGCATGGGATACTCTCTATTGACGAGATACACTTGAGGGAGAGTGTGAGTGCAGTATGCTCAAAGAGCCTAACCTACAAAGGCCTCATAGATTTCGGGGAGGATGGACCAAAGGCCATGGATTTTGATAGCAAAGCAAACCATGCGCTAGTTTTGATGTTTCAACCACTATCTGGTAGTTTTCAGCAGGCAATAGCTACGTTTGCTGGAAGAGGACCCACCGAGGGTGCAGTTCTAGCAAAAATAGTTATTAAAGGTTAGTAGAAAATATACCCTGCATAACAAAGTATTACTTTTTGTAACTCTTAGCTCTTTGCCTTACTAACAAGCAGAAGCATCATTTGCACATGGTCAATAATGGTGAATTTATCTCTTTTTAGCTATTATCCTGCTGGAGAGGGTTGGACTTGTGGTGCATGGCATTGTTTCAGATTGCGCTGCCACAAACCGCAAGATGTGGTCTGAACTTGGTGCCAGTGGAGCAAGGAATGGCTTCAAAAATTATTTTAAACATCCAGCTCGGGAGGGCAGAAATGTTTATGTATTTGCTGACACACCGCACCTCATCAAAAATGTCAGGAACAGGCTCTATAACTCAAAGGAGTTGAAGGTATGAATTTGTTGCAATTCCTTTCTAAAATACTGGTCTACCATCCATATTTCGGAGCACCTATAATCACCTATTTTAGTTGTGTGGTGAAAGTACCTTAGATTTTGATGTTTTTGATTGGCAATTTATTTTACCTAGCAAGACATACTTACTTTAATGCTTCATGTTCTTCAAAATAATCCATTATGGCTTGATGCTTGCATTCTTTACTTCAGTCTTTATTTTTTTAAGTCACATTAATTTTCTCACTTCCTTGTATTTCATATGTATATAGTAATGTAATATTGAATAAACTTCATTTGGCATGATTGCAAGAACTTGTTAAAGAAAGTCGCATGTGCTATGCTGTGTTGGAATGCATGCTACTGTATTGAGGTTGCTTATTTGCTGCTAATAATTTTAATTTCTGCTTTTTGAAGATACCTGGGTATAGTATACCTGCTAGGTGGATTCACTTAGAGAATCTGCTTGATGTAGACCAGCAGCTTACAGCAGGGAAACGTGTTTGTCCACGGGTTACCAAGAATCACATTTTCCTAACTAATTCAGCTAAGATGAGGGTTCGGCTTGCAGTGCAGGTGTATATTTCTGAATTCGATTCGTTTATGTTTATTTTAATGGAGAGGCTGGAAATTTTTAAACGAGTTGAAGAATGGAATCATATTCTCCGGTGTATTTAGGAGGAAAGCGACCCAACTCAAAACTTATCTCCCTTTAACTGAAGTTATATCCTTGAACTTTTTGAAGTTACTTTTTACCCAATATGTCACTACTTTTTCCTTTGTGCCCTATAGTGTCTATGTAACTTATTACTTACCAACTAGTCTGTTTTGATCACTATTAGCTGGTGTCCTATATTAAGGCTGTGGTATACTTTTTTGAATTGTTTTTATATATTTTGTTATCATCAAGTACCTAGTCATGTAATGTTCTTGGCATGGTTAACCCAATAGTGTGTGGTTGTTAAACTCTCCATCTATGTACCTCAGCGTCCATCAATGTGTAATGTCTCAGGCAATGAATGGCTAGTTTCCAGCTGTAAAATTCAACATGAATATTATTAGTTATTGACAAAAGGATATATTGCTTGGTTTTGTCTTGTTTGAAATTAATTCCAATGCATTACTTAATTTTGTGTGGTAATTAAATAGTTATTTTCCCAGCATGACTGTGCATTAGTAAATGCTACTTTCCCTGTTAATTTGAATTGCCATGATAATTATTAATTTTGGCATAACTGATTGTCTATCTTGAACAGCTTCATTTAATTTTTTTTCCAGGCACTTAGTGCATCAGTAGCCGGTGCATTAAGATTCTTTGGCAGGCATAACATGCAAGGGCTGAAAGATACAGAAGCAACTGCAGCCTTCTGTTCATTTTTCAATGATCTCTTCGATTCATTAAAGAGGAAATCCGAAAGGGATGCTTTACGCTTGGATTCCAATGACCTCAAGGTATGTTCATAGAATATAATGTTTATCCATGCGGTATTTTTCTGAAATGCTATGTTATTGTAGCTGTTTAGGGAGGTGTGGAGGTTTTTAATTTATTTATTTGCAGGTAATCGAGTCTTCATTGAAATGGTTGGATAGCTGGAATGACTTGCTGCTGGAGGGTAGAATCCAAAAAAATGAGTTTCTCACCTACCAAACATATGAAGGCTTGAGGTTAACATTGCAGTCCACTATAGATTTATGTTCGTACATGTTATATGCCTGTGAATTTGATTATTTTTTGACTGGGAACATTAATCAAGACCCCCTTGAGGTATGTCCAACTATGAATGTTTAGATTAATGTGATGATACTAACTATTGCTTTGATATTTATCCACTCTCTTCTTACATGTATTTTTTTTCACTTTCAGCGCTTCTTTGGCATCATTCGCCATGTTTCCGGATCAAATGACCACCCTGCTGTGCCCAACTTCCTCCAACTGTATAAGATCATCTCCTGCTTCTCCCTAATTCGCCCACCAAAATATGTGAATTGCAGTGTGGAAGATAGGACACCACCTCAGCAGCTGATAAAGCTGTCAACCATTAAAGAGATTTACGGAGACTCTTCTACAAAAAATTCAGCCCTTGACAAAATCAAGGAAAAATTAGACTCTTTGGTTGAGCTTGATAACTGGGAGTATGATGATGTCATAGGAAGTGACCACGATTACCATTGTGCACCAGTGGCAGACTGTTTCCTATATTATATTACAGGGTTGCTGGGCAAACACATTATCAAGTGGACAAAATGTGATGTGTGCCAAGCTGCCATTACTAATCCAAATTTACTTCCTAACAGTCCTGCTGCTGAGTTAGCTAACCAGCGGGCTGAATCTGGTTTTGTCCACACTAATAGAAACTTGTTCTCCATTTTTTGTGCTCTGGAGAAGAGTTTTGAGGAGCACTACAAGGAATTGGACTTATGTGAGAAGGTCACTACGCAACTATTAGAAGAGCATCTTATGACATTCCCCTGTTCATCACATGGTGATGAAGTGATGTCGTACATGATTCACTTGTTCCTAAAATTGAGGATGCAGCAGTTTGCCTATCGTTCCTGCAGAGACAAGCCTAGGGAAAACAGGGATAGGAAAAAAATTGCAAATTTTTTCACCACCTAGGCTACCGTGCCCACTATTTATCCGTATGAATTTCCATATTGCTTTCTTCAAGCAAATACTGTTTCTTTACTTGTGTGTGACACTTACATAAGCAAATATTGTTTATTTTATTGTGCGACTTTAATTTTCTCCCAAGGCTGCCTTCCCCTTGGTCGAAAGTGCTATTATCAAGACTAGTTAATGAGCCAACATTGTTTATTTTATTGTGTGACTCTAATTTTCTACCAAGGCTGCCTCCCCTTGGATGAAAGTGCTATTATCAAGACTCTTTAATAAGCCAACATTGTTTATTTTATTGTGTGACTCTATCTTCTACCAAGGCTGCCTTCCCATTGGATGAAAGTGCTGTTATCAAGGCTCGTTAATAAGCCAACATTGTTTATTTTATTGTGTGACTCTAATTTTCTACCAAGGCTGCCCTCCCCTTGGATGAAAGTGCTATTATCAAGACTCTTTAATGAACCAACATTGATCATTTTACTGTGTGACTCTACTTTTCTCCCAAGGCTGCCTTCCCCTTGGTCGAAAGTGCTGTTATCAAGGCTCGTTAATGAGCCAACATTGTTTATTTTATTGTGTGACTCTATTTTCTCCCAAGGCTGCCCTCCCCTTGGCTGAAAGTGCTAAATGAGCCAACATTGATCATTTTACGGTGTGCTCTAATATACTCCCAAGCCTCCCTTCCCCTTGGATGAAAGTGCTATAATCAAGACTCTTTAATGAGCCAACATTGATCATTTTACTGTGTCACTATAATTTTCTCCCAAGGCTGCCTTCCCCTTGGTTGAAAGTTTTTACAAAGTCGCCTTGGTGGTGTTTTTTATACTGATGCTGAATACAACTGACAACAAGCTGACAACTGATAGCCTGGTTCGACGAGAATTGCCTTTCACCTCCCGGATTGTTCTACATTTGATGCAAAAACTTCAGTCTGATTGCGGGGCGAAGGGGCGCCACGTCTTCACTGATCGCTTTTACACAAGTCCGAACCTCGCTAGCGAATTGCTGCTAATATCAACGCACACTACGGGAACTGTGATGGCTAACCGACAAAATCTTCCTCCTGAGGTAAGCTTACTTTTGCAAATTATTGTCAATTTTTATTGGACATATATAATGAAAAGAATCCTATTCTATCAGGTGAAAGGAAAGCAAACCAAGAAACTCAAGAAGGGTGAAATCCTGGCTTTCAAGAAAAACAACACCGTTGTCATTGCCTGGAAAGGCAAACGGGTGGTTCTACTTCTCAGCACGTATCACGGCGCCGCTACAGCGCAATCGATGCGCTATAAAGCAGATGGCACAACCGAAGAAGTCACTAAGCCGGTTGCTGTGCTAAACTACACGGCAAAAATGGGGGGAGTCGATCGCGCTGATCATTACTGCGCTTCGTATAATTTTTCGCGCAAGTCAAAGAAATGGTGGCATAAGGTATTCTTCTGGATCCTGGAAGTCAGTATTGTAAACGCATACCTACTCTTAAATCTCGTCCAGGAGAAAAAATGGCGACCCCGGTAAACGATATTTTTTCAAATTATTGAAATAGTTATTTCATGTGTAAGCTATAAAGCAAATTTTACTAATAAATAAATATTTATTTCTGTGCAGATATCGCACCTCAAATTTCGAGAACAGCTGATGAAGCAGCTGATCGGTGATTGGCGGACTCCGGTCACTAAGAAACGCCCCAGGTCCTCAGAAGGGGACATTAACAGAATGGATGGGCTTTTCCATAAGTTAGGAAAAGGAAAACCCCGGGATTGCGCTGTTTGCAGCGATAGAAATACGCCAGGAGGCAGGAAGCAGTCTGGCATCTTCTGCGCGACGTGCCCGTCAAATCCAGCGCTCTGTCCTGGAGATTGTTATAATGTATATCACACACTATCAAAATACCGTAAAAATATATAAAATCAAGGTTTCGAAAAAAATATGTTCCGTGTAGTCTTTTATTTAATATAAAAGGCCATTTGTACGTTTTTAGTCCCTTAGATCAATGGACACACATGCAAAAGTAGGTGTGCCAAATTGTTTCCAAATGTGCCATTGTCATTAAAAGACTCATTATGCCTTGTTTTGGTTTTATTGCTCTAAAATCTAAACCTCTCGCTATAGAACAAAATCGAGCATACCATTTGAAAGGTAATACATAGCCAAATAAAACTGTAGATACGATAGTTTATTTCCGTAAACTTTGTAGAGACAAAAATGCGCATGAATCACAAAAAAAAACAAACAAAAAAACTAAAAAGCTAAAACATATTTTTCTTTGACCCGAAAAAAAAATACATTTTAACTAATAACATACAACGATTATTATATCAGGGCAAAAGCCCTGAGTCAAAGGATTATTGTGATACATAAATCATTATTCTAAGTTTTAATTTAGCCGAGCTAGCTACGAAAAAGTGAGCGCAAGTACCTCACCACTGAGCTAACCCACATCAGCTATGCGCCACTACTGCAGAGAAAAGCGCGTCAGGCGCGGACGCGAAAGGGTTAAGTGATCAGGGTTCTGATGCAATTAAAATTAAGAAATGGAAAACCAAAGACGCGTTGGCACAACACTATATCGTGTCCACGATAGATAGACAAGTAGTGTCACACATCCTAACGTGTACGTCTTCGAAAGAAATGTTTGACACTCTAAAAAGGATCTACCAGAGGGAAACCGGGCAACAAAAGTGTCTCCTTCTTCAAGAGTTCTACAACTTTCGCTACGACAAAACGAAAGACATGATGACCAACATAAGCCATCTGCAGAACATCGAATTCAAGTTGAACCGCATGGATCAACCCATAGACGACACCATGATCATCACGAAGATTATGACGATCCTGCCTGAAGAGTACAAACACTTCGGCAGTGCCTGGGATTCAACGAGTAGGCGCCGACCAGACGTTACAGAACTTGTGCGCGAGGCTGCAACTTGAAGAGAACAAGCTCAACTTGGAGTCTAAATATGCAAACGTATCCTTTAACGCTGAAATAAAAGGTAACCTGAGTAAGTACTCTCCTAAGTGCTACCAGTGTAACGAAAAAGGACACATTAAGAAAAATTGTCCACTAACTAGAAGATTGATAGATAGATAGACTTGAAGATAGAATGATCTTGTTCAAGCAGTAGGTTAAATCTTTCAATTATCTTTCATATTCTACTGTAATATACATACATATGTCCCTTTCGATGATAGGGATGCTTTAGGTAAATGTTATATCATTTCATTAATGGAAATTAGGTATTACTTTTATCCTTGAATGACCTCATATTTTACTCATTCTTTAAAATATAGTTTAAATTTTTCAGTTTGGTGAAAACTTTTTGTGAATTTATGTTATATTCTACTGGTTAATTTAAATCTTATTTTCAGGTTTCCAATTGCTTGTGAATCTGTGGTATTGGATTCAATTTTGGAGTTTGTGTTGAGAGTTACCTATGGGCTGTTATTTCATTGTTATTATCAGCATATCTTACAATTTTAGATACAGGAAATGGTAATTGTGGTAATTATTTGTAGTACCTTGATTTGGGTCATATTCTATAATAGTAATATTGTTCCGAATTGGTGTATTTGGAAAAATAATGTTAATGTCATTAAAAAATTATTTTCCAGTGATACCTGTTGACTTTTACGCAGCTTTCCTTTTTTTCAGGATGTCCTTGAAAGTTTGTTGGTCCTTTTGTTAAAGCCATTTCTGAAAACCTTTCCCATTTACTTTCCTGTGATGAATCATGAAGTGTTGCAGTTGCTCACTGGAAGAATTGTGAATTGCAATCGCCTTGCTCTGTTTGCAGATCAGTTTTTTTCCTTAATAATGCATTGTGTGTGATTTTATTTGCCGTTGATATGGCAAAGTTGAATCTTGTACTTTTCAATTTCAAACTAATTTTGTAACGTGAATTTATGTTTTGAAATTGGGCTGTTAAATAAATGTTTATGCTTGATTCTGTTTTTCTTTGACAATCAAAATGTTTTGGATTTTTCGTATGGATTTTTGTCCAAGGATTTGGATTGTAAATATTTAATAATTTATTCGGAAAAGTGGTGATCAATTAACTTTTCGTTCGTAGTTGAGTTCAGCGCTAACTTGCATTACAGGAGGTGGCATCGCTCCTTTTTCTAGGGCTTTGACAGTAGAAATGGAATCATTTAAAATGTCAAGGTAATTCCGTGTAGTGCCATCGAAAAAAATTATTTTAATTCCGTGTTACATTTGAGTGAAATATGTTTGACTGAACACCTCATCGGCAATCATTGTCTTCCTGCCGGTCACAATGGCTGTAATCCAGCATGAATAAATTTATTGGGCTTGTACTATTTAATTTCATCGCAACTGCCGGGAAAATGCCCAAAGTCGTTATTTTATGACTTAAGATCAGAAATTGGACGTCTCGTAAGACTGTGTTACAGCGGGTCCCGGTAACATGGTTAATGCGCAATTTGGTCACGCCCTCCTGGCTTCACTCTTAGAATTTTACTGGTTTCCGGAGCTATTGCCCCATTTCGACCTCAATTAAAGGTGGCACGTTTTCCTTAATTTATGTTGAGTCCTAATTCACCGCAGTGATGAAGCGAATATAGTAATTTCGTTCCCGGTTTCGTCACCCTTACAACTATCCATTTTCTCCGATTGGTTAAATAATTGCATTCCTTAAGATACACCTTAACTCAAGCATTTCATTTGGATGTTATTTGCACTATAAACAACGTATTATATAGACGGTTTTCACCTTAAATTCAGTATCTATTGCCTGCAAACCCTGCAAAATCCAATGCTTCGCCATACAACGTAATACTGCCGATGGGCTCTTCGACTAGTGGCGCCTCTACTGGCCACAGCTCTGAACTGGCTTCAAAATAGGAACATGCCTGAAGCCCTAGTTCCGGGGGGCTAGGCGATACTTTGATCTCAGGTCTGAAGAGGTTATACTATGGATTTCCAAAATGTTCCCAGGAAGAATACATGCATGGAAGAATATGCTATCCGTCAATAGAGTAGACTGAGAGGACACGAAAGTTCTGCCACTGAAGAGCAAGAAGATCATCATACTGGACCACATCCTTTCGGTGCAATACCGAACTTTGGTATAGTCACCCAAATGATAAAGTTATAGCGTCTTTTGATTATATGCATAGTGTAGGGTTAGTTAAAAGGCTACTAAATTTGTGGATCAAGGCCGAAATTCGCATATTTTTTAACAGTTGCAGTTTTGACATTTGTAAAATATCTAATTATTATTATTATCATCTATATATTCGTATTATTATTATGCACATTAAAGAACTTTCATTCCAACTGAATACGTCCACAGACCAAGACGTCTCCTTGAGCCGGACCGTTGGAAAGCCAATGAATTCAGACAATTGCCCCTTTATGCTGGCCCATTAGTTTTTAAGAACCAAGTTGTATTCATCAAAATACAAACATGTAATGATATTATATGTTACTGTTTAAATATAAGTGTCTCCACATTACTTCTTAGTTTCCAATGAATATGCTAAGTCTTTGTTGAAGCATGCTGCGCAATCATTTATTATGGTATAAATGGTCTACAGTATGTTTCGTACATTTTCATGGTTTGCTGCACAGAGGTGATGATGTCAAAGTTTTTGGTGCATTAGATTCATTCAGTGCATTTACATTTGAAATTTTTAAGCAGACTTAGAAAAGAATGCCACGCAAATCTGAAAGACCACTCAAAAAATAAAGAAGCGTTGATGAAAGCAGTGGCATTCATCAAGCACTCTGTCATCGACATTAACAAAAGACTGAGGACTCTGGAGGCACCCGCTACTGGATCAGAGAATGAAACTGAGGTTTCAAATACAGTGCTTGGGTCGTACCCTATAGCCACCCATATTCAGCTGCTTGAGGAGGAGAAGAAATTATTGGATGGGACATATAAGCAGCAGTTGGTAATAATTCAATTTTATTTTCCATTTGCCAGTTGGATGTCACAATTTAATGACGTTATCTACAAATTTTCTTCGTCGACTTCTGAATTGAGGACAATAGGAGGCAATTCTCCAAAAGACATGGCTCGCAGGATCCTTCGAGAATTAATTACGGACTCAGTAGCTGCAGAGTACAGTTGGTTGGGCCAAAAGAAAAAAAGCCTTCTCAATACTTCTAATCAAGGACGTGATGTTTGGTATGTATTACGGGAAAGTTCTAGTTTTTTTGCAGTAATAGCCAGTTGATACTGGGTTAATCCAAGCCAAATGGTGGGAAACTCATACATTTAAAATTACTTTTTTATTTAAGTTCAAAACCATGTTTTATTTTTATTTTCTTAAGTCTCGATGCGGAAGCCATTTTTGTATCTCAAGTGCTTAATGTCTTTGGATTAGAAGAAGTGGTATCAACGTATTTTTTCTCATTGATAGGTAGTTCGATTGGCCGTCTCAAAGCCAGGCGGGAGAAAGATCACACCGCGGAGAGGATAACAGGGACTTGAAGGCCACGGTCTACCACAGTGGAGGACGAACGACTCGTTCAAAGGCAAGGAGCAATCCGCTCGCAGCCGCCACAGAATTTATTCCAACTTCCGGGCTACCTACCCCCAGGACTGCCCGTAGTCGTCTTGCCGAGGTAAACCTCCGCCCGTGGCGGGCAGTAATGAACGAGGTGTTGTCTTCCACACATCATGAGTCACGCTTAGTTTTTGCAAGAGCACATGCAAATAGGGACGACGAATTTTGGAGAAGAGTGGTATTTACAGACGGAAACACATTTTCGTTCTTTTTATCGGGGTCGGTTCTTGTTTACCGGCCAAGAAACTCGCGTTGTTCTCCAAGATGCGTAGCGGAAAGGGCAAAGAGTGGACGATTCTCTTTCCACGCCTGGGCACGACGGGCCTGGAGTATGCTGGCGCATAGAGGGAACTCTTAAGAAGTGACCACTATGTCCGAATTTTGGAAAGTGTCATGCTCCCTTCCGATACGGTGGGGGAAAACTTTATTTTCCAGCACGTGAGTTAATATTGATTGCCGCATAGCTACGGACATTCGCGGTGAACACACAAATGGAATGGTCAGCGCGTTGTGCTGACCTCAACCCGATCGAGAACACTTGGGCATTAATGTTGCGGGAAATACAGAAAGAAAATAAAAGGCCCCAAAACGCCAATGAAGCATGGGATATTGCGGAGGATGTAAGGCCAATGTACTATTGTAAGGTCATTGATGGACCTTATTACACGAGGGTAGCCAGCGACGTAGCCACTTTGGCGACTGACTGGCTACCGAGCCCCGTCGCCACCGGCTACCCATACTGGCGACGCTGCGTTGTAGCATGCGGAGCTTATTACACGAGGTCGCCAGGTCACTCGGTCAGTACACCTCGCTTGGTACTGCTCACTGTTGTGTTGTGTTCTATTTTGAGTGGGTGAGTTGTTCAGTACGTGCACGGCAATTGAGAAAATGTCTACATCTTCTGATTCAATCGAAGGGATACGCGGAGAGAAGAAGAAAAAAGAAGAGCCTCCGAAAGACGATAAAAGAAAAAGCATGAAGAACTCAAGAAAAAGTGCCAGAAGTTGGCCGACACCAAATTAAACACTGAAGACTTTATTAGTGTAATCGAAAAACACCCTTGTATTTGGAACTTTGCTGTAGAGGAGTAACAAGCACGTTTAATTGAGTGGGTGGAATGAAATTTATACCGCTCATACAACACACTCCATTATAATTCACGGCAAACTGAGAGAAAACGGAAAAATTCTGGCTACTGAACTGGCTACTAGGTTTGGAAGCCAGTGCGTCGCCAGCTACTGTCGCTGGCTACCTCGTCTAATAAGGGCCTTAAAGGTAAAACTAGAGCGAAGCGAGCGAGAATTAATGCCGAGTATGTTGCAACAGGCAACAAAAAGGTAAATTTTGGTATGTTTTCGTTTAGCACTCGCACAATTAGGAATTAATAACTTTATTCACATTATATACTAAAGGGAACTACTGCTCCACTGTCAGCGATGGAACGGCAAATTCTAAATATAATAGGACTCGAAACTACGCAGTCTATGTTCGAGACTACTTGTAGGCAACAGATGATGTATGGCCCTTATTAGACGAGGTAGCCTGGCGACGTCGCCAGCGACGGTATCTGGCGACGCACTGGCTACCAAACCTAGTAGCCAGTTCAGTAGCCAGAATTTTTCCGTTTTCTCTCAGTTTGCTGTGAACTATAGTGGAGTGCGTTTATTGAATGGTAACATTATCTTGCCCTTTCTGTTTACAGTGAATTAAACTAGAATATCATGAGTGATTCTAAGTATCTTCTCCTTCTGTTACTTCTGAAAAAAGGAGGCAAAGACAGCGAAAAATGCATATTCATCCCATTCTTTGCGCAAGAGAATCAAAAGGGCTATATTACACACTATTTGATGAACTCTGTGCGGACAATACTCAGTTTTTCAATTACTTTCGGATGTCAAAATCCAGTTTCTTTGAGTTGTTAGGCCTCATAAAGGATGAAATAACTGGAGCTGATACTACAATGAGAAGATGTATTACACCCGAAGAGAAACTTGTGGTCACTTTAAGGTACGTCTTTTAGTTAAATAATAATTGAAATTGTTAAGCAGCCTTCTTAATATTGCAAATGTTATGACATATTTACCAGAATGAAATTGTATGAAAGGGACTCAGACAATTAAGCAACCATTACATTAAGAAATATTTATTAAAGTTAGTTAAGCAACATTTAAAAAATTATACACTATCCTTTTGTTCTATTTCAAATGTTTAGTTCAGTCGAACAACACAAGGTCACTAAACTGTGTTTGTTGAGAATCCTCGCTGACGATAGAATGTGGAGATGTTGTTGCAGATGAGACGTTCTGTACGGGCGCGTGATGTTGCATGGTTACATACGTGGGAGGTTGTTGATATCCATGGTATGCAGGCTGTTGCCAACCTGGTTGGTGATTTGTTTGGGCCATAGCTATTAAGTTGATCATATCAGATCTCAGCTTTAATTTCCTCTCAGGAGGGACTTTGCGGACCTCTGGTAACATTGACAAAAAAAAAACAGTTTGTCGTCATCTTGCAAATCACGGCTAGTACTGGGACTGTTCTCCGATTCTTCAAGCGCAATTTTTTTCTTCAATACCTCAACTAGTTCATCGTCTTTACTTAATTTTCTGTTGGACCCAGAACGAACATTGGTTGGAGAAGTATGACATGAAAATGCTTCATTTTCCTCTTCATCTATAAAACTTGAATCAACATCATCAACGCTTGAAACAGTTTTCTTCACTGACGTTTCTAAAAATCGCAACTGGTCGAAGTAGCTGTAAGCCTTCTTCCTTGAGGCTGCAGATCCACTCTTGATCCCTTTAAGTCGCAAAATTTCTCTAGTGTAGCATCCTCGAATTACCTTCCATCTTTTTTGCGTTATAGTCACTGAAAAAAGACAAAGTTTTAAAACACACACACACGCTTTATTTATGTAAGAAATATTATTTACAATTTTTTGGTTACAGGTATTTTGATACAGGAACTTCTATGCAAGATCGTAGTAGTAGTAGTTTTGGCGTTACGGGTGCGTCGACAGCTAAGGTCATTAGCACCACGCACAATCGAATTCCGACATAAGCATAGACTATAATATAATATAATATAGTACTATAATTTCAGTTTAGTGCGGCACTGTTGACATTATTGATGTACACGTCAAGCCAATCAAATCGAATTCACAAGACAAGTTTTCTTAACGAATTCTATGACACGGCTTAGGCGGTCAGGGTCATCGCCCAGAATACGTTCTAGGTTGCCCCTGACGCCTGTCCTGTCCCGCGTGAGCTGATACTCTTCACACTCCGTCAAGAGGTGTCTCACAGTCAGAAAGCAGCCACAAAAGCCACATCGAGGTGGGATCTTCTCTTGGGTGAAGAGATAGGAATGTGTCAGGGCGCAATAACCGATTCTCAGTCTAGTAATAATGACCTCCTACCTACGATTCTTCCCAACAGAAGAGGGCCACATTGACGTAACCGGTTTGATCATTCTGAGTTTGTTATTCGTTACGTTCGTCCATACCTCACTCCACTGCCGTAGAACTATTCCGCGCATGGCCGTCTGAGGGTCTTGATAGGTTACAGAAGTCGAAGCCTGCGCCGGCAGCGTGAGATCTATGCAAGATCTCCACTATCAGTATAGAATCAGCCAACCTTCAATTTCAAAGATAATAAGACAAGTTTGTGCTGCTATTTGGAAAAACCTACAACATCTTTGCTTCCCAGAACTAACAACAGACTTTTGGCTGAAAACTGCTGCCAAGTTTTATGAACAAACGAACTTTCCCCATTGCATAGGGGCCCTGGATGGAAAACAGATTCGTGTTATAAAGCCAGTAAACAGCGGATCATTGTATTACAACTATAAAAACTATTTTTCCATCCTGCTACCTGCTATGTGCGACGCAGACTACAAATTCATTTTTGTAGACGTTGGTGCATATGGTAAATCATCTGATTCAACTGTGTTCAAGGAAAGTACTTTCAAGAAAAAACTTGAAGGCGGCTTACTAAATATTCCTGAAAACGCAAGTTCTTTCCAGGGATTTGAGGAACCTATGCCATTTGTAATTGTTGGTGAAGAAGGTTTTGGATTGACAACTAAATTACTGAGACCTTATTCAGGAAAATGTTTGGATGTGAAAAAAAGAATATTCAACTACAGACTTAGTAGAGCGCGTAGAAATATTGAGTGCTCTTTTGGAATCCTCGCTAATAAGTGGAGGATTTTTCACCGACCTTTGAATGTTGAACTCTCACAATGCGAGTCAATAATGAAAGTGTGTTGTCTGCTACACAATTTTGTAAGGGAACGTGACGGTTTCAAAGTTGAGGATACAATTTTATCAGTGGACAATTTGTATGACTGGAGTGATAACATTCAGCCACCAACAAAAACAGCTATACAGATTAGGGACAAGTTCTGCGACTACTTTGTCAGTGAAGCAGGAGCTGTATCATGGCAAATGGAGAAAATTTGAACAAAGGCACTAGTGCATAACAGTACGTGAATGTTGAGAAAAGATTTTAATGTCTTGATGTTATATTTTTTCATTTGAATATACGTGTACTTCACCTAAAAATTTCAGTTATTGAACCTTATAACTGCGTGCTTGCGGCTACCTCGTCTAATAAGGGCCTATGCATTACTATCTTTTGTGGTTCATGTGTACAGGAGTTCAATTACATGATATTTCAACTATAATTTTTTGATTTTGTTTCCTTGTGGTGATGTGATTATTGATTATGAAGATGTGAATACTGCTGAGATGCTGGAGATTTGAAAATGCAATTCCATGTTGTTATGTTGATATTTATAAACCTTTGTTAAAAGAATTTATTAACGATTGGGATGATTAAGTGCTTACTAAGAATTGAGCAAAAATAAATGAATGTTTGTCATGCCGTGACAGTAATTTAGTACTTTCTTAGGTGTAGGTGTCAACAACTGAACAAGTAGCCACTTGCATAGGTGCGTTATCCACTAAAATATTGATTCTTCTATTTTTCATCAAATGCGAACGCATTCATCATCTACTCGAAAAGTCAGGATGGGCGTGATCTCCAATTGTTTACTTGTATCTTATTTTCATTCATGTGCAATTTCATTTTCAGGGAGCGGTGGAACTCTACCTTAAAGTGAGTAATACGTACACGATTTCTGTATTTTAAAACATTATTATTAACATATTGGAAATGACTAACCATTACATATTTTCATCTAGCTTCTCTGATGAAATGGGTACGCACAAATCTTCGTTGCTTATTGAATTGCTTGCTGAATTCAGGTTTCTTATATTGGGATATAGGTATTTCACATTAATCATGAGGTTTTTCCCTCTAAAAATGAGTTTATACATACATTACACTGTTTATATGTATTTTTGAATGCATACTATAATTGTGTATTAACAGGCTTTTGAATATATATGAAGAGTTGCCTCATGGTTCATTGCGAAGGAGGGATACAACTAAGCTCCCTAAGTCACGAATCAATATTTTTGGAATTTCAATGCTGGTCATGTTATTCTTTCCCTTTCCTCAGCTTCTCGGGCACCTTACCGCACTCTGTCTGCTAAAATAGAGAACACAAATAAATTTATAATGGAGTCTGAGATGGAGAGTAGGAAGTTCATGCAGGTAAGCAGTCTTCAAGTTTTTATAGATATATTACTAGAGGCTCACACCCTAAATTTAATAGTGCAAAATGCATTGGTAGAGGTCAAGGACCTCCAAAATATGGTAAAGAAAGTGGTAGAATTTTTTAAGAGGAGTCACACCTTGTCTAAAGTGACTGTCATCAATTCCATGGCTATCGACAGTATGCATGAATTTGAATTGAAATTCAGAGATGCAATGGCTAATGCGTTAACTCAAGATGGTTTGAAATTGATAATCTCCAATATCCTTCAAGAGTTGGTATCTGACATTGCATTTTCGTTAGATAGGTTGTTTCAGGGCCATCTTAACAGCTATTTGATGTCTTACCAATCCCAAAAGAAATGGTTGGATATGCGTTATCCGGACAAGAGGGTTTTCGATCAAATAACTCCTAATTTCCAAATTTCTGTGTCGTTTATTGATTCAGAGGAATTCACTGTGTTTGTTAGTGTGAGATTGCCAGTGATTGACTCAAGAACAGTAACAACATCTATGGGAGTGTGGAAGCCTAAAATACTCATAGGACCTGATTGTTTTACATCAAGAGACCCAAATTTGGTCCTCTCTGTCAACTTAGATCATAGACAAAGGGGGATAACAAACTACACAATAATGGATATCCATTCTTGTTCAGTCAGGGGTACAATAATTTGTCCAGCTGAATCTGTAATGGACTTAGTACAGATTCTGCGGAAAAATCCTTTATGTTCTATGTCTACTAGATCAAAGAGGTCAACAACTGAGAAAGAGGAAATTTTGGCAACTAATCTAGCAAAATTGTTCAAATAAAACGCCTCACCAAGAGTATAATATATGCAGAAGAAGTGTTTGAGTAAGTGTTTTGTTCTGATTTCCTCCACGGGTCACCCCAAGGAAAATATACTTCGCCCTTCCTTTCGCCCCGTCCGTTTTCCTTCCCGTAAATGCGTGTTGGACGAGTGCATCAGCGCCCGAACGTCACCCCCCACCCGCAATCATCTTCAAAGAAGGGGAATATTTTTTATTTATGTGAATTACGAGAAGTGAGTGGCATAGTTTTAGTGTGAGTGGCATAGTAACAAACGGCCCCTTGTCTCCTATGCCGTGCGTCGCACTCAGATTTTGGGCATAGGGTCCGCCCGTCAGTCACTTAAGAATTCTCTCTCTTCTCTTACGCGCACCACCTTTTATTATCCCTCAACTTGGGGTGGGGGTAACGCACAACGAACAAAAAAGGGGGAGTAACACGCCATTCACTCAGGAAAAACCCGATCTCCCCTCCTCCCACACACACACACTCCGTGGCGTTCGGACGCTCTCTCATCGAGCTCCCGATTTTCAGAGTTTTTGTGTGGTTAAGCGAGCTATTTTGCTTATTATTTTGTATCATCGTGTGCGCTATTACATTCTCTATTGATTGGTGTAACAACCATCATCGAGAGTTGAGCTGTTTTGAATTTGTTGCTGTTTTTGCTGTTTTGGTGTTGCGAGTCAACTCGGCTTGTCGGACCGCGGGCGGCCGTCGGCCGGGCTCCGTCCCGGTCGGACTCGGAGTCGGCTGCGGAAGGCGATGGCGTGATTTCTACTCACCTTACTACTACTACTACTACTAACTCTACTGCTACAGCAACAATAATGGCGAAATCAACCCCGGAATCACCTAGAAAAGGCTCACCAAACAATGGATCACCAATAAGGAATATTGGGCGCCTTAACCTTCTTGGATCTGCCGAGGAAACAACACCTGCCACTCGTCTACGACGAGAGCGTGGAGTCCTCGTATCTACCGTATGTACACCAGTGGTTCCAGTGCAAACCCAAATCATTGTTACGAGTGCTGCTAGTGATAATTGTAAGACGAAAGTCACATCAAGTGATTTCGCATTAACCCCCATATCGCGTGCTGCTAGCCTAGAACGCCTTACTCCCAACCCCTCCCACTCCGGGCCTATGCATCGGCCGGTGACCTTGAAACCGTCAGCCGATCCTAGCAGAACATCGACGGACCTTACGCCGCTGCCAGCCGCCGCCCCCTCCTCTTCAGCCAGCGGAAGGAAACCAGTCCCCCACCCTCTCAGCGTGACTCCGCCTGCTCCTGATAAAACCAACTCCGACTTCCCCTCCCTCCAGCCGCCTCGCGCGAGGACGTACGCTCGTGCGGCAAGGACCGGTGGCGCTGAGAACTACGTCAGCCGACCAGATGGACGCGTTGCACAAAATAACACTATTTGCTTTTCAAACTAAAAAAATTACACCTATTGCTGGAGGTCCTAATAAAAAAATGGGGATAATTCTCCCCGCCCTTCCCGATACCTCTATCCATGTCTATGTCCTCAAGGTTGGTGAGATTTTGGGAGGGGGGAGAAATATAACGCACGCTGCGCGTCTCTCTCACCAGAGAATTTGTATATATTTGAAATCAGAGAAATTGGTGGACACCTTTATGCTTGAACACGGAGGTATCACCATAAATGACACCTGGGTGGAGGCCAGGCGTTTTGTCACCAGGTCTGAAAAAATTATTTTATCTAATGTCCCTCCTGATGTGAGCGATGGTGACATTATTGAAATATTGAGTCAAGCTGTCAGAGTCGTCTCACCAATTTACCATCAAACCATTGGCATGAAGGATGAAGGCTATGACCATGTCAACTCTTGGAAGAGAATGGTTTATGTAGTCCGACGCGACGGCGTCTTACTACCCGATTCTTTTCTCGTAGATATCGGGGATAATCCTCACAGAATTTATCTTACGCATGACGACCAAAGGTGTCACATGTGTAAAGGGTATGGGCATTTCTCATCGGAATGCCCTCGCTTCTTACCACCGGAAGCCGAGGGTGATGAGGCGAATGCTCAACACACTACGCATAACACACAACAGAAGGAGGAGTCTGCCTGTCCCCCTAACCCACCCCAGTCCTCGAATGACGCTGTCCCAGATAGCGCTGATTCCTCTCCAACTACCCTACCAACTTCACCAAATACCTCTCATCCCTCGACACACAGAAAAACTGCGGAAGAACTTCCGCAAAACATCAATGATGATAATTTGGGTGAATCTCAAGAAAGAGACTTTGACACCCAATCCTTTTCTTCGCTATTATCAAATGTTGATGATTTGTATGACGTTCCTGGTACTTCTTCCATGTCTGAAAGATCGGCAAAAAGGAAGAAATCTGCTGACGAGGCCAGCACCGAGAGCCTTCCTGACTCCCCAGAGCGAAAGAGAGGTTCAAAAAGTTTGGACGTAGTAGGTTTGCAACAGATTGAGGATTTTTACTTAGAAAATCCTGATTTCAGTGCCATTCCTTTTGAAACCCTTAAGAGGTACCTGAATGCTGTAAAAAGAGCTGATCCTCACAAAAAAGCTAAAGAATTTCTCATTGATCGCGGAGAATTACGTTCAACGCTAACTGAGCTTGATGAGAGGAAAATTGTAAGGGATCGAGCGCTCAGTATTAGGCTGCATAGGCTCGTGAACGCATTTAAGCAATGAATTCCTTCATCTGTTATGCATTTTATAAATAATTTTAACTAGTTAAATTATTTATTGAATTTTTAGCGTCATCCAACGTATACCTTAATTGACTAAGGTTGATTTTAAATTGATATATATTTATAATTTATTTATTTATTGCTAGTAATGAGTGAGCTACGCGTGATGACTCTCAATGCCTGCTCGGTACGCAGTGTCATGAAATGGGCTCAGATGTCCCTGTATCTCAGGCGATATGAGCCAGATATAGTTTTCATTCAGGAGACTTATACCGACTCACCTACTATGCGATCCTTGCCAATGTACGATTTTCATTTTACTACTCCAATGGTTCCACATGCAGGGACCGCTATAGCAGTCAAGAAAAATGTTAGCGTTTGCTCTGTGTCTCGTCATGTGATCGCACCAGGCTATGCATTGGCACTTAGAGTTTCGACCAATTACCCAGACCGTCAAAATTTCCTTTTTGTTACCATATATGGCCCTCACATACAGGATAATGCGGTTGAATTAATCCATTTAGTTAACCTGTACATTACAAACACTATTTCAACTCAGGGCAATCAAAACACATGGGTGATTGTTGGTGGTGATTTCAATTGCACTCTTGTTCCCAGAGCTGATAGAACAAATGGAATTGAGAGATACCCAAGGTATGCTGCCGCCTTAAGACATCTTGTAAATCAACACCGTCTCATTGATGTTTGGAGACGTTTGAGATCCAATGATCCTGGCTACACCCACCTGAGCCACAGCGGAATAGCCACTGCTTCACGGTTAGACCGCTTTTACATTTCTGAGGAGAAAATTGAACGTGTCCGACGGGTTGAGACATTGCCTTCATTTTCAGACCACAAAGCCGTCATGATGTGGTTGGCTGTGTCACACGCCACACACAAGTCACCTTACTGGCGTTTTGACAATACACTTCTTGAGAATGAGGAATATTGCAAGCATGCAAAACTATTAGCTACGTCCTTGCCAACATTGCGATCTTATGATGGACCGATCTCTGCTTGGGAGGTGATTAAGTCTGAGATTAAAGAACACGCAATTATTTATAAAAGGGGTATCAAGATGAATGCGCAAAATGATGAGGGCTACTATGCTCGAGAAGCCAAAGCTCTGGTGGCCAAGGTGGGCTGGGAGGGCATCTTAGCAAATGATGCACCTGCCACTGCTCACTTATCACAGTGGGCATCAAGGTTGATGCCTAAGCCCATTACCAGACTCAAAATTTGTGGGAGGTGGGAGATGGGAAAGTGATCCTTCAAAACTTGCGGCTGAGGTTCGTCGACATTTTGCTGATGTTTTTAGTCCACATTTAAATTGTGATCCTAGCGTGGATATAGATTCCTTCCTCTCGACTCTCACTCCTCTTACCGAGGACGATTGTCGTTCCCTTGAAACTCCTCTCAGCGCTGATGAGGTGTTAAATGCGCTCAAGAGGTTAAGTAAAAGCAAATCCCCGGGAATGGATGGCCTGACCCCTGAATTTTACCTCAGATTTTGGGATGTATTGAAAAAACCCTTCATAAGAATGGCTCATGCCAGTTTTGAAAGAGGAAGGCTTCCTCGAACCTCATCTACGTCAGTAATAACGCTTATGCCAAAAGTAGTAGTAGTAGTATTTGGATTTAGGGTGCGTCGACGGCAAGGTCATTTTGCACCACTACTGTACTATTTAATTACAAAAGTTATGTATAAAGTAATCTACTGCATCTGATGTCTTCGTTGAAAGTGTACATAATTAGACTTTATTAAAAATGTTTATTTCTCTGAGAAACCGAAATGTACAGATTAAGTTGGTAGGGTAGTCTCCTAAAAGGGTTTTTAGGTCTCCCCCTAGATTATTTCGTCTTCGCGCTTCGCGGTACTTAACACAATCTAGCATGATGTGTCTAATACTTAATGGACATTTACAATCCCCACATTGGGGAGGTTCCTTCTCTTCAGTAAAGAGATACGCATGGGTCAGGGGGCTGTGCCCTATCCTCAATCGTGTAAGTACTACTTCCTCTCTCCGATTACTACGAGCTGAGGAGGGCCACGCTGCTACCATGTCCTTGATGCCACGGAGCTTGTTATTATTTAGAATCCTCCATGACTCCCTCCATTTTCCAAATACCACGTTTCTTAGAGATGCTCGTAAGTCCTCGTGGGGAACCAGCGTTGAGACAAGAACTTCGTTATTCAGAGCTTCCTTGGCCATAGCGTCTGCTATCTCATTCCCGGCTATCCCCTCATGTCCCGGTACCCACAGAAAATGGATATTCAAACCCTTTCTCGAAAGGGTCAGCAGGAGAGTGTATTTCTTGCACGATCGGGTGCACGGGTGAGAAGCCAGAGATGGCTTGTAGCGAGCTCCTGGAGTCAGTGCATATGACAAAGGAGCCGCCATGGTCACCTAGGGCTTCTAGAGCTGTCCTTATGGCATAAAGCTCCGCCGTGTACACACTGCACATCGGGTGAAGCTTTGCTCTGATGTTCCCGTGGATAGGGGAGAACACTGCACATGCACAAGCAGTTATCTTTCGAACCGTCAGTGTAAACGGGGGTAAGGTTGGGGTGATTCCATCGGAACATGGCAAACAAACGCTGGTACTCCGAGGGAGTTGTGGAAGACTTCGGTCGAGATCGTGAAAGAATATTCACCACCGGAGTGGGAGTGATCCAAGGGGGATGTTCCGAGAATGAAACAAGATACACTTCAGGTAGCGTGAATTCGCATCCGCGAATAAAATCGTTAAAACGAACGCTTACTGGTCTGGTTGCTTTAGTCCTTCGGTTAAAAACATTAATAAAACGGGGTTTAAAAAGTAAATTATAACATGGGTGACTCGTCATTGCTAAAATTTTGGAAACGTAGCTACAAAGAAGCCAGGTCCTTCGGTAGCATAGAGGAGGCTCGCCTGCGTCGGTATATATACTGGGAATCGGGCTGGTCCTAAACGCCCCAGTGCATAGTCGCAGACCTGCGTTGTGCACTGAATTAAGTGCTTTCAAATACGTCTCGCGAGCGGACGCATACACGAATGAGCCGTAGTCTAATTTCGACCGCACCAGTGTGCGGTAAAGTAAAATTAAGGTGGTGCGGTCTGCTCCCCAAGATGCGTGGCTTAAAAACTTTAAAATGTTCAAAGACTTCAAACAGTTTACCTTGACAGAATTAATGTGCTCCTTCCAGTTGAGTTTGTGGTCGAGGGTCATCCCCAGAAAACGGACTGAATCCACAAATGGGAGGTTTCTACCACCTAGGTGTAACGTGGGATTTACATGGACGCCCCGAGTGCGAGAAAAGTGAACGCACTTTGTTTTCTCCAAAGAGAAAAGGAAGCCGTTATTTTGGGTCCATTTGTGAAGTTTATTGATGGTGAGTTGCGCCATACGCAATGCATTCACGACCCTAGATGATCTGCAGAAAATCGCGAGATCATCCACAAACAGTGACCCTAACACTGGCTCCTTGATGCAGTGAGCTATGTCGTTGATCGCAATAGCGAACAACGTCACGCTCAGAACGGAGCCTTGGGGAACTCCGTTGTCAAGAGGGTAAAAATTTGACAACAACTGTCCCGTCCTTACTTTAAAAACACGGTTGGTTAAAAATTTTTGTATAAAAATGGGCAAACAGCCTCTAAAACCCCACTCGCGTAATACGCGTAGAATCCTACGTCGCCAAACCCGGTCGTAAGCCTTCTCTAAGTCGAAAAATACACCGACTACGTGTTGGCGGAGAAGGAAGGCTTCTTGGATGAAATTTTCAATTCTAACCAAGTGATCCATTGTGGAACGGTTCCGTCTGAATCCGCATTGTATCCTAGAGAGGAGTTTTCGACGCTCCAGCCACCAAATGAGACGTCGATTTACCATTCGCTCCATTAACTTGCACAGGCAGCTGGTGAGAGAAATCGGCCGGTAAGAATTCGGATCAGCTCGGTCTTTTCCATGTTTTGGGATGGGAACAATGACGGACTCCCGCCAGGACGGAGGAAAATCCCCATTGGCCCAGAGCTGATTAAAAGTTTCAAGGATTTCCAGCAACGCCGATTCCGATAGATTTCGGAGGAAGGCATTGTGGATCTCGTCGGGTCCTGGGGACGTGTCGTGGGAGTCATGGATGGCAGATTTCAGCTCCCAAATGGTAAATGGCATATTGTAGTCTGCCGTTGTTTTAGGCTCCATAAAGGATATAGGGACGTTCTCGAGCCCTTTCTTGAGGATCGCAAAAGAAGGTTCATAGCATTCGTCGCTGCTCACTTTGGCGAGTAATTGGGCGAATACGTTCCCTATCGCAGCTGGAGAAGTGATAACCTTTCCTTCGACTTCTAGGAAGGATATACCTAGATGCTGTCTGCTACCCGATATGCTCCTCACCTTACGCCATACCTGTGCAAGTGGAGTCCTGTGGTTGACACCGGAGACAAAATTCATCCAAGAAATCCTCTTTGCGTCCTTCACTACCTGACGCGCTTTCGCTCTTAGTCGCCGAAAAGCGGAGAGATTATTTGCTGTAGGATACTTGTTGAAAATTCGGAGAGCTTTCTTACGTTTTTAATGGCTTCTGCGCAGGTTTCATTCCACCATGGCACAGCATTTCTTGGAAGGATGCTTCGAGATCGTGGTATGCTAATTTCGGCGGCTTGAATGATGCTGGATGTCAAATGATTTACGTTTGTTACACAGTCGTTGTTTTTATCCCACACGTAGTTAAAATTTGAGTTAAAAAGATGCCAATCAGCTTTCCGGACAATCCAACAGCCTGGTCTAATAAAATCGGGGTTTAAATTTTGCTCCCTTTTGATTAAAAGGGGAAAGTGATCGCTCCCACTAAGATCCTTATGCACAGAGAGTTTGAGTTTATTGACCAAACTAGTCGATACAATACCCAAGTCAATGGAGGAAGAATCGCCGCTATAAGAGTTAAAACGGGTTTTCTCGCCGTTATTGAGTAAAAATAGGTTAAAATCACTAATAAAACTTGATAAAATACGTCCCCTGCGGTTGCACTGTCCCGGGGTGCTTCCCCATAGCCGATCGTGAGCATTGAAATCTCCGAGTAAAATAAAAGGCTGAGGTAGCTGGTGAACAAGGGATTCTAGATTAAAACGTGTGACGGGTGCACCCTCCGGCAGGTAAACGTTGCACATCGTTATCGCCTCGGGAGCGTGCACCGTCACCGCTACCGCTTGGAACGGTGTGTTAAGATTAATTCTGGAGGTGTAAAGTGCCTCCCGAACAAAAACCGCCACTCCACCATGGGCTCGTTGGCCGCTGGTATCGTCCAATCTAAAAGCGTTAAAATGTTTTAAATATCCCTTGTCCGTGTCCTTAAAATGTGTTTCCTGCAAACATATACAGGACGGGTTAAAATCTCTGATTAAAATGTCTAGCTCCTCCTTATGCCGATAAAAACCGTTACAGTTCCACTGTATGATAAAAGCCATTAAAAATTGATAAAAATTAAATAAATAAATAAATAGATAAATTAATTTAAAACTGCCAAAGGGAGAGTCAACACTTAATGCGTCTTCTCTCCTTAGCCTTCGCCCGGATGATTTCTGACTCGGATATATATTCGTCTTCTTCCATAGACTCTGGTTGGCTACGCGTAGGCGAACCAGATGGACCCGGGGACTGAGATTTTCCACGCCTGCTTTGCGTGGCCACGGTGGGTGTTGTGGTTGGGTTCTTCTTTGAAGAGCCCTGACTAGCATCGTTTTTTTCCGGCGGTGTGCCCTTCTTCGTTGCCGGCTTGGTAGCCTTATCCGGCTTGGCTTGCTTTGCATTCTTAATAGTATGTTCTTCCTTATTTTTCTCTTGCGTGTCTGTATTGTTAGTTTTCTCACTGTCTACTACGGCAGCATACGAACGGGAGAACGTAGGCGCGATGAGTGTTCTGTATTTCTTTCGTGCTTCTTGATATGGCAGCTTTTCCACGGTCTTTATCTCCATTATTTTTTTCTCTTCTCTCATCTTGGGGCAATCTCGAGAATAAACCGGATGTGATCCCTCGCAATTCACACAGGTTGGTGCAGAGGTGCACGCGTCACCTTCGTGTTTCTCTTTGCCACAGCGCGGGCAGGTGGCCTTGCCCTCACATCTGGTAGCGATGTGGCCGAAACGCTGGCATTGAAAACACCGCATGGGGCTAGGAATGAATGGCCTTACGGAAACAGATTCGTATCCCACATAGACCTTGTCAGGAAGTTTGTCACGACAGAAAGTGAGGATGACGGACGTGCTGTTGGTCAGCTCACCGTTCCTCTTTGTCTTTAGACGGCGGCAGTCTATTACACCCTGAGACGCCATCTCACTCTTTATCTCATCTTCAGAGACGTAGAGTAGGTCGTAATGCGAAATGACTCCCCGACATGTATTGAGTGTTTGGTGCACCTGGACCTTAACCGGTATTTCGTTAAATTTTGTAATTTTCAATAACTTTTCGCTTTGTGTTTCGTTGCTGGTTTTAATTAACAGTGATCCATCCCTTAATTTTTTGGCCGATTCTAAGTCACCGGGTATCGCTGCCGACAGAACTCGTCTTATTAGAAAGGGGGATACCTTTGTCAGGGTCTCACCATCATTAGCACATCTCATAACAAGGAATTTCCGACATGCGGTAGACTTACTTTCTCCCCCGCCCACTTCCGGACGGGATCTTTTCGTTGGAGGAAGAAAGTTGTTGTCCATGGACTCAAAACAGAAATTCATCCCCTGGGCTCCCCACCCACCACGGAGCCACACATTCGGGACGCCACATCGAGATCCGGTGTGGTCGCCAGGGCTACCCGAGGGATATAGGAACCTTTGACAGGGGATCTCTTTTGGGTTAGAACCTCCAGCGCGGGGGCCCTCCGAACCCACGCACCTTCGGCCGCCCTCCGGAGATCCCCATATCTCCAGCACTAACCCGTCCTGGCGTACGCTCGGAAGGAGCCGCCAAGCTCCCCAGCCGCCAGGAGCCGATTGACCGAGCTGGGCTCTTCTCGGCCGCCCGTTTTTCGGGGAATCCAGGGCCGAAGTGGGGTGTTGAACTCCGGCCCATACCGGGTTTCCGACGCCCAGCTGGGTGTCGGAGAACTCACCCACCAGGATCCCCTTCTCCCCCTTGTACGGGTCTCCACGCACGGCAAACACGTGGGTGAATCTGGACGCCAGATGTTTCGGCTACTCAGCACAGCAGAGTCACATGCTGTCTGGACGCTATCCTAGCGTACGAAGGGTTTTTTGACGAGGTTGTCTCCCCGGTGGGCTCGGGTCCGTGGGGGCGCGACTCCCCAAAGGAAGAGATTACTCTCTTCCCCCCGTGCGGGGCTTATGCCAAAAACTGAACGAGACTCTCTTAGACCTTTGTCCATAACTAATACTGACTACAAAATTTTAGCGAAGGCTCTCTCTAATAGATTGTCAAAAGTTATCTCCTCTCTGGTGTCTGAAGAGCAATCTTATTGCATTCCTGGGAGAACCATATATGACTCAATTGCATGCACTCGAGATCTTGTTAATCTTCATAAAAATAGCCAAGAACCTCTAGCTGTGGTATCCTTGGATCAAAAAAAGGCTTTCGATAATGTAAGCCATGCTTTTTTATTCAAAGTTATGGAAAAAATGGGATTTGGTATGGTTTTTATTAATATGATCAAAACCCTTTATCAAAACTCTTTATGCATGGTAAGAATTGTGACAAATCTCACCAGTCCCATTCCGTTTTGCAACGGAATACGACAGGGGTGTCCTCTTTCTGGGCAATTATACTCAATTGCCTTTGAGCCCTTGATGAGGAAACTCAGACACGAGTTAACCCCTGTAGTAATCCCTGGTCAGGTACATTCTAGTATTGTAGCAAGCGCGTACGCAGATGACATTACGGTTTATATAAATAAAAACGATGACTTCAATAAAATCACAGATTGCTTTAAAATTTATTCTGCACACAGCGGTGCGAAACTGAATATGTGCAAAAGTCGCGGCCTGTGGGTTGGACGTTGGCAATCACGGGATGACGACCCCCTCGGCATTCAGTGGTCTAAAGATGGCATTAAATGTCTCGGCGCTTGGATAGATGTGCAACCAGAGAGGCAGCAAAATATTCTGGATACAGATATACGAGAAAGAATATTAAGAGCCATTCGTAGGTGGACCCCAATAGCAGGGCCTATGTCTCTCAGGGGAAGGGTACTAATATGTAATCAATTTATAGCCCCTACCATCTGGCATATTCTACATTCCTACTCTCCCTCTGAAAATATAGCTCGGAGGTTACAGGCCATACTAGTGAACTTTGTATGGTGTGATAGGAAGCATTGGGTTACCAAAGAAGTAGTGTCAACACCTCTAAATGAAGGAGGCCTTGGATTGGTGGATATTTCATCAAAGCTGATTGCTTTCCGGTACCTCACAGCGCAGCGTATTGCCCTCGGATCAATGTCCAGTATGAGGAGGGCTCTGGCGTTGGAGTGCATTAGAAGAGAGTGGGAGGTGGACGATCCTTACACTCTGTTCACTCAGACCGAGAGAATCGTCCCAAGTCGTCTCCACCCGAATGACCTACTCTATCATAGCGTCATGAAAGCGTGGAAAATGTACCGAGTGACACCGAATGAAAATCCACAACTTAGAATATCTGAGCGTCCTGTACCGACCGGTTGGCCACCACCAAGTCCTTCGTATGCTTTCAAATATTTCAGCCGCAGGCAAGACAAAAGTCTCGTTCTGCCAATTCAAAAAGCCTTTGTTTATAAAGAATGCCTCTACTTACAAAATAGCCACCTTTGGCCTTTGAAGGGCAAACATACTGACGATGGAATTTTGTGGCTAGCTTTGAGGAAGTGGCCAACCTTGGGAGTTGATGCAGACATTGCTTGGCGATTATGTCATGGGGCATGGGCCGATGGGGTCTTTCTCTCCCGAGTGGGTCACACTCCTACCGACAGGTGCCCTTGGTGCCCTGACACAATAGCTACGGCATGGCACTTGGCCTTTGTGTGCCAAAAAGCAAAGGAAGTTTGGAAAGCAGCTGTGTCCTGTGCTAAACAACTAACGGGTATGAACAGCATACTAGTATTATATCTGTATGCTGGGATTCCCCTTCGTGCCTTGGTTCAGAAACGGGGCATAGCCCTGGCAAATTACTTGTTTTCACTTGTTAAATCCACAATCCATAGAGAAGTGGTACTTTATTACAAAGGAAAAATAAATGACGTACAATATGCACAGGCCCTTAAGAAAAGAATTATCAAGAGGCTTACCAATGAAAAGGCCTACCACTCTCAAAATGGAAATGAAAAATGTTTCCTAAGCATATGGGCACACAATAATGTGTTCATTGAACAAAATACCGGGAATATTAATGAACAGTGTCCGCTATTTTGTACTAATTAGCGGCTAATATTATATCCACCATAAATGAATTATTTTTGGATATTTACGCACAATCCTGGTCAGTAATATGATGACTAAGTATTGGATATAAAATATTTTTAAAAAGCTTAGGATGATTTAGGTACTCCCCTACCTTGGAGTATAATAATAATAATAATAATAATAATGGAGACTAATGAATGATGGAGACTAAATCGGAAGCCTCGGATGGCCTGCCGCTGCCTGGGGATCGCCAGGGTGCCTCTGGAGCCGTCGCTGGAGGTAACAGTATGCGAACCGACGGTGGTCATGCAACAAAATAAAAGGAAAAGAACCAAGATGCCACACTCTATCGCATCTCTTCTATATGGACGATCTCAAGCTATATGCAGGATCTAATAATAATCTAAATCAATTAGTCCGTTTAACTGAAATATTTTCTAAGGATATAAACATGGAATTTGGAATAGATAAATGTAGAACTATCACAATATTCCGAGGTAAAGTACAAAGGAATGATATTCCACTACTGGATGGGCAAATAATAGAGGCCATGGATGAGGGAGACACCTATAAATACCTAGGATTCCAACAAGCAAGACGACTAGACCACTACGATAAAGCAAAAACTTTCGACTGAATTCCAAAATAGAATCAAGAAACTTGTTCGCACGGAATTGAACAGCAGAAACCTCACTAATTCAATTAATACCTTTGCCATCCCTCTCCTGACATACTCCTTTGGTATAATCAAATGGTCACAAACAGATCTAGACGACCTACAAAGAAAAATTCGATCCCAAATGACAGAGAAAAATATGCTCCATAAAAGCTCAAACATAGAGAGGAGCACGTTGCCCAGAAAATTTGATGGAAGGGGTATCGTAGACATCAAGAATCAGCACAACTCACAACTTTCTCAGTTACGGAAATATTTTTTCAGCAAGAAATCTACCTCGGATCTCCTGAGAACTATCTGTGACGCAGACAATAAATACACACCGTTAAACCTATCTGACGAAAGTATGCAAGTTAGTGAAACCACTGTTACTATAGACAGTAAAATGTCAATATGGAAAGCTAAATCCCTTCACGGAAGACACCCTCATGCCCTGGAGGCCCCTGAAATCGATAAAGATGCATCGCACGCATGGCTCAGGCATGGGCAACTCTTCCCAGAAACAGAAGGATTTATGATCGCAATACAAGACCAGGTGGTGAAAACAAAAAATTATGAAAAATATATCATTAAAAACCCAAATTTATTGGATGACAGATGCAGAAAATGTGATAATGCCTCTGAGACGATACAGCACATCACAAGTGGATGCAGTAAATTATCTCAAAAAGACTACCTGCACCGTCACAATCAAATATGCAACATCATACACCAGAAATTAGCTCTGAAGTATAAACTCATAGAAAATGGAGTTCCTTATTATAAGTACACACCTAAAACCATCCTTGAAAACGACCACTGTAAGATTTATTATGACCGTTCAATTATTACCGATAAAACAGTCCATAGCAATAGACCTGATCTAGTAGTACAAGATAAAACTCACAATGAAACGTACTTGATAGACATTACCGTACCTAATTCGCATAATATCACTACAGCCTACACCAGCAAAATGGAAAAGTATGAAGAATTAAAAAATGAAATCAAGAGATTGTGGAAATCAGATAAAGTACACATAATACCCATCATTATCTCCGCCACAGGAGTAGTGCCTCATTCACTCCATCAAGGTCTTCAAACTATTGGACTGCCGAAAAACTTGTTTATTACCATACAAAAATCAGCAATTTTAAATACTTGCCGGATTGTCAGAAAATTTTTCAAAACAGAGTAAAGAGACGAGAGTACTTGGTGATACCCGTACCTCGCCTAAAACCAGCAAAAATGCTGTGAAAACATAAAATAATAATAATAAAAAAAAATCAAACCGAATTCCCGATCTGAAACAGTGCCAGTAAGAAAAGAAACAATTCCACCATGGAGAAAACGCTTAGAGAGCGATATAAAACATCTAAGGCAGCAAATTGGTAAATTGACCCAATATCAAAATGGAAATATATCAAGAAAGTTAGTATCATCACTTAAATGTGTTTTCAAAAATTTCAACATAGATGTAGCTAATGAAAACCACAGCAGGTATGTCAAAGAGTTGCTCGAACTTAATAAACAAAAACTAGCAGTTAAAGTTGGGCGCCTTAAAAGATACAATAAGTCTTTCAATAGAAAGGAACAAAACCGGGAATTTAAAACTTCCGAAAAATCATTTTACAAGAAGCTGAGATCATCTGCAACAACTGACATCGAAGGTAAATTGCCAGATCAGGATGGAGTGTACAACTTCTGGTCCTCAATATGGTCGACCCCAACAGAAAGCAATTCGAGTGCAAGCTGGATTGGAAACGAAGAAAACTTACACCTCAATTTAATTGAAATGCAGTTTACTAAAATCTCAACCGAGGACATCAAAATAGTTTTAAGAAAGGCACATAATTGGAAATCACCAGGTCCTGATGGAATTCAAAACTTCTGGTATAAACAGTTTACGTCTCTACATGGAGCCATAGCCAAATGTTTTAATGATATTATTAATAACCCAACAATCCTCCCTGATTTCTTCACAACAGGGATAACATACATGAAGCCCAAAACAATGAATACGGAAGATCCAACACAATATCGACCCATAACATGTCTACCTACTATATACAAAATACTCACGTCTTGTATTACAAATAAAATATATAGCCATATTGACCAGAATAATATACTTGCAGAAGAGCAAAAAGGATGCCGAAAGTTCCATATGGGATGCAAGGAGCAATTGACAATTGATTCTGTAGTATTACAACAATCACGCTAAAATAACAGAAACCTTCATGTTGCTTATATTGACTACCGTAAGGCGTTTGACAGTGTCCCACATAATTGGCTCTTAAAAGTTCTGACTACATACAAAATCCACGGCACCATCGTTAAGTTTTTAGAAGCAACTATGGCAAAGTGGAAAACAGCCCTAATGGTCAATATATCGGGTAAAGGCTTTATAACACCAACCATTGATATACAACTGGGTTTATTCCAAGGAGACTCATTGAGTCCACTTTGGTTTTGCCTGGCGTTGAACCCATTATCAAATGCCCTCAATAGCACTAAATATGGATACAAAATAAAAAATAGTACAAACACCAGTTTTACTTTGTCTCACCTTCTATATATGGACGATATTAAAATCTATGCCTCAAATGAAATACAGCTCAAGTACCTTTTGGATGTCACAAGTAGGTTCTCCGCGGATATAAAAATGCAATTCGGATTGGATAAATGCAGATTGCTTCACATAGAAAAAGGGAAAATCAAGCATGGTAACTTCAATGTTACAGATGACGAGTCAATAATATCTATGGAAGCAAATGAGAACTACAAATACCTTGGATTCCTGCAAGCAAAATCAATACAACATAAACAGATCAAGAAGGAATTAACAACTGAATTCCATAAAAGACTAACATCCATCCTTAAAACAGAATTAAATGCACGAAATGTAATCAAAGCCATCAATACGTTTGCGGTACCTGTGTTGACATATACATTTGGAGTGATTGACTGGACCAAAACCGAAATAGCAGGCATAGAAAGATCAATACGTACAACATTCACAAAATTTAATTTACATCACCCAAAGGCTGCAATAGAAAGGCTAACGCTACCCCGCTATATGGGAGGTAGAGGGTTAATAGATTTACAACAGCTCCTCAAAAACCAAATTCATGGACTAAAACATTTCTTCTACGATAAATCAAACAGTTCGAAGCTTCACAAATCAATAGTATATGCCGACAACAAATTAACACCATTAAATCTAAAAAATGGCACGACCGATGAAGCAACCAACACAGGAGCTGTTCTATTAAATAGAAAGGTAGAAGTATGGGCCCAGTAGGGGCTTTCTCTAACTCGTTAACGTTTTGTTGTTAACGGGTTGTTAACGAAAGTCCTCTCTTGCAACGACACCCTCTTATCGAAAGTGTGTTTCTGTATCTCACCTTAACGACAGCTCGTCGTTGCAAAACAAGACCACGGCTCGTCGATAGCAAACAATACACCGTCGGCGCCTGCGAGTGAGGCTAGAATTTTCAACCAATCACATGCCTAGATTTATTCGTTCGGTAGCATTAAGAAGCAGTGCCTAACTACGGTAACTAATAAACGATAAATAGTCACCATAAATAAACAAGAAGCTGCTAAAGAACGCACCGGTCGATTTGGAAAAGAATAATAAATGATGGAGAAAACTGATGAGTATCATTTAAGTAGTGGATTCATATACTGTTTTTATGATGTGTCGTAATATATTTTCATGATGAACGAAATAAAGTAAGGGGGAAATTAGTGTAAATAAGCATGTATATTCAAGGATTCAACAGTCGTCGATGGAAGAATATCGGCAACTTTTGGTGCATTATGTATCGTAATTTTCAAGTATAATTATCTTGGAGAGGACTCTGTCTGCTACTTACTCGTTCACCTACGCCTATAATAATTTTTCTCTCGTGGTTATAGTAGTGACAAAATTATTTTTATTAATAGTATTGTAACGATGTAAATTTCGGAGTGCATCTTCAGCCACGGCTTGTTTACATCTTTTGCCTTATTTCCGTTTTAAGTCCACAACTTCCACAGTGGTAGTTATTCAATTAGAAAACCTTATTGATGCTTTCATCATATTTTGAGATGCTTGAAATCAATTCGTTGATAAAAAATACCGAGATTACGCGGATGTCATGGAAGGAATCATCGTGAGTGTTATGATTGTGAACTCGTGTCACATACTTAACGCTTTTTAGTGATAATTTCTTGAGTATAGATTACGGAAGTGTTAATGTTGTTGGTGTTGTTATTACTTATAATTATATTCTACGCAAAGCGAAGATAAGCACAATATAGTAAACATAGAAAAAAATGTGCATTTAAGGAAATAATATAAATATTTTCATAGTCGCCCACCATGTTGAGGCATCGAATCACTGATTAAATTCACACAAATCAAAGCGTAGCATAGGTTTATCGTTGGTAGCCACAATTAGGCATAGGAAATCACTGCAATCAACAGCTGAAAATGATACTAAAATAAGTGTATGCATGTACCCATCAAAACACAGGCATATTTTTCGTTGGGACTTAGTTTAACAGCATTGCAAAAGTTAAAAGTGACGACTAATGAGTTCTGAGTAAATGAGGGAAACCGTAATTATTTTCGTGAACGGTGGCTTGAGCCAGCCAAAAAAAGGCGTCAAAAAATCCGTCATTGTTACGGCCACATCGGGGGTTATTCAAAAGGTTGTTTTCAATTAAAAATCCGGCGAAAATTAGGATTCTGAACATTCCTAAGTCGTCTTCTCTGCACTAGATGCTTAATTACATTTGCTCTCACCTCAAGATGTGATCAGATCCCTACCTAAAAAGTTAAGACCCATCAATCGAGCCTAAATAAACTACCGGCTGAAAATAATCGGAGCACTATAATTGGAATGTGTAAATATTATTTTCACAAGGTAAATAACTTTTTTAAATCTACTTCAAACAACGTGTTCACTCCCCCGCAAAAACTAATGTCTCTGTTGCCACTTTTTATTATCATTGATTGCTGCAAAACGTTTTAATGCTTTCCATCTCCTTTGCAAAAGTGTATCTATAATTTTTCAAGTAAAAATACCTTTATCGCTTTATGGTAGCAGAATTATAACTTTGCCACGCACTGAGCAACCGATACCTAAAAACATTATAGCGGGCGTCGATAAGCTTAAGACGGGCTCCCGAGTCCCCGGATAAGCTATCGGCATTTTTCGTTAGTGCTATCGAGAAAATATCGTTAAGCGAGCGTAGAGAAAACCAATTGTCGTTAGTGAAGATTTTCGATAAGCTAACGACGCATCAACGTCGATAAGACTTGCTATCGAGTTAGAGAAAGCCCCTACAGAAGGAATTACATGGACGACACATCAATGACCTCAATCAACCATATGTTGATGAAATCTCATCAAACAAATGGTTGTCATTGGGTGATCTTTATGGAGAAACCGAAGGGTTCATGCTTGCAATACAAGACCAGGTCATCCGCACTAAAAATTATGCAAAGTACATCCTTGGTGATAAAAGCATAACAGATGACAAATGTAGAAGGTGTTTTCAGGTACCTGAAACAATCCAGCACATTATATCTGGCTGTAAGATGCTAGCTAATACAGAATATTTAAGTAAACATAATCAAGTTGCAAAAATTATCCACCAAAAACTGGCCTACCAACACAAGTTAATAGATACTAAGACCCCATATTATGTGTACCACCCTGAAACAGTGCTTGAAAACGGCGAATTTAAAATCTATTACGATCTGCCTATTCAAACAGATAAAACTATAGTTAATAATAGACCAGATATAGTGTTGATTGACAAGAAATATAGAACTTACTACATAGTTGATATTGCCGTGCCACTGTCGCATAACATCGAAAAGACAATTACAGGAAAAATTAACAAGTACCAAGATCTGGCAATAGAAATAAAAAGAATATGGAATATGGAACAGGTTTATATAGCTCCAATTGTCATCTCAGCTACCGGTATCATCCCAAAACACATACAAAATAGTTTCAAAATACTCAACCTCCATCCAAATACTTACATCAAACTGCAAAAGGCTGTAATAATTTCAACCTGTCATATCACGAGAAAATTTCTCAACGCAATTCAATAGTGAAGAGTTACCTTGGTGAAAACCCGTGCTCTTAACACTAAAGCTACTCGGTGAAAACTGAAGAAAATTTAAGAAAAAACATAATAATAATAATAAACACACAACCATACAAAAATCGGCGAAAACACATTCATCCCTTCTTGCTCATCCACGCCTTCCTCCACGGGCCATGGTCTGGGGGTGGGGTTTTGGGAATGGTCGTGGAAAGAGCGGGTAAACTGGTAGGGAAGAAAATGCGCCGAGTAGAAATGCACTGTAATGGGGCTTGAACCATTACACTGCTGCCCATCACAAACTTGTGCAAATGCAGTCCCCCCAAGGGAGCTACTACCCCACTTTGAAGCAAGAGGTGCCAACTAGGTGGAATTACACGTAAATCATGTTTAAATCCATCTTAAGAAACAAAGAGCCTCTATTATCCACCCCAGCTCTACTTAAAACAGAGGCAACAATAATACAAAAAGATTTCGAAATTATTGGAAAATTATGTCACATTTGATTGCCATTCTATGAAGTTACTCTAGAAGTTAGCTCGGAAAAACACGTGACCGCATCAAATTTAATACCCCTCACTCAAGGCATGAAGAGATACTTAGAGACCCTGAATTTTGATGATCAGGAAGAGTTGGGGTCAATATATTTGGTAAAAATTAAGAGTTAGATGGAGAGGAGGTTCTCGCATATTGAGGAGATAACCTCTGCTAGCCGAGGCATCCATGGTAGACCCTCGTTTTAAAAAAAGGGTCTTAGTAGTAATAGTAATAAAGCTATTGAAAAAACTAAAAATAATTTTATTCGAAAAGCAACAGCTGTTTCTCTCGTCGATGAAGCCCCAGGTCCTAGCCAGGAAATTAGAATGGAGTTGGAAACATCTGGGTGTGTGTGGAAGCACTTAGATTCTCTTGTGCAACACAAAATCTGTGATAGGTGCCCAACTGCTGCTGCTATAACTGAAGTGGATAAATATCTGAAGGAACCACATCTCCTACGACATGAAGATCCTCTTCAGTAGTGGTGTAAAAATCAAAGAGCTTTCCCAAGACTCTTTCTAGTGATGCAGAAAAGGCTCTGCATAGTTGGTTCCGCTGTACCATGCGAAAGAGTTTTCTTCACGGCAGGGAAATTTTGTCTGAAATGAGGAGAAGAAAACTTTAAAAAATTCAAAAATTTTATTCTTGAATTATAATCTCGATTAATTTATTTGCAAAAAATTGAAGGGTGATGCTCCATTTTGGGGACACTTGACTTTTTAGGTGTTTCAATGATATTTCTTCTGGTTATTACATTATGATGATATTTTGACATTATGAACGGTGTTCACACAAAAACACATGACTATTGGCAAAGTGTTTTAAGGGTATTTTTTCAGTTCATTTATTTCGCAAGAGTATTCTGGTCAATGACAATGTGATGTTACATTTTTGAAGATATGAACAATGCTCCAATTAGGGAACACAAGATGCATGAAGAAGTATTTTAATGGTATTTATCTGGCTATTGAAATTTGATAATTGTTTTTGAAGCTATGAGTGGTGTTCTCATCTATAAACACAAGACCGTTGGCAAGGTGCTTTAATGGTATTTAATCTGCAGTTATTGAAATGTTGCAATTATAGTTTTAACTTAGGAGTGGTGCTTCAAGTTGTGAACATCTAATGTTCTAATCTAGAAACACAAGACCGTGGATTTATGAACACTCTAGTTGACAAAGTATTTCAAGGGTATTACGCAAATATATTCTATGATTAGGATCGACTATGGAATGGAGAACATGGCGGACATACCTGTACACGACACAGCGGGAGCTTTATTTAGAACATTAACTAATCTCTCTAGAACATTAACTAATAAATATATGAAGTATCCTACTCTTGTGTTCGGAAGGTTCCCTTTAATCCAAAGAGGGAGTTGGGTAATTTCAGATCCTATGTATACAACTGCGAAAGAGAAAACCACCCTGGAATTTGTGAAGCCAAACGCACCGCTCTGGCATCAGCATCAGAGAATTGGAACCCGAGATATTGGGCTGACCAACTTACAGAGGAACCATTGTCACCGGATGGGGGAGCGGTTACGTCTTCTTTCGCTTTTCCGATGCGGCACGCGGGGTGATTCGTCGTACCGGAAGGGGAAGCTGAGGAGTTCGAAAGGACAATGCGGGACCGTGGTGACTTACACTACCGGCACGACGCACAATGATACCGGAGAATGCAGAATAACCTGGAGGACCCGGCCGTAATATTCTGGCTCACCTCCACTACACCATCACTTCGTAGAAGGGTGTCATTTGGGCTTGTCAAAGTCACAAGATCTCCCCGGAGCTCATCAGTCCCCAAACCCTGGAGGAGCGACTTCAATCAGCTAAACGAACCAATGAGGCGGCGGGTCATGAACCGGCAATTAGTGATTTCTCCCGATACTACATCCTACCCTTGTTGGACAGCTTGCTATCTCCAACACACCTTCACCTTATCCTTTTCGTCCCCTTTCACCTTCTGCAAACCTTCCTACCCATACCTTTTGCCCGAGGAGAAGACACCTGTCCAGTACGGAGGAACCGTCCATTTGGCAGTCACACATACCAGCACAGGTACAAGCCTCAAGCTCTCTCATGTAATATCTACACGGATGAGCTCTGCACGCTAAAAAAATCCATTTGGGGAAACACTAAGGACCATTAGGTACGCAGAGGCGATGGTCAAGGGGGCCATGGCCAAAGAAATGGCAGCATAGTGCCCATTGGAGTGTGAGAAGTCAAATGACACCATCGTCACTAGGGTCGGTAGTGATGTGTACAAAATAACCCATCCCTCGTCCAATTCAGCAATTAACTGTGGTGAAAAAATCAACGCTACTTTGGATGAGAAATTAGAATTCGGCAGCTTATATAATCTTAAGGAATCTTAAGGAAAAATCTTAAAATTAGGAAAAATTAAGATCCCCTGCACATGTGCGTTAAAATTAGGAACATCTAATTTTTCGGCGTTATCTCCATGTGAACTCAGTGATACGAAGGTGGGAATACACCGGATTACACCAGCCTCATGGGTATCCCTAACTGCCTAAAAACTACCCCCTTACGATAAAATAATTTTTGCGACTTGTACTAATTTGAGTGAATGCCTAAATTTGACGACAGCACCTGATGACAACTATAGTAGTGGGGAGGCATCCTCCTGTGTGTGATGTATGCTAGTAGTTTGTCTTTTGCATTCTCCTTGATAAGCTTTGTGTATATGGTGCATCACCTAAGTTGTAGGATTAAAGATTATAACTTCCCGACGATGGAGAAACCGCGAGAAAGTGTTAGTGCTAACAGTGACCATGTACAATTAGGTATCACCGAACCGAAAGTAAGGTTTAGTAGGCCCCCTGAGAGTAGGGCACCCATTCCTCCGCCTATTTCAACAATTTCAGAAGAGACAGCATCGGTTGTATACACCAACATAGACGGTGATTATGAGATCAGTTATCTAGCAATAAAAATTTTAAGGCAAGACAAGACTAATGGTGTTGCATATTTTATTTCGTGCGTGTATATTGCCCTGATGTTTAAATAATTTTTCGCCAAGGAATTTGAAAATCAGTTCAAAATGTTCCCAATTGAGTTATAATGTGTGACTTTTTCTTTTTTAGTTGTGAACTAGTGCATTTTATGATATTATTGTTGGCAGTGATTAAGGTTTGAATCTTTGTGTTTTGGTGTTTGATTGTCATATTTTTTGGTTTTCAAACATATTGTTCTGTGATTCAAGATAGTTTCTTTGAAGAAATTGTTACGGGTTTTTTTGGATGATATTGTTTAGGGGTTCATTTTTATCGTGCTACTATGTAATTGAATTCGAGAGTGATCGAATCGCCTGATAGGGTAATCGGTGAGTAACGCTTCCACTGATACCACACTCAAGGCTTCGTCCGGAGGTCGAAGTTTTGAGGGGAGGGTTATGTCACATCCTGACTTCATTTTTCAATCGATTTAGTTCTCACACTTTTTTATGCGTGTCTATTCTTTCGGTCGATTCCATTTTCGGTCTATGCATCCTCTTTATCCGTCTTATTCATCTTTTTTTCGTTAGTTTCTGGAACTTTCCTTTATATGCCTGTGCGGTGCTGATAGTGAGGAATGCATTTTTGATATGCTTATGCGTGTGCGCTTTTCTGAAAGGAAATCCACTCGTAGCGGCCGTGGTACCCACAAGGCCATGGAAGGGAAGCTCTACGATTGAACCGGAGCATTCGAGGGACGAGATCACTCTTGTTCAACGACCAACTGTCTCAAAATACACTCCTTGCGGCAAACTCCGTATCTTTCATTTCTCACCGATACTGTCCCGCACAGAGGACCGCCTTCGCAGTCCGGAATCCCTCAGCTGACGCCAGTCAAGATCCCTAGTCTGAGTCGCCCCTTGTCCGGCTGTCCACGAGAGGACACGACAGTATTATTGCAGAAAATAGTATAGAGAGAAATCCAGATACTATCGTGTTCATGGGGAAACGATTCACTCAGTCTGAAGATCTTTACACGTACCCACTTCAATCATCTCGCCTTGGCATCCATAGTTTCTGCGCTTAACAACATCTGTGAAATATTTCCCATTAACAGTGTTTCTGGGAAGTGCTGGCTGTTAAATATTGGAAATTATTTTGCTTCACTTCCTTTCCTTCACAGTACGCCACTGCTCCATTAAGTTTACACTCATTCATTGTTTAAATTCTTTTATATTTTTTAGTTTTGTTTCAGTTTATCTTATCTTTATTATTTTTAAATCATTGCTTATCATTTTACTATTTTTATTGGATTTTGTTTGATTGTTTTACTACATTACTTCTTGGTTTGTTACCATGTTTGCTTAGTTTTCTTTTTTTTGGATTAATTTATAATCCAGGGTATTTATTATTTGAGTGGCAGATGGCTGTCTTGTAAGTATGTGCATTGTTATTCCTGGATTGGACAGTAGCAGAGAAGTAGGCCATTAAGTACGACTTTGGGTACTAGAAGGTTAAGTAGTTAATGAAAGAGATTTTTTATCCTCATTTCTCATCAGGTAACTTGTACAGCAATGAGAGTGCATGTTTATTTAATCATTTTTTGTGACTGCTAATCTTTTTCACATATCCATTTCAGTTTGTTCTGCTGCAGTTATCTGTGCCTGATGAAAATAATCCTTCAGAAACCAAGGAAGTACAGGAACAAGGGAAGCAAAGTTGGTTGCAAGTCAATCCTTACTCAAATTAACTTGAATGCTCAAATAAACTTGGCCTGCTCAAGATTTTGAACCTCATCAACTTAGGGCTTTCGTAACTAAGCACCCTCACCCATACAGCAGTTGGGCTCTTCACATTTGTGAAGTGATAAGGAGTTACGGTAAGGCACTGAACCATATGTGAAGGACATGTTCTGTCATAACCCTGTTAGATAACTCCAGTCATCTTTTTCCATTTTATTTTCGGTTACTACCTCTCCGCTCATCTAGGTTTGAAGAATCGTTTGGATGATTCCAATTATGAAACACAACATAACCTTGGCAAAGGTAAAAGAAATCGGCTTAAGCGAGCAATTGAGTCTTCAGATGAGGAAAGAACTGAAAAAAAAACTTCCGGAATAGCTATTTAGACTGTCACCTCTACTTTGCCAAAGCCTCCCACCTTACTTAATGATGTACATCATCCTGGCACATTTTTCCAAGCAAAGTCCCATTCCTTTATAGTGCGTAGGGAGAAAGCTGATGTGAAAAATAACACACTGAAGGAGTCTCAAAAGAACTAAGGCTAATAGTTCGACAGAAATGAAACAAATTTTGGCTAAAAAAGAAGATGAATTTGACCCTGCAGGACTATCATATGAGAAGATTTAGTGCCAGCAGTGATACGCTTTCATTGCCTGATAAAGAGGTCAATTTTGGTGCTTCCACATGCAGCCCAGAAAATTTTAACTTTTCCATCTCCCAATTTTCTTCTCCAAGCAATGAGGGGTTACTTCAGAGTGTAATTTCCAGAAGGGCTCCCAACAGTCAGAAAATTCCTTCACCAAGACCAGAGAGGTCATCATCACCAGCAAGTGATACTGCAAACGAAGGGAAGTCATGCAACTCATCCTTAACCCGAGTTCCTTCAGCATCCAGGAATGTCTCCGCTGCTCAAGTATCACCGAAACGTATGTTATTTATTGATATTTTCAGACACTGATGTGTTGTGATGCTTGTTTTGTTTCATTAACCCTGTCACTCTCTCTCTCTCTCTCTCTCTCTCAGATGATGACTTTAAAAGATCTGAGCTCCTTGCCTTGCGGGAAATCAATCAAAAAAATCGTTTCAAGACCATCAGGGACGCCTCCTCTTTCATTCCATATAGAGGTGGATCTTCAGAAGGTGGAGGAGTTTTTGATGGAATCTGATGAAAGTCTCTGACCTGATAATTGTCTTTAACATTTTAAACTTGTGCTTGGATACAAGTTGTGCTCCCCTTAGTTTTTTTATTATTATTCTGTATTTGTAGTCCATGTGCTTGAGCGTACATGTTTCAAACAACAAAGACAAGGAGTACGAAAGTGCTTTGAAAGTTATGGTAAACTCACCGACAAAGGAGTACAGCTTCAAAGGGAAACGGAGGAATACAGTATCTCTGATTTGAAGCTGTGGACTCCAGTCAAAGGTGAACTTGTCTCTTGAATTTTTCGATAATTAACACTTGATATTTCAAGATTTGAGCATTATACTCAATCAATTAAGGATAAATTTGATGGCCTAGAAACATGATTTCTCTAACTCCAAGTACTGTTTTAGCATGACTACGGCAAAATTTTAAGAGCACTGAAAAGCATAATTTTTCATTCAAATTAGCATAAGGTATTCTTGGTGTTATTGCTGCATAAAAAGGCACAGAAGACATTTTAGAGATTAATTTAGGCTTGAATGTGCGGTGAATTAGTAAAAACTACATTTTTAAAATTTTTATTTGATTTGTTGTCCCCGAAGTTCGTGTTAGGTTTTCAAACCAATGCAATCAGAGTAGTGTCGAATGCGAATGCTGTACTTTTAATATAACACAAGTTACGTACGTTAACCTTTTATGCATTCTACTGAACATAAGGTGGTATAAATTGTGAGTTTTAAAAGTCATGATTAGGTCAAATTTTAGAATTTTAAGGGTGAAAAATGGGCAAAAATTAGAACTTTAAGGAGCACAAACTTGGCGTAATGCTGTGCACTATCCTAATACTATGTGTTTGCATTACTATTTTATTTTGCTTTTGTATCTCTCTAAACAATCTTTTCCTTACAGGAGCCATTCTTTGGAAAATAGAGTGATCTCGCTGAAACTGAAAGAGCGGTGAAATCTTGGTTGAAGGATGCTGCTTACAGGACTCAGTTGGATGGATTTGTAACTTCTAAGAAACCTCAGCAGGGCACATCACCTAGTCACAAGCTACAAAAATATACAAAAAAATGTCTAAATTTTCATTTTGTGTTCATATTTTATTGTACTGACATACAATACATTGGATAAACTATATCATTTCACTACCTATTGTTTGTATTAATTTATTGTCACGATGCCTTAATGCACTGACAGAGTAGTATAACTTCAATGTTTTTAAGATTTATTTTTAGTGTTAAATTACGAGTGCCACAAGTAACCATTTGGAATACAGAGCCTTTATATTACGTTTAAAACACTTACTGAAGTAACGCTTAAGATGTTGAAGACTTACTTCAGAAGAAACACTTATCAAGAACTTTCAGCTGAAATGTCATCCCTCGAGGTATCAATAAAATCAGTATTTAACTCACTCATTGTTTTTTACCTTCGTGGAGTTAAGTGCCATGTTAATGCTTCCAGTCAGTGTTGCTTGAGTTTCAGTAGTGCCCTTGGACATCCGCTACACACGGTTATGTTCGATTCCCGACTCTGCAATCGTCTTCCGGGAATGGAAACGTCGACGGACATAGAGGAAATATCCCGGCGGAGGACCCGAAACCTTCACGCAGCAGACTTGGCGTTGTGACTACGGCTAATTCATTTTGATACCTTTGCGCTCGCGCCACGGGTGTCGACATGATCTAACATTTTTTTCTCAAGGGTGTCTGCTTATTACTGAACATAAATTGCAGGACTCGAATTACAATTCACATAGCACCACATTTCGCATGCTTCCACTCTTGACTTCTCTGCTATCTGTCAAGCGTAGAATTTCACGCTAAAGCTTTAAAATCCTTAGGGTTTATTTTCAGATTTTGTAGCGATTTTTAGATATATCAACTGTTTAAAAGTGTTATGTGTTTCACTTGAAAGATCTATTGTTGAGTACTGTTCACGTGGATGATCACCTTATTACAAGATTCAAATTGAATTCATCGAAAGAGTACAATATAAATTTCTTAAATTTTTAAGTACAGGTTTGGTCTTCATCATTTGGACAACATGGAAATCCTCTGCATTTACAATCTGAAACCGGTTTTCGTGCGTGGAAGTATCTGGGAATTGTATTCTACGTAGGTTAGGTATGACTTTCTTAGATGTACCTGAATTACTACATGACATTAATATCAAAGTGCCATGGAATAGTGTGACTAACCCCGCCATATTTAGCATTCCACATCGCTCCACCAACTATTCCTTCTTTTCACCGATATCAACTTAATGCGTGAATCTATCAGTGAAGACATTGATGTATTTAAACTTTCGAACGACCAGCGCAAGAAATATCTTAATAATATTGCATAGCGTACTTAAGCACGCTATTTCACTTTACAGGCACATTTTATCTAATATGTGCATTAGAGTAGTAATTGATTTTATTTCTAATTTTATCGTGATATTTATTTTTGCGGTATGTTGAATGTCATCATAATTATTATAAATAAATAATATCTTATCAGATCACTATTCTTTTACTCCATAACTATTTATCTAAAATCGTTGTATAATTTCAAATAGTGCCAGGTATATTTTTTAATGAATAAATTTAAAGGGATGTTTATTATTTTTTATGTACCTACTATTTATCTAGCTGCAATCCTGAACGTTACCAAAATCACTGATAATGATTCTCTCAATGATGTATATATCATGTTTATTCTCTATACAATTGCATGTAATCATTTAATTCTTTTATGACCCGTAGCCCCCATTTTATGAGGCGCCAGGTTGGCAATTCAAGAAGGGAAGAAACGATTTCGCTCGCACAGACGTATTGAGTCAAGCAGCGATCTAACGTCCCCCACTAGTGAAAATAGTGCATCTAGACGTATTGAGTCAAGCCTTTGTCGCATCTTGAGTAGAAATTGACAAAAAACACATCACGACGAGCGAAGGAATGCAACTCCCGAGATGATGGCACAGATTGCACCACGTTATCGTGGAAAGCTTGAAAACTTCAATCCTAGGCACAAGAAACAGCAAAGGCTCTGAAGAAACAAGCAAAGCAGTCAGAGGGTGAAGCCGCGAAGCCGACCCCAAAGCCAAAACCTCAGCCGACTCTGGTAGGACCAACGCCCACCCATCTGAACCAGAACCCGACCCTAACCAGAACAGGACCACTGTTTAAGGATTCGGTGTTTGGAATAGATATGGACCCCTATCCCATCGAAGAGCGCCACGAAATCAAAGCGAATTTCGCGGGGCTTAGTGCACTGTCATCAGAAATGTACCGCAAGTTGCAATCATCGATCCCCTCGCTAAACAACCACCTCACTCCAGCTATGCTAGAGTATTATGTATCCGTCTCATCGATATCAAAAGCAAACAAAGAGATGGCGATGTTCAGACTGAGGAAAGAGCGTTGCTGAAGACATTCGTAGATGTAGTTTACTGCATTCCCGAACCACTTCGGCTATACCTCACATCGATAGGCGACACTGTGGACGACATTGGCAATCCAGTGTTCTTAATAGTTCCAACCCTCCCAATAGAAAAGTATCTGGCGGAGGCGGTTTCCATGCTGCCACGATCGACGCTCAGAACCACGTGCTTTTCGAGGAAGTCCCATGCCTTGGAATCATCATCCGCACCTTGATGGCTCAATCCGCTCAGGAAGAGTCACCTAAGCTGGATAGTTTGATCTCCGACGGCACCGAACCAACTGACCTCGTAGGACACACAGCACACTGCGAAAAGAACGCAGACGTCGCCGACCGCCTTCTGGCGCTCGGAGTAAACGGCGGACGCTTCAAGGAATCAGTTAACAACACAGGATTCCAAACGCAACTGCTGAATGCCATCAGTAACATCTTGTCGAACACCGCGGTACACAATCACTCCACCGTTACAATTCCAAGTCTGCCCCCCCAGCGGACACAGGGGTCAGCTTATACAGACGAAACCTACATGCAAAGGAGACACCGACCGATTCTGGATCAACACCGAAGTGGTGGCCTACAATCATATCCAGTCTCTCAGTAATGCTCGTAGGAGGCTGACGTGCCTAGTGGTCGCTCCGCTCCTTTTCACTTTCCCACCCTCTCTACCTGCTGCCACGCCTCCAAAGCCCAAGAAGGACCAGGAGTCCGACCATAGTGATCTTCGGTCGATGATCGATGGAGTGATGAGGAAAATGTCCTCATTCAAGGCAGAATTAGATGAGGTGAAGAAAGAAGACTCGACCAAAAAGCGTGAAAGCCTCTCTGCTCCGGAGGAAAAGTTCCTGTCCTTCAAGAACGTGGTGGAAACTGACCTCAAGCGTGTACTGAGATGTTTGGACGAGCTGAAGGAAAAGTGGGAGAACTTCGAGGATCGATTGGATGTCATGGAGCAATACTCCCGCCGGAACTGCCTTCTTATTCGTGGAGTCCAGGAGAGAGAGCGAGAGGACTGTCTGAAGGTAGCAGAAGAGTTTTTCACAAGCAAATTAAAGGTTAGTTTTAACCCTATACTACTTGGGCGTGCTCTTAGGATAGGACCACACAAAACATCGAGCGAATCTCATGCAAGGCCTATAATAGTGAGGTTCTTACCCTACCACGAGAGGGATAAAATTTGGAAGGCCAAAAAAGTACTTAAGGCTACTGGGTACTTAATTACAGAGTCTTTAACTGCCACTAGAAAAAAGTATTGCATGCTGCTAAAGACCTCTTGGGTCCTAGAAATGCCTGGACGCAAGACGGAAAAATCGTGTTGTTACGGAGAAATGGCAGTAGGTATTATGCTTCCACCATGAAAGACATAGACCATATCAGGGCTGGCTAGCTATTCATATTCCCCAAACTTCAGAGACAGAGTCATATCATGACTTGACGTAGCCTTCAACAGTCAAAGGCTAGAGTAAGAGAGACGTGCTGCTTCATTGCCGTTGTGTTTTGGCTTCCTTTTCCTTGATCATCTCTGTTCGCTCTCTCGCTAACCTTTCAACTAGGAACTAATCATCATTGGCATCTTTTAAGAGGAGGCTACACAAAGCACTTTTCACTTCACAACTAGCTGGTAAATATGCATGACACTGAGCAGCACCTATGACAAAGTGATATGTATCATCGAATGCTTGTGTATATATATATATATGTTATATTTTACATCTTAATTGCATGTGTAATATTTGTTTATACTTTGTACCTCATTGACTATGTTGTATTTTACAAATAACATTACTTTAGCTTTCACGCAGTAGGTTTTTCACGCCCCCCTTCTTGTGTGGGCGTTTTCCTGCACTGGGTTTTTTTGCTGAAGGATACTACACCCTTATCCTCATATTTTTTCCCACAAACAGAAATATTTTTTCCACAAAATTTTCAAATACAGTTGTTCATATTTTCGACATTTCACAAATATTGTATATCCTTTGTATTGTAAATGTTTGTCTACTATTTTTAATACGTTTGCAATAGGTTTGCCTTGCATTGCTCGTCACACAAGTGCTACTTGAGAGAAGCCATTCCTCAATTACACCTCTTAATTCTCAAAATCCGATTTTATCCAGTGCTTAAGGCCTAGCCTCATATACCAGGGAGGGATTCATTTTATTGTTTGGAGCCTGGGTTGTAAAATACTAAACGGGAGCCCAGAGTGTATACAGCTATTCACTTAACTATTATCAAGAGTTCTCTTCCATCAATTAAATAATACTCAAACCAAATGGTTATGCAAAAACTAAATTGCAAGGCATGCTAACAACTAGACCGTAGAATTTTGAACTAAAATTCAGACAGTTGAAATGTGCTTCAAGTCATCTCAACGTCAAGCCTCAGTTATGTAACTTTCTCACTTATGAAACTTTTTGAGGCAGTCTGCTGAAAGTGTCATAAGTGATAATCTAAACTATTTATGTTGTTACATATATTCCTGACACCCTTTTAGTCGCCTTGTACGACAAGCAGGGATACTGCGGGAGTATTCTACATCCCCCAACCCGCAGGGGTGAAAAAACAAACATTCATTGCTATTAGCCAGATGGCATGGTGAATGGCGACGACTTTAAGTGAATCCAACTGTCTATTTCCTTCAGAAAACCTATTTGTGAGAAAGCTTGAGATTATGGCAATTAAATCCACCACCAAAAGGAGAACATAAAAGCAGCAGCCCATATGCCACCTCTTAACTAGGTGTTAGATTTGAATAGGAGCATCAATAGAAGTAACTCAATTCTTGGAGCAGGAACCTAACAAAATAATGCAGGTTTTGTAAATGAATGCTGCCTTCATTCTTTACAACACAAACAAAATTATCATAGAGGGACAAAATATTTTTACTTTCATATAAACCTCATTTAATTTACAAGGGTCCAGCATAATTCACAAAATAATTGTCTCTAATGGTAATTACTTTGCACAATAACAGCTTCGTGGCAAAGCAAAAATTAAAATTAGGACTCCAAAATTTCCATTCCAATAATGTAGCCAACAACATCATTTAATTTCCAGTGATTGTATTGACCATTAGACTTTGCCTTTAGCAACAAGAATAGCTGAATTTACATACATGAAAATATTTGAGGGAATAGACCATTTTTGCACCAGCATAAAACCATTTTGGGAAAAGCTGATTTTTCGAGATCTATGACAAAACATTTTTGGAGGAAATGTTTTCCCTTACCCAAGATTCACTCAGAAGTTAATTCGGACGTGTTCTCCACCAGATAGTATTGAAGTGAGTTAATAGGGCATGCAAACGAACAGGAATAAGAGGAAAATATTTATTTGTTAGAAGAGGGGCAATACTCATTTGATAACAAATCACATCAAGACTTGAAAGCATATTACTTCCACAAAATTCATAATTGGATAAATAAAATTTTCATAAGGTTTATTTTTAAATTTTAATGTTGATGGCAATTATTACATCTAACTGCCACAATACCAATGCTGCACTTAAAGGAAGAGTCGTTGGAAAATTTCAAAAAAATAATACAATACCAGGCACAATGACACATTTAAAACATCAAAGCCTACAGAGGCTCCTTAAGGCACCATTAGCTCTACAGTCCATGATAAAGACATTTAATTGCACAGGAGAAATGAACATCCAGCCAATCCCAGCTGGGCAGTCAAAAAGCAGCCAAAAAGAAATCAGCCACCATGAAATCCCCACAAATTTTCCACAGGTCTGCTTCAGTTTTGATATCCTGCAGGAATTGCTCGGCCATACACTAGGCTCCAATTGGGGTCCACTCCATGTCAGGACAACCCTGATGAAAATATAAATCATATCAATAACTACCAGCAGTGTGGATGCTATGTTTGAAATTCTGCAGTAGCAATACTAAGATCAAAATCCACTGTAGATATAACAGCATTAGAAAATGAATTTCATGATAAGCATGTTATTTTAGAAACTATATTTTGTTATAAGAATCATCAATTTTTTCGATTAATCAATCTTTGAGTTCAAATTTTGATTTTTGCTGAAAAGTCATGCTTTTCATTTTAACACGTTGCATACCGGGGTAAGCTAATGTTTAAAATATAACGTTACCCAATCAAACATTATGATGCATCAAATCATTATGAATACCGAACAACAACTGAAAACGTACTAATGAATACGTATTGTTCGCTTTAAAATTGTTTAGGTCGACGCGCCTAAATGACGAGAATCTTCGTCATCCGTCCAAAACGTTCGGGAAAAAAAAGACGAGAATTCTCGCCATCTGTACGCAACGTGCTAATTAAAAATCAATGGCTTTGGAACTCGATTATAACCAACATTTTTGCAGCACTAGATGTAGTGTATTCACAGGATATTAACTTACGTTTCCCATACCAGTCTTATTTACACAGGAATACCCTGAGAGAATAAGAATGAAAATACTCAAAGTTGAATTTAGATGAGAAGGGGCACTTTACCTTTTTCTCCCAAAAAGAACTCTGACATTAAAGGGAGAGCGATGCCATGGAGGGAATGCTAAGATTGAACCGAAAGCATTCTGTGGGTGAACCAAAGAGGGATAGACCACCTAACCTATAAGCATTGCAGCCCTTGGTGCTTAATGAATTGCATCAATAAAACTGTTTTCTATGACTTCAATAAGAATAAAGCAGACTCCCGATTATCAGGCAGTGTGCCCGATATCCCGTTTATATACCCGCGTTGATGATAATTGGTGCATGAGTTTCACACTCTGCCAATGTTTTCCGCAATCTTTACAAAAAATAAAATCGGACGGCACTGAAAATATTGCATTTTAATTAGTGACGGGACGTTCGAATAGTCAAATCACCGAATACCTCGAATAATAGGCTTTGTAAACTATTCGGTATTTGATGACACAAGGTCACCAATTATTCGAATTTTGAACACACAGCACAGATCATCAGTGATCATATTCAAATTTATTGAAAATGGTTGGGTCTTACATGAAAGTTGGCACATTTGCTTGGTTCAATTCTTTAATAATATTTTTACGAAAACTTATCTAGTAAGTGCTAATATATGTAAAAATGCCGATGTCTCCACGAGAACAACACTAAGAAGAATGTATGCATACGTTCAAATGCACGCTAGATGACTTTTCCCCGACTCCCTGTGCATGATGAAATTTAAGTTTTGCAATGAACGCAAGAAAGCATTACTAATAATAAAACCTTTAATATGCAAATAATAAAAAACAAAAGAACTGCGGAACTCGACGGGCGTAAGTTTTACTTAATAGTGGGTGAAAATTGCTTGAGGATTTAGGAGTTGTATTGAAGTACATTGACTTTAAAAGTGTTCAGCATTTTTTAACTTTAATTTTCATTGGTACTTAAAATTGGTGAAAAAATACAAATTCAGCATTCAGTGATGAAGTATTCGTATTCGATGTCGAGAAAAATGTAATTCGAGCCATCTCTAATTTTAATGCAAGGCTACACTGGGTTTATTATTTGATTCCCTTAGTAAAATGCAATTAATTAATTTATAGTGGAACCACGTTAAGCGAGTATGGGCTATTGCAAGACCCCCACCATTACGAGAGATAGCAGATTCATTAGCATGTAAAGAAATATTTTTACAAGCGTAATTTATAAAAAAACACTTTAAACATGAGCCAATGGAAGCATTGGATGCAAGAAATAACCCAGATACAGTTTAATCAGTAGTTGTTAGATTTTCCTGCGAAAAATACCAAGGTAATAGAATGATCACTTAAATGCACAAGTATGTAGTAAGTGACAATCGTGGTTGTTTGTGCATAGGGATAATGATTGACAAAGCATGATTTGCATGATTTTGTTTCAGCACGGTGCTTAAAAATTGAATGGCTAGTTGTTATTCAGGTAAGGAAATTTAGTGATGCAAAAAACATCGTCTTCCTTCTGGATTTATGCTCAAATTATATAATATGGAAATATCTCCTTACTCACACCAATCCTGTTCCTATACAAGTGTTGAAAATAGGTTTATTGGCTATTATTATCTCCACCTCCAGTAAAGTGACAATTCTCCATAGCGATTGTTTATTCTAGCACCTTAGGGTCTCGCTTTATCGAGGATGCACTGTATTTGCTGTAAAATCTAGTGCGATCTTTTTCATGATCACCTGAGGTAATGATGCTTACGAGTAAGAAAAGCAAACAGGAGCATTGTAAAAATACGTCACTGAGGGAGAAACTCCTCTGCCTGCCGCTTGTTTTTGACCTAAGGTTTCAGACGACTGACTCACACTGAAAACCAAGGCCACTCAGTTCCCCTTGGACTTGCGACCGGAGAAAGGGGAAGGGGGGAAGATAATAAATTCATGCAAGAGAGACACCCCCATTTTTAGCTACAATTTCCAGGAAAAGGTCCGTCTCTTACACGCGTTTATACGGTACTCAATTGAGATCAATGCTGCTTCACAATAAAATCAGACAATGTTGTTTAAATTTTTTAGAAGCAAAAAAATTAATAGAAAAATGAAATGTCTTGAAGTTCATGTCTGATGCGTGTTATAACCCCTATATATACTTTTTATTGACCTTTACCACATTTTCAAAGCTTAATTTAATGTCATTTTTATTCTACATCATTTTTTCCAGGGACATTGAGTGATATTACATAAGGACCAACTGTTAATTGACAATTGGCCTGACATGTATGAAGTTCCAATCTTACACTGCCAGCAAATATATTTGACATACCTCAGTCCAGTTTTGTGGACTTTGTCCCTTTCCTGTTGGCACTTGGTATGACCTCCAAAAGATGGCTACTCCACAGGGCTCTAATGAGTCCCACCCGATCATCGTCACTTGGCAGAGCTATGTCTTTTACACTCGTAAATTGGTCACACGATGACTTCAAGTGACTCATTGCATTTAGATAATGTTTAGGAAATCGAAGAGCAAATCCCATCTGCAAGATAAAATCAAATGTTAAAGTAAAAAATCACGGGATGTAATTGCGCCTTGGTACTAAATGTAGAATGTGGTTCTAGGATTTACTACCCTCTGGGACACCAATGACTTATGAAATGCTTCTCAATGAAATGAAAGTTCAGGAGGATCTCCCAAGCTGAAAAGTTATAGACGTGAAATGCATACCTGAAATACATACTCATAATATGTTGTACTGGTTTGGTAAAACCTTGGATTGGAAAAACTTGTAAATGATAACCATTTTCCACTTTCTCAGGAATTACTGCCAGAGACCCACTCTCAATACAGTTATATCTCTCATTAATACAAAGTTCAAGGGAATAAAATTTCATGCTGATTTTCACTCTCTTAACTACCTCCTCCAAAAGAATTTACCTTAAATGTTCTCCACATGAAAATGAATTCAACTCTGTGAAATATGCTAACTAGAAACTGCAGAGACATGACATCCAGATTGTAACAGTTCTGCTGAAAAGCTTCTGAATATCAGCTGTAAGTATATGAATAAATGAAAAATGCCAAGTTACCATCAATTTTTACAGAAAATTCTTGCAGTAGAAAGTTATTGGAGGAGATGCTTTGCAACATGCATCGAACTCCAATTTTTCCAGGACAGCTGCCAAAATTCCAGGTGTTCTCTGAGTTTTTTTTTCAAAAGACTGATATTCACAGAGTTTTCCTGGTTATCTAGGAAATTGGACACCTATGAAATCACATAAACAATGCATATTCAACAATGTTTTAGGATTAGGTCAGGAGCATGACTTTACCTCATAATAATGAAACAATAATAAAAGCATTGTCTGTATTACTGAGAGCCCACCATGTGCCTCAGTGTAGTACTAACTAGAGATTCAAGCAGAAACAGGGAGCGAATAGGAGATGATTACAGGCAAGGGCACCAGCAGTTAAACATTATGACCCCCTAAAATCACCAAATATGGAAGAGCACTGAAGATAATCTGTAATTACTGTATTTAACTGAACATAGTCCCCCCTTTTTTTCCAAAAATGCCCCTGGTAAAAGTAAAGGGGGGACTATATTCAAACGCATTTCTAAAATTTTTCCCAAAAATGAATACTCAACATTGGGGGGTGGGGATTATATTCTGAAGGGGACTATATTTGGAGAAATATGGTAATAGGTGTGAACAACTTTTCAAGGATGTCAAGGGGAGCATGGTGGCCTAGAGTGTGGGGCAACTGGCTTTCTGTTAAATGTCCTTGGTCCACATCCCACGGTTAAGGCTTTTCACACCCCTAAACATAAATACTCAAAATGCTAGGTGACCCTGGGAAAGGAGCACGCTCCATTACCTTGAATTAATTTGGCACACTTGCAGATCAGTCAGCTGTAAGATCTAACCTCACCAATTCAAACAAGCCGTATGATTTAATAACTGAGTGAACACGTGATGGTTGCATGTTTTGTCACACCCTTAACACCTTAATAGCCCTCTAAAATAATTTCTGTGATACACAAGGTACAATATGAACAAAGGTATCTCATGTGCATATATCATATGTAAAAGCCATAACAGTCATGCCCTTGAAAAGGTAATGCTATTTTTCACCCACTCAGTGATGTGATCCCAAGGCTGGTTTAGATAGGTGAGGTTAGCCCACGTAAATCCAGCGTAGGGGGAGCCAGTTCCTTTCCCAGGACCAACCCACCCGTTGAAGTTTAAATCTGGGAACATTTGAAGCCTCCAAACTTCAAAGGATGTCCAGCCAATCAAATCAGAAAAATTCAAGCATAATTCCAGGTTTTCAACGGAAATTTAACAAAACTCTAGATTAATCTTATGTGATTACTATGATAGGTAAGTATTTCAAAACACCCGAAATTAATTCAATACTTTTAAATGATATTATATTTATGCATTACTTTACGCTCCTAATTTAATGACTTAAACTAGTGATAGAAATTTAAGATGTCACCTGGCATTCCATTCTTTGTGTTTTTGAATCTCACTAGAGTCAAGAGTGCCGGTCATTTTGATTCTGTAGTCTTGACATTCCACGTTTCGATGTAAAAATTCTATTAAGCTACTGCACTTAAAATTACGACAAATACATTTTAGGGCAGAAAATGGTTCGAAAGATCCACAGAGAAAAAAATCATCCGCCTTGACCGGGATTCCCCGATCTCCGGTCGAGTGCTTTAGCCAGTTCAGCTACCGAGGCTTCATTCTTCCCAGTGGATATTTCTTCCCGGTCAAGGCAGATGATTTTTTTCCCTGTGGATCTTTCGCACGATTGTGCATTGCGGGTGACTCCCGTAAAAGTTATCACCACGGCTAGTCCCAGTACACTTTAAACCAGAAAATGGTTGTTGAACTGGCAAAATGTTATGCGAAATGAATTTGAGATAAATGATTCTGAAATCCAAATTTGAGGCAAAAATCGTGTATAACTCATGCATAATTCCAGGGATTAAAAATTCATGCATGATTCCAGATTTTCCCACTCACTGGGCACACTGCTTCGCCTGGATTTGAACACATGACCCTCCAATCAGATCAATCATCCACCCACTAGGCCACCACACACCTCACACCAATTTCGCACATAGAATTACATATTATCCTAATAGCCTCCACTTCCAGTCCCACTCATACAACTCCTCTAATACTCACCTCTGTTTTATCACGGGTGGATAACATGTGGTGAGGGCGTTCATTAAATATTGAAGAGTAAACCACAAGAGATTCCGAATCCTGGTTTGGCAGAGACAACTCAAGGGTTTGGTTAGAACGAGTGCTGCCCGAACTATACTCCGGCTCACCTCCTGCTGATTTAATCATTATTACAATCATTAATCACAAATGATGCAGGAAAGACATGAAATATCACCACAAAAACATGCAAAAAGGAAGAAAAATTACATGTATTTCATGCAAGGCAATATGTGTGTCAATGCTATGGGAATACGAGAATAGTGGGTTCAGGAGTTACATGGTATTGGCACTGTACTTGCATGAATCTAAGACGAGGTTTTTTTTCCATCCCAACTCCTGGAGAAAAGAGGGTTTGTCTTAATATTGGATGCAAAGCTCTCAAATGCAATTGGGCTGCATAATCTACATCGGAAAAATGAAGGATAACCGAGTTTGCCACCTGGTAGCTAAACAACAAAAAATCATCACTAAAAATAGCTGAACAGTAATTCAGCTTATTTAATTTTGCGTTTAAGTAAAAAAAAATTTTCCATTTTTTGGCAGTAGGCAAAGATTTGGTGCACGCCGATCAGTCGCCGGGTGCACTTCTGCCATGTCCGCAAGCTCACCTGCTTTACCCTGGGTTCGGTTCTGTTCAAGTTTAAGCTTGATCAACTCTCAAAATGTTCAAAAATTTACCTAAATTGTAAGATTAAAGCCTCAATACCGTTGTGGAATAAACTGCTCCAAAGTTGTTGTATTTGTCTCAGAGCAATGGTAAGAAGGCAACATGATTTGCCTCTGATTAGAGAGATCGGTTCAATTTTAATCCTGTCCCTTTCAGAGTACTTGGATGGCAGAGAAAAGAGGTCATTACACTGCCACTTTCAAAAGAAAATTTAAATTATTTGCAGAGAAAAATTCCAATTTGGCACCTGGAAGAGTATTTGGTAATTCAGAATATAATGTTAGATGCTGGAGACAAGATTTGATTAAGATTTTCTCGTGTGTAGCAACAAGGAGGGAATTTTCTCAACCTCAAAAAGGAAGGTAAGAAGAATTAGAAACAAAACTCAGTGACTTGGTTACAGTGGAACCCCAGTCTATCGTTCCCGCATTCATCGTTCGCCGTCCCTGGTCCCAAAAAAAAGTCCCATGAAGACAATCTAATTTTTTCCTGCATCTATCATTCCCTGAATTATCATTTTCCCACATTGATTGTTGGCAGATCATGGTCCCAATGTATTTTTTTCCCGCATTCATCGTTTGATAAAAATGAAATTACGTATTTACAATGTGGCACTCGAGGCCAAAATCGACAGGCACATAGTTTGAATCTTCCCCAAGAGATGGAACCACCATAGGGAGAAGCTCAGGGCCGTGGGATTGTCTACGTTGTACAGTTCTCACAATCCACTATCCCCCCTCCCATCAGCCCTCGATTCCCCTCCCTCCGACTCTTTCCTCCACTATGAGACCAACCAAGAGGCATCTAACATCCCAGGTTACGTTTCACACCGAGTTCGTGTTACGAAGACCATCACTCATTAGCTTCGAAAGGAAATATCAAATTACACGAGAACAATAGAAAAGTATTTCACCCCTCCTCCTTTCCCTCCCACTGACCTTTTTCATCTTACTTGGCTTCAAAGCTCCGTTTTCAGGAAGCCAATTGCTGCCTGAATCACCTATTGGCCCCAAAGGTGATTAACAATGACTCTCGGCAATTGGATTTATACCTTCACTAGATTGAAATATTAGTAATGCGCTCGTAATTCAAGAAATAATGAGACCAAACACAATGTATTTCTGACATTAATTAAGCATTTTAAGCGAGGAAATACATAGTTGGTAAAGACAAGGCAGACGAAACTCGATTGGCAAAATTTTGGTGAAACTGGATAAGTCGATTCAAAAATCGACATGGTCGTGTATTCAAGATGCTGGCGGGAGAGAGTGCAGAAGTAAATGCTGAAAGCACAGATGACTGGCTGGAAAGTCTGCCATCAATTCTGGATGGCTACGAGCCACGAGATGTGTATAATGCAGATGAGAGTGGTCTGTTTCTCAATGTGCTTCCAGATATAACATTGGCCAGTAAAGGGGAATGCTGCCATGGTGGTAAATTATCCAAACACAGACTAATGGTTTTGCTTTGCGTGAATAGTGATGGCAGCGGCAAGCAAGTGCCGATTGTGATAGGGAAATCCCAAAAACCGAGGTGCTTCAAAAACGTACAAAAATTGCCGACAAAATATTACCCAAAGAATAAATTATGGATGACGACAGAAATTTTTATTTCATTCCTCCATGCATTAGACATGCAGATGGGGGGCAAAATAGAAAAATTATCCTCTTTGTGGATAACTGTGCGGCACATTCCAAATACACATCTTTTTTGAGGAATGTTAAAGTGGTACAGTTCCCAGCAAACTGTACAAGTTCGCTCCAGCCCCTTGACTTAGGGATTATACGCAGTTTAAAAGCATACTATAGACAATGCCTTGTACAAAAATCCATTTTCCTTATGGAACAAGGAAAGGCAATGAAGAAAAAACTTAACTTACTTGAAGCACTCCACCACATTATGGCAGCATGGAAACAAGTGAGCCAGTACACTATTCAGAATTGCTTCTGTAAAGCTGGGCACAGATACCCTATTGATAACAATGAACTTGCAGGCAGTGATGTTGATGATTTTAGTCAAATCTGGGAAGAACTTTGTAGAGCCCAGAAATACGATTTTCAGAGCTACGTTGCAGTAGATCATCATGTGGTAACAAGTGGCACTGAAACCATTGAAGAACTGTGTGAGGCGTACACAGCTACTGGGGCTGTAGAGCAAGAAGAGGAAAACAAAGTAGAAGTGATCCCAAGCTTTGTCGAGACTTACAAGGCTTTGCAAAAAGTGAAAGCATTTTACTATGTGCATAGTGGAAGCGACAAGGATCGTGAAAACATTTTGGAAAAATCATATTTTCAACTACGACTGAATACCGCTGAGAAACAGAAGAAAATGCATGACTTGTTTGAAAAGCATAGTGATTAAAATGTGAACAGTTTTAATAGTGTATCCTAGCCAAAAGTGATTCAATTCCATTATTCAATGGGTTTTATCAATTATAATTTGTGTCTTTGTTTGACAAAGGGTGTCCGGTGAATGTAACCACTAAAATTCCAATATGTTTGACGAAGTACCATAGAGTTAGTATTAACTCTTACGGTATTTTTACTATGGTATTTTGGTGCCCAGTTTGAAGAGAAGTGATGAGCAATGCATTCTCAAGTGAATGAATGAGTAAATGGGACGCAAATAAAAAACGCAAGAAAATAGGAGGGAATCATTTACTTTTTTTGAAGCCTAATAATTTTTATGAGGACTTTCCTGATTTTATGACATCCCATCAATATTTCATTGTAGCCTGGACGATACATTAAAACAACAAGGAAGTGCTGCACCTACGACTAAAATATTTTCGATTGGTTACTATTTTCTTCAGTTTCACCAAGAGAGTGCGTGTGGGGATTTAAATACCCACTGAGGTAAGGATACATCATTTTAACATATCAGCACATGAATACATTTACCTCCTAGAAAATAAATAAAATTTTCCAAGAGTTGGCTAGTTAGTTTGGGTTGAATCCAGTACTCCTCATCCCAAGTAGACAACTGAAGTTGGGTCTTGAAGGCCACTGACGAGGGGAGATAATGTACCCCGCCAAGCCTTTTTCAATGCCATATTTTTATGGCAATCGGAATGGCGAAAGCCTCTCGGAATGGGTACAGTTCCATGGAATGGGCCTGAGTTTGATTGTATTTTTCATGCGGTACATTTAACATGCCTTAGATAATTTAAAAATAGCAACCCTTTCTCCATGATGCATGGTGGTGTAATGATTATCATTATGATTATCCATCAGGAAGGCAAGGGTTTGCGGCTCCACAAAAGCGATGTATTTTGTCGTCTTCATACAGATCATTTTTGCCCGGCTTCAATATATGTAATTTAAATTGTAGCAAGCCTAGGCCAGAGGAGAAATTTCTATCGTGGTAATGGCTTTTGGGTATTGAAGCAATCTTATTACGAGCTCGGAGATAGGAAGACTACACTAGAAAGTGTTGGTCCCCCACAGGCACAATTCGTCTTTGGAACTCCGTCGAAAAAACAGGCCCACAACACATTTCGGAAAACACTTCTGGTGTGTACAAGTTTTGATGCAAGGCATGCATATTTTAGCACACAGTTGAATTTTGGTGAAAAGAGATGGTCGTAATAAGACTGCCGAAGCTGTCATGGCAGAGTGAATGCTGAGATGGTGAGCAAACTTTTTTAGCAAGGTGTCGTATTCCTTAGGATTATTGAAAGAGATATTATTTGAACCACTTATACCCAAAATGTTTACATAAAATTAAAATATTGCTGTAAATAGCTATATTTCAACATGAACCCTTTATAGAATATCACAATTACTCGCCAAAATCCTGCATTTCCTGCTGCATAGGCAACCATGCCAAACGTTCACGCATTCATCGTTTATTTCGTCTGTCCCTTTGAATAACGATAGATCAAGTTCCACTGTATATCCCATCAGTCTAAAGGACTACCAGTTTCTACAAAATCATTCAAGTGAAAGAAAAAGAATTAGCTCGGACTTGGGAATTCTGCAAACTGAATTTGGAGCTAGTCAATCTTGGATGCAATAGTTCATGGCTCCGAAAGGATTTTCTCTCCATCAGCGAACTTTGATTCGTCAAAAACCTCCACCAAATTTTGAAGAGAAGCTGGTTGAATTCCAGCATTTTGAGATAAGAAAACAACAAGAAAAATGATATCTTCTTGGCCAAATAGGTAGTGCTGACCAGACGCCAGTTACTTTGACATGCCCACTGCATATGCAGTGACAAAGAAAGGGGATAAGGAAGTGAAGATACTTTCTGCCAGTGCTGAAAAACAAAGACTAACAGTGATGCTGTGCTGTACTGCTGATGGTACTGATGATGCTACCACACGTACTTCTCAAATGTAAGAATGTGCCCAAGGGTGAGAATTTTCTTTCAGAAAGGGTGGGTGACGAGAAAAATGGTAGTTGAATGGCAGAAACTGGTATGGTTCTGACGGCCTGGACAACTCCTTAAACACAAGTCTCTACTTGTTCTGAATTCTTATCGAGGGCAAATTACTCAGGCTGTGAAGGATGCCATAGAAGCAGATAGAAAGAAGCACATAGTGACTTGACCATGATTTCAGAAGGTATGACATCCCAGCTGCAGCCATTGGGCGTTTCCGTAAATAAGCTTTCTAAAGATCTATTGAAAAGGTTTCAAGCAGATTGGTTGGCATCTGAAGAATGGGAGCTGACACCACCTGGATGCATAAAGAGGACTCGTCTATCTCAGTCAGTGCATTGGATTTTAGCTGCATGGAAAGGAGTGAAAGAGGAAATAATTATTAAAGCATTTAAGAAATGCGGTATTTCTCATCTTATAGATGGAAGTGAGGACGATGTACATAGGCAGAGCAGTGATAAAGAATCAAGTGGAAATGAATGTGATAGTGACTGTAACTAAAATCTTTGTGAATTACTTTGAGCATGTAAATTACATAAGTCACCAAGTGAAAGTATCTCCTTTTTTATCATTTCTTGTTGATCAATCCATAGTATTACATTGAACTTGTGAATACAACTTAATATGTTTGCATTTCCTATTTTTCTGCTCATATGCACAAAACTTGATCCTTAAGTATTTTATCATTTATTGCTTTTGATGGGAGTATTGTTTTATGGCCACTTCGGAATTAAACAACAAGAAATACCTTGGGTCACTTGTATTAATTGCCCAATTGCAACGCAGGTAGTGAGTATGACTCACAGGTCTGGAGCTCTCTCTAATGATGATCGTGGTGGCAGGGTGTATATAATGTTTCGCTGACTACTGACTTTTGTATCCTCTCAGCTGCATCTTGGCGATAAGCATGACTTTTGGTTTATAGTAGGGTGTTATCATTTCCCCGAGTGCGTCAAGCAATCTCACTCCGCCATTCTGGCAAGCAATTATGTTAAAGGTGATGGACTCTTGTAGCAGTGCTCACAACTGTGAGAAACAGGAGTAGCATTCCGCTACGTCTGTCATTAATATTAATTCCTCAATATTTTTCTGCTGAGATAAATGAAATAATATAGAAATCTACTCTATTTATTGGAGTTGCAACCTCAAAACTCCCGTCATGGATATTCAAAGCAAACAGCAATTAGAAGATAAACAAAAGACAATGAATAGAAAAAACAAAAACAACAACAACAACAAACATAAATATAGAAACGCAAAGTATTCCTCCGAATATAGTCCCCCTCTGAATATAGCCCCCCCCCCCCCCCTAATTTTGAGGCTTGAGTTTTGGGAAAAAATTTAAAAAATGGGTTTGAATATAGTCCCCCCCTTAAATTTTATCACGGGCATTTTTGGAAAAAAAGGGGGGACTATATTCAGACATGTACGGTAGAATAAATGTACAGGCACTAAGTAGTATTCGTGTAACAAATTATTTTTCAAAATAATTTTTTCCCTAATGGAGTTCCAAAGTCTTAAAACAGTGTTCATCTTAGATTCGTGCAAATACTGTAGTTACCTAGGTTGACCGAAATATAAGGTCATCTACTAAAATACACAAAAAGATTTCTACCAAATCAACCACAGACCAACCAACATAAAAGTAGCTGATCATGACATAGAATCAAAGCACAGAATGAAGCAACTCACTTAGTACCAGCTACACCACCAAGCAATCTTTGAAATGCCTCCATTGAGCAGTAGTGATTTAGTTGGGTTTATTCCACAGACAGAGGCTTATTACACATAACCTCCGTCTGTGGCATGGTGCAGACTGGAGATGTCAAAAACTTGTTTAGTTAAACCCAGCCTATGAAGAAGATGCCTGGGTAGCATGCCTGACCATATTTGAATCCTGGCTAAACCAAATATTTTTCCATGGTGAATTTCATTCCTGTTGTATGTAATGTAGAGTGATCAATTGCTTGGGAGTGGAGGGTACGTAGCTTCATACCGCATTGTATTATACATTTACACAAAGTGGCAAATGTTAAGGAAAACAGGAAAATTAAATATTTTTTCAAGCTATGAAACGTAGACTGTTTTTGTTACTTATTTCTTCTACTAAAGGGCTACTTTGATTATTTTTAAAGAAAAAACATACTCGCCATTTACATTCTTGTTTATAACAAAAGAAACCATTATTATTATCAAGACAAAGAAGAAAAGTCATGCAAGGAAAAAAGTATTAATGTCAGTATAGCTGATTTCATAGCCTGGCATATGTTGTTAAATAAAGCAATTTTAGCCCTTAAAGCAGAATTAAGAATTCATAAAAAGGGAAACAAAACAACATGCAAATAAGTGAAAAATAATGAGGGGTCAAAATGATCCCTGACCAGCTTTGTGTTAACGGGAAAAGTCTGTGCTTCTAGTGTTAAACACATTCACAGATTAAAAGCAGCATAGAGTTTACAATGGAGATCAAAGTTGAGGGAAAACTAATAAAATATGAAAGAACAGGAATAGAATTCTGAAGACTCATTTAAGGATTCATGACCTATTCTTAATCCTCTCCCACTAACACAACAATCATATTAACAATATACAATTTACCCTGATAGAGCTTCAAATATGAAAGGAAAAATTTTAGTTCACTTTTGAAAACATGCACATGACTCATAACACAATTACACCATTACACTGTTGTTTATTATAAAGAGAACAATTAGGTGGCAAAACAAGCATCTCTGGGCTACAACTCTGAAGTATTTCCCTGCCCATGACAAAATTTCCCTGACCTCCAGTCCAGATTTTTATTTCCCTGACTGGTGTGAACCCTGTTTAATGCTACATAATTAGAATGAAGAGCCACGTACAGAGCAACCAGGAAATTCCATGCTGGTAATAGGGGGCATAGTGTATGCTAACTCTTCAATGGACTCAAGCAGTCCTGTAGAGACCTCCAAGACCTGTCTAATTATTCATCTACAAATTTTTCATTTAATTGAATGATATTGCCTGGATTGGATGGAATTCCTACCTTCACTCCCTCCATCTGCTGAGCACGATTCTTCATCAGAGCTATCATCCTCGTCCATGCCCTCTTCAACGTTCCGCTGGATGAGAAAGCAAACGTGATCTGGAAACCTCAGACGAACTTTGCACCCCAAATCTGGAGGAGGTCCATCCGGGATACATTCCTGAGGAGAGTATAAAAACAGTTCAAACGCTTTCTACTCATATACAGTCGGATCCGGATTTAGCGTCTTCGCATTTAGCATTTTTCCGCATTTAAGGTTTATTTTTTGAGGTCCCAATTCATTCCCTACTAAACAATATAAAAGTTGTCCTTGTTTAGCGTTTCCACATTCTGCGTGTTTCTGCATTCTGCGCCGTAAAATTTTGTCCCCGAACAAGATTTTTTTAACCTGATTTAACATTTTTTCCTAACAGCTCATACAAATTATTATTCAAACGTCAATGATGATTGTCACCGGCATTAGTTTTGAATAGGACGAGAGTCAGTAAGGTTTCACATGAAGGTACTTTATATTTGTAGCATAGGTATTTAGCATATGACATTAAGATAGGGTTTGCTTTTGGTAATACATACATAACTATACATCTGCATTTTCTCAATTTCTTTACAAGACGATGATGATATGGCAAGTAACGCCTGAAATTGTTGAAATTTTTGCAGGAGAGTAGAGTTGTGGAGAAAAAAAATGAACATAGAACAGCTTACTGAAGAAATTTACGTGCACAACAGGAGTTGAATTTCCTGGAAATGCAGATTAGCAAAATTGATTGCTAAATATGCATTTTCATTATTTCTTGCATCGCTAATGTCCTCATAATCGGAAATAGTCACTATTATTCCAAATGAAACATCTTTATTTCACTCGTCTTTTATAATGATGCAATTATGACGATTTTTCGAGCACATCACTGCTTGCACCTCACTTATGCAGAATAACATTGTCAAAATGTATCGGAACCGCTGATAAATAAGTATTAATGGAATTATTAATGCTGATAACCATCCACACTAGCATTCCCAGTGGGATTTTGCCGTCACTCCATTTTTCTTCCGAAAATGTCCAACTTCTACTAGATGCCATGGTGACAATAACAGTCAAATTTTAAAAAGCTGAAGTTAGCTTAATGCCATTAATATATTTCTTATACTGCCATATAACTAAAAATAATGATCCCATGGAGAAAACGTCGAAATTTATAATGCAGGCAAAGCGCGAATTTGGTTGGTAGCAAGCACTTAATAAGAATTCGAAAAATATTTTGGGATACATATATGAAAAATAACTTTTGGCCAATCGTAACTAAAACTCCGTATTGACAATTTTTTTTATTATTTTGAAAATGGAATTGATACTTGGGTTCATGAGCTTCCACTACCTTGAAACTTGGAACGAGAAGGGGGAGAAAATCTCAAGTTACGGCTGCACAAAAAGCAGGAGGGTTGAATTACAAAGTGTTTCGCCCGAAGGCTCAAATTATTGTACTCACAAGTAAGGGTCGGATGGTCTGCAGGATAGGCTTATTAAGTTGTGTGAGAGATCGAAAAAATACAATGCATTGTACAACCACCTTTGAAGCCAGTGAGAAGGATTTCAGAAAAGAGAGTTGGTGACTTTGTAAATCATATGTTTGTGATCAAGTCGGCAGTGTTGAGGCAACTGAAACCAACGAGAATACAAGAAAAACTCTTTCACAACGCCACAGATTGACCAGCATTAGTCTCACAGAGACTATTACTGCTTGAACAGCATTGTATTATTGAGAGAAAAGGCTGCTGACGGCTGATTTTGGGATGGCTTCAAAAAGGAAAGCTCTAAGCTTCAAAGAGAAGAAAAATTATTGAGGAGGTGGATAAAAATCCTCACTTGAAGAGAGTTGACCTGGCGAAGAAGCTGCTTTTACCAGTAACAACCTTGAACAACATCATGATAAAAAGGGAAACAATTTTAAGAGAAGCCGCATCATTGGGTGTTTTATCTAAGCGTCGCAAGCACTCAAAAAAGTCCCCGTTTGAGGAACTGGAGAGCCACCTACTCACCTGGTTTCAGCAAGCCAGAGCTAGCAATTTACCTATAAATGGCGTTATACTGAAGGAGAGAGCACATGAAATAGCTACGAGACTTGGTGTTGATGATTTTACTGGATCCAGCAGATGGCTCAATAGATTCAAAGTTAGGCATGGACTGGTATTCAAAAGTGTGCGAGGTGAAAGCAGCAGTGTAAATGAAGAAACTGTGGAATCCTGGAAAAGTGAGCTAGGGAATTTAATTGAAGGTTACCAGCCCAGAAACATTTTCAATGCTGACGAAACTGGGCTTTTCTATTCCCTTCTACCTAACAAAACACTAGCATTTAAAGGGGTAAAGTGCCATGGTGGCAAACTTAGCAAAGAGAGGTTGACAGTTCTTTTTTGTTGCAATAATGATGGGAGAGAAAAGTTCCAACCAGTGGTGATTGGTATATTTGCTAAACCTAGATGCTCAAGCATGTACGATCATTACCATGCAGGTACTTTAATAGCAAAAAGGCTTGGATCATCATAGATTTATTTAAGGACTTTTTGAAATCCCTCGATGCCAAAATGGGATCGGCCAACCGAAAAATAATCCTTTTTATTGACCGTTGAGCTGCACATTCTCCTAATACACATTTCTTGAGAAATGTAAGGGTAGAATTCTTTCCAGCCAATTGCACGAGTGTTCTACAACCATTGGATTTGGGAGTTATAAAAGTTTTCAAACAACTTTACAGAAGTGCATTGGTAAGAAAGGCAATAGTCTCAATAAATTGTGGGCAACAACAAGCCAAAATTAATGTGTTACAGGCCGACCATTTTATTGCAAGTGCATGGGAGAGTGTGAATAGTGCAACCATCACAAACTATTTCACAAAAGCGGGTTTCCTGAATACCACTGAAACAGATTGTGATTCACAAACTTTATTGGATGATAATGAATGGCAAACTTTTAATTCTAATGTATCATTTGATGATTTTGTTGATTGTGATAATGAAATGCAGACCAGTGGGATTGTCCCAATAGGTGAAATTTGTGGTGAATCAAATGAAACAGACTCTAACTGCAGTGAGGATGAGATTGGGGAAGTTCCCGCAGTGGCTACGTTTTCAGAGGCTGTGGTTGGATTAGATAAATTAAGATCCTACTTTTCATCTGCTGAGAACAATCAATCAATTTTATTGACATTCATGGTTAAAATCAATATTGACAATATCAAACTAGAAAATGAACTGCTTCTTAGTTATGGCAAAAAAAAACAAGCAAAGTAAAATCTCAGATTAAAAAAAATAACTCTTTAGCCACTCTTAAAAGTGTTTACATTAATATGTACTGAATTTGTGAATAGGCATAAAGCTAATGCATTGTATTTTTTGTCTGGGATTATTTTAATTTTTGGTACACATTTTTTTGTTTTCTTACTGAACAAATGCCAAATGAAAATCGAAAAGATTGCCCATTAGATCACCAAATTCATCATATGCCTCATGTGCAATCCTTTTTTACATTTGCTATTGGTCGGCTCCTAGCACTGTAATGTTTTTGAGATAATTGTTATGATAAAACTTTTTCTTTATTCTTAAAATATTCACAAATTGCTCATCATATTTAATTTTACATCCCATTTTTTGCAGTTTTCTGAAAAGTTTCTACCAACCTTTTTAAGCACATTCGATAGATGAAAAATGTTTATTGTTGCATATGATTCCTTTTAATTACTTAAAATTAATTTTCAACATTATGGAAAGCTGTTCCAATCACAGCATGCACTCTACAACCTCAAAAATGGCAGGTCCTCATTTAGTGTTTTTCCGCATTTAGTGTTTTAAATTTTGTCCCCCCTGAAAAACCTTGAATATGGATTCTACTGTAGTATGAAAACATGCATGAAAACCTATTGCAACAAAACTTGTAATGACATTTTCTCTGAATTGGTAAATTAATTAAACAGCAGTCCCTTTTAGATTACATTATTATTGACATCTCTGCGTCAAAGCTTTGGTGTGAGATCAATGTCTCTCTTGATTTTGGTGAACTTATCAGTAAATCTTCCCCAACCTATTCTCCTAAAATTTTCTTTTGTGAAAGCTCTAGTGTTGAATCTCCTGCCTTGCTGTCTCAAGAATCTTGGGATGTTTTTGATGCTTCCCATTATGTGATGATAACCATTTTTGGATTGTACTTCAACTTGGCATTTCCATTTAGAAATATCAAGCACAGGAAAACACTCGAACACAAATTCATTCAACAGAGCTCAAAGCTATGCCCAAGCACGTTTATACCCTTCACTCTCTATATACATTCAAAGATCCTAACAAAGAAAAATGACTTCAGCAGGTAGCAAGAAACCAATCAAAAAAACCTATGTAAAACATATGAGGGGTGAAGCAGAACAGCAATACAATTTGAAGTGATTATCTTCTTTTACAAAACAACTAGGGACTGAAGAAAAAGCTTCCTTACTCTAAGAGCTCCTGCTTGTCGCAATTCATAAGGTGGCAATCGTGACCTCATGAAGTCCTCCACCATACTCTCCGGCATAAGAAACTTCTGTGTGCAAATCTTCACCAACTTGTTGTGGAGGATTTCCATTACAGACTGCACCTTGTCGGTCTGTGTGAGAAAAAGAAAACGGGATGAATATACAATTGTAATGGTGGCTCTGGGTTTTGAAACATGAGCAGATTAAATTTCTCCATAAATGTTATGAAATTGAGCAAAGAAGTTATGCTTCGACCAAATAACAACTCACTGTACAAAAAAATCAGCTTATGACATTTAATCAAAGAAAAACTGGTGCAAAAATAATAATGGTATTAGAAAAATAGATTAAGTGAAGAAAGTATCAAGACAGGCAAAGCAGACTTTTTTCAACATAAAAGCAAAAGAAATTGCCATTTATAGAGCTGAGCCTTTTAATTCTACATCATGTAGTGATGCCTTTGCATCAAGAGGTACAAAATGCCTTCAAAGAGAATACTTTTTCATTGTTTTCTTTCTTGATGTGGTAGCACGCAATAAGATTCACTTCAAAAACCTCTTGCATAACAAAATAAATATGTCTATAAGTCTGATCTGATATTTCAAAAGAATATTAATTTTCAAAAGTGTCCAAAAATGGGAGGATGTGTGAAAAGAAGTGAAATAATGTAATCATAAAAATGATGCCACAGTAGTACTTCTATGATGAACACTTTTCAACACTTACCTTGGAGAGTTTGGTAGATTTGATGAAGTTTATGGGCAGACCTCTCCGGAAGTCTATGTCTGTATTCATGGCTTCTTCAATGAGGCTAGGGAAAACTGACATCATGTAATCTCCCCAGGAGCTACAAACAGCAAAATAGATTTTAAAAAATAGTTTTAAGAACATGAGCCTGAAGGAAATGTAATTGTTCAATAAACCGGCCCGATAAGTATGTACAAATGGTAAGTCAGAAATCAGGGTGTCCAGCTAATCAAAGCATAATTCCCTGTTTTCCAGAGAAATTTTACAAAATTCCTGGTTAATCTTGGGCGATGGATAAGAATTTTAAAATTATTTCAATGCTTAGAAATATATTATACTTATGTATTTACAAGGAATAGGTTAGCTAATACACATCATACTTAAAATTTAAATTAATTCAGTGCAAGCCAAGATGCTGTTTCGACCTCATTAAGTGGATGTTGACGTCACCTGGTATTCTATTCTCAATGTTTTTGAATCTTACTCGATAGATATTGCAATCACGTTTTCTCGTCCTTACATTCCACATTTAGGTGCAGCCGTAAAAATTAAGCTAACCTTACGACAAACACATTAAATTACGAGAAACATTTTAGGTCAGAAAATTGATGTTGAACTGGCAAAATTTTGTGTGGAATGAATTTGAAATAAAAGATTAAGAAATTTAAGAAATCTAAGTTAGAACAATAATCCCAGCATATTTCCACTAAAAATTCACGCTCAATTCACAATTTTCCGGGTCGATGGACACCCTGGAAATAATAAAATACCACCACTGTAATGCAACAAATAAGTACCCTGGTCGCCATGAAATTCGACACTGACAAAAGACACAAAAATATAATATGTACCTATGTGGTTAGTCTCAAGTTTCTTTGGCGGAGTGGTGCCGTGGCAGTCATCATCTTATAGAACGGGCAGCCAAATTCTGGCATGGAAGTTTTCTCTGTTCATTTTTGCTAAACGTCCCATATCTCCGCTCTGTATGTTATCAGGCTTTCTACCATTGTTTTTATGCCGGTATGTTGGTCTCATAAAATAGACTTCTATGACAGTTCTACCCTTTGTAATTCCGCTGTTGATCTCTCGGTAACTACTTCTGCTTTTATTCAATACAACTCCTAAATACTTTGCTGTGCCTACTCCCTTTCCGCACATTCCAGAGGTAGATCTGGTACTACCACTTTATAGTAGTAGATCTAGTAAATCATCGCTTCCAATAATCAAGATTTTTTTTGTTAATAGTGAGCTCATACATATATACATATCCTTACATTTCCTAACCATGCAGCTCATGTTATCCACGTCTTCTGAAATCAGATTTCAGTCATCTGCAAAGTATAACGAATATAAAATATTTAATCCCACTCACAGTCATAAACAGCTTCACATTCACTTTGCCACCACTGCAAATCTTTCCAATGGTTTCCAAAAATAAAAATAGTAATTATCTGTTTTGGTATTTTTTTTAAGATTTCAAACAGATAATTTAATGTTTATTTAAATGCTACATCATAAACTGTAGGAAATACTATGTATTTTTCTGTCCTCTGCATATAGGTGTAACAGCTGTTATGTAAAATATTTTTTGCAACAAGTACAACATTGATGTCATAAAATAATTTTTTTATATTAAACAACAATCTCTATTTCCAGATATCTAGGTCTACCTTATATTCTGAAGCATGGATAATAGGGAGTTAATTGCATATCACAATTTTACCTCACATAAATTAGCAGCTTACTTTTCAACAACTCCATCATTTCAGTGCCACTGACCAAGCAGCTAAAAAAGGATAAAAAATGCATACAAAGTGCGTCCCCTGGGTAACAATGTTAAAAAATCCCTGGTATTTTCAGGTGTCCCAGGGAAATTACTTTGTTTTTCAGAGTCCTAAACATAAGGGTTTTAGGGTTAATCGAATAGACATTATAGCCTCTGATAACAGTTGTCTAACCATTTTAAAGTTAGATGCAACATCATGACATGACTTCCCCCTCAAAAAGACTTCTATCTTAAATGCTTCCAATACGACAATGAATTTACACCAAGATATACCCCAATTAGAAACTGCAGAGGCAAAGAACAGTATTCCAGCACACAAACATATCTGCTAACTAGTTTCCAAACATGAGCCATAATTAAGTGGATTAGCAATGAATACAGAAAACTCTCGAAGTAGTATATTACGAAGTTTTAAATAATACGAAGTGAAATTGCAGTCCCAGCAAAAAGCCTATGGTAAATACATGGGGCTATTTGATTAAACGAAGTTTCCAAAATACGAAATATTTTGAAATTACGTACCTCGGCTCGGTCCCCAGGAGCAAATGGATTTTATTTATACAAACTAAAGCGAAAAATTAGTTGGCTAACCTGGTTACTCCAGTGAAAGCAGCAAAAATATTAGTGCTTATGAGTGAGGTGTATCAAAGTGTGAAATCGTAAATGATAGTGCAACTTTGGCAAGAAAGGGTTCGCCTACAAAGTTACGCTGGAAATTTTGGGGAAGTAAGAGTTCAGTAAAAATATCCTGGCAGACATGATGCCGCTATTAACATGCCCACTCCTAAGCATCGCGTCGACAATATGTACTTCGTAGTTTAACATGTGAGGAAGGTTGTACGAGGTATTCCTTACACTCCTACTTAAACCCTACATAATTGAATCATACCAAGAAAATGTCACAAGTCCAAAAAATGACTCAAATTTCAACATTCTTGCATGTTAATAAGCAACCTCATGATAGCATAGCATACTCTCTCCATTCCAACATGGTTTCTGAAAAGGAAGATCTACTTTAACTGCGACCTTTGAAGCAGTCAACTCTGCTCTGAAGGCCCTTGACTGTAAAAACAAAACTTTAGGGCTATTTTTTGATTTATCCAAAGCATTTGATTGTGTTAATCACCAAATACTCCTGAGGAAGCTGGAAAGACTAGGAATCAGAGGGGAACCAAACAAATGGATTGGCTCTTTCCTCAGTGATCGCTCACAAATTGCATCACTCAATGTCAATGGAGTAAAATATGCCTCCCCTACTAAAAAAAGTTGCCTTGGGCGTTCCACAGGGATCTGTTTTAGGCCCACTTCTCTTCCTACTGTACATTAACGATCTCCCTCTTGCTGTCAGCAATATAAATGGCCTTACCCCAATCCTTTATGCCGATGACACTATCGTCATAATATCAGGCCCATCATACCCTAACCTTATTAAAAAAGCAAACACAGCTACTGAAAATATCAGGAACTGGTGTCAAGTTAATGGACTACAAAGAAATGCAAACAAAACCCAAATGTCAAAGTTCACCCATTACAATAATGTAAATGAAAGCTGTTTAGTTAAAATGGGCAATCAGTCTATTGTAAAAACTGATCAGGTAAAATTCCTGGGGATACCTCTAACAGCTAATATGTCATGGGAAATTCTGGCTGAGAGCACAAAGAGTGCACTTTATTCAAGCTACTTATTCAGGCAACTGAGATATACAGCAGGCGTTGAAGTTCTTTTAAAACTCTATTATGCGGAATTCCACACTACGGCGCTACAAAGCATACTGTTCTGGGGTGCATCCAATCACCTTGGTGAAATTTTCAAACTGCAAAAACGAATTATAAGAATCGTTACTTTCCATCAAATTAAATCTCCCTCCTAGCCCATTTTCCATTTCTTAAAAATCCTCCCACTCCCCTGCATATACTTACTCCAGCTTATTTTACATGCTGGAAAAAACCTGATTCGATTCTCGACTAATTCTGATATCCATTCTAATAACACAAGAAGGAAAAATGACCTGCATTGTTTCTGTATAAGAACCGAAAAGTTGAAATGTGGCCCAAATGAAATGGGAATCAGAATTTACAATAAATTACCTAAGAAATTGAAAAATACGCAAAGTGCCAATCTCCTCAAGGTAAAACTTAAAGACTTTTTACTGGAAAAAAAGTATTACTCTGTTAATGAATTTGTGAGTGATGACTCTCTCGAGTCTTAAAGTATTTCTGTTTCCTTGTACATTTTATACCACATATGTAAAGTTATCTGTGTTTTTAATAATATTTTTTTAATCCATGTAATATGTATCTAAATTCCTCTTTTTTCTGACGAGCCATATATCTATTATGTTTTTTTATGCATCTGATCTATCATGGCAAATAAAGCATTATTATTATTCAGTCGGTGCCTTGCGAGTGTGTGTAAACTTTAGGGATATGGAGCCTCCACAGCTAAAACGAAAAAGAAGAGGGTCATCCTTAGAAATAAAAATGAAAATTATTGAAGAGGTGGAGGCGAAGAGATTATGTGAAAGTGAAATTGCGGAAAAGCTTGGAATCCCACTATTGATTTTGTCGACAATTATAGCAAACAGTGGTAATCTACAAGAAAAAGTCAGGACGGGTGTTTCCCTGAAAATGAAAAAAATTTGCACAGCACCAAGTTCGTGGAGGTTGAAGAGGAGCTGTACACCTTCTTTTGTACGTGCTGCGAGTAAAAGCTTCCCATTAGTGGCCCAATATTACAAGATAAGGCCGAATATATAGCCTTGCAAAAGAAAATTGACAATTTTAAAAGCTCCAGTGGCTGGTTAACAAATTTTAAGGCAAGATTCAACATTGTATCCCTGAAGAAAAGAGAGGAAGAAGGCTCTGTTTACACTCAAATTATTGTGAAGAGGCACATAGATAACGATGCTATACTTCAAGGGTATAGTCCAAAAGATCACTAAAATTTTGATGAAACTGGGCTATTTTTTAATGCATTACCCCACGCAACCCGGGGTTTTAAAGGGCAAAGGTGCCATGGGGGAAAAAGGAGCAAAGTGCGTGTTACTGTGGAGCTCTGGATCAACCATATGGGCAAAGATAAAATCAAGCTCGTTGTCATTGGGAAATTTGAAAGGCCACGGTGTCTGAAACATGTGAATTTGGAAGCCCTCCCAGTTTTTTACCACGCGAACAAAAACACCTGGATGACACGTGAAATTTTACAGCAAACTATGATAATCTACAGAGAAAAATGGCTGGAGAAAACCAGAAAATAGTTTTAATTATGGATAATGCCACTGTCCATAAATACGTGGAAGATCTAAAATTGGCTAATGTTTGAGTCCTCTTTTTACCCCCGAACACGACTAATAAGTCCCAGCGCTTGGACCAAGGTATTATTCAGAACTTTAAAGTCTTGGACCTGAAGAATTATGCGGTATTACTTACGATGGATCGGTATGTATACAATCTATTTTGCTCATTTTTGGATATTGATTAAGATCTTTTTAATTGTGTTTATTATTCTTTCAAATCTATTTGCTGCTTTTAGAAATGGGAACAGAAATAAAAAATATTCCTAGATCCCGTGGAAGATCTAAAATTGGCTAATGTTTGAGTCCTCTTTTTACCCCCGAACACGACTAAAAAGTCCCAGCGCTTGGACCAAGGTATTATTCAGAACTTTAAAGTCTTGGACCTGAAGAATTATGCGGTATTACTTACGATGGATCGGTATGTATACAATCTATTTTGCTCATTTTTGGATATTGATTAAGATCTTTTTAATTGTGTTTATTATTCTTTCAAATCTATTTGCTGCTTTTAGAAATGGGAATAGAAATAAAAAATATCCCTAAATGGATGCTATTACATGCAATCCGCACCATAGCCGAGTCCTGGAGACAAATTTCTTCTACTACAACCTCAAATTGTTGGAAGTCGGCCGGATTCCATTCGATAGCGCATCATGAGGATGTTCCGAGGTTGGCATTCGATGCAACTAACCTAACAGTAGTTTTACTCATATAATAACACAGCAATGGCTGATTCGTTGCGTTATACCTTCAGGAAGCTGCTGCAGATGAAATCGCAGAGGAGGTTAGAGGCTTGGAGGACGATTATGAAAAATACATGGAAAAAGCAGGAGGATCACAGGACATAACATCAAGCGATTATATTGCCCTGGACGATGATATCCAGGCTTGCGACGATGCAATGCCAATACCTGTGTCAGGAGAAGTGAAAATCTCTTCTCTATATCAAAGATCCTTAGCATAATTTTCATAATGGTGGAGAAAAAAAAACGAAAACTAAATGAGATTGAGGTACAGGTTTTGGGGTATCATTTTTGGGAATTCATGCAAGTAAGTGAATCGATACTTCACACATGCTGACAAATACTTAAACGTGTGTTATAGGAAAGCAATGAATGTGGATAATAACCTCTCTCTCTCTTTATTTCTCTGATAACAGAATATGCTTCTCAAACTTTTTTTCTGGTAGGAACATTGCCGGACGAATAACTCAAAAAGAATTTACTTCAAATATTCGCCGGAAGATAATCATTTCCCACATAATTTATGCTCGTAACTGAATCTCAATGAAAATAACTAATTAAAAAGATAGTAAATTCAGTTGAAAATATGGCAGAATTTGAAATATTAACTTACGAAGATTATTTTGGAAACAGGCCGAGACGCTCGTTTTTCTTTTTTTTTCTCGTCACTGAGTGATAGAAGGCGATATAAAAGGCCCCAGCATCCGTTTAAATTCCGTGGGTGTTGGAAACAAATATCTATCTAACGCATACTTAATACAGCAGACTCCCAATTATCCAGCTGTGGTTTATCCGTGTTGTGGATTGTCCGTGCATGATTTTCACTCTCGGGTCAATATTTTCCGCCATCTTTATAAAAAAATGAAATCGGATGCAAAATCATCGGAATTACTACATTAATGCTAGGATACACCGGGTTATTATTTCCTTTCCAATCCCCTTCGTAAAACCAAAGCGATCGCGTGCTAGCTGCATTCACGGGAGCACCGTGTTCCCGTTTTCCAAGCCTCGCAGTGCGCGACAGCACTCCGTGATCAAGTCACGGATACACGTCCCGCAACAGTTGCAATCCGGGCAACTTGTGCGAGAAGCAACTACGTGGCGTGGTACCGACAGTGCAGTTTCCGACGTCGAGCAGTGGTTTTTAAGCATACTTTGCGAACCACTTTTCAGTATCCGTGATCACACAGCTACGGATGTGTGGTTTTCGAAACCAGGCCTTACATGGAGCATTAATAATACAAGTACAACCATGTTATGGCCACTACAAAGATGGCGAACTGGCGAAGAAAGCTCTCAATGAGTCCGGGAAGCACAATAACAGAATAACTGCGTAAATAGAAATATATTGTTCGTTTTACGAAAATTACGTTATACGAACATTACAAGACATTAAAGTGAAAGTTTGGGTCATCCGTGTTTTCCGATTATTCGCGCCGTTTTCTCTCCCCATCGTTAATTAGCCCATTGGGATAATCAAGAGTGTACAGTAGTTGCTATTCGCTATTAACCACATGTTTATAAGATTAAATTCTTTTTATAAACTTAGCAATTCACTATTTGGTTACATTTTCTAAACTGATTCAGGAATTTCTTAAGCACTATGATCGTTGACATTGAACTACAAAAAAAGGGAAAGTTCATGGTGGTATAATTATTTAACAATCTATCATAGCATAAAATCAATAACAAAAAGCATTTTCTAAGAATTATATCATGAATAAGCTCTGAAAATGTTTGAATAAGGCCACTAAAGATAAAAAAAAGGGTGGGGGAAACATGAGCAAACATTTTTTTGCAACTTATTACATAATAAGGTTTGAAATTACGAAACTTGATATTAAAAAGGGCCAATTTTCCGGTCCCACTGGCTTCGTATAATTGAGAGTTTACTGTAACAAGTTAGCAACAACTTAAACAGAAAATTATCACCATGGAAAGTTATTCAAAGAAAAGCTACCAATAAGTAAATAGATTGAGACTTCTGGGAAAATTAAACTATAATTCTAATAAACATATTTAAATATATATTAGACGAAAAAAATGTTTTACTTTTCTCCACTTGCTTTACGTGTGTCACAAGGATTAAATGCACTGGGCTTGTAGTTTTTGAGGTATGAAGTATCAGGTAAAAGCAAATTTTTCCAAAACACATGCCAGTTTTTCCACATGACCAAAATTCTGCGAGCATTTTAAGCTTTGCTGATTATCAAGGCAAGTGGATACCCACATGCAGGAATTCACAGAGATTAAGTAACTCACTGGTGCTGGTAGGTGCTGATAGTTATGTGGGTAGAGTGGTGAACTGCAGGAGGGGTGTCAGCCTGATGGATGGTGCCACGGGGGAAGTATAGGAGATCCCCAGGATTAAGGATGACCGTGTGGGTCGGTTCTCCAATTTCAGCCTCCGAGAGCCCATCACTGTATGACCTGCAGCAGAGTAATATGTACACAAATAAGTAAAACATACGAGAATATACATATAGTTCACTTATACCATTTAAAAATATGGTTCTTCCTTCAAAAAATATGTAATCCCCTCCCGCAAACTCACAAGAGAGAATTTAGAGGCCAGAAATTAGTGCACAGACAGACAAAAAGGCAATCAATAAAGAAGGGCTATATGATCAGTTCATTCTTCCTGTATGAGTGTAAACCAGGAATTCCTGTAAATGGTAAAAAGGCATGGTATATGTTTATTGTATACCACTATGTATATTGGTGCAGTCTCATTTCCTTCAATACTTTGCAAACATTCCCCAATTTTTTTCAACCTTGATTCTGCTCCAGATCAACACAGTTTCATTTTTAGCTGTGTATTGGGTGGAAGTTTTTGTTGCTACGTGGAAGGTACGACTAATTTTCTGTTGAATGTCACATTTCTGCAGCAATTCTTTCATATTTATTCCTTCTTGTTCTCTAATTACATAAGCAAGTTGAATGTTCAATTCCATAGAGTCATTAGGACTTAGTGAGCCCACCACAATAAATTAGTTGCCTTGCTACCTTACTCTACATTGTTATAGCACCAACTTCTCAGCAATAAGTATTTTTCAGTGCTCTTTATCACATTGTTGGGATCTGAATACAGTTAATTTTGAAATTAATGCAATACATTGCTGTATGAATTACTTTATATCTCCTGATCCATTGGTCATCCCAACTGGATTTTTTCATCCTCTTGTCATATGAACACACCAAATTTCACGAAAATCAAAGAGAGTCAGGATGGCAGCTGCATTGATTTCAAATGGAATCCCGTGGCACCTCAAGGCTTTCTTCACAATTTAAAGTGTAATATAGATAAATACATGTGTGTTTATATGATATATGTACATTTTAAAATGTAATCAATACACTGTGCATAAAATAGGCCAGAAAATAGGTGTTGAACAGGCAAAATAATATGTGAAATGAATTTTGAAATTCCAGGTCTGAGCAAAAATTCATGCATAATTCCAGGGACTTAAAATTCACACATAATTTCAGATTCCCCCAGTTTTCCTGGTCACCGGACACCCTGCACCTCACTCTTGTAATATCCTGCTCCCTCTGCAACTATGAATAACATGCACTGGCGATGCAATCTATTGTCGCTATGTGTCAGTTTATTGATTCTTCTGCTGTCTGTGTGAATGGATTTATTCGAGCTATTGCACAGTTGTGGCTTGAATAGACATTGATTTTTTTATTCCAACTCTTTAATTGCATTCCATAATCATGCTGATGTCCTCAAAAGGAAGATTGTAGTTGCTAAAAAAATTTGGAATTTCTCTTTCTATGCTCATCACCATTCTCTCAAATCGGGAAAAAATTCTAACCAAAGTGGTGGAGGAAATGGTGCTGAAGAAGACTATGAAACAATCACAAGGAAGACTATGCATGGCACCAAATTTAGTGAAATAGAAAACAAAGAATATGCTGGTTTTGTGGATGTTGGCTAGGAAGCCTTCCAATCAGTGGACTTTGATGGCAAAGGCAGAAACAATTTCTTTAACAAAAATGCTGAGGATTTTAAATGAGGTTGCTTGACTAAATTTAAATCTTGCTAAAACATTATTTCTCTGAAGATAAATGGCGAAGAGGGACTAGTCGACTGTGATATTATGAGGGCTATTCACAAAGTAAGGAATTCTTTCGTTTGCTGTCACTAGGCACCAACCAGTCGCATATATCTTGGTGTCCACGAGCTTGACATATATGTCAGCATTCAGCCGTGACAACGAGAACGTCTTCGTGCTCGCCTTTTGTTGATGCGGTCAGTGATATGGTTTTTGTTGGCAAAAAGCTTCAAACTGATAGAAAATTATAACCAAATGTGTGAAGTGTACAGAGGAAATTTAAGGAATGAAAGTTATGTCCCGAAATGGTGTACTCGGTTTTAAAATGGCAAACTAATGTTCACAGCAAAGAGAAGAGTGGATGTCCGAGCATTGTGACTAACGACCTCGTCACCTAAGTTGATGAAAAGGTTTGTGAAAACCGCCGTTTCACAATAACAGAGCATTCACTTTGTTATCCAAAAGTTTCACTGATTTTGTTGATTGAAACTGTCACGCAAAGGCTTGGCTACCATAAATTTTGTGCAAGAAGGCTGCCAAAAATTCTTACAGACCACGAATCAGCGAATGGGGGCAGCTCTGCACCGCACCCAAGAACTCCTTCATGCTTTCATATGTGAGGTTTTCCCTCATGTACACTTTAGTCTCGATCTTGCATTGAGTGAAGACATCACGTTCCCAAGAATGATGACCTGGCTAGCAACACAACTCATTGATGACAAAGATGAGCTCCAGATGCATGTCACCGGGTGGGTGAGATTGCAGGAGGTAAAATTCTATGATGAAGGACTTTCAAAGCTTGTCCACCGATAGAAGTACCTAAATTTGTTTGGCGATTATGCATATGTAGTATTTTTGTCACTCTTTCAGATGCATATAATAAAATCTTATTACTTATCTTAGTTTTTTCTTTATTCCAAAATGTTCCTTACTTTGTGAATAGCCCATGTATGATGGATTGGCACAAGATAAGTGATGCCATTATGAATGAATGCAGTCCCCATAATCAGGTCAATATTGAAAGGAAGGGGCTCTTCTACTATGCCCTCCCAGAAATCACCCTAGTGCCAAAAAGAAGAGCGATGCCATAGTGGTAGGAAAAGTAAAATGCAAGGTCTCTGAATAAACCAGACAGTGAAGGAGAACATAGGACCAGTTTTTATTAGTAAGCACGAGAAGCCTTGGTGCTTTAAAAATATTCGTCCAGATTCTCTTGGTTTTCACAAGTTCTATAAAAGTAGTTGGATGATCAGGGGTATTTTTCAAAAAAAGGTCCTTTGACTGCAAAGTAGAGGTCACGGAGGAATGGAAACATTCTCCTTCTCTTCCCACAAGAATCTGGATCAACTCAACCTAACACATGTACAGATTATCTTCCATCCACCAAATGCCACAAGTAAAGCCTAACCTTCAGATAAAGGGATGAACTTTAAAGTAATGTACACGAGGAGACTTGTGCTGGACTAAAAGCATTGGATTGCTATGTACCCTTTTTTACTCTTTCTAATTATCTCCATGAAGTTCAGTCTCATGTCATCCCAGCTTGAAGCCCATCACCCACTTGTAGCCTAGGAATACAATGCTGGATAAAAACCGCAACCAATAAATATCTAAAAGAGATGTATAAATCAGAGGTGAAAAAAGAAGTAGCTAATGATATAGGTTCGAATAACAACGAACAGGTGGGCACAGGTTGCCTACTGCGATTATAATGTCAGTATCAGCTGATTTTTGAGGGGATTGTTTCCCTTGAAACACAGGGGCTTGGGAGTAGTCCCATCTAGAGAGACAAGCCCTTACAGGGGAGGCCTTGCAAGATGGATAAAGTGCTGATTAAATGGGTCAGGACGATAAGATTCCCCAAGTTATGTGAAAAAATAGGTTTTATAGGACTTCAGTATTTGAAAATTTGAATTTCATAGCTGTTCCATGCATGGCTCAAATTCTACCGCTCATTATCAAAGATGGACAATTTGAAAATCCAAAGCTGATGAACATCATTGCTAGAAGCAAGAAGCTCTGAGCAGATAGCATCTCCTTGAAAAACCAATGGCTGAAAACTTTTACGTATAGTTCAAATGCTTGGAACAGAGTTACATCAAAATGAGTGAATCAATACTCAAAGAACTGTTTTCATGATGACAACCGAGCCTAGCAGGACAAAAAGTATGAAGAAGCAACAAAAATGAAATAAGTGAAGCACTTTCTTTATTTCCTTTTCGTCAATGTTAATGAGTCACCAACTATTAACTCTTTAATTGGTTGCATCACGTCACATAGTCCCAACTATATTTTCTTAAATGATTTTTTAATAAAATAACTTTGCTTGAAATTGGATTTTTTTAGTCATTTATATCTTGCAATTCTACTGCTGAGTGAAGTTGGATTTCCAAAGTACTTCTTTGTTTCGCTGCAACCATGAGCATATCAGATTTTTCCCACCCTCTGACCCAACGCATTATTCTGTTTCCGTCTTATATTTATCCATTTTATATAGCAGGCTGATTTCTTCCAATGTTGTAAAGCTCATTACATTTCCCTCTTTTTATAAAGTTCATGTTTCTATGTATGTTCTCTGCATAAATATTGATACAGATACTATGCATTGCCATGGTTTCTGTACCGTTCATTGTGTCTAACTGCAAATTTAATGAAAATGAATAAATTTTATTCAACCAACTTACTTAGTGAGTAGCAGTAAAATGACACCAATATATTGACAAAAATTTTGTAAATCACAATAAACTCAACTCGTGTCACAATGACCTGACGCAACAAGTTTTGAGGTGCGAGCAATTATGGGTTGAAGTTACCTAGATGTGGTATAAACATACTATGTTGTTGATCTTAATTTTAATAATTGTATTTGTCGTGGCAACACTTAAGTTGTTTACTTAAACTGTGTTATTCTTGCTGAATAAAACCTTGATTAGGTTTTTACTGAAACTGATATTTTACTACAATTTATTCAGCAAGAATTCTTTAGTAAGATGGAACAGCTTTTAAAGCCAGAAAGATTTGATACTGACCCTTCACATGTGGGTGCTGAATCGAAGTGGAAACACTGGAAAAGAACATTTGCTAATTTCCTGGGCCAAGTGAACAAGGTTTCAGAAGATGGTAAACTGCAATTACTCTGCAATTATGTATCTGCTAACGTCTTTCGGTATATTAGTGACTCAGAAAACTACTCAGATGCCATCAAAATACTAGATTCATTATATATCACAAAACGAAATGAAATATTTGCAAGACACTGCCTAGCATCTAGATCTCAGCAGACGGGTGAATCAGTCGATGAATATCTCCAGGTATTAAAACAAATGAGCAAAGATTGTGAATTTCAAGCAGTAACAGCTGATAAATATAAAGATGAGTACATAAGGGATTCTTTCATACGAGGCCTCAAGAGCTCTCGTATTCGAGAAAGATTACTGGAAAACACCAACGTCACATTAGAGAAGGCCCATGACCAGGCTAGGTCACTTGAGCTGGCTGAGCTACATTCAGCGTCTTATCTGAATACAGCAGATTCAACTCCTGTTGCTGCTGCTGACCATAGAGAAGATAGCCCTGAAGATACTACAACAACATCAGCTGCCTTGGTACGATCTGAAAAATGTTTCTTTTGTGGTAACAAACGGCACCCAAGGGACTCTTGCCCAGCAAAGGATATTATCTGTAGAGGTTGCGGAAAAAAAGGACATTACCAAAAAGTATGTAAATCAAGATTTAAACATTCATCTACAAATTCAACAGCTTCTACGTCGTTTTTGGCTTCTGCAGTAACAGCACCTCTATGCCTTCAAAAATCCATGACTAAGGTATTGATCAATGGAGTGGAACTAAATGCACTTATCGATACTGGAAGTTCTCTTAGTTTCTTGAATGAACGTTTTGTGGAGAGATGCGGAATAGTCGTTAAGCCTTACTCCGGTAAGATAACCATGGCTAATTCTTCTTTGAGTTCTGATGTTACTGGATGTGGTACGCTGACCTTGAAGATTCAGACCTATACATATGCAAATATTAAGGTGTTAATCATGAAAAATCTGTGTGCTGACTTCCTGATTGGGCACGATCTTCTGAAGAGTCACTCATCTGTAGAAATAGAATTCCATGGAGAACAAACACCTCTTAAAATCTGTTCACTAGCTACTGCTCGAGTTCCAGCAGCATCGCTATTTGCCAATCTCACACCAGACTGCAAACCCGTCATAACTAAGTCAAGACGTCACACAGAATCCGACAAAATATTCATCGCTGCTGAAGTGGAAAAATTGCTCAAAGAAGGTGTAATAGAACCTAGTAACTCACCATGGCGTGCTCAAGTTTTTGTAGTTAAGGGAGAAAATCATAAACCTAGGATGGTAGTTGACTACTCACAAACTATTAATAAATTTACAATGCTTGATGCCTACCCTCTCCCAAGAATAGAGGAGTTGGTACGGAATGTATCACAATACAAGATATTCAGCACCATTGACCTCAAGAGTGCCTATCACCAAGTACCTATTCTAGAATCAGATAAGCCATATACTGCTTTTGAAGCTGCTGGAAAACTTTACCAGTTCCGCAGAATTCCTTTCGGGGTAACTAACGGTGTCCCAGCTTTCCAGAGAAACATTGACAGAATTATCAAGGAAGAAAAGCTCAAAGGTACTTTTCCTTATCTAGATGATGTAACAGTTTGCGGCCATGACCAACAGGAACATGACCAAAATTTGGAAAGATTTTTAGGTGCAGTAGAAAAGTATAATCTGACATTAAACCAAGATAAATGTAAATATTCAACTAAATCTGTGAAAATATTAGGATATCTGATCGAAGATAGAGTTATAAAGCCTGATCCGGATAGGCTTGCACCTTTGATGAACCTACCTGTCCCAAATGACATGCCAGCCCTTCAGAGAACCTTAGGTATGTTTGCTCACTATTGCCGATGGATTCCCAAATTTTCAGAGAAGATTCGCCCTTTTCTGGTAAAAGGACCATTCCCGCTGTCTGAAGAAGCTGTGACAACATTCAATTCACTCAAGAAAGATGTAGCAGAGGCATCACTCTCTGCAATAGAAGAAAATACACCTTTTCGAGTAGAAACTGACGCTTCAGAGTTTGCCATTGGGGCCACCCTGAGTCAAGCCGAACGTCCCATTGCCTTTTTCTCTAGGACACTTAATGCAGCTGAGCAAAGACATTCCTCTGTTGAGAAGGAAGCTTATGCTATTGTGGAATCACTGAGGAACTGGAGACACTACCTTATCGGAAGACATTTTGAGGTCATCACTGACCAGAGGTCTGTTGCCTTCATGTTTGATCAGTATCACTCAAGTAAAATAAAGAATGAGAAAATTATGAGATGGCGACTTGAATTAGCTAATTACAAATTCGATATCGTTTACCGACCAGGCAACCAAAACACAACTGCAGACACAATGTCGAGGATTACAGCAAGTACCTACTTAGAGGGAAGAATGAACCTCAAAGAACTACATGATGCTTTATGTCATCCGGGTGTAACAAGAATGCACCACTGGGTTAGAGCTAAAAACCTGCCCTACACACTAGAAGAAATTAAAGGAGTGATTAATTCTTGCACCTGCTGCAATGAATTAAAACCTCGATTCTGTAGAAATGAAGGGCAGCTTATAAAGGCAACTTCTCCATTTGAGAGATTAAGCTTAGACTTCAAAGGACCCTTACCTAGCTCATCCAAGAACCGTTTTCTACTGACTATTGTTGATGAATATTCAAGGTTCCCTTTTGCATTTCCTTGTACAGATATTTCGGCATCTACTGTTGTGAGAGTATTGACTATGGTGTTTTCGCTCTTTGGTACACCAGCTTATATACATTCCGACAGAGGAGCTTCGTTCATGTCACATGAACTGAAATCATTTCTCACCTCCTTAGGCGTTGCTACAAGTAGAACTACTGCCTACAGCCCCCAAGGAAATGGTCAGGTCGAAAGATACAATGGAATAATATGGAAGACTGTACTTTTGACCTTAAAGTCAAAAGGGTTAAAGACAGAACAATGGGAAGAAGTGCTTCAGTCAGCACTTCACTCTATTAGATCACTGTTGTGCACCTCAACAAATGCTACCCCACATGAACGTATGTTCACTCATCCCAGGAGATCTTTCAATGGTCGCTCCTTGCCTACATGGTTAACTAAACCAGGTCAAGTTTTAATGAAAAACCATTTGCGGCACAGCAAGTATGACCCGATTGTTCAGGAGGTCGAATTAATAGAGGCAAATCCAGACTATGCATATGTAAAGCTTCCCAATGGGCAAGAATCAAGTGTTTCCATTAGACATTTGGCTCCAAGAGGGGACTTCCCAGACAAGCTTGACGGACCTCCCTTGAGCCCATCTATTGACTCCGGAGAACTGACATCACAAAACTCCTCATGCGATGAAGAGACAGGGCAAGATAAGGGCATACCTAATTCGAGTAAGAGTGTCTCTGAACAACCCAAGAGTCCATCTCCACAGAAAGGTTCTCCACGTGGACGGCAGCGAAGGCTACCAGCTTATCTAAATGACTACATCAGATACTAATCGATTTTTAGTGGGGGTGAATGTGGTATAAACATACTATGTTGTTGATCTTAATTTTAATAATTGTATTTGTCGTGGCAACACTTAAGTTGTTTACTTAAACTGTGTTATTCTTGCTGAATAAAACCTTGATTAGGTTTTTACTGAAACTGATATTTTACTACACTAGAGTACCAAAATAAAGAAATTGCTATTCCAACCACTTACCTTGGCAGCTCAAGAATTGGCTTGTATAGCCTCCAACGTTTTTGACCCTCCAACTGAAGCACAAATGCTTCAATGTCATCATGATGAGGTGGCAAACCTTGAGAGCCTCCGGGAGTAATGTACACATTGGCACCCACAAGACATCCAAAAAAGGACTCCAGCATTTCCATCAACTGCCATAGCGAGTCCTAAAAAATATGGAAATCCGTCACTAGCTTACCCTCTACTGAATACCACCAGAAAAAAACCAAGACGAAAAAACACTTTAAAAATTGACTTTTGAAAAACCGATGTCCCCATCCTATTTCAAACGTGTCCCCTCAAAGGGATTTTAAGAAATCCGTAGGGGATTTCTCAAGCTGTTCGCAAGATTTAGACATCCATGAGGACACCATTATCAGTATCTTGCCCAAAAACAGCATTGATTACATTTCCACTCAAGGTCACCGATAAAATCAAATGTATTTCCCAATGAAATGCTCCTTACTTGGATTAAATACCAAAATAATGGAATTCGTCGGCAAATTCCCGATTTCTGGACAGAAAATACCGTTCACTATGAAAGAGTACTATACCAACGAAATTGCACAAGCAATGGATTTCCCTTAAGACATCCCTTCCAGATATTAGAAGTATGTGTAATTTAAGCATTTCACTCAATCGCCGTTTACCCCTATTTTACATTTCTCGTCATAGTAAAGCCAAAACTCACCTGAAATCGCTGCGGTTGATGAAACTGAACGGTAACTTTCTCTTTGTTTATTATTTTCTCCAGTTTACCGGACACTCTTCCTTTATCGTTCAAATTATCCCGTTTGCCATTCCTATAACGGAATATGTTGAGGTCTCTCTCAAAGTGAACATTTTTTGTTTTCACTATGTTCATCAAAGTACTTCTAGAAAAAAGAGCAGTAAATTTGTCTAAAACGGGAGTAGATAATCCACGAGCAATGACCAATGGCTTCTTTTCCCAATACTCTTCAAAGAAACTGTTGAAGTTTTGTGGGTGGATCAAGGATTCGAACAATCGTTTCGGAGAAGCATAATCAAAATAATATGCCATTCCATCCTCCGTTTCACACTTTTCACCATTGCTAATGCGTTTTCTTCTATTGGGTACCTCTTCTGCGGCTTCTTTGCGAGTCGTCCTGGTGGCATCCGTTACGCTCACATTATCACCATCTGAGTCTATTTTCCTCTTTTTCTTTCCCCTACCCATACGTTATGCTGAAAACAACACTCTCACACTAAACTGCCATTTTCCATATCTATAATTAACAGCATGGAACAACTAGTAACAATCACCAATTGAATTTACAACATTGTCGTGCCATGCCGTCAAAAACTTTCAAACTGAACCATCGCTTTCTCATATCACATAGCATTTGTTTGTACGAGCATGTGACGATGTGACCATGGAGTTCGAAGGGCGCGTTACGAGAATTTGACCACCGTTGTCTTCCACTAGGTGCGCTAGCTACTAGGTACCCATTCCTCCACGAGTTATCGCCGCGAAATTTTCAAATATTATTTAAACCTATTGCCTGGTTTTAAAATGTTATAACTGCATCTGCTTATGGTTAAATTTTTAGAGCCAAAATGATGTAAAATGTATTTCCAGGAATGTCATTTTTCCATAACTTTCCTAGACCTCCCGTAGCCTTGAGGGTGGGAGGGGTACCCCACCCGTGCCCCTCCATCCTCCTCAAAGCATATTCCTAGTTCCTATTTAGTATCAAACTTAAAGAGTTTTTCCAAAAAAATCACGTGAATGACACTTATTTGAAATCTTGCCGGTTTTAAGCTTGCACCCTATTTCTACCGAGAATATTTCGAAATGAAATTCACTGGTGCGCCCATTATAACAAAATGCAATTTTTTCCAAGGTTCCTAACACAGGTTTGGTGTTCACGCACCCCATCTCGAAACTTCCACTCGGTTTTTTTTTCACATATATAGAATGGCATTCACGTATTAGTTCAAGCATTTGCAGGCACCGATTCATAGTTCGCCTCTACTTCTTAGGTGATCTACAAAAAAAATCAGGTTAAAAAACTACTGTGCCATACAAGATGGCCTCGAGTTTCCTGGTTAACCCGTGGGGTAAGTATGGTTATAATCCAACCAAAGGCACATGGAAGGTGACTGGTAACTGTTTGAGAATCTGCTCGTAGAGGGCAATCGTAATTACGATTTTAGTTTAAACTGCCTCGCGCAACTCAAAACACTGTTACTGTTGAAGTTGACACCAGTCGTAAACTGGACTTTATTCCTCTTCCTTCTCCGTGCTTCGTCTCTCTTATCTCCCGGATGATTTGTATCCCTTTTTAATTCTGCGTTATTCACTTCCCTATGTATTAAACTGCTAAATACACGCAGTGATTTCCTTCATTGTCACTGCCACCAACCCTTCGTCGGTTCAAATGTGGCATCAGTCCGAGCGTAGCCACCGAGAGACAAGGCCTGAGCAACCAGCCGTGACGTCACGACGAGAAGGGTTAGATTATTGCCACTCATTCGTTCGCTTGAACGATCGCAACTGGAGTGAACGTAATTCTTTCTAATTAGATAGTAGAATTCCTTCGCATTTACTTTGCTACGTTAAAATATTTACCACAAATATTTCAGGTTTACTTTATTCAGCTCTTAACGTCCTTATATATTTAAGATTGCAAACTAAACCACCGAAAGTAAGCAAACGCAATGCTCGAACTTCTTGTTCAATAACACATTTTTGCTGCGGGGAATCCTTTGAAAAGCAACAAGTCATTAGTTTTCTCCAAATATATGATAAATTATTCCACGAGACGTTAATTAATACGTTTTAAAATCTGATCGGAATGAAGTAGCTGGCAAAGGCTTTAACCAAAATTCTCAGTATATCACTCCGGTAGCTTTAGACATCTCACTTACTTGACGTGCTCCTCTCCGAAATTGATTATCTGGATACCATGGACCTTTTTAAAAATAAAAGTCATAGGGGAGTGGAGGTGATGCATAAATAAGGATGTCAACAGTTGCGTATTAACATGTTTATTATTATCATCAAAACTCGAGTGTAATTGTACACATCACAGAGGACATTCTCAAATGCGGCTGCACACATTTCCCTGGTACTTTTACTTTTAAGCACAAGTTGAGAGATAGAGAGAGAAAGAGAAGAATTGCACTAAATATCTACATATCTGTGGAATAGTCAGGCTTGTTAACAGATTTCAAGGACTGGTGTTCGCCAATAAAGTAATAACAGGGATCACTGTCTGGCATGACAGATTTTCAGTAATCAGAGGGAATGACTAAGGAGTTACTGCTATATCTACCACAAGAGGCAGATCAAAACATTTGGGAGAAAGTCTCACCTAAGATTCCAACATTATAAACATTCTTGCGTAAGCTAAACTTCCCTAGTTTTAAAATTAGAACTTTTTCAAAATTAACACTAACATTGCGCGCCTAGTTTACCACAACAGAGAGCTAAATTCAAGGTATGGGGTTGAGGATAATGTGTTCGGAACAAGTATGCAGTCATGCTTATGAACCACTGTCCAAACATTTCACAAATCAAGAAACTGAACTTTTCTCCAAGATTCACTAAGCTTGAAATAATATTCTGTCGGTCGTATGTCTCCTTCACCCTAATGCTTTCCTCCACCGCCTCTTCCAATGCAGAAAATTCCTTCACCTGTCTTCGTTTGCCTGGGCTCTCCCGTATGCTTGCCTGAGAAGACAGGTAGATGGGGTAATAGGGAAGTTAGGATGTCACAGCGTCTCAGTCGTGACCATTTCAATGGTGCGGAAAGTAATCTCGCTGTCCTCTCACCATACTTCCCTAATTCACGAATTATGCCATGAGGAGCAAAATTCTCTTCACACACACCTGTAAAAGTAATGCAATTCACTATTTAGGTCTCAGTACAACAATCAAATTAAATATTTGACATATTTACGCTCATATAAAAAGTAATCCCTTACTTCCCATTACATGATATTTTGAATGACTATTAATTTATTTTAAAGCATTTTCAATTCTTTAGACTACTCTATTTTTCTATTCTACCCCTCATGCCTTTAATTTTTAACCTTGAGAAAACTGAGGCGTGTATAGGGACACCAATGGCTACAATATTTATTACGGAGGCTTCCGCGGTGAGTTATTTGGTGATTGGTTTTCGGGTTCATTCAGCATTGACTCATATTTTACAGACGACAGTTTCGGGCGCGTTCCAGCTCCCGTCTTCGGGTACAAATGATAATCAATGATAATGTCCAATCATTTGGAACCGAAGACGGGAGCTGGAACACGCCCAAAACTGTCGTCTGCAAAATAGGAGTCAACGCGGAATGAACCCGAAAAACAATCACCGACAACAATATTTGTTTAACTATGAATAATCGAGAATTATGGCTTACAGGAATTAATAAGAATTGATTCACCAAATAGGAGTCATGAATAAATAAAATTTGACGAATTGCCCAAATTTTTAACTAGAAAGCAATAACTTTTCTATCGCTGCGATCAATACAATAAGCCTTCCAATAAAAAAAGCTATTAATAAATGCTACTCTAGCCGGTTGGATTTTTTACACCACGGCCGTGCTTCTTTTATTTATAATTAATTAAGTAAGTACTTGAATATTTGGCCAGCAAGACTAAATTTACACTCTTTGACTCCTCCAAACAATAAAATTAAAATAATTTACACACTTCCAAGTACAGGAAATCTTGGACTGCTGTCAATTAAATTAAAAGAAATTCTAATTTTTTAAAGTAGCAAGTGAATGCCGCTATTCAACTCCTCATCTCTTTAATTATAACCCACAAGATTAATTATAAATATTTATATTAAATCATGAAAATATTTCATTCCCATCAAACGGTGACATAAAAACAACGATCTTTTATGCACTTGAGTAATTTCACTGTGCTACCTTTACTTATTACCATATTAAGAACCTTTCAGTAATAGCTTAAAGCAATATCAATCTGAATTAAATGATATACTTCGATCCACCGAATGGGATTCATGACTAAATTAAACATGCCGAATTACCTATTTAACAATGAATAACTTTTCCACCACTGCAATCATTACCAAAAGACTTCCAATAACTAAGGCAGGAACGTTAAATAAATGTTTAATCACTCAGGAGACTTTAAAAGTATCCATCGATTCGTGCCCTTCAAATTTAAACTCGGCAATTTCATCGAAATAATAAGTCTTTAGCAAAACCAAAAATTATTTTGAACACACTTCCATCAATACCTCTATAATTATACGATACGTACCTATTGTTCTTTGTTGGCTCAAGTTCTTCATTCATAATGGCACGAATGGATTTTTCTCAAACTTCTGGATCGCTCGGGAAATTGAAAACAGACATCTTGGGCCCCGTCTTGTAATTTCCTCGGCAGTCATAAACACTGCGGTAGTTAGACTAATTGCACAACTTTTTACACTTTAGTAGAACTTCAGTAACATCCACTGCTACCGTAGAACGAACCACTGCTAAAAACCTCTTTATTTTCTTCAAATTATAGTTTTATTTTCACGTCTCACTCATTGAAGCGACTTCTGTTTACCACTTCGACAATGCCACTATCCTTCCATCAACAACTCCCTAACAACATTTGTAACCCCACTCGTCCTGACGTCACCGACCTTCTCTGCTCGCTTGCGTAGGCCTTGTCTCTCGGTGGCTACGGTCCGAGGCGATTTGCTTCTGACAGACAACAGCACCATGGGGTGACCCAACATTTTCTGCCTCATTTCACCCTTCCATCTGGAAGTAACTTTAGGCACTAAGGGCCGTATCCAGAAACCATGCTTCAGCTTGTAGCGGCGCGCACCGCTGAATGCTGTATCCAGAAACCTCACTACTCCAAAACGCTCCAAATGGGTGGGGGCAGTGTTGCCACATTTATTTTGGGCTGGATTGATGACGTAGACGAATTTAGCGACATTTTGAGTCCCTACTATGCGGGCTTTGAGAGGAACTAAGGGCGACAATTGAATAACGAATATCGCAACGCGACTTTGTTTGTAAGCAAAATGGAAACGGGTTGGAAGAAGAATCTCGGCGTAGGAGAAGAGTTTGATTTTAAAACTAATTATTGATAGGAAAGTTGTATTGGAGTGCAAGAAAACCAATGCTGTGAGTCTTTCTTTAAAGGCTATGGCATGGAAGAAGGTGGAGGTTGAATTTAATCGGCACGATGGCGTAACGAAGGTAAGCACATTATTAGGCCGTGATTTGTGAAATTTCAGCGGAGAATCTTTTGTCTTGTTCTTAAAATCTGAATGGAAATTATTGATATAATTTCTCTTTTTTAGTGGTGTTCGTGGAAATAAGGTGTCTTAGGAGATGCGGTATCTCACACGGAATTTATTCTCGGTTCCATGGGATTTTCTTGGTTCTTCAAGTTTCTTCTGTGAATCTGGTTCCGTTCATTGTGTGAAAAGTGTCCCTTTAAATCGGCAAAGTTATCATTGAGAACCAGCTGGTACATGCTGATAAATCTTCGTGTTCAGAAATCTCGCGACGTGTACCAAGTGTCTCGACTAGTGTCGATCGCCGGTGATTGCCGGCTGGCCTCGGCGGCTCTGCCGCCGGGGAAAGCCGGCCGATGCCCCAGACCCCGCACCCCGAAAATGCACCAGGCGGAAAAGAGTAACCTCATCAAGTTTTGTTCAGGACACCCTAGTTTCGGTGCTGACTTCATTGATGATTTTTTAAATAAAATGTTTTCATCTGTTACAATTATTGTTGACAATGCGAAATGAAAGGAAAGTGAGCATTTTTTAAAAATAGTGCCGATATTAAGTTGTACGGGTCGTCGGTACCGAATTTTCGCTCTAATTACTGACTTCTTATGTCCGCAATGTATAAGTAATTTGATTTGTGAAGTTACAGTTAGTGTATTCGCTCCCGATTTTCTTCGTGTGAACATTTCCTGGACAATTTTATATGCAATTTGTGTTAATTAGATTTGTGAAGTAACAGTACGTGTGGTGTTGATGTTGATTTTCTTCGTGAGTACTTTTTTTGGACAAGTGTTCTTGTAAAGTGTGATCATTTTATTTGTTGAATTGAAAGTGAGTTTTACGACGTTAATAAATACAAGTTTGTGAACTCAGTAATTCTTGTGGTGGTACTTATTGCTGAATAATCCTTGGTGTCACTTGCGCAATTCGTCATTGTGGTTGACAAATATACTCGTACAACTGTCGATTGCATTGGTATAGTTGGATATTTTAGACTTTGAGGTAATATAATAGATACATGTATTGTATTGCAACGTCCAAAGATTTACGTGACATTCATTATGAGATGAATATCATGTGCTATTGTAAACGGACTGCGAAGCAATATGCCATTTCCATCAACCCTTCCCTTAAAATTTAACTCATCATTTTTGTGACGGCATAAATCATTATAGGTAAGTTTTCACGTAATTGAACATGGTTTTCAATGGCTCGGAACTGAAATTATTCAAACTAGCAGTAACTGAGAATGGACGTAGCTGACTGGAAGACGACTTTGTCGCTTTGAGTATTTTACGCAAATTTTGGATATCAGAGACACAAAGCTGGTGATTGCAACTTTATTTGGGCACTTATATATGTATAATATTAATGGTTTTCAAGGAAAGCCACGGTCTATACCAAAGTTAATAGCTATTAGAATGGCAAAGTCGACGAGGTCTCAGCATAGTTGCGTTGACAATGGTTATTTTTCGTAAAAAAGTATTTCAAAAGCATCAAGGCGAGACATTCTTGTGTCCCTAATTTATTTGTATTTAATTATAAATGGTTTTCAAGGCATGACAGGGCCCGTTTAGAAGTTAATTGCAAATAAAACGGTGAATCCTAAGAGTTTTCATCACGGTATTGTTGACAGTATTTATTGGTAGTTAAATTAGGTAAAATATTTACTCATTAGGATAAAAGATGGTTATTGAAGCATTCTTACTATCTTTTTAAGTAATAATAAATAATTATCATGAGCTGATAGCCCTTTAAACATCAATAATTATGAATTCTAAATGCGAGACGATAAGCAGACGAAACCCGGCGGCCATATTACTTGTAGCGAGTAGTGTGCCATGGACCTCACTAGACTTTTGCAGCGGTACCCGTAGCGGTGCTCGGCCGCTACAGCGGCTACGTCATCATCTGATGACGTATCTAGCAGTAGTGAGGTTTCTGGATACGGGCCTAAGGCGAGATATATAAGGAGGCTGAACAAGATCGTTGAGGATTCTGTAGCTGGCCATGAACCACCTCCGAGAAGAAGAAAGTACATGCAAAGATACGGACGAGGATGTGGGGAGTACGAGGAAAGACCTCATTTGGGAATTGTAATGGGGTTTTCTCATAATTTCAAATATCATGGTTGTCCTAACAAAGTGAAAAATATTGATTTACACCGTGACTTCCGAGTTCTGCAAAGTTCTCACACGATTTTCATTCCTGAGAATGATTTATATATAAAGCATTGCGAGCATATATGCTTTAGTTGCATTGCGAGCATATATGCTCGCAATGCAACTAAAGCGAAGATGCTGCAAATTTGCACGGAGACTTTTGGTGCCACCCAGCGGCGAGAACTCGCACATCCTAATTATCATACCCGTGCTTGGGACTGTTCTGTGGTGTGGTAGTGTCAGGTAGTGTACACCTAGTAGTGATGGGCAAAGTCGATCATTTTAGTGATTCAATCATTTTGACTCGAGTCACATAAGTGATTCAATCAATTGATTCAATCACTATGATCGAAAAGACTCAAATCAAGATTCAATCACTATGATCGAAAAGACTCAAATCAAGATTCAATCACTATGATCGAAAAGACTCAAAGGAGTCATGATTGAAAAGACTCAAAAGGAATCATGATCGAAAAGACTCAAAAGGAATCAAGATCGAAAAGACTCAATCAATGGATGTAATAAATCACTTTGAATAATCGAATAAATACTGCCTCATCTGCGAAGAGCATTGGTAACGCTGATTGCTATCCATATTATCATTTCATATACTATTTTAATTGTGAATTCCTAGATGAGTAAATTAGATTGCAAAAATGAAGGAAGCAGTGTCATGAAAATATTTGGGAAGGCGAAACTGCCACAGTTTCTTAACACTAATTAAATAATTTCTAACTATAGTTGATCAAAATATAACACAAAATACACCACACACTATGCATGAATCTGATCTGCAGGATAATTTTATGAACGGCACAATAAAATATAACCAGCTTTAATTTCTACTTCTTAACGTTCTCCTACAGGAGTCATCTTAATATTTTCCTTTTACGTGTATTGGTGTTATTAATACTGATAACTGCTGGAAAACATTTAAGAAAAAGATTACACAAGTATTCAGTTCTTCATAACATAGTATTTAATTTTATCACAACCATTTCTGCCCTGACGAAAAGAGATTAAGCATCGGTCGTTCCAAATTTTGAATCAAACCGGAAACCGAGATGATTGATATGAAACCGGAAGTCGGAGTGATTGATGATTGATGATCGACTTGTTTAACGAAATGAATCATGAGTCATTTGATTCACCTAGTGATTCAATCTTTTTGATCGAATCGTTCATGATCGACCCATCACTAACACCTAGTGGCGAGATAGCGAATTACTGCCATAGCAGTCTCGCAGTCTACTGTGATGTTTAAAACAGGATTAAAGCCTTTTTAAAGCGGAGTTATCAAGTCGTAGTTAACTTTTATATCAATCTACTGTTTGGCTCGAGTTGTGCGTGTGGACAGTGAATTAAAAACACCACGAAGTGTGCACGGATTGATTGGAACTGTTAGCGGAGTTGAAAACAGTCCAACTTCGAACGCCGAACGAATCGACGGTTATGGACATATCGCAAGCGGCATAATTAATTTTGCAACATGGCGGAAGGTGGGAATTCGAAAAAGATAGTCAGAATGCCCATGACAGAGGGAGAAAAATTCAAATTCATCGAGAGATACAGGCTCCACGATTGCTTGTGGAATACTAAAATTTCAAGTTACACAAATGTGAACATGAGAAACGAGGCACTGGCGGATATGGCGCGAGAGTTTGGCCTCACCATCGAGGAGGCGAAGAGGAAAATAGCCAGCATCCGAGGCACCTACCTCCAAGAGAGGAAGAAGGTGGAGAATAGCAAAAAAACCGGATCGGGGTCGGACGATGTGTACCGGCCAACCCTTTCCTGGTACTATCATCTTGATTTTTTGAGTGATGTCATCGTCGCCAGGAAGTCAGCATCCAGTGAAGTATGTCCCAGTACATTTTTATTAGTTTTCTGCTCCAGGTTTTTTCCTCTACATTATCTATTCTCGGGTCTAAACCTGCTTTTAAAGGATTGTAAGAGGTAAGCTTCCGCATACCGTCCAAAAGTCACTTATTTTTAAAACCTTACCACGTAGCTAGAGGATAGAAATGTCTGCTGCTTGTAACAGCAACCTAGGAGATTGCATTATAATAAAATGGTCACCACCTTCTTCAAATACCGCTTTGACAAAGATTACTGTGGTTGAGGTGAAGAAGAGCTGGCAGCCATTACAACGCTACATTTTTTGGTCACCAGATGGCGAAGCCAGCGGAGAGTTTCCCTTACCACTGCGATACTCTGACAGACGTTCACACAGCGGCGAGCAAGGAGGTCTTATCAAGGAAAATATTGCAACGTTAATTAGGGCTAGTAAGCAAAAGGGAAAATTGACTATCTTCTTGAGAAATGTTTTTTGCTTTTAGTGTTTGGACAAAAGAAATTAACTCTCACCAAGACATGTGCATAACGTGTCGGTGTGTTACCGGAATGAGTTGGGTTGGGGCGTGGAGGAACAGTGTTTCTAAAAAAAATGACATTGTTGCCTCATCTTCCCAAAATGTTTTCTTCTAAATCGACATCCATGTTAACGGTAATTGACGATCGAATCGATAATCACGTAGGAGACGTTTCAGAAAATATAGTAAATGTGGCCGAGGATTTTAACGATAACATTTTGAAATTGCGAGGCGAATGGTATCCTTTTATAAACTTCAAGTCCCCACGCCCCAACCCAGCTATTTTTCGGGACAGTTTTTGGAAAAACAAGGAAATAGTGTCCTTTTTCATTCCCCAACCCATTCCAGCGACGCGAGCGAACAGAAATCGCTATTTCCTCGAATTCAATAATTTCACCGATTCCAAAAGCCACATTTGAAAGTATCCGATACACAGATTACCACTATAATAAGCTTTTTTAGGCTAACGGCATAGGACAGAAGAGAAAATAGTTCCTGGTCCTTTACCGGGAAACCAGAAGAACTCCGACAAGATCACTGCAAAATACTAAAAAAAAACTCTCGATTTTCTACATTATCAAATATGACTTAACCTCTCAAGCGCTGCGGGTATTTAATTAAATCCCATCCCAGCGGCCGGATAAGATTTAAATGAACACGACTTTTTGGCATACTGTCATTCATCAATTTATAACTTTCATTATATGCGGTCAGTATCGTTGAAAATTTTTTAAAACTTGTATAATATAAAGCGCTACAAAATATATGATAATTTTTCAATCAATTTGATTAAGTACAGGTATTTTGTTTTATGTATCTCGTTCTCTAAACCAATGAATAAATTTTCAGATTTCAAAGATTTAAATTTTTTTCCACATTTCTTCAAAAAGCAGAGAAAAAAAATTTAATTAAGAATACAAAACCTGACGGAGAAAAAATATTAGAATCAGAAGTTCAGGAAGAGTACTGGGTACGCTTGACGGCGGCACAGGTAATTTAAAGAACGCGTACTGAGTACGCATGACAGCTTTGAGGGGTTAAGAGATTCATTATCACAGGAAGTATCTGTAATCTTCGAACCTTCAATTTAACGTCACGACATATTTTCTATTGAAAAGCAATGGCTAAAAAAATATTTATTTAACGGTTTACGGAAGCTTACATCTACCCATCCACAATAACCGATAGGTGTTATGTATGCCACCCCCTTTTCTAGCTGTAGTATCTGGGTGGAAACTGTCATGGTACTTTATGGATCCCGGGGGCTGGCGTGGGAGCGTCCGAGGGTCACGCTTAGAGTGAAGGGGAGATTTTAAGATCCAGTTGCTCATTTATAGTTGGTCTGGTCCACTCGTCAGGCGTCATAATTTTGGCAGACGTCCTCCCAAACCGTGTTGGGATTTAAATGTTAACTAAGAGGTTTTTGCTTAATGGGCCACCTACACACTGGCCGAATATTGCAGTTAGTCTCCCTCGGAAACTGTTTCCGTGGGAAGCCTTCGCAAATGACCCTTCTCACGCCTCCCACTGCAGCCTCGTGGTCCAGAGAATCGTACACATACCCCAGAATTTTGCTACTCGGGGAACAATCTCTATAGTAGCCGGAGGCCGTGCTAGGTTCCGGCCAGGGCTCAATAAACATCTTCCAAAGCCAACGCTTGAGTTTCTACTCTTTGGTGCCTATACCCACTCTTCGAGACTTTGGCCTAGCCACTCGGGTCGGAGATCTGTATTGTTTATTCTATGTTGCTTTCTGTCTTTCGGGACACAACATAGGATTTGTCTGCGGTAAAGGATATTTCATGGTATAAAAATCTCTGAGATTTTTCAATGACTTCCTGTATATACTTCGCCATTGGTCGGCACTCCAGATTTTATTTAGTGATTCCTGGGAGGTCTTAACATAGGTAGTGTTCAATACCGTCCCTCCTACCTTCTCTAGATCTTCACGTCTATGCACACTCTAGCGATTTGATCGTTGGTTTATTCTTCCTTATAGAATAATCCTCTAAAATCGCGGGCACAGTAATGGCTGATGCCTGGTTTCGCTAGTGTGTGGGCCCCTTCGCTTCTATTGCGTAAAGGTGTTTTTCCCAGTCCCATCCCTTCCCTACCCCAGAGGCTTCTAACGCGGCGGCGTCTCTTTCCTTCCTTTCCTCCCCCTCCCGGGGTGATCAGGCCAATTAGCACGATTGCTGGGTCCCGGCCCCCTCGCAGGGCTCCCCTGAGCCCTCATTACTTATTGTCTATGCACACTCCACCCTCACACTTTTTTCATTCGTCCCTTTCATTTTTACCTTCATTCCCTTTTTATTTAATTAAGATTATATCCGGGAGGAGGGCCTCTTTGTTTGCCGAAATACGTATTCGACTTGTTTATCTTCCCCTTATGAATATTTACCACGCTTTTTTACAGCTATTTTCTCCTGGAATGTTGAAGCCGTATGTGGGTGAGTCAATGTGTGTGTGACTGCTGATCGAGTGCGTGTGTATACATCTTCCAAAAACATGGCATCCTCCACAAGGTCTCTCCAGCCTTATGAAGAATCCCGGGTAGTAAGCCAAGAAGCTTTAGTTTGGGTCACTCCAGCTCTCACATGAGATCTTGTTTAGGTTGATTGTATGCGAGAGAGTGTGTGGGTACACGCGTTTATTAGTGATTTGGCTATTCCGGTTGAGGGTCTGGGTCCCTTCGATGAAAGTCTCCTATTTCCGGCACACCCACACAGTGCTTAATTTTGGCAAGGTGGACTAGCATTTCGAGATGTTGAATTGTTGGCCAATTGAATTCTTTCATTCCATTTTGCATCGCGTAACTTCTTGAGCAAGTCCAATCAGGTCGATTGTATTCACGACTCACATTTTGCGAAGTAGCTGTAAAACTGCAGAACCTGACACATTACGTTAAAATTCATTATTTACTGTTTCTGCATCATATAACACAGGAAAATCACGGGAAATGCATCTCATTTATTGATGGAATTTCTTCTAAACTTTCGTTAGGATGTAGTGCCAGGCCGGTGTTTTACCATCTAATGTCACGTGACCTTCAAAGTTCATATCACTTTAAAAAAAATTCAATTAAAAAAATTAATCATCAATGATAGCCAAATAAGAAATACAACATGACTAAACTCATAATCGTTTGACCCTGGTAGATCATTTTTTTGTCACCATAGCACATAAAATTGTGAATTTTTTTTTTAGATTTCACATCATACAATTTTAATTAGAATAAACTTTCTGCGAAAAATCCACAGAGAAAAATTCAATTGCCTTGACTGGGATTCGAAGCACTCGGCTAAAGTACTCGGCCGAAATCCGGGTCCGGGTTCGAATCCCGGTCAAGGCGAACGATTTTTTAATGTGGATTTTTCGCACAATTCGCGCATTGCGGGTGACTCCCGTAAAGTTATCACCGTGGCTAGTCCCGGTATACTCAAAAATAAACTTTGTTTTCAATGAAATATATGAAGCCAGTTCCTCCCTGGAGTTCTATGCACCGTTGCTGAGATTCTTACTCCTCTGGCTGCTTACTGCCGATGGCGAAGGACGAGGTCTTCGGCAATGGCCCTTTGAATGCGTAGGAAGTTGTGCAAAGCAAAAGCTCACTTCAACAATGTTGCTAAGATTCACGTTCTCAAGGCGATGAAACAATCCAAATCCTTGACACAGAATCCCGAAAGGATTTTGCGCACACTACGTGTCCTCCAGCGCCTGTAGTTTTACATCTAGGGCCGCATTCCAAAAGCTGACTCAATATTGAGACCTCACCCAACATCAGTAGTTAAGATCTCTAGACTCAAGTAGATTTTGAATTAGAGTTACAATTTAGAAACTAACTTCGACTCTACTCACAAAAACAGCAAACAAGTTAAAATGGTGAAAACAACAAAATAATATATTAACCTATAGTCTTTTCACTAAATCATTTCTGATCATCACAAAATAGCTTCACTTGAGTATGATATCAAATCTGGAAGTCTTTTTACGAGAGATATTTCATTTCAAAAACGTGAGGTGACGGCAGCGGACATCTTCGAATTTCAAGACTGAAATCGAATTCGGACTCGAGTGAGGTCTTGTAATACCGACGTGGCAACCGAGTTGAGTTTGATTCGGGAACAAGGCTTGAGTACGGTTCTGGAGTACGGCCCTTAGCGTTTCATTGGCACATTAGGGATTCTGGGGCATGGCTTCATCATGGTGTCGCACAGCTGGAACGCCTCATCCCCAATGCTGAAGTATGGCACGGGAATATTCCTATTACGTAGTGGATCGGGCGGTGGCTAGTTGCCAGGTGCTCTGAGAAATGTATAGAGGAGGCTATTTTTCTAACCGAAGAGTCTTCCATTACTCCCAATCCCTATGTATATGAATTTGTAATTTGTACACAGAGCATAGGGCCAACAGCACTCCACATTCAGCCATAGGTACAATGCTCTGTGTGGAAATTTAAAAAATTGATCCCTCTTTGGGCGGTGCAGTTATCATTACATGCTCGCCGTCGATACTGCAACACCTATTCAAAGTTCCTATCTATTGCTATCCATTCTTCGTGTGTGTGCTGGTAATCTATTCAAAAACATGCCAGGGTAAAATTATGAACTGAAAAGGATGTTATTTTGAGTGTTCACATTTCAAAAATACTTCTAATTGCAGCGTAGGAGAACTGAGGAGAAAGACCTCAAGTTGGACGAAGAAGTCATTGATGCAGGTGACGTTCGAGAGTCTAAAAAGAGGAAAGCTGATGAACTGCCATTAGAGGAAGAGATACTCCAGCATCCCTCCCCCATTGTGCTGGCAAGGGCAGACAGTTTTGGAGCCTATGTCGCCGCACAACTGCAGGAGTTCCCCCCAGATGAAAGAGAGGACCTGGAGTGGGAAATCAACAACATGATCCACCAAAGAAAACAGGCCCTAAGAAGAAAAAGAATCGAAGCTGTCCGTTCTAGATGTGACCAGAAAAAGATTGCTGAAGGCAGCCTACAGACCAAAATGCCCACTACACCTTCCTCTCCCGACAAATTGAGATTTTCCCCGGTGCAATCCACTTCTTCTTCTCCTCGTCCATATACAGCAACTCAAATCGCCATTTCATGCAAGTCCATCCCACCAACATCTCTGCACACAAAAAGTTCTTCTTCCGAAGATCTGATCGAAAAATCCCTTAAAATGTTAGGCCCACATCCACAAAGATCCCCGAAAACAGGTGACTCCCAGAGAATCTTATGTCAACCTATTTCTAGTGGAATACACACCACCACTAATCGCAGAATAATTACTTTGCCACCTACATCTGCGTCACGGCCATCGCTACTGTCAAAATTTTTAAGCCCAAAAACTTACAAGAATAATACAAGAGGTTCATGTGTTACATTGAAATAATCGTTTTTTTCATTCTCTTTACGAGGGCAAATTCTGCAATGTGCTAGTGGTTCCATGAAGTTCTCTTTCTTATGATTTCAGTCCATAATCAGCGGTGATTCCTTCGCCGGATTTTTGTGAACTTGCTTCTTGGTTACTTTCCATTGACATTGAAGGCTTACGCCTTCCAAATGAATCACTTTGCTGTTCTCTGTCTCCTACTACCTGTTCGTTTACGAATGTTTCCTCTTTATATGTGACTGCCCTGTTTGAATATTGCCTATTTGTTGGCATTTGTCATTTTTTCAACGTTTGGATTGTAAATAAAAGAATTTGTCCAAAAAGAAATGCGTAAATTTATTTATAACTAGCCTTCCTTCCAGTATTAAAAGCATTCCATATTACTACAATAGGGTGGTTTCCTATTATTTTTTTACTGTCTAAATCGAAAGATTATTACTCCTGGAGTACGTATTTCACGCTTTTAGATTTTTAATGACAATATCTATTTTTCACGATTAAATGAAAGGCGAAAATTTTCAAGCGCGCGAAAACGCAACGCGTAAGTATGAATACCGGGAAATCTCTCCGTACGTCGTATTTCTGGTTCCCCCTCCCGCCCGGTGAGGTGACCTTGAGGCGAGGCTTAGCGCTGATACGTCGCAGGCTGCTAGCGGGTAGCTGAGTACCCTGCTGGCTGGTAGCGCTTGGCTTAAATAAGGATTATTAATACCTTATCAAACGAGGAAAACTTTCCGACCTTAGCCAGTTTTAATAAGTGATTATTAAGACATGTTTCCCTGGGCTCTGCGCCTGATGCATGCATTGGTAACCTCAGACGCTGTATAACTCCTATCTTCTCCTATAGAAACTAGGTCCCTGTGATGTCACGTGGAGTGGCATCGCATGGGCGCCAATCTGGCCCTTTTCAAATGAGGATAAAAATGGACCATTGCCATTCGTCTAAACCGGCATTTCTAAAACGAAATAATTTGTATATAAAATCAAGAGATTTAGGCGTTACTTGGTGGAACGATGAGATATTCATGGTTAAATAAAAACACAGTACTATTCCACAACCTTATATTTTTGCAGTGTTTTTATTTAACCATGAATAATTTGTATATTATGAATACTCTAATGGTGGGTAACGAATTATTGCCTTTTGTTTTCTTTGATGAAGGAAACTACCCTATTGGATATGGGCATTTCCATGAAAATGTCAACTTTTTCTCTCAAATTAAAATTTAGTTGGAAGATATTTTATTTGGATATATCAACAGTTAAATGATTGAATTTTATGAAATCGGTATTTAGTTTGTTAAAATAACTTAGTTACTCATTTGTTGATTGCTGAATTCAAGATGGCAGCCACGGATTGGTAATGAACTATTTTATCATTGTTTAAAAAGAAATATATATCAACAAAGAAAGTGAGCTGTTTTTTATTGAGCTTTTTTTTTATATTGTATAGCTTTGGCAACATTTTAAAAGAAACATCACCTTAAATATGCAATGCATAAAGACTTAAAATATGTATGTATGTGCAGGTACATAAATGGTAATTCCGTCACAAAAACTTGAAATTGTTTTTGTTCTATCACTATTTATTATCAAAGAGGGATAATGTTCCTCCTGGAAAGGTAGGTTCTGACACCCTCTAAGGTTTTAATTTTAGTTTCTCTCAAAAATGCTTATTCTAGCCCATATGGCAGCGTGACGGAATTACTGCGAAGTGACGGAATTACTGTGACAGAATTACCTAAAATTAGGTGATGTCTGTTTTTAATTAGCATTATTTTTAGATAGCTGTGTTGAATAAATTACCTTATCTCCAACCTCTAAGCTGATATTTCATGTTATATATTTAAATTTATCATTAGGTTATGTTAGGTAAAGGGATAATTTTTTTGTAGGTGAACTGTTAAAAATATTTTAAGTGCGGTTGAATATAGTCTCCTTATCTCTACCATGTGAAAATATAGCTTAAAATAGGCAACGCATATAGTAAATGTGCATGAGTAGGCCCTACAATAAGAATCAATGTTTAAATTTCCTTATTGAATCACAGAAATGGAAATTAACCTCTAGAAACTGTCCTTAGAATATTTATCATATCCACTTAATTCTTTCCAGGTAGAAGTGTAATACATAAATATGGCTAAAACACCTTCAGAAAGACAGCGTTATAGTAGAAAGAGAAGAAAAGAAGCAGGATTACATGAAAAAATGAAAAAAAAGGAAAGAGAGAGGAAAAGTAGAATAAAGCAGCAGATGAATAAGAGGCAAATGAAAGATCAGAAAGAAAAAAATAGATTAGCTCAACGCCGCTTCAAACAAAAACTGAGAGACAGTGCATCAGAGAAACCAGGAGACTCAAATAGAATATCCACAACCCAACCAAGTTATGAAGCCCAAACCTCTTCCATTTTAACATCTCCATACAAAAGTAGGAAAAGTCCAGGAAAAGCTGTAAGCAGAATCAAAAAATGTCTCCCCAAGAGTCCGCGTAAAGTTAAGAGAGTTTTGCATTATCTTAACTTACAATATGATGAACCCTCTCCACCTAAGACCCAAAAGGTGATATTGTAAACATAATTTAGAACTTCTATTTGCAAGATTCAATCAGTTGGATGTGTCCAGGACAAAAAGATTTTGTAATTTCAAGGCAGCCAGATGGCAGCAAAATAAAGTATCAGAAACGGTATATGCTTATGACATTGAAATAAGCATACTATCATTCAAGACAACAACATCCGGATCTCAAATGTGGATTTTCGAAGTTCTGTAGCTTGCGTCCTACCTACATAAAATGTTTGACGGATGTACCTCACACGACTTGCACTTGCAAGTATCATGGAAATCTAAAGGATTTTGTTGAAGGCCCTGTCAAAGTCAGGAGATGCACAACTCATTATACCCACTGAATTCAGACCTTTATTGGATGCTATTTCATGTGACCAAGAGTTAGAATTCTGCATGATAGGTGAATGTGAAGGATGTGCAGTCAAGTTAAGAAACTTCTGTGATTTGTTTGAAAATCCCCAGACTGAAATCAGGTGGGAACAATGGGAGAAAAGAGGAATCAGATATGAAAAAAATATCCATGAGGATTACAATTGGTACAATTGAAGATTGTGTGAATGTTCTCGAAAGTCAACTGATTTTTTTCAAAAGGCATACATTCATCAAAAGAAAGCAAAGTTCAGCCTTCAAGGATGCGAAGTTAAATTGCGACAAGGAGAATGCAGTCATTTAAGTTGATTTTGCAGAAAACTTGACCATAATCGACCAAAATGAAATTCAAGCGGCTCATTGGAACCACCAGCAAGTTACTCTCTTCACGGCTTGTATGTGGACCCAGGATGCTTGTCAGTCGTTTGTAATCGTTTCAGATGAATTGACTCATGACAAATATGCGGTAGATGGTTTTTTGAGATCATTACTTCAAGAATTACGTACCATGCATCCAAACATCAATAAAGTGAGATTCTTTTCTGATAGGGCAGCAAGCCATTTCAAGCAGAGGTACTTATTCGAAAACATTGCTTTTTTACATGAATTGTTTTCTCTACAAGAAATTGAGTGGAATTTCTTTGCTAGTAGTCATGGTAAAGGTGCAGTGGATGGAATTGGAGGTGAAATTAAAAGACAAGCAAGACTTGCCATATTATCGGGAAAAGCCAAGATTTCATCAGCCAAGACAATGTTTGAATACTGTTGTGCAAAAAATGAGAAAATTAAAATCAAGTATATTTCAAGTAATGAACTACAGGCCAATAGAAAAGAAAATCAGGAACGATGGGAAAGTATGTCATCTAGCATATTGGGTACCAGAAATACCCATAATGTTGTAGTAGTAGACAGGCATACTGTCTTACTCAAACCTTATACCGAAGCAATAAACTACACGACATTTCATTTGAGCCATCAGAAATCCATAAAAAAATATAAAAGGTGTGATAACACTTCAATGAAGACCTTGGCAGTTGGAACTTTTATATTGGCCAGCCATAGTGGCAAGAAGAAAAAACTTATGTATGTAGCACAAATAGCTTCAGTATCAAATGAAGATACCAATTGTTATGAGGTACTGAACCTACGCCGAAATGACGGCAAGGGGATGGTGTACATATTTCCGGAGAGAGAAGACAGATGCTGGACTGACAAAATGGACGTCGTTCACCTTGATCATCAGCCTAAACTTCACATGGTTGGAAAGCGCACTAGTTACGTTTTTCATAATGCAGTGAATGGGCAGTAAAATAAAAATTAGTATAGAAGAATAAAAATATTTTTCACCTTTAACTATTGCTTTATTTTATTACTTGTTATTTGATTATACAGAAGTTACATTTTTTGTTTTACCTTTTCATAATTATTGACAGTTAATTCAGAGTTGCTCGAAGTTAAATGGTCCTTTACTTTGAGTTTGAAACAAGTCTAAACAATTGGTTATTCCGTCATGGTAATTCCATCATAGTAATTCCGTCAAGGTAATTCCGTCACGGTAATTCCGTCACGTGTTTGTTTTTGACTGTTATATACATACTAATAATTTCTAGTTTTGACAAACTGTGCGATCATAAGCAATGCCTCAAAAATTATTCATAGCCATATAGAAAGTTTAAAAATTCATCTTAGATTCACAGAGTTTGAAGATGTTTGAAGTCATTACACCTAGCAGGTTGACGTGGGAGTAATTCCGTCACAGGCATACTTTAGACAAATTTAGAAGATATTTGATGATTAATTTCGTTTCTCTGCATGATCATCATCTTCATAAAAGACTTTTGACTATGCACAGCGAGAAGTGTTTAAATATTTTATTATTTTACAATTTTATCGAAATATCCTATTGCTCAATTCTCTCCAAAGGTAATTCCGTCACGCATGGAATTGCCCATATATAGTGATAACGCCATATGCCAAAAAGTTAAATTTTCGTTTCAGGCTGATCAAATTTGAGTCTGGCAATAACGTGAGTAGCAAGGAAACACCACCAGCATCGTCTGGAGAGGACACAGCCAACCTGGCGGAGGTATGCTTAAACAATAGGTATTTCCAGGGGAAAGGCGAATATTACGAGCAGCAATGGGATCTCCAATCCCTCCCGCAAAAATATTCATAGGTTCAAAAAAGGCTATTCGGGCTTCCAGCCGGGTGGTCTCCCTCCATTCCGCCGACGTTTCGGAACACGAGTCGGGTTCCATCCTCAGGGCTAATGGTGAGTGGATGAAGTTTGCCAGCTTGTTTACTCTTCAGTTGGTTGTGAGGTCTAACGTGATTGGCTGGGAGGCAGCCAATCTTATTTTCTTAAGTGCCGGTTTCCATGCATTACTCAGTGAATACCCTGTGTCACGATTGAGGGTGTTAGTTAGTTGTGTTGCGATTGAGGGTGTTGGCTGGCCCTATCCTCAGCCGAGTAATTACTACTTCCTCCCTTCGATTGTTCCTGGCGGAGGAGGGCCAAGCTGACGTTGTCGCCTTGATGCTTCGCAGTTTGTTATCGTTCTGAGTCCTCCACGAGTTATCAGTCTCAGCCCACGAATTTTGACATTTTTTGACTATGACCCTTCGAAACACTGCCATGAGTCACCATGTCCCATTTTATTTAAGCTATATCTAGTTACCTTTGCTGCCTTATCTCCGCACTCGTTGCCAGGTATATGTGTATGTCCAGGTACCCACTTAAAGGAATCTTTATTCCCTTGCTGTTGAGGGAAAGAAGAGTTCCTTACGTATCCTGGACGAGAGGGTGGATTGGGTCATACGCTGAAATTTATTTTAAACGCTTCCACGCAAGGGAGCTCGCCTCTACCTGAGCGCAGCGCCGGTGCAATGTAGGCGCCCCTCTATCTGTGGAAATAAACGGAAAGTTTTTTCATTCGAGAAACGAAATCCATCTCTCTATGCCCATTTATTCAGTTTGTAGACATTGAGATGAAGTTATTGTTGCACTGGTTACCGTAGAAGACCGACAGAAGATTGCAAGGTCGTCTATTAATAGGGATCTCATCACCGGTGTTTTCATACATTCGGCGATGTCGTTAATGGCAATGGAAAATAATGTGACACTTAGTACAGAAATTTGGGGAACTCCGCTTTCCAGAGAATAAAAATATGTGAGGTTTTTACCCAGTCCCATTTCAAAACAGCGGTTTGATAAAAAGTTTCGTATAAAAATAGGGAGATTATCCCTAAAATCCCAATTATACATTTCCTGCAATACCTTCCGGAGCCAGACCATATCCTATGCTTCCTCTAAGTCGAAAAAGACGCCAATGCAATGCTGCAATAAAAAAAGGTCTCCTGGATATAATTATCAGACCGCAAAAGATGGTCAATAGTGCTTCTGCTCCTACCGAAACCGCTTTGAATACTGAAGAGAATGTGTAGCGCTCTAACCACCATTCACAACCTTACACGAGCAACTTGTAAGGGAGTTTGGTCTTTAACTTCTCGGGTTGCTCTTGTCCTTACCCCTTTTCAATATCGGGACAATCACAGACTCTCGCCATACCCTTTGGGGCACTGCCCTCGAACCAAATTCGGTTGAGGGTGCCTAAAATTTCCTTCAATGCACTCTTACGTAAATTTTTAAGGAATGCGTTGTGGACGTTGTCCATCCCTGGAGATATACCACGGGAGTCAGCAATAGCCGATACTGATTCCCACTCAGGTTAACTTTGATTGAATTCGATAGTTTTCATCATTTCTGTGGTGGAACGGTAGATACACTGGTTCCGTCCGGTTTTTAATTTCTAAAAACTCCACGTCGTAGTGGATGTCATTACTGTTTTCAGCAAATGTCTGGCCAAAATTATCGCACATTCTCTGGGGAGCAGTTATAACACAGTTATTAACTTCCAGTCCGGGAACTCCGTATTGGTGATGGGAGCCCGAGATGCTTTTTCCAAACATTTGAGACAGGAGTCCTGTGGTTTATCCCGGATATGAATTCCATCCATGAGGCATTCATCGATATTTTTTACGTTT